>NC_135234.1:16868465-18113030 GCF_051348905.1 Ranitomeya variabilis | reverse complement strand
CTCGTAATTGTCCATCACTAATGTTCTAGATCAGTTGTCCTCAACCTGTTATGTTCCACAACTGTTACTGCTGTCGGACAGCCGACTTTCACAGCATGTTGGGTGTTGAAGTTCTCCAATGAATGGAAAGTCTCAAGTTGGAGACCAAGAGTCTAATATTTCCTATGTTACGTCAAGACTTCAGTCCAATAATTGGTGCTTCATCTTTGGGCGGAGAGGGCATTTTCTAGGATAGGCGAAAGTTGCAGATCACTAGTTCAAGTCTTCCCATAAAATGTCCAATAAAGCTTCAATCTAATTATTGGTTCTTCTCTTGTTTTCTTCCAGGGCATAGTTGGGTTGTTGCATTGCTGTGGTCAAAGCCAAACTTTTTAGATTGCTGGTCTCTATGTTTCTCCAGTTTTGCTCGTCTATTGTCCATCTGTTACATCCAGCAAAGATACATTGTTGATATCTTCAGGTTTCTTGGCTTTTCCAAGTGCATGTTTGTGTCATATCTTCTGACTATTGGCAAGAACATGAGTAGAGGAAGCCCATGGCGCTGCTGTAAGACACTTAGGAAGACGGTACTAAGTCCTTTTGGTTCCATCAACTTTGCTTTTAACAATGTATTGTTCTTTACATTATCATGAGATGAGCCATTTTGGAGAAAGAAAATATGATTTTCTGATACTCTGTTTGGAGATGGTTATGCTATATGTGTGGAGCGCCCCCACACCGCCGCAGGGTCAAGGGGTACCCGGAGCCGGGCCTCTGGGTCTCAGTCCTGGGGTTGTCACGGTGGCTAGACCCGGTCCGTGGCCCTGACTGTCAGTGGGGGACGTCCGGTGAAATAAGTGGTGTTGTAACGGTGCAGTTGTGGGGTGCAGGTCGCGGTAAATAATGAGGACACCAGGTTGCAGTCTCTTTACCTCTTTACTGAAGATCTCTGAGTCCTCAGTCCAGAATACGGATAACCAGGCTGCGCAAGTCCGGCCGGTCCAATGGCACTTCCAGAGTTCTCTTCACAGGAGGAAATCTGTGCCTTCCCCCTAGCGCTATGTGTTGTAGTCCTTCCCTGCTGTGCTTACGGAAAGTACCCCACAACTGTTGTGTCTGTTTCTGATGTTCCCTCACAACTCGACTAGATGATGTTCTGCTAATCTTCCGTCCCTCCCTGAGGTTCGGGTAGGAACGGCACCCGTTTGACGGGTAGGCCTGGAGTTCTTCCGGGACCCTAGAGACGCCCCTCTCCCACAATTGCCTCCCAAGACTTCATAGGTGATTTGAGTTAGACAGCCCACCTGAGACTGACTGTCCTGCCGCTGTTTGGAGTATTGCTTGAAGCTGAATATTATTCTACTCCCTCGGCGTTCCGGCCACCGGTAGTGCGCCTCAGTAGGATGTTGCTTCGGTCTTACAGCACGACTCCTACTGGTATTTCTCCTTTGCTTTGATCTCGTTTCTCACTCAGCACAATCTATCTCTCTTCTAATCCTTTCTTGGGCACCGCCGCTACCCGGAGCAGGCACGGTCCCGTTACGTTCGTTCTCGTTGCCAAGCCTCTGTCAGGATCCCACCCCTGACAGAGACCCTACTGTATCTTCCCCTACAACACCCTCTGCCACAAGGTGTTGCCTGGTTCCAACCCAGTCAGCTTCTGATCTAACTTCCTGCCTGACCCCCAGTTTACCCACTATGGTGGGGAGTGGCCTAATGAATAGCACCCTTAGCTCCCCCCGGAGGCCCGGCTGTGAAATGTATTGGTGTCTGTGATACCTGATCAGATGAACTCCTTCAGTGCCATCGGACGCACCATAGCTCCCCATAGTGGCGGAGCCACAGTACTGCAACGACCAGGACTCTGGGGCGCTGCATGTGCCTATGTGTGGCCACCTAGTGGCTGTGACGTGAAATACAACCAGATGAGATTTTTTGGTTAACGTAGCAATATTGAAATGATTGAAGGTGTGAACTAGTCCGAGCCTCCATCATCAGCAAACACGGTTACTGGAAATTAGAGTGTGGCAAATCCTGCACCCTAATGAGGGCTCATCTATCATTGCTATAAATCCTCCATTCTTCAGTGACCACCTCTGACTTTACCCCTTGTATTTCACATTAGTTAATGTTCCCGTTTCATGTTTCCTTTTCTTCATACTTAACCTTGTATCATCCTAATTAGAGCTGTGTATCCGAACGCTTCTCTCCTAATTAGTCATCTAGGATCTAAATCTGTGAAATTATGGTTTTCTCCATCCCTTCCTGTAAATGACAACAATGCCTCAATCAACGGTTTATTCTAAGACCGGTCGTACACAATTCAGTCCCCCACAAGAAGACTAAGGAAGGTTTGAGTAAAGTTTTAGAAAGTAATCAAGTTTTTCTGATGAGTGCAAAAGATAAAATGTGCATAAAATGCTCTTAAATGTGCACATAATAGGATTATATACACTTTAGTAATATTTCAAATACCAGAGATGCCCCGAGCCCGTGTTTAGAAGTTCCGCTTCTGGTTTGTGTTCACATCATCAACGCTATGTGTGAAGGGGGCTGGCTGATGACCATTTCAATAGGTGAGGCAGTCCTCATTTAGTCATTGCCTGTGATATTAAAGGGGGCTGGCTTAGCTATTGAAATGACCAGTCAGCCAGCCCCCTTCACAAACTATTATCACGAGCTATTCGATTGTATATGTTTAATCTGAAAAATAGGCAGTGTCAATGAAAATATACAAAAGATGTCACAAAAGGGAACAAGACAATACAGTATATACAACTGTATAAAATAAAAAGGATAAAGAAAGAAAACTACTAAACCTGTGGTCATAGGAATGGCTGTGATCTCCTTTGAAAATGGTAAAGAACTACAGCGGACTGTATCTTCGAGGACTGACAATGATTATAATTCAGAATTTGTATTTATTAGATGACAGTCCGCTCCTCGGTGATCTCATATGGGGCTGGTCAATGGGATGTGACTAGGTCCCAAAATATTGCGAGATTCCCAATTTTCAGGATATCTGCCCCCCTGGATGTCCCAGGCGGGAGATATTAATTCTACATTTCCTATCATGGTTTTAACTTTCCATAGATAGAAAACTTGGCATATGTAATGTTATCCATCTGTCTGACATTAATTTGGGACTGATGCGCAGACCTCCCAGTGATGTAAATGATTGCATTATATTCACCACTTCGTCACAATGCCAAAAATATGTCTCCCATAACTGTAGGACCTATGCCTGTCACAAGAAACACAATATTCATAACTTTACTCCAGTGCCGGAGTGTGTGATATAATTCCTTTGAAGACCAGAAGAGTTATCTCAGGAGGTGATAAATTTGTTGTCTCACAACCTCTGGTATAGACTTCGTGTCTGCTCTCCATTGGATGACCCACTTCGATTAAATGTGCACAGCAAGGGGAAGCTAGTGGAATAAGGTTCATGTGGTGTCATGATCCAGTCCTGAGTTTGTTTCTGATCATTCTCTCGCCGGGATGGTCATGAGGGGGTTAATCTTCCCTGCCTCGTTTTGGTATCTGTCTGGCTATTTCAGTCCGCTGTTACCTGCTATCAGTGTCAGTTATAGTTCCTGTCTTTGGCTTGAGCAGCGGACCCCGTTATACCCTGATTTGTCCTCTGCCCTTTTACCTAGGTCCTGTTCCTGTGTTCCCCTGAGACTTTGCTCATTGTAGTACTTGCTCTCCTTGTTGTGACCCCTCGGTATTTGTCATCTGACCTGTTCGACTGACTTGTGCCTCTTGCTTTCCTGCTCCCGATCGGCTCTGACTTCTTTGGCTTGTTTCTGACCACGTGTATTGCTGTGACCTCTGGTACTTCGTTCCCACTCTGATCCTGACCCGGCTTTTTCTGACTACTCTTTCGCCACCTAGTGGCTTCTGCCTGCTGCTCTGTGATTTCACTGTGAGTGTACCTGTTTTCCTTCACCCGCACTCCCTGGTGGAGGTTGCCTGCTATTACGCTGCAGCAGGCATTACATTTGGACTGTTTTTTGAGCTCTTGTTTTCTTCAATTCATGATGAAGCCATGTTTCAAACCCCAATTTGAGGGCAACACAGCCCCACCTAAAAGATGGCTTTATGGATTTTGTTCCCATTTTACCATTACATCTATGAGAGAGAGGGCGTAAAATTAGTCAGGACCCATCAAACATAGCTCATCGATAGCAAACAAAGGGGGATCAAAAGCTGGCAAAGTTTAAGAAAGTGAGAGCATACAAAGTAACACTTTTCTACCCATTGTAAATCAGTTTGTCTCATTCTTTCAGCCAAATAAAACTTCCGTAAAATACTAAGATAACACCGCCATATACAGTACATATAATATCATTAAAGAATGATGAAAACATAAACATTAACCAAAAAATGATCATATAAAAGAGTGTTCTCAACTAGCTATTCCCCCTGAACATAGTTTTATGCCTTATGGCTATAAAAGTGTGGGGGTCCACATTATCGGACACAGTGGGGGTCCACATTATCGGACACAGTGAGGGTCCACATTATCGGACACAGAGTATTCATAGTGATGCTGGATTTTAATTCTACATTTTCCAACTAAAGGAGGACTGTGGTTGTCCAGCAACAACAGCTGAATTAATACCGCCATCCAATGCTAACTAATATTGGGTGGTTTTATATTGTTCCATGACTTCGTTAGTCTTTCAAAAAATATGTGTAACAAATGCAAGGTTTTATGTTCCAGATTTACTTACCGTTTACGATTATGGAGTCAGATTCATGAGTAATGACTTTATTAGTGGGTTTTATGCCTAAAATATGAGATGACATCTAATTAACCTTTTAAGCTACCAACAGAACACAGTTGTTACATTGTATCACCTTGTATTCTGCAGTAAGGTTATATGGTAACACATGGTTCTGTCCAGTTTCGTAAGGTTACACTCTCGTTACATTGTATCATTGATGTCTCTGACCTTTCTGCTCTACTATTAATGACTAGAGCGGATGTATCGGTGTCTTTCAGCCTTAATCTTATCAATTCCTACTTAGTTAAGGACTCCTCTCTCCCTTTGCAAGCCACGGAGAACATTAAGTCTGCCTAGACCATTCCATGACTTAATGGAAGTTAAGGCTTCTGTGTATAATTGGGCGCTAAAATGCCTTAATCTAATTGCAATCCACTTACAGGACATCGGTTTCCAATGGGAATCCTAGTAGCTGCAAGCCGAAATACAGTAAGCTATTAGTGCGGAGGCCACGGATGACAAAGAGAAGGATGTTTCCTAGAAGTAATAAGTAAGGGGAGCAAAGGATCTACATAAATCATCATTGTAAAGTATGTATTCTTCATTCAGATAGTTCAGCTTCCACAAAAATATTAGCACAAAAAACGCAATATATATGCATAAGCAACATAGCAATGGCATATCCATGATGCCTGAGGATGGAGAAAAGATCTCAATAGCTCATTGGCAACAATTCAACAATGACAACCCCTGCTGAATCATACTAATGAAAAACTATGCAGCAGAGCACTTAATGTGCAAAAACATAAATATAACTACAACTAGATGGTGGCCCGATTCTAACACATCGGGTATTCTAGAATATGCATGTATGTATATAGCAGCCACATAATATATAGCACAGGCCACGTAGTATATTGCCCAGTGATGTAGTATATTGGCCAGTGACATAAAATAAAAAATAAACATATACTCACCTTAGTCCTGGCTCCTGTGTACAGTGCAGGCGGCAGCTTCTGGTCCCAGGGTTGGTATGACTATGAGCACAGGACCTGTGATGACGTCGCGGTCACATGACCGTGACATAATGGCAGGTCCTTCTCCAATAGCATCCTTGGCACCGGAACCTGCCGGCAGACAGGACGCAACGTCGGAGGGTGAGAAACGTTTTTTTTTATTATTATTATTATTATTATTATTTGTAACATTAGATTGTTTTACTATTCATGCAGCATACGCAGCATCAATAGTAAAAACTTGGTCACACAGGGTTAATAGCTGCGTAACCAGAGTGCGTTACACCGCGCTCCGGTAACGCTGGCATTAACCCTGTGTGAGGGCTGACTGGATGACTGGAGGGGAGTATGGAGCGGGCACTGACTGCGGGGAGGAAAGAGCGGCCATATGGCCGCCGGACTGTGGCCGTCGCTGATTGGTCATGGCAATGGTCGTGGGCGTTTTGCCACGACCAATCAGCGACTTGGATTCCATGACAGACAGAGGCCGCGACCAATAAATATCCATGACAGACAGACAGACAGAAAGACGGAAGTGACCCTTAGACGATTATATAGTAGGATAATACTGCCCATATATACAACAATATAAATACTATAATACTACCCCTATATACAAGAATATAACTACTATAATACTGCTCTTATGTACAAGAATATAACTACTATAATACTGCTCCTATGTACAAGAATATAACTACTATAATACTGCCCCTATGTACAAGAATATAACTACTATAATACTGCTCCTATGTACAAGAATATAACTACTATAATACTGCCCCTATATACAAGAATATAACTACTATAATACTGCTCCTATGTACAAAAATATAACTACTATAATACTGCCCCTATGTACAAGAGTATAACTACTATAATACTGCTCCTATGTACAAGAATATAACTACTATAATACTGCCCCCTATGTACAAGAATATAACTACTATAATACTGTCCCTATATACAAGAATATAACTACTATAATACTGCTCCTATGTACAAGAATTTAACTACTATAATACTGCTCCTATGTACAAGAATATAACTACTATAATACTGCTCCTATGTACAGGAATATAACTACTATAATACTGCCCCTATGTGCAAGAATATAACTACTATAATACTGCCCCTATGTACAAGAATATAACTACTATAATACTGCCCCTATGTACAAGACTATAACTACTATAATACTGCCTGTCATGATCTCTGCAGGCAGAGATCATAGCAAGCCTATAGAGGGACAAGCTCTCGGAAGATGGAACTATACTGACCATGAACTAAGCCTGCCGCGCAACTAGAAATAGCCAGGTAGCATTTCCTATTTATCGCTAGATGCCCAGCTCTGGCCTAAGACCTAAATAGCTAGCAGAGGGAAATATAAGACCTGGCTCACCTCTAGAGAAATATTCCAAAGAAGACAGTAGCCCCCACATATAATGACGGTGAGTTCAGATGAAACAACAAACGCAGCAGGAAAATAGTCTTAGCAAATTTGAGGTCCGCTTACTAGATAGCAGAAGACAGATAGTATACTTTCATGGTCAGCAGAAAAACACTAACAAAACACCATCCAGAGATTACCTTAAACTCTGGCATTAACTCATAACGCCAGAGTAGCAATCCCTGATCAACGAGAGCTTTCCAGACACAGTAACAAAACTTCAGCTGTGAACTGGAACAAATAGGCAAAACAAAACATGGACAAAAGTCCAACTTATCTAGAAGTTGTCTAGAAGCAGGAACAAGCACTGAGAGGCATCAGATAACATTGTTGACCGGCAAGAAACCACCAGAGAAATGAGCTTAAATAGCGACACCCACTACTGATGGAACCAGGTGAAACAGGAAAGAGGATGACAAGTCCAATTCCACAAGCGGCCACCGGGGGAGCCCAGAATCCAAATTCACAACAGTACCCCCCCCTCAAGGAGGGGGCACCGAACCCTCACCAGATCCACCAGGGCGACCAGGATGAGCCCTATGGAAGGCACGAACAAGATCAGAAGCATGAACATCAGATGCATTGACCCAAGAATTATCCTCCTGGCCGTAACCCTTCCAGTTGACCAGATACTGGAGTTTCCGTCTGGAAACACGAGAGTCCAAAATTTTCTCCACAACGTACTCCAACTCACCCTCAACCAACACCGGAGCAGGAGGCTCAACTGAAGGTACAACAGGTACCTCATACCTGCGCAATAACGACCGATGAAAAACGTTATGAATGGAAAAGGACGCAGGGAGGTCCAAACGGAAAGAAACAGGATTAAGAATCTCCAATATTCTATAAGGGCCGATGAACCGAGGTTTAAACTTAGGAGAAGAGACCCTCATAGGGACAAAACGAGAAGACAACCACACCAAATCTCCAACACAAAGCCGAGAACCAACACGACGACGACGGTCGGCAAAACGCTGAGTCTTCTCCTGGGACAACTTCAAATTGTCCATAACCTGCCCCCAGATGTGATGCAATCTCTCCACCACCGCATCCACTCCAGGACAATCCGAGGATTCCACCTGACCGGAGGAAAATCGAGGGTGAAACCCCGAATTACAGAAAAACGGGGACACCAAGGTGGAAGAACTGGCCCGATTATTGAGGGCGAACTCTGCCAATGGCAAAAAAGCAACCCAATCATCCTGGTCAGCAGAGACAAAACACCTCAGATATGTCTCAAGGGTCTGATTAGTCCGCTCGGTCTGGCCATTAGTCTGAGGGTGAAAAACAGATGAAAAAGACAAATCTATGCCCATCCTAGCACAGAATGCCCGCCAAAATCTAGACACAAATTGGGTACCTCTGTCAGAAACAATATTCTCAGGAATACCGTGCAATCGGACAACATTCTGAAAAAACAGAGGAACCAACTCAGAAGAAGAAGGCAACTTGGGCAGAGGAACCAAATGGACCATTTTAGAGAAACGGTCACAGACCACCCAGATGACAGACATCTTCTGGGAAACAGGCAGATCTGAAATAAAATCCATCGAGATGTGTGTCCAAGGCCTCTTAGGAATAGGCAAGGGCAACAGCAGTCCGCTAGCCCGAGAACTACAAGACTTGGCCCGAGCACAAACGTCACATGACTGCACAAAGACTCGCACATCTCGTGACAGGGAAGGCCACCAGAAGGATCTTGCCACCAAATCCCTGGTACCAAAAATTCCGGGATGACCTGCCAATGCAGAAGAATGTACCTCAGAGATGACTCTGCTGGTCCAATCATCCGGAACAAACAGTCTATCAGGCGGACAACGATCCGGTCTATCCGCCTGAAACTCTTGCAAGGACCGCCGCAGATCAGGAGAAACGGCCGACAAAATTACTCCCTCCCTAAGGATACCTGTGGGTTCAGAATTACCAGGAGAGTCCGGGTCAAAACTCCTAGAAAGGGCATCTGCCTTAACATTCTTAGAACCCGGTAGGTATGACACCACAAAATTAAAGCGAGAAAAAAATAAAGACCAGCGCGCCTGTCTAGGATTCAGGCGTCTGGCAGTCTCAAGATAAATCAAATTTTTGTGGTCAGTCAATACCACCACCTGATGCCTAGCCCCCTCGAGCCAATGGCGCCACTCCTCAAAAGCCCACTTCATGGCCAAAAGCTCCCGATTCCCAACATCATAATTCCGCTCTGCGGGCGAAAATTTGCGAGAAAAGAAGGCACAAGGCCTAATGACGGAGCAGTCGGAACCTTTCTGCGACAACACTGCCCCAGCTCCGATCTCCGAAGCGTCAACCTCAACCTGAAAAGGCAGATTCACATCAGGCTGACGCAACACAGGGGCAGAGGCAAAACGGCGCTTAAGCTCCTGAAAGGCCTCTACAGCATGAGGGGACCAATTAGCAACATCAGCGCCTTGTCTGGTCAAATCAGTCAGTGGTTTAACGACATCCGAAAAACCAGCAATAAATCGGCGGTAAAAGTTGGCAAAGCCCAAAAATCTCTGAAGACCCTTAAGAGAGGAGGGCTGAGTCCAGTCACAAATAGCTTGCACCTTGACGGGATCCATCTCAATGGAAGAGGGAGAAAAAATATACCCCAAAAAGGAAATTTTCTGGACCCCAAAAACGCACTTAGACCCCTTCACACATAAAGAATTAGACCGCAGAACCTGAAAAACTCTCCTGACCTGCTGGACATGAGAGTCCCAGTCATCAGAAAAAATCAGAATATCATCCAGATATATTATCATAAATTTATCCAGAAAATCGCGGAAAATATCATGCATAAAAGACTGGAAAACTGAAGGGGCATTAGAAAGACCAAAAGGCATGACCAAATACTCAAAGTGGCCCTCGGGCGTATTAAATGCGGTCTTCCACTCATCCCCCTGCCTGATCCGCACCAAATTATACGCCCCACGAAGATCAATTTTAGAGAACCACTTAGCACCCTCTATACGAGCAAACAAATCAGTAAGCAATGGCAATGGGTATTGATACTTAACAGTGATCTTATTCAGAAGCCGATAATCAATACATGGTCTCAAAGAGCCGTCTTTTTTTGAGACAAAGAAAAACCCAGCTCCCAAGGGAGAAGAAGATGGACGAATATGTCCCTTTTCCAAAGACTCCTTTATATATTCCCGCATAGCAGCATGTTCCGGCACAGACAAATTAAACAAACGACCCTTTGGATATTTACAACCCGGTATCAAATCTATGGCACAATCGCACTCACGGTGCGGAGGTAACGACCCAAGCTTGGGTTCGTCAAAGACGTCTTGATAATCAGAGAGGAACTCAGGGACTTCAGAGGGAATGGACGACGAAATAGAAACCAAAGGTACGTCCCCATGAATACCCTTACATCCCCAGCTCAACACAGACATTGCTCTCCAGTCCAAGACTGGGTTGTGAGACTGCAACCATGGCAATCCCAGTACCAAATCGTCATGTAAATTATACAGCACCAGGAAACGAATAATCTCCTGGTGATCCGGATCGATACGCATGGTTACTTGTGTCCAGTATTGTGGTTTATTATTAGCCAATGGGGTGGAGTCAATCCCCTTCAGAGGAATAAGAGTCTCCAAAGGCTCTAAATCAAAACCACAACGATTGGCAAAGGACCAATCCATAAGACTCAGAGCGGCGCCAGAGTCAACATAGGCGTCCGTGGCAATGGATGACAAAGAACAAATCAGGGTTACAGACAAAATAAACTTAGACTGAATGGTGCCAATGGAAACAGACTTATCAAGCTTCTTTGTACGCCTAGAGCATGCTGATATAACATGAGTAGAATCCCCACAATAGAAACACAATCCATTCTTCCGTCTAAAATTCTGTCGCTCGCTCCTGGACAGAATTCTATCACACTGCATACTTTCTGGCGTCTTTTCCATAGACACCGCCAGATGGTGCACCGGTTTGCGCTCCCGCAGACGCCTATCAATCTGAATAGCCATTGTCATGGACTCATTCAGACCTGCAGGCAAAGGGAACCCCACCATAACATCCTTAACGGCATCAGAGAGACCTTCTCTGAAAGTTGCCGCCAAGGCGCACTCATTCCACTGAGTAAGCACAGACCATTTACGGAATTTTTGGCAGAAAACTTCAGCTTCGTCTTGCCCCTGAGATAGTGCCATCAAAGTTTTTTCTGCCTGAAGTTCCAAATGAGGTTCCTCATAAAGCAAGCCCAAGGCCAGAAAAAACGCATCCACATCGCGTAACGCAGGATCCCCTGCTGGCAATGAGAAGGCCCAATCTTGAGGGTCACCCCTGAGCAAGGAAATCACAATCCTAACCTGCTGAGCAGGGTCTCCAGCTGAACGAGACTTCAGGGACAAATAAAGCTTACAATTATTTCGGAAATTCTGGAAGCTAGCTCTATTCCCTGTGAAGAACTCCGGCAAAGGAATTCTCGGCTCAGATACCGGAGCATGTACCACAAAATCTTGTAAATTTTGTACTTTCGTGATGAGATTATTCAAACCCGCAGTTACACTCTGGAGATCCATTATTGTCAGGTGCACACAGAGCATACAGAGATTAGGAGGAGAGAGAGAAAAAAGACTGCAGCAAGGCAGACTGGAGGAAAAAAAAAAAAAAAAAAAAAAAAATTCCAGCAGACTTCTTATAACTCTCCTTTCTCAACCTGGGTCTTTAACACTTTATGGGCCGGTCAAACTGTCATGATCTCTGCAGGCAGAGATCATAGCAAGCCTATAGAGGGACAAGCTCTCGGAAGATGGAACTATACTGACCATGAACTAAGCCTGCCGCGCAACTAGAAATAGCCAGGTAGCATTTCCTATTTATCGCTAGATGCCCAGCTCTGGCCTAAGACCTAAATAGCTAGCAGAGGGAAATATAAGACCTGGCTCACCTCTAGAGAAATATTCCAAAGAAGACAGTAGCCCCCACATATAATGACGGTGAGTTCAGATGAAACAACAAACGCAGCAGGAAAATAGTCTTAGCAAATTTGAGGTCCGCTTACTAGATAGCAGAAGACAGATAGTATACTTTCATGGTCAGCAGAAAAACACTAACAAAACACCATCCAGAGATTACCTTAAACTCTGGCATTAACTCATAACGCCAGAGTAGCAATCCCTGATCAACGAGAGCTTTCCAGACACAGTAACAAAACTTCAGCTGTGAACTGGAACAAATAGGCAAAACAAAACATGGACAAAAGTCCAACTTATCTAGAAGTTGTCTAGAAGCAGGAACAAGCACTGAGAGGCATCAGATAACATTGTTGACCGGCAAGAAACCACCAGAGAAATGAGCTTAAATAGCGACACCCACTACTGATGGAACCAGGTGAAACAGGAAAGAGGATGACAAGTCCAATTCCACAAGCGGCCACCGGGGGAGCCCAGAATCCAAATTCACAACAACTGCCCCTATATACAGGAATATAACTACTATAATACTGCCCCTATGTACAAGAATATAGCTACTATAATACTGCCCCTATGTACAAGAATATAACTACTATAATACTGCCCCTATGTACAAGAATATAGCTACTATAATACTGCTCCTATGTACAAGAATATAACTAATATAATACTGCTCCTATGTACAAGAATATAACTACTATAATACTACTCCTATGTACAAGAATATAACTACTATAATACTGTCCCCATGTACAAGACTATAACTACTATAATACTGCCCCTATATACAAGAATATAACTACTATAATACTGCCTTTATGTACAAGAATATAACTACTATAATACTGCTCCTATGTACAAGAATATAACTACTATAATACTGTCCCTATGTACAAGAATATAACTACTATAATACTGCCCCTATGTACAAGAATATAACTACTATAATACTGCCCCTATGCACAAGAATATAGCTACTATAATACTGCTCCTATGTACAAGAATATAACTAATATAATACTGTCCCCATGTACAAGACTATAACTACTATAATACTGCCCCTATATACAAGAATATAACTACTATAATACTGCCTTTATGTACAAGAATATAACTACTATAATACTGCTCCTATGTACAAGAATATAACTACTATAATACTGTCCCTATGTACAAGAATATAACTACTATAATACTGCTCCTATGTACAAGAATATAACTACTATAATACTGCCCCTATGTACAAGAATATAACTACTATAATACTGCTCCAATGTACAAGAATATAACTACTATAATACTGCTCCTATGTACAAGAATATAACTACTATAATACTGCCCCTATGTACAAGAATATAACTACTATAATACTGCTCCTATGTACAAGAATATAACTACTATAATACTGCTCCTATGTACAAGAATATAACTACTATAATACTGCTCCTATGTACAAGAATATAACTACTATAATACTGCTCCTATGTACAAGAATATAACTACTATAATGCTGCTCTATATTTACAGACATATGAACTCTATAGTATTGCTCCTATACACATGAATGTATCTTATGATACTTTTTCTGATGTTTGTGCAATACTTCTGTCCTTGATAAGTCTAGAGGATAAACCATTATTGCGGCACATTTCATCGTAACAGTCTTGGCTTATCGAATATGTTTACAAAAAACATGAAGCATAAAAATAGTTTGTGTGTCAGTCGGTGTCAGGTACATCACATATAAACATGCCCTTTGCCAGTCAGTGAGTCTGATGTTTCCTAACCCGTGGAGCATTACTCACCAATGCGGAACACAAACACATCTGACAAGTGGAGCAGATTGGATCACTAATACAATAAGGCTGAGTTGCAGCTTCCTGGCATCGTCACCCAGATACCCAGCCTCTCTCCTATTTATTGACTGGCACTCAAAAGCCAATTTCTTTGGCAGAAATTTTAATGTACAAGACAACTTTATAATCACGGCCAAGCTGTATCTGGTATTTATATGGCCAAAATCTCTGAATATGTTCTGATTATCTTAAAATAAATGCTTTTTAGGAAAAAATATATCTTTCTAAATGGCGGAATGTCCAAGAAATGAATAATATAACCGATGACGGAGGCGAAAAATAATATGAAAAATGTTTGTGGTTGACATGTGTTGTTTAGTTATTCTTTGCCAGGAATTTGCACTGCGCTCACTCACTTCCTTTGCCTTCCATATGTATAGAGGATACATTGAAACGAGGCTTGATACATTTGTTGCCATTTGGCTCGGGATCCGTAAGGGTATAAAAGTCTGTGCCATACTCCACAGTGCGGTGCACAGAAGGTTCGTCATAAAGATACATTGGATCTGTATTGCTTAATAAATATACATTGTCTCATTTCGGATCAGCCCCCTCCTTATTTTATCACTGAAGCTCGGCCCATTCCTATTGGCTCCTATATATAAGCCCAAGTGCATCAGGACATTGGTTTCTGAACAGTTTATTTTCATGACAGCAGGAACAAAATTATTAAAAAAATAAATAAATAAAAAGTTTTTTCAGCTATGGAAGTTTAGTAACTTTTTAAAAACTTTTTTACATTTTCGGATAATCTCTTAAATGACGCAAAACTTATTAAAAGTCTCTTCATTCTGCGAACCAGTGTTGGTTTAATGGATAACTGTGTCCAAAAATTAATCAGAATGCTCCTAATCCCATATGTTTTCTCAAAAATGATCAAGCTACCTTTCAATTAAAAGTAGATCAGTTTAATTCCTGTAAATCAGCAACTGATGGTTCGTAAATTCAGATATAGTTCGGCAGATGATTTAAAGGGTTTTTTCTATCTTCCTGTAGATGGATATTTTCGGATAAAGCTTGAAATCACGAGCACTTTTGTAATTTACTGCTTGTTAAAATTTGCAGCCGTTCTTGAGATATTAATACTTTTCTTTTGTTAAACAGCTTGTTGCTAAGGAGACCGACCACCACTGCTATTCAGCTTGTAAGCCCTGCGCTGCAGGCTGGCCGGGATGAGCAGGTAAAAGAGCACTCTCGCAATCCTGCCCAGCTTCAAAACAGCACTTACTAGCTCAATAGAGAAGAGTTTGTAAGCTGTTCTGCGCTGTTTAGCTGCGGTGGTCGGTCACCAAGGAAACATGCTGAAAATGAAAGAAAAAGTGTTAATATCTCAAGAACGGATGGAAATTTTAACAAGCAGTAAATTGCAAAATTGCTCATATATAGAAGTGCTATTTGACAATGCCCATTTATGAAGATGGGAATAATCCCTTTAAGCATTAAACTGACCAAAAATTAGAATTTCACAAGATTAACTTTAGGCGGTCTAGGTTGCTACTCTACCCTTGTAGTAAGTTTAATATATATTTGTTTATAACTGACTAATTATCCAGGATATTGCTCATCTTTCATGTCCCAATTTTGCCAGATTTTAATGGGTTTTTCATGATCAAAATTCCCATTTTTGTTACAAATTCCCTGTGATCATTTCTCAAGTTAATGGAATCTTTTGAGGAGTTTTGCTTAAATGTATATATTCTGGACTAAAGTTAATTTGTAGGATTGGGTTTCATCGAAAATTTGGCACTGTTGACTTTTTTGTGTCTGTTTCCCCACGCCATTGCAGGATGCTGAATGAGTTAATCTAGAATCTGTCAGCGAGTTCCCTCTGTCTGGGATTTTATTACTCTTTATATTTTTCTGAATTCATCTTTGCTGATTTGTGACCTCAGACCTCATTGTGGTCAAATCAGCTCAGGGAAAGATACCTGAAAGATTTGCAAACTTGGGGACTTGAGAATGTTCTCACTGATGGATTCTCAGTTATCTCATTCTGAATCTTGTAATGTTCAAGTAATCAAAAAACCTGGAAAAGCCAAATGGTTTAACATTTTTGAAGAAACCGTATTGCAAAATGTTTTTATTGAAAACACGTGCATTTAAGAATAGCTTGTGATCCCCATTGGGGACAGGACTGATAATATATATATATATATATATATATATATATATATATATATATATATATATAGCTCGGTGGAATATGATGGCGCTCTATAAGCATAATAATAATAATAATAATAATAATAAAAAACTGCAAAGATCTCGGCACTGCAGTGACCTCTGAGATCAGAAGTGATCTGTGGAAGAATCTGGGAGCAACTGTTAGATTTCCCTGCAGTGCCCCCACTGGTGGAATAAAGAATTACACACATGTCATTGAAATCAATAGATTCCGCAAGCAATGGAGGCTCCGTCAGAGACAGAAACTATCTTTATAGCAACTCCGCAAGAATTTGATTATGAGTTTTGCAAACCAGGCATCCAGCATTGGACTGGCCCACCAGAGGACCAGAGGATACTACGGTGGGCCCTTGTCATGCTGTTAATGTATGTGATTAGGGAAAGCGCCCTACTCCATCCCTAGAGCTGGGGCCTTATCTTTCCCTGCTCCTAAAGGTACCTCTAAAAGTGAGGAGGTTTGGGCCACCAGCCTTACTGTTCTCCTGTAATACCCTAAGCTTTCCCCTCCCTCTCCACCAAAGTTAGAGAGGTTTATAGGGAATGGTAGGGACATACAAACCAAACGGGAATAGGAAAATGGAGAAATCATGCATCCAAAAACAGCATACAACAATCTCCAGCAGCAACTACGAACTCCAACTTCAGCACACCAACACCAGCAAGCCAGGAAGTAAATATCACAGGCAGGGATGAGAAGGTCTGGCCAGGTTTTATAGGGAGAGGAAATGAGCAGGTCAGGAGCAGCTGTGAAATGGTGCTGCATGTCTTCAACCAGCATAGAAAGAGTTATTAACCTCTTCAGCACCAAGGGAAATTAAGTCCATGTAATATGAGGAACAAAGCATACAGACTAAATGGAAGACCTGCGATTCACAATACGTAATGATCGCCTCCCTATTATCAACTTGAAAAGATGGGAGATAAAAATAAGGTGTGTTAATACCACTTAGGCATGGTGAGCCCCAAGAATGATTTCTCTGGTGGGCCCAAACTACTCCAGACAACCCCTTTTAGTGAATATTTCTGTATTTCTTAGCCTTGATCTCCTGCGCTCTGAGCGCCGGTGAGTTCTCCCAGACCTCTAACCTAACATTTATACTTCATAAGGCAAGTTTCTGCTGTGCGGGAGTAAATATTAGGACATGCTGTCATTAAACATAACACCAATCTGAAACAAGCTTGGCTGCCCTTGACCTGCTTACATTAGAAAGCGATTTGTGTAGCAATTAACCGGAGCATTGATGTGTTAAGTGAAGGAGTCATGTACTTCAGATTGGAAACGTTTGTATTCAGGGTCAGACTTCTCCGCAATGTTTCTTTTTTTAACCTGCGATTTCCTGAGTCTGCTAACCGGCATGAAGAATTAAGGTCTTAGTCTACTTCATGGAAGAAGAAAGGGATGCTGCTCCAGAGTCATTAGCTCCCCGGCAAGTTACGTAACTTGCTGACATTTTCCTTTCAGTGTCGGTTAAGAACTAAAATTAATTTCCGTGGCATTGACTTCTTGTTATCTTGTATATAAATGTTTTATAATGTAGCAAAATACTTCTTCTCTCTGGCCAAAACCGGAGGATTTTTGCATTGCAACAATTTTTTTCCAGAGTAACCTCTTCCCGCAGTGGCAATTTTTTATTTTGTATATTGCTTTTTTTCTTTTTGCCTCTACAGCCATTTTTTGTCTTTGTGCTTCTGCTTTTTTTCCTCCCCTTCTTTTATTGATATCGCCATAGGATGACTTTTTTAGGGATGAGTTGTTTTTTACTCACACCATTCACTTTACTATAAAATATACCGAAAATTATTTTTTAAAAATCCACTTTGATTGAAATGTTGAAAAAAAAAAAATCCATTAATTTTTGCTTTTATTTTTTACATTTTTTTAGTGTGAGCTGTAAATATGACCTGGAAGTATGATTCTCCTGTATAGAGCACTTAGGGATATCAAATCTATATTTTTATAGTGTTCTTATATACAGTATATGTTAATGGAGTAATCCCTTCCCGACATTGGACACACTGACACGTCCAATGTCTTTAATGCAGGTTCAGGAGCTGAGCCTGCAACATTGCCAGCAAATTGTATTTTGCCATCATATTCCTGTAACAGAAGCAAGCAGAGCAGAGCCCTGTATACTGCTGGTAACTCCTTAAAGGGGTTGTCTGGGACTTTAACATTGATGGCTTATCCTAGGTAATCAATGTTTAATTATATCGTATAAGCAATCAGAAAATTGCAGGCTGAAGTTCCCTAAGGGGGACCAAAAAAATAAAGTAAAAGGAAAAGAAATGTTTTTCAAAAATATGGGCTTTGGAAAATGACGATACAAGTTAACTGTTTTTTCTTTACAAATTTCCAAATTTTTTCCAACACTTAAATAAAAAAAAAATTAAAGTCTGGTATCAAATTGACCTTGAGAATCCTCAGTCAATTTTACTGTAAAATAAACGCCATATAAACAAAACTCAAAAAAAACAAACTTAAAAATTGCAATTTTGCCACATATGGATTTTTTTTTTCAGCACATTACACGGTGAAATTAATGGTATTGTTCAAAAGTAGAATTTGTTCTAAAATAGCCCATATACTGCAATATTTATGAAAAAATAAGAATGTATAGATTTTAGAAGAAGGGAAGAAAACAACTAAAGGTTGTCAGTGCAAAATGGGTTAAAAAAGTATGTAGTTTGTGTCACCATTTTCTGGAAACTTAACTTTTGTGTTACCGATGAAGCTGAGCGAGGACTTAGCTAGAGTTATCTTAGAGGACATACAATGTTTTGATGCTAATGTTACATTTTTGGGAGAGGTGAAATAACCAAGAAATTCAATTCTGGCATTTCAATTTTTAAACTTTGTCCCATTTACTATATAGTGAAACAATCATATATTTTAAGTGAGCATTGTTTTTTTTTTTACATTTTTTCATTTTTTTATATTTTGGTATTTGGAAAAGAGAAGAGAATACATTGTTAGATTAACTTTTTATATTTTTTTTCCGAGTCATCTATGGGGCTAGAACCCACTATCCCTTGATTGCGATACTTTTGTATTACACTGTATAATTCTTTGAAAAATGTATAGTCTTGCTGTGTTTTTTATACAAGGGGAGAAAATAAAGTTTTAGTTTTACTTTTCATACTTTTATAAACTTTCTTAAATTACTTTTTTCTCTTTACACAGTGGAGAGGGTTTTTTTTTCCCACAAGTCATTAATGGGAACCCTTGATTGAAGGTACAATACGCTGCAATACTTTTGTACTACACTGTACTGTTCTTTGAGAAATGTATTGTCTCTCTTTAGTCAGGGTGTAATAGGAGTACCAAGATGGCTGACTCACTGGGCTTCACTTGGCCTCCGTCTGACATCACAACCCAGCGGCAATGGGTAACGTGGTGGTAACAAAAGGGGCCGACTAACTGCTTATATGCAACAGTTGTTATTGACTGTGGCATCTATGGGTTTAATTCTGTGATTAGCACTATTGGGGGCCGGATCCATAAATCCTGATATTGCTCTCAATATATTATACACAGATATATCTCATGTAGAAGGTTTCTTTCTGGACAACTTTTTGATTACTTTTGACCCCCATTTTGCCAACTATTCAAGCCTCTAAACTTTATTTTTAGAGATTTTACATTGAGGGTCAGTTCAAGGTGTGACCATGGGGGAATTTTACCTCTGACTCCCCACCAATCAGGAGAAAGAAGCAGCTTGTAGTGTCATTGTGGCCCTCCTCTGCAGAACCCATCCCACTGCCACTCCCATCCCTGTTGCTGTTTTTGGTACTGCAGTTCAGCTTCATTAATTTAAATAGGTTTTTTGGCACTAGATTTTAAGGTTTCTCCTTAGACGAGGCCATTAAAGGGATGTTCCCATTTGATATATTAAGTCATATTTAAAGAAATGGCCACTAATGTCCGATAGATCTGGGTGCCCTAGCTGGGACTTGCTTCTACTGTGACTATCAGTTAAGCAGAGACGTCTTTGTTAATCTTTCTTCTTAGAATGACGCGTCCCAAAATGAATGGCATGATTTTGTGATACTCTGTTGGGAGACGCTTATGCTGTATGTGTTTTTATGTGGCCACCCAGTGGTTGTGATGAGAATTACAGCATTTAGCATGTAGCAATGTTACCGTATATGTATTTTGTATCCAGTAAAACTGGAAAGAATGGACACATCCGTATGTTAATTCAAGGACAGTAAGATACATTGTCCATGTACTTTATTTGTAAATAAAATCATTATCTATTGTGGTTGTGTCCACGGTTCTGCTGATTCAATTTTTTTTTTGCTTCTTTGTATTTCTTTTCATTATAGTCTACATGGAAACATTTGATTGTTAGACTTCCTGCATCAGTCCTGTAAATGCAGCTCGTTCCATGTGATCACAAAGTGCTACAATGTATCAAGGTCCCTGGGAGGATGGATTAGGTGCAGACACCGATGGATAAAAGAGGGGCTTCTAATGGGGTCAATCACTGTATTGGACTCAGCTGTGTAACACCCTAAACTGTTGTGATGAGCTCAGAGTGGATGGTCCTGGATCTCCGAAAACAAGGTCACGGAGACGATGTATTAAGGGATCATCTGCTCTCAAGCGAGAAACTTAAAGTGACAAACGGTAAATATAGCAGGTGGCGTTAGTAAGAGAAAACTATATTATTGATTTACTGTACGACACGGGAGCGAGGCCGACATTAAGAAAGGAGGCTTACCTATGTCAGCAAGTCTGCACCAAATAAAATACAGTAAATCTATCATCTATTTATCTGTTATCTATCTATTATCTATTATCTATCTATTATCTATCATCTATCTATCTATTATCAATTATTTATCTAATATCTATTAATCTATTATCTATCTATCACCTACCTATTATCATCTATTAATTCTATCTATCTATTATCTGTCTATTTACTATCTATTATCTATCTCATATCTACCTTCCTTCCTTCTTTTTCCTTCCTTCCTTGCCTTTTTCCTTTCTTCCTTACCCCACCTTTCTTTCTCCCCCCCTTCCTGCTCTCCTTTTTCCTTCCTTTCTCACGTCCTTGCTTCCATTGTTCCTTCCTTTCCTTCCTTCTTCATTATTGTTTCCTCCCTCACTTCCTTTGTTCTTTTCTTCTCTCCCTCCTTCATTCTCCCTTCTTACTCCTTACCTCATTTCTTTATTCCCTCTTTCCTTATCTTCTTTCTTCCCTACTTCATTCCCTACTTCTTTCCCTTTCTTATCTCCTATTTCTTCCTTCCTTCCTACCTTTCAACCTTCTTTCTTTCTTTCCTTCCTTCTTCCTTCCCTCCCTGCATTCCATCCCTTCTTCCTTCCTTTACCTCCTTTATTTCATCCTTCCCTGCCTCCTCACCTTCTTTCTACCCTCCCTCCTTCCTTCCTGACTTACCTTCATGTAACTTTAACTGATCCACACTATCTTTAAACAGAGAGATGGTGAGGGAACACTGAGCTAATTTACATGAATTTAAATCTTCTGGTCCAGATGAATTACATCCGAGGGTACTGAAAGAGTTAGCAGAATCTTTGCAAAATCCTAGAAAACAGGAGAAGGCCCAGAAGATTGGAGAAGGACAAGTGTTGTCCCTATGTACGAAAAGGAAACAAGATGGAGCCAGGAAATTACAGGCCAGTGAGCCTTACTTCTATACCAGGAAAGATCTGTGAACAAATTATTAAATAGCATGTATGTAAGTGCTTGAATAAAAATATAGTAATTAACCAGATGACAAAAGACTGACTGGCACTTCCAAGCTAGTGTGATCAAGTGCATGTTAGGAACAGCCAGCTTTCCTTCTTTCTTCTGTCCTTCCCACACTATCTCCTTCCTTCCTTTCTTTCCTCCTTCTCATTCTCTCTTTCTTTAATTTCTTTCTTCTTTCTTCTGTCCTTCCTACTTTCTATCCTTCCTTCCTTCCTGCCTTTCTTCCTCTTTTGCTCTTTCTCTTTCTCTCTCCTTCATTCATTTCTTCCTTCTTTCCTTCTCTTCTTTCTTTTCTCCTTTCTACTTTCTGTCCTTCCTTCCTTTTTCCTTTCCTCCTTCTCTTTCTCTCCTTCATTAATTTCTTCCATCTGTCTTTCTCTTCTTTCTTCTGTCCTTCCTACTTTCTCTCCTTCCTTCTTTCCTTCCTTCCTTTTTCCTTCCTTCATCTTTTCCTCCTTCTCTTTCTCTTTCTCCTTCATTCATTTCTTCCTTCTTTCCATCTCTTCTTCTTCTGTCCTTCCTACTTTCTCTCCTTCCTTTTTCTTTCCTTCCTCCTTCCTTCTCTCTCTCTCCTTCCTTCATTTCTTCCTTCTTTCCTTCTCTTCTTTCTTCTGCCCTTCTATTACTCTCCTTCTTTCCTTCCTTTCTTTCCTCCCTCCTTCTCGTTCTCTCCATCTCTTCTTTCTTTTGTCCTTCCTACTTTCTCTCCTTCCTTCTTTCTTTCCTTCCTCCTTCCTTCTCTCTCTCTCCTCCTCTCCTTCTCTTCTTTCTTCTCTCCTTCCTACTTTCTCTCCTTCTCTTCTTTCTTCTGTTCTTTCCTACTTTCTCTCCTTCTCTTCTTTCTTCTGTCCTTCCTACTTTCTCTCCTTCCTTCCTCGGCTGCTCTTGTTCCAGCCATTCTGTCATCTAGTAGTATGTCTTCTATCATAAAGCACAGAACACGACACTAACAATATTTACAAGACAACGCATCCTTCACTTGTAGATTTTTAGTGTATTCCTTCCTCTGACATCAGCGGCCATGACATGTGTTCCTCCGGTAATGAAACAGATTGGTAACAAGTAAAAGGTGATGTCAACAATGCAAAATCCGGGGTCAAATCATCTGTGTCCGTCATCTCCTGCTCATTACCGATTATGTCACTTCCCCGGGGGTCTCTGCTGCCCCTCGGCTGTTTGTTGTGTCGAGCTGCGCACAGTTGTGAGGAATACCATATCATTCTGCTCCCGCCGTCACTTTGTTTCCTTTTTCCTTGGATGTGTTGGGATTTTTCTTCTCTTTTATATAGACATTGGCCTGATTTGTGTTTGTGACCGAGCGAAGATTAACGTCTCTCTGTTCTGTCTCGGCACTAACGTGTTTCTCTGGATCATCTCCGGAGAGGGGCGAGGGTGCAAACATCGATAGCGGCCATCATTCACATTGGGCCACTGTGGGTATAGATAATTTCCGATGTATCCCTTGTATCTCATGTATCTGTCTAAACCCCATCATCTTCTATATACTTGTATTAATTTTAGGTAACTTTTTTATATCCAGACTCTGATAACAGATTCATTGTTGTTTTGCCTGATTTGTGATGCAATTAATTAAAAAAAGTAATTTCCTGTAGTACATATCCTTACCACCAGGTGGAGCTTTAATTCTTTGTGGTAGTTGTTGAAAGGCCTTAACTTTACATCATTTTTGTATTTTAACTACATGTTTTTTGGGCTAAAAATCATTTTTGCTATATCAAAAAGGGGGAGACAGCATGTAGCCCAATAAGTGAATATTCTAATGCTTTCCATACCTTTGACACCATGTTGACTGTGGAGATCAAGAAAATAAATAGGAAGGACCCTAAATATGCACCTCACAATCTTAGTATTAAAGAGAGAAAATCTATTATCGATCTCCAAGAAATCTATGATATCATTATCTGTCCAGCGGACAAAGGGGGGTGGCATTGTGGCTCTTAACCACATGATGTACCATGAAGAGTCTCTTAGGTTTTTAGAAGACCCAATTACGTATAAAAAGTTGACAAATGACCTCACTGACAATTACATTAAAACTGAATGTCTTAGCTTTAAAAGGCAAATCATTGGGGATTTTAAATAAAAAGGAATTTTACTACATAATGAACAGAACCCCAAACATAGCGATCTTCTACCATATCCCTAAGCTACATAAGAGCATTAAATGCCCTTCCGGGAGGCCGATTATATCAGGAATCAACTGTCTAACTGCCAACTTATCTAGATCCGTGGATACACACTTACAGAAATGTATGACATTATAACCTGCATATTTGAAGGACACTGACATATATTAAAAATTCTTGAAACAGTCTATTAGAATCATAATTACATTCTGGGCACCCTGGATATCAAATCTCTATACACGATCATCGATCAGAAAAAAAGTGTGCCAAACAGGAGAGTACTTTCTCCGCACCCTGGGGATTTATAATGAAAATCAAATTCAATTTGTTGTGGAAAGCATGCAATTCATTTTAAAGCACGATTATTTCATATATGAATGGCAGTACTACCTACAAACATGGGGTACCGCAATGGGGGCACGTTTGGCGCCAAGCTACGCAAATCTGTATGTTGGAAAATGGGAGGAAAGTCATTTACATAAGATCTGGTATTATGGGGTCGTTTTATAGACGACATGCTATTTATCTGGGAGAATCCTCAATTAGTCCTAAACTCATTAATTTCGAGTCTTAATAACAATGATCTTGGCCTGGAATTCACACCAGCTACCAGCAACAAGAGCGTGAACTTTCAAGATCTTACCACCTATGTAGAAAAAAATAGTTAATAACTAAATGTTACCGTAAAGATGTAGATTCCAATAGCTTTATACATATGAACAGTTGCCATTTGCCAATATGTCTTCCCAATATCCATAGGGGCCAATATACACAAATCAGGCGGAACTGCACTAAGGTTGAAGACCGGCTTGTCATGTCCGCACACCGCTGGTCCAACTTTTTAAGTCTGTAGCACGGTGGTTTAGTAGTTTATACATTTTTGCTTAATAATTTCATTAAATATTTTGCACCCTTTGGCTCTTGGGTTCTTTATTTCCTTGCACATTTAACTTTGATGTGGTCTGTGATCATACATCAGCTGGGAGGAGCTCAGAAAAAGACAGATAAAAGAGTTACAGACTCCCGATAAGTCTATCAAAATGAGCTCACTGATGGGTTTTCAGTTATCTCCTTTTGCAGCAAGCAATAGACAACGCAGACCAAATGCTGCAGAAGCAAATAATGTAAAATAAAGATAATGAAACCCAATCGCAATTTGGTGAAAGAAAAAAAAAGGGCAAGAAAGGACACATCTATGTTTCTGGGCTCATGAAAGTTTCATTTTAATATTAGGAAGTGAAACTTTCATGAAAGATTATATGGTTAATTCTGACATTGATTGTCACTGTAAGTATACCAGCCTCATCAGGTCTAAGAGATCTAATGAATTATGTTTGCATTGTGAAATCTGCTGATAAATCTGCTCTAAGCTTCCAAAAGTCAGTAAACAGAGGTTAATAATCTAGATGGGCCGGGACATGATTATTAGCACCATTTTTTGGGGTTTGCTTTTGTGTGGACATATGGCAGCTTAAACTGTAAATTTATGGCAGAATCCAGAGGGTCCGGCTGCAATTTCTGCCTCCGATTCTGGAGCCAATACACATCACATTGTTCGTACATGGGTGAGCAGTCAACAAAAGACTTCTACAAGCTGTGGAGCTGGTACAGGAGCTACAAACAGAGCTTTACAGTCTCCATACATTACCATACAGTCTCCATACATTGTCGTACAGTCTCCATACATTGCTCTACAGTATCCCTACATTGTCATACAGTCTCCATACATTACCGTACAGTCTTCACACATTGCTATACAGTCTCCATACATTGATGTACAGTTTCCATACATCACTGTACAGTCTCCATACATTGCCATACAGTCTCCATACATTGACGTACAGTTTCCATACGTCGCTGTACAGTCTCCATACATTGCTGTACAGTATCCCTACATTGTTGTACAGTCTCCATACATTGTCGTACAGTCTCCCTATATTGCTGTGCAGTATCCCTACATTGTTGTACAGTCTCCATACGTTACCATACAGTCTCCATATATTTCTGTACAGTCTCCATACATTTCTGTAGTTTCCATACGTCGCCATACAGTCTCCATACATTGTCGTACAGTCTCCATACGTCGCTGTACAGTCTCCATACATTGCTGTACAGTATCCCTACATTGTCGTACAGTCTCCATACGTTACCGTACAGTCTTAATACATTGCCGTACAGTCCCCATACAGTGCCGTACAGTCCCCATACATTGCCGTACAGTCTCAATACATTGCCATACAGGCTCTCCATCAGACTTTGTGTGCACATATTCTCTATAGATGAGAGAGTCGAATTGAATTTGGGTCAAATTTTACAAACAATATTTTGAGATCCACATCCGAGGAAACCAGAAAAATGGCAGCAGTTGTGGAGGTTTTTTTTAAAAAAAACTCAACTGTCTTTGACTCTCTTTCTAAGTGTCCCACCGAAGCCGATCCTCCGACCATTTTTTCTGTCTTCTATCTTTCATTGTGGTCTTCTGAATGGAAGACCCAACCGGATGGAAGATAGCAGAAAGACAACAGAAGAGCTGATGAGTGGAGGCGGCAGGACAGGAATGGTGGATGGCTGAACAGAGGTGAGCATAAATTGTAATAATTTGATGCAATTGAATCCACTTTTTCTTCCGCAAAATTTAGCAAATCTGCCCAAATGTTGTTTCGCTCAACTCTGTCCGTTAGATAAAGTGATTCCTTAATTTGTCTTCTCGCACCGAATGATGACTCTGCCCAGAACCGAGCCATAGTATGTCCATACACTATAAACTAACTTATCATTAAGATGTCTTTATCTGGTGATCCCCCACCATGAGTAACATTCATTGAGACCCTGGATGATCGATATCCTCAGTGTAACATGGCGTGACATTGTGTCAGTGACTGATCTACAGCCGCCATCATCGAGTGGAAGAAAAGTCTATGGCATCGGAATGAGGGATCACTGTGACAACTGCAATTGGAAGCCACCATGTCAGACTTGACATCCCATCGTGGTGAGATGGGTCTTTTCTGTAAGATACAGGGACATCGTGAGAATATATGAACGTGTTCAGCACCTGCAGAAATTCCGACGGCTCCATGGTATTCTTAGAATATCGATTCTCTTGATTCCCTCGGCATTAATGTCCATTTGCTGTGACCTTTAGTCCTCATTAGCTGCACATACATATGGATTCACCATCAGAACATTGCTCTATCGGTTTTCCATTTAAGCGTTGTCTCCGTGCCGTATGTATTCATGCCCTGACTTGGCGGAGTTTAGAACTTGTGTCGGACGTTTGTCAGCATGTATCTAATGTGTTCTATGTGGTTGATAGAAGCGTTCCCAGTAGGGTTTTGTAAGAAGGTTGAGAGTCTGCTGCCCGCACTACAAAAGATAACGATGTACAGTGCCCAAAAAACACGGTTATATTCAGAACAGTGGTATGACTATTTATGCTTATTGCTGCCATGGTGCATGTGCGGGGGTGCAAGTGAGAAGCGAAAGATGTGCAAAATATTGTCCAACCAATCAGGGAATTCTTCATGGTGGCAGCCACATACATACTCGTACTTGCCACCTGAAGCAAAATGTTCCTGTTTTACACCAGTAAAGGTCAGAAACATGCAGAAGGAGGAAGAAGTTGCGGATGCTGCAAAAAGTGTCCAAGTGAAAGTTTGACAAGCTAAGGAAGTTGGGGGGAATATAACTTGCTATGCATGGTGCACTACTTTAAGTCTATAGAAAGAGCCACAAAGGAAAATAGAAGGGAGTTCCAACCTAAGCTGGCTACTGGTCTAGAAGGGTACATCCACCATAAAGCGAAGGTTAACAGTGAGTGCTACACTAGAGAAGTATGTATGGATAGGATTTTGCCATAGGGATAAAAGACGTGTTGTATGTTCCCAGTCTAGAAGGAGGACTGCTATAAGTAAAGCATATTATAATTATATGACTCACAATAACATTGCAAGACAACAAGAGCGCTATCCTGTAAAAAAAGTAGTTGATTGCCATTGCCAAAGCGTATAAGCATTTATATCATCTCAACACAGCAATTACACAAATGAGGCTGCACAGATGGACACAGTGACTGCATTTGGCATAGACGTCTGGGTAATAGACATTCAGAAACATTAAGGACCTACAAAAGCTGAACCTGACTAAGACCTGAGTGTGAAGACGAGTGCAAACACAGGGAATGCCAAGGCGAAGGACTGATAAATGGTAACTGGGTGAGCAGCCCGCAGCAGTGTGCAAGATGGCTAGTCAATAGAAATCTGTCAGTAGATCCCACCAAGAAAGGAGCAGAACAAAACAAAAAGAATGTCTTGTAAACCCTTAAGTGTATGGCAGATTCAGAAGATGGATTAAATGGGTTGTCACATCAAAACAACTGCTATGTATGTGCCTTGTTATGTATGTATGTTCCTGTTAGGCTACTAGAACATCTCTTTTAACCAGAGTAGAAAGTCACTGAGAAAGAGTACCACCACTCCATCAGATCCAGCCCATCAACTGGCATCACATAGTCATTAATTCATTCAGTTTTGTGTTCAATGATAACTCCATTACAGAGGACCTGTCATTTGCTCAAAAATTCTTGTTAAACATTCCGTAAAAATACTAGATCTCAACTGATTCTGATGCATTTTTCCTGCAATAGACCCTTGCAGAGATATTAACCTTTGCTGCGTTTGGAGCTCAGTATGTGAAATCTTTGCTTGTATGCAAATGGGGATTTCTTCAGTGTCTTCTCTAGGGGTGTGCACTTTCACCCCTTCTTCCATATGCTGCAAATCACAGCTCGACAACGTATCTACTAGTGTCGTACACTATCTGGCTGTAATTGTCAGTGTCTAATGAGAGGATAAAGTGCATGCCCCCCAAGAAGACTCTGAGACTGCTGAGCTATGATTGGCAATATCTGGGAGGGAAGACTCTGAGGCTGCAAGACTGCCAAGCTGTGATTGGCAGGATCTGGAAGGAGAAGTGAAAGACCATGCCCCCAGAGAAGACTCTGAGACTGCTGAGCTATGCTTGGCAGTATCTCAGGGGGAAGGGTGAATGTGCACACCCCCAGTGAAGACTCTGAGATGGCTAGACTGCTAAGCTATGATTGGCAATATCTGGGAGGGAAGACTCTGAGATTGCTAGACTGCCAAGCTGTGATTGGCAAGATCTGGAAGGAAGAGTGAAAGAGCACACCCCCAGAGAAGACTCTGAGACTGCTGAGCTATGATTGGCAATATCTGGGAGTGAAGACTCTGAGACTGCTAGACTGTGATTGACTGCACCTGGCCCCTGAGAAAACTTTGAATAAATGCCTATTTGAACTACAAGCAGAAATTTCACATATTGAGCTTGAAGAGCAGCAAATGTGAATATCTCTGCAATAGAGCGACGCAGAACTAAACGGGAAAAAGTATCAGAATCAGAGGAGCACAGGGATTTTTACACTGTATCTAACTCAATAGTTTTAAGCAAGTAACGGGTCCTCCTTAAGTCCCGTATTTGGAGGACTTGTGGTTGAGATGCTGCCACAGTGTTTTTCAGTCTTTGTCAAACTTTTTGTCGTCAGATGTAAATATGGAGCTTTGTGCCGGAGATGAAGTAATGGATTTATCTCTCACCTATTTGAAAATTGTTTAAAAAAAGATTTAAAAGGCGAAGAATCTGCGACAACCAAAAGGGAAAGGCGCTGTGAACTCACAGTCCTAAAGTGCTGGGTTGGGAATCCTAATTTGCTGTCGTGTAACAGATTTGGAGACAGATGTTTCATGTTTCATGCGATTACGCTCCATGTTATTAACTACTAGTGACAACTTTGAGGATGAGTGAATCAATGGTTTTTTAGATTTCCCCGGGAGATAATCAGAAGAGGGAGGGCTTCTTGCCAAATCCATCAATGATCGCAGTTCACTGAGCCTAGTTTTTATGATACGTAAACTCAATATTAGAGAAACTACAGATGCTTCATCTATAATTTTCTATAATTTTCGCAGCTGTAACAGAGGCAACAGTAGAATTTGGCGCACTCCCTCGTGATTTTTTTTTAACACATACATAATAAAATCTTTTCAATTTGAATGAAGTAGCAGCATACATGCCTGACCATCAGCCCATTCAGCTGGGGACATTTGGCACAGGGTCATTGATGCATGTTTGATTCAACAAAAATGTTTTGAAGTCGACCTACTTAAAATCATCACAAGGGGGAGAAATACTGCACGCTATTTGTTATAATGTCCAATGCAGTAGTCTCCTTAGCTCCCCCTAGTGGTGACCGCAGATACAAACAATGTTATTATGTAACAATTACAGTATGTGTATGAAATGTTAAACTTGGGCCAAAAAAACCCTTGGATTCTGACTGATATAGATGACTAGAGATGAGTGATAGATCAAAGAAAAATGTATTTTTTTGGATTTAGCAAAATATTTGGACTCACAATTCAGTTTGCTTCCCAGCCGTCATGTTTCTCGTTTCAGCCAGGAATGGGTTAAAAATAAATATTATACTCATCCCTGATCTGTCCCACCTCCCTATCTACCCTCCCGGAGTCTTCAGTCTTTTTCTTCAGTCCTCATTCTTTGGTGCCTCCGACACTGACTTAACTGACAGTTGAGGAGTAAGATGAGTAAAATAGTTATTAATCTTCTAAACCTCTTTTTGACAGAAATCAGAGCATATTCAATTCACTTTGCTTCAATATGAAACAAATCAAATTCCTGGCTTAATTTGAGTAAACTTTCCAAACGTGATTTTCGGCAGATGCACTTATCTCTAAAAATGATCTAAAAGAAAGGTTATTTACCAATATTGCTTTCAGTGGATAATTTTACATGCAGAAAATTGATAAAAATGGCTCAATCAGAATAAAAAACTCAGTGTATCGCACTGGACACAAGCCTTAAAATAACAGTGCGCATGTGATTAAATTTGGCTCAATCCGTCATTTTCTCTTCTTACTAGAAACCATTAAGAATTAGTTAAAAAGTAACTGTGATGAATCATAAATTAATAAATTTCATTTTTGGGGGCACAATTTGTATTGCTGAGCCATGCGCTGTGACACCCTCTCACTATCCAGATTCACTGCATAATGGCAGCTGCATTCCCTGCTTCGGTTTTTATACAGACTGATTGGCTGAATTATTCCATGCGAACCAAATTTTCAGCAAATGTATAGTTGGGCTTGTGTGTATCCACGCAGCTAAAATGTATCAGTAGTATTTTATCTCTGGTCTAGGATGGGTTAATTTTTATAACAGCCTGTCATAATGAAAATGGCAAAAACAAAGTAATTTCGGCTGATGAAACTGTAAAAGCTAAACTCGATGGAGGCAAAGTTTTGTAAACATAATTTTCTCTCTACAGAAAATGAAATATCATTTCGGCAGGTGCTTGTGTTTTGTGGATTAATTGGCTGGAAGGAAACAACGTTTGGGATAAAGGAAAAGGAAAAAAAAAACAGTTGAGATGTTTTTGTGCGAATGGTTTTGTGTTATTAAATGATTTTGTTGACGAAAATGATGGGGCCAACACACATGATAGAAGCGACGGCCATTATACCTGCACATGGATAACCTTTCCTTCTCAAGCAGAGCGTCAGCATCTATTTCTGGTTTCAGAAGAAAAGGCTTTATCTAGACAAAAGCGGACACAATGGATGTGCTCTCGACATGAGGTCCCGAGCGGCGGACCCCAGTGGCAGTGTCTCGGAAAGTTCCTTAATTAGTTACATTGGCTTGGAGTCTGCCAAGTACAACGGGCACACAGACCAACTGTGCAAAAATCAGTTTGTCCAAAATGCACCAAAACAAACCAAAGAAAAGCCTGACGGTGTTGAAAGAGATGAACTTTTTGGCCCCGAGTCAGCTGTAATAGAAAGAAACAGCTGGACATTGTATAGCAAATTACAAGGCAAACAACCTTTATTCATAGCAGTTTTATGAAGCTAGCAAAAAAGCTACAGTGACTTGTTCCAGGAGGGAAGATAATAATCTAGGACTTCATCTTTTTTCTAATTAAAAATGGTGTAAAAATTGTCACAAATCCATGAAAATAACAAAAAAATAACTATATCACAGTTAACTTTGGAAAGAAAATAAGAAGTTTTACTTGTAATACTCCTCCTGGCCACATGGTGTGCTGTGAGAGCAAACATGACCATGACAAACATAGAGAATAACTGAACTTCTAATTGCAACCCCAAATCTGACCACATGGTGTGCTGTGAAATGGACTGATCACCACAAATGAACTTTTCAGAACAGTTCCGGCGGGATCTAAAATTCTGCCCTGTTGGAAGACCTGCCTTCAGGACTAGATGGTGCCAGCTGTCCCAGTGTAGGAAGCCATTACTTTCAATTGCTTTCCTATATATATCAGTGTGGATCTAGCTGCCATCTTCATTCCTTATGGTCAAGTCAAAGAAGTTAAGGGCCCTATCCCCTATCTCAAGTGTAAAGAACATACCATATAATTTCTATTCAAAAGGACAAAATCAGAAAACAATTGTGCATCACCATGCCAAAGAATAAGAACATCATCGATGTACCTACCCCAAAAATAAAATGTGACTGGAGTAAAATGAAAACAATTCTATCTCCCATCACCCTAAAAATAAGTTTACAAAGGTTGGCGCATAGGATGTACCCATGGCGGTACCCCTTACCTGATGGTAAAAAATACCGCCAAAGGTAAAGTAATTGTGTGTAAGAACAAAACCTAACAGTGAAGTTAAAAAATCACTATGTGCTCTAAATTTTGTAACTTTAGTGGAAAGAAAATGTGAAACCGCTGTAATACTTAAAGTATGGTCATTTTTAGAATATAAGGCTTCAACAGCTAGGCTTATGAGAATTGTTGATTCTGATACCATAGGGTCCTGTAACTTCAAAAATGTATCCTTTGTGTCACGAATATAGGATGGCAAGCGTTGGACAGAAGGAGATAGTAACTCATCCACATACTTGCTGATACCTTCATTTGGTGGCTTATTACTCTGTGCTAACTCATAGCCAGTGTGCATTTCATTTTCTGCTGCACCGACAGCCCAAACATGCCCCAAATACTTATATGTCTATTAACCAATTTGCTACCTTACTACAGCGGATTTTTGCTGCACATCAGTCTTGATAAGTTATTCCCAAAGTATATTGCAAACTTGTAGAACTCTTCATTCTACAGTGGGTGAGATTTATTACCGCAACACTGGGGAATGCCTTTCGACTTCTACCAACATCCATTGCCTACCGGTCAGCCAAGTCACATACATAAAGATGCATCCTGCCTTATCTTTTCTCTTGAAACTACCTACCCTGAGATGAGTGGCGTAAGATGGCCACTTTAAAGAAAAAAAACATGATTTTGTGATACTCTATCATGAGATGTTTACGCTATATGTGTATTTATGTGATGTAAATTGCAGCCTGTTAGCATATTTTAATAATGTACCGAATTTGTAAAATTGGAGTCGTTAATAATTTATATACTTCAGGCACCTTTTTTAGTAAAACTGTAACAGTGTATGGGGATTTATATCTAATACGTGGGGATTTAACCTCTTAGACCCGCCCTTATACAGAAAAGGGGGTCCCCACCCAATGAGTTACATCAACATCCATCGGCCATAAATAATGGTCCAGGGTGGGAATACCTCTTCAGTACTGTTTCCTCCTCCCTGGTGCCCCGGTCTTGTGTATTAGTTGTCCACGTACAAAGCTTTATTTCCCTTGTGGTGATACAGCAAGAAATATTTCCCACCATTTCGAACACAGATACAATGGTCTTTACAGCAGGGTCATCTATGAACCATTTAGAAAAACTAATAATAAGTAGACAAACCCTTTAAGCTATTTTTTTAAAATATTTTTTAACTTGTGAAAATTGTGAATAATTTTCCTCTGTTGGTCGCCACTAATGTTTTAAAACAGAAACATTTGGCGGATCGTGTTAGTTAGCGGAATTGATCACAGTTAATAAATATCATATAAACCAGCGGTAGGGTTCCTACGCAAAGAATAAAATAAGTGAGGAAGAAAATGAGAGATGTTATTGAAGAATGAAATGCTCCGCTCTGTGCCCATTAACGTCAGACCGCATTGCCCTCCCGGAAAACAAGCCGAGGCGCAGCCCTGCTGCAAGCTAGGAATACATTAGGCACGATTCTAACAAATTGTCATTACTGTTTCCATGACGACCTGAATGAAAAAAAAGGTCCATGTATGATGTTTGTGTTCTGTGTGCCTGGCTTGAGGAAATCAAGGTTAATGAATCATTAGCCACGACCATGGGAGATAAAGCAGAGTTTTCAGTCTTTGCATCAGAGGGCAACTTCTCTGAGCTTTTGTAAAAGTCTGATTGCACTTGTGCTTCACCTCGGCAGACCTCGAGGACGTCCTCCACCACAAAAGTTTAGATGGCCTCCAGATTTTGCATGCCCCCGTGTCCGGTGTGAAGGGGATCAGAGCAGGTGCTTAGGATCATTGAAGCAAATTTTTCTAAGTGTCTTTCATACTCAATAATAGAAATGTTTTGTGACCCAAATTCCTGTTCGTTTCTTTTTTTTTTTTTAGTTATTCATTAAAATTAAAGGAGTTCCACCAGCTTCTGAAACAAGGTGACACAAGTTGTTGACTACACGTAGATGATTTTCCTCACTTCTGATACATTTTTTGCAGTTTTGCTGGGACTTCCTGCTTGGAGAGAGGCAGAGAGAGCTGCTTCATTCAAGGATATTTCGATACCACATTTGTGCAGGTGTCTCTGAACAGTAGAACAATGTCCCACAACTCCAGAGGCTGCTAAATCTTTCTGAAGGTCCTTTGCAGTAACGTGGAGGTTCTTTTTGATTTGCCTCTCTAGCTGTCCTACAAACAGCTCTCACTGAAATTTTGCTTGGTCTTCCAGACCTTATCTTGACCTCCACTGTTCCTGGTAATGGCCATTTTTTAATTACATTTGAACTTAGGAAAGGGCAACTTGAAAACTCTTTGCCGTCTTCTCATAGTCTTCTCCTGCTTTGTGGGCCTCCTCCATTTTCATACTCAGAGTGCTCGGCAGCTGCTTAGAAAAAACCATGGCTGCTGGTTTTTGGCACAAGGTTAGAGGAGGCTGGGTTTTTAGAAAGCTGAGAAATTTGCATCACCTGGCCTATGATAGTGAACAAGTCATAACCCTGACAGGCTAATTAAGATCTGAAACGAAACCTTGGTCAAAGTTATCTGAGCACACAAATCCCCAAGGATGCTCAAAACTTTTGCATCGGCCCATTTTCATTTTTTAAATGTAAAAAATGACTATATACACTCACTGGCCACTTTATTAGGTACACCTGTCCAACTTCTTGTTAACACTTAATTTCTAATCAGCCAATCACATGGCGGCAACTCAGTGCATTTAGGCATGTAGACATGGTCAAGACAATCTCCTGCAGTTCAAACCGAGCATCAGTATGGGGAAGAAAGGTGATTTGAGTGCCTTTGAACGTGGCATGGTTGTTGGTGCCAGAAGGGCTGGTCTGAGTATTTCAGAAACTGCTGATCTACTGGGATTTTCACGCACAACCATCTCTAGGGTTTACAGAGAATGGTCCGAAAAAGAAAAAAAATCCAGTGAGCGGCAGTTCTGTGGGCGGAAATGCCTTGTTGATGCCAGAGGTCAGAGGAGAATGGGCAGACTGGTTCGAGCTGATAGAAAGGCAACAGTGACTCAAATCGCCACCCGTTACAACCAAGGTAGGCCTAAGAGCATCTCTGAACGCACAGTGCGTCGAACTTTGAGGCAGATGGGCTACAGCAGCAGAAGACCACACCGGGTACCACTCCTTTCAGCTAAGAACAGGAAACTGAGGCTACAATTTGCACAAGCTCATCGAAATTGGACAGTAGAAGATTGGAAAAACGTTGCTTGGTCTGATGAGTCTCGATTTCTGCTGCGACATTCGGATGGTAGGGTCAGAATTTGGAGTAAACAACATGAAAGCATGGATCCATCCTGCCTTGTATGGAGCATCTTTGGGATGTGCAGCCGACAAATCTGCGGCAACTGTGTGATGCCATCATGTCAATATGGACCAAAATCTCTGAGGAATGCTTCCAGCACCTTGTTGAATCTATGCCACGAAGAATTGAGGCAGTTCTGAAGGCAAAAGGGGGTCCAACCCGTTACTAGCATGGTGTACCTAATAAAGTGGCCGGTGAGTGTATATATAAAGTTTCTCATATTTTTTTTACTAACGATTTAGGCAGAGCTAAAACGACAGAGACTCTTTAGGACCGGAATCACGGAGATATCACATCTAACCTTAAAAAAAAATTAAGGGCTGCAATCATTTTCAGATTCTTTTCCTTAATTGAAAAAAAACAAAAAAAAAAGAAAGGAAAATCTCTGACTTTCCTAAGTGCAATGTGCGATGATAAAGTGTTTGTAATTAAGTGTCTGGCGTGAAAAAGTAACACAAAAACAAGCGTCCGTCTCGGCTTCCCGCTGCTGACTGTAGGAGAAGCAGGCAGCTGTGATAGATCGCCTACTCTCCCGTCTGGCCCCGTGGCTTTGTGGAGACGCCTGACACTGTGCTGTGCAATCAGCCTGCTAGGAAAATACCCAATGGAGCAATGGAAAAGCGTCGAGAGGAATCCCTCAATGGCTAGCACCAGAACGTGAAACCCCCGTCATCCCCTTCTCCACCTCCCCGAGCAGCCTCCAGCCTACTCTCATCATTGTTCTCCTCCCGCTGACGGAAACCTGAAATACCGTGAAGATGTGAAAGCATTTGATGAGCGAGTATCACTACGGTTGCTAAATGCGTGTTCCGCGGCTGCGCTCAAAGGCTTTCTATAAGTAATGGAAACCAATTAGAAAATCCTCAGAAGGTGCAGTGAGTAAGAAGTCTGCAGCCCTCTCCCCGGATGAACTAATGGATGCGGTGGGCGCGTGTTTTCATATTGCCAAGCCTTATTTCACTTGCAAGATGTAGCAATGAGCAATGTCAGTAATTATCTCTACATTAAGGCTGCCGGTGGCGGCGGTGCCAGCCCGTATTGATAAAACTTCATGGTAGTGCCGAGGAGGGGGAACTGTGAGAGTATACAGCCGTGAGATCTATGAGTACGGCTCTACAGAGTTTTCTTATCTCGCTAATTCATAGAGAAAGAAAATGGCCAAAATGGTTTAATTTGATTGTTGTCTGTGCAACAAAGTTTGCATAAATCAATAGCACAAGTAAAGTGTAAGAAACTTTGTAATGTGTCTTGTGGGATAAATCTGCTTCTTTCTCCACTAATGAGCCACTTCTCCTTCTCCCTCTGCCTCTTAAAGTTATCATCCACTCTCAAATACTAAATCCATCCTGCTCAAGTCTAGACAGACTGCCGGCTCACTGAGGGATCAGATTACAGCTACGTATTGCTTTATATGGAGAGGAGAAATCAAGAGAGAAGGGTGGTGCCCTGTGATAGAACAGGCAGAGAGACACAGATATACTGTGCTCCTACCTTCCAGGAACTGTTTTATATCACTTAGAGCTGGATTCACACCTACATTGCTCAGTCAGTGCTAAATATGATCAGATCTGGCAAAATTACTGTTATTGTGAACAGTTAAAAAAGTTGATGATTAAATGATCTCTAAAAGGCCTAAAGTTACAGATGACACATTTACGTTGTATTTTAGGCAAAAAAAAAATAATATACAGTGGGGCAAAAAGTATTTAGTCAGTCAGCAATAGTGCAAGTTCCACCACTTAAAAAGATGAGAGGCGTCTGTAATTTACATCATAGGTAGAGCTCAACTATGGGAGACAAACTGAGAAAAAAAAATCCAGAAAATCACATTGTCTGTTTTTTTATCATTTTATTTGCTTTTTATGGTGGAAAATAAGTATTTGGTCAGAAACAAAATTTCATCTCAATACTTTGTAATATATCCTTTGTTGGCAATGACAAAGGTCAAACGTTTTCTGTAAGTCTTCACAAGGTTGCCACACACTGTTGTTGGTATGTTGGCCCATTCCTCCATGCAGATCTCCTCTAGAGCAGTGATGTTTTTGGCTTTTCGCTTGGCAACACGGACTTTCAACTCCCTCCAAAGGTTTTCTATAGGGTTGAGATCTGGAGACTGGCTAGGCCACTCCAGGACCTTGAAATGCTTCTTACGAAGCCACTCCTTTGTTGCCCTGGCGGTGTGCTTTGGATCATTGTCATGTTGAAAGACCCAGCCACGTTTCATCTTCAATGCCCTTGCTGATGGAAGGAGGTTTGCACTCAAAATCTCACGATACATGGCCCCATTCATTCTTTCATGTACCCGGATCAGTCGTCCTGGCCCCTTTGCAGAGAAACAGCCCCAAAGCATGATGTTTCCACCACCATGCTTTACAGTAGGTATGGTGTTTGATGGATGCAACTCAGTATTCTTTTTCCTCCAAACACGACAAGTTGTGTTTCTACCAAACAGTTCCAGTTTGGTTTCATCAGACCATAGGACATTCTCCCAAAACTCCTCTGGATCATCCAAATGCTCTCTAGCAAACTTCAGACGGGCCCGGACATGTACTGGCTTAAGCAGTGGGACACGTCTGGCACTGCAGGATCTGAGTCCATGGTGGCGTAGTGTGTTACTTATGGTAGGCCTTGTTACATTGGTCCCAGCTCTCTGCAGTTCATTCACTAGGTCCCCCCGCGTGGTTCTGGGATTTTTGCTCACCGTTCTTGTGATCATTCTGACCCCACGGGGTGGGATTTTGCGTGGAGCCCCAGATCGAGGGAGATTATCAGTGGTCTTGAATGTCTTCCATTTTCTAATTATTGCTCCCACTGTTGATTTCTTCACTCCAAGCTGGTTGGCTATTGCAGATTCAGTCTTCCCAGCCTGGTGCAGGCTACAATTTTGTTTCTGGTGTCCTTTGACAGCTCTTTGGTCTTCACCATAGTGGAGTTTGGAGTCAGACTGTTTGAGGGTGTGCACAGGTGTCTTTTTATACTGATAACAAGTTTAAACAGGTGCCATTACTACAGGTAATGAGTGGAGGAAAGAGGAGACTCTTAAAGAAGAAGTTACAGGTCTGTGAGAGCCAGAAATCTGGATTGTTTGTTTCTGACCAAATACTTATTTTCCACCATAATATGCAAATAAAATGTTAAAAAAACAGACAATGTGATTTTCTGGATTTTTTTTTCTCAGTTTGTCTCCCATAGTTGAGGTCTACCTATGATGTAAATTACAGACGCCTCTCATCTTTTTAAGTGGTGGAACTTGCACTATTGCTGACTGACTAAATACTTTTTTGCCCCACTGTATAACTTTTGCATCGGCCCATTTTCATTTTTTAAATGTAAAAAATGACTATATATATATACACTCACCGGCCACTTTATTAGGTACACCATGCTAGTAACGGGTTGGACCCCCTTTTGCCTTCAGAACTGCCTCAATTCTTCGTGGCATAGATTCAACAAGGTGCTGGAAGCATTCCTCAGAGATTTTGGTCCATATTGACATGATGGCATCACACAGTTGCCGCAGATTTGTCGGCTGCACATCCCAAAGATGCTCCATACAAGGCAGGATGGATCCATGCTTTCATGTTGTTTACGCCAAATTCTGACCCTACCATCCGAATGTCGCAGCAGAAATCGAGACTCATCAGACCAAGCAACGTTTTTCCAATCTTCTACTGTCCAATTTCGATGAGCTTGTGCAAATTGTAGCCTCAGTTTCCTGTTCTTAGCTGAAAGGAGTGGTACCCGGTGTGGTCTTCTGCTGCTGTAGCCCATCTGCCTCAAAGTTCGACGCACTGTGCGTTCAGAGATGCTCTTAGGCCTACCTTGGTTGTAACGGGTGGCGATTTGAGTCACTGTTGCCTTTCTATCAGCTCGAACCAGTCTGCCCATTCTCCTCTGACCTCTGGCATCAACAAGGCATTTCCGCCCACAGAACTGCCGCTCACTGGATTTTTTTTCTTTTTCGGACCATTCTGTGTAAACCCTAGAGATGGTTGTGCGTGAAAATCCCAGTAGATCAGCAGTTTCTGAAATACTCAGACCAGCCCTTCTGGCACCAACAACCATGCCACGTTCAAAGGCACTCAAATCACCTTTCTTCCCCATACTGATGCTCGGTTTGAACTGCAGGAGATTGTCTTCACCATGTCTACATGCCTAAATGCACTGAGTTGCCGCCATGTGATTGGCTGATTAGAAATTAAGTGTTAACAAGAAGTTGGACAGGTGTACCTAATAAAGTGGCCAGTGAGTGTATATCTTATCAGTTATATATGCTTCTTTCTCCACTTATAAGCCACTTCTCCTCTCCAGGACTACCGAATCAGCAATCACTCTAAAAGAAAGAAACTGCTAAAATCCATCTTGGTTAAGAAAAGATGATGATAAATAAATTACAGTGTCTACTGAAGTCTATGGAGAGGTGAGAAGGAGGAGCTGACAAAATGAGAAAGATACAGCCACATACAGATCATCCTGCTGATTTCCTTAAAGTGTTTTATCTCCCACCGGTTTCTGGATTTACAGCTACACTGCTCAGTACTGCTTTATATTGGTTTTTATGCTGCTCTTGCTTTTTAGCAAGGTATAGTTACACTGCTCAGTACTGCTATATAATGTTCTCCAGACTGTTGCTGCTTCTAGTACTTTATTTCAACCTAGACCTAGATTCACAGCTACACTGCTCAGTACTGCTGTATAATGTCCTTCATGCTGCTGCTTCTCAACATGAGACCCTATACTATTAGACAGCATTTGATAACCACTGGTTATGAGAACAGGAGTCCCAAAGTCCTCTTTGTGAAGGGAGCGGTAGTGCGTATATGGATGTATTGGAGCAGTAGTGCCCTATGGGTCTAATGGAGCAGCAGTGCACGTATGGGTCTATTGGAGCAGTAGGGCACATATGGGACTATTGGAGAAGTGGTGCCCATATGGGTCTATTGAAGTGGTATGGCATGTATGGGTCTATTGGAGTGGTAGGGCACGTATGGGTCTATTGGAGCGGTAGTGCCCTATGGGACTATTGGAGCAGTTGGGCACGTATGCGTCTATTGGAGTGGTAGGGCACTATGCGTCTATTGGAGCAGTAGGGCACATATGGGACTATTGGAGCGGTAGAGCATGTATTGGTCTATTGGAGCGGTAGAGCACGTGTTGGTCTATTGGAGCAGTAGTGGACGTATGGGACTATTGGAGCGGTAGAGCACACATTGGTCTATTGGAGCAGTAGTGGACGTATGGGACTATTGGAACGGTAGAGCACGTATGGGTCTATTGGAGTGGTAGTGCCCATATGGGTCTATTGGAGTGGTAGGGCACGTATGGGTCTATTGGAGTGGTAGTGCCCTATGGGACTATTGGAGCAGTTGGGCACGTATGCGTCTATTGGAGCGGTAGGGCACGTATGAGTCTATTGGAGCGGTAGGGCACTATGGGACTATTGGAGCGGTAGAGCACGTGTTGGTCTATTGGAGCAGTAGTGGACGTATGGGACTATTGGAGCGGAAGGGAACGTATTGGTCTATTGGAGCGGTAGAGCACGTATGGGACTATTGGAGCAGTAGTGGACGTATGGGACTATTGGTCTCTCTCTAATAGACAGTGAATCAAGCGGTGGTCACACGCACTACTGATCCGTTTATAAGGGGCTTAGATTTGATCACTAGGGGTCCCTTTGCATTTATCACTAGGGATGAGCAGACCCATGGAACTATGGGTCCTTTTACCCATCTCAAAATTTATTCCAAAGTTTGGTTAAGGTACCACAACTGCACCCGAACTTCAACCAGAACCCGAAATCCATTGAAAACAATGGTACCCAAACTTTGATCAGGAAAATATTCACTCTCTTCCCTCTCCCGGACTTCACCCAGAACCCAAAACATTGCAAAGGATTTCTGGGTGAAGTCCATGTTTGTCGATTAGCACCGAATACTAACTTTCTGGTACGAACCTTAAACTTTTACGTTCGGGTTCGCTCAACTCTAGTTATCACCTGTGTTTTGTATGTTGTGTATGGGACCACCCCTTTATATATTACCAGCCTAGCTTTGGGCATCAATGTTTGATTTGATGGGGTCCTGATCTTTGGGTCTCTTCCAATAAGGAAAAATTAAGGAGCATTTATGGGGATAAATGGGTTTATGGGGATAAAGAATGAATGAGCTATCCTTTGGATTTCAGAGTTTGTCAGATTATTAAAGGGACGGATCAATGACTCACACCATAGGCGTATGATAACATTCCCACAGTGCATCCACGACAGGTTTTTTGTGGCATCATTTTCCAAAATCGCAACAAAACTGCATCAATTTTGCAACATTTCTTTTGTGGATTTGCAGCAATTTTGTACAAATGTGCCACGTCCCCACTGTCTGGCTGCAGCGTACGTCTGGGGCCGCTAATGTGATTCTCCAATATAACGGTATAGATTCACCACCGCGGTAATTATAGAAATCACCAAAATGAGGAAATTAAAGGAATGATGATACTTTAGCCTACACGATGGCGTTAATTCTAATCCCGGCGCAGCAGCTGGCGCCTCCTGACGTGTATTATTTCCTCTAGCTGTCATTGAGCCGTCACTTCCCCTATAAACCGATCTCATAAGAGATAATACCGGCGCTTTGTATCTGGGAACGGCTTTGTGTCCCAATGGAACAACAAGTGTTAATTACAGAAATCGTTTATCCTTTGTTTTTCTGTTACATTTATTCTCATCTCTGTTCTCCTGGCGTCCCCGGCATTGCGCCCAGTAACTCCTTCACCGACGCACTCTCCGTGTTTCGGAACTCTCTGATTTTTATCATGCTGAAAATACAAATAAAATAATTTCTCAGAATTTCTGGAATTCTTGCTCATCTGGCCCATAGAGAAAAGTGTTCCATGCTAACTGCCCTCTGGGGTCCACGGCAATATTGCCGGCATCAGCTGGTACGGGGTACCTATAGAGAGAGGTCCTTGGCTGCACTGGATGGCCAAAATCTCCGCCATTCTCCACATTCCTATGAGCAAAACAGGTATGGGCATTACCTGCATTACCTGCTTGGCGCGACTGGGCGAGCATGCCCAGAAACGTGCCATCAGCTCAAGTATAAGGGAGCTTCCATCATTTAATCCTTTGGAATTGTCGATCATTGCTGATGAGCGAATCTGCAGACATCGCCATTCAGCCGTTTGCTCGACTTTTACTTGCTCGAATTCTAGTCACATACAATATGCAAATTGCCTCTTCTGAGAAAAAGAGGACTTAACTCTATAGCGCCACCTGTTGGAAGTAGCGATCCTACAAGTCACAATCAACCCTCTAACGAGTCGTGCAATATGACTTAGGATAAAAGCCAAATCAGTATCTCAATTCGCAGACACGGTGTTTCGGGCTGTTGGCCCTCGTCAGTGCGAAGCATGAGAACTGATTTGGCTAGGTGAGAGGCTCTGGACTGGGGTCTAAGGGGTATCATTTCTCCTTATGGAGAGTGACATACCATCTCTGGCTTGTCAAGGTAAGGAGGCTTAATGCTCCTCTGGGAAATTAAATATGCAAATTGCCTCTTCTGAGTCATTGGATGCGAATCAAATGTTTTGTTTTCCTCTAGATCTGAGAGAAAAATATATGAGCGGGGGGGAAATAAAAACTGTTACCTCGTTACTCACCTGTCCACATGTCGCAACTCCCCACCTGGTCATTCGTCACCTTGTGCCACTTGAACTGTCCTCCCACCTCTCCTCTTGCTCTCTCTTTGACCACTTACAATCTGGCTCCAGACCACACCACTCCACTGAAACTTCCCTGATTAAAGTCACCAATGGCCTACTAACCGCCAAAGCCAAGCAACACTACTCTGTCCTCCTCCTCCTGGACCTGTCCTCTGCCTGTGACACAGTGGACCATTCCCTCTGACTACAGATTATTTCATGTCTTGGCATCACTGATTTGGTCCTATCTTGTATCTGTTCATACCTAACAAACCGGACATTCACACACCACCTCCTCACCTCGCCCCCTATCTGTCGGTGTCCCCCAAGGTTCAGTCCTTGGGCCCCTGCTCTTCTCCATCTACACCTTTGGCCTGGGACAGCTCATAGAATCTCACGGCTTTCAGTATCACCTCTATGCTGATGACACACAGATCTACATCTCTGGACCAGATATCACCTCCCTACTAACCAGAATCCCTCAATGTCTGTCTGCTATTTCATCCTTCTTCTCCACTAGATTTCTAAAGCTTAACATGGATAAAAGAGAATTTATCATCTTCCCTGCATCTCACTCAACCCATCCATCAGACATATTCTTTGCTAACTCGGGGTAACAATTGACTCTGATCTTGCCTTCAAACAACATATCCAAGCCCTTTTCACTTCCTGCCAACTTTAACCCAAAATAATTTCCTGGATCGCACATTCCTTAATCAAGACTCTGCAGAAACCCTAGTCCATGCCCTCCTCATCTCCCGCCTCAACTACTGCAACCTCCTGCATTGTGGCCTCCCCTCTAACACTCCTGCACCCTTCCAATCTATCCTAAACTTCACTGCCTGACTAATCCACCTGTCCCCTCGCTATTCCCCGACCTCTCTCCTGTGTCAATCCCTTCATTGGCTTCCCGTTGCCCAAAGAGTCCAGTTTAGTGTTAAACATTCCGATACCGCAAGTATTGGGTATCGGCCGATACTTGCGGTATCGGAATTCCGATACCGAGATCCGATACTTTTGTGGTATCGGGAATCGGAAGTTCCCAGTGTATGGTTCCCAGGGTCTGAAGGAGAGGAAACTCTCCTTCAGGCCCTGGGATCCATATCCATGTAAAAAATAAAGAATTAAAATAAAAAATATTGATATACTCACCTCTCCGGAGGCCCCTGGACATCACCGCTGGTAACCGGCAGCCTGCTTTGCTTAACCCCTTAATCCCGTATGACGTACTATCCCATCAAGGTGACCTGGGACTTAATTCCCGGTGACGGGACAGTACGTCATACGCGATCGGCCGCGCTCACGGGGGGAGCGCGGCCGATCGTGGCCGGGTGTCAGCTGCCTATCGCAGCTGACATCCGGCACTATGTGCCAGGAGCGGTCACGGACCGCCCCGGCACACTAACCCCCGGCACACCGCGATCAAACATGATCGCAGTGTACCGGCGGTATAGGGAAGCATCGCGCAGGGAGGGGGCTCCCTGCGGGCTTCCCTGAGACCCCCGGAGCAACGCGATGTGATCGCGTTGCTCCGAGGGTCTCCTACCTCCTTCCTCCCTGCAGGTCCCGGATCCAAGATGGCTGCGGCATCCGGGTCCTGCAGGGAGGGAGGTGGCTTACCGAGTGTCTGCTCAGAGCAGACGCTGGTAAGCCTGCACCGATGTAAGTGAGATCGGTGATCTGACAGAGTGCTGTGCACACTATCAGATCATCGATCTGTGATGTCCCCCCCTGGGACAAAGTAAAAAAGTAAAAAAAAATTTTTTCCACATGTGTAAAAAAAAAAAAAATAATTCCTAAATAAATAATAAAAAAAAATATATATTATTCCCATAAATACATTTCTTTATCTAAATAAAAAAAACAAAACAATAAAAGTACACATATTTAGTATCACCGCATCCGTAACGACCCAACCTATAAAACTGCCCCACTAGTTAACCCCTTCAGTAAACACCGTAAGAGAAAAAAAAAAAAAAACGAGGCAAAAAACAACGCTTTATTACCATACCGCCGAACAAAAAGTGGAATAACACGCGATCAAAAAGACAGATATAAAAAACCATGGTACCGCTGAAAACGTCATCTTGTCCCGCAAAAAAACAAGCCGCCATACAGCATCATCAGCAAAAAAATAAAAAAGTTATAGTCCTGAGAATAAAGCGATGCCAAAATAATTATTTTTTCTATAAAATAGTTTTTATCGTATAAAAGCGCCAAAACATAAAAAATGATATAAATGAGATATCACTGTAATCGTACTGACCCGTCGAATAAAACTGCTTTATCAATTTTACCAAACGCGGAACGGTATAAACGCCTCTCCCAAAAGAAATTCATGAATAGCAGGTTTTTGGTCATTCTGCCTCACAAAAATCGGAATAAAAAGTGATCAAAAATGGTCACGTGTCCGAAAATGTTACCAATAAAAACGTCAACTCGTCCCGCAAAAAACAAGACCTCACATGACTCTGTGGATCAAAATGTGGAAAAATTATAGGTCTCAAAATGTGGAGACGCAAAAACTTTTTTGCTATAAAAAGCGTCGCTGGTTTCACACTTGCGTTTTTGTCTGCAGCGTTTTTTGCACAAAAAAACGCATGCGTTTTTTCCCTATATTTAACATTGAAAATGCATGCGTTTTTTTGTACGCGTTTGGTCGCGTTTTCAAACGCATGCGTTTTTTTCTGCATGCGTTCATTTTCAGAAATACAACCTGCAGTATTTTCTTGCGCTTTTAAGCACATGCGTTTGCGTTAAAAACGCATGCGTTTTTATCGAAAAAAAAAACAGAAAACACACTGAAAAGCCACCCACCACCATCAAGGTGATAAAGGGATCCAAACCCTAACCCTAACTCTACCCCTAACCTCACCCCTAACCGTTTAATGAACATTTTCTGACAGTCATAGTGCCACGTATTTAAGTGCCACGTATTTCAGTGCCACGTATTTCAGTGCCACGTATTTCAGTGCCACGTATCACGTATTTCAGTGCCACGTGTTTCAGTGCCACGTATTTAAGTGCCACGTATCACGTATTTCAGTGCCACGTATCACGTATTTCAGTGCCACATATTTTAGTGCCACGTATTTAAGTACCACGTATTTCAGTGCCACGTATTTCAGTGCCACGTATTTCAGTGCCACGTATTTCAGTGCCACGTATTTCAGTGCCACGTATTGCAGTGCCACGTATTGCAGTGCCACGTATTTAAGTGCCACGTATTGCCACGTATTTAAGTGCCACGTATTTCAGTGCCACATATTTCAGTGCCACATATTTCAGTGCCACGTATTTCAGTGCCACGTATTTCAGTGCCACGTATTTCAGTGCCACGTATTGCCACGTATTTCAGTGCCACGTATTTCAGTGCCACGTATTTCAGTGCCACGTATTTCAGTGCCACGTATTTCAGTGCCACGTATTTCAGTGCCATGTATTTCAGTCACGTTTAGGGTTAGGGTTAGGGGTAGGGTTAGGGTTTGGTCGCGTTTTCAAACGCATGCGTTTTTTTCTGCATGCGTTCATTTTCAGAAATACAACCTGCAGTATTTTCTTGCGCTTTTAAGCACATGCGTTTGCGTTAAAAACGCATGCGTTTTTATCGAAAAAAAACAGAAAACACACTGAAAAGCCACCCACCACCATCAAGGTGATAAAGGGATCCAAACCCTAACCCTAACTCTACCCCTAACCTCACCCCTAACCGTTTAATGAACATTTTCTGACAGTCATAGTGCCACGTATTTAAGTGCCACGTATTTCAGTGCCACGTATTTCATTGCCACGTATTTCAGTGCCACGTATCACGTATTTCAGTGCCACGTGTTTCAGTGCCACGTATTTAAGTGCCACGTATCACGTATTTCAGTGCCACGTATCACGTATTTCAGTGCCACATATTTTAGTGCCACGTATTTAAGTACCACATATTTCAGTGCCACGTATTTCAGTGCCACGTATTTCAGTGCCACGTATTTCAGTGCCACGTATTTAAGTGCCACGTATTTCAGTGCCACGGATTTCAGTGCCACGTATTGCAGTGCCACGTATTGCAGTGCCACGTATTTAAGTGCCACGTATTGCCACGTATTTAAGTGCCACGTATTTCAGTGCCACATATTTCAGTGCCACGTATTTCAGTGCCACGTATTTCAGTGCCACGTATTTAAGTGCCACGTATTGCCACGTATTTAAGTGCCACGTATTTCAGTGCCACGTATTTCAGTGCCACGTATTTCAGTGCCACGTATTTCAGTGCCACGTATTTCAGTCACGTTTAGGGTTAGGGGTAGGGTTAGGGTTAGGGTTAGGGCTAGGGTTAGGGCTAGGGTTGGAGGTAAAGTTAGGGTTAGGGTTGGGGCTAAAGTTAGGGTTGGGGCTAAAGTTAGGGTTAGGGTTTGGATTACATTTACGGTTTGGATTAGGGTTGGGATTAGAATTATGGGTGTGTCAGTGATAGGGGTGTGGTTAGGGTTACCGTTGGGATTAGGGTTAGGGGTGTGTTTGGGTTAGGGTTTCAGGTAGAATTGGGGAGTTTCCACTGTTCAGGCACATCAGGGGCTCTCCAAACGCGACATGGCGTCCAATATCAATTCCAGCCAATTCTGCGTTGAAAAAGTAAAACAGTGCTGCTTCCCTTCCGAGCTCTCCCGTGCGCCCAAAAAGGGGTTTACCCCAACATATGGGTTATCAGCGTACTCGGGACAAATTGAACAACAACTTCTGGGGTCCAAGTTCTCTTGTTATCCTTAGGAAAATAAAAATTTGGGGGGCTAAAAATCATTTTTGTGGGAAAAAAAAGATGTTTTATTTTCACGGCTCTGCGTTATAAACTGTAGTGAAACACTTGGGGGTTCAAAGTTCTCACAACACATCTAGATAAGTTCCTTGGGAGGTCTAGTTTCCAATATGGGGTCACTTGTGGGGGTTTGTACTGTTTGGGTACATCAGGGGCTCTGCAAATGCAACGTGACGCCTGCAGACCAATCCATTTAAGGCTGCATTCCAAATGGCGCTCCTTCCCTTCCGAGCTCTGTCATGCACCCAAACAGTGGTTCCCCCCCACATATGGGGTATCAGCGTACTCAGGACAAATTGGACAACAACTTTTGGGGTCTAATTTATCCTGTTACCCTTGTAAAAATACAAAGCTGGGGGCTAAAAAATCATTTTTGAGGAAAAAAAAATATATATTTTCACGGCTCTGCGTTATAATCTGTAGTGAAACACTTGGGGGTTCAAAGCTCTCAAAACACATCTAGATAAGTTCCTTAGGGGGTCTACTTTCCAAAATGGTGTCACTTGTGGGGGGTTTCAATGTTTAGGCACATCAGGGGCTCTCCAAACGCAACATGGCGTCCTATCTCAATTCCAGTCAATTTTGCATTGAAAAGTCAAATGGCGCTCCTTCCCTTCCAAGCTCTGCCATGCGCCCAAACAATGGTTTACACCCACATATGGGGTATCAGCGTACTCAGGACAAATTGCACAACATTTTTTGGGGTCCAATTTCTTCTCTTACCCTTAAGAAAATAAAAAATTGGGGGCGAAAAGATCATTTTTGTGAAAAAATATGATTTTTTATTTTTACGGCTCTGCATTATAAACTTCTGTGAAGCACTTGGTGGGTCAAAGTGCTCACCACACATCTAGATAAGTTCCTTAGGGGGTCTACTTTCCAAAATGGTGTCACTTGTAGGTAGTGTTGAGCATTCCGATACCGCAAGTATCGGGTATCGGCCGATACTTGCGGGTATCGGATTTCCGATACCGAGATCCGATACTTTTGTGGTATTGGGTATCGGTATCGAAACAACATTAATGTAAAAATGTGTAAAAGAGAGAATTAAAATAAAAAATATTGCTATACTCACCTCTCCGACGCAGCCTGGACCTTACCGAGGGAAGCGGCAGCGTTTTTTGTTTAAAATTCGCGCGTTTACTTCCTTACGTGAAGTCCCGGCTTGTGATTGGTCGCGTGCCGCCCATGTGGCGGCGACGCAACCAATCACAGCAAGCCGTGACGTAATTTCAGGTCATTCAGTATTTTAAAATTACGCTCCGGCTTTGTGATTGGTTGCGTCGCAGTCACATGGGCGACGCAACCAATCACAGCAAGCCGTGACGTAATTTCAGGTCCTTAAGGATTTTAAAATTACGTCCCGGCTTTGTGATTGGTTGCGTCGCAGTCACATGGGCGACGCAACCAATCACAAGCCGTGACGTCACGGGAGGCTGGACACGCGCGCATTTTAAAATGCGCGCGTGTCCAGCCTCCCGTGACGTCCCGGCTTGTGATTGGTTGCGTCGCGGTCAACCAATCACAAGCCGGGAGGCTGGACACGCGCGCATTTTAAAATGCGCGCGTGTCCAGCCTCCCGTGACGTCCCGGCTTGTGATTGGTTGCGTCGCGGTCAACCAATCACAAGCCGGGAGGCTGGACACACGCGCATTTTAAAATGCGCGCGTGTCCAGCCTCCCGTGACGTCACGGCTTGTGATTGGTTGCGTCGCCCATGTGACTGCGACGCAACCAATCACAAAGCCGGGACGTAATTTTAAAATCCTTAAGGACCTGAAATTACGTCACGGCTTGCTGTGATTGGTTGCGTCGCCCATGTGACTGCGACGCAACCAATCACAAAGCCGGAGCGTAATTTTAAAATACTGAATGACCTGAAATTACGTCACGGCTTGCTGTGATTGGTTGCGTCGCCGCCACATGGGCGGCACGCGACCAATCACAAGCCGGGACTTCACGTAAGGAAAGAAAAGCGCGAATTTTAAGCTAACAACGCTGCCGGTTCCCTCGCTGAGGTTCAGGCTGCGTCGGAGAGGTGAGTATAGCAATATTTTTTATTTTAATTCTTTCTTTTACACATTAATATGGATCCCAGGGCCTGAAGGAGAGTTTTCTCTCCTTCAGACCCTGAGAACCATCAGGAATACCGTCCGATACTTGAGTCCCATTGACTTGTATTGGTATCGGGTATCGGTATCGGATTGGATCCGATACTTTGCCGGTATCGGCCGATACTTTCCGATACCGATACTTTCAAGTATCGGACGGTATCGCTCAACACTACTTGTAGGGAGTTTCAATGTTTAGGCACATCAGGGGCTCTCCAAACGCAACATGGCGTCCCATCTCAATTCCAGTCAATTTTGCATTGAAAAGTCAAATGGCACTCCTTTCCTTCCGAGCTCTGCCATGCGCCCAAACAGTGGTTTACCCCCACATATGGGGTATCAGCGTACTCAGGACAAATTGTACAACAACTTTGAGGGTCCATTTTCTCCTGTTACCCTTGGTAAAATAAAACAAATTGGAGCTGAAATAAATTTTGTGTGAAAAAAAGTTAAATGTTCATTTTTATTTAAACATTCCAAAAATTCCTGTGAAACACCTGAAGGGTTAACAAACTTCTTGAATGTGGTTTTGAGCACCTTGAGGGGTGCAATTTTTAGAATGGTGTCACACTTGGGTATTTTCTATCATATAGACCCCTCAAAATGACTTCAAATGAGATGTGGTCCCTAAAAAAAAATGGTGTTGTAAAAATGAGAAATTGCTGGTCAACTTTTAACCCTTATAACTCCGTCACAAAAAAAAATGTTGGTTCCAAAATTGTACTGATGTAAAGTAGACATGTGGGAAATATTACTTATTAAGTATTTTGTGTGACATATGTCTGTGATTTAAGGGCATAAAAATTCAAAGTTGGAAAATTGCGAAATTTTCAAAATTTTCGCCAAATTTCCATTTTTTTCACAAATAAACGCAAGTTATATCGAATAAATTTTACCACTATCATGAAGTACAATATGTCCCGAGAAAACAATGTCAGAATCGCCAAGATCCGTCAAAGCGTTCCAGAGTTATAGCCTCATAAAGGGACAGTGGTCAGAATTGTAAAAATTGGCCCGGTCATTAACGTGCAAACCACCCTCGGGGCTTAAGGGGTTAAAATGAGCGCATTCAGCACCTTCCATGACGTCACGGCTTCTGATTGGTCGCGTGCCGCCCATGTGACCGCCACGCGACCAATCACAAGCCGTGACGTAATTCTCAGGTCCTAAATTCCTAGAATTCAGAATTTAGGACCTGAGAATGACGTCACGGCTTGTGATTGGTCGCGTGGCGGTCACATGAGCGCACGCAACCAATCAGAAGCCGTGACGTCATGGAAGGCCCTAAACGCGCTCATTTTAAGCAAAGAAGGCTGCTGGTTACCAGCGGTGATGTCCAGGGGCCTCCGGAGAGGTGAGTATATCAATATTTTTTATTTTAATTCTTTATTTTACACAGTAATATGGATCCCAGGGCCTGAAGGAGAGTTTCCTCTCCTTCAGACCCTGGGAAGCATCAGGATACCTTCCGATACTTGGTGTCCCATTGACTTGTATTGGTATCGGGTATCGGTATCGGCGATATCCGATACTTTTCGGGTATCGGCCGATACCATCCGATACCGATACTTTCAAGTATCGGACGGTATCGCTCAACACTAGTCCAGTTGAAAACCCTAAGCTTGGCATACAAAGCCATCCACAATGTGTCCTCCATACATCTGTGAGCTAGTTTTGAAGACACACAACATTGTATCTTACTTGACTAGACGACTGTTTTTAGCCAACCAAGAATAATAGAATGTTATCTGTATGTTGACCTTCAAATTTTAGTGTAGATTTCTGGTTGGTCAAGAAAACAGACTTTTGCTTGTGTAAGTCGGTAATGTTAACTTGTATTGTGCGCTTATCATTGATCACTAGTGATATTTGCTGATATGCTAATTATGCATTGTGTTATCAAACCAGTTTGTTGACTTTGAAAGCAAAGAGGGGAAAAATGATGCAAATAGTTTAAATAATCAAGTAATGCTACTTGATCTCAGCTCTTTTCTTACCCTTTTATGTAAATACTGAATGAGATACACTTGTTAAGTCTAAAAATAGGATGGATGCCTCTGTATAATGAGACTGAGAGAGAGTAACAGCCAGAGAGATTCTTCCAAGACATCCATACATTCAAAGGACCCGAGACAGGACAGCAGCCATTTTACATCATGGCTCCATCATGAAGTACACGGGTCTATCATTCTACAGGAAACAACCTAGGGGTTTTCGGCTGTGGTAGGAATAATACAGATCTGCTCCATTGACCATCGCTGAACCATGAAGTCAGGTGGTGCTCCTCGGATCAACTGGCCTTGTACCTTGTATAGTCTTAATGGACTGTCATCTTCCTTCGCTTGTTGTTACCTCTTCTCTGTGTGCATGCCACAGGTGGAGCAACCATCCCTAAAAGAGGAAACCAAGTTGTGATCCTTGGATCAACTGGCCTTGTACGGACTGAATGGACTGTCATCTTTCTTGCTTGTCGTTACCGCCTCTCTGTGTGCGTGCCACAGGTGGGGTAACTGACCCTGGAAGATGAATCCAGGTTGTGATCCTCGGATCAATTGTACCTTGTATGGACTGAATGGACAGTCATCTTCCTATGCTTGTCATTACCTCCTCTGTGTGTGTGTGCCACAGGTAGGGTAGCGACCCTGGAAGATCTGAAGTCACAGCTGCTATTATCCCAGTGGGTCAGCGAAAGGGTGAGACTCTGTCATGTGCACCATCTTTTGTACTGTGCTGGGACTGTTCTACGTGTTACCTACCTGTTTTGTTCAATAAAGCATTGCCACACTGTTTTACCTGTTGTGAATTCTGCTCTTGGGCTCCCTCCGGTGGTTATAAGTGGTAGCACTGCTGTCTTTGGATCGCAGCATTCATCAGGTGTGTCCACTTATTGCAATTCTGACTGGGCTATTTAGTCTTTCTTGACCCTTTAGTTAGTGCCAGTTGTCCATTGTTTCATGGAGGATTCACTTCCCTGCCTGGTCTCTCTTGCTTGCTGTTCATTTCAACAAAGATAAGTTCTGGCTTTGTTTTTTGCAGTCCACATGCTGTGGGCCTGATCGTTCAAGTTATTTTCCATGTTTTGTTTTGTCCAGCTTGGTCTGTATAAGGATTTGTTCAGCCAAGCTGGTATCTCTGGAGATGCAGATATACCCTCCATGTCTTTAGTTAGATGTGGAGATTTTGTATTTTCTGTGGTGGATATTTTTTAGTGTTTTAATACTGACCGCTTAGTACTCTGTCCTATCCTTTCTATTTAGCTAGAAGTGGCCTCCTTTGCTAAATTCTGATTTCAGCCTGCGTATGTTATTTCCCTCTCCTCTCACAATCAATATTTGTGGGGGGCTGTCTATCCTTTGGGGATTTTCTCTGAGGCAAGATAGTTTTCCCTTTTCTATCTCTAGGGGTAATTAGTCCTCCGGCTGTGTCGAGATGTCTAAGGAGTGATAGGTACATTCCACGGCTACTTCTAGTTGCGGTGTTAAGTTCAGGGTCTGCGGTCAGTACAGGTACCACCTTCTCCAGAGTACGTCTCATGCTGCTCCTAGGCCACCAGATCATAACAGTACAACTGGCCAACAATGAGTTAATTGCATCTCAGAAGAAGGAAAGGAAAGTGCTGAGCCATTTTTTTTTCTGTAGTCTGTTGTGCCTTTTCTTTCCTCTTTGCCTCTTGGTGGTTCAGGAGTTTGGCGCTGGTATGGACATTCAGGGATTGGCTTCTCGTGTGGATCAGCTTGCTGCTAGAGTACGGGTATTTCCGATTATATCGTTCAGACTCCGGTTTTAGAGCCTAGAATTCCAACTCCTGATTTGTTTTTTGGGGACAGGTCCAAATTTTTGAGCTTTAAAAATAACTGTAAACGGATTTTAGCTCTGAAACCCCGTTCCTCTGGTGATCCCATCCAGCAGGTTAAAATAGTCATCTCTCTGCTGCACGGTGACCCTCAGGATTGGGCGTTCTCCCTGGAAGCTGGAAATCCTGCTTTGCTTAATGTAGACACCTTTTTTCAAGCGCTAGGGTTATTGTATGATGAACCTAATTCAGTGGATCATGCTGAGAAGACCTTGTTGGCCCTGTCTCAGGGTCAAGAAGCGGCAGAATTATATTGCCAGAAATTTAGAAAATGGTCTGTGTTGACTAGATGGAATGAGGATGCTTTGGAGGCAATTTTCAGAAAGGGACTTTCGGAATCTGTTAAAGATGTTATAGTGGGGTTTCGCACGCCTGCTGGTCTGAGTGATTCTATGTCTCTGGCTATTCAGATTGATTGGCGCTTGCGTGAGCGCAGAATTGTGCACACTATGGCATTGTCTTCCGAGCGGAGTCCTGAGCCTATGCAGTGTGATAGGATTGTGTCTAGAGCTGAACGACAAGGATTCAGACGTCAGAATGGGTTGTATTTTTACTGCGGCGATTCTGCTCATGTTATTTCTGATTGCCCTAAGCGTACTAAGAGAATCGCTAGTTCTGTTACCATCAGTACTGTACAACCTAAATTTCTGTTATCTGTGACCCTGATCTGCTCATTATCATCATTTTCTGTCATGGCATTTGTGGATTCAGGCGCCGCTTTAAACTTAATGGACTTAGAATTTGCCAGACGTTGTGGGTTCCCTTTGCAGCCTTTGCAGAGTCCTATTCGTTTGAGGGGCATTGATGCTACACCGCTGGGTAAAAATAAACCTCAGTGTTGGACACAGCTGACCATGTGTATGGCACCAGCTCATCAGGAAGATTGTCGTTTTCTGGTGTTGCATAATTTGCATGATGCTATTGTGCTGGGTTTCCCATGGTTACAGGTGCATAATCCGCTATTAGATTGGAAATCTATGTCTGTGACTAGTTGGGGTTGTCAGGGGGTTCATGGTGACGTTCCTTTGATGTCAATTACCTCCTCCCCCTCTTCTGAAATTCCTGACTTTTTGTCAGATTTCCAGGATGTATTTGATGAGCCCAAGTCCAGTTCCCTTCCACCGCATAGGGACTGTGATTGTGCTATCAACTTGATTTCAGGTTGTAAGTTCCCTAAGGGCCGACTTTTAACCTGTCTGTGCCAGAACATGCCGCCATGCGGAGTTATTTTAAGGAATCTTTGGAGAAGGGGCATATTCGGCCATCTTCTTCACCATTGGGAGCAGGTTTTTTTTTTGTTGCCAAGAAGGATGGCTCCTTGAGACCCTGTATTGATTATCGCCTCTTGAATAAAATCACGGTCAAATTCCAATACCCTTTGCCTTTGCTTTCTGATTTGTTTGCTAGGATTAAGGGGGCTAGTTGGTTTACTAAGATTGACCTTCGAGGGGCATATAATCTTGTTCGTATTAAGCAGGGTGACAAATGGAAAACTGCGTTTAATACGCCCGAGGGCCATTTTGAATACCTTGTGATGCCATTCGGGCTCTCTAATGCCCCATCTGTGTTTCAGTCCTTCATGCATGATATATTTCGGAATTATCTTGATAAATTCATGATTGTATATTTGGATGATATTTTGATTTTTTCAGATGATTGGTAGGGTTGAGCGACTTTTATTTTTATAGGATCTGGTCGGGTTTCACGAAACCCGACTTTCTCAAAAGTCGGGTCGAGTGAAATCGGCCGATCCTATAAAAAAGTCGGCCGAAAACACGAAACCCAATGCAGTGCAATGGGATACTATGGTTCCCAGGGTCTGAAGGAGAGGAAACTCTCCTTCAGGCCCTGGGATCCATATTAATGTGTAAAATAAAGAATCAAAATAAAAAATATTGATATACTCACCCTCAGATGCGCCCTGGTACTAACCGGCAGGCTTCCTTCCTAAGAATGAGCGCGTGAATGACCTGCGGTGACGTCGCGGCTTGTGATTGGTCGCGAGCGGTCACATGGACAAGCCATGACATCATCTAAGGTCCTTCACGCGCTCATTCTTAGGAAGGAAGGCTGCCGGAAAGAAGCAGGGCGCGTCCGAGGGTGAGTATATTCCTATTAGGTATATACTCACCCTCGGACGCGCCCTGCTTCTTTCCGGCAGCCTTCCTTCCTAAGAATGAGTGCGTGAAAGACCTTAGATGACGTCGCGGCTTGTCCATGTGACCTCTCGCGACCAATCACAAGCCGCGACGTCACCGCAGGTCATTCACGCGCTCATTCTTAGGAAGGAAGCCTGCCGGTTAGTACCAGGGCGCGTCCGAGGGTGAGTATATCAATATTTTTTATTTTGATTCTTTATTTAACACTTAAATATGGATTCCGATACCGATTCCCGATATCGCAAACATATCGGAACTCGGTATCGGAATTCCGATACCAGATTCAGAAGATCGCCGACCTCATGGCCGACCCCACACAGGGGTCGGGTTTCATGAAACCAGACTTTACCAAAAGTCGGCGACTTCTGAAAATGGCCGACCCATTTCACTCAACCCTAATGATTGGGAGTCTCATGTGAAACAAGTCAGGATGGTATTTCAGATCCTCCGTGATAATGCTTTGTTCGTGAAGGGGTCTAAGTGCCTCTTTGGAGTACAGAAGGTTTCTTTTTTGGGCTTCATTTTTTCTCCCTCATCTATAGAAATGGATCCGGTTAAGGTTCAGGCCATTCATGATTGGATCCAGCCCACTTCTGTGAAGAGCCTTCAGAAATTTTTGGGCTTTGCTAATTTTTATCGCCGTTTCATTGCCAACTTCTCCAGTGTGGTTAAACCCCTGACCGATTTGACGAAGAAGGGCGCTGATGTGGCGAATTGGTCCTCTGCGGCTGTTTCTGCCTTTCAGGAGCTTAAATGCCGATTTACTTCTGCCCCTGTGTTGCGTCAGCCGGATGTCTCCCTTCCATTTCAGGTTGAGGTTGACGCTTCTGAGATTGGGGCAGGGGCCGTTTTGTCTCAGAGGAATTCTGATGGTTCCTTGTTGAAACCGTGTGCCTTCTTTTCTCGAAAGTTTTCGCCTGCAGAACGCAATTATGATGTCGGCAATCGTGAGTTGTTGGCTATGAAGTGGGCATTTGAGGAGTGGCGTCATTGGCTTGAGGGGGCCAAGCACCGTATTGTGGTCTTGACTGATCATAACAATCTGATTTACCTCGAGTCTGCCAAACGGCTGAATCCTAGACTGGCCCGATGGTCCCTGTTTTTCTCCCGATTTGATTTTGTGGTCTCGTACCTTCCGGGTTCTAAGAATGTTAAGGCGGATGCCCTCTCTAGGAGCTATTTGCCTGATTCTCCTGGGGTCCTTGAGCCGGTCGGCATTCTGAAGGAACGGGTGATTCTTTCTGCCATCTCCCCTGATTTACGACGGGCTCTTCAGGAATTTCAGGCTGATGAACCTGATCGCTGTCCAGTGGGGAAACTGTTTGTTCCTGACAGATGGACTAGTAAAGTGATTTCTGAGGTTCATTGTTCTGTGTTGGCTGGCCATCCTGGGATTTTTGGTACAAGAGAGTTGGTTGGTAGGTCCTTTTGGTGGCCTTCTTTGTCACGGGATGTGCATTCTTTTGTGCAGTCCTGTGGGACTTGTGCGCGGGCCAAGCCTTGCTGTTCCCGCGCTAGTGGGTTGCTTTTGCCTTTGCCGGTCCCTGAGAGGCCTTGGACACATATTTCTATGGATTTTATTTCAGATCTTCTGGTTTCCCAGAGGATGTCGGTTATCTGGGTGGTTTGTGACCTGTTTTCTAAGATGGTTCATTTGGTACCTTTGCCTAAATTGCCTTCCTCTTCTGATTTGGTTCCGTTGTTTTTTCAGCATGTGGTTCGTTTGCATGGTATTCCGGAGAATATTGTGTCTGACAGAGGTTCTCAGTTTGTTTCTAGGCTTTGGCGAGCCTTTTGTGCTAGGCTGGGCATTGATTTGTCTTTTTCTTCCGCGTTTCATCCTCAGACAAATGGCCAAACTGAGCGAACTAATCAGACTTTGGAAACTTATTTGAGATGCTTTGTGTCTGCTGATCAGGACAATTGGGTGGCTTTCTTGCCATTGGCCGAGTTTGCCCTTAATAATCGGGCTAGTTCTGCTACCTTGGTTTCACCCTTCTTTTGTAATTCTGGTTTTCATCCTCGTTTTTCTTCAGGGCAGGTTGAGCCTTCTGATTGTCCTGGGGTGGACTCTGTGGTTGACAGGTTGCAGCAGATTTGGGCTCATGTTGTGGACAATTTGGTGTTGTCTCAGGAGGAGGCTCAGCGTTTTGCTAACCGTCGTCGGTGTGTTGGTTCCCGGCTTCGGGTTGGGGATTTGGTCTGGTTGTCTTCCTGTCATGTTCCTATGAAGGTTTCTTCCCCTAAGTTTAAGCCTCGGTTTATTGGCCCTTATAGGATTTCTGAGATTATCAATCCAGTGTCTTTTCGTTTGGCCCTTACGGCCTCTTTTTCCATCCATAATGTTTTTCATAGATCTTTGTTGCGGAAATATGTGGTGCCTGTTGTTCCCTCTGTTGATCCTCCTGCCCCGGTGTTGGTTGATGGGGAGTTGGAGTATGTGGTTGAGAAGATTTTGGAGTCTTGTTTTTCGAGGCGGAGGCTTCAGTATCTTGTCAAATGGAAGGGTTATGGCCAGGAGGATAATTCTTGGGTTGTTGCGTCCGATGTTCATGCTGACGATTTGGTTCGTGCCTTTCATTTGGCTCGTCCTGATCGGCCTGGGGGCTCTGGTGAGGGTTCGGTGACCCATCCTCAAGGGGGGGGTACTGTTGTGAATTCTGCTCTTGGGCTCCCTCCGGTGGTTATAAGTGGTAGCGCTGCTGTCTTTGGATCGCAGCATTCATCAGGTGTGTCCACTTATTGCAATTCTGACTGGGCTATTTAGTCTTGCTTAACCCTTTAGTTAGTGCCAGTTGTCCATTGTTTCCTGGAGGATTCACTTCCCTGCCTGGTCTCTCTTGCTTGCTGTTCATTTCAACAAAGATAAGTTCTGGCTTTGTTTTTTGCAGTCCACATGCTGTGAGCCTGATCGTTCAAGTTATTTTCCATGTTTTGTTTTGTCCAGCTTGGTCTGTATAAGGATTTGTTCAGCCAAGCTGGTATCTCTGGAGATGCAGATATACCCTCCATGTCTTTAGTTAGATGTGGAGATTTTGTATTTTCTGTGGTGGATATTTTTTAGTGTTTTAATACTGACCGCATAGTACTCTGTCCTATCCTTTCTATTTAGCTAGAAGTGGCCTCCTTTGCTAAATTCTGATTTCAGTCTGCGCATGTTATTTCCCTCTCCTCTCACAGTCAATATTTGTGGGGGGCTGTCTATCCTTTGGGGATTTTCTCTGAGGCAAGATAGTTTTCCCTTTTCTATCTCTAGGGGTAATTAGTCCTCCGGCTGTGTCGAGATGTCCAGGGAGTGTTAGGTACATTCCACGGCTACTTCTAGTTGCGGTGTTAAGTCCAGGGTCTGCGGTCAGTACAGGTACCACCTTCTCCAGAGTACGTCTCATGCTGCTCCTAGGCCACCAGATCATAACATTTACCCTCACCCTGTGTTGTCTAAGTAGCGTCACGCCCATGTTAAAGGGAGAGCAGGCATGCGGCGGGATGATCCCTGGTCCATGTGGTTTCAGCTAGTGGACCAGTGGCGCCCGCCGACCCCCCACCGTGTCTCCACACTAGTCTCCCAGTACTTACCTGCACGCAACTTCCATTAATCACAAGATCTCATTTCTTACCTCCTCTTCCCACAATCGCATACAAGTTTTCTACCGCGCATCCCCCCTACTCTAGAACTCTCTACTCCAACATATCAGACTCTCGCCTACCGTGGAAACCTTCAAAAGGAACCTGAAGACCAACCTCTTCCGAGAAGCCTACAACCTGCAGTATCCACTGATAGACCAAACACACACACTACACAACCAGCGCTACCCTCACGTACTGTATCCTCCTCAATCCCTTGTAGACTGTGAGCCCTCACAGGCAGGGTCTTCTCTCCTCTTGTACCAGTTGGTGACTCATTTTGTTCAAGACTATTGTATTTGTTTTTTATTATGTATACCCCTTTTCGTATGAAAAGTGCCTGTAACGCCACTGGGTTTATACCTTGTTTCTTCGGCATTACTTTTGCATGTCTCTGCTTTAACCCTTGCTCCTCTCCCCCTAACTTGCAGGGATACTGTATTCTGTTACCTGTATGGATGCGGCTCAGTTCCCTGTGCCGCTGCGTAGCTGTATATGTGCTGTGATGTCTTTGCTCTGATGCATGACCACCCACATGGCCAGTCCCTGGCTGCCACTGTGAAAGCTATCCGCAGCTTGCAAGGTCCTCTGCAGTTGGTGCATGACTTTCCATGTGTGTTCAGGCTAGCAGTCACTGCCAGGTGCCCTAAGCCAGAGTTCCTGTGCTATCTGTGCTGTAATGGTTTCTGTTTGTGCTTAGGGTGCACGCAGCCACACCTACCCTGCTTTTATCAAGGTTTGAGTGTGCACCTGTGTTGCCTCCTCAGCCTATTGCTGAGGAGCAGCTCCTATATAAACTTCCTCTTTTCTGCTGGGCATTGCCAGAGCATTGCATTGTGTTTCTGAGTCTTGCCTTTTGAGTTAGGTATGCAGCTCCCATTCTGTCTGCAGTCTGTTCTGGGAGAGCTGATACCTGTCTACCGCCTGTTCTGAGGACAGAGTATCCAGATTCCGCCTACTCTGGGGGCAGAATACCCAGATCCGTTCGTATCTTGTTTTTCCGCCTGTTCTGCGGGCAGAGTACCCAGATCCGCCTATCCTGGAGGCTGCATATCCAATTCGTTTGTGTTTTGTGTTTTCCGCCTGTTCTGGGGGCAGAGTACCCAGATCCGCCTGTCCTGGAGGCTGCATATCCAGTACCTGATCCTGTCTGAACTGTGTCCTTTGTGTTATGTTCCTGAAGTCCTTTTGTGTCTGACACCCCATACCCAGTGACTGTACTCCTGGGTCTCATCTTTTAAAGATGGAGTCAGGAGTTCCTACTGAGCTCTTACTATGCTGTGCTCAGCCTGCTATGCGGAGCTAACCCCGTCTGGTCCAGGTCCAGTACGGTGGTGCTTGCACCATCACACTTGAGTTCCTTCCTAGGTCCGATGCATGGAGCCTGACGGCCATAGCTTGGAACCTGAAGATCACTGCTACCTGGTCCTGTGCCATCTGAGTCCCAGCCTGTGTCCTATGTCCTGATGCCCTGGGCTGCCACGCCAGTGTCCCAGATGTCTATCCTGTGTCCGATGACCTGATGTCCTGCTTATGTCCTGATGTCCTTCCTGTGTCCAATGTCCTGATACCCTGGGCTGCCACGCCAGTGTCCCAGCCTATGACCTGGGCTGCCACACCAGTGTCCCAGATGTCTATCCAGTGTCCGATGTTCTGATGTCCTGCCTGTGTCCTGATGTCCTGCCTGTGTCCTGATGTCCACCCTGTGATGACGTCCTTCTGGGATCGGTGTCTGATGTTCTCCTGCTGAGCCTGTGCTATGCCTGAGGCCTGAGAGAGAGGCTGTCTCAGTAAGCCCGTGCCAGATGACCCTGGACTGCATCAACCCGTGATGTATCCTTCCATCGTCTGACGTCTGAGACGAGTACCCTACATAGACGTGTGAAATCGGGATCCTGACATCATTATGTTTTGTTATGGACTGTGATTTCATTTAAGTAAACTTTGTTTCTTCATACCTGAAGTTGTGCGGTGTAGTCTAGTTCAGCATATCAACATCTTATTCACATGCTCAGCTGCTACAGACCCTGCTCGCTGCCCTTCCCTAGTCTGGGTAGGTCCAGGTTGCTCTATGTTGTCCAGTGGGTCCACATTGCGTTCCTTTTTGGGACTCTCACCCACGTCGTCATGGTCAGGCGTCTGCGGTCGCTGCCGTAACAATGCCATGAAATAAATGGTGCTATAATAAATAATAATAATAATGACACTCCTGGCCAGTGTGCCTATCCGGACCTTGGAGGATCCACCTTACCTGGTGAGTCTAACACAAATCTTGAAACTCCAGTGCTAGATACACTCCCAGACACTTACTGTATCCAATGAGTGGTCATTTCCAAACATCCAGAACTCTGCTAACAATACGTGCATAAGACTGTAGACCTTGATACAATGCATTTACGTCTACAGTATGTCATGTGTCTTCATACTGTGCCCATGTTCTGTAATTCAGAGCTCAGTTTTGAGGTCACAAACATCCTCTGTTGGCATAAAAGCATTGTCACAGTGCCCCCTTTGAGAACTGTACAATGCACAAGCAACAAATGGAATATCCGACCAACCGAACTATTTTCGTCATCAATTACAGCCGTGCTTTAATGAATGCTTTCACATATTGCAGCGTTGTTAAGAAGTAAAAAAATGTCAGGTTAACAAGAGCCCCGTGGCATCCTGCCGCCCATTCACAATGATCGCCGGAGAGCGCGGTAACTCGCCTTGAAATAGTGAGCGCTTTCTCTATTGAGCTTAGCCTTTTGTATTCTATTGTAGCTGTGAACTTCTGGATAGAATTACTAGCGCTCGTAATAGATGCTCGGGATTAAAGTGCTCTATTTGTACACCCCATATAGAAATATAATGAGGAACCATCAGCAAGACTTCACTAGGAGAATGCTGCGGCTCTTGCCTTGGTCATGCACAGCGGGACACAGATGAGGAATAATAGACAGCTATGTCAATTGGTCATCCTGTGACAATAATGACAGTCATTTATTTCCATGCATGCGAGCGGCGGCAGAGAGCATTTCTCCTTCATACTGTGATTACAGATCACCACTAGAATGTGGTGTCATTTACTTAACAAAAATAATGGAAAAAAAATGAGAATAAAAGTAACAATAACAATCCTGGTAGTAAGGACTTCAATGGGTGGCAGAAATCAGGGTTAGATACAAAACCTTACAAATACTGTATTAGCTTCAATAATCTTCTGTAAGCTGCAATGTAATAAATATTCCAGGACAAAGAGACCAAGTGTTGAATGACCTGGAAGCTATACGTAGTTTTTCATATAACACTGTATCTAATCATGATGATACCTGGGACCCCCACCTAATCCCTCGCTAATATTGCATCTAATGACTTAGGACCCCATTAACTCAAAATGACTCCATATGATATTATATGGAGTCATTGTGAGCGGACATATGTGTAAACATCAGGAATGTAACTATTTCTGACCATTACATGACTTGTATTCTACTTTGTACCCCTGTCCCCTCTATACTCAGTTGTCTCTGAGCTGGAGGGTATAGACAACAAGGTGCTATGAATGTCTCCCTTACACAGCACACACAAACAAGAGGGATTCCTGATCCTCCTGCCACTATGTCGCACATATCCAGAAGCAGTAGTTTCTGTTGTGAATTTACCTTTTGGCTCCCTCTAGTGGCTACTAGTGATTTGACTCTGGGTATGTCATTCATCCCTTGTATGCTCACCTGGGTCGTTAGGTCAGGGGTGTTGCTATATAAGCTCCCTGGACCTTCAGTTCAATGCCTGGCACCGTTGATATCAGAGCTAATCTGTAGTGCTCTTGTCTACTGATCCTGGTTCCTGCTTGATTAAGCTAAGTCTGCTTTCTTGCTTTTTGCTATTTGTTTTGGTTTGCATTTTTGTCCAGCTTGTATATAATCTGTTTCCTGACCTTGCTGGAAGCTCTAGGGTGGCTGGTGTTCTCCCCCCGGGCCGTTAGACGGTTCGGGGGTTCTTGAATCTCCAGCGTGGATTTTGATAGGGTTTTTGTTGACCATATAAGTTATCTTACTACATTCTGCTATTAGTAAGTGGGCCTCTCTTTGCTAAATCTAGTTCATCTCTGTGTTTGTCATTTCCTCTTACCTCACCGTTATTATTTGTGGGGGGCTACTATCCTACTTTTGGGGTCTATTCTCTGGAGGCAAGAGAGGTCTTTGTTTTCCTCTTCTAGGGGTAGTTAGTCCTCCGGCTGGCGCGAGACATCTAGCGACCAACGTAGGCATGTTCCCCGGCTACTGCTAGTGTTGACGTTAGGAGTAGATATATGGTCAACCCAGTTACCACTGCCCTATGAGCTGGATTTTTGTACGTCGCAGACTTACTTGTTTCTCTGAGACCCTCGCCATTGGGGTCATAACAGTTTGCCAGGCAAGTATTAAATGTTAAATGCATTGCAGAAGCGGGATTATAAGAAAGAAAGTTCTGAGTTTTTTTTTCTCTCTCTCATTTTTTTTTCTTTTCCCCTTTACCTTTGAGTGGCTTGTGTTTGCTGCAGACATGAATGTCCAGACCTTGATTACAAGTGTGGACCAGCTTGCTGCTCGTGTGCAGGGCATACAAGATTATGTTATCAGAAGTCCTATGTCAGAACCTAAGATACCGATTCCTGAACCATTTTCCGGAGACCGATTTAAATTTAGAAATTTCAGGAATAATTGTAAATTGTTTTTGTCCCTGAAACCCTGTTCATCTGGAGACTCCGCTCAGCAAGTAAAAATTGTTATTTCTTTTTTACGGGGCGACCCTCAGGATTGGGCCTTTTCGCTGGCGCCAGGAGATCCGGCATTGGCTGACATTGATGCGTTTTTTCTGGCGCTTGGTTTGCTTTATGAGGAACCCAATCTTGAGATTCAGGCAGAAAAGGCCTTGCTGGCTATGTCTCGGGGCCAGGACGAGGCTGAAGTGTATTGCCAAAAATTTCGGAAATGGTCCGTGCTGACCCAGTGGAACGAGTGTGCATTGGCTGCTAATTTTAGAAATGGCCTTTCTGAAGCCATTAAGAATGTGATGGTGGGTTTTCCCATTCCCACAGGTCTGAATGATTCTATGGCCCTGGCTATTCAAATCGACCGGCGGTTGCGGGAGCGCAAAACCGCTAATTCCCTCATGGTGTTGTCTGAACAGACACCAGATTTAATGCAATGTGATAGAATCCTGACTAGAAATGAGCGGAAAATTCATAGACGCCAGAATGGCTTGTGTTACTACTGTGGTGATTCTACACATGTTATCTCAGCATGCTCTAAACGTCTTACTAAGGTTGTTAGTCCGGTCGCCATTGGTAATTTGCAACCTAAATTTATTCTATCTGTAACTTTGATTTGCTCACTGTCATCGTATCCTGTCATGGCGTTTGTGGACTCGGGTGCTGCCCTGAGCCTTATGGATCTGTCATTTGCCAAGCGCTGCGGATTTGTTCTTGAGCCATTAGAAAATCCTATCCCTCTTAGGGGTATTGATTCTACGCCATTAGCAAAAAATAAACCGCAGTTTTGGACACAGGTTACCATGTGCATGACTCCCGAACATCGGGAGGTAATACGTTTTCTTGTTCTGCATAAAATGCATGATTTGGTTGTTTTGGGTTTGCCATGGTTACAGACCCATAATCCAGTCTTGGACTGGAAGGCTATGTCAGTGTCAAGTTGGGGCTGCCATGGAATTCATGGAGATTCCCTGCCCTTGTCTATTGCTGCTTCTACGCCTTCGGAAGTTCCGGCGTATTTGTCTGATTATCAGGATGTCTTCAGCGAGTCCAAGTCCAGTGCACTGCCTCCTCATAGGGAATGTGACTGTGCAATAGATTTGATTCCTGGCAGTAAGTTTCCTAAGGGGAGACTGTTTAATCTGTCGGTACCTGAACATACCGCGATGCGTTCATATATCAAGGAGTCTCTTGAGAAGGGGCATATCCGTCCTTCTTCTTCCCCTCTTGGTGCGGGATTCTTTTTTGTGGCCAAAAAGGACGGATCTTTGAGGCCTTGTATTGACTATTGGCTTTTAAATAAGATCACTGTCAAATTTCAGTATCCTTTGCCGCTGTTGTCAGATTTGTTTGCCCGGATTAAAGGTGCCAAGTGGTTCACCAAGATAGACCTTCGTGGTGCGTACAACCTTGTGCGCATTAGGCAGGGCGATGAATGGAAAACCGCATTCAATACGCCCGAAGGTCATTTTGAGTACTTGGTGATGCCATTCGGTCTCTCTAATGCACCTTCAGTTTTTCAGTCCTTCATGCATGACATTTTCCGGAAGTATCTGGATAAATTTTTGATTGTTTATCTGGATGATATTCTGTTTTTTTCTGATGATTGGGACTCGCATGTGGAGCAGGTCAGGATGGTTTTTGAGATTCTGCGTGAAAATTCTTTGTTTGTAAAAGGCTCAAAGTGTCTCTTTGGTGTACAGAAGGTTCCCTTTTTGGGGTTCATTTTTTCCCCTTCTGCTGTGGAGATGGATCCAGTCAAGGTCCGAGCTATTCATGATTGGACTCAACCCTCGTCAGTTAAGAGTCTTCAGACGTTCTTGGGTTTTGCTAACTTCTACCGTCGTTTTATCGCAAATTTCTCTAGCGTTGTTAAACCGCTGACGGATATGACCAAGAAAGGCTCTGATGTGGCTAACTGGGCTCCTGCTGCCGTGGAGGCTTTCCAGGAGTTAAAACGCCGGTTTACTTCGGCGCCTGTTTTGTGCCAGCCTGACATCTCGCTTCCCTTTCAGGTTGAGGTGGATGCTTCGGAGATTGGGGCAGGGGCCGTTTTGTCGCAGAGAGGCCCTGGTTGCTCTACTATGAGACCTTGTGCCTTTTTCTCTAGGAAGTTTTCGCCGGCAGAGCGAAATTATGATGTGGGCAATCGGGAGTTTTTGGCCATGAAGTGGGCATTTGAGGAGTGGCGTCATTGGCTCGAGGGTGCTAAGCATCGTGTGGTGGTCTTGACTGATCACAAAAATCTGATGTATCTCGAGTCTGCTAAACGCCTGAATCCTAGACAGGCCCGCTGGTCATTGTTTTTCTCCCGTTTTGACTTTGTGGTCTCGTATTTACCAGGTTCTAAGAATGTGAAGGCCGATGCTCTGTCTAGGAGCTTTGTGCCTGATGCTCCTGGAGTCGCTGAACCTGTGGGTATTCTTAAGGAAGGAGTTATCGTGTCTGCTATTTCTCCAGATCTGCGACGTGTGTTGCAGAGATTTCAGGCTGGTAGGCCTGACTCTTGTCCACCTGACAGATTGTTTGTGCCTGCTAGGTGGACCAGCAGAGTCATTTCCGAGGTTCATTCCTCGGTGTTGGCAGGGCACCCGGGAATTTTTGGCACCAGAGATCTGGTGGCCAGGTCCTTTTGGTGGCCTTCCTTGTCAAGGGATGTGCGGTCATTTGTACAGTCCTGTGGTACTTGTGCTCGAGCTAAGCCTTGCTGCTCTCGTGCCAGCGGGTTGCTCTTGCCCTTGCCTGTCCCGAAGAGACCTTGGACACACATCTCTATGGATTTCATTTCTGATCTTCCGGTGTCTCAGGGCATGTCTGTCATCTGGGTGATATGTGATCGTTTCTCCAAGATGGTCCATTTGGTTCCTTTGCCTAAGCTGCCCTCCTCTTCTGATCTGGTTCCTGTGTTCTTCCAGAACGTGGTTCGTTTGCACGGCATTCCTGAGAATATTGTGTCGGACAGAGGATCCCAGTTTGTTTCTAGGTTCTGGCGATCCTTTTGTGGTAGGATGGGCATTGAGTTGTCGTTTTCATCCGCTTTCCATCCCCAGACTAACGGACAAACGGAGCGAACTAATCAGACTCTGGAGGCTTATTTGAGGTGTTTTGTCTCTTCTGATCAGGATGATTGGGTGACCTTCTTGCCGTTGGCTGAATTTGCCCTTAATAATCGGGCTAGTTCCGCCACCTTGGTTTCGCCATTTTTCTGCAACTCTGGTTTCCATCCTCGTTTTTCCTCGGGACATGTGGAGCCTTCTGACTGTCCTGGGGTGGATTCCGTGGTGGATAGGTTGCAGCGGATCTGGGGGCATGTGGTGGACAACTTGAAGTTGTCACAGGAGAAGACTCAGCGTTTTGCCAACCGCCGCCGCGGTGTGGGTCCCCGACTTCGCGTTGGGGATTTGGTATGGCTGTCTTCTCGATTTGTTCCTATGAAGGTCTCCTCTCCCAAATTTAAACCTCGCTTCATTGGTCCTTACAAGATATTGGAAATCATTAATCCTGTATCCTTTCGCCTGGATCTTCCGGTGTCGTTTGCCATCCACAACGTATTTCATAGGTCCTTGTTGCGGCGGTACGTTGTGCCTGTGGTTCCTTCTGCTGAGCCTCCTGCTCCGGTGTTGGTTGAGGGCGAGTTGGAGTACGTGGTGGAGAAGATCTTGGATTCTCGTCTCTCCAGGCGGAGGCTTCAGTACCTGGTCAAGTGGAAGGGCTATGGTCAGGAGGATAATTCCTGGGTGGTCGCCTCTGATGTGCATGCGGCCGATTTAGTTCGTGCCTTTCACGCCGCTCATCCTGATCGCCCTGGTAGTCTTGGTGAGGGTTCGGTGACCCCTCATTAAGGGGGGGTACTGTTGTGAATTTACCTTTTGGCTCCCTCTAGTGGCTACTAGTGATTTGACTCTGGGTATGTCATTCATCCCTTGTATGCTCACCTGGGTCGTTAGGTCAGGGGTGTTGCTATATAAGCTCCCTGGACCTTCAGTTCAATGCCTGGCACCGTTGATATCAGAGCTAATCTGTAGTGCTCTTGTCTACTGATCTTGGTTCCTGCTTGATTAAGCTAAGTCTGCTTTCTTGCTTTTTGCTATTTGTTTTGGTTTGCATTTTTGTCCAGCTTGTATATAATCTGTTTCCTGACCTTGCTGGAAGCTCTAGGGTGGCTGGTGTTCTCCCCCCGGGCCGTTAGACGGTTCGGGGGTTCTTGAATCTCCAGCGTGGATTTTGATAGGGTTTTTGTTGACCATATAAGTTATCTTACTACATTCTGCTATTAGTAAGTGGGCCTCTCTTTGCTAAATCTAGTTCATCTCTGTGTTTGTCATTTCCTCTTACCTCACCGTTATTATTTGTGGGGGGCTACTATCCTACTTTTGGGGTCTATTCTCTGGAGGCAAGAGAGGTCTTTGTTTTCCTCTTCTAGGGGTAGTTAGTCCTCCGGCTGGCGCGAGACATCTAGCGACCAACGTAGGCATGTTCCCCGGCTACTGCTAGTGTTGGCGTTAGGAGTAGATATATGGTCAACCCAGTTACCACTGCCCTATGAGCTGGATTTTTGTACGTCGCAGACTTACTTGTTTCTCTGAGACCCTCGCCATTGGGGTCATAACAAGTTTCATGCACAACATTATACATGAGAACTAAGCAGTATAACTGTGAATCCAGCACTGGGGGGGGATTAGCACTTACTAAAAAGCAGCACATTCTCTTCCCCGTTCTGCACCTTCTTCCCTCACTTAACTCTCCCCTTTCCATAGACTTCAAAAGGCAGCTGTAATCTGATACCTCTGTGAGGAGCATGTCTTGGTTTTAGTGAGTTGATATTAACATTAAGAGGAGAAGCGATTCTTAAGTGGGGAAAGAAGCAGATTCCCTTAACCCATTATCTACCAATGTCCTTTTTTTGGGATGCCTAATCTTTAGCTTCTAGCAACTAAGATTTTATAATTTTTATAATTAGGTCCAATTTTTTGTGTTGTGTTTGTAACATGAATGTTTTCAAAATAGGAAATCATGTCATTGTCATTTTTAATTGAATATTGGGAAGCCCTTTTTTGAAAAAATCCGTACTTGTAAAAATTTTAACTTGGCAAGTAATGGGTTAATAAGATATATTACAAAGTTTCTTGTATTATGCTTATAATATTAATTTTTGGAAAGTTTGATGACAAGACAATAACCATCTACCCAACTTCATTGACATAACATTCTATCTAACGAAGATCATTCCTACTCCCTTCATCTAGTATATCTAGCCTCCCAAACCCTCTCTTGTAATTGTATCGAACGATTTCATATGACGTTATATCTAACTATATATATTTTTGGCTTAGCATATCCCAGGATGGCTGATGTGATATTACCAATTTTTCAAAAGAAAACGTGATTTTGATGCTCATGTTATTTGCTAGGGACTAGAGATGAGCGAACCTGAACTTAAAAGTTTGGGGTTCATACCAATGCAAAATGCAGAACAAAGACTTCTCCCGTAAGTCCTTTGAAATGTTCGGAGTTTCAAACAATTCTTTACAAAAAATACTACTCCCCATGGGCATCTTGGAACCTATTTCTTTCCTCAAGTCGGAATGCCCCCTTTTAGGTTAAAAGCTTTATTATTTGCCAAGAAGTACAAGTATAATTACATATTTAACTAAGCAAATTGATATTGTTTTATTATAAATATTGTTTCAATAAGGATGATCTTTTCCCCTGTCCCTACTCTCCACGTTTATCTGATCCAACCTTCTCCTATGCCCTTTCCTTCCCCTTCCCCTTTTCCTTTCCTAACTTTTCCTTCCACATTCTTTTCCTCTTACATTAACCTTTTTTTAATCTCTGTTGATTCTTCTTTGAATATAGCTTCTTACTTGTTTAACAGAACAAGTTTTACATCACTATGTTATGTTTTATTACTCACCTTATTGTCTATCACTATAATCCCCTTCCCATAAATTGTTAAAAAATCCCCCCAAATAAAAAGCATATTTTTTGAAAAGTTCGGAGTTTCAGGGCGGAGATGGACAGAGAGAATTTTCCAGCTCAAAAATTCAAGTCCTCATTGTTTTCAATGAGGTTCCGTTTCTCGTTACAGTTCTGGTACCCAAACCGAACTTTGAATAAAGTCATGTCATCTCTACTAATGACCCCAACGGGCAAAGACACTGACCTAAATAAGAGAAGTATGGCGGTAAGGGATGTAATTGGTGACTTGTCTTCAGTGTGCTCCCCCTAGCGGAAGCTGTATTTAGAGAATAATTCAATTAACGGTTGCCACTAGGGGGAGCACACGGCACAAATTCGGAACATCGTTCACGGCCTCCAGGCTTCAATCAGCCAATGAGATGGTGGACGTCGTTAGACCGAACCGGCTCTAGAAGAATATTGAAGCACGTTTGTTACAGTAGTTGCTGCCATTCTGTAAACGTTCCTCTAAGTTTGGAACGGCTGTAGATTTAACAGGAAATGGTTATTACCCAATAAACTGCAATCCCCCCCAAGCTAATCCTTAATTACCTTCTTCAGAAATGCTGAGTCAGCGAGCGAGCCTCAGGAGCACGCTTCATCTGGAGTGAGCGTCCCGGAGACGTAATAGATGGAGAAATGCCGATCGGGAGCACCTGCAGGATAGTGCATGGGTCAACGTTATGCATCGAGATGTACATAGTCAAGAAATCCATGAAAGACTGTGCATAGCCTGCCCACTATTCCTTTATCACCCCCAACATATGACTGGATCCAAAGGGATGTCTCATTGCAAATTTCAGATCCAGCGCGCTTCATTGTCGCTCCTCAACATATCCCAAGATGAGTGGCACATGATGACCGGCTGTGAAAAAACCATGACTGATACTCTGCCGAGAGAGGTTTATGCTATATGTGTTCACATGCAGCCCTCTAGTGGACATGATGAGAATTGCAGCCTGTGGAGACTTAGCAGGTCTTGATTGCAGTCCTAACATGAGATACTACAACCCCTGGCAAAAATTATGGAATCACCGGCCTTGGAGGATGTTTATTCAGTTACTTGATTTTGTAGAAAAAAAAGCCGATCACAGACATGGCACAAAACTAAAGTTATTTCAGATGGCAACTTTCTGGCTTTAAGAAACACTAAAAGAAATCAAGAACAAACAATGTGGTAGTCAGTAATGGTTACTTTTCTTTAACCAAGCATAGGGAAAAAATTATGGAATCACTCAATTATGTGGGAAAAAATTATGGAATCATGAAACACAAACAAAAAACCCTCCAACACATCCCTAGTATTTTGCTGCACCACCTCTTGCAGTCTCTGAGGCGTGGACTTAATGAGGGTCACACAGGACTCTTCATCAATCTGGCTCCAACTTTCTCTGATTGCTGTTGCCAGATCAGCTTTGCAGGTTGGAGCCTTGTCATGGACCATTTTCTTCAACTTCCACCAAAGATTTTCAATTGGATTTGGATCCGGACTATTTGCAGGCCATGACATTGACCTTATGTGTCTTTTTTTCAATGAATGTTTGCACAGTTTTTGCTCTATGGCAGGATGCATTATCATCTAGAAAAATGATTTAATCTTCCCCAAACATCCTTTCAATTGATGGGATAAGAAAAGTGTCCAAAATATCAACATAAACTTGTGCATTTATTGAAGTTGTAATAGCAGCCATCTCCCCAGTGCCTTTACCTGACATGCAGCCCCATATCATCAGTGACTGTGGAAATTTGCACGTTCTCTTCAGGCAGTCATCTTTATAAACCTCATTGGAACGGCACCAAACAAAAGTTCCAGCATCATCACCTTGCCCAATGCAGATTCACGATTCATCACTGAATATGATTTTCATCCAGTCATCCACAGTCCACGATTGCTTTTCCTTAGCCCATTGGTTTTTTTGTTTATATATTAATGATGGCTTTCGTTTAGCTTTTCTGTATGTAAATCCCATTTCCTTTAGGCGGTTTCTTACAGTTCGGTCACAGACGTTGACTCCAGTTTCCGCCCAATCATTCCTCATTTGTTTTGTTGTGCATTTCCTGTTTTGGAGACATATTGCTTTAGGTTTCCGGTCTTGACGCTATGATGTCTTCCTTGGTTGACCAGTATGTTTGCCTTTAACAACCTTCCCATGTTGTTTGTATTTGGCCCAGATTTGACAACAACATTGTAACATTTTGTGATGATTTACCCTCTTGTAAGAGTTTGATAATCCTCTCCTTTGTTTCAATTGACATCTCTCCTGTTGGAGCCATGATTCATGTCAGTCCACTTGGTGCAACAGCTCTCCAAGGTGTGATCACTCCTTTTTAGATGCAGACTAACGAGGAGATCTAATTTGATGCAGGTGTTAGTTTTGGGAATTGAAATGTAGAGGGTGATTCCACAATTTTTTCCCACATAATTGAGTGAGTCCATAATTTTTTCCCTCTGCTTGTCCTAAAAAAGTAACCATTACTGATTACCACATTGTTTGTTCTTGATTTCTTTTAGTGTTAGTTGCCACTTGAAATGACTTTAGTTTTGTGCCATGTCTGTGATCAGCTTTTTTTTTCTACAAAATTAAACAACTGAATGAACATCCTCCAAGGCCGGAGATTCCATAATTTTTGCCAGGGGTTGTAGATAACTTCAGGGACCATGAAGAAATGTTCTGGTTCTTAGGATTTCTTCATCTACTCTGCTGTATGATGAGTGGATACCTTCATGTACACTGCTGTATGCTGGGGATTTCTTCATGGACACTGCTGTATGATGAGTATTTCTTCATGTACTCTGCTGTATGATGAGTATACCTTCATGGACACTGCTGTATGATGAGTATTTCTTCATGGGCACTGATGTATGATGAGTATTTCTTCATGTACTCTGCTGTATGATGGGGATTTCTTCATGGACACTGCTGTATGATGAGTATTTCTTCATGTACTCTGCTGTATGATGGGGATTTCTTCATGGACACTGCTGTATGCTGGGGATTTCTTCATGTACACTGCTGTATGATGGGGATTTCTTCATGGGCACTGCTGTATGATGAGTATTTCTTCATGTACACTGCTGTATGATGGGGATACCTTCATGGACACTGCTGTATGCTGGGGATTTCTTCATGGACACTGCTGTATGATGAGTATTTCTTCATGGACACTGCTGTATGATGGGGATTTCTTCATGGGCACTGCTGTATGATGGGGATTTCTTCATGTACTCTGCTGTATGATGAGGATACCATCATGGACACTGCTGTTGGCACTAATCATTGTGAGATTTGCTTTCTTGTGTTGGGGTTAGCGGCATAGATTGATACTCGAGGGCGCCACAGCAAAAATTGCAAACAAGACCCCCAGTACCACTGATCTTCAATAGTATTAGTATTCTTCGATAAGCCAATGATTTCTTCTGGGCCCCTTGGACTCCAGTTCTCCCGATGTGGCTGCATCTCCTGCACTTGTTATAGTTACGTCCCTGGATAGGAAAATAACAAGGTGGATTTTCGGGATGTGATCAGGATTACCAGGGAGCTTAGATCTCTATAAATTAGATCTTAAGCAGAGTTGAAGTTATAGGAAATGCAGGGATGCGATCATTGCCAAATCTCCGCAACAAAGGATGACACCGCTTTCCTGCTAGGATCGGGTAGATTGTCCTCCTTATAGAGACTCTGCATTGGGGCGCAGTCTGGGTTTGCTGATTTACAGATGAGTCCACCTTTTACCTTCTCTTGAATTTGCTTAAAGACTCCAATTTCCTAAGAATTTGCAAATTCAAAACAATATTGTAACATGATGTTAGCAACATTCTCTGCAGACTGAAATTCACGTAGTAACCACTGGGTGGCGGCATACAGACACATCTAGCATAAACATCTCTCAACAGAATATCCTAAAATCTTCTTTTTTTTTTTCAAAACCTGGTCGTCTCCTGTCACTCATCTCAGGATTTGTTGAGTCAATAAGAAACTAAGTAAGGACTATGCTGGTCTATACTACTAAGGCTGGTCTATACCGCGCACATCTCCACTCTCCCTTTAAGGTACATGATGGGGGTTACGGTATATCCTCTGCAGTTACCCGTCTCTATGTAGAGCGATGTGTGGTCCGAGCAGCGGCACAATGTTTTCTTTGCACGTTCTGTAATTAAACTTTCCCTGTGTTCACCACTGATGGCTCCAAGCTCTAGTAATACAGTCGGAGATCTCCAGAGAACCTTCTACAGAACACACTATTAACCAGGAAAATGGGGAAAGAAACATTCATTTCAATGTTTTTTATTACTTTAAAAAAAAAAAAAAAAAAACAATTTATAAGAATTTGTACCAATTCTCAGAGTTACTAAACATTAAACATGTTATTTCATATTTGGCACGTACTGGAAATACAATATATATTAAAGAGTAACAGATCGCAATTGATCAATCAGGTGAAGACGTCTGGAATCGCTAAACTCTGCACTGGTCTTGGCTACAAATACTGATGGAAAATACTGACCAAATACTGATGGAAAATACTGACCAAATACTGATGGAAAATACTAACTAAATACTGAAGTAAAATACTGATCAAATACTGATGGAAATTACTGACCAAATACTAATGGAAAATACTGACCAAATACTGATGGAAAATACTGACCAAATACTGATGGAAAATACTGACCAAATACTGATGGAAAATACTGACCAAGTACTGATGGAAAATACTGACCAAATACTGATGGAAAATACTGACCAAATACTGATGGAAAATACCGACCAAATACTGATGGAAAATACTGATACTGATGGAAAATACTGAACAAATACTGCTGGAAAATACTGACCAAGTACTGATGGAAAATAGTGACCAAATACTGATGGAAAATACTGACCAAATACTGATGGAAAATACTGACCAAATACTGAAGTAAAATACTGACCAAATACTGATGGAAAATACTGACCAAATACTGATGTAAAATACCGGCCATATACTGAAATAAAATACTGGCCACATACTGAAGTAAAATACTGACCAAATACTGAAGTAAAATACTGACCAAATACTGATGGAAAATACTGACCAGATACTGATGGAAAATACTGACCAAATACTGATGGAAAATACTGACCAAATACTGATGGAAAATACTGACCAAATACTGATGGAAAATACTGACCAAGTACTGATGGAAAATACTGACCAAATACTGATGGAAAATACTGACCAAATACTGATGGAAAATACCGACCAAATACTGATGGAAAATACTGATACTGATGGAAAATACTGAACAAATACTGCTGGAAAATACTGACCAAGTACTGATGGAAAATACTGACCAAATACTGATGGAAAATACTGACCAAATACTGAAGTAAAATACTGACCAAATACTGATGGAAAATACTGACCAAATACTGATGTAAAATACCGGCCATATACTGAAATAAAATACTGGCCACATACTGAAGTAAAATACTGACCAAATACTGAAGTAAAATACTGACCAAATACTGATGGAAAATACTGACCAGATACTGATGGAAAATACTGACCAGATACTGATGGAAATTACTGACCATATACTGAAGTAAAATACTGACCAAATACTGAAGTAAAATACTGACCAAATACTGATGGAAAATACTGACCAAATACTGATGGAAAATATCGACCAAATACTGATGGAAAATACCGACCAAATACTGTAGTAAAATACTGACCAACTACTGATGGAAAATACTGACCAAATACTGATGGAAAATACTGACCAAATACTAATTAAAATACCGACCAAATACTGATGGAAAATACTGACCAAATACTGAAGTAAAATACTGACCAAATACTGATGGAAAATACTGACCAAATACTGATGTAAAATACCGACCATATACTGAAATAAAATACTGGCCAAATACTGAAGTAAAATACTGACCAAATACTGATGGAAAATACTGACCAGATACTGATGGAAAATACTGATACTGATGGAAAATACTGACCAAATACTGATGAAAAATACTGACCAAATACTGATGGAAAATACCGACCAAATACTGATGGAAAATACTGACCAAATACTGATGGAAAATAGTGACCAAGTACTGAAGTAAAATACTGACCAAATACTGAAGTAAAATACTGACCAAATACTGATGGAAAATACTGACCAGATACTGATGGAAAATACTGACCAAATACTGATGGAAAATACTGACCAAATACTGACCAAATACTGTTGGAAAATATCGACCAAATACTGGTGGAAAATACCGACCAAATACTGTAGTAAAATACTGACCAAATACTGAAGTAAAATACTGGCCAAACACTGATGGAAAATACTGACCAAATACTGATGGAAAATACTGACCAAATACCGACCAAATACTGATGGAAAATACTGACCACATACTGATGGAAAATACTGACCAAATACTGATGGAAAATACTGACCAAATACTGAAGTAAAATACTGACCACATACTGATGGAAAATATTGACCAAATGCTGCCATGTTTGGCTGATTGCTGCTACAATACTGACACATTAAGCTACATGCACACGTTGCACATTTGACTGTGGAATTTTCTGTGCAGATTCTGCATTTCTTGGAAGAAAATGCAGGTCAGAATCTGCTCCTTTTTTTGGTCTGTGCACACGTTGCAGATTTTTGTCCAGATTTCTTCCTTTTTTTTTACCCCTGCAGATTTCTATCATGGAATGGGTGCAGAAACGCAGCAGATCTGCACAAAGAATTGACATGGTCCTTTTTTGAATCTGCTGCGTTTTCCGTGCAGATTTTTCCACACCATTAGCACAGCATTTGTTTTTTACCATTGATTTACATTGTACTGTAAATCACTTGCGGATCTGCAGCGTTTCTGTGCGGAAAAAAAAGCTGCAGATCTGCAGGAAATCTGCAACGTGTGCACATAGCACACACAAATCCAAAGTGAAAAATTACTTGGGAACATGGGAATCTGTAGCAAGAAATTCCAGTATTTGCATTGACAGCGTTTTGGTTTGTAACATCTTAGGCCGGTTTCACACGTCAGTGGCTCCGGTACGTGAGGTGACAGTTTCCTCACGTACCGGAGACACTGACACACGTAGACCCATAAAAATCAATGCATCTGTTCAGATGTCATTGATTTTTTGCGGACCGTGTCTCCGTGTGCCAAACACGGAGACATGTCAGTGTTCGTGGGAGCGCACGGATTACACGGACCCAATAGAGTCAATGGGTCCGCGTAAAACACGGACCTCACACGGACATTCTCCGTCTGGGGTCCGTGTGGCGTGCCGGAGACAGCGCTACAGTAAACGCTGTCCCCCCCACTGGTGCTGAAGCCGCGTTTCATATCTTCTCTCCAGCAGCGTTTGCTACAGAGAAAATATGAAGAATAGTGTTTAAAATAAAGATCTATGTGTCCGCCGCCCCCCCACCCCCTGTGCGCCCCCCGCTGTCCTGAAAATACTCACCTGCTCCCACGTTGGCTGTCACTCCTTCCTCTCTGCCCCGCGCCTCCTACTGTATGCGTTCACGTGGGGCCGATCATTTACAATCATGAATAGTCGGCTCCGCCCCTATGGGAGGTGGAGCCACATATTCATGACTGTAAATGATCGGCCCCACGTGACCGCATACACTAGAAGCCGCGGCCAGACCAGGAAGCAGCGAGGGAGGCGGGTAAGTATTTTCTGAACAGCGGGGGGGGGGGCGCACAGGGGGTGGGAGGGCGGCGGACACATAGATCTTTATTTTAAACACTATTCTTCATATTTTCTCTGCAGCAAACGCTGCTGCAGGGAACATATGAATCCGCGATGCAGGGTACCAGACGCGTGGGTACCACACGCTCCGTGTGGTACCCACTCGCCATACGGGCGGCACACGTGTGCCGCACGTATGGGCTATGTGAGTTCCCAGGCACACGGACACGGATAACTCCGGTACCGATTGATTCCGGTACCAGAATTATCTGGACGTGTGGGACAGCCCTTAGAGCGGATTTTGATTGTTGCAGTTCTGTTACAGTGTAGCACCCGAACGTCGGCCTCTTGTTACAATTAAAATAAAAAATATATAATAAAAATCATTTACAAATTCATTAGTTAAAAAAATAAAAGCTTTAAATTACAGTTTTTAAAATGTATTTTTCTGTGTGAATATATTGAGCTATCAGGTAAAAATGTCTAACAATGGAAATGTGGCAATTTTCCAGCCACAGTCCTGTGCTCCTCATACCTGCTGGGACTTATGGTGCAGCGATGCAAGCGGTCACATTCCCTAGGAAGTGTAAAGGATTCTTGTGTAATCTTTCACCTTGACACTTTATGATCTGTGCTTCTCAAGGCTGCTATTTCTATTCTATGTTTTCTGTTTCCACATTTTAACCCCTTCACAACTCAGCCCTTTTTCCATTGTTGTGTTTCTGTTTTCCCCTTCTTCCCAGAGCCATAACTTTTTAATTTTTCCATCAATATGGCCATGTGAGGGCTTGTTTTTTTTTGTGGGACGAGTTGCACTATTGATCGACACCATTGGTTTTACCATGTCATGTACTCGAAAATGGGAAAAAAAATCCAAGTGCGGTGAAATTGCAAAAAAACTGCAACTCCACAACTGTTTTTTGGCATTTTTTTTACCATGTTCACTAATTGCTAACACTGACCTGCCATTATGATTCTCCAGGTCATTATGAGTTCGTAGTTACCAAATATGTGTAGATTGGATTTTTTTCACCATTTAAATTAAAAACAAAGTTTTGTTAAAAAAAAAAAAAGCGTCATTTTTCGAGACCCGTAGCGTCTCCATTTTCATGATCTGGGGTCAGGTGGAGGCTTATTCTTTGCGTGCTGAGCTGATATGTTTATTGATACGATTTTGGTGTGTCTTGTCTTTATTGTATTTACTACATAGGCCGTATTTAGGTCAATATATATTATTTTGTCAATCACTTGTAAGTTTTGTTGTTTTCTTAAACACTTTTGCAGATTAATGAGGTTTTAACTTTAGGCCGTGGCTACTAATATCTGGACGGTTGTCTGGTGAGGATCCACTTATTAGTGTTACCTCTCCTTTCTTCACGTGGGCATATGAGAGGTATATAACTACGCATACAGACTTGACACCGATGTTCAGATTAGTTCAGGACTAATTATTGATGTATTTACCCTCTGATCTTTTTTCAGCATGACCTCTCCTTCTTTACTTGTTTTTTATATAATTGTTTAAATTACATTTGTGTTTTATTATCACTTGTTGTCCGTGGGAGTATTGTCGTCAGTTGCATTGGTAGATCATACTCCCATTTACATAGATGACCTTTTATAGGATCCTATCTTTCTATTATCTATCTATTATCTATCTATTATCTATCTATCATCTATCTATTATCTATCTATCTATCTATCTATCTATCTATCTATCTATTATCTATCTATTATCTATTATCTATCTATCATCTATCTATTATCTATCTATCTATTATCTATCTATTATCTATTATCTATCTATCATCTATCTATTATCTATCTATTATCTATCTATCTATCTATCTATCTATCTATCTATCTATCTATTATCTATCTATTATCTATCTATCATCTATCTATTATCTATCTATCTATCTATCTATTATCTATCTATTATCTATTATTTATCTATCATCTATCTATTATCTATCTATCTATTATCTATCTATTATCTATTATCTATCTATCATCTATCTATCTATCTATCTATCTATTATCTATCTATTATCTATTATCTATCTATCATCTATCTATTATCTATCTCCACACCATTGGAACCCCAAATTTGAAGCTTTTTCTTTGTCCTTTGCTCCATTTTCGTAATAATTCGATACATGCTTTGCACACTATGTGTGGTGCCCAAAACTTGTCTTGGTCCCCAAGCATAACCCCAAAATAGGCAAAATACACTTTTTTTACGAAGTCTGTTATGTTTCTTCTATGTTTTGGCAGTGTGTATTCACCACAAATGTAACAGAATGAGTCTGGATCGTTAAGACAACTTCTTCTTGATGAGTTCATGCTTTTCACTGGAAAACAGACAACAACATAAAGTTAGTGCAAAAATCAAGCTATGAACAAACTTTTAGAACACTAATTAACAAAACTATATTGAGAACTGCTCAGTTCAAGTACTAATCCAAAGAAATTAATGAGATGATGCGTCGCATTTACCAACAAGTGCTATAAATAAGATACCAAAAATCTCAAAAACTTGAGCCAATCTGGCAAAACTGATGACATATTCAGAATCAGCACCCCAAAAATACCCTAAATTCGATGAAATATCTTTGGCACCAAAAATGCTGTTGACCAGTGTTATCTATTATCTATCTATCTATCTATCTATCTATCTATCTATCTATCTATCTATCTATCTATCTATCTATCTATCTATCTATCTATCATCTATCTATTATCTATCTATCATCTATCTATCTATCTATCATCTATTATCTATCTATTATCTATTATCTATCTATCATCTATCTATTATCTATCATCTATCTATTATCTATCTATCTATTATCTATCTATTATCTATCTATCTATTATCTATCTATTATCTATTATCTATCTATCATCTATCTATTATCTATCTATCTATTATCTATCTATCATCTATCTATCATCTATCTATTATCTATCTATCTATTATCTATCTATTATCTATTATTTATCTATCATCTATCTATCTATCTATCTATCTATCTATCTATCTATCATATAATATCATATATTATCTATCTATTATCTATTATCTATCTATCATCTATCTATTATCTATCATCTATCTATTATCTATCTATCTATTATCTATCTATTATCTATTATCTATCTATCATCTATCTATTATCTATCTATCTATTATCTATCTATCATCTATCTATTATCTATCTATCTATCTATTATCTATCTATTATCTATTATCTATCTATCATCTATCTATCTATCTATCTATCTATCTATCTATCTATCTATCTATCTATCTATTATCTATTAGCTGTTGTGTATCCGCTTTTTGGGCTCCCCTGGTGGTTGCTGGTGGTACTGGTGACTTGTTTGCACTTTGCTTCTTCTGTTCACCTGCTTCCATCAGTGTTTGGGAGTTTCCTATTTAGCCTTGCTCTCCAGTCATTTCCTTGCCGGTCATCATTGTAACCAGAGCCTTCGGTTGCATGTTCCTGCTACTAGTCTGCTGATCAGCTAAGTGGACTTTGTCCTTTTGTTTTGTACCTTTGTCCAGTTTGCAGTTTTTGTATTTCTCTGTAGCTGGAAGCTCTTGCGGGCTGAAATTGCCACTCCTGTGTCATGAGTTGACACAGGAGTCTTAAAGTAATTTCAGGATGGTTTTTGAAAGGGTTTTCAGTTGACCGTGAAGTCCTCTTTTGTATCCTTCTGCTATCTAGTAAGTGGACCTCCCTTTGCTAAATCTACTTTCATACTCTGTATGTCTTTTCCTCTTAATTCACCGTTAATATACGTGGGGGCTACTATCATCTTTTGGGGTATTTCCCTAGAGGTAAGCCAGGTCTGTTTCTTCCTCTACCAGGCGTAGTTAGTCCTCCGGCTGGCGCGTGGCATTTAGGAAGTCGTAGGTATGCACCCTGGCTACTGTTAGTTGTGTGGTAGATTTAGCTCACGGTCAACTCGAGTTTCCATCACCCGAGAGCTCGTTCGTTACTTATATGTTTCTTACGTTCCCTTGCCATTGGGAACCATGACAGTATGACCGGCCTGTGATAAACTTATTGGCAGAAGAAAGGAGAGAAAAAAGAAGTCTGTAAATTTTTTTTTTTTTTTCCCTTTTTCCTCTATGCTTGCTCCATAGTTGGATCTGTTGTATTTCAGCTTTAATTACAGCCTTTGCCTTTCTCTCCTTATAATCCTTGAATGGCTCTGAGCTCACTTGTTTAAAGATGGATCCTCAGAGTTTGGCTGCAGGTTTAAATAATCTTGCTACGAAGGTTCAAAATTTACAAGATTTTGTTATACATGCTCCTATTTCTGAACCTAAAATCCCTACACCAGAGGTGTTTTCCGGAGATAGATCTCGGTTTTTGAATTTCAAATATAATTGTAAATTATTCCTTTCTCTCAGACCTCACTCCTCAGGAGATCCTGTCCAGCAGGTTAAGATTGTAATCTCTTTGCTGCGAGGTGACCCTCAAAATTGGGCATTTTCATTGGCACCAGGGGATCCTGCGTTGCTCAATGTGGATGCGTTTTTCCTGGCTTTAGGGTTGCTTTATGAGGAACCTAATTTGGCGATTCAAGCTGAAAAAGCTTTGATAGCCCTATCTCAAGGGCAAGATGAAGCGGAGATATACTGCCAAAAATTTCGTAGGTGGTCTGTGCTTACTCAGTGGAATGAGTGCGCCTTAGCGGCAAATTTCAGAGAGGGCCTTTCTGATGCCGTTAAAGATGTTATGGTCGGGTTCCCTGCACCTACAGGTCTGAATGAGTCCATGACAATGGCAATTCAGATTGATCGGCGTTTGCGGGAGCGCAAACCCATGCACCATTTGGCGGTATCTTCTGAAGAGACGCCAGAGAAAATGCAATGTGACAGAGTTATGTCCAGAAGCGAGCGGCAGAATTATAGGCATAAAAATGGGTTGTGCTTCTACTGTGGTGATTCTGCTCATGTTATATCGGCATGCTCTAAGCGTACTAGGAAGGTTGACAAGTCCATTTCAATTGGCACTTTACAGTCCAAATTTATTTTGTCTGTAACCTTAATTTGTTCATTATCAGTTATTACCGTGGATGCCTATGTGGACTCTGGCGCCGGTCTGAGTCTTATGGACTGGTCCTTTGCCAGGCGCTGTGGGTTTGATTTAGAGCCTCTGGAAGTCCCTATACCTCTGAAGGGTATTGATTCTACACCTTTGGCTTGTAATAAACCACAGTTCTGGACGCAAGTGACTATGCGTATGACTCCAGACCATCAGGAGGTGATTCGCTTCCTTGTGTTGTACAATTTACATGATGTTTTGGTGCTTGGATTACCATGGTTACAGTCTCATAACCCAGTCCTTGACTGGAAGGCTATGTCTGTGTTAAGCTGGGGATGTCGGGGGGCTCATGGGGACACTCCTATGGTGTCCATTTCATCATCTATTCCATCTGAGATTCCGGCATTTTTGTCTGATTATCGTGATATTTTTGAAGAGCCTAAGATTGGTTCACTCCCTCCTCACAGGGATTGTGATTGCGCCATAGATCTGATTCCTGGCAGTAAATTTCCAAAGGGTCGTTTGTTTAACCTATCTGTACCTGAACATGCTGCTATGCGCGAGTATATTAAGGAGTCCCTGGAAAAGGGACATATTCGTCCTTCTTCATCACCTTTAGGAGCCAGTTTTTTCTTTGTCTCTAAAAAGGATGGCTCTCTGAGGCCTTGTATTGATTATCGTCTCCTGAATAAAATTACAGTCAAATATCAGTATCCGTTGCCTTTGCTGACTGATTTGTTTGCTCGCATAAGGGGGGCTAAGTGGTTCTCTAAGATTGATCTTCGTGGGGCGTATAATTTGGTGCGAATTAAGCAGGGGGATGAGTGGAAGACCGCATTTAATACGCCTGAGGGCCATTTTGAGTATTTGGTAATGCCTTTCGGCCTTTCTAATGCACCTTCTGTCTTTCAGTCCTTAATGCATGATATTTTCCGTGAATATTTGGATAAATTTATGATTGTGTACTTGGATGATATTTTGATTTTTTCTGATGACTGGGAGTCTCATGTTCAGCAGGTCAGGAGGGTTTTTCAGGTTTTGCGGGAGAATTCTTTGTGTGTAAAGGGTTCAAAGTGTGTTTTTGGGGTTCAAAAAATTTCATTTTTGGGGTACATTTTTTCCCCTTCTTCTATTGAGATGGACCCTGTCAAGGTTCGGGCTATTTACGACTGGACGCAGCCTACTTCTCTGAAGAGTCTCCAGAAATTCTTGGGCTTTGCTAATTTTTATCGTCGATTTATAGCTGTTTTTTCTGGCGTTGCTAAACCTCTGACGGATTTGACTAAAAAGGGTGCTGATGTTGCCAATTGGTCCCCTGCTGCCGTGGAGGCCTTTCGGGAGCTTAAGCGCCGCTTTTTGTCTGCCCCTGTGTTGCGCCAGCCTGATGTTTCTCTTCCCTTTCAGGTTGAGGTCGATGCTTCCGAGATCGGAGCGGGGGCGGTTTTGTCGCAGAAAAGTTCCGACTGCTCAGTGATGAGACCTTGTGCGTTCTTTTCGCGAAAATTTTCGGCCGCCGAGCGAAACTATGATGTTGGTAATCGGGAGCTTTTGGCCATGAAGTGGGCATTTGAGGAGTGGCGTCATTGGCTTGAGGGTGCCAGACATCAGGTGGTGGTTTTGACTGATCACAAGAATTTAATTTATTTGGAGTCTGCCAGGCGCCTGAATCCTAGACAGGCACGTTGGTCGTTGTTCTTTTCCCGGTTTAATTTTGTGGTCTCGTACTTACCGGGTTCTAGGAATGTGAAAGCAGATGCTCTTTCTAGGAGTTTTGAGCCTGACTCTCCTGGGAATTCTGAACCTGCTGGTGTCCTTAAGGATGGAGTGGTTTTGTCTGCTGTCTCTCCAGATTTGCGACGTGCTTTGCAAGAATTTCAGGCGGATAGACCTGATCGTTGTCCGTCTGGTAGACTGTTTGTTCCTGACGAGTGGACCACTAGAGTCATCTCGGAAGTTCATTCTTCTACTCTGGCAGGTCATCCGGGAATTTTTGGCACCAGAGATTTGGTGGCTAGATCCTTCTCGTGGCCTTCCCTGTCTCGAGATGTGCGTGTTTTTGTGCAGTCTTGCGATGTGTGTGCTCGGGCCAAGCCTTGTTGTTCTAGGGCTAGTGGGTTGTTGTTGCCCTTGCCTATTCCGAAGAGGCCTTGGACGCACATCTCTATGGACTTTATCTCGGATCTCCCTGTTTCTCAGAAGATGTCTGTCATCTGGGTGGTGTGTGACCGTTTTTCTAAAATGGTTCATTTGGTGCCATTGCCTAAGTTGCCTTCCTCATCTGAGTTGGTCCCTCTGTTTTTTCAAAATGTGGTTCGCTTGCATGGTATTCCGGAAAACATCGTTTCTGACAGGGGTACCCAGTTCGTGTCTAGATTTTGGCGGGCAGTCTGTGCCAGGTTGGGCATTGATTTGTCCTTTTCGTCTGCATTCCATCCTCAGACCAATGGCCAGACGGAGCGAACTAATCAAACTTTGGAGACTTATTTGAGGTGTTTTGTGTCTGTGGATCAGGATGATTGGGTTGCCTTTCTGCCGTTGGCGGAGTTTGCTCTTAATAATCGGGCTAGTTCTGCCACTTTGGTTTCTCCTTTCTTTTGCAATTCAGGGTTTCATCCGCGTTTTTCATCTGGTCAGGTTGAATCTTCGGATTGTCCTGGAGTGGATGCGGTGGTGGATCGGTTGCATCGGATTTGGGGACAAGTGGTGGATAATTTGGAATTGTCCCAGGAGAGGACTCAGCAGTTTGCTAACCATCGTCGTCGTGTTGGTCCCCACCTTCGCGTTGGGGACTTGGTGTGGTTGTCTTCCCGTTTTGTCCCTATGAGGGTTTCTTCTCCCAAATTTAAGCCTCGGTTCATCGGTCCTTATAGGATTTTGGAGATTCTTAACCCTGTTTCCTTTCGTTTGGACCTCCCGGCATCTTTCGCTATCCATAATGTGTTCCATCGGTCGTTGTTGCGGAGATATGAGGTACCGGTGGTTCCTTCTACTGAACCTCCTGCTCCTGTGCTGGTGGAGGGTGAATTGGAGTACGTCGTAGAGAAGATCTTGGACTCCCGTATTTCCAGACGGAGACTTCAATATCTGGTTAAATGGAAAGGCTATGGTCAGGAAGATAATTCTTGGGTAACTGCCTCTGATGTTCATGCCTCGGATTTGGTTCGTGCCTTTCATAGGGCTCATCCAGATCGCCCTGGCGGTTCTTGTGAGGGTTCGGTGCCCCCTCCTTAAGGGGAGGGTACTGTTGTGTATCCGCTTTTTGGGCTCCCCTGGTGGTTGCTGGTGGTACTGGTGACTTGTTTGCACTTTGCTTCTTCTGTTCACCTGCTTCCATCAGTGTTTGGGAGTTTCCTATTTAGCCTTGCTCTCCAGTCATTTCCTTGCCGGTCATCATTGTAACCAGAGCCTTCGGTTGCATGTTCCTGCTACTAGTCTGCTGATCAGCTAAGTGGACTTTGTCCTTTTGTTTTGTACCTTTTGTCCAGTTTGCAGTTTTTGTAATTCTCTGTAGCTGGAAGCTCTTGCGGGCTGAAATTGCCACTCCTGTGTCATGAGTTGACACAGGAGTCTTAAAGTAATTTCAGGATGGTTTTTGAAAGGGTTTTCAGTTGACCGTGAAGTCCTCTTTGTATCCTTCTGCTATCTAGTAAGTGGACCTCTCTTTGCTAAATCTACTTTCATACTGTGTATGTCTTTTCCTCTTAATTCACCGTTATTACATGTGGGGGGCTGCTATCATCTTTTGGGGTATTTCCCTAGAGGTAAGCCAGGTCTGTTTCTTCCTCTACCAGGCGTAGTTAGTCCTCCGGCTGGCGCGTGGCATATAGGAAGCCGTAGGTATGCTCCCTGGCTACTATTAGTTGTGTGGTAGATTTAGCTCACGGTCAACTCGAGTTTCCATCACCCGAGAGCTCGTTCGTTACTTATATGTTTCTTACGTTCCCTTGCCATTGGGAACCATGACAATTAGCTATCTATTATCTATCTATTATCTATCTTTTTATCTATTATCTATCTATTATATATTATCTATCTATTATCTATCTATTCATCTATTATCCATCTATTATCTATTATCTATCTATCTGTTATATATTGTCTGTTATCTATCTATCATCTATTATCCATCTATTGTCTATATATTATCTATCTATTATCTATTTATTATTTTTCATCTATCTATTATCTATCTATTTATTACATATCTATTTAGTATCTATCTATCATCTATTATCTATCTATTATCTATCTATCTATTATCTATCACCTATCTATCATCTATCTATTATCTATCATCTACCTATCATCTATCTCTCTATCTCTCTTTCTATCCATCTATCTCTCTATCTCTCTTTCTATCCATCTATCTCTCCGTGCTCTGTCAGTTGAGGCAGGGCAGACGTGCAGGGGGTGAGGACCCTACAGACCGGCGCTCTCAGCCTTAAGGTACCGTCACACTAAGCGACGCTGCAGCGATAGCGACAACGATGCCGATCGCTGCAGCGTCGCTGTTTGGTCGCTGGGGAGCTGTCACACAGACCGCTCTCCAGCGACCAACGATGCCGAGGTCCCTGGGTAACCAGGGTAAACATCGGGTTGCTAAGCGCAGGGCCGCGCTTAGTAACCCGATGTTTACCCTGGTTACCAGAGTAAAATGTAAAAAAAACAAACAGTACATACTTACATGCGTCCCCCGGCGTCCGCTTCCTGCACTGACTGAGTGCCGGCAGTAGCAGGGCACAGCGGTGACGTCACCGCTGTGCTGTGGTTTCACTTTCACTTTGCGGCGCTCAGTCAGTGTGGGAAGCGGACGCCGGGGGACGCAGGTGAGCATGTACTGTTTGTTTTTTTTACATTTTACGCTGGTAACCAGGGTAAACATCGGGTTACTAAGCGCGGCCCTGCGCTTAGTAACCCGATGTTTACCCTGGTTACCAGTGTAAAACATCGCTGGTATCGTTGCTTTTGCTGTCAAACACAATGATACACAGCGATCGGACGACCAAATAAAGTTCTGGACTTTATTCAGCGACATCACAGCAGGATCCTGATCGCTGCTGCGTGTCAAACTAAACGATATCGCTAGCGAGGACGCTGCAACGTCACGGATCGCTAGCGATATCGTTTAGTGTGACGGTACCTTTAGTGTTGCAGATCTTTATTAGGGGCACGGTGGATATGTTGTTTGCGGTTCATCCACATTGGTGATTTGAAGTAAAGGACAAATAGACGATTAAAAGAAGAAACAAAGACATTTATAACAATGTTATCCAAATGAAACTCACTGGGATGTGAGGAGTTATTAGTCTCCATGAGACGCCCATGAAGACTGACAGCGCTGCAAACCGTTCCGGGCCTCTGTGTAATGTCAGAGCCATTTACACCCCCTCGTGTCTAATTACCTAAACCCACCATCTGCCACAGCAACACTGGAATATACTGCACGCCATCCATCATGTTATTGGCTGAGGTTTCCCGGGTTTTGCTGGCCGCGTGTCACACAGCACCACAGACCCATTCATTTCCCGGTACATAATTACAAAACATATCTGGATGCTGGAGAATAGCTGCCAGGGATTGTACCGTGAAAATGCTTTTCTGTCGACTGAAAAAGGTTTTGTTTTATTAACCTGTTCCATCTTCAGAGTGGGATGTTCCTCTGTGGGTACAATGTGCCCCTAAGGGGTCGTACACGTGTTCGAATCACCGCGTCATGCGAGCTACGCGCTGTACAGACCCATAATTGGGCACCCAGAGACGTCTATGGGGCCAAACTGTAACTCCGCTTCCATACAGAAGTGGGTCACATCACGGAGCCATTCCTTCCCATAAACATGTCCTGCATATGGGGCCATAGAGAGGCGCCGTGTGCCCATGGAGCGCCTACGGCCCATAATATATAAGTACAGGACCAACGCGTGACCCCATACAGGCCCCTCAGATGATGCCTAAACACAGCACCATTATTTGGTGCCATTTTATTTCTTAATTCTACTAGAATAGCACATTTAAAAAAACATATTTTTTTTAATTCACTTTTTCTTATCACAACATAGCAGACTTATATTTTCATATTAAGCCACTAAAAAAGTTTACGTTACTTTAAGCATACAGTAAATGCAAGAATATTTTTTGCCCAGGTCATGTAATGGTCAAATAAGGAACCTGATAATTTTATCATTGCAATTTACGGAAGTTCATTCATTATTATTTATTTATACATATGATTTATTAGACGTCTTAACAGCTGGGTATTAGATTGTATCAATCTGATACAATGATGTTACGAGTTTCCATGATTTATCATGATATCTGGGTAACTTGACTTATCTAGGAGACATGATATCTCCATGACATGACTTATGTGGGAGACGAATTATTTGGGAGACATGAGTTATCTAGGACATATGAGAGGCATGAGATATCTGGGTGACATGACTTATCTGGGAAACATGAGATATCTGGATGACATAACACATCTAGGAGACATGATATCTGAGTAACATGACTTACCGTATGAGAGAGATAAGTTATTTAAGAGTTATCTAGGAAATATGGGATTTCTGAGTAACTTATGGAAGTCATGAGTTATATGGGTGACATGACTTATCTGGGAAAAATGAGATATCTGGATGACAAAACTTAACTAGGAGACATGATATCTGAGTAACATGACTTAAAGTATGAGAGAGATGAGTTATTTAAGAGTTATATAGGAAATATGGGATTTCTGAGTAACTTATGGAAGTCATGAGATATCTGGGTGACATGACTTATCTGGGAAACATAAGATATCTGGATGATATAACTCATCTAGTAGACATGCTATCTGAGTAACATGACTTACAGTATGAGAGAGATTAGTTATTTGGGAGTTACCTAGGAAATATGGGATTTCAGAGTGACTTATGGAAGTCATGAGATATCTGGTTGACATAACTTACCTGGGAAAAATGATATATCTGGATGACATAACTTATCTAGGAGACATGCTTTCTGAGTGACATGACTTACAGTATGAGAGAGATGAGTTATTTAGGAGTTATCTAGGAAATATATGATTTCTGAGTGACTTATTGAAGTCATGAGATATATGGGTGACATGACTTATCTGGGAAAAATGATATATCTGGATGACAAAACTTATCTAGGAGACATGCTATCTGACTAGCATGACATAGTATGAGAGAGATGAGTTATTTAGGAGTTATCTAGGAAATATTGAATTTCTGATTGACTTATGGAAGTCATGAGATATCTGGGTGACATGACTTATCTGGGAAACGTGAGATTTAAGTGACATGAATTATGTGGTAGATGGAATATGTGGGTGACATTACTTATTGAGGAGATATGAGTTATCTGGGAATTATGGGATTCCTGAGTGACTTTTATTGGCGACATGAGATATCTGAGTGACAGTACATAATGTGAGAAATATTAGATACCTGGGTGGTATGATATAGCTGGAAAACATAGGAAATCTTGGTGACATTACTTAAAGGGAAACATGAGATATCTGGGTTGCATAACTTACATACAAGACATTTTATATTTGGACGACATAAAATATTTGGGTAACATAACTTTAACTTATAAATATGAGATATTTGGGTGACATGACCTATCTAGGAGACATAAGTCTAAGTTTGGGCACCCTTGTTTGTGTGCTCTTTGACCAAGGTTTCAGACCTAAATTAGCTTGTTAGAATTATGGCTTGTTTACTATCATCATTAAGAAAGGCCAGGTGATGCAAATTTCTTAGCTTTATAAGAACCCATCCTCCCTCAACCTTGTGCCAAAAAACTTCAGCCATGGGTTCTTCTAAGCAGCTTCCTAGCACTTTGAAAATTAAAAAGTTTAAGGCCCACAAAGCAGGAGAAGGCTATAAGAAGAAAGCAAAGCGTGTTTACGTTGCTCTTTCTTCACTTTAAAATGTAAATAAGAAATGGCAGTTAGCATGAACAGTGGAGAGCAAGATAAGGTCTGGAAGACCAAGCAAAATTCAGTGAGCGCTGCTCTTAAAATTGCTAGAGAGGCAAATCAGAACCACCGCTTGACTACAAAGACCTTCAGAAAGATTTAGCAGACTCTGGGGTTGTGGTACATTTTTTACTGTTCAGAGATAACTGCACAAATATGTCGTTCAAGGAAAAGTCATCAGAAGAAAACCTCTCCAGCATCATAAATATGCAAAAGAACATCTAAACAAGTCTGATGAATTTCAGAAACAAGTCCTGTGGGCCGATGAGGTTAAAATAGAAATATCTGGCCACAATAATCAAAGGTATGTGTGACAAAGAAAGGACACAGAAATTCAGGAAAAGAACATCTCGCCAACAATAAAGCATGTGGGTGGATCAATCATGCTTTGGGGTTCTGTTGCAGCCAATGGCACATGGATGAAAATCCCTCAAACAAGAATTGAAAGACTTTTGACTACAAGCTGTGATACTTGTAAAAGGGGGTGCTACTTAGAGTAGTCATGCAGGGTGTCCAAACCTTTGCACCGGACCATTTTCCTTTTCATAATCTTTCAAATTTAAATAGTTACTTTATATATATATATCTATATCTATCTATCTAAATATAATATTATTTTTTTTATTTGCCTAAAATATAAAGTAAGTGTGTAATCTTTACTGTTAGCCCTTTTGGAGATCATTTAATCTTCAACTTGTTTAACTGTTGACAATGACAGTAATTTTAACTTGTGGTGTCCAAACTTTTACATACCACTGTATGGTAGCTATGAGACATCAGGGTTGCATGACTTTTCTGACAGATGAGATATCTCGGTGACATGATTTATCTGGGATAAATGAGATATCTTGATGACGTGACTTCTCTGGTAGACATGAGTTGTCTGGGTGACATGACTTCTCTGGGAGAGATCTTTTGTCTGGGTGACATGACTTTCTAGGGGACATGAGATCTCTGGATGACATTACTGATATAGGAGCCATGATAAATCTGGGTGATATACCTTATCTAGAAGACATGAGTTTTCCTGGGTAACATGACATATCTGGGGAAAATGAGATATCTGGGTGCCATGACTTATCTGGGTAACATGACATATCTGGGGAAAATGAGATATCTGGGTGCCATGACTTATCTGGGAGACATGAGATATCTGGGTGATATGACACATGAAGGAGACGAGAAATTCAGGAGTTTTGAGATTTTTGAGTGACATGACTTATTTTGGAAGCAAGATATCTGGGTGACATAACGTTTCTCAGCAACAGGACTTTATCTCAGAGATGTAACACATCTAGGGGGCACGACTTATCTGGGAGAAACTGGATCTCTGGCAAACATGATTTATATGAGAGATATGGGATTCCTGGGATGAATGACTTTTGGGAGGCATGAGATATCACAGTCATGATTTACTGTACTTAGTAGACATGGGATGTTTAGGTGAAATAAAATATCAGTTTAACTTAATTTAGGAAATATTATCTCAGAGTTATCTGAGGGACTATACATTTATTGGAGACGTGAAATTTGCTGAAAATACAAATACAGTATGTGAAACATGAGATATCTAGATAACATGATTTATATGGGTGGGTGACATCAACATAAAATATTACAGATGTGAAAATGTCACCAAATCTATGATGCAACAGAGGATGCAGACAGAATACTTTACGCAAGACAAACACTGTAGCAGGATCTGTAGTGTGCAGATGGTTTATTAATCAATTTTTTCCATAAGCCAATTAAACTTAAATCAAACAAATGACAATAAATTAGTAGGTAAGAGCCAAGCTTCTGTGTATTAACCCACTTGCCCCAGGAGAATTGCACTGTGATCTCCAACATCCACTACATGATGTATCTACAATGTATCATTCATGTCTCATTTTATGCACATTACAGCAGAATATCTGAAAAGCTACTTAGTTTTGGGAATTCTAATATATATGAAAATATAATCTTGTACATACAGGGCAGTATTATAGTAGTTATATTCTTGTACATAGGAGCAGTATTATAGTAGTTATATTCTAGTATATAGGAGTAGTATTATAGTAGTTATATTCTTGTACATAGGGGCAGTATTATAGTAGTTATATTCTTGTACATAGGAGCAGTATTATAGTAGTTATATTCTTGTACATAGAGGGCAGTATTATAGTAGTTATATTCTTGTACAGAGGAGCAGTATTATAGTAGTTATATTCTTGTACATAGGGGCAGTATTATAGTAGTTATATTCTTGTACATAGGAGCAGTATTATAGTAGTTATATTCTTGTACATAGGAGCAGTATTATAGTAGTTATATTCTTGTACATAGGGGCAGTATTATAGTAGTTATATTCTTGTATATAGGAGCAGTATTATAGTAGTTATATTCTTGTACATAGGAGCAGTATAATAGTAGTTATATTCTTGTATATAGGAGCAGTATTATAGTAGTTATATTCTTGTACATAGGAGCAGTATCATAGTAGTTATATTCTTGTACATAGGGGCAGTATTATAGTAGTTATATTCTTGTACATAGGAGCAGTATTATAGTAGTTATATTCTTGTACATAGGGGCAGTATAATAGTAGTTATATTCTTGTATATAGGAGCAGTATTATAGTAGTTATATTCTTGTACCTAGGGGGCAGTATTATAGTAGTTATATTCTTGTACATAGGAGCAGTATCATAGTAGTTATATTCTTGTACATAGGGGCAGTATTATAGTAGTTATATTCTTGTATATAGGAGCAGTATTATAGTAGTTATATTCTTGTACATAGGGGCAGTATAATAGTAGTTATATTCTTGTATATAGGAGCAGTATTATAGTAATTATATTCTTGTACATAGGGGCAGTATAATAGTAGTTATATTCTTGTATATAGGAGCAGTATTATAGTAGTTATATTCTTGTACATAGGTGGCAGTATTATAGTAGTTATATTCTTGTACATAGGAGCAGTATTATAGTAGTTATATTCTTGTACATAGGAGCAGTATTATAGTAGTTATATTCTTGTACATAGGAGCAGTATCATAGTAGTTATATTCTTGTACATAGGGGGCATTATTATAGCAGTTATATTCTTGTACATAGGGGGCAGTATTATAGTAGTTATATTCTTGTACATAGGAGCAGTATTATAGTAGTTATATTCTTGTACATAGGAGCAGTATCATAGTAGTTATATTCTTGTACATAGGGGGCATTATTATAGCAGTTATATTCTTGTACATAGGGGGCAGAATTATAGTAGTTATATTCTTGTACATAGGGGCAGTATTATAGTAGTTATATTCTTGTACATAGGAGCAGTATTATAGTAGTTATATTATTGTATATAGGAGCAGTATTATAGTAGTTATATTCTTGTACATAGGGGCAGTATTATAGTAGTTATATTCTTGTACATAGGAGCAGTATTATAGTAGTTATATTCTTGTACATAGGAGCAGTATTATAGTAGTTATATTCTTGTACATAGGGGCAGTGTTATAGTAGTTATATTCCTGTACATAGGGGCAGTATTATAGTAGTTATATTCTTGTACATAGGAGCAGTATTATAGTAGTTATATTCTTGTATATAGGAGCAGTATTATAGTAGTTATATTCTTGTACATAGGGGCAGTGTTATAGTGGTTATATTCTTGTACATAGGAGCAGTATTATAGGAGTTATATTCTTGTACATAGGAGCAGTATTATAGTAGTTATATTCTTGTACATAGGAGCAGTATTATAGTAGTTATATTCTTGTACATAGGGGCAGTATTATAGTAGTTATATTCTTGTACATAGGAGCAGTATTATAGTAGTTATATTCTTGTACATAGGGGCAGTATAATAGTAGTTATATTCTTGTATATAGGAGCAGTATTATAGTAGTTATATTCTTGTACATAGGAGCAGTATCATAGTAGTTATATTCTTGTACATAGGGGCAGTATTATAGTAGTTATATTCTTGTATATAGGAGCAGTATTATAGTAGTTATATTCTTGTACATAGGGGCAGTATAATAGTAGTTATATTCTTGTATATAGGAGCAGTATTATAGTAATTATATTCTTGTACATAGGGGCAGTATAATAGTAGTTATATTCTTGTATATAGGAGCAGTATTATAGTAGTTATATTCTTGTACATAGGTGACAGTATTATAGTAGTTATATTCTTGTACATAGGAGCAGTATTGTAGTAGTTATATTCTTGTACATAGGGGCAGTATTATAGTAGTTATATTCTTGTACATAGAGGCAGTATTATAGTAGTAATATTCTTGTACATAGGAGCAGTATTGTAGTAGTTATATTCTTGTACATAGGAGCAGTATTATAGTAGTTATATTCTTGTACATAGAGGCAGTATTATAGTAGTAATATTCTTGTACATAGGAGCAGTATTGTAGTAGTTATATTCTTGTACATAGGGGCAGTATTATAGTAGTTATATTCTTGTACATAGGGGCAGTATTATAGTAGTTATATTCTTGTACATAGGAGCAGTATTATAGTAGTTATATTCTTGTACATAGGAGCAGTATCATAGTAGTTATATTCTTGTACATAGGGGGCATTATTATAGCAGTTATATTCTTGTACATAGGGGGCAGTATTATAGTTGTTATATTCTTGTACATAGGAGCAGTATTATAGTAGTTATATTATTGTATATAGGAGTAGTATTATAGTAGTTATATTCTTGTACATAGGGGCAGTATTATAGTAGTTATATTCTTGTACATAGGAGCAGTATTATAGTAGTTATATTCTTGTACATAGGAGCAGTATTATAGTAGTTATATTCTTGTACATAGGGGCAGTGTTATAGTAGTTATATTCCTGTACATAGGGGCAGTATTATAGTAGTTATATTCTTGTACATAGGAGCAGTATTATAGTAGTTATATTCTTGTATATAGGAGCAGTATTATAGTAGTTATATTCTTGTACATAGGGGCAGTGTTATAGTGGTTATATTCTTGTACATAGGAGCAGTATTATAGGAGTTATATTCTTGTACATAGGAGCAGTATTATAGTAGTTATATTCTTGTACATAGGAGCAGTATTATAGTAGTTATATTCTTGTACATAGGGGCAGTATTATAGTAGTTATATTCTTGTACATAGGAGCAGTATTATAGTAGTTATATTCTTGTACATAGAGGGCAGTATTATAGTAGTTATATTCTTGTACAGAGGAGCAGTATTATAGTAGTTATATTCTTGTACATAGGGGCAGTATTATAGTAGTTATATTCTTGTACATAGGAGCAGTATTATAGTAGTTATATTCTTGTACATAGGAGCAGTATTATAGTAGTTATATTCTTGTACATAGGGGCAGTATTATAGTAGTTATATTCTTGTATATAGGAGCAGTATTATAGTAGTTATATTCTTGTACATAGGAGCAGTATAATAGTAGTTATATTCTTGTATATAGGAGCAGTATTATAGTAGTTATATTCTTGTACATAGGAGCAGTATCATAGTAGTTATATTCTTGTACATAGGGGCAGTATTATAGTAGTTATATTCTTGTACATAGGAGCAGTATTATAGTAGTTATATTCTTGTACATAGGGGCAGTATAATAGTAGTTATATTCTTGTATATAGGAGCAGTATTATAGTAGTTATATTCTTGTACCTAGGGGGCAGTATTATAGTAGTTATATTCTTGTACATAGGAGCAGTATCATAGTAGTTATATTCTTGTACATAGGGGCAGTATTATAGTAGTTATATTCTTGTATATAGGAGCAGTATTATAGTAGTTATATTCTTGTACATAGGGGCAGTATAATAGTAGTTATATTCTTGTATATAGGAGCAGTATTATAGTAATTATATTCTTGTACATAGGGGCAGTATAATAGTAGTTATATTCTTGTATATAGGAGCAGTATTATAGTAGTTATATTCTTGTACATAGGTGGCAGTATTATAGTAGTTATATTCTTGTACATAGGAGCAGTATTATAGTAGTTATATTCTTGTACATAGGAGCAGTATTATAGTAGTTATATTCTTGTACATAGGAGCAGTATCATAGTAGTTATATTCTTGTACATAGGGGGCATTATTATAGCAGTTATATTCTTGTACATAGGGGGCAGTATTATAGTAGTTATATTCTTGTACATAGGAGCAGTATTATAGTAGTTATATTCTTGTACATAGGAGCAGTATCATAGTAGTTATATTCTTGTACATAGGGGGCATTATTATAGCAGTTATATTCTTGTACATAGGGGGCAGAATTATAGTAGTTATATTCTTGTACATAGGGGCAGTATTATAGTAGTTATATTCTTGTACATAGGAGCAGTATTATAGTAGTTATATTATTGTATATAGGAGCAGTATTATAGTAGTTATATTCTTGTACATAGGGGCAGTATTATAGTAGTTATATTCTTGTACATAGGAGCAGTATTATAGTAGTTATATTCTTGTACATAGGAGCAGTATTATAGTAGTTATATTCTTGTACATAGGGGCAGTGTTATAGTAGTTATATTCCTGTACATAGGGGCAGTATTATAGTAGTTATATTCTTGTACATAGGAGCAGTATTATAGTAGTTATATTCTTGTATATAGGAGCAGTATTATAGTAGTTATATTCTTGTACATAGGGGCAGTGTTATAGTGGTTATATTCTTGTACATAGGAGCAGTATTATAGGAGTTATATTCTTGTACATAGGAGCAGTATTATAGTAGTTATATTCTTGTACATAGGAGCAGTATTATAGTAGTTATATTCTTGTACATAGGGGCAGTATTATAGTAGTTATATTCTTGTACATAGGAGCAGTATTATAGTAGTTATATTCTTGTACATAGGGGCAGTATAATAGTAGTTATATTCTTGTATATAGGAGCAGTATTATAGTAGTTATATTCTTGTACATAGGAGCAGTATCATAGTAGTTATATTCTTGTACATAGGGGCAGTATTATAGTAGTTATATTCTTGTATATAGGAGCAGTATTATAGTAGTTATATTCTTGTACATAGGGGCAGTATAATAGTAGTTATATTCTTGTATATAGGAGCAGTATTATAGTAATTATATTCTTGTACATAGGGGCAGTATAATAGTAGTTATATTCTTGTATATAGGAGCAGTATTATAGTAGTTATATTCTTGTACATAGGTGACAGTATTATAGTAGTTATATTCTTGTACATAGGAGCAGTATTGTAGTAGTTATATTCTTGTACATAGGGGCAGTATTATAGTAGTTATATTCTTGTACATAGAGGCAGTATTATAGTAGTAATATTCTTGTACATAGGAGCAGTATTGTAGTAGTTATATTCTTGTACATAGGAGCAGTATTATAGTAGTTATATTCTTGTACATAGAGGCAGTATTATAGTAGTAATATTCTTGTACATAGGAGCAGTATTGTAGTAGTTATATTCTTGTACATAGGGGCAGTATTATAGTAGTTATATTCTTGTACATAGGGGCAGTATTATAGTAGTTATATTCTTGTACATAGGAGCAGTATTATAGTAGTTATATTCTTGTACATAGGAGCAGTATCATAGTAGTTATATTCTTGTACATAGGGGGCATTATTATAGCAGTTATATTCTTGTACATAGGGGGCAGTATTATAGTTGTTATATTCTTGTACATAGGAGCAGTATTATAGTAGTTATATTATTGTATATAGGAGTAGTATTATAGTAGTTATATTCTTGTACATAGGGGCAGTATTATAGTAGTTATATTCTTGTACATAGGAGCAGTATTATAGTAGTTATATTCTTGTACATAGGAGCAGTATTATAGTAGTTATATTCTTGTACATAGGGGCAGTGTTATAGTAGTTATATTCCTGTACATAGGGGCAGTATTATAGTAGTTATATTCTTGTACATAGGAGCAGTATTATAGTAGTTATATTCTTGTATATAGGAGCAGTATTATAGTAGTTATATTCTTGTACATAGGGGCAGTGTTATAGTGGTTATATTCTTGTACATAGGAGCAGTATTATAGGAGTTATATTCTTGTACATAGGAGCAGTATTATAGTAGTTATATTCTTGTACATAGGAGCAGTATTATAGTAGTTATATTCTTGTACATAGGGGCAGTATTATAGTAGTTATATTCTTGTACATAGGAGCAGTATTATAGTAGTTATATTCTTGTACATAGGGGGCAGTGTTATAGTAGTTATATTCTTGTACATAGGGGCAGTATTATAGTAGTTATATTCTTGTACATAGGGGCAGTATTATAGTAGTTATATTCTTGTACATAGGAGCAGTATTATAGTAGTTATATTCTTGTACATAGGGGCAGTATTATAGTAGTTATATTCTTGTACATAGGGACAGTATTATAGTAGTTATATTCTTGTATATAGGAGCAGTATTACAGTAGTTATATTCTTATACATAGGAGCAGTATTATAGTAGTTATATTCTTGTACATAGGAGCAGTATTATAGTAGTTATATTCTTGTACATAGGGGCAGTATTATAGTAGTTATATTCTTGTATATAGGAGCAGTATTATAGTAGTTATATTCTTGTACATAGGGGCAGTATTATAGTAGTTATATTCTTGTACATAGGGAGCAGTATTATAGTAGTTATATTCTTGTACGTAGGGGATCGTATTATAGCAGTTATATTTTGGCTCATTACTCAGTATTATAGCCAATTCTTAGAATTCGTTTTTAGACTGTAATATCCTCTAGAATATAAGGACGGTATAATTTTGTTCCTTCTTGCGGAATAATTTGGAATGACTGAACAGGTTTGGCTCCTCTGATGGGTGTACGGGAGGATGTCACATTCTGCTCTGCCACAAATTATTTTGTTAGCGACGTTTAAGAAATTGGACTTTAATGTGTTTTCAGACGGATGTGTAAATGCCACTGGACGATGGTTTAATTCACCTCATTTATCCTTTTATCAAAGTTCAGGAGGGAGCAGGAGGGAAATGTGTGAGGCATTTAGCTTTTTTCTTACCCCTTCTGACCCGTTGGAAGGCCACAATCTAAGGTAATTTATCTCGCCCCATAAATGTCCAGCTGCTGTGGTAGAATTACACATCACACCTTCCCTTAGGGCAGGAATGGCACAGTACTCAATCCATTAACCCTTTTCTATAAATGCACCTTCAGAAGTGATGCCATTAGTCTCATTTGGATATTGTCTGTGATCCAGGCGGCATTAATGTAATTGTTACTGGCAGCTGAAGCCTTGGTTGGTTCTGTCTTTAAGGAGTCTCTAATCCTTGGTTTAATAATGAATCTTACCTTCCATGAGTCTAGTACTACTCCCCCGGATTCAGCAATAACTGGAAGCCATCTTAAATCTTCCAAATTCCAATAATACCGTATTTCTTGATATTTTAGCCATTTGTTGATGTTGAAAATTAAAGTTTCAAACCTTTTGTCATGGGGACATTGTCCAATTAAATTTAGGATTTTCCAAAACCAAAAATTATTATACAGTCCCCTTTTTCATCTTCATAACCTGCTGTATTAATCAGGTAGGGTTATTCACCTTATGATTGCACTTTTGCCCAAACTACAGGATCTAAAAATGCAATTCTGTCTCAAGAGCAGGAGGAGAGTACAGATGTTTCTTTCTTCCCTTTTCTTCTTGGCTCATCATTGCCATGCTGAAGCTATGCAGGTAGATGCACACTCCACTAGATGGCAGTAGAGTGGAGGGTAGACTGCAACACTTGTCAGAGCAGACCTGCAGCGCTGCAGCGAGGCCACCAGGTGGCAACAGGGTAGTCAAACAAGCCGCATCAAAACCAGGAGAGTAACGTAGTACCAAGGGGAAAATCAGCTCAGAGTCAGAGACATGCCGGAGAGTCAATACCAGATGGAAGCAGAAGTACCAGGAGAAAAAGACACAGTCAGGTCAGAGTCAAAGCCAAGTCAAGTACCAGAGAATCCAAACAAGAAGGAAAAACACTGAGTTGGAACGGGGGGAGGGAAACAGTCAGGAATTGCAGCAGGACAAATCAGGATATAACCAAAGTCAGCTACACACGCCGTAGGCAGAAGCTATAACTGACACTGCCTAGAAGATGCAGCGGAGATTAATAGCAACCCTCAGACCGAGGCTGAGAAAAGTTAACCCCTGACATGATCAGACCGGGAAAAGGGAACACAGGATCCAAAACCCGTCCTGGATCATGACAATCATGTCAAGAGATTAATGGAATGACATAACCGACGTTGAAATTTTTTTTAATTTTGAGATACTCTGTTGGGAGATGTTTGTGCTCTATGTGTTTATATGTGGCCACCTAGAGGTTATGATGTGCATTAGAGTCTGTTGAGGATCTTAATGGCATGGCAGCTTAAGATATTGAATTATTATTGTAAGAGTTTGGCAGACCGATTCGTAGAACTTTGATCCGTTGGCCAGGTCTTTGCTCTTGTCACCGTTGGATGGGAGCTCTTCGCATCTCTTACCATCCAATATCCATGGCGGTCAGAGATGGTGTTGCACCGCAATTATGGCATCATGCTAATCATAAGCCGAACCGGGTATGGACACGATGACCCTTGAGGTCTCTTCCAACTCTCACATTCTATGATTCTTGTTGTGAATTGACCTTTTGGCTCCCTCTTGTGGTCACTAGTGATATGACACTTTGATATTCCTTCCCTTGCTTGGTATCCACCTGGCCTCGTTAGTCCAGGGGTGTCGCTATTTGAACTTCCTGGATTTTCAGTCTGGTGCCTGGCATCGTTGTAATCAGATCCTTCTGTTTGCTCCTATCTGCTGGTCCTGGTTCTTTGCAAAATTAAGCTAAGTCCTGCTTTCTTGTTTTTGGTTATTTTCTGTGCTCTTATTTTTGGCCAGCTTGTACTAAATGTGATTCCTTATATTGCTGGAAGCTCTAGGGGGCGGATGTTCTCCCCCCGTGCCGTTAGACGGTTCGGGGGTTCTTGAATATTCCGCGTGGAGTTTTTGTGAGGGTTTTCGCTGACCATATAAGTCATCTTCCTATATTCTGCTATTAGTTAGTGGGCCTCTCTTTGCTAAAACCTAGTTCATTTCTTGCGTTTGTCTTTTCTTCTTACCTCACCGTTATTATTTGTTGGGGGCTTGTATCCAACTTTTTGGGGTATTTCCTCTGGAGGCAAGAAAGGTCTTTCTTTTCCCTGCTAGGGTTACTTAGTTCTCCGGCTGGCGTGAGACGTCTAGAATCAACGTAGGTACGTTCCCCGGCTGCTGTTATTTGTGTGCTAGGTTCAGGTATATGGTCAGCCCAGTTACCACTGCCCTATGAGCTGGGTTTTATGTTTGCAGACTTCGCTATTGTCTCTGAGACCCCCTGCCATTGGGGTCATAACAGATTCTATGCCGGAAGATAAGAGAATTGCGAGCCTTCATTACAGTTCCTAGAGACTACAGAACTGGTTGATGGATCTGAGTCCCACCCAAATCGATATATAGTGAAAAATTGGAGTAGGAATCTGCAGATGGATATTATCTGTCTACAACCTCTCTCCATAGAGAGAAACGAGCCAATTAAAACAGTTTGGAGATAGAAAACAAGTGTATTCAGGTGTTTGTGACTCCACTTCATGGTTACCCGGCCAAGACTGGGGATACAGATGTATCTTTCCTCACCTTCCTTCTTGGCTCAACATATCCCAAGATGACAAGTGTTGTGAATTTGGATTCTGGGCTCCCCCGGTGGCTACTGGTGGAATTGAACTTGTGACATCATCTTCCCTGTTCACCTGTTCTGATTAGATCTGGGTGTCGCTATATAACCTGGCTTCTCTGTTAGATGCTTGCCGGTCAACAATGTTATCAGAAGCCTCTCTGTGCTTGTTCCTGCTCCCAGACATCTACTAGATAAGTTGGACATTCGTCCATGTTTTGTTTTTGTATTTTGGTTCCAGTTCACAGCTGCAGTTTCGTTACTGTGTCTGGAAAGCTCTTGTTGATCAGGAATTGCCACTCTGGTATTATGAGTTAATGCCAGAGTCCTAAAGTAATTTCTGGATGTGTTTTGTTAGGGTTTTCTACTGACCATGAAAGTATGCTTTCTGTCTTCTGCTATCTAGAAAGCGGACCTCAAATTTGCTAAAACTATTTTCCTGCTGCGTTTGTTGTTTCACCTCATATCACCGCCAATATATGTGGGGGGCTTCTGTCTCCTTTTTGGGCATTTCTCTAGAGGTGAGTCAGGTCTTATATTTCCCTCTGCTAGCATTATTTAGTTCTCCGGCCGGCGCTGGGCATATAGGGATAAAAAGTAGGACATGCTACCTGGCTACTTCTAGATGATGCGGTAGGTTTAGTTCATGGTCAGTACAGTTACATCTTCCAAGAGCTTGTTCCTATTGAGGCTTATGCTAGTTCTCTGGCCATGGAGATCATGACAGTTTGACCGGCCCACTAAAGGGTTAAAATCCTTGGCTGAGAAAGGAGAGAAATAAGAAGTCTGCTGAAAATTTTTTTTTTTTTTTTTTTTCTCTAGTAGTTAGTGTGCTCTTAATTGGATCACTTGCCAGTCTGTCTATGCTGCAGTCTTTCTTTTTTTTCTCTCTCCTTCTAATCTTTGAATGGCTCTATGTTCACCTGTCTATAATGGATCTACAGAGTGTAACTGCAGGTTTGAATAATCTCGCCACGAAAGTACAAAGTTTGCAAGATTTTGTTGTTCATGCTCCGGTATCAGAGCCGAGAATTCCTTTGCCGGAATTCTTCTCAGGGAATAGATCTAGCTTTCAGAATTTTAGAAATAATTGTAAGTTATTTTTGTCCCTGAAATCTCGTTCTGCCGGAGACCCTGCACAGCAGGTTGGGATTGTGATTTCCTTGCTCCGCGGCGACCCTCAAGATTGGGCTTTTGCATTGGCACCAGGGGATCCTGCGTTGCGCAATGTGGATGCGTTTTTTCTGGCCTTGGGGTTGCTTTATGAGGAACCTCATTTGGAACTTCAGGCAGAAAAAACTTTGATGTCCCTATCGCAGGGGCAAGATGAAGCTGAAATTTACTGCCAAAGATTCCGTAAATGGTCTGTGCTTACTCAGTGGAATGAGTGTGCCTTGGCGGCTACTTTCAGAGAGGGTCTTTCTGATGCCATTAAGGATGTTATGGTGGGGTTCCCTGTGCCTGCAAGTCTGAATGAGTCCATGACAATGGCCATTCAGATCGATAGGCGTCTGCGGGAGCGCAAACCAGTGCACCATCTGGCGGTGTCCACTGAGAAGACGCCAGAAAACATGCAGTGTGATAGAATTCTGTCCAGAAGCGAGCGGCAGAATTTTAGACGGAAAAATGGGTTGTGTTTCTATTGTGGGGATTCTACTCATGTTATATCAGCATGCTCTAAGCGTACTAAAAAGCTTGATAAATCCGTTCCCATTGGCACTTTACAGTCTAAATTTATTTTGTCTGTGACCCTGATTTGCTCTTTGTCATCTATTACTACGGACGCCTATATCGACTCTGGCGCCGCTTTGAGTCTTATGGATTGGTCCTTTGCCAATCGTTGTGGGTATGATTTAGAGCCTTTGGAGACTCTTATTCCTCTGAAGGGGATTGACTCCACCCCATTGGCTAATAATAAACCACAATACTGGACACAAGTGACTATGTGTATTAATCCGGATCACCAGGAGACTATTCGTTTTCTGGTGCTGTATAATCTACATGATGTTTTGGTGCTGGGATTGCCATGGCTGCAGTCTCACAACCCAGTCCTTGACTGGAGAGCTATGTCTGTGTTGAGCTGGGGATGTAAGGGGACTCATGGGGACGTACCTTTGGTGTCCATTTCATCATCTATTCCCTCTGAAATCCCTGAGTTCCTGTCTGATTATCGTGACGTCTTTGAAGAACCCAAGCTGGGTTCGCTACCTCCGCACCGTGAGTGCGATTGTGCTATAGATTTAATTCCGGGTAGTAAATACCCAAAGGGTCGTTTATTTAATCTGTCTGTGCCTGAACATACTGCTATGCGAGAATATATAAAGGAGTCCTTGGAAAAGGGACATATTCGTCCATCGTCATCTCCCTTAGGAGCCGGTTTTTTCTTTGTGTCAAAAAAAGACGGCTCTTTGAGACCATGTATTGATTATCGGCTTTTGAATAAAATCACGGTTAAATATCAATACCCATTGCCGTTGCTGACTGATTTGTTTGCTCGCATAAAGGGGGCCAAGTGGTTCTCTAAGATTGATCTCCGTGGGGCGTATAATCTGGTGCGGATCAGGCAGGGGGATGAGTGGAAAACCGCATTTAATACGCCCGAGGGCCACTTTGAGTATTTGGTGATGCCTTTTGGTCTTTCTAATGCCCCTTCAGTCTTCCAGTCCTTTATGCATGATATTTTCCGCGATTTTTTGGATAAATTTATGATAGTGTATCTGGATGATATTCTGATTTTTTCGGATGATTGGGACTCTCATGTCCGGCAAGTTAAGAGGGTTTTTCAGGTTTTGCGGTCTAATTCTCTGTGTGTCAAGGGTTCTAAGTGCGTTTTTGGGGTTCAGAGAATTTCCTTTTTGGGATATATTTTTTCTCCCTCTTCCATTGAGATGGATCCTGTCAAGGTTCAAGCTATTTGTGATTGGACGCAGCCCTCTTCTCTTAAAAGTCTTCAGAAATTTTTGGGCTTTGCCAACTTTTATCGTCGATTTATTTCTGGTTTTTCGGATGTCGTTAAGCCATTGACCGATTTGACTAGACAGGGTGCTGATGTTGCTAATTGGTCCCCTGATGCTGTGGAGGCCTTTCAGGAGCTTAAGTGCCGTTTTTCTTCTGCCCCTGTGTTGCGTCAGCCTGATGTGACTCTTCCTTTTCAGGTTGAGGTCGACGCTTCTGAGATCGGGGCTGGGGCAGTGTTGTCGCAGAAAAGTTCTGACTGCGCCGTGATGAGGCCTTGTGCCTTCTTTTCCCGTAAATTTTCGCCCGCTGAGCGGAATTATGATGTTGGGAATCGGGAGCTTTTGGCCATGAAGTGGGCGTTTGAGGAGTGGCGCCATTGGCTCGAGGGGGCCAGACATCAGGTGGTGGTATTGACTGACCACAAAAATTTGATCTATCTTGAGACCGCCAGGCGCCTGAATCCTAGACAGGCGCGCTGGTCATTATTTTTCTCTCGGTTTAATTTTGTGGTATCGTACCTACCGGGTTCTAAGAATGTTAAGGCGGATGCCCTTTCTAGGAGTTTTGAGCCTGATTCACCCGGCAACTCTGACCCCACAGGTATTCTTAAGGAGGGAGTTATCTTGTCAGCCGTTTCTCCAGACCTGCGGCGGGCCTTGCAGGAGTTTCAGGCGGATAGACCGGATCGTTGTCCGCCTGATAGGTTGTTTGTTCCTGATGATTGGACCAGTAGAGTCATCTCTGAGGTACATTCTTCTGCATTGGCAGGTCATCCTGGAATTTTTGGTACCAGGGATTTGGTGGCAAGATCCTTCTGGTGGCCTTCCCTGTCACGAGATGTGCGAGGCTTTGTGCAGTCTTGTGACGTTTGTGCTCGGGCCAAGCCTTGTTGTTCTCGGGCTAGTGGATTATTGTTGCCCTTGCCTATTCCTAAGAGGCCTTGGACACACATCTCGATGGATTTTATTTCAGATCTGCCTGTTTCTCAGAAGATGTCTGTCATCTGGGTGGTGTGTGACCGTTTTTCTAAGATGGTCCATTTGGTTCCCCTGCCCAAATTGCCTTCTTCTTCCGAGTTGGTGCCCCTGTTTTTTCAAAATGTTGTTCGTTTGCATGGTATTCCTGAGAATATCGTTTCTGACAGAGGAACCCAATTTGTGTCTAGATTTTGGCGGGCATTCTGTGCTAGGATGGGCATAGATTTGTCTTTTTCGTCTGCTTTTCACCCTCAGACTAATGGCCAGACCGAGCGGACTAATCAGACCCTGGAGACATATCTGAGGTGTTTTGTGTCTGCTGACCAGGATGATTGGGTTGCTTTTTTGCCATTGGCGGAGTTCGCCCTCAATAATCGGGCCAGCTCTGCCACTTTGGTGTCCCCGTTTTTCTGTAATTCGGGGTTCCACCCTCGATTTTCCCCCGGTCAGATGGAATCCTCGGATTGTCCTGGAGTGGATGCGGTGGTGGAGAGATTGCATCATATCTGGGGGCAGGTGATGGACAATTTAAAGTTGTCCCAGGAGAAGACTCAGCTTTTTGCCAACCGTCACCGTCGTGTTGGTCCTCGGCTTTGTGTTGGAGATTTGGTGTGGTTGTCTTCTCATTTTGTCCCTATGAGGGTCTCATCTCCTAAGTTTAAGCCTCGGTTCATCGGTCCGTATAAAATATTGGAGATTCTTAACCCTGTTTCCTTCCGTTTGGACCTCCCTGCATCCTTTTCTATTCATAACGTTTTTCATCGGTCGTTATTGCGCAGGTATGAGGCACCGGTTGTGCCTTCCGTTGAGCCTCCTGCTCCGGTGTTGGTTGAGGGTGAGTTGGAGTACGTTGTGGAAAAAATCCTAGACTCCCGTGTTTCCAGACGGAGACTCCAGTATCTGGTCAAGTGGAAGGGATACGGCCAGGAGGATAATTCTTGGGTCACTGCATCTGATGTTCATGCCTCTGATCTGGTTCGTGCCTTTCATAGGGCCCATCCTGATCGCCCTGGTGGTTCTGGTGAGGGTTCGGTGCCCCCTCCTTGAGGGGGGGGTACTGTTGTGAATTTGGATTCTGGGCTCCCCCGGTGGCTACTGGTGGAATTGAACTTGTGACATCATCTTCCCTGTTCACCTGTTCTGATTAGATCTGGGTGTCGCTATATAACCTGGCTTCTCTGTTAGATGCTTGCCGGTCAACAATGTTATCAGAAGCCTCTCTGTGCTTGTTCCTGCTCCCAGACATCTACTAGATAAGTTGGACATTCGTCCATGTTTTGTTTTTGTATTTTGGTTCCAGTTCACAGCTGCAGTTTCGTTACTGTGTCTGGAAAGCTCTTGTTGATCAGGAATTGCCACTCTGGTATTATGAGTTAATGCCAGAGTCCTAAAGTAATTTCTGGATGTGTTTTGTTAGGGTTTTCTACTGACCATGAAAGTATGCTTTCTGTCTTCTGCTATCTAGAAAGCGGACCTCAAATTTGCTAAAACTATTTTCCTGCTGCGTTTGTTGTTTCACCTCATATCACCGCCAATATATGTGGGGGGCTTCTGTCTCCTTTTTGGGCATTTCTCTAGAGGTGAGTCAGGTCTTATATTTCCCTCTGCTAGCATTATTTAGTTCTCCGGCCGGCGCTGGGCATATAGGGATAAAAAGTAGGACATGCTACCTGGCTACTTCTAGATGATGCGGTAGGTTTAGTTCATGGTCAGTACAGTTACATCTTCCAAGAGCTTGTTCCTATTGAGGCTTATGCTAGTTCTCTGGCCATGGAGATCATGACAGACAAGCTTTGGAAAAACCTGACTTTGTGATACTCTGTCGGGAGATGTTTATGCTATATGTGTTTGTGCATGACCACCATTGTAAGTGATGTGAAATGACGCCGGTGTAGGGTTTTTCTATTACAAAGTATTAAGTTTGAACATGAAAAATTGGAGTTTAGAGCAAAAGCTGATCACATAATAGTTTCCTTGAAGAGTGCTTTTAGGAGAAGTTCAGACATTTCCTAGTAAATATTTCCTGAGTCATCTTAAGAGCAGTCTGCGAGCTCCTGCCGAGCGCGACGCTTGTGACCGTTTGACACGTTTTCCTTCCTCGTCTTCCTTCGTATTTTTTTTATAAGGCTTAATAAGGTAATCACACTCCATAGGTCGTCCATGAAGAAAATACCGCCGGAGCTTCGTCAATGCCAGCCGGCAGATGGACTGTGAATAATACCGTACCATACAGCCTGAGTGGGAGGACGAATCGATTGGAAACACTAGAATGCTCTGAAAGGCGCACGTGTTTACTTCTCTAATTAAAGAGAAAACTTTTTTTTTTGATAATTATCCTTCTTAATGGAACCAGTGACAATGTTTTTGTTTTCAACACAGCGTTCAATCTCTCCAGTTACAATGGATGACATCTCATTCATCGTCAGTGATGAATACAATCCGGCACTCGGCGACAAAATTTCCATCTACCCATAGCTCAACAAATCCTGAGATAAGATTACCAGGTTTAAAAAAAAAAAGATTTTTGTGATAGATTTTGTGATAATCTGTTGGGACATGTGTCTGCTAAAGTTAATTGTGTTTTCTCTATTTGCTTGGATCAGTACTGAGGCAAGATAGAATATTTAGTTACATACTGACAAGTGACTAATATCTAGTGGCAGGCGGACAGGTCCTGGATGGGAGGTATGTGTCACTGAGGTGCCAAGCCTGGGTGATGTAGGACCCAGAGAAGCAGGCCCCAGCTCGCATACAGCTAACAAGTGTTTTTTAATGAGCCTGGATTTTGGGGTCCAGGCTTTAGGAATGGCTACAGAGTTGGAAGGGACTGGTTGTTCCCTTACCTCCAGTTCCAGGGATTGGAATGGGCTATAAAAGGCAGCTCAGCTATCTAATTTAATGGAAACATTTCTGGTGTACTAATCAGCTCTGCAAGAAGCTGACCAGGTCTGTAATGCCTGTTTCATTTATGTGCACTGTTTTGTTTGCTTTTCTCCTTTGTGCCGAGGCAAGGCTGTTTCTGTTTATATTGGAGATATTTATGCACTATAATAAATTTTTTGTTTGCACCAAGAGACTTTTTGACTGTGTCTACCCGAAACCAGTGCCAAAGAGTGAGTGGATACCTACATGGCTTTGTAATTACATAAAACCCATGTCACGAAGGTGGAGAATTTATTCTCTAATGAAGGGAATTGGCTTTTCTTAAAGAGACCAACTAAGTATGGAGTCTTCTAGGCAATGCTCCTTCTGATACGGTATGTGCCTACTCTCTCCCAGAAAGAAAGAAAACTCTAGATCGGACTACAAAGCTCAGAATGCCCACATATGTCAGTACACCCCAAGGCCACCTATTTAGAGAGATGCCCTACTTTCCTTTTGGTCAAATCTTCCCTTATTTAGTGACTGCTGGGAAATAAGCAGAACAGATTGTCGGAAGTTTCCGCCGTATTTAATTTCACTTTGTAAATAACCTCCAGGTACAACGGTCGCAAGGAAAAGGCTGCTCACTCCTTATTTACTGCGATCGCAGAAAAAGCGTAGCGGCATTTATTTCTGCAATCAAATAATAATGTATTTAAGGGCAGAACTATGGAATTATGCAGGGCGAAGGGCCAACCTGGAAGTGAAGGAAGGTCAAAAGAAAAGGTTGCGATGGATGAGCTTTGCATAGAAATGATGCATCCAATTTTATTATATCTTTATGGCGATCTGAGCATAGTTTTTTCTATTATAAAGGTACAAATTCCCTGCATTGATGTAGATTATAAATTATAAATGTTGTCTTACTGCAGCGACTACTAGGGGGAGATACCGAGTACAGTGTTATTATGTATATATAATTTTTTTCATTAAATACATTTTATTATTGGCTAAAAAATCAATTTTGTAATAGGGTTTCATTAAAGATTTTGCACTGTTTGCCTTCTACAGCCTCTATGCTGCACTGTCTATTGCTGGCTGCAGAATGGGTGAACTGAGAATCCTTCAGTATGTTCTCTCTGATGGTTCAATGCAAAAGTTTCTCACTCTGTTATCTGACTTTTCTCAGATGATTTACGACTACAAAACACTTCAGTGTGCCGGTGAAGGCCAAACAGTGCAACATTTTTAATAAAAACCAATTGCAAAAATAATTTTTTAATCCCAAATACATGTAAAAAGAAAAATGGCAACAGAGGTGGAGAACCACTTTTATATCAATGACTATCTTTATATTAAGCTCCTAGGCTCCCCCTAGTGGTGACTGAAGGCAGACAGAATTTCACTTTTTTGCTACATTACTTATCTGGTGTTTGAAACATTGTATCAGAAAAAAACAGAACTTGTATCATCACTTCCGAAACATCAGTTTAATGGTCCCGTCCCTGATGCTTTGGAGCTTTAGCTGCTTAAAGGTCTTTACATGACATATGAAGACACCACTATTATACAGGTACTGGAAGTCCACATTTACGTTCTGCATATTGTTCTAAGGAGTCATGGTAAAAAAGATCAATATAATGTGAGATGCTAGAAAAATCTGTAAAAGTCTGCAATCCTCATCACAACCACTAGGTGGCCACATACAGACACCTATAGCATAAACATCCCCCGGCAGAGTATATATATACACACACACATACATATATATATATATATATATATATATATATATATATATATATATATATATATATATATATATATATATATATAAAAAGTGTTTCCTTTTTTTTTTTTACTGGTCCTATTGTGACATTCTTCAATCCAAGGAGAAAGATAAAGGGGATTTGACATTGGGGCCCAAAAGGCCATGTTCACACAGTGCATTTTTTACCGCGGTTCCGCAGCTTTTTTCCATGCAGGGTACAGTACATTGTACCCTATGGAAAACAGGAACCACTGTGCACATGATCCTGAATTTTAAAAAAAAAGCCGCGCTGAATAGCTGCGGGAAAAAAGAAGGAGCATGTCACTTCTTTGCCCGAAACAGCAGCGGTTCTGCACCCATAGACCTCCATTGTGAGGTCAAACCCGCAGTAAAACCCACAGATCAAAAATATATCTGCGGGTTTTATTGCGGTTTGTGGTGCAGAACCGCTGCAGCCGGAAGTGCGGGGAAGCGGCCGGAAGTGCGTGGGCGGAAGTGCTTGGGCGGAGAGACATGGAGGCATACCGTCGCATGGGGATCGTGTCGGCCGTTTGATTGATTTGGTATGTGTGTGTGTGTGTGTATGTATGTATGTGTGTGTGTGTCTGTGTGTGTGTGTCTGTGTGTGTATGTGTGTGTGTGTGTGTGCGTGTGTGTGTGCGTGTCCCCATGCGACGATAGTGCCACCATTGTGCTAAGTCGCCGTATGGGACTACTACTCCCATCCGGTATTAGGATGGGAGAGTTGTCCCTGTGTCCAGCGACTTAGCACAGTTGTAAAGTTACACAAAACACACACAATACACATACATGACACACAGTACAGTACATACAACACATAACATAGAGTATATACTCACCAACAGCACACTTGTAGGCGAAGCCCTCGATCCTCCAGGAAAAAATCACAAAATAAAAAATCAAATCCATACTCCCTGTCCGCAGAATCCATAAAACGAGTGTCCCACGCCGATCGGCTGCTCTCCGGCGATACACTGCCAGGAGCGAAGCTCCTAGCAGTGTATCGCGTACTGTCCCGGAGTTCAATGACTCCGGCGTCTCGGTTAACGGCAGTACAGCTGCGTTGAACTTTCCCACGCAGCACTGCCGTTAAGCGAGAGTGCCGGGGTCAATGACCGCCGGTAAACTCGCTCGCGCATGCGCAGTGACACACCGACAGGAACTATGGCTCCTGTCAGTGTGTTGCTGCAGCCGTGGAGAGCAGACATATCTCTGGATGTGTCTGTTCTCCATGGAAAATCTTCGTGGGATACGTGGCACTTAAATACGTGGCAATTAAATACGTGACACGTGGCACTTATACGTGATACGTGTCACTTAAATACGTGATACGTGGCACTTAAATACGTGGCACGTGGCATTGAAATACGTGGCACGTGGCACTGAAATACGTGATACGTGGTACTGAAATACATGATACGTGGCACTGAAATACGTGGCACTGAAATACGTGGCACGTGGCACTGAAATACGTGATACGTGGCACTGAAATACGTGGCACTGAAATACGTGGCACGTGGCACTGAAATACGTGATACGTGGCACTGAAATACGTGGCACTTAAATACGTGGCACTGAAATATGTGGCACTGAAATACGTGGCACTGAAATACGTGATACGTGGCACTGAAATACGTGGCACTGAAATACGTGGCACTGAAATACGTGGTACTGAAATACGTGGCACTGAAATACGTGGCACTGAAATACGTGGCACTGAAATACGTGGCACTTAAATACGTGGCACTTAAATACGTGGCACTTAAATACGTGGCACTGAAATATGTGGCACTGAAATACGTGGCACTGAAATACGTGATACGTGGCACTTAAATACGTGGCACTTAGGCTATGTTCACATTTGCGTTTTGCGCCGCATGCGTCCTTTTTTTGATTGATTTTGGACGCAGCAAAAATGCAACTTGCTGCGTCCTCTGCGCCCGGATGCGTGCGCTGCAGTGACGCATGCGGCGCAAAACGCAAGTGCGACGCATGTCCATGCGCCCCCATGTTAAATATAGGGGCACATGACGCATGCGGCGACGCTGCGGCGCCCGACGCTGCGGCGCAGACCGCAAATGTGAACGTAGACTTAAATAGCTGGATAGAGCTGGATCCGCGGGCTGTGATCTGGCCTACGCTCAGCACTCTGCGGAGCGCTGTCAATCAAAACACGTCCACTCATTTTGGTGTTTAGTCCCAAAATGGAGGATGGAAGAAGAAAAGGGTTGGACAAGGAAATGACATCATTTCTTTTTTTTTTTTTCCCCCACTGCAGTTAAAGCTTTATTTGTGTCAAACACAGACAATCTGCAGAGAAAACTGCATAAAAAAACGCACTAAAAACCGCATCAAAAACCGCATCAAAAACGCACCTGCGTTTTCTGCCAAGAGCTGCGGTTTTTGACCTGAAAAAAAAGGATTGAAATCAGGAACGTGTGAACATACCCTAAGGCTACAGCACCCTAACAGATATATAGGATTGTCTGGGACGCTTTAAGGCTTCACAGACATTTATCTCTGCATCATAAGCAGCCGTCTGCCCGGGAATGAGCAATATGCGCAACTGAGATTTTTACCTTCTGGAGAGATTTATTTGTTTGTTTTTTAAGTAATTTTATTTTTTTTTACTTATTTTTAATCTTTTTCTTTTCTGCTCCATAAGAACTTTCAGGGAACATGCTTCAAATTATGATTTAATATCTCGATTCTGCAAATGTGGAGCGAACAGACGCGGCAGCCATGTGCGAGGCGACTGCTGCGAGATTCATACATGACCGCTGGGTCTGATTGAAACTCGCATTATGTTCGGCTTTGAAATGATTCGTTTACTCGCTGCTTAAAAAATAGAAAAGAGCCGACGTCTCCGTGTTGTGGCGATTACATGCACCCTCTGTAATCTCTGCTTAGCGCGGAATCGTGCGCACAAGGTCACAAATTGTGCTCACTGCAGTATGGAGAGCCCATATGGACGAGCCCTCCGCCGAAAACAGCGGCCACAAACATAGACAATGAAGACGAGAATATAAAGACAAATAAATAAAACATTGTATTACTACTACAACTAATAATAATGTTAATAATAATAATAATAATAATTTAATTTACTTTACTTAAATAATAATAAAAAATTTGGGACTTGAAGAATTAAATTAAAAATAAATAAATAAAAGGATACATTATAATTATCACTAATAGTTCTAACAAAAATATATTATTCTTCAAGAAGTAGGATAATTTTGGACACATGTATATATATTTATATTAATATTATTACTATTATTACTAATAGATATAATAAAAAAGTAACCCATGGGAACCTGGACAATTTTTTCTAGAGAAAACCCAAACCAGACCTGCCAAGGGTGCATTGAATGCTATCCCTATAACTTAATGAATGAGATTCCCCTCTCCCCATTTTCCTCCGTTTCCGCTGTTAAGGCACCCCCCTACACATGAGACCAAAGTGGTACTAAATAGACAATTTTGAGCAAATCAATTGTTCAATTTATGGTTTTTAGCAGGGGTGTGCATAGAAGTCATAAAACCTCAAAGCAGACGTCCTCCTAATTTCTTAATTGCACCCCCTACCCCCCAAAAGCAAACTATTGAGCTTTGTCAAAGAAGAGACTTTCTCACAACTTTGCAACCCTCACAAAGTAATTCTGCCCCTATTGAAGCTCCTTAGTTTTCACACGCACTGAGATACCCCTTTCATGGCCCCGGTGAAGTATGATGTCACCAAAAATGCCCCCCCATTCAAAATAAGATACCCCCACAGTGAATTCCTTCACAGTATCCTCCATGCAAACAGAACTATATCCCTACAGTGCCCCCCACAAAGTATGATATCCCCACAGTGATCTCAAGAAAAAATAATGGCCCCCACACAGCCCTCCATACAGTACAGTGGCCGTCCATACAGTACAGTGGCCGTCCATACAGTATAGTGGTCCACACAACCCTCCACACAGTATGGTGGACCCCATGCAATCTTCCACACTGTATAATGGCCTATGCATCTATATATATAATTGTCTAAGGGTTTTTCTGTCTGTCTTGGAAATCCCACGTCTCAGGTCGAGGCTGCCTGGGGCTCGACCAATCAGCGACGGACACAGGATTGATGTAGAAATCCCGCGTCTCTGATTGGTCGAGGCCGCCAGGCCTCGACCAATCAGCAATGGGCACAGTATCGACGTAGATGTCATAATGGAAATCCCGCGTCTCTGATTGGTTGAGGCCGCCAGCCCTCGACCAATCAGTGACAGGCACAGTATCGATGTAGATGTCATAATGGTTGCCATGGCGACGATGATGTCATAAAGGTTGCCTCGGCCAATCAGCGACGGGCACAGTCTGCCGCGAATTCTGGAATCATCATTGTCCATATACTACGGGGACATGCATATTCTACAATACCCGATGCTTTAGAATCGGGCCACAGTCTCGTACATATATAAAGCCCCAACTAGCCCTCCAAACAGTATAATGGCCCTCATATAGTCTTCTAAGTCAGAGGTGTCAAACTGCATTCCTCAAGGGCCGCCAACAGGTCATGTTTTCAGGATTTCCTTAGCATTCCACAAGGTGCTGGAATCATTCTGTGCAGGTGATTAAATTATCACCTGTGCAATACAAGGAAATCCTGAAAACATGACCTGTTGGCGGCCCTCGAGGAATGCAGTTTGACACCTCTGTTCTAAGTAGTGTAATGAGCCACCATATAGTGTAATGGCCCTCCACATAGCCCTACAAATTGTATGATTGGCCCCAATATAGGCCGCCAAACAATATAATGACCACTACATAACTTGACAAACATAGCCCTCCAAATAGTATGATGGCTCCCCACATAGCCCTCCAAATAGTATGATGGCCCCACACACCTCCCTCCAAATCCTATGATGGCTCCACACATAACCCTCCAAATAGCATGATGACCACCACATTGTTTATATAATTGGCCCCACATAGCCCTGCGGATAGTATGATAACCCCCAATTAGCCCTCCAAATAGTATACTGACCCCCACATATCCCTACAAATAGTATGGGGCCATCATACTATTTGGAAGGCTACTTTGTACTACTCATGGATTTAAGAAAATCCTCCCTCTCCCGCTGCCTCTCTGCTCCGGTGTCCGCAGCCGCAGCATGTTGTGTGCAGCTCTGCTCAGCACAGCGGGAGCGATGTAGTGACGTCATTGCGCCCATCTGCTGAGATGTCAGATGCAAGTTACTGTCAACTGTATCCGCATCCAGAATGTGGATACAGGTAGAGGGGCCTGGTGCCGGCGCTGGCACCGGGCCCCCCCAGACACACGGGCCCCATAGAGGCCGACTGCTATGCCAATATTAACAATATACCTCTGGTGGCAAGCCATCGACTTTTGGGTGATGGATGAACATAGTTGGCCGAAGTTTGGATCGGACATGTCTGATATTTTGCCCGACTATTGGAATGTGATGATTGTTCGGAAAACTTTATTTGATTTCATTTCATCACCCCATTGGTTATGTGGATAATATTTCAGCTATTCATCAGACATGTATTACTTCATCTAAAAGATATTTGTACAAGGTAATTGGACGCATCTATGGTCCTGTCATGTAAACGAAGGTTCGTACAAGAGAAGGGTGAACGTTCATCGTTCTATCATCATCTCGTGTGCATGTCCAGCTTTACACGCAGTGGTCGGTGTTGATTGTGGCATACAAAGGGTTAAACAGCACAGATCAGAGCTTTCTCTAATCCCTGCCGTCAGAGCTGGGCTGCTTCTGTGTCGTACCACTCCTAATTGCATGGGCACAGCGCCCGTGATCGGCCTGAAGACGATGCGCCGGCCACCACTCATGATGAGCACACTTGCTACATGTCGTCAAAAGGTTAATAAAAAAGCACTTGGAGACCCCCTTAAAAAAAAAACATCTAAAACTGTCAATGCTACAGCCCCCCGCCTTCATCCAGATACATATAACCACATGACGCCGCCGATCTTTCCTTAGTTACATGATATTACAGGAATCTGCCGCGTCGGCGTCTTTTCTCCCACCAGTTGGATAAATAGTGGAGTGAAGTGAAGACGATGCTCATAGATGGATATATGCGATGGCAAATGTCAGCGGTGACTCGGGGCGACCCGGACTGCAGCTGGCTTTCTCATCACAGCTGGTCCCCGAGCCACAAGCACCAAACTAATAGCGACACATTTAACTGTATCTTACGTGCCATACTAAACACATGACTCCATTCTGTCCGGAAGGAACACGTCGTAAAAATGAAGGAAACAAAAAAAAAAAAGAGAAAAAATGAAGTAAACGGAAAACACTATTTGTCTTGTATCGTACGGTCTTGATGAGAATGCCAGAAACAGTGCAGTGAAGGGAGCCTCGTAATGTCGCACATTAACACCATGATATAATGAGATTCATATTAGCACGTTGTGCCGTTTTGTACGTTCCTCTCATTTTCTGAGAAATTAGATACTTTGTAATTCAAGACTTGGATATGGAATGTAACAAATAAACTCTTTATTGTTACAATGTATCAACATTATTATTATTATTATTATTATATATTATTCCAGATAATAAGCAAGTGACTTTTCACTTGCTAAATATCATTTTTCCTAATTGCATTAAAGGGACAAGACATGAGAAATGAATGACTAAATTAAAGAAGAAATCTAGTTGTACTTGTTCTTTAAAGAGTAACTGTTGTTTACATTTTAATTTAATAAATCAATAAGAATTGTGAAAGTAAGCAACTTTGTAATATATCTTATCAGAGAAATCTACTTCTTTCTACACCAGAAAATTCTCAATTAATGCATAAAATCTGTCTCCAGTGAATACATATTGTTACATTACTGAGATTGGAGATAGCAGTTGGTACTTATAAGATTCTATGCAGGGGAGGAGAAGGAGGAGGTTCCGCCTCTAGCTCCTCCCTTTTCCTTCACCCTTTTACTGTCATCTATCTCAGTAATGTAACAATCTGTCTTCACTGAATACAGATTTTCAATCTTGTACAAGCACAGAGGTTATTTAACTGATGAGTGACAGGCCTAGTCCAAGGGGTGTGGCTTATGAGACAGACAGAGGGGAGAGGCTCCTGCTGCAGCCAGATGCAGAACAGTTAGGAAGAGAAGGAAGAGACTTGACCATTCCTGAGGCACAGACAACATGTCTTCATATGTTGTTTAGTTTTAGCTCTAATGTCAGACTAAATTGGAATCATATGAATAGAGGAAATAATGGGGAAAGTCATTCAATTTTTTTTGTATTTAATTGTATTAATATTATTTTTTTTGCATTTTCTCTATGCAAATCTAATGTCCCATGGTTACACCTGTATCCTCAAAATCACCTCCATATCCTTCTTTTTTTTAATGACTTCTTTTGAGCTATTGTTCTTTAAGTGATGGGAGATTTTGTCTAGGTTTGTACCAATTTTTCCAATCTTACCATTGAAAACACTTTGTTTTCCAGAAAGCAATTTATTTCCCCAGGGTAAGCCACATCCAGCCAGACATTTTCCCAATAGATGTCATTGAATTAAATAGTCATCCATTCAGAACAATGGCAACTCAAGCCTCCCCGAGTTCGGACGGCAGGATGGTCCTATAATTAAAACTTGTGATAAATGTGGGGTTCCCCGCTTGGACCACTACTGATGGGAATGACCCAGGAGACAATATCTGAGTACACGGCTCCTCTATGATTGTCAGCTTCATGGCCACTGAATGGAGCAGGGGTGTAACAAGGGTTGCATTCGCAATGGGTACGCGAAGCCTAAGGGGCATAAAAGTTCCCTTTGGTCCATATGAAATTACTTCTATTATTGATAGTTGGCGGCCCTGTTGGAGATTTTGCTTTGTGGCCCACGAGCTTCAAGTTACTCCACTGATCGGGAGCTGCGTATATGGCCTCCTCTCCCTCCTACAGGTTTATCATTTTGGTTCCAGGTAGAGTTGAGTGGATTGATCTTCAGAAGATCAAGTTTGAGTCAAATTTCCTAAAATTCTCGGTTCTACATGAATTTGAACACTTTTGCAATTCGATTTGTGATTTGACAAAAAAATGCCCAGTCACCAGCTTGGTGGACCATTTAAGGTCGGCAAATGGTAAAAAACACAAGCAAAGAAAAAAACTGATACTCACCCGATCGCTGCCCACCACCCAGTCCTCTTCTTTCCTCCATCCCACCCAAAGTCAATACAGACCATGATTTTTGCTTGCGATTACACCAAGGGGGTCACTACTCATCATAAGGTCGAGACGTCATAATGTTACGACTTTTCAATGCACAGTGACCGGGTTGGAAAGGACTCCCTGGCCTAAAGTCAGGAGGACGGAGATGAGGCAGAAAGAAGAAAACAGGCCAGCCCGCCGCCTCGTGGCTGGAGAGGTCAGCGGTAGGGTATTCAACTTTCTCATTTTTTTACAACACTTAGTCTTGAAGGACCCCAGAACATTCAATTCAAGGCAAATTTGTTCAGATTTCCTTCGAAACCCAAAGGATCTGCTCATCACTGGTTCCAGGAGCTCCTAGATCTTCTAGATCTGGATTAGACTTTGTGTATTTCTTTATAAGTTCATTGCTTTGTGTCATTCCCACACTACCCCGGTGTCCTCTATAGTTAAATGCCCCATATTTCATTTTACGGCCACCATGTGCCGCTAGGTTATATGGCAGATTGGAGGGAGTCTCCGTTCCCCCCGTATAGCGCTCTCGTCAGGATATATGCTTCATTTTCCTTTCTTTAATGCACTTCCAAAGCTGGGATAGCACTTTTTATTGAACATTTAAAGTTTTACTACTGAACTTGGCGCCGGGAGATTTGTCTCAACACTAAAGGTTTTTAAAATTGTCCCGGCGACTTCACAAAGAGATCAATTCAAGAGATGCTGCAATGCGGAGCTGCACACAAACCGAGATGGAGGGGTCATAAAAGGGAAAATACGGCTGTAATGAGAAAATAATCCCATCATCACTATAGCTCCGCACAGGGCAGGTAAATCCTATGATATTATAGGGCCGAACACGGAGTCTTGTAGGAAATTAATATGGAAATGTAAAGTTTAACTGAAGTTTTAAAAGTTTTTCTTTTTTTAAATATTGTTTGCAACTTCTTAACTGTCCGTAGATACTGGTTATTGGAATTAGGGGCAATCGACTGCACAGAAATCCATCAACTTGCTGGGGTCTACATTATAGATTTTGTTTCATACATGAAATTTGCTCCATTTTTTTTTTTTTCGGTTTGATGGATCCATTTTTTGTTTTTTTACTATTTTTTACAATCTTTTTTGCATTCATTTTTAGAAAACAAATTAATTTAGAAAAACAATATTTAATGGATAGAAAAAGTGAACAAAATGAAGAAATATTTTATTTTTTTTAATGAAAAAACAAAAATATGCAACAAGGAATTGTAAAAACTGCGAAATGGACCAAAAATCGGTTCAGCACACTAAAAAACATGAACTGTTTTTCAAGTGTGAGACAATAAAAAACTGATGTGTGAAATGTGGGAGTGCACAACATAGAGTTGTAAATGAAATGTATAAAACAGGTCTTCACTATTAAGATGGGCAGATAAATCAAATATAAAAGAGGACCTGTCCACCAGTTTAAAAATGGCAACTTTTAGAAGAAATGGAGCTCAAACGATTCCTCGGGGGCGGGCCTTTAGGCTACTCTCCATTACATTATTGCACCAATTTTCCAAGGCATGCTGAAGGAAGTAGAGCTTAAAGTCAGGACCCCTTTAGTACTGACAATTTCCATTAAATCAGGTGTTCGGCATATTATTTTTTTGTCATTTCCTATAGACCAGTTAGTTTTGATGAAGCCATGAGTTTGCAAATTTACAATTTTGATTCCGTGAAGCAGAACGACCCTTCACAGGCTTCGCCCCCTCCATGTAATTAGCATTCTAATTAATTTCCAGTCACGGTGAGAAATGGAAGGGACAGATCAATTGACAAATAGAAATGTCACTTCCCCACTCGGCAGCTGAGTCTTGTGGCTTTACCTCTCCCTCGGTGCCTTCAGGGGATTTGCCTTTGTGCTGTTGTTGGTTTTTTTCTCTCTCTCCTCGTGTCTATTTGGTTCATTCTGTTCCGATTTGTGTTTTGATCAAGCTATTAAAAAACCACCGTGTAATTTAAACTGACGGCGGAATCAAAACACATGACCTCAGTCAATTCCCCGGCCGCCATCCTCCCGCGGAGCTCTCGCTTAACATGTATATTTAAGGTCACTTTACACGCTCCCAACAGCCAACGTCTCCGGCAGAAAGCCATGTATCTGCTCTGCTACCAGCCATTCCCTGGGGCTGGCCAAGGGATTCTAAGATGTTCCTCATTTTCCAGAGGTTTTTCGACATTGAATGTTACTTTAGTTTTGACCGCTCAACCACATCCAATATAAGATATTGTTCGGCTTTTACAGGTTTACAGGATATTACCAGGATAGTCGAAGGATGGCTTAACCCTTTCCTCGCATTCATAAAATTGAAAATTCTCTGGATTTTCAGCTCTCAATCTATATATGCATGTACAAAGACAAGCCTATGTGTAGTTTACTTTTCCTCTTGAGTCGGTAGACAGTGGGAGTCTCAGGATAAAATAGGAAGACAAAGCAACAGACCAGGGAAGAAAAAGCTATAACCGGCATCCAGACGTTAGATGCTGGGGGTTTTAATAGGCTCAGAGGAGATAATGGCTCAGAGCAGATAATCAGCACCCTGTAGTAATACTGTGATTCCCATGTGTGGGTGGGACCCCAAGTCTCAGCCAAACTAATATAAAAGAGCATCTTCATATGCTATCACAACTCAAGCACTAAGTGTCAAAGGCAGAAATAGCAGGGTTCAGATACAAATGGAACAGTAATATATATATTTGGAAGGAAATATGCTTCTTTCTCCACTTATGAGACTCCTTCTCCCCCTGACCTTCTGAACTCATCCTTTTCTATGAAATACAGCAAAAACCTATATTTGTAAACACAAGAAAGATAGATTGTCAGCTCACTGAGGAATCAGATTACAGCTGCCTATTGAAGTCTGTAGAGGGAGAAGAGCGATGTGGAGGGAGATGTTGAGAGAGATAGAGAAAATGACACGCAGATCATGCTGCTACTTTCTGGGAATTGCTTTATATAACTCAAGAGCTGGATTCATAAGCACACTGCTCAGTTCTACTATATAACGTCATTCATCCTGCTACTGCTGCTGCTGCTACTGAAAATATCCTACATAGAAACAGGAATCCCTCATGTCTTGTGTGTTTCTATATACTGTCCTCACTGCTGCTGCATTCTAGTAAGCTCTTATCTCACTCCAGTGTTGTATTCACAGCTACACTGCTCAGTTATACTGTAAAATGTACTTCATCCTGCTGTTGATACTGCGGCTATTGAACATATGCTACATAGATAAAGGAGTCCCTCATGTCTTGTGTGTTGCTGTATAATGTCCTCACTGCTGCTGCATTCTAGTAAGTGTTTATCTCACCCCATTGTTGTATTCACAGTTACACTGCTCAGTTATACTGTATAGTGTCCTTCATCCTGCTGTTGATGTTGCCACTGTGGCTATTGAACATATGCTACATAGACACAGGAATCTCTCATGTCTTGTGTGTTGCTGTATTATGTCTTCACTGCTGCTGCATTCTAGTACGTACTTATCTCACTCCAGTGTTGTATTCACAGCTACACTGCTCAATTATACTGTATAATGTCCTTCATCCTGCTGTTGCTACTGAGGCTATTGAACATACACTACATAAACACAAGAATTCCTCATGGCTCGTGTGCTGTGCTTGTTAGACATCATAGTGGCTAATCTATACCCACTAGCTCAGAAGCAATAGAAAATTAGAGATGAAACTTCCAGAGGGGAAAATTGTGAAAACTGCAGGATACAAGTCATATAATGGCTAGAAATAGTGTTATTCCTTAGGAACACACCTGACAGCTTCTTCTGAAAAGTCACCTAAGATGACATGTTTGCTTTAAATGAAAGAGCTGAGATGGAGGAAATAACACCAACCTTGTCCAGAGATGGAAGGGTTATGGCCACGACATTGATATATTGTTACACAGTTTTATCTGTAGTATTATGTCAGCAAACATTACATGATGAATTAAATATTATACTAAACGTAAACTGCCACCTATTTAGCAGTAATGCTGCTTTATGGAGACACCAGCAAAAAGGTGGGAAAGGTTGTATCAAATAATATCCAGAACAAACATTATGAAACGGGTGGTAAACACACAAGTTTTTATTAATAGGCTAGCTCAATTATTTTTCTTCGCTGATCCTTAAAAGGGTTTTCTCATCAGTCACAACCATTATAAGGATTCTGCTGTCAAGCTGCATTAATCAGATTTCTAGAGAGTCTTGCTCCTGGCACACCCTGGAAGACAAACGTATTACTACAGTGGCAAGAGCAAGATTAATAAACAATTACATAGTGTCCAATCATGAAAGCCTGGTCTCCATGCATGGACAACTTCAGTCCATGAAAGTGAGAAGTGATCTTACAGACTTTGCCACAAAAACTGCACAGCAGTCACTCTCATAATACTTCAAGTAATACTCCATAAGACATTTACCAAGAAGGAAACATTATATATTAATAAAGTTGCAGTGCAGACAATGAATCCTGAGGACAGTAAATGCACCATGTGCCATGTTGATGAACCAGTTGATGCAAACTTTTCTGCACTGCACGTTTCGCCCAGAGCTTAGTCAGGGAGACGCGATGACCACTGGACTAAGCAATAAGTGAAACAAACGTTGAGGTAATGGGCTATGTGTGTAATGTTGTTTTACAACTTGGGCATGTGGTGGGTATTTTTTACAGCTGGATAAATGACCTTATAATATGGATTATTAGTTGATGTATTGTTTGTATGATTGATGATTGCTGTGCAGCTTTTGCATTTTTTGCCCAGCCAATGACTGTTAAATTTATTGTGATAGGATCTCATGGTGCTGCTGTTAAACAGTGGCTTGTGAAAGTATTCAGCACCCCCCCCCCCCCCCGGCTTTTTGCTTATTTTGTTACATTACTACCTGTGTTTAAATATTTTTGTAATCTGACTTGTGTGTGATACATCAGCACTAAATAGTCTAAGTTGGCGAAATAAGAAAAATATACAGTAGGTATAAATTAACTTGATGGGGTCAAATAATTAAAAATTGGTGTGTGCATATGTATTCACCACTTTTGTGATACAGCCCCTAAAAATGTCTGATGCAAGTAATTCCCTTCATAAGTCCCACGCTTAGTGGCAGGATGTCCCCCTGTGTGCAATCTATGTGTCACATATCTGTCAGTATATACATTTTACCTTTTCTGAAAGGCCACAGAGTCTGCAACACCATTTACAAGAGGCACCACTAACCAAACATCACCTTGTTGACCAAGGAGATCTCCAAACATCACCATAAAGACTGAGGAGATCTCCAAACACCACCATAAAGACCAATGAGATCTCCAAACACCACCATGAAGACCAAGGAGATCTCCAAACACCACCATGAAGACCAAGGAGATCTCCAAACACCACCATGAAGACCAAGGAGATCTCCAAACACCACCATGAAGACAAAGGAGATCTCCAGACACCACCATGAAGACCAAGGAGATCTCCAGACACCACCATGAATACCAAGGAGATCTCCAGACACCACCATAAAGACCAAGGAGATCTCCAAACAACACCAGGAAGACCAAGGAGATCTCCAGACACCACCATGCGATCTCCAACAATTCAGGGACAAAGTTGTTGAGACGTACAAATCAAGGTTGGGTTCTGAAAGCCGAGGAGGCAGGGATTAAGGAGATAATGCAGAAGGGACATACTCCTTTAATTGGGATACATGGGATCCCTCTGAACATTGTGCCTTATAGGGGAGTACAATTTGTCTCTAAATTTTGGAGAGCTTTTTGCAGTAAACTAGGGATTGACTTGTCATTTTCATCTGCTTATCAACCTCAAACCGATGGTCAGACTGAGAGGACAAATCAATCTTTTGAACAAATTTTAAGGTGCTTTGAGGTACCTCGGCAGGAGGACTGGACTTCGTTTTTACTTCTCGCTCACTTTGCTTTTAACAGTTGAGTAAATCAATCTACCGGAACCTCGCCATTCTTCTGTAATTATGGTTTTCATCCCCATTTTGGTGAATTTTCTTGGATTAGTTCTGAATGCCCTGGGGTGGAGGTCGCCGAGCAGAGACTTTGGGATGTCTGGAGGGAGGATCAAAAGAATATTGGGACTGCTCACATTCACCAAAAACGAATGGCCGATAGAAGACATTCCATGGGTCCTGTTTTTAAGATTGGGGATAAGATTTGGTTGTCGTCTAGGAACATTAAACTTAAAGTGCCATTGGCAAAGTTTGGTCCAAAGTTTATTGATCCATATGAGATCCAAGAGGTGGTCAATCCTGTGGCCTTTAGGTTAAAGCTTCCTCCATCCCTTCGCATCCCTAATGTATCCCATAAATCCCTATTAAAGGAGTATATCTCTTCTGCATTGTCTCATCACCGCCTCCTCCGATTTCAGTAGAAGGTAGACTGGAGTATGAGGTTCAGAGAGTTCTGGATTCTCGGAGGGTCCGTAATTCCCTCCACTACCTCATCCACTGGAGGGGATACAGACCAGAGGAGAGATCCTGGGTCCCTGCTCGAGATGTGAAGGCCGATTGGTTAGTCAGGGCCTTCCATCTAAAATTTCCTGAGAAACCTGGGGGTCCAGTGGTCCTCCTAGAAGAGGGGGTACTGTCACGGTCCCACCCCTCAATGTGTCTGGGATGCAGTTACTGACAGCTTGACCATACAACCTGGTACAGGGCTGTGCTGAGCCGTCAGTGTGTTGATTGACAGCTCAACTATCCAATCTGTGATTGACAGGCATTGGCTGTTTGTAAGTGTTCACGATCTCGGGTGATTGCCATGCTACTTTACTGAGCTGCCTCTCCCAGAACTCTGCCAGATGTACATTCATCCAGTAGGTTTGTTCTCACTGTGCCTTGAGTTCTGCATGCTTGATCGTTTCCTACCTGACCTTGGACTTTGTTCTGACCAGCCGACTGTTTAACCCCTTCTGCTTTGATCCATTATCCTCCTGGTACTCTGACCTCGGAACGTTACCTGACCACGCTTTTGTCTCCTCCTTCTGTTTATGACATACATTCCTGGCTTCTGACCTTGGACTCCTTGACCACTCTGACTCATGGCTTGGCCGAGAGAAGTGACTAGTGTCACATATACTGTATAATGTGGGATATTGCATGTTATTACACTTTCTTTAGCTGTATCGCACTGATGGAATGATTTGTAATGGGATTTTTGGTCCAGTATTGGTGACTCAACATGATAAACCAACTATTGATGCTCTTGCACCAAGGACCCCAAGGAAAAATGACTGATTTTGCTTATATAGTCAATCCATACAGTTGCCAAAAAACTTCCACAGCAGGAGAAATAAATAATTACATGGTGGCCTTTCTTAAGTGGCTGTAGGCCATGAATGCACAAGTCCGGACTGTGAAAGAAGGAGATGATCTTACAGACTCAGCTTTGGGTCCTTACAAGGGAAGCCTTCTCTATATTGTCTATGTGCCCTAATGGGGCATTTGGATACATTTGGTCTGCAGCACCCCCAACCCAATTCCTTTAATTACCAGAGACATAATTTTACAAAAATTTTTTGGAAATTATCCAACTTCAGTCTAGAGCTTTCTAATACAACTCTTCACGAAGCCTTAACCAGAACCTTGTTACTTTGGCTTCAGAACCTGAGGGGAGTTGGAGAGTTGGGATTGACAAGTGGGGTAAAGCTTCAATAAATTTAGGTTTAAAAACAAAAAATATTTACAGGTCAAAAGAATTGCAAGTTTTCCTCTTGGTATTCTGCCATCCAACTTCTGTATGCTAATATTGAGTTTTATCCTCGAGCTGTTTACAACCCCTTTAACTACAACTCGTTGAGTTTCTTCCATATTGATACTTTGATGGATCTCAATGAAACCTTCTAGTCCCATTATTGGAGGACAGCAGGATTTTGCTGATTTTATTAATGTGAATATATTTATTTTTGTATAATTTAATCATGTATTTGAGAATAATAATCTATTCCCGGAGAGGACTAAATGAATCTCTATAATCCATAGATAGGCTTGTTTCCTCTCTTAGAGTCACCCTTTCTGCCAATTTTTAGGCTATGTGCACACGTCAGGATTTTCTGCAGAATTTTCCTGAACAAAACCGGACTTTTTCTGCAGGAAATCCACATGCGTTTTTTACACATTTTTTATGTGTTTTTTGTGCTTTTTTTGCGCATTTTTTTCCGGAGCTTTCCAATGCATTAAATAGTGGGAAAAACGCAAAAAATCCGCAAAATTAATGAACATGCTGCGTTTTTTTACCGCGATGTGCACAAAAATTGCAGAATGCATTAAAAATGATGGGATGCTTATGTATGCGTTTTTAAAGTGTTTTTCCAATGGAAAACGGCCAAAAAAACATGAAAAAAAAAAAAACGCGAAAAATCCTGAACCTGTGCACATAGTCTAACAGTGACTTTACAAAACACCATTTAATAGGTTACATTTGTTGCAAAACTTTGATCTTGTACATGTGAGCTTTAACTTTCCACAAAGGGCTTCAGTTTTGCATGAAACAAATTCCATCCAAAATTGCAACAATGTAGCAATATCCTCAACAAAGATGCAACTTGTTTTGCACTTTAGATATGTAAGTAATAAACGTCTCCTGACTGAGAATAATGCAAAATCATGGTTCTTTTGTATGTGTTTTGGAAAGGCTGATCATTTCCTAAGAAAGTATTTTGAGGATATTTTAAGCTAAAAGGAAAGGTAACATTGATACTTTTTTTCTGCTTGGTTCCATTATCATCCATCTTTTCTATTGACCAAGATGAAGACTGTTCCTGATCCATCAGGATGGAGGAATATTTAATAAACTTCCACATCATAGACGAGGGAATCCAATGTTTGCATTTCATGAACAATGAGATGATGGGGGTCATAGTAGTTTCCACCTGTATCAGGAATATGTATTTGTTTTTCTATATAGGGCTGTATTCCACATTTTTTTGCGACTTGCAATGCAGGGAATATAGATGGATAAAATATTAATCAGAGCTGCGCCGTGAATTTATCATATATGGCAGATCTGCATTACATGAGCAGCTTCTTCAGAGCAGATTCTGCATTTTTCTGAAAATAATATATCAAATAGTTACACTTGCTTTAATAAATAATGTTCTCCAGAAGATACATTGCCCTATTTAATACATTCATTTGCATTTAGATTTTTTTTTAAGCAATTTCGCTTTTAAAAGGCTGAAGTAAAAAAAATGTTTCTTGAGACAACCACTAAAGGTAAAGTGAAGAGATACAGTAGATTCCCATAGGGTTAAATCAGTCAAAGAAGTGGTCAGTATATCCAGGATGAAAAGGAATTGTAAACACATCGCAGGCAACTATGTCCACATCAATCGTCGTCTTAAAGAGGTGAATGAACAATATACAGCTGAAATACCCAAACTTACCATGCTTAGATAATATTCATCCCGAGGAGGAAGATAAGGTTTCCCATAAAGCTGAAACTCGGGAGCTACAGCATTAAAATCATTAACAGGTGAAGAAAATGATTGTTTGGTGACAATAGATCTGTCATGGACAGGACATGTTAGACGGCAAGAGAATAATCAGTTCTTGAACTTGATGTAGTGGAAGCAAGAAAATGGGCAAGATGAAGAATCCGGACAACTGCGGAAAGGGTAAAATTGTTATATCTAGAGTACTGGGCATGGGCATATCCAACAAGGTCTTATGGGATGGTCCCAGTACATATAGGGTACTGTGAGGTGTACTCAGATTACAGCAGATCCTGTGAGGTGCTCTCCATATACGGCGGGTCTTGTGGGGTTTTCACAGTATACAGCAAGTCTTGTGGGATGTTCTTGGTATATGGCAGGTCTTTATGGTCCTTGTATACATCTGTTCTTGTGGGGTGTTCTCGGTATACGGCACGCCTTGTTGGGTGTTCTTGGTATATGGCAGGTCTTGTGAGGTGTTCCAGTATACGGCAGGTCTTGCTGGGTGTTCATGGTATATGGCAGGTCTTGTGGGGTGTTCTCGGTATACGGCACGCCTTGTTGGGTGTTCTTGGTATACGGCAGGTCTTGTGAGGTGTTCCAGTATACGGCAGGTCTTGCTGGGTGTTCATGGTATATGGCAGGTCTTGTGGGGTGTTCTCGGTATACGGCACGCCTTGTTGGGTGTTCTTGGTATACGGCAGGTCTTGTGAGGTGTCCCAGTATACGGCAGGTCTTGCTGGGTGTTCATGGTATATGGCAGGTCTTGTGGGGTGTTCTCGGTATACGGCACGCCTTGTTGGGTGTTCTTGGTATACGGCAGGTCTTGTGAGGTGTCCCAGTATACGGCAGGTCTTGCTGGGTGTTCATGGTATATGGCAGGTCTGGTTGGGTGTTCTCTACATATTGCAGGTCTTATGGGGTCGTTCTGGCATACATTTCTTTTGGGGTGTTACTGGTATATGGCAGGCTGTGTTGGATGCTCTTGATGTATGACAGGTCTTGTGGGGTGTTCCTGATATACGGCGAGTCTTATGGGGTCGGTCTGGTATACAACAGTTCTTGTGCAGTGTTCCTGGTATACAGCACGCCTTGTTGGGTGTTCTTGGTATACGGCAGGTCTTGTGGGGTGTTCTCTACATATGTCAGGTCTCATGGGGTTGTTCTGGCGTGCAAAAATTCTTGTGGGGTGTTCCCGGTATGCGGCAGGCCTTGTTGGGTGTTCTTGCTATACGGCAGGTCTTTATGTTCCTGCTATATGGCAGGTCTTGTGGGGTGTTCCTAGTATGCTGCAAGTCTTTTGGAAGTATTCCTCGTATAAAACAGGTCTTGTGGGGGGTTCCTTACATATGGCAGGTCTTATGGGGTGATTCTGGCATGCCACAGGTCTTATAGGTTGTTCCTGGTATGTAGCCGGTCTTTTTAGGTGTTCTCAGTATACACCAAGTCTTATGGGGTGTTCTTGGTATACATCATTTCTTGTGGAGTGTGTTGTGAATTTGCTTTTTGCTCCCTCTAGTGGTTACTAGTTTTTTGACTCTGGTTTTTCTGTCATTCCTTTTATCCGCACCTGGGTCGTTAGTTAGGGGTGTTGCTATATAAGCTCCCTGGACCTTCAGTTCAATGCCTGGCAACGTAGTTATCAGAGCTAGTCTGCTGTGCTCTTGTCTACTGATCCTGGTTCCAGTTATATCAGCTAAGTCTGCCTTTTGCTTTTTGCTATTTGTTTTGGTTTTGTATTTTTGTCCAGCTTGTTCCAAATCTATATCCTGACCTTTGCTGGAAGCTCTAGGGGGCTGGTGTTCTCCCCCCGGACCGTTAGACGGTTCGGGGGTTCTTGAATTTCCAGTGTGGATTTTGATAGGGTTTTTGTTGACCATATAAGTTACCTTTCTTTATTCTGCTATCAGTAAGCGGGCCTCTCTGTGCTAAACCTGGTTCATTTCTGTGTTTGTCATTTCCTCTTACCTCACCGTCATTATTTGTGGGGGGCTTCTATCCAGCTTTGGGGTCCCCTTCTCTGGAGGCAAGAAAGGTCTTTGTTTTCCTCTACTAGGGGTAGCTAGATTCTCCGGCTGGCGCGTGTCATCTAGAATCAACGTAGGAATGATCCCCGGCTACTTCTAGTGTTGGCGTTAGGAGTAGATATATGGTCAACCCAGCTACCACTGCCCTATGAGCTGGATTTTTGTATTCTGCAGACTTCCACGTACCTCTGAGACCCTCGCCATTGGGGTCATAACAGTTTGCCAGGCCAGTATTAAATGTTTAATGCATTACAGAAGAGGGATTATAAGAAAGAAGATTCTGAGTTTTTTTTTTCTCCTTCCCCTTTACCTCAGAGTGGCTATGCTTGCTGCAGACATGAATGTCCAGACCTTGATTACAAGTGTGGACCAGCTGGCTACTCGTGTGCAGGGCATACAAGACTATGTTATCAGAAATCCTAGGTCAGAACCTAAAATACCGATTCCTGAACTGTTTTCCGGAGACAGGTTTAAGTTTAGGAATTTCATGAATAATTGTAAATTGTTTTTGTCCCTGAGACCCTGTTCATCTGGAGATTCTGCTCAGCAAGTAAAAATTGTTATTTCGTTCTTACGGGGTGACCCTCAGGATTGGGCTTTTTCGCTGGCGCCAGGAGATCCGGCATTGGCTGATATTGATGCGTTTTTTCTGGCGCTCGGTTTGCTTTATGAGGAACCCAATCTTGAGATTCAGGCAGAAAAGGCCTTGCTGGCTATGTCTCAGGGGCAGGACGAGGCTGAAGTGTATTGCCAAAAATTTCGGAAATGGTCCGTGCTGACACATTGGAACGAGTGTGCACTGGCCGCTAATTTTAGAAATGGCCTTTCTGAAGCCATTAAGAATGTTATGGTGGGTTTTCCCATTCCCACAGGTCTGAATGATACTATGGCACTGGCTATTCAAATTGACCGGCGGTTGCGGGAGCGCAAAACCGCAAATTCCCTCATGGTGTTGTCTGAACAGACACCTAATTCGGTGCAATGTGATAGAAAAACCGCAAATTCCCTCATGGTGTTGTCTGAACAGACACCTGATTTAATGCAATGTGATAGAATCCTGACTAGAAATGAGCGGAAAATTCATAGACGCCGGAATGGCTTGTGCTACTACTGCGGTGATTCTACACATGTTATCTCAGCATGCTCTAAACGTATAGCTAAGGTTGTTAGTCCTGTCACCGTTGGTAATTTGCAACCTAAATTTATTCTGTCTGTAACTTTGATTTGCTCACTGTCATCTTATCCTGTCATGGCGTTTGTAGATTCAGGTGCTGCCCTGAGTCTTATGGATCTGTCATTTGCTAAGCACTGTGGATTTACTCTTGAACCATTAGAAAATCCTATTCCTCTTAGGGGTATTGATGCTACACCATTGGCAGCAAATAAACCGCAGTATTGGACTCAGGTTACCATGTGCATGACTCCTGAACACCGCGAGGTGATGCGTTTCCTGGTTTTACATAAAATGCATGATTTGGTTGTTTTAGGGCTGCCATGGTTACAGACCCATAATCCAGTCCTGGACTGGAAGGCTATGTCAGTCTCAAGTTGGGGCTGTCGTGGTATTCATGGGGATTCCCTGCCTGTGTCTATTGCTTCTTCTACGCCTTCGGAAGTTCCGGAGTATTTGTCTGATTATCAGGATGTCTTCAGTGAGTCTGAGTCCAGTGCACTGCCTCCTCATAGGGACTGTGACTGTGCTATAGATTTGATCCCAGGCAGTAAATTTCCTAAGGGAAGACTGTTTAATCTGTCGGTACCTGAACATACCGCTATGCGTTCATATATCAAGGAGTCTCTGGAAAAAGGACATATTCGTCCGTCTTCTTCCCCTCTTGGTGCGGGATTCTTTTTTGTGGCAAAAAAGGACGGATCTTTGAGACCTTGTATTGATTATCGGCTTTTAAATAAGATCACTGTCAAATTTCAGTATCCTTTACCGCTGTTGTCTGACTTGTTTGCCCGGATTAAGGGTGCCAAGTGGTTCACCAAGATAGACCTTCGTGGTGCGTACAACCTTGTGCGCATTAAGCAAGGTGATGAATGGAAAACCGCATTCAATACGCCCGAAGGTCATTTTGAGTACTTGGTGATGCCTTTTGGGCTCTCCAATGCGCCTTCAGTTTTTCAGTCCTTTATGCATGACATTTTCCGGAAGTATCTGGATAAATTTTTGATTGTTTATCTGGATGATATTTTGGTTTTTTCTGATAATTGGGATTCGCATGTGGAGCAGGTCAGGTTGGTCTTTAAAATTTTGCGTGAAAATTCTTTGTTTGTCAAGGGCTCAAAGTGTCTCTTTGGTGTACAGAAGGTTCCCTTTTTGGGGTTCATTTTTTCCCCTTCTGCTGTGGAGATGGACCCAGTCAAGGTCCGAGCTATTCTTGATTGGACTCAGCCCTCGTCAGTTAAGAGTCTTCAGAAGTTCTTGGGCTTCGCTAACTTCTACCGTCGTTTTATCGCTAATTTTTCTAGCATTGTGAAACCTTTGACGGATATGACCAAGAAGGGCTCCGATGTAGCTAACTGGGCTCCTGCTGCCGTGGAGGCTTTCCAGGAGTTGAAACGCCGGTTTACTTCGGCGCCTGTTTTGTGCCAGCCTGACGTCTCACTTCCCTTTCAGGTTGAGGTGGATGCTTCGGAGATTGGGGCAGGGGCCGTTTTGTCGCAGAGAGGCCCTGGTTGCTCTGTTATGAAGCCTTGTGCCTTTTTCTCTAGGAAATTTTCGCCTGCCGAGCGAAATTATGATGTGGGCAATCGGGAGTTGTTGGCCATGAAATGGGCATTTGAGGAGTGGCGTCATTGGCTCGAGGGTGCTAAGCATCGTGTGGTGGTCTTGACTGATCACAAAAATCTGATGTATCTCGAGTCTGCTAAACGCCTTAATCCGAGACAGGCCCGCTGGTCATTGTTTTTCTCCCGCTTTGATTTTGTTGTCTCGTATTTACCAGGTTCAAAGAATGTGAAGGCCGATGCTCTTTCTAGGAGCTTTGTGCCTGATGCTCCTGGAGTTGCTGATCCTGTTGGTATTCTTAAAGATGGAGTTATCTTGTCAGCTATTTCTCCGGATCTGCGACGTGTGTTGCAGAGATTTCAGGCTGATAGGCCTGAGTCTTGTCCACCTGACAGACTGTTTGTCCCGGATAAGTGGACCAGCAGAGTCATTTCCGAGGTTCATTCCTCGGTGTTGGCAGGTCACCCGGGAATTTTTGGCACCAGAGATCTGGTGGCCAGGTCCTTTTGGTGGCGTTCCTTGTCAAGGGATGTGCGGTCATTTGTGCAGTCCTGTGGGACTTGTGCTCGAGCTAAGCCTTGCTTTTCTCGTGCCAGCGGTTTGCTCTTGCCCTTGCCTGTCCCGAAGAGACCTTGGACACATATCTCCATGGATTTCATTTCTGATCTTCCGCTATCTCAGGGCACGTCCGTTATCTGGGTGATATGTGATCACTTCTCCAAGATGGTCCATTTGGTTCCTTTGCCTAAGCTGCCTTCCTCTTCCGATCTGGTTCCTGTGTTTTTCCAGAACGTGGTTCGTTTGCACGGCATCCCTGAGAATATTGTGTCAGACAGAGGATCCCAGTTCGTTTCCAGGTTCTGGCGATCCTTTTGTAGTAGGATGGGCATTGATTTGTCGTTTTCGTCTGCTTTCCATCCTCAGACTAATGGACAGACGGAGCGAACCAATCAGACTTTGGAGGCTTATTTGAGGTGTTTTGTCTCTGCTGATCAGGATGATTGGGTGACATTCTTGCCGTTGGCTGAGTTTGCCCTTAATAATCGGGCTAGTTCCGCCACCTTGGTTTCGCCTTTTTTCTGCAACTCTGGTTTCCATCCTCGCTTTTCTTCGGGTCATGTGGAGCCTTCTGACTGTCCTGGGGTGGATTCTGTGGTGGATAGGTTGCAGCAGATCTGGAATCATGTGGTGGACAACTTGAAGTTGTCACAGGAGAAGGCTCAGCGCTTTGCCAACCGCCGCCGCGGTGTGGGTCCCCGACTACGCGTTGGGGATTTGGTGTGGCTTTCTTCCCGCTTTGTTCCTATGAAGGTCTCCTCTCCCAAATTTAAACCTCGTTTTATTGGGCCTTACAAGATATTGGAAATCCTTAATCCTGTATCTTTTCGTCTGGATCTTCCTGTGTCGTTTGCTATTCACAATGTATTTCATAGGTCCTTGTTGCGGCGGTACATTGTGCCTGTAGTTCCTTCTGCTGAGCCTCCTGCTCCGGTGTTGGTTGAGGGCGAGTTGGAGTACGTGGTGGAGAAGATCTTGGATTCTCGCCTCTCCAGGCGGAGGCTTCAGTACCTGGTCAAGTGGAAGGGCTATGGTCAGGAGGATAATTCCTGGGTGGTCGCCTCTGATGTTCATGCGGCCGATTTAGTTCGTGCCTTTCATGCCGCTCATCCTGATCGCCCTGGTGGTCGTGGTGAGGGTTCGGTGACCCCTCACTAAGGGGGGGGTACTGTTGTGAATTTGCTTTTTGCTCCCTCTAGTGGTTACTAGTTTTTTGACTCTGGTTTTTCTGTCATTCCTTTTATCCGCACCTGGGTCGTTAGTTAGGGGTGTTGCTATATAAGCTCCCTGGACCTTCAGTTCAATGCCTGGCAACGTAGTTATCAGAGCTAGTCTGCTGTGCTCTTGTCTACTGATCCTGGTTCCAGTTATATCAGCTAAGTCTGCCTTTTGCTTTTTGCTATTTGTTTTGGTTTTGTATTTTTGTCCAGCTTGTTCCAAATCTATATCCTGACCTTTGCTGGAAGCTCTAGGGGGCTGGTGTTCTCCCCCCGGACCGTTAGACGGTTCGGGGGTTCTTGAATTTCCAGTGTGGATTTTGATAGGGTTTTTGTTGACCATATAAGTTACCTTTCTTTATTCTGCTATCAGTAAGCGGGCCTCTCTGTGCTAAACCTGGTTCATTTCTGTGTTTGTCATTTCCTCTTACCTCACCGTCATTATTTGTGGGGGGCTTCTATCCAGCTTTGGGGTCCCCTTCTCTGGAGGCAAGAAAGGTCTTTGTTTTCCTCTACTAGGGGTAGCTAGATTCTCCGGCTGGCGCGTGTCATCTAGAATCAACGTAGGAATGATCCCCGGCTACTTCTAGTGTTGGCGTTAGGAGTAGATATATGGTCAACCCAGTTACCACTGCCCTATGAGCTGGATTTTTGTATTCTGCAGACTTCCACGTTCCTCTGAGACCCTCGCCATTGGGGTCATAACAGGAGTGTTCCTGACATTTGGCAGGTCTTGTGGGGTGTTCTCGGTATATGGTGGGTCTTATGGGGTGTTTATGGAATACAACAGGCCTTCACATTCCTGGTATATGGCATGCCTTTATGTTTCTCGCATACAGCAGTTCTTTTGGGGTGTTCCCGTTATACAACAGTTGTGGGGTGTTCCCAGTATGTGGCAGGTCTTGTTGGGTATTCCCAACAGTTCTTGTGGGATGTTCCTGACATATGGCAGGTGTTGTGGGGTGTTCACAGTTAATAGAAGGTCTTGTGGTTGTGGGGTATTCTCCATAAACGCTGGGTCTTGTGGGGTGTTAATGGCATATGCTGTGTCTTATGAGGTGTTTATGGTATGCGGCAGGTCTTCATGTATCTGGTATATGGCAGATCTTTATGTTCCTGGTATGTGGCACGTCTTGTCGGGTGTTCCTGGTGTAGAGCATGTCTTTTAGGAATATTCCTCCTATACAACAGGTCTTGTGGGGTGTTCCTGACATATGGCAAGTTTTGTGGGATGATTCTGGTATACAACAGGTTTTATGGGGTGTTCCTTATATACGACAGGTCTTGTTGGGTGCTATCGGTATACAGCAGGTCTTGTTGGGTGCTATCGGTATACAGCAGGTCTTGTTGGGTGCTATCGGTATACAGCAGGTCTTGTTGGGTGCTATCGGTATACAGCAGGTCTTGTTGGGTGCTATCGGTATACAGCAGGTCTTGTTGGGTGCTATCGGTATACAGCAGGTCTTGTTGGGTGCTATCGGTATACAGCAGGTCTTGTTGGGTGCTATCGGTATACAGCAGGTCTTGTGAGGTTTTCCTGGTGTATGTCTTGTGGGTGTTTCTGACACATGGTAGGTCTTGTGGAGTGTTCCCAGTATACGGCAGGTTTTGTGGGTGTTCTTGACATATGGCTGGTCTTGTGGAGTGTTCCGTGTATAAACATATCTTGTAGGGTCTTCCTGACAAATGGCAGGCAGGTGTTGTGGGGTGTTCCTGTTATATGGCAGGTCTGGTTGAGTGTTCTTGTTATATGACAGGTCTTGTGGGGTGTTCCTGACATGGCAGGTTTTGCTGGGTGTTCCCCGTATACAATTATTATTTTGGACTAAAAATGATCCGAAGAAGGACAACAAGTGAACTGCCATCACATGATGGGCCCACAATGTTCATGAGTGTAGACTAGTCGGTCTTGTACGTTCCCACAAAAGAGCTAGTGTAGCAAAATTAGCTCAGAATGTTCCTTCTGGCTATGACAGTCATATGTTAGAACATGAAAAACGTGTCCATGGAGTAATGGAATCGGCCATGTGCTTGTGTCACTAATCTGGGGAAATGGTGCCTCCAGGAAACATGGAACAAACTGTACCTTGGCAGCAGATTGAGACACCGGTGTGATGGAGCAAAGTTCCCCTAGGAAAACCTAGGTCCAGCAATTCATCTGGATGTTACTTTGACCATTTACTCAAACATTGAATAGATCTCCTACCCTCCCTTCAATGGAAACAAGATTCCTTAATGTCCTTCTTCAAAAGATTAATGGTTCTTCAGGAATGGTCTGAAGAACCTGACGAAGAGTTGTGTCCAAATTCCCAGACCTCAATCTGTCCAATCATCTGTGGAATGAGCTGGAGTCCATGCCATAATGGATCAGAGCATGAAGGAGCAATACGCGGCAGGCGGGCAGTTTCAATATTATGGTTGATTTATGTTTAGCCTCACATAGGAGACAATATTTGAGGATATTAGTTTCCATTGCCCCCACACCATCATTCTATGGTCTCCCACCACAACCGTACTTTGACCATTCATGGACTATCGAGGCCAAATACAATGACATCACTGTTGTATCGTGTTTTTAATTTATAATATTAGACCTGTACACCCCCGGTTTCTCTTACGTCAGTGATGACATCACACATGCCATCACTTATGGTTTATGACTTTTTTTAGTTATTCTTCCCAAACATTGTCCATGAAGAAGTGCAGGGACCTCCGATGGGCGCTACAGTTGGGAAGGCAGCGGCACAATGCCTGGAAAGTCTGTTATGTGGGTCTTGACCACTTTAATTTCATTGCTGCATTATCAGCTCACTGGGAGTGGTACAAATAATATCGGTAGCTTAGGGTATGGCGATGTATACTAATTCCTTAATATACAAGCCTGGGCTCATCTGGGGCGCGGTGAAGCTAAACCTACGCGTTATTCTCCGTGCTCAGCAATCTGTAACTTCTTTTAATGAGAAAGGAGGAGAAGGAAAGATAAGATTGTTGAGCAAATCTGATAATGAATTGCAAAATCTTCTGCCTGTCTTTCATGTTTTTTTTTTTTTCCTAATTTTTACATTTTTGTTATTTTTTTTGCATTTCCTTTGTCACTTGTGATTAGGCTTCCGCCGACATCATCTGCGGAGGACAATGACAACCGTAGGATACGCGGCAGATCGGCATCTTGAATAGACCGTGCAATGATTAGATTAGCTGTCCACAAGCATCATTAAACTATGACTGTAATTTTTTTATATATATATATATATATATATATATATATATATATATATATATATTTTTTTTTTTTTTTTTTTTTTCAGCCTTCCGAACCCCTACGATATATTAATATATTCACACATTTCGGAGCTGAATGTTTAATGTGGATGAGAGAATTAAGTCCTCCATGTGAATTGTTAATTAGAGGTTTATGGAAGTCCCATTAGATGAATCTGTTGTTATAGAGATTTGCTTTTTTTTTTAAAGATAATAGCAAGCCAATTTGTAACCTAAAATTAAAGGAAATTATTAACTAGTGCCTCACTGGAATGGTGCCGAGAGGAAAAATGAGAGCGGATAAATCCCAACCATCTGTGGCTTTTTTGCAAATTTAAACAGGTTTTTTTAGATTTATTCTGCTTTCTTTCACATAGAAATTTGGATTCTTTTTAATCAGAGACTGTACAATTCCCCCACCCCTCCGCAGGCTCTCTTTTTAATTTTCAGTTGTCTCTGAGCTAGTGGATGGAGACTAGCGCCAATGATGCCTCCCATACACAGCACTCACACACATGAGGGATTTCTGCTCTCCTGTCTCTATGTTGCACATGTTCAGAAGCAGCAGTATCATGCAGGCATTATATAGGATTACTAAGGAGCAAAACTGTAAATCCAGCACTGGGGTGAGATAAACACTTACTAGAAAAAATCACAACCTCTGCATCTTTCTGCTCCTCCTTCCTTCTCCCCTCTCCAAAGATTTCAAAAGGCAGCTGTAATCTGATACCTCAATAAGGAGTACATTTTGTTTTGACCAAGTTGGAGAGCCAGTAACTTACAGAACATAACACAGCAGTACTGAGCAGTGTAGATGAGAATTCAGCATAGGGAAGAGATAAACACTTGCTAGAAAGCTGCAGCACAAGTCTTGTGCTGCTTCTCACTCCTCTCTCCTCTCCATAGACTTCAAAAGGCAGCTGTAATTGGATATGTCAATGAGGAGTACATTCTACTTTGACCAAGTTGGAGAACCAGCAACTTGGAAAACATTACACTGCGGTACTGAGCAGTGTAGCTGAGAATTCAGCATAGGGATGAGATAAACACTTGCTAGAAAGCTGCAGCACAAGTCTTGTGCTGCTTCTCACTCCTCTCTCCTCTCCATAGACTTCAAAAGGCAGCTGTAATCTGATATCTCAATGAGGAGTACGCTCTGCTTTGACCAAGTTGGAGAGCCAGCAAATTGGAGAGCATTGTACAGCAGTACTGAGCAGTGTAGCTGAGAATTCAGCCCCATATGGTCAACCGGGATTGATAATTTGGGCAATAGGAGTTGTGCCTGGTTGGTAACAACTTTTGAAATTGGTATCGGGTCCCTTACAAAATAAGATTATCTTCCATTCTTTATATCAGGGGCCAAAGAGATGTGATGAAAATGCTCCAAAATTGGTGGGTAAAATTAACCATTGTAGTAACTGGTTCATCATTTGACACCAACATGGAGGTGAACCTGTGGAAGATCGTGGTGGAAATTGCTTTGGTCTTGAGCAATGGAGATTACAAAAGAAAGGTTTAAAGTCAGGTTTCCCCACCAAGGTCCCCAGGACAGTAAAGTGGGAGTTCCTCCACAATGTTGGCATTCGCGATCTACTAATATCTACTATATAATTGTCTAAGGGTCACTTGCGTCTTTCTGTCCGTCTGTCTGTCACGGATATTCATTGGTCGCGGCCTCTGTCTGTCATGGAATCCAAGTCGCTGATTGGTCTCGCCAGCTGCCTGTCATGGCTGCCGCGACCAATCAGCGACAGCCACAGTCCGATTAGTCCCTCCATACTCCCCGCAGTCACCGCTCACACAGGGTTAATGCCGGCGGTAACGGACCGCATTATGCCGTGGGTAACTCACTCCGTTACCGCTGCTATTAACCCTGTGTGACCAAGTTTTTACTATTGATGCTGCCTATGCCGGTCACGGTCATGTGAACGTGACGTCATCAATATAATATAAATATACAATATACTACTTGGCTGGGCAATATACTACGTCACTGGGCAATATACTACGTCACTGGGCAATATACTACGTGGCTGGGCAACATACTACGTCACTGGGCAATATACTACGTCACTGGGCAATATACTACGTGGCTGGGCAATATACTACATCACTGGGCAATATACTACGTGGCTGGGCAATATACTACGTCACTGGGCAGTATACTACATCACTGGGCAATATAGTACTTCGCTGGGCAATATACTACGTCACTGGGCAATATAGTACTTCGCTGGGCAATATACTACGTGGCTGTGCAATATACTACGTCACTGGGCAATATACTACGTCACTGGGCAATATACTACATCACTGGGCAATATACTACGTCACTGGGCAATATACTACGTGGCTGGGCAATATACTACGTGGCTGGGCAATATACTACGTCACTGGGCAATATACTACATCACTGGGCAATATACTACGTGGCTGGGCAATATACTACGTGGCTGGGCAATATACTACATGGGCTGTGCAATATACTATGTGGCTGGGCAATATACTACATGGGCTGTGCAATATACTATGTGACTGGGCAATATACTACGTGACTGGGCAATATACTACATGGGCTGTGCAATATACTATGTGACTGGGCAATATACTACGTGACTGGGCAATATACTACATGGGCTGTGCAATATACTATGTGGCTGGGCAATATACTACATGGGCTGTGCAATATACTATGTGGGCTGGGCAATATACTACGTGGCTGGGCAATATACTACGTGGACATGCATATTCTAGAATACCCGATGCGTTAGAATCGGGCCACCATCTAGTAGACAATATAAGTATCAATCACTGCTTTATTATTCAGCACATTTCCTCCTAGATGTTTTCGTTTTCCAGTCTTCTGGGTGATCTGTATCAGCACATCTTGTATTTTACTTTTGTGTAAGACGGATTGATTCCATTTCTAATATCATTCTTTATTTCTTTTTACTTTTCTGGATTTTCTTTTAAGCTTTCATTGATTTTTTTTTCTCGCAGTATACAATTACACTTATTATTATTTTTTTATCAGTCTTCAACTTAACCACTGAAATTGAACAAAAAAAAACTAAAGATAGCTAAAGACTTGAAAGAGTAAAAGAAAGTAATTCAAAAGTATCTGTCACTTAATTTTTATCTCATAAATCAACATTATACGTGAAAATAAACTACTTTGTCACAAATCTTACAAGAGAAATCTGTTTCTTTCTCTTTCACATGCAATTTGTTGGTATTCAATGACGGCTGATCTTTCCATTACTGAGATAGGAGATGACAGTTGGTGCTTGTAAAATTCTATGGAGACATTGACATTCTGCTGCAAGTTCTACTGAAACGACAGATACACTTCTCCATAGAAATTTATGAGCACTAACTGTCATCTCATATCTTCATAACGGGAGAGTTTGTATTCACTGAAGACACATTATAACAATGAGCAAGAAAAGCCAACAAGCAGCATGGAGGAAAGCAGAGGTGGAGGAGGCATGACGAGTCAGATAGGGGCTAAGACAGGGGAGTTTATATTTTTATATTATTATTATTTTAATCCCTTTTTGGCCCCTAAAAGAATCCAGCAAAGTGGTGGAGAATCAAATCCTCAAAATTTTGGGATTTCCCAGAATCTGACATTTTTGAGAAGTTCATAACAAATTTGATCTGTTTCGAATCGACTCGCTTTTCTCTACGTAGGAATTAAATGAATATTTATTTTTTTTACTCCCAAAATGGTTAAATGACTCCATGTGATAAGCTTTGCAGCTTCTTCTCGGGCGATTGTAACCCTCTGACTTTTCAGTCCCCCACATGTGCTGTAAACATCTGCGGCGTACAGACGGCTCACAGCGTGAACATGGCTGGCTGTTTTACAGACTCACCTCGGATTCAAACATGGTGCCAGCTGCCAAAAAGTGAGGCTTCAGGAGAAGTTCTAGTTCTCACATTAGGCCTCCGGAGCAGAACTCCGGGCAGCAAAGGTTAGAGAATGAAAGTTATTATAAAATCAGGTTCCAAAGAATCGCAGACATCTGCATTGTAAGAAGTCCCCCCCGCTGCGATACATTGTATCAGGAGGAAGGTCACATCCCCAACAGCGGCTTCAGTCAATAGTCCACAGAAAGGACGAGAGGAAGAAAACCTCGAGAAGACTCTACATGATTATATGGGGGAATGGATCATCAATAATTTATAGGTCAGCTTAAGATAGGTACTGTAAATAATATGATATATATATATATATATATATATATATATATATATATATATATATATATATATATATATGTAGATAGATAATAGATAGATAATAGATAATAAAAGATAGATAGATAGATAGATAGATAGATAGATAGATAGATAGATAGATAGATAGATAGATAGATAGATATGAAAGTCAAAGGAATGAAGGAAAGATGGACGGGAGGAATGAAGAGAGGAAGGAAGGGAGGGAGGGATGGAAACCTTGAGAAGACTCTACATGATTATATGGAACAAAATACCTTCACAGGACACATGCCCACAAAAATAGTTGCACTATTCAAAAAGAGTGCATAGATAATGTATTATATATATAGTGGGCAACATACTAGGATGTTAGAGGGTAATCGCATGTATTATATACCAAAAAACCGCAGCAACTAAGCGATAAAATACCCAGAAAATCACATAATATTTATTGCAAAATGTAAGCCTTGCTTCCTTATGTCTCCCTTCCTGATTGATATATTTTTTCTAATAAAGTGAATTTTGCAATAAATATTATGTGATTTTCTGGGTATTTTATCGCTTAGTTGCTGCGGTTTTATGATTATATGGAAGAATAGATCATCAATAATTTATAGAATAGGTCAGCTTAAAAGATAGATACTGTAGCTAATATGACGTATATATATGTATGTACAGTGGGTACAGAAAGTATTCAGACCCCTTTAAATTTTTCACTCTTTGCTTCATTGCAGCCATTTGGTAAATTCAAGAAAGTTCATTTTTTCCTCATTAATGTACACTGCAGCCCATCTTGACTGAAAAAAAAACAGAAATGTAGAAATTTTTGCAAATTTAATAAAAAAGAAAAACTGAACTATCCCATGGTCATAAGTCTTCAGACCCTTTACTCAGTATTGAGTAGAAGCCCCTTTTGAGCTAGTACAGCCATGAGTCTTCTTGGGAATGATGCCACACGTTTTCCTCCCCTGGATTTGGGGATCCTCGGCCATTCTTCCTTGCAGATCCTCTCCAGTTCCGTCAGGTTGGATGGTGAACGTTGGTGGACGCCATTTTCAGGTCTCTCCAGAGATGTTCAGTTGGGTTTAGGTCAGGGCTCTGGCTGGGCCGGTCAAGAATGGTCACAGAGTTGTTCTGAAGCCGCTCCTTTGTTATTTTAGCTGTGTGCTTAGGGTCATTGTCTTGTTGGAAGGTGAACCTTCGGCCAAGTCTGAGGTACAGAGCGCTCTGGAAGAGGTTTTCATCCAGGAAATCTCTGTACTTGGCCGCATTCATGTTTCCTTCAATGACAACCAGTCGTCCTGTCCCTGCAGCTGATAAACACCCCCATAGCATGATGCTGCCTCCACCATGTTTCACTGTTGGGATTGTATTGGGCAGGTGATGAGCAGTGCCTGGTTTTCTCCACACATACCGCTTAGAATTATTACCAAAAAGGTCTATCTTCATCTCATCAGACCAGAGAATCTTATTTCTCAGTCTGGGAGTCCTTCATGTGTTTTTTAGCAAAGTCTATGCGGGCTTTCATAGGTCTTGCACTGAGGAGAGGCTTCTGTCGGGCCACTCTGCCATAAAGGCCTGACTGGTGGAGGCTGCAGTGATAGTTGACTTTGTGGAACTTTCTCCCATCTCCCTACTGCATCTCTGGCGCTCAGCCACAGTGATCTTGGGGTTCTTCTTTACCTCTCTCACCAAGGCTCTTCTCCCACGATTGCTCAGTTTGGCTGGACGGACAGGTCTAGGAAGACTTCTGGTGGTCCCAAACTTCTTCCATGGAAGGATTATGGAGGCCACTGTGCTCTTAGGAACCTTGAGTACTGCAGACATTCTGTTGTAACCTCGGCCAGATCTGAGCCTTGCCACAATTCTGTCTCTGAGCTCCTTGGCCAGTTCCTTTGACCTCCTGATTCTCATTTGGTCTGACATGCACTGTGAGCTGTGAGGTCTTATATAGACAGGTGTGCGCCTTTCCAAATCAGGTCCTATCAGATTAATTACACACAGCTGGACTCCAATGAAGGAGGAGATCCATCTCAAGGAGGATCACAAGGAAATGGACAGCATGGGATTTAAATATGAGTGTCTGAGCAAAGGGGCTGAAGACTTATGGCCATGGGATATTTCAGTTTTTCTTTTTTATTAAATCTGCAAACATTTCTATATTTCTGTTTTTTTCAGTCCAGATGGGCTGCAGTGTACATTAATGAGAAAAAAATTAACTTTTTTGAATTTACCAAATGGCTGCAATGAAACAAAGAGTGAAAAATTTAAAGGGGTCTGAATACTTTCCGTACCCACTGTAGATATATTTTATTATTTTATGTGGTGAACAAAATATTTAAAAACTGGTAGAAAAAATGTATGTCTCTGACGCCATTTTTCAAGACGGGTAACTTTTTAATGCAGCTTGTCTTCTGTGTGGCAAGATGACACTTCCTTTGATAACATATTGGGGTACTTACAATGTTTTCATCGCTTTTTATTGCAGATTTTTAAGAATTCATGGCAACTAAAAAACTTGCAGTTCTAAAGTTTACATTTTTCTCTTTATTGTGTTTACCATGTTTGATTACTTGGTCTCTTTTTGGAAGCTGTGATAATGAATATTTCTATTTATTTGTTATTATTATATTTGCTAATATATTTATTACGGAAGATGAAAAAGACATCGGGGAGTGTTTACATTCATTTACATATTTTTTTCCCGTATTTTTTAAAGTTTTGTAATTTGTTTTTATTATGGTAGTCCTTTTAGGAGACTTAAATCAGCAATCATCTGATTGCTTCTGCTATACACTGCAACACCTCTGTAATACAGTATATAGACACAATCATGTTCCTCCTATGAAGCCCATCCATGGAATATCATTTAATGGGGACCAAATTGGCAGCAAAAAGGACCTTCAACAGCTGTTAGGGGCCAATAGCAGCATCAGTGGTCATACTATTTAACATCAATGCCCATTCCATAAACGGGGACCCAACTTATGATGTACTTGTGTCATACTTCAGGAAGTTATTTAAGAGCACCAGTCACCAGAAAAAAAATTGATCAGTGATAATTCTTATTGTATTCTTGCAGTTCCTCTGAGTTTTTCAATTTTTATTTGCTATAAATCCACCATACGGAGCCCGAGATATAAACCTTTATATTTACTGCTATGGAATTTACCAATGAGCGTGGCTCACAGTGTAATCATGCAGCCAAAAGACACGCCCCCGAGGATCCCATCAGCCACACCCCTTTCAAATACTTAAAAACTAACATTAAATTAAAAGGATTTAAATAAAGTAAAAAAAAAAAGAGATTACTCAGGAGAACAGCAGAAGTGAAATAAGAACAAGAAGTGGTCAATGTGACATGGAGACAAGTTTTTTTTCTAAGGACAAGTGGACGGACTGTGGGTGACGTTACCTTTCAGAGACTCCTTCTGGAATAAAAGAGAACATTACCTTATTATAGGAAGCCAAAGATGCCCTCGTTATTTCCATGCTGACCTAACAACGCGAGGACCTTTAATGACGAGCCTGTAGGACACGTTCCTCGCGATCACCGCGCGTTGTTCTAATAAAGGACGACGTAACCTGCTTTACATATTATATTGTACACATTGTACTCTCCAACAAGACCGACGCACATGAAAGCCGCGTTTCCTAGCAGCATTCCTCTTTAATCTCTATCTCTCACGTCTACTTTGATCTTCTAAGGAAACTTTTCTTCTTTTTTTTTTTCTTTTATCCATTATGTCTATCCTCACTGAGTATCAGGTGACACCCATTATAATAATAAGAGCGCCGTTCTCCAGAGACAAATCCATTATCAGCTTTCGCTGATGCTGCCAAGATGCAGAAGGCGACTTCACCCACAATCTCAGATCCGACATTTAAGAGGACGTTCACACTGCATTTTTTCTTCCATGCGGTTTTTTGCTCAAAAAAACACATGAAAAAGTCCCCAGAAATTGCTTTTAAAAAATTCTTCATATTCATTTCTATTCTAAAACTACTTTTTAGTAATAAATAAATGTTAATGAAATGATCCAAAAGAAAGGGATTTTCCAGGCACAACTAAAAAAAAAAACAAAGAAAAAACAATCTGTCTTTCCCTGTCCACAAATTTATATTTTACCCTCATTTTGCTTTTTAAGACCAGAATTTCCTGACAGTTCTCCCATTGATGCCTCTTTCCTAAATTTCCCAAAAAAAAGTATTGCACTCTAGTTTCTTTTTTTTTTTAACTGTATCCACACCAAAGCTTAAATACTCCTGCCTTAAGTGCTCACTTGCTCTACCTACAAAGCACCATCCTGAGACTCTTGTATAGTCTCATGTTGGATAAGTCTCAGCTCACAGCAAAAGTGACAGCAACACAAGGAAATTTTAACAGCAAGTAAACTATCAAGTTTCTTAATTTCTCACAATGTTTTTATTATCTGTGTACCAGGAAAACCAAGAGATTGTCCATGTACATTATTATGGCTGAATCCATGATGTTGATACAATAAAACTGTTTATCTAGCCTAAGGGGAGTGTAACACTGATACATTGTATCACATATAGTGCAGGGCCCGATGGGGCAGAATATGACAAAAGGATGTAAATAATTATAAACCTTGAGTCATTCTCTGCAGAAGAGGGACAATACAGTGTGTAGTTTTGCCTTGAGTGTTCCTTTTAAGATAATGACCTGTAAATGATTTACTGTACATTAAATAAAAACACAGAAGATTTACACCAGAAAAAGACCACTTCATCCATCTACTCTGCAGCATAGATACAATATATTCCTCTCCCAGTCATTATAATTTCACTACCTTTTCATTATTACATATTTGCTGGAAGTTTGCTCCAAGCATCTGCCAAGTTGTCAAAAGAATAAGGATTTTGATCAAGAAATTGTTGGTTTGAATTTTTATATTTCGTTTTCATGATAGGATGGCTTTTCAGAAGGTATTATATTAGCAATGTAGGGAGCGGTATTATAGTAGATATACTGTATTCTCGTATATAGGGGCAGTATTATAGTAGTTATATTCTTGTACATAGGGGGCAGTATTATAGTAGTCATATTCTTGTACATAGGAGCAGTATTATAGTAGTCATATTCTTGTACATAGGAACAGTATTATAGTAGTTATATTCTTGTACATAGGGGCAGTATTATAGTAGTTATATTCTTGTACATAGAGGCAGTATTATAGTAGTTATATTCTTGTACATAGGGAGCAGTATTATAGTAGTTATATTCTTGTACATAGGGGCAGTATTATAGTAGTTATATTCTTGTACATAGAGGCAGTATTATAGTAGTTATATTCTTGTATATAGAGCAGTATTATAGTAGTTATATTCTTGTACATAGGGGCAGTAGTATAGTAGTTATATTCTTGTACATAGGGGCAGTATTATAGTAGCTATATTCTTGTACATAGGAGCAGTATTATAGTAGTTATATTCTTGTACATAGGAGCAGTATAATAGTAGTTATATTCTTGTACATAGGAGCAGTATTATAGTAGTTATATTCTTGTACATAGGGGCAGTATTATAGTAGTTATATTCTTGTACATAGGGGCAGTATTATAGTAGTTATATTCTCGTACATAGGGGCAGAATCATAGTAGCTATATTCTCGTACAGAGGGGCAGTATTATAGTAGTTATATTCTTGTACATAGGGGGCAGTATTATAGTAGTTATATTCTTGTACATAGGGGCAGTATTATAGTAGTTATATTCTTGTACATAGGAGCAGTATTATAGTAGTTATATTCTTGCACATAGGGGCAGTATTATAGTAGTTATATTTTTGTACATAGGGGCAGTATTATAGTAGTTATATTCTTGTACATAGGAGCAGTATTATAGTAGTTATATTCTTGCACATAGGGGCAGTATTATAGTAGTTATATTCTTGTACATAGGAGCAGTATTATAGTAGTTATATTCTTGCACATAGGGGCAGTATTATAGTAGTTATATTCTTTTACATAGGGGCAGTATTATAGCAGTTATATTCTTGTACATAGGGGCAGTATTATAGTAGTTATATTCTTGTCCATAGGGACAGTATTATAGTAGTCATATTCTTGTACATATGGGCAGTATTATAGTAGTTATATTCTTGTACATAAGAGCAGTATTATAGTAGTTATATTCTTGTACATAGGAGCAGTATTATAGTAGTTATATTCTTGTACATAGGGGGCAGTATTATAGTAGTTATATTCTTGTACATAGGAGCAGTATTATAGTAGTTATATTCTTGTACATAGGAGCAGTATAATAGTAGTTATATTCTTGTACATAGGAGCAGTATTATAGTAGTTATATTCTTGTACATAGGAGCAGTATTATAGTAGTTATATTCTTGTACATAGGGGGCAGTATTATAGTAGTTATATTCTCGTACATAGGGGCAGAATTATAGTAGTTATATTCTCGCACAGAGGGGCAGTATTATAGTAGTTATATTCTTGTACATAGGGGGCAGTATTATAGTAGTTATATTCTTGTACATAGGAGCAGTATTATAGTAGTTATATTCTTGCACATAGGGGCAGTATTATAGTAGTTATATTCTTGTACATAGGGGCAGTATTATAGCAGTTATATTCTTGTACATAGGAGCAGTATTATAGTAGTTATATTCTTGTACATAGGAGCAGTATTATAGTAGTTATATTCTTGCACATAGGGGGCAGTATTATAGTAGTTATATTCTTGTACATAGGAGCAGTATTATAGTAGTTATATTCTTGTACATAGGAGCAGTATAATAGTAGTTATACTCTTGTCCATAGGGACAGTATTATAGTAGTTATATTATTGTACATATGGGCAGTATTATAGTAGTTATATTCTTGTACATAGGAGCAGTATTATAGTAGTTATATTCTTGTACATAGGAGCAGTATTATAGTAGTTATATTCTTGTACATAGGAGCAGTATTATAGTAGTTATATTCTTGTACATAGGAGCAGTATTATAGTAGTTATATTCTTGTACATAGGAGCAGTATTATAGTAGTTATATTCTTGCACATAGGGGGCAGTATTATAGTAGTTATATTCTTGTACATAGGAGCAGTATTATAGTAGTTATATTCTTGTACATAGGAGCAGTATTATAGTAGTTATATTCTTGTACATAGGAGCAGTATTATAGTAGTTATATTCTTGTACATAGGGCAGTATTATAGTAGTTATATTCTTGTACATAGGGGCAGTATTATAGTAGTTATATTCTTGTACATAGGAGCAGTATTATAGTAGTTATATTCTTGTACATAGGGGCAGTATTGTAGTAGTTATATTCTTGTACATAGGGGCAGTATTATAGTAGTTATATTCTTGTACATAGGGGGCAGTATTATAGTAGTTATATTATTGTACATAGGAGCAGTATTATAGTAGTTATATTCTTGTACACATGGGCAGTATTATAGTAGTTATATTCTTGTACATAAGGGCAGTATTATAGTAATTATATTCTTGTACATAGGAGCAGTATTATAGTAGTTATATTCTTGTACATAGGAGAAGTATTATAGTAGTTATATTCCTGTACATAGGGGCAGTATTATAGTAGTTATATTCTTGCACATAGGGGCAGTATTATAGTAGTTATATTCTTGTACATAGGGAGCAGTATTATAGTAGTTATATTCTTGCACATAGGGGCAGTATTATAGTAGTTATATTCTTGCATATAGGAGCCGTATTATAGTAGTTATATTCTTGCACATAATGGCAGTATTATAGTAGTTATATTCTTGTACATAGGAGCAGCATTATATTAGTTATATTCTTGTACATAGGAGCAGTATTATAGTAGTTATATTCTTGTACATAGGGGCAGTATTATAGTAGTTATATTCTTGTACATAGAAGCAGTATTATAGTAGTTTTATTCTTGTACATAGGGGCAGTATTATAGTAGTTATATTCTTGTACATAGGGAGCAGTATTATAGTAGTTATATTCTTGTACATAGGAGCAGTATTATAGTAGTTATATTCTTGTACATAGGAGCAGTATTATAGTAGTTATATTCCTGTACATAGGGGCAGTATTATAGTAGTTATATTCTTGCACATAGGGGCAGTATTATAGTAGTTATATTCTTGTACATAGGGAGCAGTATTATAGTAGTTATATTCTTGCACATAGGGGCAGTATTATAGTAGTTATATTCTTGCACATAGGGGCAGTATTATAGTAGTTATATTCTTGCATATAGGAGCCATATTATAGTAGTTATATTCTTGCACATAAGGGCAGTATTATAGTAGTTATATTCTTGTACATAGGAGCAGCATTATAGTAGTTATATTCTTGTACATAGGGGGAGTATTATAGTAGTTATATTCTTGTACATAGGGGCAGTATTATAGTAGTTATATTCTTGTACATAGGAGCAGCATTATAGTAGTTATATTCTTGTACATAGGGGGAGTATTATAGTACTTATATTATTGTACATAGGGGCAGTATTATAGTAGTTATATTCTTGTACATAGGAGCAGCATTATAGTAGTTATATTCTTGTACATAGGGAGCAGTATTATAGTAGTTATATTCTTGTACATTGGAGCAGTATTATAGTAGTTATATTCTTGTACATAGGAGCAGTATATAGTAGTTATATTCTTGTACATAGGGGCAGTATTATAGTAGTTATATTCTTGTACATAGAAGCAGTATTATAGTAGTTTTATTCTTGTACATAGGAGCAGTATTATAGTAGTTATATTCTTGTACATAGGAGCAGTATTACAGTAGTTATATTCTTGCATATAGGAGTAGTATTATGCAGCTACATTTTTCCAGCTATGCAGATGTGTTTTGTCAAAGCCTGTCATTTTTTTGACACTCATCTTAGTATCTATCAGTCCAATAGTATTGTTCCCTGTGAGAAGGATACAGTGTGTTGTACCTAGTACAGTGCTGTAAGATATAAGTTCTTTATCTCCCCCTTTCCCCTTCTAATAATTGGCGCTGCCGTTTAATAGAAGCTTTTGCATACCTTATACAATAACGCCATGTTTCATGAGGGGGTTGTATAGTTAAGATTCTTATAGAAGAAGGAAGCCAAGAACATTATCCCTCCCGGGGCTAAGAAAGCTGAAAATCCTGGGGAGGAGTGCACTAAATCATGAGCTGCTAAATAGCGGGAGACAATAAAATAATACCGCACCATAAAATAAGCCCTGATACCTGGCCCGGGTCCCTGTACTGCAGCCACATCATATTTTATCTTTGCTAGAATTTTGGAAATCCATGTATTATTAAAGAGATTTATCTTGTGATTTCTCAGATGGCACATGTGGTTTTAAGGCAGAAAGCCGATCATCAGGCGGAAGAGGAGGAAAGACGACTGTGGAGCTACCACATGTTAGAAAATAGGATTTCTCTTCATACTCCAGCCAAGGGCGCTATATTATTGGCTTGTTATTTGCTGCATGTGTTTCTGAATGCAATCTATATTTCTCTGTTATCAGCCATTTCAGGCTAGTGGGAGCGCAGACAGTGCAGTAGTTCATCAGTGATAAAACATACCTGCATTTTTTATTCTGAAGATGTTTGTTCCTTTAAAAGGAATCCGTCAGCAATCTTTTGCTATACAACCTGAGAGCGCCATGATGTAGGGCCCTGATTTTAGTGATGCATCACTTACTAGGCTGTGTTTTGCTTTTTCAACACAATCAGTGTTTTATCAGCAGTAGATTATCACAATAGGACTAGTTGTCTCATGCTTCCTAGTCCATCCCCACCTCCACCACTGATTAACAGCTTTCTGTCAATATAAAGTGTGCACAGAAAGCAGCCAATCAGTGACGTGGGCGGAGTAATACAGATCTCAGCATTCTGAGCTCTGCTAGATCTCCAATAGAAAAAACTGTGCAGCTGTTACACTCTGTAATAAAAGTGATCCATCACTGGAATCAGGGTCTTTGTCACTATATAATAATGCTGTCAGATTACATAGCAAAAACCTGCTGACAGATTCTATTAAAAATAAAAGATATTAGGCAAGTGTATAATTTATTGTTGCATTCGTGCCGTTTTTTGTCTGGTTTTTGATATTTTTTGCATGTTTATTATCACCTTAATATTCTTTTAACTTACGCCTTTTTTAAAGTCTACTTTATTTCATTTTGCTTTGTTTTCTTTTTTTGATTTTCATCACCATGAGTGGTACTGATATTATTATTATTAGTATTATTATTATTATTTTCCAACATTTTTGTGAAATTAGATATTTTTTACACTAATAAATATACCAGTACCAGGATACCAGTTATGATGTAGGGCAATAATCTTGGAGTTACTGTCATTTTGATACGTAATAGATGACTTGGCACATGTATGTTTGGGTTTAGGTCTTACAATACACTACAAACATTTTTGGGCTGACATCATTTCGCTGCTTGATGAAGACCGGTAATTGGAGATAATAAATGTCAGGTTTAGGACTAAGGAGATAAGGTTGGAGCAATATAAAGGGGTTACTTTATTATTTGTGCAACAATGGATCAAATATTTTCATTATTACCCCTGAATCCAGCTTCCACTCAGGAAGAGCAGGCAGCTATGGACTATGCAGGTTCACAAATATTTTGGTAGGTATTATATTTTTAGGAAATCAGGAAAAACGGGGTTTTGGAAGGGGCTTTACCCAATCCCATTTCTACCCTCCTAAAGTGTTAACTTCAGCACTACAACATCTATAAATAAAAGGAATTCACCCACTCACTATTCCGCGTACTCCGAATCCCCCCATCACTGTCACACCCTCCCCACACGCATTCATGTTTGATAGACACTTGATTTTGATGTTTTATATAACGCCTTTCGATTCCGCCAAGCCCAAGAATGAGACAGAATATATTAATTCATTTTTGCAAGGTCTGAGGTTATTAAGAAATAATTTAGCTGCCAATCCTGGTCACAGTTGGGATTGAAAAGCTTATAGGTACCTGTCTGCGGTGGGTGCAAACATGCTAATCCGATCAGCTCCAAGGTCTTGGCTCGCCGGAGAGACGCGAGACCGTGTCACTCTGCGGAGGTGTCATCTTGCCAAACGTGATCAATCACAACGGCTCCGTGATAACTGGTAATCTGCTGTGATACACTTGTTACACAGCTGGAGGACACCCACAATGGTGCCGTACACACGCGCCTCCATGCCACGTAGCTCACAAGAGACTAGAAAAATAGGTGTAAGAGACGGAGGACATATGGTGGGAAATATACCGCACAGAGAGGACATGTTTCCATATAGGAACGGAGGACATATGGTGGGAAATGTACTGCACAGAGAGGACATGTATCCATATAGGAACGGAGGACATATGGTAGGGAATATACCGCACAGAGAGGACATGTTTCCATATAGGAACGGAGGACATATGGTGGGAAATGTGCCGCGCAGAGAGGACATGCATCCTTATAGGAAGAGACTGTACATGACATTGGTATTGTCGATGTCCTGGTGGGGGCGTCCTACCTCGTCCCCAAACCCACAGTGCCCCCCAGAATGAAAGCACTAACACCAAATATTGGATGATTGGCCACATCAGTCGTTATTATAAAACATACAATATTTAACAGTAAATAAGTCACACGGGAGGGGTCCTTGAAACTCGAAAATCTGGTGATTAACCATACTGAAACTGTGGACAAATAACAGACCATAACTTACTCCCAGCCATTAACCCACTGGCTCGGGAGCACCAAATACCCCGAAGGGTTCCATTGTCCACATAACACCAGGGATCTGGCCAAACCTTGCCAAAATCCCCCCCAAATCACCAGATCAGAAAACCATAATATAACACCAACTGAGGAATCCATATACCCACGGATCCCCCAGACCAATTTAGCATCAACCCTCCCAACCGCCACAACAAGGGCACGTTGACCACCTCAAATGCCTGAGACCCCTCCACACCAAATTGCTATGGCCCTCTCGATACCGCCCTGTTGACCGAGTGCCCACAGATCAATTCCCACTGCATTCAAATGCACCCCATCTCCCAGCAAGAATTCCTCCTTCCCTTCTTTCAACTCAAAATGATGCACCGCCACACCGCTGTTCCCGAGTACAAAACTAGATACAGACCGATTCACCTTTATTTTTGCCTTATTGATTTTGTCAACCGATCTAGCATGACGCCAGCATTTTCGCGGAACAATATATGACCACACTACAGTCAAACACCTAAAAGATAACCTCAGTAAATCATTTTTAATGTCCCTCACCAATTCTCGAAACGGGCGAACCCCCAGGTCATTCCCTCCGACGTGCAGCACCAGAATATCAGGTGGCCTATCGAGCCTGGTGCTACTATGTACCTCCTGAATGACCCTGTTCCACTCCATGCCCCTGAAACCCAGCCACTTGATGACTGCTACGTTCCTGGGAAAACCGAGCTGCCTTCCCTCACACCGCACATCAGCATGCCTTGCACCCCAATAGACGTAGGAATGGCCCAAAGATCCAGACCAGGAGAGAATTTTAACCTACAACAAATTATAAACAACTTACCACAAGCTCAAATAAACAAGAAAACAGCAGCCAACCCCTTCCTCACGAAACCGCCCCCATCCTTTGAGGTCTAATGTAACTCCTGTAATGCCTGGAATCCCATCTCCCAATCCGCTGCACAACTTCAGGAGGTACACCACCAACAGCTGCCTCCATTGCTGCCCCAATACGAAATAAATGAAATGCAAATAGAGAAGCATCCAAACCCAACAAAGCCACACCCCGCCTGAAAACCACGACAAATTGAAATTTCGAAAGAAAAGAACCATTCTCATGACACAATAATGCTCCCTTCTTTACAGGCTGAAAATTATTAAAAACCTGAAAACAGCGTATCGGGCACATCAGAGAACCCGGCACTATACCCAACACTACCAGCTTACACTTCCACTTTTGGTCTCTTTTTGAATGCCTGATCCAAAATTTCAAACAACCATCGGTAATCACCACATCCCTAGCAAGCAAGTCTCCCTGCCTACTCCTACTGGGAGCCACAATTTCCCCAACCGTTAACGCCCTAAAGAAGGCAAGAGAAAAAGCCAGACGAAAAAGTGCAGCCTCAAAGTTAGAGATGCAAATCTCATCCATATACGCACCTAACTGCTCCAACACCTGAAAAGAAACCAGGCACCTCCCGTTTCCCAAACACCGCTTCGCCTAAACCCCTTAAGTGCTTGCTTCACCAAAAACATTTTCATCAAATATCTCTGACCCCAAAGCTTAAAACCAAAAGCCACTGCTGCACTAATCCGCCCTACCTTTGCTGCCGACCACCCCTCAGCAGCTCCACGACCCAACCAAAATAAAAATGCTCCCACTTTATCTTCACTGGTACTGTTGCCCCCACATGACCCCAACCAACCTTCCCACAAAAACCATACAGACTGATAAGCAGCCCGCGTAATGGGAGCCAAAGACGCCCGAATCAAAGGTTCTGCAGCCCGGAGACCACATTCCAAAGCTCCGCCGGGCACTCCAAACCCTGTTCCTCCACGTTCGGGGCCAGTGACCTTAAACTCTCCCACTGCAATCGAGACAAAGAGTCGGTGATGGAATTCTTCACACCTGGCACATATGAGGCAGTAACATACGAGTTTATCGACAAGAAAGACAAAACCAACTGTCGCAGGACCCGTATTACCAGAGGTGACGATGCCGTCAAACTATTGATAGCGTACACCACGCCCATGTTGTCACAGTTGAAGCGCACTCTCCTATGATGAAAATCAGCCCTCCACAAATGCACAGCTGCTAAAATAGGAAAGATCTCCAATAACGTTACATTCTTAACTAAACCCAATGCCAACCATTCTTCAGGCCACCTAGTAGCGCACACTGACCTCTAAAATATGCCCCAAAACCAACACCACCGGAAGCATCAGTAAACAACTCCAAATCAATGTTTCCAACTTCCTCCATGAGCAAAGAGCCATTGTAATGTGCTAAAAACCTACCCGAAACCTCCAAATCTGCCTTGTCCTTGCTAGACAGACAAACAAAATGATGTGGAGCCCAAACTCCCACGGTGGCGCTAGTGTTATGACCCCAGTGGACAGGGTCTCAGAGGAACGTGTAAGTCTGCGAGATTCAAAAATCCAGCTCATAGGGCTGTGGTAACTGGGTTGACCAAATAGCTACTCCTAACGCCAACACTAGAAGTAGCCGGGGATCATGCCTACGGTGATCGCTAGATGACTCGCGCCAGCCGGAGAATCTAACTACCCCTAGGAGAAGAAAACAAAGACCTCTCTTGCCTCCAGAGAAAGGGACCCCAAAGCAAGATACAAGCCCCCCACAAATAATAACAGTGAGGTAAGAGGAAATGACAAACACAGAAATGAACCAGGTTCAGCAAAGAGAGGCCAGCTTACTAATAGCAGAATATAGCAAGATAACTTATCTGGTCAACAAAAACCCTATAAAAATCCACGCTGGAGATTCAAGAACCCCCGAACCGTCTAACGGTCCGGGGGGAGAACACCAGCCCCCTAGAGCTTCCAGCAAAGGTCAGGATACAGATTGGAACAAGCTGGACAAAAATACCAAACTAAACAAAAGCAAAAAGCAAGGAAGCAGACTTAGCTTGAAATACAGGAACCAGGATCATAGGACAAGAGCACAACAGATTAGCTCTGATTTCCACGATGCCAGGCATTGAACTGAAGGTCCAGGGAGCTTATATAGCAACGCCCCTGAACTAACGGCCCAGGTGAGGATATAGGAAAAGACAGAAGCTCCAGAGTCAAATCACTAATGACCACTAGAGGGAGCAAAAAGCAAAATCACAACAGTACCCCCCCCTTAGTGAGGGGTCACCGAACCCTCACCACGACCACCAGGGCGATCAGGACGAGCGGCGTGAAAGGCACGAACTAAATCGGCCGCATGAACATCAGAGGCGACCACCCAGGAATTATCTTCCTGACCATAGCCCTTCCACTTGACCAGGTACTGAAGCCTCCGCCTGGAGAGACGAGAATCCAAGATCTTCTCCACCACATACTCCAACTCGCCCTCAACCAACACCGGAGCAGGAGGCTCAGCAGAAGGAACCACAGGCACAACGTACCGCCGCAACAAGGACCTATGAAACACGTTGTGGATAGCAAACGACACAGGAAGATCCAGGCGAAAGGATACAGGATTAAGGATTTCCAATATCTTGTAAGGACCAATAAAACGAGGTTTAAATTTGCGAGAGGAAACCTTCATAGGAACAAAGCGGGAAGAAAGCCACACCAAATCCCCAACAAGTAGTCGGGGACCCACACCGCGGCGGCGGTTGGCAAAGCGCTGAGCCCTCTCCTGTGACAACTTCAAGTTGTCCACCACAAGATTCCAGATCCGCTGCAACCTATCCACCACAGAATCCACCCCAGGGCAGTCAGAAGGTTCCACATGACCCGAAGAAAAACGAGGGTGGAAACCAGAGTTGCAGAAAAACGGCGAAACCAAGGTGGCGGAACTAGCCCGATTATTAAGGGCAAACTCAGCCAACGGCAAGAAGGTCACCCAATCGTCCTGATCAGCAGAGACAAAACACCTCAAATAAGCCTCCAAAGTCTGATTAGTTCGCTCCGTCTGTCCATTAGTCTGAGGATGGAAAGCAGACGAAAACGACAAGTCAATGCCCATCCTACTACAAAAGGATCGCCAGAATCTGGAAACGAACTGGGATCCTCTGTCTGACACAATATTCTCAGGGATGCCGTGCAAACGAACCACGTTCTGGAAAAACACAGGAACCAGATCGGAAGAGGAAGGCAGCTTAGGCAAAGGAACCAAATGGACCATCTTGGAGAAGCGATCACATATCACCCAGATAACAGACATGCCTTGAGACACCGGAAGATCAGAAATGAAATCCATGGAGATATGTGTCCAAGGTCTCTTAGGGACAGGCAAGGGCAAGAGCAACCCGCTGGCACGAGAACAGCAAGGTTTAGCTCGAGCACAAGTCCCACAGGACTGTACAAATGACCGCACATCCCTAGACAAGGAAGGCCACCAAAAGGATCTGGCCACCAGATCTCTGGTGCCAAAAATTCCTGGGTGACCTGCCAACACCGAGGAATGAACCTCGGAAATGACTCTGCTGGTCCACTTATCAGGCACAAACAGTCTGTCAGGTGGACAAGAATCAGGCCTATCAGCCTGAAATCTCTGCAACACACGTCGCAGATCTGGAGAAATAGCTGACAAGATAATACCATCCTTAAGAATACCAACAGGTTCAGCGACTCCAGGAGCATCAGGCACAAAGCTCCTGGAAAGAGCATCGGCCTTCACATTCTTTGAACCTGGTAAATACGAGACAACAAAGTCAAAACGGGAGAAAAACAATGACCAGCGGGCCTGTCTAGGATTCAGGCGTTTAGCAGACTCGAGATACATCAGATTTTTGTGATCAGTCAAGACCACCACACGATGCTTAGCACCTTCGAGCCAATGACGCCACTCCTCAAATGCCCATTTCATGGCCAACAACTCCCGATTGCCCACATCATAATTTCGCTCCGCAGGCGAAAACTTCCTAGAGAAAAAGGCGCAAGGTCTCATAACAGAGCAACCAGGGCCTCTCTGCGACAAAACGGCCCCTGCTCCAATCTCTGAAGCATCCACCTCAACCTGAAAGGGAAGCGAGACATCAGGCTGGCACAAAACAGGCGCCGAAGTAAACCGACGTTTCAACTCCTGGAAAGCCTCCACGGCAGCAGGAGCCCAATTAACCACATCGGAGCCCTTCTTGGTCATATCCGTCAAAGGTTTCACAATGCTAGAAAAGTTAGCGATAAAACGACGGTAGAAGTTAGCGAAACCCAAGAACTTCTGAAGACTCTTAACTGACGAGGGCTGAGTCCAATCAAGAATAGCTCGGACCTTGACTGGGTCCATCTCCACAGCAGAAGGGGAAAAAATGAACCCCAAAAAGGGAACCTTCTGTACCCCAAAAAGACACTTTGAGCCCTTGACAAACAAAGAATTTTCACGCAAAATTTTAAAGACCATCCTGACCTGCTCCACATGCGAGTCCCAATTATCAGAAAAAAACAGAATATCATCCAGATAAACGATCAAAAATTTATCCAGATAGTTCCGGAAAATGTCATGCATAAAGGACTGAAAAACTGAAGGGGCATTAGAGAGCCCAAAAGGCATCACCAAGTACTCAAAATGACCTTCGGGCGTATTGAATGCGGTTTTCCATTCATCCCCTTGCTTAATGCGCACAAGGTTGTACGCACCACGAAGGTCTATCTTGGTAAACCACTTGGCACCTTTAATCCGGGCAAACAAGTCAGACAACAGCGGCAAAGGATACTGAAATTTGACAGTGATCTTATTTAAAAGCCGATAGTCAATACAAGGCCTCAAAGATCCGTCCTTTTTGGCCACAAAAAAGAATCCCGCACCAAGAGGGGAAGAAGACGGACGGATGTGTCCTTTCTCCAGAGACTCCTTGATATATGAACGCATAGCGATATGTTCAGGTATCGACAGATTAAACAGTCTTCCCTTAGGAAATTTACTGCCTGGAATCAAATCTATTGCACAGTCACAGTCCCTATGAGGAGGCAGTGCACTGGACCTGGACTCGCTAAAGACATCCTGATAATCAGACAAATACTCCGGAACTTCCGAAGGCGTAGAAGAAGCAATAGACACAGGCAGGGAATCCTCATGAATACCACGACAGCCCCAACTAGACACTGACATAGCCTTCCAGTCAAGGACTGGATTATGGGTCTGTAACCATGGCAGCCGCAAAACAACCAAATCATGCATTTTATGTAGAACGAGAAAACGTATCACCTCGCGGTGTTCAGGAGTCATGCACATGGTAACCTGTGTCCAATACTGCGGTTTATTTTCTGCTAATGGCGTAGCATCAATACCCCTAAGAGGGATAGGATTTTCTAATGGTTCAAGAATAAAACCACAGCGCTTGGCAAATGAGAGATCCATAAGACTCAGGGCAGCACCTGAATCTACAAACGCCATGACAGGATAAGATGACAGTGAGCAAATCAAAGTTACAGACAGAATAAACTTAGGATGCAAATTACCAACGGTGACAGGACTAACAACCTTAGATATACGTTTAGAGCATGCTGAGATAACATGTGTAGAATCACCACAGTAGTAGCACAAGCCATTCCGGCGTCTATGAATTTTCCTCTCATTTCTAGTCAGGATTCTATCACATTGCATCAAATCAGGTGTCTGTTCAGACAACACCATGAGGGAATTTGCGGTTTTTCTATCACATTGCATCACATCAGGTGTCTGTTCAGACAACAACATGAGGGAATTTGCGGTTTTGCGCTCCCGCAACCGCCGGTCAATTTGAATAGCCAGGGACATGGTATCATTCAGACCTGTGGGAATGGGAAAACCCACCATAACATTCTTAATGGCCTCAGAAAGGCCATTTCTAAAATTAGCGGCCAGTGCACACTCATTCCAATGTGTCAGCACGGACCATTTCCGAAATTTTTGGCAATACACCTCAGCCTCGTCCTGGCCCTGAGACATAGCCAGCAAGGCTTTCTCTGCCTGAATCTCAAGATTGGGTTCCTCATAAAGTAAACCGAGCACCAGAAAAAACGCATCAATATCAGCCAATGCCGGATCTCCTGGCGCCAACGAAAAAGCCCAATCTTGAGGGTCACCCCGTAAGAATGAAATAACAATTTTTACTTGTTGAGCAGAGTCTCCAGACGAACAAGGTTTCAGGGACAAAAATAATTTACAATTATTCCTGAAATTCCTAAACTTAAATCGGTCTCCTGAAAACAGTTCAGGAATCGGAATCTTGGGTTCAGACCTAGGATTTCTGGTAACATAATCTTGTATACCCTGCACACGAGCGGCAAGCTGGTCCACACTTGTAATCAAGGTCTGGACATTCATGTCTGCAGCAAGCTTAAGCCACTCTGAGGTAAAGGGGAAAAGAAAAAAAAAAAAAAAAAAAATGAGAGAGGAAAAAAAAACCTCAAAATTTTCTTTCTTATAATCCCACTTCTGCAATGCATTAAACATTTAATACTGGCCTGGCATACTGTTATGACCCCAGTGGACAGGGTCTCAGAGGAACGTGTAAGTCTGCGAGATTCAAAAATCCAGCTCATAGGGCTGTGGTAACTGGGTTGACCAAATAGCTACTCCTAACGCCAACACTAGAAGTAGCCGGGGATCATGCCTACGGTGATCGCTAGATGACTCGCGCCAGCCGGAGAATCTAACTACCCCTAGGAGAAGAAAACAAAGACCTCTCTTGCCTCCAGAGAAAGGGACCCCAAAGCAAGATACAAGCCCCCCACAAATAATAACGGTGAGGTAAGAGGAAATGACAAACACAGAAATGAACCAGGTTCAGCAAAGAGAGGCCAGCTTACTAATAGCAGAATATAGCAAGATAACTTATCTGGTCAACAAAAACCCTATAAAAATCCTCGCTGGAGATTCAAGAACCCCCGAACCGTCTAACGGTCCGGGGGGAGAACACCAGCCCCCTAGAGCTTCCAGCAAAGGTCAGGATACAGATTGGAACAAGCTGGACAAAAATACCAAACTAAACAAAAGCAAAAAGCAAGGAAGCAGACTTAGCTTGAAATACAGGAACCAGGATCATAGGACAAGAGCACAACAGATTAGCTCTGATTTCCACGATGCCAGGCATTGAACTGAAGGTCCAGGGAGCTTATATAGCAACGCCCCTGAACTAATGGCCCAGGTGAGGATATAGGAAAAGACAGACGCTCCAGAGTCAAATCACTAATGACCACTAGAGGGAGCAAAAAGCAAAATCACAACACGCTAGCCAGCCTATGCAAAAAAACTTCCCATCTGGATAATGCGGCAGGCAAAATTAAATTTCCCAAGGAGCAATTGAACCTCTCGTAGCGACAGCTTTTTAACACGCCTCGCCCACGCCACTTCTTCCCGCAAAGCAACCTGAACTCCCAAATGACCGAGTCAATCACAATACCCAAGAAGGAAAGGCTTGTACAGGGCCTCTATGTTTTTCCCAGAGCCTACGGCACACCAAAATGCTCCGCCACCCACACCAATGTCCTCAAAATCACCTTGTAGCACCTGGACTGAACAGGCCCGATACCAAAAAAATCATCCAAGTAATGTATCAGGGAATCAAAACCTGACACCTCTAGAACAACCCATTCAATAAAAAATAAAAAAATGAGCAAGACAGAGAGCAACCCTATGGTGAACATCTGTCAATGAAAAAAACCACTTCCCAATAATAACCCAGCAACCTCACGCTCTCTTGATGATCATGTAACAAGCGAAAAGCAGATTCAATATCAGTTTTCGCCAAAAGTGCACCCCTGCCACAACTATGCACCCAGCACACTGCCTCATCGAATGCGTATACACAACAGAGCAAAGCTCCAGGTCTATCCCACCGACCTCCCATGGGGATACGACAGGTGATGAATAAGCCTGAACTTATTTGGTTCTTTCTTCAGAACCACACCCAAAGGTGAAACTACCAAATCTGTAAACGGAAGAACCTTTACATATCCGGACATGCTATCCAAAGCAAACTCCTTAACCAACTTCTCCGTAACAACTTTGTCATATTGCTCAGCCGACCTAAGATTCTTGAGAGCTTGCGGTATTTCAAAAGGAGAAGCAGGGATCTTAAAGCCTTCTCGGAAACCCGACAATAAAAGGTCTGCCCTACTCCTATCCAGAAAACTTCTTAGATAGGGGACCATTACATCCAGCTTCACTGGCATCACCCCCTTTTGTATTACTATTCTCCGGATTTGTCTTGTTTTTTCTGAAACATTTATCGATGCCATGGAAGGAACTTCTGCAGTGCGAGCACATGTGCTTGAACTTGCATGTGGTCGCAAATTTATACTGGCTCTCTTTAAACTGCCAGCAAAATCCATGTTTCTGCACTCCCGACTGACCTGACTGACCTCAGGCCCCTTGCATACTCCACTGAGAGGTGACTGGCCGGAAACCCTTGCCCCGCCGTGAAAGGAATGACCAAACCTTGTCTGCACCATAACCAGCTGCCACAAACCTATGTCCTTTTGATCCCACTGGATTGCCAGATGAATAGCCTTCCTCTGCCTGACTGCCTGAACTGCTAATCATTACGTAGCCACGCCTGGCCCCCATAAACCCTACATAATCATCTTTCCAAATCTTTTCACGCACCTCTTTTTTTAAATGAGCCCCAAGCTGGCCTTCGAAACAAACATAAACTTCACTATGCGCCCTATCATCAAAATGGATCATCCATTCCTTCTCTTTTTCTGTCTGAACAGACACTGACACCGGATCCAAAATTCTACTGGGCGCCGCCACACCTATGCCTGGAAAAACATGACCTACACCCTATGATCCAACCCATGCAGCAAAATGTGCCGGAGTCAACCTATCTGCTTCAAAACGCATAAACAAATCTCACACATTACTCAATATCTATCTAACCCCATTGCCCCCTAAATCAGTCTGGACCCCACACACTGACCTGGGACTACAGACCCACTGCCTGACTGACCCCCAACAACAGTGACATTGAAATCGACAGTAACAGACGGGACATAGAATAATACTCACCAGGCTGCGAGGGAGCTGTGATCCCCCTAGCCGCCAATCTCGCATCTTTCCAGCCATCCCAGCTCTGCCTTCTGGACCCTCAGGGGCTTGAGGTCCATCTTCTGATGACCTTGAAGATCCTGAAGCCATAGCCCCGATGGGCCTCTCAACCCTGGGCATGACAGATCCATCTGCGCCACCTGAGCCAGCAGGCCCAGACTGTAAGGCTAACCCTCCAGGCACAGGCCCACAGCCCACTCTGCTCCTTTGAGATATCTGCTGCATGTCCTCTCCAGCCCTGCTGGAGGACATTGCCGTGGTCCCAGATCCCCCGACAGGTACGGCAGCCTCGCATCCCCTGGGGCACCGCCGGTCCCTGCATCAGAAGAGGGCATTCCCTGACATCTCTGTCCAGAGGAAGAGGCGAGCCATCTCACTGGGTCATCGCCACGACGACCCGGCGGGACATCACTGGAAGCGGCTGAGGACCCGGCGTGGTCAGGCTCCTCCCCCAACAACAACGGAGGAGAAGGCCTGCTAACTGCCGCAGGGCCCAGCCCAGTTGTTGGATTCCTCCCAGATAGGGGCCTGCTTGGATGCTTGCATGAAGGCACCTGGCCTGGAGAGTCCCTAGAGGGGCTCCTGCACCGGCGCTGGGACCGAGGAGGTGAGAGCAGCTCTGGAGTACAGTATGCAACTCGGGATCATTAATGTAATGTATGTACACAGTGACTGCACCACCAGAGTAGTGAGCGCAGCTCTGGAGTATAATACAGGATGTAACTCAGGATCAGTAATGCAATGTATGAGCACAGTAACTGCACCAGCAGAATAGTGAGTGCAGCTGTTGGGTATAGGGTTGAGCGAAACGGGTCGGCCATTTTCAGAAGTCGCCGACTTTTGGCAAAGTCGGGTTTCATGAAACCCGACCCGACCCCTGTGTGGGGTCGGCCATGAGGTCGGCGATCTTCTGAATCTGGTATCGGAATTCCGATACCGAGTTCCGATATGTTTGCGATATCGGAAATCGGTATCGGAATCCATATTTAAGTGTAAAATAAAGAATCAAAATAAAAAATATTGATATACTCACCCTCGGACGCGCCCTGGTACTAACTGGCAGCCTTCCTTCCTAAGAATGAGCGCGTGAATGACCTGCGGTGACGTCACGGCTTGTGATTGGTCGCGTGAGCGGTCACATGGGCGGCCGCGACCAATCACAAGCAGTGATGTCATCTAAGGCCCTTCACTTGCTCATTCTTAAGAAGGAAGGCTGCCGGAAAGAAGCAGGGCGCGTCCGAGGGTGAGTATATACCTAATAGGAATATACTCTCCTCGGCTTCTTTCCGGCAGCCTTCCTTCCTAAGAATGAGCGCGTGAAGGGCCTTAGATGACGTCACGGCTTGTGATTGGTCGCGGCCGCCCATGTGACCGCTCACGCGACCAATCACAAGCCGTGATGTCACCGCAGGTCATTCACGCGCTCGTTCTTAGGAAGGAAGGCTGCCAGTTAGTACCAGGGCACGTCCGAGGGTGAGTATATCAATATTTTTTATTTTGATTCTTTATTTTACACTTAAATATGGATCCCAGGGCCTGAAGGAGAGTTTCCTCTCCTTCAGACCCTGGGAACCATAGTATCCCATTGCACTGCATTGGGTTTCGTGTTTCGGCCGACCCCGACCCCGACTTTTTTATAGGATCGGCCGATTTCACTCGACCCGACTTTTGAGAAAGTCGGGTTTCGTGAAACCCGACCCGATCCTATAAAAATAAAAGTCGCTCAACCCTAGTGGGGTATAATACAGGATGTAACTCAGGATCAGTAATGCAATGTATGTACACAGTGACTGCACCAGCAGAATAGTGAGTGCAACTCTAGAGTATGATGCAGGATGCAACTCATGATCAGTACAGGATCAGTAATGTAATATATGTACACAGTGACTGCACCAGCAGAATAGTGAGTGCAGCTCTGGAGGATAACTCACGGGTTTACCGCGACAGAGAGGAGCGAGAAGACCACAGCGTCTGATTTCTCCTACTCCTGCATTGTTTAGAAGCACTTCGCTTTTATATTAAATGTTGCAGGCTTCTTTTAGCAGTGCAGGGGTTAATCTGTTCAGTTCAGCGCTCTTGTAAGCTTTCCTTCATTAAGGCTCTCAGCTGTTCACTGTTGGCCACTCCCATCTCCTATATAATCTGGGCCCTGACTAGCTCTTATTGCCTAAGCTAGCATCATGCTGCATGGTTAGGAGTTGGTGGTTTGTAGTTGTTACCTGTGAAAGCATTTGTTTCATTTCTCTGAGACTGTTGCTAGATTTTCAGTGTGTGATAATTCCTCTCCTTCTCCTACTTTGTTTTTTCCCCATCCCCCACTCCCTGATGCATTCCTCTGTTATATGTGTGAGTATATTTGTTTGTTTGGTATTTTCCTTTATCCCTGTTCGTATTACCTTGTTAGTCTGGATGGTGTATTACGGTACACTAATACTCCCCTCCTTCCTGGGTGAGGGAAGAGTACAGACCGAGGGCGGATTCAAGAGAAAAGTACGTGGCACTGGTTTCTTCACCATCAGAAGTAATCCAGGGAACAGGGTGAGCTAGGGTACCCCTAGCATTAGGGACAGGAAAGGAGTCACTGGTCCAGAGTTGTGACAATAATACAGGATGTATTCACATTGCATTGCCCTCGTTATATTCCTATGTGCACACTGACTGTACTGAATCCATTATATACATCCATTCAGCATGTCCTTATTGATATATTGAAGTAAACCACTTTGACCCATGGAGTCTATGGACATGTTTTGCTTATGTGCCAAGACTAGAGCAAACATATTTTCATTTGTTCCTCTCATGAAAGCTATGGCCTTCGAAGAATCAGTGACTCCAGCTGGCTTCTGGCTCCGCTTTCTGTAGCAGTAGACTCATGTCTCATCCTCCGTCCTGTCACCTGAATGCTATTCTGTGAATCTCCGTCCAAGACACTTGATGCCGATCCAATCCTGTCCCCAATGTCCTGCTAAAGCTGCCCGTCATAAAAATTAGAAATCGCCACAGGTGTTTTGGCACATCCGGACATGTCGCTGCCTCGAGCTCATAAGAAAAGGGAATTAACTAGGGGAACTTATGTCAGTCAGTGCATCCATTAGTTCAGCTGTCCGAGCACCTGGACCCCAGCCAGAAGGTCTGCAGAGCTCATGTTCCAATAACTGAGATAACGGTGAAGACATCTGCTTGTCAGGATTTGGAAATGGCTTTTGAGACCATCCGGTCAAGATGAGTTTACCTGCAGTCTGCAGCCACGACGAGGAGGACACTGGGCTGCTGCCGGCTCCTCCAGAGCAATGACTCCCAACCATAGATCCTATGCATCGGAATATATAATCGATCACTATCTATAACTCGCTAATTAACCCGTTCTACGCCCGGGGAAGGGCGAGCATTTTTATTGGTACATTTTAGTTTTATGCCATTTTTTTAAGACATTGTGTCAGCGAATATTATGACTTCAATAAAATGGCGCTGGAGATCGTGGTATATGCACGTGCTGATAGCGGCGCCATTTTATTGAAGTAATGTGCTATAACAGTGATGACACAGTGAGTGCGCAGTGATATTCCCCAAACTGCGACTGAAGACCCACTTATTTATCACAAAACGCCAACATGGCAATTTAGCTTGAATACTGAGGTTTTAGTTTAGAAAAAACAACTCAGAGAATAGACAGGGGCAGCAAAGAGCAGACAGAGGTAACAGAGAGCAGACAGAGGTAACAGAGAGCAGATAGGGACAGTAGAGAGCAGATGGGGGCAGCAGAGAGCAGATGTGGGCAGCAGAGAGCAGATGGGGGCAGCAGAGAATGGGCGACAGCAGCAGAGAGCAGACGGGCAGCAGAGAGCAGGCAGAGGCAGCAGAGAGTAAACGGGGGCAGCAGAGGATAGGCAGAGGCAGCAGAGAGCAGACAAGGGCAGCAGAGAACAGGCGGGGCAGCAGAGAGCAGATGGAGGCAGCATAGAACACACAGAGGCAGCAGAGAGCAGATGGGAAGCAGAGAGCAGACAAGGGCAGAAGAGGGCAGGCGGGGGCAGCAGAGAGCAGGCGGAAGCAGCAGAGAGCAAACAGGGGCAGCAGAGAGCAGGCAGGGCAGCAGAGAGCAGATGTGGCAGCAGAGAGCAGACAGCGGCACATGTTTAGAAGCATCAGAAACATGCAGAATATGATACAGCATCACTGAGCAGTTTTGCTATGAATTCAGCTCTGAGGCGAGATAAAACACTTAGTATAAATCATCAGAACTAAGGCCATTATACAGCAGTACTGAGAAAGGTAGCTGTGAATCCAGCTCTGGGGTGAAATAAAAAAAATTACTATAAAGCAGCATAATTGAAGTCATTATACATAAGCACAGAGCATTGTAGCTGTGACTCCAAATCTGTGGTACGATAAAACACTTACTGTAAGGGCTCATGCAGACATCCGTATTACCAGTCCTAGTAGAATCCAACAAAACATGGTATCTTATCCAGACCAATGTCATTCTATAAGGCTGTGCACATGTCAGATTTTTTAGGATTTCCCTTAGCCATGCAAGGCGATCAGTCTGTGAAAACCAGGGACTGCAATTATATGACAACTGAGTGCAGTTCAATTTCCATGGACTGACAGAATGTAAAGGATGGAGAAATGTTTTTCTCCATTTTCTTATCTGAGAGGATCAGATCACACTATGCTCACACTCTGATTTTCTCTCCTGAGAACTATATGGTCGTCTTTACCTAGCCTGAAGCTGCAGAAAGGAGGTCAATATTCAACAGTACTGAGCAATGTAGCTGTGAATCCAGTTCTGGGTTGAGATAAAACACTTACTATAGAGCAACAGAATTGAAGTCAGTTTACACCTTAACTGAGCAATGTAGCTGTGAATCCAGCTGTAGGGTGAGATACAATACTATAAAGCAGAAGAGTGGCAAAGTTGAGGTCATTATGCTGCAGTACTGAATAGTACAGCTCTGTAGTGAGATAAAACACCAGAAAAAAATAGGCAGATCTCTCCCTGATAAGGTATATTACAAAGTTTCATATATTTGCTGGTGCAATTGATTTTTTACATTTCCTGCAGTAACTCTCATCTTTCATCAATGGTCCAAGCAATGAGACCCCCAATTGTCAGTATCTAGTATGGGGTCCTACAGTATGAGATGGGAGTTGCCACAACCAATCAGTGCCCCTGCGGCTCCTGCCAGGCACTTGTAAATGTTGTGACCGCTCTGCTTACAACCTTCCTGCCTGGGACGGTGAGCGGGATCATTTGTATCCGTAGAGATGTAATATCGGTGGGCACCATTCCATAACGTAGACGAAGCCCCCAGGATATTGAATGAAATGTGCCGAGCATTGCACGCTGCCAGCTCAGCACCGAGGACAAGGAACTAATTGGGTCATTTATGAAAACTGAAGGCATGTTACAGGCAATGTGCCCTAAAAAGCCAAACACATTTGTTAGATACAGCTGCTGACTACATAATGTTCAGGCTCTCCCGGAGCTTCGGTCTTAAAGGGGTTGTCCAGGATTGGAATAACATGGCTTCTTTCTACTGGAAACAGCGCCATCGCTGTCCGTGGGTTGTGTCTGGTACTGCACTCCTCTCTATTGAGGTGAATGGGGTTGAGCTGCAATATCTCAGACATGAAAAAATAAGTAATAAATAATATATAAAAAGGTGAAAAAAAATCAGAATGTACAGTATGTAAAGAAATACAAAGACAAGTCAATGTGTTAACATAATATAGAAAACTAATAAAGTGCTGACATGCATTAAACATATTTATGACCAAAGGTATAGGCGCACTGTGCTAGTTAGATGAATCAAGTGCATGATGAAAGAACCTCTAAAAATATATCAGAAGGGCATTTTTTACCTACAAAGAAGGTGCTGCCAGGTCCCCTACGTGTGTTTCTGTTCTTGTCTTCTTCCGGGGGGGCGTGAAGAACACGGGGCCATATGTTGTGCATGCTTGGATAAGTAGATGGATGGATAGATAAGTAGATGGGTGGATAAGTGGATAGATAGATAAAGACAGACAGACTTCACAATGAACAGTGTCCTTAATGTGAACACAGATCCCCGACAAGAGCCCTGTCCTGCGCTGTAAGCCCTTCTTACGTGGTATCTCTATGACGATTTCAGCTTAAACTATATTTTAAATAAATAATACACAACATAAAAAACTTAAAAAAAATTGACCACTTATCTATATTAATTCAAGGTTAACAAATGAAATGACAACACATGGTTCTTATCAGGTTGGTCGCTATGGGGTTGATTGTTATCAGATTGGTCTTTATCAGGTTGGTCGTTATCAGGTTGGTCGTTATCGGGTTGGTCGTTATCACGTTGGTCATTATCGGATTGGTTGTTATGGGGTTGGTCGCTATCTGGTTGGTCATTATTGGGTTGGTCATTATCAGATTGGCATTATCGGGTTGGTTATTATTGGGTTAGTTGTTATCTGTTTTTTCATTATCGGGTTGGCTATTATCGGGATGGTCATTATCGGGTTGGTTGTTATCTGGTTGGTCATTATTGGATTGGTTGTTATTTGGTTGGTCATTATCAGGTTGGTCGTTAACAGGTTGGCCATTATCTGGTTGGTTATTATCGGGTTGGTTGATATCAGGTTGGCCGTTATCAGGCAGGTCATTATCAGGTTGGCCATTATCGGGTTGGTTATTATCAGGTTGGTCATTATCAGGTTGGTCGTTATCAGGTTGACCATTATTGGGTTGGTTATTATCAGGTTGGTCATTATTAGGTTGGTCGTTATCAGGTTTGGCATCATTGGGTTGGTTATTATTGGGTTGGTCATTATCAGGCTGTTCACTATCAGATTGGTTGTTATCGGGTTGGTCATTGTTGGGTTGGTCGTTATCGGGTTGGTCGTTATCTGGTTGGTCGTTATCAGGTTGGCAGTTATTAGGTTGGCCATTATCGAGTAGGTTGTTATCGGTTAGTCATTATTGTGTTTGTCATTTTTGGGTTGACCGTTATGGGGTTGGCCATTATCGAGTTGGTTGACATCAGGTTGCTCTACCTGTGTTTGTTCTTTGCATATACTTAGTCCCGGGGTCCTCATTACTTTAATGTTGTTGATAATCTCCTTTAAGAGCCGACTCCTCTACGTCGTCCCGTGGAACCACAGAACAATATCTCTCCGCTCATCATTCATTTACAAAGCAAAATGCTAATTGCTCAATCATTTGTATTTGTAATGGGAGGACTCGCTCCTCCGCGTTCCCATTTGCTGCTCATGCGGGAGCCCCAGGTTTACTGAAATATTGAAAGATACCAAATGGCGATGAGGGGGGAAAAGCTGACAGAGCGAGCATGGAATCTGACGGAGGCCGAGCTGCACACAGCCGTGTACGCCGCTGCCACTGGGACCCAATGAAAGAGGATCATCCGCGTCTTCTCCGCCTCAGACTAATTGATCTGACTGCGTGGAAGCTGGCAACTTAGGAGGAACTCATGATGACTAATGAATTAAAGGAGAAATCTCATCAACATACAAAAAGCCTTATTTGAATTTAATTGTTGTCCTGGAGCGGTTCAGATGTGCGGCAAGAAGTGATTTCCCCTCTCGTTGTGTTTTCTTCTTTTCTAATATAAAACAGATTTCAACTATTTTGCAAGTGGAACGTTTAGCCGACTTTATTGGAAAAAAAAACCATCATCATGTTCCCTGACGACCAATGAATCTGTCTCACCGACTGCTTTAGATTGTATGACCCTTGTGATGAAGATTTGTGGGATTGAAAGGATCCTGTCACTGAGACCCAAGCAAACTGCGGAGGAATTAGCCTGTAAATGCTCCGTTATTTCCCACAGTGAATACTGAAATGTTCAGGGGCTCTGCGCCGACTAATACTGGGCATCTCAGCAGGCCCTTTACCACACTGAAGGGTCTCAGGCCACATAGTTCAGAAAATGTGAAGAATGTACAAACATGTGCCGGTAGGTATGAGATCTAGAAAATGTGGACTGAATAAATGTAACCAGGTGTTAGACCAGAGTTAGTGCACACAAGGTAATGTCACAATCCAGGGATAATGCACACAGTGATGTCACAGTACAGAGATAATACACACAGTGATGTCACAGTACAGGGATAATACACACAGCGATGTCACTGTACAGGGATAATGCACACAGTGATGTCACAGTACAGGGATAATACACACAGAGATGTCACAGTACAGGGATAATACACACAGTGATGTCACTGTACAGGGATAATACACACAGCGATGTCACTGTACAGGGATAATGCACACAGTGATGTCACAGTACAGGGATAATACACACAGAGATGTCACAGTACAGGGATAATACACACAGCGATGTCACAGTACAGGGATAATACACACAGTGATGTCATAGTACAGGGATAATACACACAGTGATGTCACAGTACAGGGATAATACACACAGTAATGTCACAGTACAGGGATAATACACACAGTGATGTCACAGTACAGGGATAATACACACAGTGATGTCACAGTACAGGGATAATACACACAGTGATGTCACAGGACAGGGAAAATACACACAGTAATGTCACAGTACAGGGATAATACAAACAGTGATGTCACAGTACAGGGATAATGCACACAGTGATGTTACTGCACAGGGATAATACACACAGTGATGTCACAGTACAGAGATAATACACACAGTGATGTCACAGTACAGGGATAATGCACACAGTGATGTTACTGCACAGGGATAATACACACACAGTGATGTCACAGTACAGGGATAATACACACAGTGATGTCACAGTACAGGGATAATACACACAGTGGTGTCACAGTACAGGGATAATACACACAGTGATGACACAGTACAGGGATAATACACACAGTGATGTCACAGTACAGGGATAAAACACACAGTGATGTCAGAGTACAGGGATAATACACACAGTGATGACACAGTACAGAGATAATACACAGTGATGTCACAGTACAGGGATAATACACATAGTGATGTCACAGTACAGGGATAATACACACAGTGATGTCACAGTACTACAGACTGTGCAGATACAGCAGACAGTAACGTGACATCTGTGACACACTATGATATGCTATGATATTGTTCAAAAACTTTTAAGTCAAAGGCCGACCAGAGCTCCGAAATTGTATTTACTAGATGCGAGGAGATGGCTTTATCTTTTGATTTACGAATCGATATCAATTTTGTGATTAGATTTGAATGACGTCTTGTTTAAGGATGGAAACTTGAGTATAATTGCAAAAACCCTGCTGGTTGTGATGATGGTTCACATACTATAACTCCCGTCATTACATTGTGGATTCATGTTTCACCCTAGATATACTATAGCAGTTAGAGTTTCTTGGCTTTGGATCAGACCTCCAGAGGTCATCTTAGATCTGATAAAAACTACTCATGACTTATATTACCAACTGGCAACCCATAAACTCTTATCAATAAGTCTTTGTCTTCTCATTGGGAAGAGTGGTGGAATGGTATTAGGCATCTCCGATTGGTTCACATCTCCTTCCACATGAGTGAAGTGCAGGTGTCAGGTCTGAGTCTTCATATATACGCTGTATTAAGGAACAGAGGAGCTAGTCAGGAGGACAAACTGCCCTCTTCACCAAAAAACAGATTGGGGAACCTTGTTGTGAATTTGCTTTTTGCTCCCTCTAGTGGTTACTAGTTTTTTGACTCTGGTTTTTCTGTCATTCCTTTTATCCGCACCTGGGTCGTTAGTTAGGGGTGTTGCTATATAAGCTCCCTGGACCTTCAGTTCAATGCCTGGCAACGTAGTTATCAGAGCTAGTCTGCTGTGCTCTTGTCTACTGATCCTGGTTCCAGTTATATCAGCTAAGTCTGCCTTTTGCTTTTTGCTATTTGTTTTGGTTTGGTATTTTTGTCCAGCTTGTTCCTAATCTATATCCTGACCTTTGCTGGAAGCTCTAGGGGGGCTGGTGTTCTCCCCCCGGACCGTTAGACGGTTCGGGGGTTCTTGAATTTCCAGTGTGGATTTTGATAGGGTTTTTGTTGACCATATAAGTTACCTTTCTTTATTCTGCTATCAGTAAGCGGGCCTCTCTGTGCTAAACCTGGTTCATTTCTGTGTTTGTCATTTCCTCTTACCTCACCGTCATTATTTGTGGGGGGCTTCTATCCAGCTTTGGGGTCCCCTTCTCTGGAGGCAAGAAAGGTCTTTGTTTTCCTCTACTAGGGGTAGCTAGATTCTCCGGCTGGAGCGTGTCATCTAGAATCAACGTAGGAATGATCCCCGGCTACTTCTAGTGTTGGCGTTAGGAGTAGATATATGGTCAACCCAGTTACCACTGCCCTATGAGCTGGATTTTTGTATTCTGCAGACTTCCACGTTCCTCTGAGACCCTCGCCATTGGGGTCATAACAGAACCTGCACATTCTCCCCCTATCATGACATGTAAAGAGCTGGCATATTTCATCAATACACCTCTTGTTTGAGAAATCCTTGCAATGTGCTGTGTTGTTTAGGATCCAAGAGGCCATTGGTCTTTATATGATGCTCTTCATCTCTTATTTTAATGAGGGCTTGTCCTTTTACACCAATCCTGTAGAAAAACAAGGTACTGACAAAGATCTACCCCCACTTCCTGTAGAGAGACAAAGACCCACCCCCATTTCCTGTAGAGAGACAAAGACCCACCCCCATTTCCTGTAGAGAGACAAAGACCTACCCCCACTTCCTGTAGAGACACAAAGACCTACCCCCACTTCCTGTAGAGACACAAAGACCTACCCCCACTTTCTGTAGAGAGACAAAGACCTACCCCCACTTCCTGTAGAGAGACAAAGACCTACCCCCACTTCCTGTATGAGACAAAGAACTATCCCCATTTCCTATAGAGAGACAAAGACCTACCCCCACTTCCTGTAGAGACACAAAGACCTACCCCCACTTCCTGTAGAGAGACAAAGACCTACCACCACTTCCTGTAGAGAGACAAAGACCAACCACCACTTCCTGTAGAAAGACAAAAACCTACCCCCACTTCCTGTAGAGAGACAAAGACCAACCCCCACTTCTTGTAGAGAGACAAATACCTACCCCCATTTCCTGTAGAGAGACAAAGACCTACCCCAACTTCCTGTAGAGAGACAAAGACCTACCCCCACTTCCTGTAGAGAGACAAAGACCTACCACCACTTCCTGTAGAGAGACAAAGACCAACCACCACTTCCTGTAGAAAGACAAAAACCTACCCCCACTTCCTGTAGAGAGACAAAGACCAACCCCCACTTCTTGTAGAGAGACAAATACCCACCCCCATTTCCTGTAGAGAGACAAAGACCTACCCCAACTTCCTGTAGAGAGACAAAGACCTACCCCAACTTCCTGTAGAGAGACAAAGACCTACCCCGACTTCCTGTAGAGAGACAAATACCTACCCCCATTTCCTGTAGAGAGACAAAGACCTACCCTCACTTCCTGTAGCGAGACAAAGACCAACCACCACTTCCTGTAGAGAGACAAAGACCCACCCCCACTTCCTGTAGGAAGACAACGACCCACCCCCACTTCCTGTAGAGAGACAAAGACCTACCCCCACTTTCTGTAGAGAGACAAAGACCTACCCCCACTTCCTGTAGAGAGACAAAGACCTACCACCACTTCCTGTAGACGAAGGCAGCGTGCCGAAATGCACGTTGGGGAGGACATCATCCAGGTACCTGGGAGTCTCACTATTTGTGTAAGTTGCTTTATAATTGTATGCATTTTTTGTGCATTCTTTACTGTATCACTACTTTGTTGTGCAGCTATGTATATTTGCACACTGTGCCGTACTTTGCACATGATTATTTTTCATACATATAATGGGCACATTTTATAATTATTTATACATATATTATGCACTGGTTTATACACATTTTTTATTATTTAGATTTCCCTTTGTTGTTGCAAATCTTCCTATTAATTTATTTTTATTTACTATTTTTCTTATAATTTGTGTATATTTTATGCACATATTTTTGCAGCAATGTCTTCAGCATTTTTTCCTGGGTGCGTCCTTGTTGTTTTTAACTATTGTAACACATTGTTTTTATATTGTCCATTGTTATACCTGATTTATTTAATAAACTATTGTGATTTTATACTATAATTCATTGGACTTTATGATGGGTTTCCTTTTGAGGTATTTCTGCAATTTTTTCTTTTCTGTTTCCTGTAGAGAGACAAAGACCTACCCCCACTTCCTGTAGAGAGACAAAAACCTACCCCCATTTCCTGTAGAGAGAGACAAAGACCCACCCCCATTTCCTGTAGAGAGACAAAGACCTACCCTCACTTCCTGTAGAAAGACAAAGACCTACCCCCACATCCTGTAGAGAGACAAAGACCTACCCCCACTTCCTGTAGAGAGAAAGACCTACCCCTACTTCCTGTAGAGAGACAAAGACCTACCCCCACTTCCTGTAGAGAGACAAAGACCTACCCCCATTTCCTGTAGAGACAAAGACCCACCCCCATTTCCTGTAGAGAGACAAAGACCTACTCCCACTTCCTTTAGAGAGACAAAGACCTACCCCCACTTCCTGTAGAGAGACAAAGTCCTACCCCCATTTCCTGTAGAGACACAAAGACCTACCCCACTTCCTGTAGAGACACAAAGACCCACCCCCATTTCCTGTACTCAGGTTTTGGCATCTCTGCTCTTCGCGACAGATTAGACTTGACAACAGGCAGTGAGCAACATGTTACACAGAAAAAATAATTTTGTAGGGATTTTTCTTTTTTGGGGAGAAGATAGTTTAAAAAAAATATTTGCAGATTGTTTATTTATTAGATGATATCATATTATCAGAAAGTAGAGGGACCATTTATGTTACAATGTATAATGAAGGAACCAAGCCAACAGATTGGGCTGTCCAAACCCTTTCTAGTGATGTAATCCAGGCAAGTCTGAATTCTACACATAATCTCCTCAGCTGGAAACTTTTTGGCTTTAATGGAACATTAATGTGATACATTTTATCATGAAAAGTCTTTTTACCGATACACAGAAATGATTTCCAAAACTCCCAAACATTTGTTTCTCAGATGTACGAGTCTCTAACCAGCCGCTAAGAACAACCAGGCGCGTTGTATATCGTGTGATATTTATGGGCTGTGCTTTGGGGCTCAACTTTTTTTCTCAAAGCAATTAAACATCTGTTGAATTTTTAAACAAACTTCTAACTTCTCTGTTATAAAAGGAGCTCAGCCTGAACAAGCCATCCGGGTCCTCCAGTGCTCGAGAGCCGAAACCTCAATGTTCTAGATACACTTGTAGCCGAGTGCATCTCAGCATATTTATGGGAAACACAAGATAAGTTGACTGCAAAGTGGCCTCTTCGTCTACTGAGAGGGAAGTTTCTGCTTAGGAGGTTGAATCAGTCTTTGGTCTGTGAACTCCCTGGGATCAAACAATATCAAAGAAGCCACATGTTGGCCTTTGATGATCAACTAGGCCAGCACAAGGCCGTATGCTTCCTTGTATCAGTCACTTGCAGGACAGAAGTTACACCTTCTTCCATTATGTGACTTTATTTTAGTTTTATTCTTTACTATATTTTTCCAGTAGGAAGTTGAATGGTGTCTGCAAATGACTAAAAACCTCACATATGTGATTTTTGGAATTTGTAACTTCTAGGATACATTGACATGGCTCCACAAAGACTCTGAATTATTCAAAACTATGGGCTCGTTCTGTGGGCTCATGCTGTCATCTGAGAGAATCGGGTCAACTATGTCAATCACACACTGATCAGAGTTTGATCAGAGAGTCAGTGTAGTGCATCCAATTCTAGTAGAAAAGGAAAAGATGGAGAAATAAATAAAAATGTCTCTTTATTCTCCATTCCGCCAGTGCCATCCGAGTGCAGTCCGATGTCTCCCATTGACTTGTATGGTCAAGTCCGATTCGAATGTCTGATGAAACTCCGGCATTCAACAAACTCTGAAAATATTGGACATGTGCACAGACCTGTACACTAACATCAGCCCGAGTGTGACCCCATGCTTTGTCCGATTACACTCAGACTGAAAATACTCTCACCTGCACCTGCAGTAATGCTCAGAGTAATTAGAATTTGGATTCTTTTGTATGGGATTAAATTCAGCGATGCAATGGTCAACAAGTAGAAAATAAGTAAATTATTACATTATACTGGCAGAGCAAAATTAATATTGATTTTAATTCTTAATGTCTATATATTATGTAATAACCTAATCACTTTTCTAATACATTTTAATTAAAATGCCCCTAACATTTCCTCTGTACTGTACATGTAGCACCCCCACCGCGGCAGGGCCGAGGGGTACCCGGTACCGGGCCTCTGAGTCTCTGTTCTGGGGTTGTCACGGTGGCTAGGCCCGGTCCGTGACCCTGCTGAGGGGCATACAGTGAAAGAATAGATGTGGATGGTGGTGGTGGTGCGGTGCAGTAAATAACGAGGACACCAGGTTGCAGTCTCTTTACCTCTTTACTGAAGATCTCTGGGTCCTCAGTCCGGATTCCGGATAACCAGGCTGCGCAAGTCCGGCCGGTCCAATGGCACCTCCAGAGTTCTCTTTGCAGGTGGAAATCTGTGCCTTCCTGCTAGCGCTATGTGTTGTGGTCCTCCCCTGCTGTGCTTACGGAAAGTCCCCACAACTGTTGTGTCTGTTTCTTATGTTCCCTCACAACTCGTTCGGATGATGTTCTTCTCCTCCGTCCCTCCCTGATGTTCTGGTTAGGACGGCACCCGTATGACAAGTAGGACCCTAGAGTCGCCCCTGTTGTGAATCCGCTTTTGGGCTCCCCTGGTGGTTGCTGGTGGTACTGATGACTTGTGTGTGCTTTGCGGTCTCAGTTCACCTGCTCCCATCAGTGTTTGGGAGTTTCCTATTTAGCCTTGCTCTCCAGTCATTTCCTTGCCGGTCATCATTGTAACCAGAGCCTTCGGTTGCATGTTCCTGCTACTAGTCTGCTGATCAGCTAAGTGGACTTTTGTCCTTTTGTTTTTGTATCTTTGTCCAGTTTGCAGTTTTGTTTTTCTCTGTAGCTGGAAGCTCTTGTGGGCTGAAATTGCCACTCCTGTGTCATGAGTTGACACAGGAGTCTTAAAGTAATTTCAGGATGGTTTTTTGAAAGGGTTTTCAGTTGACCGTGAAGTCCTCTTTTGTATCCTTCTGCTATCTAGTAAGTGGACCTCTCTTTGCTAAATCTACTTTCATACTGTGTATGTAGTTTCCTCTGAACTCACCGTTATTATATGTGGGGGGCTTCTATCATCTTTGGGGTATTTCACTAGAGGTAAGCCAGGTCTGTTTCTTCCTCTACCAGGAGTAGTTAGTCCTCCGGCTGGCGCGTGGCATCTAGGGATAATCATAGGTATGCTCCCTGGCTGCTATTAGTTGTGTGGTAGATTTAACTCACGGTCAGCTCGAGATTCCATCACCCAGAGCTCGTCCGTTATTTTTGTGTTTTGACGTTCCCCTGCCATTGGGAACCATGACAGTATGACCGGCCATGTGTTAAAGTTATTGGCAGAAGAAAGGAGAGAAAAAGAAGTCTGCAGATTTTTTTTTTTTTTCTCCCCTATGCTTGCTCCATAGTTGGATCAGTTGTATTTCAGCTCTAATTACAGCCTTTGCCTTTCTCTCCTTCTAATCCTTGAATGGCTCTGATCTCACCTGTTTAAAGATGGATCCTCAGAGTTTGGCTGCAGGTTTAAATAATCTTGCTACTAAGGTTCAAAATTTACAAGATTTTGTTATACATACTCCTATGTCTGAACCTAAAATTCCAACACCAGAGGTGTTTTCCGGAGATAGATCTCGGTTTCTGAATTTCAAATATAATTGTAAATTATTCCTTTCTCTCAGACCTCACTCCTCTGGAGATCCTGTCCAGCAGGTTAAGATTGTAATTTCTTTGCTGCGAGGTGACCCTCAAAATTGGGCATTTTCATTGACACCAGGGGATCCTGCGTTGCTCAATGTGGATGCGTTTTTTCTGGCTTTAGGGTTGCTTTATGAGGAACCTAATTTGGAGATTCAGGCTGAAAAAGCTTTGATAGCCCTATCTCAAGGGCAAGATGAAGCTGAGATATACTGCCAAAAATTTCGTAGATGGTCTGTGCTTACTCAGTGGAATGAGTGCGCCCTAGCGGCAAATTTCAGAGAGGGCCTCTCTGATGCCGTTAAAGATGTTATGGTCGGGTTCCCTGCGCCTACAGGTCTGAATGAGTCCATGGCAATGACTATTCAGATTGATCGGCGTTTGCGGGAGCGCAAGCCTGTGCACCATTTGGCGGTATCTTCTGAAAAGATGCCAGAGAATATGCAATGTGACAGAACTCTGTCCAGAAGCGAGCGGCAGAATTATAGGCGCAAAAATGGGTTATGCTTCTATTGTGGTGATTCTGCTCATGTTATATCAGCATGCTCTAAACGCACAAAGAAGGTTGACAAGTCTATTTCAATTGGCACTTTACAGTCTAAATGTATTCTGTCTGTAACCTTGATTTGTTCATTATCAGTTATTACCGTGGATGCCTATGTGGACTCTGGCGCCGCCCTGAGTCTTATGGATTGGTCCTTTGCCAGGCGCTGTGGCTTTGATTTAGAGCCTCTGGAAGTCCCTATACCTCTGAAGGGTATTGATTCTACACCTTTGGCTATGAATAAACCACAGTTCTGGACGCAAGTGACTATGCGTATGACTCCAGACCATCAGGAGGTGATTCGCTTCCTTGTGTTGTACAATTTACATGATGTTTTAGTGCTTGGATTACCATGGTTACAATCTCATAACCCAGTCCTTGACTGGAAAACAATGTCTGTGATAAGCTGGGGATGTCGGGGGGCTCATGGGGATGTACCTTTGGTTTCCATTTCGTCATCTACTCCCTCTGAGATTCCGGCGTTTTTGTCTGATTATCGTGATGTTTTTGAGGAGCCTAAAATTGGTTCACTCCCTCCCCACAGAGATTGTGATTGCGCCATAGATCTGATTCCTGGCAGTAAATTTCCAAAGGGTTGTTTGTTTAATTTATCTGTACCTGAACATACTGCTATGCGAGAGTATATCAAGGAGTCCCTGGAAAAGGGACATAGTCGTCCTTCTTCATCTCCTTTAGGAGCCGGTTTTTTCTTTGTGTCTAAAAAAGATGGCTCTCTGAGGCCTTGTATTGATTATCGACTCCTGAATAAAATTACAGTCAAATATCAGTATCCGTTGCCCTTGCTGACTGATTTGTTTGCTCGCATAAGGGGGGCTAAGTGGTTCTCTAAGATTGATCTTCGTGGGGCGTATAATTTGGTGCGAATTAAGCAGGGGGATGAGTGGAAAACCGCATTTAATATGCCTGAGGGCCATTTTGAGTATTTAGTAATGCCTTTCGGCCTTTCTAATGCACCTTCAGTCTTTCAGTCCTTTATGCATGATATTTTCCGTGAATATTTGGATAAATTTATGATTGTGTATTTGGATGATATTTTGATTTTTTCTGATGACTGGGAGTCTCATTTTCAACAGGTCAGGAGGGTTTTTCAGGTTTTGCGGGCTAGTTCTTTGTGTGTAAAGGGTTCAAAGTGTGTTTTTGGGGTTCAAAAGATTTCTTTTTTGGGGTACATTTTTTCCCCTTCTTCTATTGAGATGGACCCTGTCAAGGTTCGGGCTATTTGTGACTGGACGCAGCCTACTTCTCTTAAGAGTCTTCAGAAATTCTTGGGCTTTGCTAATTTTTATCGTCGATTTATAACTGGGTTTTCTGGCGTTGCTAAGCCTTTGACTGATTTGACTAAAAAGGGTGCTGATGTTGCCGATTGGTCCCCTGCTGCTGTGGAGGCCTTTCGGGAGCTTAAGCGCCGCTTTTCGTCTGCCCCTGTGTTGCGCCAGCCTGATGTTTCTCTTCCCTTTCAGGTTGAGGTCGATGCTTCCGAGATCGGAGCAGGGGCGGTTTTGTCGCAGAAAAGTTCCGACTGCTCAGTGATGAGACCTTGTGCATTCTTTTCTCGAAAATTTTCGGCCGCCGAGCGGAACTATGATGTTGGTAATCGGGAGCTTTTGGCCATGAAGTGGGCGTTTGAGGAGTGGCGTCATTGGCTTGAGGGTGCCAGACATCAGGTGGTGGTTTTGACTGATCACAAGAATCTGATTTATCTAGAGTCGGCCAGGCGCCTGAATCCTAGACAGGCACGCTGGTCGTTGTTTTTCTCTCGGTTTAATTTTGTGGTCTCATACCTACCGGGTTCTAAAAATGTGAAGGCAGATGCTCTTTCTAGGAGTTTTGAGCCTGACTCTCCTGGGGATTCTGAACCTGCTGGTATCCTTAAGGATGGGGTGGTTTTGTCTGCTGTCTCCCCAGACCTGCGACGTGCTTTGCAAGAATTTCAGGCGGATAGACCTGATCGTTGTCCGCCTGGTAGACTGTTTGTTCCTGATGATTGGACCAGTAGAGTCATCTCGGAAGTTCATTCTTCTACGCTGGCAGGTCATCCTGGAATTTTTGGTACCAGAGATTTGGTGGCTAGGTCCTTCTGGTGGCCTTCCCTGTCTCGAGATGTGCGTGTTTTTGTGCAGTCTTGTGATGTTTGTGCTCGGGCTAAGCCTTGTTGTTCTAGGGCTAGTGGGTTATTGTTGCCCTTGCCTATCCCGAAGAGGCCTTGGACGCACATCTCTATGGACTTTATTTCTGATCTCCCTGTTTCTCAGAAAATGTCTGTCATCTGGGTGGTGTGTGACCGTTTTTCTAAAATGGTTCATTTGGTACCTTTGCCTAAGTTGCCTTCCTCATCTGAATTGGTCCCTCTATTTTTTCAAAATGTGGTTCGCTTGCATGGTATTCCGGAAAACATCGTTTCTGACAGGGGAACCCAGTTCGTGTCTAGATTTTGGCGGGCATTCTGTGCCAGGTTGGGCATTGAATTGTCTTTTTCGTCTGCATTCCATCCTCAGACTAATGGCCAGACGGAGCGAACTAATCAAACTTTGGAGACTTATTTGAGGTGTTTTGTGTCTGCTGATCAGGATGACTGGGTTGCCTTTTTGCCGTTGGCAGAATTTGCTCTTAATAATCGGGCTAGTTCTGCCACTTTGTTTTCCCCTTTCTTTTGCAATTCAGGGTTTCACCCTCGTTTTTCATCTGGTCAGGTGGAATCTTCGGATTGTCCGGGAGTGGATGCTGTGGTGGATTGGTTGCATCGGATTTGGGGACAAGTGGTGGACAATTTGAAGTTGTCCCAGGAGAGGACTCAGCAGTTTGCTAACCGCCGTCGTCGTGTTGGTCCTCGCCTTCGTGTTGGGGACTTGGTGTGGTTGTCTTCCCGTTTTGTCCCTATGAGGGTTTCTTCTCCTAAGTTTAAGCCTCGGTTCATCGGTCCTTATAGGATTTTGGAGATTCTTAACCCTGTGTCCTTTCGTTTGGACCTCCCGGCATCTTTCGCTATCCATAATGTATTCCATCGGTCGTTGTTGCGGAGGTATGAGGTACCGGTGGTTCCTTCTACTGAACCTCCTGCTCCTGTGCTGGTTGAGGGTGAATTGGAGTACGTTGTAGAGAAGATCCTGGACTCCCGTATTTCCAGACGGAGACTTCAGTATCTGGTTAAATGGAAGGGCTATGGTCAAGAAGATAATTCTTGGGTAACTGCCTCTGATGTTCATGCCTCGGATTAGGTTCGTGCCTTTCATAGGGCTCATCCAGATCGCCCTGGTGGTTCTCGTGAGGGTTCGGTGCCCCCTCCTTAAGGGGGGGGTACTGTTGTGAATCCGCTTTTGGGCTCCCCTGGTGGTTGCTGGTGGTACTGATGACTTGTGTGTGCTTTGCGGTCTCAGTTCACCTGCTCCCATCAGTGTTTGGGAGTTTCCTATTTAGCCTTGCTCTCCAGTCATTTCCTTGCCGGTCATCATTGTAACCAGAGCCTTCGGTTGCATGTTCCTGCTACTAGTCTGCTGATCAGCTAAGTGGACTTTTGTCCTTTTGTTTTTGTATCTTTGTCCAGTTTGCAGTTTTGTTTTTCTCTGTAGCTGGAAGCTCTTGTGGGCTGAAATTGCCACTCCTGTGTCATGAGTTGACACAGGAGTCTTAAAGTAATTTCAGGATGGTTTTTTGAAAGGGTTTTCAGTTGACCGTGAAGTCCTCTTTTGTATCCTTCTGCTATCTAGTAAGTGGACCTCTCTTTGCTAAATCTACTTTCATACTGTGTATGTAGTTTCCTCTGAACTCACCGTTATTATATGTGGGGGGCTTCTATCATCTTTGGGGTATTTCACTAGAGGTAAGCCAGGTCTGTTTCTTCCTCTACCAGGAGTAGTTAGTCCTCTGGCTGGCGCGTGGCATCTAGGGATAATCATAGGTATGCTCCCTGGCTGCTATTAGTTGTGTGGTAGATTTAGCTCACGGTCAGCTCGAGATTCCATCACCCAGAGCTCGTCCGTTATTTTTGTGTTTTGACGTTCCCCTGCCATTGGGAACCATGACACGCCCCTCTCCTAGTGCGCCCCCCATGTCTTCATAGGTGATGTATGTGAGACAGCCCGCCTGAGACTGACTGTCCTGCCGTTGGTTTGAAGTATTGCTTGGAGCTAGATATATAAATACTTCCTCGGCGTTCCGGCCGCCGGTTGTGCGCCTCAGTAGGATGTTGCCTCGGTCTTACAGCACGACTCCTACTGGTATTTCTCCTCTTGCTTTGATCTCGTTTCTCACTCAGCACAATCTATCTCGCTTCCAATCCTTCCTTGGGCACCGCCGCTATACTGAGCAGGCACGGTCCCGTTACGTTCTCTCCAGTTGCCAGGCCTCTGTCAGGATCCCACCCCTGACAGGGACCCTACCGAATCTTTCCCCACAACACCCTCTGCCACAAGGTGTTGCCTGGTTCCAACCCAGTCAGCTTTCTCTCTAACTTCCTGCCTGACCCCCAGTTTTACCAGTATGTGAGGAGTGGCCTAATGAATAGAACCCTTAGCTCCCCCTGGAGGCCCGGCTGTGAAATGTATTGGTGTCTGTGATACCTGGTCAGATGAACTCCTTCAGTGCCATCAGACGTACCATAGCTCCCCTTAGCGGCGGAGCCACAGTACTGCAACGACCAGGACTCTGGGGCGCTGCACTCCCCCCCGGTTAAATCCAGTACTCCTGGACTGGGAAGAAAACAACAATACAGGTTAGCAAAAAGACATACAATTTTGTTGAGTGCAAAATCAATAAGTATACTTGAACAGAGCTTCCCTTTATGGGAGGTGAGGACACTTGAACGTTACAAACATGGTAAAATACTTTTAAATAACTTTTCTATAAATAACTCTCTTTACCCAACCGGGTATTCTACTAAGTGCAAAATTTTTAGACATTAATTCAACATTGCCTTTAAGGACGTACACTCTGAATCCGCTAAAGACCTTCTTATAACACATTATAAGGCTTGAGCAACTGTGCTACATTCTCCTACTTTATGTCTGCAGGACCGCCTGTCCTAAACGCTCCAGACCTACTGCCTCTCCTTTCTTTACAGGACCGCCCCGTCCAGCCCGGGCCTACTGCCCTTCCACCACTATACACAGTATAGAACATATCATTTTTCTTCAGTTTAGGATCAACAGGCCATCTCCATATGGCTCCTAGGAGGACTCACCAACTAACCCCGCCCGGGTTCACTTTCTGTCCTCATTCTTCCATCAACATTATCAAACACTTTTCACATTTAACTAGTTGGTTACATTTAACGTTTACATATCAACATTATCACTTTCTTTCTTCTAAGACATTATTGCCCTCTAGCTGTCTTAAGGCAATACCATTCCTAAGTGCAACGTGTGAACATCCCCTTTAAGAGGGGACCAAGTCTTTATGAGGTAGCACAGCTTCTTCAGCTACCAGTCCGTACACAGTAAGGACTCCGGTGCGGTATCTTCGCAAAGAGTCCTTTTTTCCATGTAAAACCAGTAAGGAGCACCTTTAAGAAGGTGCAACTATTTACAAAGAGTTTATATCATGCACTGTTCATGATTCCAGCAGTTCTTTTCAACAGGAAACAAAAAGTAGAAAAATAACCAAAAAGCAATAGGGATCCCGGGTCAACAAAGGGATCCCTTTAAGAGTTAACCCTGGACGGGTTTTAAAGCAGCATAACAGGAAACAAACAGTTAACTATTTACATACTCAGGTTTCCGAGGTTTATCCGCATAGTAGGTTACAAGGCATCAGTTGGTAGCAAACACTCCCTGGCCTGGGAAGATCTGTATTCGCCTTCTCATCCGATGCGGCATCGAGGTCACTAGTCGGTCTTTCAGGTATAATCTGGGTTCGAATGTCAATTTTGGTAGTAAGTTCAGTGGTAGAGATAATGCACTCTGTAGTAGTAGTGCTGGGACTCGTCGGTTCAGAGGTAGTCTTAGTCAGGGCAGCAGGTAGCGCTGCTGCAAGATCAGTCACTGGAACGGAGTCAGCAGTTGTGGCACTAGCAGTCACTGGAGTGGTGTCGGTCGTCAGGGCAGGGTCGTCCTTCATATCTGCTTCAGATGCGGTCCCTCCAGTGCCGGTCTGCTCTGCCTCCGCTGGGTCTGGAACGCTGGTTGCAGGGCCTTGCGCTGCGGCGTTGTCATCTCCGTTTGCAGCATCTCGCTTTCCGGCAGGGCCTTGCTTTCTGGCTTCGGAGTGCTGGAACTTCTTTCTTGCTCCGGACCAGACGAGGCTGCCGACAGATGTCTGGGGAGGCTCCCGATGATGGTCTTCTTCCATCCAGCCTCAGTGCTCAGCTGCGTCTGCAGGAGTTGGTAGATCAGCTCGTCCGCTCCGGTCTGCAGGAGGTCAGCATCAACTGTGGAGGTCTGGCTGCGGTGCCTCTCCGGGTAGCTCGGTGAGTCCTCGGCTCCAACCCCACGCTCCGGCTCCGGGCGGCTGGCCATGGCGTCCTCCATGTCGCTCACTTCTTCTTCCTGGTCCTTTTCCCGCTCTCTCCTTCGTGGGCGGTTTCGCTTTCTCTGTTTCCGCCCACCATTGAGAATCAGGAGGCAGATCTCTGCTGCTGACGGACACGTCCTCACGGTGCAGAAATATTTAGACTGGGCGGCCATTGTCCTTCGCGCTCTTCAGCTTGTCCACGCCCACTCCACGCCCTTCTTCTTCTCCTGCGCTCTCCTCAGCGCTGTAATGGCGGCGGATTTTGGCGGAAACTCCTGGCGGCAAGTGGCAACACACAGTCTTTGTAATAAAGTACCAGTCCAAGCACAATAAATCACAGTTCCAAGGCACACATGACCTGATACTTCAGGCTTAAGTAAATCCTGTTCGTGACGCCAAGTTGTAGCGCCCCCACCGCCGCAGGGCCGAGGGGTACCCGGTACCGGGCCTCTGAGTCTCTGCTCTGGGGTTGTCACGGTGGCTAGGCCCAGTCCGTGACCCTGCTGAGGGGCGTACAGTGAAAGAATAGATGTGGATGGTGGTGGTGGTGCGGTGCAGTAAATAACGAGGACACCAGGTTGCAGTCTCTTTACCTCTTTACTGAAGATCTCTGGGTCCTCAGTCCGGATTCCGGATAACCAGGCTGCGCAAGTCCGGCCGGTCCAATGGCACCTCCAGAGTTCTCTTTGCAGGTGGAAATCTGTGCCTTCCTGCTAGCGCTATGTGTTGTGGTCCTCCCCTGCTGTGCTTACGGAAAGTCCCCACAACTATTGTGTCTGTTTCTTATGTTCCCTCACAACTCGTTCGGATGATGTTCTTCTCCTCCGTCCCTCCCTGATGTTCTGGTTAGGATGGCACCCATATGACGAGTAGGCTCGGAGCTCTTCCGGGACCCTAGAGTCGCCCCTCTCCTAGTGCGCCCCCCATGTCTTCATAGGTGATGTATGTGAGACAGCCCGCCTGAGACTGATTGTCCTGCCGTTGGTTTGAAGTATTGCTTGGAGCTAGATATATAAATACTTCCTCGGCGTTCCGGCCGCCGGTTGTGCGCCTCAGTAGGATGTTGCCTCGGTCTTACAGCACGACTCCTAAAGGTATTTCTCCTCTTGCTTTGATCTCGTTTCTCACTCAGCACAATCTATCTCGCTTCCAATCCTTCCTTGGGCACCGCCGCTATACTGAGCAGGCACGGTCCCGTTACGTTCTCTCCAGTTGCCAGGCCTCTGTCAGGATCCCACCCCTGACAGGGACCCTACCGAATCTTCCCCCACAACACCCTCTGCCACAAGGTGTTGCCTGGTTCCAACCCAGTCAGCTTTCTCTCTAACTTCCTGCCTGACCCCCAGTTTTACCAGTATGTGAGGAGTGGCCTAATGCATAGAACCCTTAGCTCCCCCTGGAGGCCCGGCTGTGAAATGTATTGGTGTCTGTGATACCTGGTCAGATGAACTCCTTCAGTGCCATCAGACGTACCATAGCTCCCCTTAGCGGCGGAGCCACAGTACTGCAACGACCAGGACTCTGGGGCGCTGCACTCATAACGGCTTTATTTTTTTTTATCAACTTCTATATTGATGACATTTCGTATGAGAATCCCAATGCAAGTTGAGATATTCAAACGAGTCGTCAATGGGCAGAGGCTATGGACTTTGGCGCAGCCTCTGTTTGCATCTTGAAACGAAACATCATTAGTGCCCTCCAATTCAGAAGTTGGACTAATCCCTGTTCTACTGAGCATGCGCCAATTGTCAATTTTGACCTTGGTTCCGTATGTGCTCCCTTGTCACTGTGAGATATTATTTTCAATATACAGTGACAGTGCGCTCCCTCACTGGTTCTAGTGAGAAGTGGTGAGCTGGCAACAGAGCAACACTGTCAGTGTGCATTGTAAGGAAAGAAGATGATGAGCAGAGAGAACAGAGACCGGCCCTGCCCACAAAATAGACGCCATTGACAGTGCGCTCCCTCGCCAGCTGTAATGAGAAGTAACGAGCTGGCAACAGATCAAGACTGTCATTGTGCATTGTAAGGAGAGAAGATAATGAGCAGAGAGAGCAGAGACCAGCACCGCCCACGAAACAGACGTCATTAACAGTGCGCTCCTTCATCAGCTCTAATGAGAAGTGATGAGCTGGCAACAGATCAACACTGTCATTGTTTATTTTATGGAAAGAAGATAATGAGCAGAGAGAGCAGAGACCAGCCCTACCCACAAAACAGATGTCATTGACAATGCACTCCCTGACCAGCTCTAATGAGAAGTGACGAGCTGGCAACAGAGCAAAACTTTCAGTGTGCATTGTAAAGAGAGAAGATGATGAGCAGAGACCAGCCCTGTCCACGAAACAGATGTCATTGACAGTGCGCTCCCTTGATAGGTCTATTGAGAAGTAATGAGCTGGCAACAGAGCAACACTGTCATTGTGCATTGTAAAGAAAGAAGATAATGACCAGAGAGATCAGAGACCAGCTCCACCCACGAATGAGATGTCACTTTCAAGGATGGGGCTGGTCTCTTCTTGCCATATTCTCTCCTTTCAGTGTGCATTGACAGTGTGCTTTCTTGTTGGCTCACCACTTCTCATTAGAGCTGGCTAGGGAGTGCACTGTCACTATGCTTTGAACAGAATATGGCACAGTTTGAGGGAGCTCATATAGGAATTGACACTGACGTATGCTAAGTAGAGTATGGACTAGCCCAGTTCCTGAAATGAACATCACCCATGATGGTTCATTTCAATGGAATACCCCTTTATGAAGTCCCATTTGAGTACTTTAACATGTACTGGGAATTCTCAAATAAAATGTTAACATGGAAATAGGTAAAAAAAAAAAAAAAGCAATAGACAGATTAGAGAGGGACTTTTTTTAGTTAAAATATAATAGATTAACCCCCCCCCCAAATATAGTTAAAACGTTAATAAATAAATACATTAATAAATATGGAATACAAAAAATATATCCATAAAGATGTATATATTAAGTAAAAAAATAACAAAAAAATGTAAATAAATATATAAATAAGACACAAACAAACACAGGAAAAAAAATAGTAAAATCATGAATAAATACATTGATACATTAAATAAACATATGACAAAACTTTAAATATAAATAAAAGATGAATAAATATAGAAAACTCAATGAAAAAAAAAACCCTTACAAAATGAAAGATACTTAAAAAAAATAGTAAAATAATTTAAAAAAAATGTTTTTACACCTGAGGAATACTCCCCCATGCTTTTCATTTCTCCTCTAATAACCCTCAGTGACGGGACACAGGACTGAAGAGCTGGTGAAGTCGTTTTGCAGAGGGCAGCAGTTCTGACTTGCCATAAAACAATAGTGAGCTGATATCATTAGTGCGCATAGTTCCTTCGGTATTTCAGCTTCACAATAAAGTTTAATTACTATAGAAGTTGAAGAGCAACGACAACAGAACGACGGCGGATAATCGTCTTCTTGACACAGTCGGCAGAATTACTTAATCACCTGCTTGTAATTTGGCTAAGTGCAGACATTTTGCCGTCGCACACTGTCCCCGCGCTGCATCTTATCTTTACCCTTCTAGGATGTGACTTGGTGTTGACAGGCGACTGTCTGATTCTGATAGAATGGGGGTTTGGAAGACCCCAATTTGCAAAATAGTGATGGGTTCCAAAAATGTTACCCACATCTATTAATCATTTATTCCGGATATGCCATGAAAAATATAGGTAAAAAAGATACTTTGCGGCTTGGCATTTATTCCCCTGTTATTCCCCCAACAGTAAGAAAAGCTTAAGAACCTTAAGGGTAAGTTCACACAGGACGTTTTTGCTGCGTATATTTTTCTGCAGCAAGACCTGATCATCTTGGCAGGAAAGAAGCTGCGTCAAAAAAGCAGGTTTAGGTGCGTTTTTTGTTGCGTTTTTGTTGCGTTTTTTTTCTCTTTGTCCAGGCTAATATCCTTGGATTTTCAGCAGCAAAAACGCAGCAAATAATGATACCTGTGTTTTTGCTGCGTTTTTGCTGTGTGTTTTTCAACACCCATTCAAGTCAATGGGTGAAAAAACGCAGCAAAAACGCTGAAAGAAGTGACATGCTTTATGTAAAAAAAAACGCAGCAAAGCACAAAATACCGATCAAACAAAAAAAACAATGTGTGTGCATGAGATTTCAGAAATCTCATAGGCTTTGCTGGTATTGTAAAAAGCAGCTGAAAATTAGTATTAAAAAACGGAGCAAAAAAAGCAGCAAAAACCTCCTGTGTGAACTTACCCTTAGAATATATAAACATATGCAGACAATTGCTAATTCCACATAGTGATGGCTGCAGAAACCAAAAAAAAAGTATATTTTAACTTTGTGTCTGTGTAGATGTGAAGCCCAGTATCAGTGCTGCTCGTTCCCTTTTTTGCGCCTTCTCCGCATCGTCCTCTGCAGATCGGTTGAGTCTAAGTATAAAATGAATGTAGATTCCGACATTATTGTGAATCAGCGTCACAGGTTGTATGATGTTTCATGGGAGGAAGGGGCTGTGTGTCCTAAATAGGGTGCAGGCACAGTAAATATGAATGCTGCACTGCTTTCCCCGCTTCCGATAAATCAGCGCCCTTAGACAATGCATTAAATATTACGACCGTCCGCCCGCGCTCAGCGCTCTCTCCGGTTTACTGCTTGTTAAATCCAACATCTGAGCATTGTCAGGATCATGAAATTTACAGCACAAGAGATTTCATTCAAATCTGTCGCAAGGGCGGTCGGATAAATGTTTGTTGATGCACAAGGTTATTACCAGGAAAGGTTACAGATGTAGCGGAGACAAATGGATCGTTCCTGCTCTGCACTGGGATAACTTTGACTTATCGAGATTTCCATTATTATTTGTCCACCCTGGATCCAGCGCATCTGAAATAAAGAATGAAGCAACTTTGTAACTAATCTTAATTTGAAATCTTCTTTTAACATTCAGGTCAGTTCCTGTCCCCCTGTTTCCACGTCTGTCACAGAGCAGCATCGCAGTTTGTCAAAGGTGACGCAGAGCAGGGACTCTACAGTCCTGCTTAATTTCTGGGACTTTTGGGGCTGATCAGTCCCGGAGCTATGGGGATAATCCCTAGTTGTTTAGGTTGCTCTTTTTCTGTGAGCTGTTTCCTGTTTAATCTCCTGAACCTCTGACTCTCACTGCCAGTTATACATTAATCCACTCTGGTTCAGTCCTGTGATTTCAGCTCCTGCTTAGCTTGTCTGAATTCCTGTTGTTTGATCTTGTCTCATTTCCTGACCTTCTGATTTTGTACCTTGACCTGTACAGCTATATTCTCATTATCAGCATATCTGTCTCTTTTTGGTGCTTCCCATGATTTCCATTGCCTTGGCAGCGGCAGCCTGACACTGAGCACCACTAGTATCTCCAGGTCTCGATCTTTATCAGGGCCATGTTTGACCAGTGCTTTATTACTTAATATTTATTATAGCTGCAAAATATGTTGGTAGGAAAATAGATTTATCTACGTTGTTTTATTTGTAACTTCTGTCTCTTCCAGATTCCATAGTGATATTATATAGTGTCCGTCCAAAATTAGTATATATTTTACAGAATGCTGTGCCTCCATTATTCACAGCATTTCTAAGTGCAAATCTCCATAAAATGTTGAATATTTATGTAAATGGTATTGTTTGGGGTTGATCTTGTTAGATTCTGCCCCCTCCTCCATTCACATGCAAAGTCTCCAATGCCTCTTCAATTAATCTGTTTATGTGATCGTCCTGAGCATGGGACAAGGCATCTTAGCTGTAATCTACAATTGCCATCTGAGTTTCCACATTACACTGCATTCTGATAACAGGATTGCCGAGTTATGAATGCAGCTCTGGAGCTGATTGGAGTAGCAAACATTCACATTACACTGCATTCTGATAACAGGATTGCAGAATTATGAATGCAGCTCTGGAGAGGATTGGAGTAGCAAACATTCACATTACACCGTATTCTGATAACAGGATTGCAGAATTATGAATGCAGCTCTGGAGCTAATTGGAATATCAAACATTCACATTACACTGCATTATGATAACAAGATTGCAGAGTTATGAATGCAGCTCTGGAGAGGATTGGAGTAGCAAACATTTACAATACACCGTATTCTGATAACAGGATTGCAGAATTATGAATGCAGCTCTGGAGCTGATTGGAGTAGCAAACATTCACATTACACTGCATTATGATAACAAGATTGCAGAGTTATGAATGCAGCTCTGGAGCTGATTGGAGTAGCAAACATTCACATTACACTGCATTCTGATAACAGGATTGCAGAATTATGAATGCAGCTCTGGAGCTGTTTGGAATATCAAACATTCACATTACACTGCATTATGATAACAAGATTGCGGAGTTATGAATGCAGCTCTGGAGAGGATTGGATTAGCAAACTTTCACTTTACACCGTATTCTGATAACAGGATTGCAGAATTATGAATGCAGCTCTGGAGCTGATTGGAGTAGAAAACATTCACATTACACTGCATTATGATAACAAGATTGCAGAGTTATGAATGCAGCTCTGGAGAGGATTGGAGTAGCAAACATTTACATTACACTGCATTCTGATAACAGGATTGCAGAATTATGAATGCAGCTCTGGAGCTAATTGGAATATCAAACATTCACATTACACTGCATTCTGATAACAAGATTGCAGTGTTATGAATGCAGCTCTGGAGAGGATTGGAGTAGCAAACATTCACAATACACCATATTCTGATAACAGGATTGCAGAATTATGAATGCAGCTCTGGAGCTAATTGGAATATCAAACATTCACATTACACTGCATTCTGATAACAGGATTGCAGAGTTATGAATGCAGCTCTGGAGCTGATTGGAGTAGCAAACATTCACATTACACTGCATTATGATAACAAGATTGCAGAGTTATGAATGCAGCTCTGGAGCTGATTGGAGTAGCAAACATTCACATTACACCATATTCTGATAACAGGATTGCAGAGTTATGAATGCAGCTCTGGAGCTAATTGGAATATCAAACATTCACATTACACTGCATTCTGATAACAAGATTGCAGAGTTATGAATGCAGCTCTGGAGAGGATTGGAGTAGCAAACATTCACAATACACCGTATTCTGATAACAGGATTGCAGAATTATGAATGCAGCTCTGGAGCTAATTGGAATATCAAACATTCACATTACACTGCATTATGATAACAAGATTGCAGAGTTATGAATGCAGCTCTGGAGAGGATTGGAGTAGCAAACATTTACAATACACCGTATTCTGATAACAGGATTGCAGAATTATGAATGCAGCTCTGGAGCTGATTGGAGTAGCAAACATTCACATTACACTGCATTATGATAACAAGATTGCAGAGTTATGAATGCAGCTCTGGAGCTGATTGGAGTAGCAAACATTCACATTACACTGCATTCTGATAACAGGATTGCAGAATTATGAATGCAGCTCTGGAGCTGTTTGGAATATCAAACATTCACATTACACTGCATTATGATAACAAGATTGCGGAGTTATGAATGCAGCTCTGGAGAGGATTGGATTAGCAAACTTTCACTTTACACCGTATTCTGATAACAGGATTGCAGAATTATGAATGCAGCTCTGGAGCTGATTGGAGTAGCAAACATTCACATTACACTGCATTATGATAACAGGATTGCAGAATTATGAATGCAGCTCTGGAGCTGATTGGAATATCAAAGATTTAGGCAACTGAAAGAAAAGCAGTTTCCGCTGCAGAATTGCATGGACCTGACATCAACTAGGCAAGATATTTACTGTTTTAATTATTTTCAGATATTCCAGTTGACCTTTTGTCCTAACAGACATATTTCTGAGTCTCTGAGGAAGCGCTTTAAATGTAGAATCGTTACAGATTAGCGAATTGATTCGTTATGTTTGAGTTTCAGAATAAATAGTTCATCAGGACTCACATTAAAGGGGTTTCCCGAAAAATAGAAAAGTGGTAACCTTTGCATTATACTGCATCTGACTTCTGATATCTCACTGCAAATATTAGAGATAAGCAAATTAATTGATGAACTCTATATACTCTGGTCACTTCTCAAGATCCCTCCAAACTGCCTGCTACCTCCTGTCATCCCCAGCTCCTTTTATCATCATCCGGCATGGTGCAACATCATGTATCCATCAAGTCACAATGACTGCATTGCGTCAGGCCGACTAATACAAAGAGGGACACGTGACTGCAAGTATGCGATTTGCATACAAGCTGTCACATGCCGACTAGACGTGAATTGAGCTAGGCCAGACACGTCTAGTCGGAATGTGGCTAGAAGTATGCAAGTCTCATACTTGCAGTCAGATATTCGCCCGCTTCCAGCTCTGGCAAATCCTGACAGCATGCAGTGCTTGCGATATGAGGATTCGCAAGTCTTCCGTTCCATCTTTTTCTCTGAAGAGGCAATTTGCATAGACAAAATAGAAACATTAAATCATCTCCCCAATATCAATTTAGTGACCAATGCATTGGAAGAAAATTAGCTTTTAAAACTGGAGAAAAGTGATGGAGACTAATGGACTACGTTTGGGAATCTGTACATTTTTTCTCTGTGCTGCTCTCTAGTAAGATTTTTTAATTTTCCAGAGCTGGATTTACAGCTACACTGCTCAATACAACCACTGTATAATGTTCTCCATGCTGCTGCTGCTTTTCATAATGATGTACCCAAGCCCCAATTTTCTTTAAAAGTTTACAGAAGAGGCAGGACTCCCTAGTAAATACTTTATCTGACCCCAAATCTAGACTCACAGCTACACTCTTCTGTACATTTTTCTCTATGTTGCTGTTGGGGAATTTTGGGCTATTTTAGCATTTTCATCCAATAAGGACAGCTGCGATTCCTCATTCTGATTGGAGGAGATGATCTCTGGGATCAGAATCTGGTGATTTGCATTCACGTAAGTCCATGAACCATGATTCCTTAGCTTGTGGCTTCTTTGGCTTTGCCTAGAATGGAATATTCAGTGGATAGGCTACAATAATGAGAATGACCTCGAGGTCATTCTCATTGTTGTGATTTGCAGAAAAATGATATGAGGCCTTAATACTTCTGCCCCTCTCCACAGACGTAAAGATAAAATGCCCATACGTCGCGTTGTCGTTAATCACGTATAGCTTCGGCGTCCGTCGTGACTGGTGCCGTTTCGTAGTGGTAATCTCGTTATTTCCGCATGAACTTGTAGCGGATAAGGATTACTTCTCATCAGATGTTGTTGTAGAAAAGATGGATTTTGTAATAATTCTGGGGCTTGATTCTCTCGGAATGAATAAAAATTTATGTTTTCAGGCTCCCTAAGAATAAAATACACCGGAGATCGCATTATCCTGACATAATAGACTCCGATGTGAGTGAGAAAATTCATAGAATAGTCTAAAGCGAGAAAATGGAGAATATTTCACCTGTTTAACAGTCGATAAAGAACAGGAGGTGGCGCGCATGGATGTGCCAATAATATGGATGGCATGACACTGGGGAAAATGTGTCAAATCTTTGCATGCCTTAGGTGTAGGCGATGGGGCAGATTTACGGGATGGTTCAGCAAAGCTTTCATGCCACAAAACTGGTGGAAGAGCTGTGAAAAGTCAATTTGGAGTTGCACAAAAATTGGGCAAATTATGGTGTTTTCATAAAAATCTGAAGCTGATCTCCTGAAATGGACGGAGATGGGGAGGAGGCGGCAGAGAGCATAGCCAAGCATTTTCTACACCAGAATTGCTACTCCAATCCCTGACTGGAGTACAATTTCTGGAGAGGCACTGGACACTCAGAACATGCACCGGATTCATTAAGTTGCGAGTTTGCTACATTATACTCGAGATAGCAGTTCATTAAGACTGGTGGGTGCTACGCCAACCTTATGGAATTGGCCCCATAGTATTTATTCCTTAAGCTTAGCCTAAATGTAGATCTGACAAGTGGAAGAATGAATCAAAATGTATCTCAGTGGTGTTCATTGTGTGATAAATTATAGAGGTTGGCCACCAATATTTTATTGACCAGAAGTCCTCGGACGCTACCGGAACACAGTAACTCCATTGTTTCTATAGCGGTCTATGCCGGGTACTGTAGATCCACTACTTATACAAATGAATAGCGGGTGGATCTGTAGTACCCAGCTGCAACCACTAGAGTTTTGACGGAGATGCAGAGTTCCTATGGCATCGGAGAATTTCCACCCCACCGCCGGTATCATCTGGTTGGTGTTATAACCTGACCTCAGGATAGGCCATTAATAAAAAAGTATTGCCCCTTTACAGTCATCATATCATATAGCACTGTATTCTTACAATTGCTCATTTTGCCTTTCTACCCAGATAATTCTTCTCTTTTCCATTAGGTCTGTGATTTCCCAGGATCAAAAACTGACGAGCTGAATCCTTCTAAGCTATGTAGATAGAGGTTGTCTCGTTTCCCTGCATGAGTCATGAGTCACTGCAAAAAGTCCCTGGCAGGGGGAAAACCTGAGTCAGGAAGTGAAAAGGGGAATGATAAATGCAGGGAGAAGAGACTTCCTGCGTCTACATAGAGCAGAGAAAAGAGAAGAATTAACTGTGTAGAAGGGAAAAGGAGAAATAATAATAATAATATGATGACTGCAATATATTAAGAGGATCATGTAAACTATGATGGGAGGAGGAGGAGGAGGAGGAGGAGGAGTGCTTCTTTAATCGCTAGACATGTCAGACACTTTATATCACGCTTTGGTTAGCTGAGATTAGATGAATATGTGTCAAAAGTTCTGTGCAATGTGACACATGTTAACATCCTCCCTTTCTCGATGTCACAGTTACATTTTTTACACTATTCAAAAAAGTCTAGTGAAGGGAAACTGTATCTAAAATGCATATTAAATATGGAACCAGGCGTGAATGCTACTTTATTATTACAAATTGAGTTAGAGTTCTTGTGCATTTATCTTAGTAAATCTGTTTCAATATTTTTCTCAAAAGTAAATCCAGATTAATAATTTCCAACTGGATCTGCACCCTGAGAATACAGGGGCAGTGGAAAATATCATTGGCCAACAGCAAATCCGTCTTCTGTTGTAGTTGTACTCCATATCATATTGTTATGCTTTTAGATAGATGGATAGAGGAATGGATCAATCCATAGATTAACAGATAGATAAATAGATAGATAATACATAATACACTCACCGGCCACTTTATTAGGTACACCATGCTAGTAACGGGTTGGACCCCCTTTTGCCTTCAGAACTGCCTCAATTCTTCGTGGCATAGATTCAACAAGGTGCTGGAAGCATTCCTCAGAGATTTTAGTCCATATTGACATGATGGCATCACACAGTTGCCGCAGATTTGTCGGCTGCACATCCCAAAGATGCTCCATACAAGGCAGGATGGATCCATGCTTTCATGTTGTTTACCAAATTCTGACCCTACCATCCGAATGTCGCAGCAGAAATCGAGACTCATCAGACCAAGCAACGTTTTTCCAATCTTCTACTGTCCAATTTCGATGAGCTTGTACAAATTGTAGCCTCAGTTTCCTGTTCTTAGCTGAAAGGAGTGGTACCCGGTGTGGTCTTCTGCTGCTGTAGCCCATCTGCCTCAAAGTTCGACGCACTGTGCGTTCAGAGATGCTCTTAGGCCTACCTTGGTTGTAACGGGTGGCGATTTGAGTCACTGTTGCCTTTCTATCAGCTCGAACCAGTCTGCCCATTCTCCTCTGACCTCTGGCATCAACAAGGCATTTCCGCCCACAGAACTGCCGCTCACTGGATTTTTTTTCTTTTTCGGACCATTCTCTGTAAACCCTAGAGATGGTTGTGCGTGAAAATCCCAGTAGATCAGCAGTTTCTGAAATACTCAGACCAGCCCTTCTGGCACCAACAACCATGCCACGTTCAAAGGCACTCAAATCACCTTTCTTCCCCATACTGATGCTCGGTTTGAACTGCAGGAGATTGTCTTGACCATGTCTACATGCCTAAATGCACTGAGTTGCCGCCATGTGATTGGCTGATTAGAAATTAAGTGTTAACAAGAAGTTGGACAGGTGTACCTAATAAAGTGGCCAGTGAGTGTATATGGGTGATAGATCGATCGATAGGTAGGTAGATAGATAGATGATAGATAATAGATAGATAATTGATAGATAATAGATAGATAAGTAATAGACAGATAGATAATAGATAATGGATAAATGATATATAGATAATAGATAGACAATAGATAATAGATACATTGATAATAGATACATAATAGATGATAGATAAATAATAGATAGATAAGTAATAGATAGATAGATAATAGATAGATACCAGATAATAGATAGATAATAGATAATAGATAGATAGATAATAGATAGATAAGTAATAGATAGATAGATAGATAATAGATAGATACCAGATAATAGATAGATAATAGATAATAGATAGATAGATAATAGATAGATAATAGATAGATAATAGATAGATGATAGATAGATAGATAGATAGATAGATAGATAGATAAATAATGGATAAATAATATATAGATAATATATAGATAATAGATAAATTGTTAATAGATACATAATAGATGATAGACAGATAATAGATAGATAGATAGATAGATAGATAGATAGATAGATAGATAGATAGATAGATAGATAGAGTTGAAGTGCTGGGCATAACGTCCTTGTAATTAAAGATCATAGACACAGTATTATGTACAAATAATTGCATATTCCTAATCAATGAAGAAAGTTCCAGAATTCCAGAAAATGTCAGAGACCCATCAGTAGACTGCACTGTTTGGGGGTTCTTGCCCCCCATTAGTACAGAACACAACACTGTTTGGCTGAAGGAGGAAAGAGATGTATTAGAACACTGGATTTTACTGATGAAGGAACCCAGCTCTGTTCTGATGAGGTGCAAGGACCCAGAAACTGTGCAGTCTACACATGTGTCTCTGGGATGGCTGGTGTGACTTTTTGTACTTTGCAGAAAGAAGAAAACATGGATTTGTCAGTTGAAGAAAACCTGGCATTCTGAGGTCTGTAGAAAAATAGTTGACCATCCATATGGTATTGGTCACCTCTCCCCCAAGCAAATATGTAGCCGATTGGCAATCATTTAATGCCATATGTTGTGTTGTCTTGTATACACCTGTAATGTCCCATATTCTTGCCCCTAAATAGTAATAATGTGCCTCCATTGTGGCCCCCATACAATATAATATCTATCATTGAGACCCCCATACAGTTTAATATCTCCCATTCTGGCTCTAATATAGTATCCATGTCTCCCCTTCTTTCCTCCAAACAGCAATAATGTTCCCCATTTTGGCCCCAATATAATAATTCTCCAATTTTGGCTCCCATAGAATATAATAATTCACATCCAGGGCTTGATACAGTGTAATGTCCATCATTCCGGCTCATACAGCAATAATGTCCCTCTCTGTGGCCCCTATACAATGTAAGGTCCCTCTTTTTGGTCCCACTAAAGTATAATGTTTGCAATTCTGGCCCTCATATTAGTGTCATTTTACATATTCTGGTCTCCATACAGTAAAAGGTCCATCACTGTGGCCCTCACACAGTATAATGTCCCACACTGTAGCCCTCATGTAGAATAATGCCCCCCTCTATGGCCACCATACAGTATAATGTTCCCCTCTGTGGCCCCCATATAGTATAATTTCCCTCATTCTGGTCCCACACAGTACAATGTTCCTTTTTCTTGATTCCATATAGTATAATGTTCACCTCTGTGGGTCCCATATGGCATTATTACCCTTATTGGGCTCCACACAGTATAATGTCCCATTCTGTGTCCCCCAAACAGTAAATTTTCTCCTCTGTGGCTCCCATACAATATATTGTCCCTCATGCTAGCTTATACAGTCCCCCTCAGTTCCTCTCCATTCAGGGTAATGTCCCCCTTTGTGACCCCATAAAGTATAATGTCCCTCCTTTATAGTCCCTTGCAGTATAATGTCTTCCATTTTGGCCTCAATATAGTAATAATTCCCACCATTCCGGCCCCCATACAGTATAATCTTCCCCATTCTGCCCCCATATAGTACAATGACCCCAATTATGGCCTATTTACAGTATAATGTACCCCTCCATGACCTTCATTTTAATATAATGCCCCTTCTGTTGCTCTCTTACAGTATAATGCCCCATGCTGTTGCCCCCATCTACTATATAATTGTCTAAGGGGTACTTCCGTCTGTCTGTCTGTCCCGGATATTCATTGGTCGCGGCCTCTGTCTGTCATGGAATCCAAGTCGCTGATTGGTCTCGCCAGCTGCCTGTCATGGCTGCCGCGACCAATCAGCGATGGCCACAGTCCGATTAGTCCCTCTCTACTCCCCTGCAGTCAGTGCCTGGCGCCCGCTCCATACTCCCCGCAGTCAGTGCCCGGCGCCCGCTCCATACTCCGCTCCAGTCAACGCTCACACGGGGTTATTGCCAGTGGGTTAATGCCGCGGGTAACTCACTCCGTTATCGCCGCTATTAACCCTGTGTGACCAAATTTTTACTATTGATGCTGCCTATGCAGCATCAATAGTAAAAAGATCTAATGTTAAAAATAATTAAAAAAAAACAAAAAACCCTACTATTCTCACCTTCCGTAGTCCGACGATGCGCTCGTGCCTGCCGCCAGCTTCCGGTCCCAAAGATGCATTGCGAAATTACCCAGAACACTTAGCGGTCTCACGAGACCGCTAAGTGATCTGGGTAATTTCGCAATGCATCCTGGGAATGAAAGATGGCGGCAGCCGCGCACGCATCGCCAGAGGTTCGCTGGATCCCGGCGGGTGATTATATAACTATTTTTTATTTTAATTATTTTTTTTTAACAGGGATATGTGCCCACACTGCTAAATACTACGTGGGCTTTGTTAGATACCGCATGGCTGCTATATACTATCTGGCCAGTGTTAGAGACTATGTGGGCTGTGTTCTATACTGCGTGGGCTGTTATATACTACATGGCTGCTATATACTACGTGGGCAGTGTTATATACTACGTGGCTGTGTTCTATACTGCGTGCTATATACTACGTGGCCACTGTTAGATACTATGTGGGCTGTGCTATATATTACATGGGCTGTGTTATATATTACGTGGCCAGTGTTACATACTACGTGGGCTGTGTTATATACTGTGTGGCAGCTCTATACTGCGTGGCTGCTATATACTGTGTGGGCTGTGTTATATACTACGTGGGCTGTGTTATTTACTGTGTGCCCTATATTAACGCATTGGGTATTCTACAATATGTATGTATGTATATAGCAGCCACATGGTATATACCACAGGCCACGTAGTACTCCTTCATACTACGTGGCCTGTGTTATATACTATGTGGCTGCTATATACATACATACATATTCTAGAATACCCGATGCGTTAGAATCGAGCCACCATCTAGTGCAATATAATGTTATCCCCATAGAGTATAATTTCCCACTCTCTGGCCCTTATATACTATAACTTCTCTTTCTATGGCCCCTATACAAGATTTTGTCCCACTCTGTGGTCCCCATAAAGTATAATATAGTGTCCCGCTCTGTAGCATCAATATGGTATAATGCCCAATATGGCATACATTAGAGCAATGTATTGACGGCATTTTGCCGCCTGTGATGGGACATCGATGTCAGCTGCTGGTGCGGACCTCTAGTAGGCTGGAAGCATGTACCGGCATGGCGGGGCAGGGAGCCAATGGATCTCTGCTTAAAGTAGTTTTCAACTGAATGTGCACACATCCATCTGAGAATAGAGCTGGGCTGGCATTGGTGGGTCCTCCTCTACACCTTGCTCACGATCCTCTTGCCTCTGTCTGATAGGCTGTGATGGGCTGCTGTCACCCCCTGAGTTGTGATACTCATCTTGCCTCATGGCAGGAGTGGCCCTGCTCATCAGATACAGGGCATGTGCTCATCAGATATAATGCAACATCCTCATTAGATACTATGTAAGGACCTCATCAAGTCTAATGTATGTCCTCATCAAAGACAATGTAATACCCTCATCAAATACGACGCACATCCTCATCAGGAACAGCGTAACATCCTCATCAGATACAATATAATGTCCTCATTGGATACAATGTATGTCCTCATCAGAGATAATGTAACATGCTCATCAAATACAATGCAATTTCCTTGTCAGATACAACGTATGCCCTAATCAGACATAATGTATTATCCTCATCATATACAATGTTTGCCCTCATCAGACACAAAGTAACATGCAATGTATCTCTTAGACTTCTTCTATCTCCCCCCTGTGCCTTTCCAGTACTCTTTCTCGTAATTGGTGGATTCTTCATCTCAGCTCCTGGAGTTCTTACTTCTCCGCCTTAAGACAGCAGGATCTAAATGAAGCATAATGATGGTTCATTTGCTGTTTTAATGAGGATCAGAACCCAAATTCCCAGCTCTTGCTGAGCTCCCAGCTGCAAAAACCTATCGCTGCTCATCTGATGCCATGTCGTCCATATGTTGTGAATTGTGGCTAATGGTCGAGCCTGGATGGACATTATTTCTCCTTATTAGTGATGAGTGAATTCAGAATGAGTATTTCAAAAGTCATCAAAGCTTACATATCTAAATATTCTTGATAATTTTTGGACGCATAACCTAAAATGTTAATGGCAGGATAAGACCTCTGGTGCGGCTCGCCTCACTTTGCCATAATAATTTGCAACAAAATAACATAGCGCCAGTCATCAGGGATTACAAGCGTGAGGTCATTGATGACCTGTAGCCACTATAAAAGCCCAAGCATTTTGTAGGGAATGTGGGTAGAAGAGAGGACCTCAGAGCTCAGATAGGATGACATAGTCCACAGAAAGATATGTGCCATTGCACTATTTTTATTTGCACTGGTAACTGTGTAGTGTCTTTCTTCCGCACAGTCCCAATAATGCTACTACTTCTGGCTGCCATCTGCCCGTCCATCATGTTCTATACAGTACTGCTTTCACTGACAGAGCTGACAGTGCCATTTCTCCTACCCAGCCGGACATCTCTTGCCTGTCTATTCTCTTCCATGCTGCACTGGTGCTACTACCCCTGCCACTTTACAGCCACAAATCTCCTGCCTGTCCATCATGTTCCATATTTTAAAGCTGCTGCATGAAAGCGTCTATACTCTGCACATGGTAAATATGACAATAAAGCTAAAAAGCTCCAAAAACAGGGATAATTTTTGGACGGCTAAAACATGCCATTACTACTTCACTTTCCAAGCAACAAACCTGATAATTTTTGATCTGCCTTCCAAACAAAACATTGCTTTGCATGAACACAGTTACGGCAGGCACCTGCGCCCCCCAAAAAGCATAAATATGTGTACCTTTTATAATTTTACAAAGCATAACAATTTTCTCAGTACAGATTTTTTTTTAAACATGTTGTTTTTACTGGGTATCACGTTTACACACAGCCATATATGTTGATGTCACTTTGACATTATTAAGGTTGTCTTTGTATTAAAAAGCTTGAAAGGAATTGGATACAGTCCTAGAGACCTCTGAGTGTTACACATCATTTCAGGGCCATCAAAAGTCATCTCTACTTAATGGATGGCAATTTCTGCCAAAAATTATCAACCTCCATTTCCACATCTCACCGTTTCCATTGATAACTTCTCCACCATGACGCAAGATGCTGATCTGTTACATGTGAAACGGAATCTGACAGTAAGATCATTCCCCCTCAAAACACTATATGGGGCATGCAGATCTTTGAAATGTAACACCTTTATTTACTCCATCTGTTGCATTCCCAAGTAATTCATTTTTTTTATTAATATGTAAATATGGCATTAGGTGCTCTGGGCGTGACGGAGCACTTAGCAAGCCTTTGCCTCCCTAGGCCAATAGCTCGATATTTGTATGGCCTCAGAATCCAGACAGAGGGCTATCAATCAATCTCAAGAGGTTGGTGCCTGACAGGGAAGCAAACTAGGGACGCAAATGTTTGTTAAGTGCTCTGTCATGGCCCGGAGCACTTAACTTCTCATATACATAGTAATGAAAACATTAAATACTCTGGTATCCAGCAACAGGTGGAAGATAAAAATATATGTTGATAGATTTAGATAAAAATGACCTGCATGCCCATTCTGGGGAATGGTCGATCTTACTGACAAGTTCCCTTTAAGGAAACAAATCGATATCCAATGATCCGTAATCAGTCTGCTTCTTTGAAAATGTCAACTTCAAGTGATTAGCAATTGTTATTGGAAACTAAACAATCATGATCTGGGAATACTGAGTGTAAGGTGTACACTATGTGCAGAATTATTAGGCAAGTGGTATTTTAGAGGATTATTCTAATTATTGATCAACAACTATGTTCTCAATCAACCCAAAAGACTCATAAATACCAAAGCTTAATATTTTTGGAAGTTGGAGTGTTTTTTTTTAGATTTGGCTATCTTAGGAGGATATCTGTTTGTGCAGGTAACTATTACTGTGCAGAATTATTAGGCAACTTAATAAAAACCAAATATATTCCCATCTCACTTGTTTATTTTCACCAGGTAAACCAATATAACTGCACAAAATTTAGAAATAAACATGTCTGACATGCAAAAACAAAACGCCCAAAAATTAGTGCCCAATATAGCCCCATTTCTTTATGATGACACTCGGCAGCCTCCATCCATAGATTCCGTCAGTTGCTTGATCTGTTTACGACCAACATTGCGTGCAGCAGCCACCACAGCCTCCCAGACACTGTTCCGAGAGGTGGACCGTTTTCCCTCCTGTAGATCTCACATTTTATGAGGGACCACAGGTTCTCTATGGGGTTCAGATCAGGGGAACAAGGGGGCCATGTCATTATTTTTTCTTCTTTGAGACCTTTACTGGCCAGCCACGCTGTGGAGTAGTTGGAGGCATGTGATGGAGCATTGTCCTGCATGAAAATCATGTTTTCTTGAACGATACCGACTTCTTCCTGTACCACTGCTTGAAGAAGTTGCCTTCCAGAAACTGGCAGTAGGTCTGGGAGTTGAGCTTCACTCCATCCTCAACCCGAAAAGGTCCCACAAGTTCATCTTTGATGATCCCAGCCCATCCCAGTCCCCCACCTCCACCTTGCTGGCGTCTGAGTCGGAGTGGAGCTCTCTGCCCTTTACTGATCCAGCCTCTGGCCCATCCATCTGGCCCATCAAGAGTCACTCTCATCTCATCAGTCCATAAAACCTTTGAAAAGTCAGTCTTAAGATATTTCTTGGCCCAGTCTTGACGTTTTATCTTATGTTCCTTGTTCACAGGTGATCGTTTTTCAGCCTTCCTTACCTTGGCCATGTCCCTGAGTATCGCACTCCTTGTGCTTTTTGTTACTCCAGTAACATTGTATCTCTGAAATATGGCAAAACTGGTGGCAAATGGCATCTTGGCAGCTTCACACTTGATTTTCCTCAATTCACGGGCCGTTATTTTGTGCCTTTTTTGCCCAACACGCTTCTTGCGACCCTGTTGGCTATTTGCCATGAAACCCTTGATTGTTCGGTGATCACGCTTCAAAAGTTTGGCAATTTCAAGACTGCTGCATCCCTCTGCAAGACATCTCACAATTGTGGACTTTTCAGAGCCGTCAAATCTCTCTTCTGACCCATTTTGCCAAAGGAAAGGAAGTTGCCTAATAATTAAGCACACCTTATATAGGGTGTTGATGTCATTAGACAACACCCCTCCTCATTACAGAGATCCACATCAGATGATTTACTTAATTGGTAGTTGGCTCTCAAGCCTGAACAGCTTGGAGTAGGACAACATGTATAAAAAGTATCATGGGATCAAAATACAACTTGCTGAATAATTCTGCACACAATGTATGCTGTCTTAAGGGCTATATTAAGGCAAAGATTGCCAAATCCTTAAGTGAATGGGGTCCAGTTTAGCCCATAAAGAAGTGTGCATGTGTCTGTAGGTGTCCATCCGGTGCTTGGAATGTTACAGTCGATATTAAGATGTTGGGCTCATATACAGGGTGGGCCATTTATATGGATACACCTAAATAAAGTAGGAATGGTTGGTGACATCAACTTCCTGTTTGTGGAACATTAGTATAAGGGAGGGGGAAAACTTTTCAAGATGAGTGGTGACCATGGCGGCCATTTTGAAGTTGGCAATTTTGGATCCAACTTTATTTTTTCCAATGGGAAGAGGGTCATGTGACACATCAAACTTATTGAGAATTTCACAAGAAAAACAATGGTGTGCTTGGTTTTAATGTAACTTTATTCTTTCATGAGTTATTTACAAGTTTATGACCACTTATAAAATGTGTTCAAAGTGCTGCCCATTGTGTTGGATTGTCAATGCAACCCTCTTCTCCCACTCTTGACACACTGATAGCAACACCACAGAAGAAATGCTAGCACAGGATTCCAGTATACGTTGTTGCTCGCTGCCCTTTTGGTGTTGAATGGTAAAGTCGTACTGCTGGAAGGTGAGGCTCCAGAGTAGCAACCTTCCATTAGTACCAGACACGGTGTGCAGCCAACTGTTGTGGTTGGTCACGACGGTGAAGGTATGCCTGTACAAGTAGGGCTGCAAGTGTTGCAAGGCCCATACCATGGCCAGGGCCAGGCACTCCTTCTCTATAGTGGAATAGGCCATTTCCCTCGGCAGAAGCTTCCGGCTCATGCACAACACGGGGTGCTCTTGGGTCCCCGAGTTGACCTGGCTGAGCACAGCACCGAGGCCAAACTCGCTGGTGTCAGTCTGTACTAAGAACGGTCGACTGCAATCGATAGCCCTTAGCACAGGGGAGTTGCTCAAGGCAGTCTTCAAAGTCTGAAAGGCCACCTCACAGTCATTGGTCATGAGGTCCGTCAAAGTACCCTGCAATGCCCAAGAAGGGCATCACCTGCTTCTTAGTCCTGGGGCTGGGCCAGAATGCGATAACTGCCACTTTTCCAGGCTCTGGCTTCAGAGTGCCCTCACTTACCCGGTGCCCCAGGTAGTGGACCTCGCTCATGCCTGTCTGCCACTTTCCAGCTTGATGGTCAGGCCTGCTTGGTGAATGCGCCCGAGAACATGCTGCAGATGCTCGAGGTGATCTTCCCAGGTGGGAGTGAAGATGGCAATGCCATCCAGGTACACCACTGCATACCTCTACAGTCCCTGGAGCAGGTTGTTAACCATCTGCTGGAATGTAGCAGGGGCATCCTTCATGCCAAAAGGACTATGGACTGTTGAGCCCACTGTAGTCCACACAGAGCCGGGTGGTCCATTCCTTCTTTGGCACCAGGACTACAAGTGAGCCCCAAGCGCTCATAGGCAGTTTAATCACCCCCAACTTTAGCATCTCATCGATCTCCTGGCGGATGACATGCTACACCTCGTCCGAGGTGTCTGATAGGATGTCCACTGGATTGGGGTATGATTCCCGATGTCAACTTTGTGGACCGCTACCTCAGTCTTTACAGGCGTGTTGGTAAACACGAAATTTGCACATGTTTCATAATGGTGGGTGCCATAGGAAAAATAAAGTGAAGAGGTCATATAAATAAATTGAAAGAATAATCTTTATTAATCAATTTTTTTTTAATAAAAAGAGAGGAATTAAAAAGACATTGTATATAGCCTCCAAAAAAGAGGGGGATTTTGTTCCATGGCAGAAAATATATGTTACAAATACCATGGAATTATGTTGGAACCTTAGCTCAACAGGGGGGCATTGTTACATATATGCGCTGTGGTGGCATCATTTATGTGTATGAGGACAAATACGGTATATATGACAATATTATAGGGGCATATATTTATGTGTGTGGGGGCACATAGGGCACAAGAGGGGCTATTACACATGGAGAACAGGGGATATATATATTGGGACACTTCCCTTTATGACTATTCTTTGAACACTATGGCAGCATTTATGTGGACACAGTATGGTGATATTATACTGTTTAGTTCTCGTTGTTTCCTGACATGATCCAAGTCCCAGTTTTGTGTTCCCCAACTATTTTTAATCTACAAGGTGTTTTTTGGAAGGGATAGTCTGACTTGCCTCGACGACCGTCCTCAATTAGTTTAATAACGGTCATTTTATTCTTTAAGAAAAGCAATTTAGAAAACACGTTGGCGATACACAAAGCCTAATCTTTCATTTTGCGAAGTGTCCCCCTCCTCCTGCCTCATTCTCCTCCTGACACTATGAAAACACACAGGAGGCGAGAGCAGCCACCATTCCCACAAAGGAAAAAGTGGAGCATTTGACCTGAAAATATTACATTAACATTTAAATAAGCAGCCGGAGATGGAAAAAAGAGAAAAAGCACCCATGCTCTTCCTTTTTTTATTATTTGCCGGGAGAATCAGGATTGGGGTCTAGGAGCTGTTGACTGCTCGTAATGTACCAGGTCATGGATCTGCTGCTTGACAAAAGGTTTTCAGTTTTATGCAAATGACGTTTGATCAGGGTAGAAATGATGAAAAGTTCGGTAACTTTCTGAGATATTTTTTGATTCTTTCTCTTGCCATTTTTAAGGTCTTTGCTTGCTGTCTACTTTACATGTAAAGGTTGAAAAACTGTATCCAGTGTAGACGACGCTCTGAGCACAAATCTCTCTGCAGGTTTGCTACAATGTATCAGTCTGAAGTGCTCAGATTGTTGCCTACACTGGATACATTGTATACACAATTGTTGGTGTTATCCAATCTGATGATGGAAATGTCTGTTCCTTATATTTGTTTCTTTCTGTTTATTTGCAGGTAATTTCCCTTCCAGTTCAGTTACTTCTGTATCTACGTCACAGTAAGACATAACATCTACCCTGATCTTTGTGACTGTATATTTTATATATATCTTGTATCCTGAATGTATCACATCGTATGATGTGTCCTGCGCTATGGATGATATCTTGGTTCTCTGATCTTACGTTTCATCAATTGGAAACATTGTTTATTAGCCATGTCGAGGGGATCAGAAAACCAAACCGCACTATATGTTTTTCGGTTTGCTATATTTGTAGTGTATTCTTTTAGATTTTTCCATATCAGAGGATAATCTTTGGTTTCTACCTAATGAGTAGTATGGAAATAGATGCTGCCATGGTCTGGGCTGGGAGCGGCAGCCATGACGTCTTCTTCTTCAGTTATCTGAACTTTGAGGCCTTTAATTGGCAGCAGCATTCGCAAGACTGGAACGTCCGATCACATTGTTGGATGTGTCTCTTATAACACAACCAGCTCGTCACAGGACAAATGCAGCCAATCTCAAAAATTAAAGAACCATGGAAAGACCTATGAAAATTAAGATTATTGTTGTCAACATAGAGATTTATAAATGGTCATCTGCAAAAGGGTGACATCGCCTCACCTGGTCCTACTCCAGCAATGTCTACCTCTGTCACCACGTACTGGTGCACGTACTCTGGAGGTGAAGCTAAAAATTGAGTGACAATGCCATCATCACTGAGTGGTGCAGGCACTGTCCAGCCAAGGTTATTAATGTATTAGTGTGACTGGCAATTATGGGGGTGTCCAACCAAGGAATGTGAGTGGGTTTCTCCAGACCAGCTATTCAAAAAGTATAATTTGCTTTTACTGTGACTGATGGAGCAACACCACACCCTATTTAACCTCACCACAGCTTGCATACTGACCCAGGTTTGCTACTCCTGGTATGCCCTGATATCCAACCCAAGTCATTTGACTGACTTTCGCTTACTTACTTCAAATTGCCTATATTGTGACCTCATCCCTGCCTTCTGATTCTGTCTAGAACTTGCCCTTTGTAGTTTTGACCCAATTAGTTGACCTTCATCGGACAACTCACTTCACTGGCAAACAACCTGTCTATAGACATAACCCAGGGATCCCTATTCTAAGTCTAGATCCTGCATCTGACCTTGCCTATCTGCTGATCTCATCCCTGCTTTCTGATTTTGTCTAATACCAACTGTGGAGACATGGGGGGGGTCAGTAGGTACCTTCCAAATGCCTGATCTCCTTTTACTGTTGGCGTAATACTTATCAGACAACACAGGGTGAGGGTAAAGCAGTGTGGCAATACTTTATTGAACCACAAAACAGGACAACCTAACACATAGAACAGTCCCAGCAAAATACCGAAGATGGTTCAGATTACAGAGTGTCACCCTTCCACTGACACGCTGGGATAAGATCAGCTGTTACTTTTGAGCTTCCAGGGCCGACTACCCTACCTGTACCATGAACACAGAGAGGAGGTAATGATAAGGAAGATGACAGCCTATTGGGGTACAAGGCCAGTTGACCAGTGGGTCACTGCCTGGCTTCTCCGAACATCTCTGTGGAGTCAGGTGACCAGTGGGTCCCTTTCCTGGCTTTCTCAAATGTATCCATGGGGCTCAAGTGACCAGTGGATCCAAATCCTGACAACCCCAAAGGTATTCATGGTTCAATGATGGTCAGTGGAGCAGATCTGTATTTTTTCAGCCAGGGCCATGGTCCCCCAAGCTGACATCCTGTAGAATGTCAAATCTGTGTCACCTGTGATGGAGCCGTGATGTCTTGGTTGCTGTATTGTAAAGAGTATCTGGTTCTTTGGATGTCTAGAGGTATCTCTGTATCTGGAGGTATCTGTTACAAAGTTTTATACATCCTCTTTTCATAGTTAACAAGTCTCCTTCAAACCAGTATCCAGAGGTAAAGGTGAAGAATGGTGACAAGATCAACTTGCATTGTTTAATTATTTAATCTAGTTGCATAGTTTTTACTCTTCTGTTTTGCAAGTCAGTAAGCTAGCAGCCTGGACAATGTGTAAATCAACATATCAGTAAACATAATTGTTCAATTATCCTGCGTCTCTAGTCATCTAGTATAACAACACAATATGTTACATCAAATGTCAACTTACAAGTCAATAATACAGGCTTGTACAAACAAAAACCTGTGTTTTCTTGACCAACCAGAAAGAAGCACATAAATACATAAATTCAAAAGTCAACATATAGATAACGGTCAATGACTCCTGGCTTACTAAAATCAGAAGTCTGGCTAATTAAGATAAAATGCTGTGTCGTGACACGAACTCTATCTAGTCTTGACCTTGTTAGTTTACTTCCTTATGCCAGCTCATTCCACCGGTCAGCATCTTCTCAGTGGATAAAACCCAGGGGTCCCTATTCTAAATCCTGATCCTGGATCTGACCTTGCCTATCTCTTGATCTTGTCTCTGCTTCCTGACTGTGTGTAGTACCTGCCCTCCCTTGTTTTGACGTAGTTAGTTGATGTTCCTCTGCCAGGTCATACCACTGCCCAGTAGCTTTTCTGTGGACATAACCCAGGGATACCTATTCTAAGTCTAGATTGTTGTACAATATATACAATTACATAAAAAGTTGGATCGATTTGTGAATACACTCCTCAACATTGAAACTTTAACAACAGGAAGGAAAAGTCATGGAACGACGGAAATCACAGGATGAATAGACGTGTTAGTGATCTGCAAATGAAAAATGGAAACATAATTTTCTTTTCTTCAGTCTGGAGTCTGAGCCTAGTGCAGAAATCTTGACACTTCCAGCCTCGGCTGCTATCAGTGAGGTCATTAATGGTCGATTGAAGAAGGTTCTGCTGCTGAATGCACTCGGGCAAATCATCAGTATCCACTACTAGCTGTTCTTGTGTAATCATTGACCAATGACGTCCTCGATGTGCTTGATGGAGACAAGTCCAGAGTTTCCGGAGTTGGTAAAGCAATGGGGGCACATTCAGGCCATGCAGGCTACTTACAGTAACACCAGCAACATGCATCTTGGTATTGTCATGTTCAAAAACTTCTCCTGGGACATTTTAGAGAAGTGGCCGCACCACTGATTCAATTATCAAAATCATGCAATGCAATGTAATCCAGGAGCCAAAACATACGATAGAGGGCTCTGGTGCAAGAATCGTACATGGACCTTTTGAAGTCCAATAGTTCATCATGATGCATCAGTTAATGTGTCTCTATGGAGCTTCTTGCTGGTTTGGAGGGGAAAGTGCAGGTCCTCTTATCTTTTAGGCCCCTATCCCTTAGGGATCTTTTAGCAGGTGCACAGATTTTACCACTGTTTTTTTCCGTTCCTGCAATAGTCCTACGAGTAAGACTGCTGTGATGCTCCCTCAAGAATGCCTCTTTGTAGCATTACCGATGTGGTCTACAGAAAGTAACCGTAGGCTGGAAAGGAGCAATTAAGGCTGAGATAAAGGAACGGTATGTCCTCTTCAGTGATGAGTCCCGCATTTGTCTTGGACGCATTCATAACTGGAAATTGGTCTGAAGACCACGTGGGTACCTACATGGAGAAGCTGTCACGAGGGAACGTCACACCGGTCCAGCTCACAGAATTATGGTGTGAGATGGTGCAATGTGCAGTATTGGTCTGGATACTGCACATTGCGCCATCTCACACCATAATTCTGGGAGTTGGACCTTTGTGACAATCCCTCGTGACGGCTTCTCCATGTAGGTACCCACGTGGTCTTCAATTTTCAGCTATCAAGACAAAATCAGGACTCATCATTGAAGAGCCATTAGGCTTCAGTCCAGGTGCACTAACTGCCCTATGTTACATTGATTTGGTGATGGAACCAATGGTGCGGTCATTTCACCAAATGTCCTGGGAGCAATTTCTCAACACAACAATGCCAGTCCACATTTTTCTCGTGCTACTGTGAGCCATCTGCATGGCCTAAATATGCTCCCATGGCTGCACCATCTCTGGACTTGTCTCCCTTTGAAGACGTCATTGGTCAGTGATTGCACAGGAGCTGCCAGCAGCGGATCCTGATGATTTGCCCAAGTGCATTCAGTGGCATGGGGCTCACACTCATATTCCAGACTGAATAAATTCAGTTGCTTTGAAAATGTTGTTTCCATTTGTTCCACCATTTGCCAATTATTTACATTAAAGATAAGCAAACTGTTTATTTGAAATTGCGGGCTTCGACAAATTTTCCCCCAAAATTTGATTGGTCTTGAATTTCATTAGTTAAAGTTTCTAATTAAACAGTAAATGGGGAGAAAGAATTTTCAGCAACTAGAAGTATAAAAAAGATGCCTCCGTTTATTAACAGTAAGCAGAGGACTTGAAAAATGTAAGAAATTTAAGCACAATCTCCTAGGAAAGTGCATAATTCTTTAGGACCGGTCAATCCTTTGTAATGTTTTTTTCCACCTGTTCATCAATCGGATGTCTCCACGAAACGAGTTACAAACCTCTCTCTCCTTTACTTTTTTGAATTTTGCTGGAAGGATCTCTGCTTGAAAATTACAGTGCAATTTCTGCCTCAATCTCAGGACATTGAGGTTGACAGCGTCATACATTGTGTACCTCGGAGCAGCAGCAGCAGCGGGGAGAATCGTTTAGAGGTAGATTTTGTGCTTCGACTTCCCAGTTACAAAACGTCTTATTCCAGACCACCTCGGGACCTGTTTGTTTGGCAAAATATCCTGATCAAAGTTATCATGGCTGATTTTTCTTTGTGCACAGAGCAGAATTTTTCCACATAGACTGAATGTTCTGAATGCTGCGTTTGCATGGTTGTAGTTGGATACTTGGAACATGCCGATAATGGGGATCGTTCCGTTGGGACTTACCATAGATTAAAGGTTTATTTCTAATCAATCAAGTTATCCCTTATCTATAGAATTGGTAATAACGTGCTGATCGCTAGCTATCTGATCACTGGGACCCACAAAGTTGCCGAGACTGGCCATCTGGAACCCTGAGAACGTAGCTCTTCAGCCCCATCAGTAATGAAGCATGGGGCATATGCACGAGCTCCACTCCAATCCCGGCATCTTAATCCCCTCCATCCCTGACTAGGTCATTCTACTACTATGGTCCAGCATCTTCATCTGCTCCATTATTGACTAGGCCACTCTCCTGCTATTTCCCAGCATCTTAATCCCCTGCATCTCTGACTAGGTCATTCTACTGCTACATCCCAGCATCTTCATCTGCTCCATCTTTGACTAGGCCACTCTCCTGCTATGTTCTGGCATCTTCATCTGCTCCATGTCGGACTAGGCCACTCTTCTGTCAGGACCCGGCATCTTCATCTGCTCTATCTCTGACAAGGTCACTCTCCTGTCATGTCTCGGCATCTTCATCCGCTCCAGCTCTGTCTAGGCCACTCTCTTGTATGTCCCGGCAACTTCATATGCTCCATCACTGACTAGGCCATTCACTTGCTACGTCCCGGCATCTTCATCTGCTTCATCTCTGACTAGGCCACTCTCCTGCCATGTCTCGGCATCTTCATCCGCTCCAGCTCTGTCTAGGCCACTCTCTTGCTATGTCCCGGCAACTTCATATGCTCCATCACTGACTAGGCCATTCACTTGCTACGTCCCGGCATCTTCATCTGCTTCATCTCTGACTAGGCCACTCTCCTGCTATGTTCTGGCATCTTCATCTGCTCCATCACTGACTAGGCCACTCTCCTGCTATGTCCTGACATCTTCATGGGCTCCATGTCTGACTAGGCCACTCTCCTACTATGTCCTGACATCTTCATGGGCTCCATATCAGACTAGGCCACTCTCCTGCTATGTCCTAGCATCTTCATCCCTCCATCTCTGACTAGGCCATTCTCCTGCTATGTTCTGGCATCTTTATCCCCTCTATCTCTTATTAGGTCATTATCCGGCCATGTCCTAGCATCTTCAGCCCCACCATCTCTCCTTAGACTACTCTCTCAAAACGTCCTTGCATTTTCAGCCACTCCATCTTTCGTTAGGCCACTCACCCGCTATGTTCCGGCATGTTCAGCCCATCAAACTTTGTCTAAGTCACTCTCCCGCTACATCCCAGCATCTTCGGCCCTTCCATCTCTCACTTTGCCTTTAGAAGAAATAATAAGGTCAAGGTTGAATGGTAAAAAAGGCAGGAAAAATGGCTAAAGAGTAAGACCAGAGTGGAACGGGAAATGGTGAGTGTATCTGGACCGATGAGTGCCGCGGCAAAATTATTTTATTTATTTTTTCTTCTTATCCTATATTTATTATGACCTGGGATCTTCGGGCAGATTCGATGCTCAGAAAATAAACTTGTTGCAAAGTAGACTTCCTTTCCACATTCAAGCAGATCACTTCATCAAACTTGCTCATTACTAGGTCTGACCATAGGGTCCCCCATCATCCCCGTAAGTGGGCATCTTAAATGCATTGGTGAGCATCACCCCTGCATTCCTTTTCCATAAAGGTTACAAAGTGTCCAATTTTGAACCCTCTTCTTGTGATCAGTGGGGACCTACAGCAATCAAAAAGGTATCTCTTATCCCATGATTAAGTGATCATTTTCAATATTGCAAAAAATCCTCCAGCTTATACCTCTGATTCCCATCCTTCCCTTTAGTGCTGCCATCTTGCTGTGTAGAAGGATGACATTTGAACACTCTACAGTATATTGGCTATACTTTCTGCTTTGCTATTTTTGGATAACTTCCTGAAGGATCCTCCAAACTACTGTAGATCGATCTTTAAAAACAAGTCAATCTCAAAGTGATGTAATGGTTATCCATTTTATCGGTCATGGAAAGGGAAAATAACCTCACAGTGTGACCATGGATCAATCTTCATCACAATTTGCCAGTGGCAGAAGAAAATGAAGAGCAGTAGGGGGAAAGAAAACAATTATGGCCAGAGAAAACCCAGTGGAGCCATGTTTGAAGACCCTTCTAATTGTGTTGGTCTAGATTATTAAAGGTGATTAGTCCATTGAGGCTCTTGATTAATGGATGGAATGGTTGTAAACTTCATTGGGGTCTATACTAGTGCCTGTAATAAGGATTTAATAGGGTTTATTTCTCCTCATTAGCACAGTTAAAGATGTCTGTCTTCTTTTAAAGTAATGGTGTTTAGGTAGGATATGTCTTTACTTATATGGTGGGAGGCTGACCTGTAGAACCCAAAGTGTCCTAGGAATGGTGGAGCATTGCACTGATGAAGCACTGAATCCATACTCAGCAGCTTTTCCATGAGCTTATATGATCCACATGGCAGCTCCCCGAGCAGCTGGGTGGCCGGGAGCATCAATGTGACTTTCAAGCGGCCTCAGTGCTGTGTCGGTGCTATGCTTTTTTATTCTTTGGATGGTAGGACCCCAACATCTCCCCATATCCTAGGGATATGCTATCACTTTATAAGATTTAAAAAAAATTAGCTTTTTCGTCTGTAGCTGATATCCAGAACTGTTACTATTCTGCACTGTTGGATCAATACCATAACTGGCCTCCAGCCCCCGCAGAGTTAATAGAAATACCATTGCGAAAAACACACAGAACACTGAAAATACATTTGCTCTGGCCAAATTTGTCGGAAATGCGTGTTGATATGAATCCTTTCATTTTCCCAATGACTCAGCAGTCGGTGAATAAGATCCAAGTGACGAGAGACCCAAAATGTCCTCCTCTGTTCACCCGCTCACGAAGCGTTAGGGCTTTAAATGAATCCTGACTTGGCTGGAGCACATTCTGTATACCATAATTCAAGAGCATCGCCAGGGACAGGAGCGTAACACGGAAAGAAAATCAATGCGTCTTTATATAGTGCCCTAATGGTGGAGGGAAGTCAAGCGAGTGATGGGGACCACACGTGGGAAAGAAAAATTGTAATCATAAGTTGGATTGATGTTGGGCAAAAAAACAGACCCCGAGGAGGTGGGGAGAAGGGAAGAAGCCAAAAGTGACAAGGCTGAGTGCATAATACGAAGAATGTACTGCTCATACAGGAAAACCATGACTTTATGTGCAAACGTTCTGCTGTGCGTTGGTGGAGAACCAAGATGTTAAAGGTGCCTTGTAGTTAAGGAAGACCTCACAACCTTTCTCTTATGGAATACTAAGATGTTCTTCCTCATGTTCCTCTTCCATATATCTCTAGGCGAGTGTAGCATAATAATTAGCTTTAGTCAAAAGAAAGAAAACACGATTTTGTGATACTCTGTTGGGAGATGTTTATGTTACATATGTCTTATATGTGTTGTCCCTCAGTGGTTGTGATGTAGATTGCAGTCGGATGGAAATATGTCTCAACTTTTTATTGTGGTTCATAAGGAAATTTGTGGAAATAAAAGAGTGGACTCCTCTGTATACGTCCATTGTATGGATGTCCTCCACCAGTAATGACCAACTGGACGTATGAGGAGGATTCCATGTGGCCCATATGTTTGGTGACATCCAAGAACCAGGTGGGGTCCAGATTTCACATAACAGAAAAGTAGTCAAGTCTTCACTCCTCTTCTCTTCTCAAAGCCTCTTGTACCTTACAAGAAAGGAGTCATTGATCCATAACCCAAAGTAACTCCGTAGAGGCTGCATTGGAATGAAAAGGTTGAAGAATCTACAGAGTTTTCGGAAGTTTTTTGTTGTTGTTGCTGAGATGGGCATAAGGCTACTGTCCACAATAGATAGGACTATGGAAATCAAACTGGAAAAAATGTAAATTAATTTGACTTTTTACTCTTATCTTCAAAAGTTGCACGCGCAGCTTCTATCAGGAGACCACAAAAGTTTGGAAGCTTTCCTATCGGCTATAATGAGATCAGCCTTACGTAGCATCAATCTCCTTGAGTATCAGTGCTTGACTTGTGATGCATAACAAGGAGCTGGTTGGGTCATGTCATTAGCTAAGCCAACTGCTTTCTCCATCTTGGTTGTCCCAATGCAGAGAGGACTCATGGAAGGAACATAGATGGCAAATAAACCCTATAAGTGACCCACTAAAGCTTAGGTTCTCTATGTATGGTCCATGGATGAGGTATCTGCCCTGTCCTTCTGATTTGCTCTTAATAGCTAGCAAAGTGTCATCGCCTCATAGGAGCATTAGTCTCATAGGTTGCATTTTTGCTTCTCATAAAGTTTCAGAAACAGATGTCAACCTAACGGACTATATAATTAGTCACATAAAGGTGGTATCTCACATCTCACAGGATCGTTAATAAATGTTTAATCCGTAGGTATCTGACCACTGGGACCCCCACCATTTCTAAGGACAAGGGTCCTGTGTCATCTTGAGAATACAGTGATAATTAATGCTTTTTATAGCCCGTGAATGGTGGTGGTAGGACATGTTTACTGTCGGTTTCTTTCATTCTCGGAATTTATGTTAACATTTCTCAACTATTTTGTGGATAGATGATGCATTTTTTTTAATTAAAAAGTTGCAAGTTTCCAATAGAATGGAATCTTCTCTGCCAATAACTTCTGGAAGAACTGGTTGTAGGAACCATTTTTTTGGATTGTCTTTCTCTATTTCATTCCATGTCATTGTACAAATCTATTTTTTTCTAGGAGAACTTACTCCATGGGAGATTGGGAGGGTGCCTCATGGTGGGACAGTACTATGCCTACTGGTTTATACAGAGCTACCCAAGTCTATTGGTATGAGACCTTCTCGTAGTCCTGGTCCTCCACAGCGGCTATATTATACTTGACTGGGAGCATCAATACATCCAATCTTCTGGATAGATATGTGGACGCCTTGCAATCATCGCTGTCAAAGCCTCAATATCTGACGGTAAATCAAACCTGATATCTTCTCATTGAGTACAAGCAACATCACCAGGGAGAGCTTCACATCTGATCGCTCGGAGAAAATCCAGAATGTTTCAGAGCCATTTAAGCCATGTGAAATATTGTCATATATTTCAATCAGATAGCTATGCACCGCTGTCCTATTGTGGATGAACATCGATCGGGCTATGAGACCCTGACTAATTAAATCACACAGTGCTTGAAACTATGGATTTTTTTTTTTTTTGCCTGTCAGTAAACAAGATAAGACTTGAAAAATCACTGGAGAGGACCAAGCATGTCTGCCGCCTAACCACACCAGCCAGAAATCACACACAGAGGCTGAGAATTCGAAAGCAGATCTCATGTCCTGGTGTGTGGGATCTTCACAATCATGTCACTCTTCTACAGGATTCATTGGTATTTGTCGGTGTAAATGTCCATCGTACATTCAGGTGAGATGCAAAGTTCTGGTGCCATCTAAGGATGAGACGATTTGATTCCAAATTAATCAAATTTGTTAAGGATTTCCCAAAAGTTGCAGATTCTAGCTAGTCTAAAAGTTTAGGTACTGCTGAATTCATATGGGCCGGGAAAAATGGATGAAGGGGTCTTATACGTTCAGAAAAACAGATCTCAACTTATCGAATACATAAAATAACACAAACTCATCTTCCCCGTGTCCAGTACTGCTGCTCGGATTTCCGTGTTTTGGCTGCAGCGGTGACGTCACATTAACAAGTGCGTATTACAAATAAAAGCGAATCACTGAGTTTGGTGACGGTTCCAAAAAAGATAGCACAAGCCACTAAGTGATTGGTTAAAGTGGAAATGCTCGCGGCTGACGTCACCACTGAAGCCAAAACAGTAAGACCAGAGCAGTGGTGAGGAACCGATGCCGAATCCAGGGAGGGCGAGTATCTGCACTGTTTCTTATCGTAAATATTTTAGACTATTTTGACTTGACATTCCTGAAAGTGGAAAACCCCTATAAATAACAAAATAATAAAAATATTTAAAAAAATCATACTCATCTAGCCCCTCACCTGTTCCTATCCCCGGTCCGCTGCTCGTTTCCTAGGTCCCCGTGTTGCTTTGGTGCAAATCTCCTTTCTTCCGGCACTGGCTATGTCTTGAGCTACTTTCTGACGTCATAACATGCACAGGGCCATACGACCACATGTCGATGCTTAGCCGATGCCATCAGGGCAGATGAGGAGTGAAAAGATCAGTTTAGGAAGCTAGCAGGCCAGTAGAGCATCAGCGGTTAGGTGCGGCAGCAGGAATACGTGAGGGGCTGGATGAACATCGATTTTGATGGTTTTTTTAACCTCTTTCCAGCCTCTCTTATATGTTTTGAGTCCAAAGCATAGCAAATGGGTTTTATTTGGGGGAATCAAGGCTTAATCCATTAAACTCAAAATTTGATTTGCATTTTTTTTGTTAACAAATCTGCAGAATTATAATTTTGGCAGATTCGCTCATCTCAGCTGCTCTATAAGTCAAAGTTCAATCTGTAAAGAACCTGGAAACAAGACTTAGTATATTTACCCAAACCAGTTTTCTCTAAAAAAAATTAAATTAAAGACCCTTATCTGCAAAACAGCTGTATCGGCGTTCCTTACCTTCGTCGGTGCTGAGCATTACTGATTGGATGGCTGGGTAAGTGGTCATTGATGTAGGTCCTGAACGATACCCAAAAATGCCGCCGTCTGCACATGAGAAACTTTTCCTTTTGTAGAAGCCAAAGCTTGTTAGAAGGTCGTACATTGACTTTTTGGTGGAGATTCCTCAAATAGCTGGCACCAAACATCTACCGGTAGAAGACAATATTTGCATTTCTTTTATTCAGGGAGCAACCCTATTAGTCTCTCTATACCAATTTGCATGGAGAAATAGCATCTTTGAGAGCACGATAAGGAGGAGACATGTTGGTTTGTTCATTGCTGATTGTCTTTTCCCTGAATCAATTGTACTGATCTCATTGTATCAGCTTCTCGCATTTGTCCTTGGTTTCAGGACTGTCTTGGTTCGATTGCATTAAAAGAGGCATTCATTGTGAATTCCTTCTCCGATCTATCCCTCATGATGTTATCGCCCGGCAATGGCATAATGGCTTCTATTTCTACAGTATGCTTGATGAATATTGCCGATCCACTGTAGTTTCACATGATTCGTCATGAGGTGTAAATGATATGTCACAGTCTAGCATGACCCATTATGGTCCATCCTGATTATATATGATCTGTTATGACCTGCCACGGTATATCATGACCCATTGTTGTCCATTACGATCCATCGTGATCTGTCATGATGTTTCAAATCTTAATATTTCATCAAAATCTGTTATTATCTTTTATGCTCTATCCATCATGATTCCTCATGATCTGTTAATACGTCATGGTCTATCTGGATCCATTGTAGTTCAACATGATCTGCTTTGATTTGTCGCGATCTGTTTTAAACTGCCGCGATCTACTATAATCTGTCATGCTACTTTATAGATCTTCATTAATCATCCTTGTCCGTTATGCGTGACGCTAAGTCATTTCTCATGGACAAGACGTTAGATGAAGAAGTTAAAAAGTCTGAGGTCAAGAGCCAGGAAGGTGCATATAAGACAAAGGAATAAGAAAAATGGATAGTCAGAGGTAAAGTCCGGGGTCAGGTAGCTAAGGTCATAGTGCATCAAAGACAAAAGGACTAATACAAACAGTAGTCAAAAGGTAAATCCAAGGTCCGATAACAAAGATCAGAAAATCAGAACATAGATCAAACACATCACAGAGCAAGGCTATTGTTCTGATCATTGCCGGCCAGCTAAATAGTCCTGTAATCACTCTGAATGGGTGACATCTGGAGAAAATCCCACCGGTCTGGACAGAATGGACAGCTGGGCTGTCATTCACAATACTGACAGCCCAGCATATCCCTGCTTAAGATTGGATGACTGGCCTGTCATTCACAATACTGACAGTCCAGCAAGCCCTTGCTTTTATAGGGCAGTTGAGTTATCACTCACAGCATCCCTAGGACATTGTAATTGGTGGAATCATGACATTTCGGATCATTTTGGTCCTTCATGATTCGTCATGATCAATTTTAACCAGCCATGATCTACATGATCAGGCATAATTATGGACCTTCATGAGTCATCCTGGTCTGTTATGATCCATTGTGGTTCATTAAGGTCCTTCATGATTCGTCATGATCTGCTTTGACCTGCCGCAACCTACTATTATCTGCCATGGTCTGTCATCCTTGATTATGGACCTTCATGAATCATTCTGGTCTGTTATGGTCCATTGTAGTTCATTATGGTCCTTCGTGATTCATCATGGCCTATTTTGATCTGCCAGGATCTGCTATTATCTGCCGTGCTCTATCATGCTATATTATGCTCCATCATAAATCGTCATGATACATTTAGATCTGCCACGCTCTATCACGATCCGTTATCAGGCCCAGATTGAGAATAAATTGTTCCTTTACTTGTACAAAGTTTACATTTTCTACCCCAGCCCTGTATCTCTAGACCCTAACCAAGACATTGTTGGCACTCAACATTTATAGGCAAAAAAGCCTGCCGGATAACTATGCTCCTGATGAAGCCTCATATCTTCAGGTGTGCCTTAGCATTTGTGGCTCTTGCTCTGACTCGAGAATATTTAGTCAATAAAATGTTAGAAAATATCAAGGATCGGAGAGCCAATATAATTTACATAGTGATTCAGATTATTTCATTAACTGCTCGATTCATTGAGATTCCATCAAGTATTATATGCGTTATCTCTCTTCTAATAAAACAATGGACACTTTATCGAAAGGAAAAAAAAAATATCTTGATGCTCAGGATGTCCTGGAGGCTTTTATTTTTTTTTCTTAATGCTGACTATAATTACCCTTCAATTAAGAGGCAGAGGGAAAAACATATAAATGAAAAGTCTTTATTTGAAGACATCAATCAGATCCGAGGCGAGTTGAATGAATAATTACCGTCCCTGTTAATTACAAATGCCGCCTTTACTTTTATGAAATATGTCATTTTCAATTCCTCTTCCTGTCAGTTTTTCTACATCATAACTCACTTACACGGCCCACTGTCAATGGAGAAAAGTAGGAAAAGGTTCAATTATAGGACCGGTTTATTGAGCCTCAGCAAAGCCTTGTGTGATGGAAGTGCATTGGTAATGTCGAAATTGCCCTTATAGAAAACCATTCATCACTTTGCGCTTGAGTCCTGGTCACCACATAGATGATGTTCCTACAGAATGTCTTTCTTTTGTTGGGTTCTTCAGTATTGAAAGAGTCTCTTCCCAACCGTAATCAGGGAAATAATCACTCGAATTACAAAATTTGCCTATAGGACCAACCTTTACTACAACTTTGTTTAGGTCTAACTACTGGACTTAGGCGCCCATTGCAGGTCAAGTCATCCTGGATAATGTCTAGCAGGATTATAACCAGGTACAATGGGCCATAAAAGATGATTCACAGAGGGTCAAAAGGAGAGACCAGTGTCCTAGAGCATAAACAATCAATCCATGGGTTTGATAGCAGTGAAAAAATTAGAATTCAAAAGCCTAGGTATGAAAACCAAACTAGCAAACTATAGAACCGATTGTAACGGGGTCTACCATGTTAGAATACCTCTTTCAGTACCACCCTGTGTTTCAGGAGGTCCACTCTGCTTTGGCTGGAGTCTGAATGAAGGACGCTGGCTGGAATTGCTTGGTTACATGGGCGCATATAAAAGATCACTGCTTCTCCACGTTTTTCCAGTATGACAACACTTTACTCACAGGACACAGAATATATCACACAGTTACAGAGGGCGGGCCAATTGAAAAGCGGCAGGCCAGACATACATTACAATAGCCGCAGGTGGCCGGAGCCTGACGATATTTACTGTGGGAATTACAAAGGTGGGGGAGGTCAGAAGGGGGATATCTTGTCCCCTCTGCCCAGGGGCGCAGCCTGTGGGCTGATGCATTAGGGACATACATCTCACATGGAACCTTTTATACATACATATAACTGCACAACATATTCTGGGTGCTGGGGGGTTCCGTAACACCGATAAATGCTTATACCTTTAGCAAGCCTTGCCAAATAACGTAGGATAAAAGCCAAACCAGACTCTCAATTTGCACACACATGTTTTGGGGTGTTTGCCCCTCCTCAGTGCAAAGTGCATGAGATTAATTTCACTGTTTCAGAGGCTTCTGACTAGGGGGCTAACAGGTAACATGTCTCCTTGTGGAGAGTGACATGCCAGTGTAAGGAGACTTATATGCCATGCAGTGCTCCTCTGAGAAATTAAATATGCCAATTGCCTCTTCAGTGAGGAAGAAGACTGGAATTTTAGTGCCATCTAATGAAAGTAGTAATCCTAAAAGTCAATATTGACCCTTTCCACATGACTTAAAATAAAAGCCAAGCCAGACTGTCAATTTCTGGTTCGGCCTTTACCTTAAGTCAGGTGATACTAGAGTTGCAGTCCTCTCTGAGGAAGCAATTTGCATATTTAATTATTTTTCCCAGAGGAGAATTGCCTGGCCTACAAGTCTCCCTACACTGGCATGTCACTCTCCACAATAAGAGACGTTACCCCTTAAAGAGAATCAGTCATCAATATGGGTTTGGCTCCCGGTGCCAACATGGTTGATATTTGTACAACATGTCCACTCTTTTTTTAGAGTTCTTCAGAGTTGAAATAGTCTATTTCCAAGGCAATCAGGGAAATAATCAACCAGATTGCAAAATGTATCTATAGCACCAGCTTTTATCAAAACTTTGGGTATGGTTAAGAACTTACGTGACACTTGCCTGTTAATTTGTCCAGTTTAATGTCGAGCAGGAATGGAGCCAGATCCAAAGAATATAGATGTTATAAAGAGCGTAGGAAGGTGAGACCACCCCGGTAGGAAGCGTAGGAAGGTGAGACCAACCCCTATGGAGCATAGTCCGACAATCCATGGATCAGATGATGGTGATGAGGCAAAATAGGGTAAATGATAATACTAAAAGCATACCAACAAAAAACGGCTTATGAAACTTGGTGCTGTCGGGCAGTGCAATGGTGCCGTAAGCTTACTTTGATTAACCAATCAAGTAGACACTATTTGCAAGATTCACCAGGCATTCCTCACGACTGGTTTCATCGCCTTTGTTGGTGGAGGGGAGAAGAAGAGTATGGAAGGATAAGTATGATACAAGTCGATATCTTTTCTTCTCCAATGATTTTGGTCTTACTTTTGAAACAAAAAGTCAACTTTACATATAGGCAAGGAGTCACCAACCTATAAAGCAGTGTTGTTGGCACGCACTGCTGTCTCTGCCGGGAGGTGGAGAAGGTGAGCTGTTTCCATTCATTATTATTATTGGGGTGATCCTGAGCTTTCTGCCATCGGCTTTACAAGAGGTGATGCTTTTTGTTTTAATGCTAAACTTTGGTGGTTGCTAATTCTAGCACCGTGAACACTGCACGAGGTAAAAAGTTACGGGGACCATCAGCCTATTGTCAGGGCTCAAGAAAAATGTAATATTTCAAAATATTTTCAGAATGGTTTTCTACTGAATGCACTGCATGAATAACATGTCCCTGATGGCCAGGACAGGTTCTGGTTTGGCTTGTCGAACATGCCAGGTTCTTTTTAATGATAGAATACAATGCACTCTACTCGTGCCATCCAGTAGACGTAGACATCCCAGTAATAACAGTCTTGGTCACATCAGATGGAAGGAAAGGATTTTTCAGATCTGCAGCGACTGCCGCACTCCTCCTTTCCTTCACTAACCACAGAGTTGATGCAAGATTAAAGATTGCGTTCCATGTGGCGTGCTCAGGGCTAAGAGGGTAAATACCATGTTGCGGTTTGCAGCAGAGTTAAACTGTATTTGTTTACAAGCCTATAATCATGATCACAAATTTGTGCACGAGGTTGCACCCGATAAATACCATTCTGTCCGTCTCGTAGAGTTTCTTGAAACACCATTCACCATCGGTGCTCTCTGCTGCAGGGAAGAGAAGATGTGGATGGCATATGAAATGGGGGGAAGGTTTCCAATGTGTCCTCCTGATAACGGATGATCTTCTAGCATTTAGGCTCTACTCACACTTGTCAGAGATTGTATTGCTGCCGCCATCACCAATTTTGTCATAATTGATGTCAAGAATAGCAAAATATGCAGAAATATCCACGGGACGAAGCCCAGGCAAAACCTGTTGTAAGCCAAGGGGGTCCACCAAGCCCCACTCTTACCCACCATATGTCCGATCCATCAATGTCAACAAACATCGTGTGCTCTGCGTGCTGTGAGGATTCTCCATTGCTGGCACAGGAAGTGGCGGGCACAGGACCCCCGTTATTTGATTTGCATACATGTGGTCACAGTCTAGTCGGAATGTGTCTGGAAGTATGCAAATCATGGTCACATTTCTATGAAGATTCACAAGTCTGCAGTCACGTTGACTTGTAGACTAAGGCCGGAAAACCTCATTAAAACTAAAGCTTTACCCATGGCAGGAACAGAAGATCCAAAGTTACGACTACTCTTTCTGAAAGACCTGTCCTTACTCCTGACATATCTATATTAGTAAATAATTATTTTCCTCATAAAAAAAAAATATCCCAGAGTAACTGTACGCTGCCTCACTCCTCTGTTGAGTCTCCTGAAAATGTATGCATAAATAGTTAACTGGCTGCTACATTTGTCAAAGCGGTGTGTCCCTACACAGTCTATCATTGTAGCCATGTAGCCATGGATTGGACAGTGTCAGGGTTCCCAGAGATCCATCCCTAACTAGTAACACCCAACAGTTCATTTTGCCATCAGGAAGTTGTCGAATTGTTATTTTAGGGAAAACACAAATATTTGCAAAAAAAAATGGAGGAAAAGAGCGATTACAGGTCCTTCATAAGACCATTGCGTAGAATTAGTTAGTGCTATAAGACCTAATCGCTAAGGGGTACAGGTACAATTAGTCATTGGTGTAATGATGGAAAAGGGAAGTAAAATATCAAAAGCAAATTTCTGGGAGAACAAAAAGACGAGGAAAAGCAGGTCAAAATATTCATCAGCCTTTCAATCCCTGAGATTACTTGCAGCTGGAGTTAGTGATGTCGAAAACCCCATTACAAATTTTAATCTTTGCATTTCATAAATATTTGTTTTCTTTTCAAAACCCAAGCAATATCAAAAAAAGCCTTCCAAAAAACAATGGGAGGTAATTGTAATCTTTAGGACCAACGTGTTAAAGGGGTGTAAGAACATGCAAATAGTCAAGAAAGGTAATCAAAGCATTTAAAGAAGGTTTCACACCAATAACTTGTGAATTGGACAATGATAACAAATTTGCACAAAATAATTGATTACTTTTCTTGCCGTTTGTCAAATTTGTGAAATTTTTGTGAAAACTTGGTGCTCAAACTTAGATTTCTGTCTTGGAGCTCAAAATGCACCAAATTTATTAAAAGTTTAATAAATGTAATGCATATCCAACTTTCTTTTCCACTATGACCAGCGTAAGAAAATGTGTTGTCATAGAGTCTGATTGGTGGGGGTCCAAATTTAGGAACTTATGCAAATTTCAAAAATTGTAGCCCTCAATCATTCTTCTTCCCAGTGCACTCATGAAGCCATTTCCTATCTCCTATATATATATACGAGGGGCGATCCAAAAGTAATGATAATCAATACTAAACACAATGAATATAGTCCAAAATTTTTTTTATTTTTCTACATAGTCTCCTAACAAGTCTATACATTTAGTCCATCTCTTTTCTAAACTTAGAATTCCCATCGAAAAAAATTCTTGATCTTGACCCTCAAAAAAATCCCCAACAGCAGTTATCACGTCGCTATTGTCGTCAAATTTCTTGCCCCGGAGGTGTTCCTTGAGCCGAGGAAAGATAAATAAGTCACTGGGGGCTAGATCTGGCGAATGGGGTGGTGTTCCACCAGTTCAAAGCCCGCTTCTTGAATGGTAGCCATGGCAACTGCAGCTTTGTGAGCCGGCGCGTTATCTTGGTGAAACAGCACTCCAGCCCGCAGTTTGCCGCGCCTTTTCTCCTTGATAGCCTCCCGCAATCTTCTTATTTGTTCTGCGTAGTAGGAGCCCGTAATAGTGGCTCCCTTCTTCAAATAGGCCACCATAATAATTCCTTCAGCGTCCCAAAAAACGGACGCCATAACCTTCCCTGCTGAGCTTGACACTTTGAATTTCTTCGGCGTAGGTTCATCGGCTCGTTCCCATGTCATCAATTGTTGTTTAGTTTCGGGATCAAAGTGGTGGATCCAGGTCTCGTCCATGGTAAAAAAAACGTGACAAAAAATTTTCCTTGTCTGCTTGGAACTTTTCGAGATTTGCTTTTGAAATGTCAACTCGTTTCTTCTTTTGCTCGTCGGTTAACATTTTTGGCACCCAACGCGCGGAGACCTTTCTCATATGCAATCCTTTTGCAACGATTCTTTGAATACTGCCATATGAGATCCCTGTGACCTCAGCTACATGCCTGATAGTCACTCTTCGATCTGCCAATACAACTTCTTCAACTTTTTTCACGTTTTCTTCATTGAGGGACGTGGATGGGTGTCCTTCACGATGTTCATCTTCCGTTGATGTTCTTCCCAGCTTAAATTCCTTGGCCCAGCGTGCAACTGTGGAATATGGAGGAGAAGAGTCCCCCAATGTTTCCACCAAGTCGCTGTGTATGTCTTTGGTAGTCATTTTTTTCAAGCAGAGGTATTTGATGACAGCTCTGAGCTCGTTTTCTTCCATTTTGGTGTTCACTCCTCGGCAGTTAATATTCAAATGAATGTAGCTCCCGGGAATCGTGGTCTATTTAAGTGATTTTTTTTTCCTGGACTAGTGGGTACCTAAGAGAGAAGAAAACATTTTATTTTAATTTCTGTGTGCAATAGAAATAACTGATTATCATTACTTTTGGATCGCCCCTCGTATATATATATATATATATATATATATATATATATATATATATATATATAATTGTCTAAGGGTTTTTCCGTCTGTCTGTCTGTCTCTCTGTCTTTCTGTCTGTCTGTCTGTCTGTCCTGGAAATCCCGCGTCTCTGATTGGTCAAGGCCGCCAGGCCTCGACCAATCAGCGACGGGCACAGCATGGCGACGATGATGTCATAATGGAAATCCCGCGTGTCAATCAGCGACGGGCCCAGAATCAACGTAGATGTCATAATGGTTGCCATGGCGACAATGATGTCATAAAGGTTGCCTCGACCAATCAGCGACGGGCACAGTCTGCCGTGAATTCTGGAATCATCATTGTCCATATACTACGGGGACATGCATATTCTAGAATACCCGATGCATTAGAATCGGGCCACAGTCTAGTATATATATATATAATTGTCTAAGGGTTTTTCTGTCTGTCTGTCTGTCCTGGAAATCCCGCGTCTCTGATTGGTCGAGGCCGCCAGGCCTCGACCAATCAGCGACGGGCACAGCATGGCGACGATGATGTCATAAAGGTTGCCTCAACCAATCAGCGACGGGCACAGTCTGCCGCGAATTCTGGAATCATCATTGTCCATATACTATGGGGACATGCATATTCTAGAATACCCGATGCATTAGAATCGGGCCACAGTCTAGTATATATATATTTCCTATATGGGTCATAATAATCTTCTGTCGGAAAACCATTTTAATGAAGACTTGTGAAAGCTGAAAAATATAGACTTTAACTTCATGATGATGTGACAACATGATCTTCCTCTCTTGGGATAGTCTCCATCAAGCTTTCGATGTGTAAACACAACTTTTTACTTTGACGAAGGATTTAAAGAATTTTTCCATTTCTTCCTTCGAAGAATAAGAGGATTTATAATGAACACCATCTATGTTGCAAAATCCCAAAACTGTCCTTGTTTGCGGTAGACAAATCTGCACCATCTTAAACCTCTGACTTTATTTTCTAAAATTTCCATGTTCTTTTTTGCTGATTAACTTTTAAAATAGATGGTTTCTTTTTCAGTCTTCTTCCCGAGAAGCCAATGCAATCAGACACATTAATTAAGACAAGAGTTGTCATGGAAATTACAAAATCCAGCGAAAGAATTAAAATGAAAGGAAAAATGTAAGATAATGAGGTGCCGCGTGCTCCGAGGTTCTGCCGCAACGTTCGCATTGGCTCTACACGGAGGAGTCATTTCAGGATTATCTCGCCTTTTTGGAACGAGTTGTGTAATATTATGAGCAGGGTGCACCTTTCGGTTTCAGTCTTCGCCGAGTGATTAAACGAGCTTTAAATGCACCTGTCATCCCAACGAAAATTCACCGAACCGAATGGAACAGAGAGGAGTGAATATGCTTGAGGGAGGCAGTGAAGCATAGGGAACCTAAAGTGTTCCTGGACGGAATGGCTCTCTGTTATCGATGAGTTTGAGTTTGCAAGACAAGAAGATGGGCTCAGAAAACTATTGGCCATTGCCACATTAGTGAATTAGTGGATTGGACAAATGCAAAAATGCAATAGTAGGCAAGGCTGATGAAGTTCAGTAGACCCAAAAAATTGAGGGGGCCCTCTAGGATGCAAGAACCATACTAGCTGGGTTATGTCTCTTTCCTTTAGTTGAGTAAGGTCATAATTAGAGTTGAGTGAATATGTTCGGAATCGGTAGCAGTATCTGAATTTGCCATATTGGTACCCGATTCGTGACGAAATTTATGTTTGATGATCAGTTCTGAACATATTTGGTAATTTCTACTCCCATTGACTCTAATTACAATTGGCTGTGTTCGATGAATATTGCAAAAACAATATTCGCTGCCGATCGTAATTGGAACTGAATTTTGAAAAATTCACTGAACTGTAGTCATAATATAATTGGAAGGTGCCATGGTGGATAAGCACCCTGGATAATAAAACTGGAAGTTCTTCCTGCGTGGACCTCCCTCATATGGCGTCAAATTGTCCTTATGGAGCAAAAACTAAAGGGCTATTTGCATCTATTGGTATTAGGTCATTATTTTATCATGAGGTCATATGAATTCCAGTTATACCCCTGATACTTCGGCTGTAATTAAACTTGAGCAAAGTTCTGAGCTTTTATATTCCTTCCAGGCAATAAGACTCCAGATAATTCCATGGCCTTTGATGTTTTTTATGCCCATTTTGTGATCGATTTGACAATCACAGAGGTAATCATCGCAGCTGGAGGCAACTTTGTTTCTTGGTAGCTGAATGATGTATAATTATTATTATACATTTTTTATAGCGCCATTTATTCCATGGCGCTTTACATGGGAATGGGGCAAGTATAGACAAATACCATAAACATGAGCAAAAACAAGGCACTAACAGGTACAGAAGAAGAGAGGACCCTGCCCGCGAGGGCTCGCAATCTACAAGGGATGGGTGAGGATACACTAGGAGAGGGTAGACCTGGTCGTGCAGTGCTTCAGTAGGTTGAAGATCACTGCAGGCTTGTCGGAAGAGGTGAGTCTCAGGTTCTTTTTTATGTATGGCACATAATGGTAAGAATGGAAAAAACGGAAATGTATATTACAGTCATGAAGACGAGACATGATATATAGCAGCCAAACTCATCCCCAGCTTCAGTCTAAAATCTTGTACATAGATCCCATAATGGGTCCAATGGACCCATGGACCTTTCTCTCCACCAATATCATGTAAAGACAGTTTTATAATGTGGCCCTTCTCTCATCTCCACACTATTGAGGAATAACATTGTAACCATTTGACAATTGAAGAATCTCCATGATGAGAAAGTCCCGAATAGGACAATGGCCATCTTCTTGGAACTTTTTGCTACAAAATCTATATTTTAGGAACTACAAATATCACTTGATTCCCGGCTGTTGACACCTGCAAAAATGGATGTGCACTAGAGACAGGCGAGCATGCTCGGCACTGCTCGATCTTCGATCAAGCATCGGGGTCTTCGATTGAGTATCTAGCAGTGCTGAGCACTGTGCTCGGGTCCATGTAAGAAGCTCATTTTGGTCACTTGAGCTGCTTCCCGCACTGACGGGACTCCTGCATCACCAGGACTCTTTGTGAGCTGTAGAACGAGAGAGAGAGAGAGATATAACCTCCGTAAAAATGCCAGAGTTTCACATTCTCTTCCATAATGCTCGATTCGAGCACATCTGAGCATCTGGCCTGCTCATTTTGAGTACCGAGCATTCGATCATTTCAGTGCTCAATCTACACCAATGTGCACAAATTTTCCAGGAATTTTGTAGCATTAGTGTCTTGTGATAGACAGTATCACCTGATGTGTCGAGCTGAAGGGGTTACAAATAGCAGAAAGACCCTATTATAATCCGAAAGCTACATACAGCTATGATCTTGATATAATGATGAGCCATCCATGATGATATCATGTGACCAAATTGACTAGTAGTCAGTTCTGTTGGAAAGAAGCCACTATTGAACATCGACCTCGATGATTGCATCATGGACGATGCTTAAACATGTGAAAATCAGGACAACTGAGCAGAGGGATCAACAATAGTGAGAACGGAGGAAAATCTTCTTTGTTCTATAAAACATAATCCCTTCTGTTTATGATCTTGACACAATCAAGAGTTGGCAATGATGACATCACTTGACCAAGGTGGCCTTACCATCAAAGAAAGTCGCTACTGACAAAACATTTCAGCAGAGATTGGCCGTCAAGATCACATGGTGTCGTTATGGAGAACTTTACGTCAAGGTCACACCAATAGGGCGTCTTGGACTCTGGGAGGTCCTGTGGTTGTAGGTTACAAAATGCATTGCAGTATAAAGTGCAAGCACTCAAACCATTATAGGTTCAAGACCCTAGGGGATCTTTTAAAAAAAGTAAGTAAAAACTTTTCTTAAAATAATAATAAAATTCAATAAAAAAAAAAAAAATAAAGTTTCATTTTTTCAACATAAAAATAAAGTAATCAAAAAGTAAAAGAAAAATGAAAAAGCAGATATAATGGTCCATTCTTTCATAATATAATTTTATATAACTTATTTGGAACATGCCAAAAGGAAACATAAAAATTCCAGAATTGCCATTTATCGATCACCACTCCTCCCAAAAAAAATGCAAAAAAAAAAATCAGAATATGGTATATTCTCCAAAATGGTACTAAATAAAAACCATACGCTCGCCACTCAAAAAACAAAGTTCTATCGGCAGAAAAATTAAAAAGTTACAGGTCTAAAAAATGGCAACATAAATCAATTTGTTTTGCAAAATTCAGATTAAAAAAAAAAACAGAAACTAAAATGTCAGTAAAAATAGACAAGTTTGCTATCACCGTAAATGTACTGAACTGAAGAATTATCACAAGGTCAGTTTTACTGCTCAATGAATGACGTAAAAGCGAGGCCACCCAAAAAATGTCAGATTTAAAAAAAAAAAAAATTTACCATTTCACCCCACTTTCGATTTTTTTTCCCCTTTTTTTGTACGTATGATCGTAAAGTGAAACATATCATACAAAAGTACATCTTGTCCCGCCATAAATCAAGCCCTCATGTGACTATGTTGATGGAAATATAAAAACATTATGGATCTTGATAGACAGGATGTAAAACTCAAACACACAAAAACAAAATTAGTCCTATAGGGAAGGGGTAAGTCCTAGCCTTTTCTAGTTACGCCCCTGCTTAAAGTTATCACAGCCGGCCTCTGAATAATGCAGAAAACACCAATTGTTACAGATGGAGTGGAACATATTACATTTTACAGTGATTATGCAACAAAATCTCCCACCCGCCCAACTCGGTGGTGCAAAATGGCAAAACGGGCCGATGGGATATCACGTGATACAATAAATTCTGCTGCTCCAGCGCGATGTGTGGTATTGATGGTATAATTTAACATGATTTTTCCCTTTCTGACAACCCTTGGATTACACTAAGGCTCATTGTGGAGATTGAGCTGACAGCTAGCGGTGCTTATACGATCCGTCGTTTTTTCCGCTTGTCTGTGTGCGGACTGACTGCCAACAGCCTCTAAGCCTGGCCATGTTTTCCCTTTTGTGTCTACATAATACAGCATTAAAATCCCATTTTGGGAGGCAGTCATCATCAGGAAATATGCACTGCCTCCGGCTTTCCACAGCCATAATATATTTAAATATCTGTATTTTTCTCTCTATCACAAGCCTGGTAGCATTTACAGTCCCCATAGACTTCCCACAGATGTTCTATTAAAAAACAGAGGAGAAAGGAGGTTTTACTTGCAGAAATGAAAACTATGCTCAGTCTTCCAAAATAAACTTGGAAATGACCTGCACAACACCAGCGCCATCATTTCGGTTTGGTATCGGTGCCCATGAGCAGTGCCGTACGGGAACTTGTCTACAGGGTTATTTAGTCTCATGCAGATGATTGTATTCTGGAGCCATATTGTTCAGCAATGGCCCATTGTTTGGTAGAGGTGTTCCATGGATTTATATTCTCTGCTCCTATGTGTGCGGAGAACATGCTCTCACATGTTGTCTACACGGTGGACACACACCATTTGTGTGCAAAGATTTCCTGAGCCATCCTCCTCCTTCTCTACAGAACATGTCACATCCACTTCAAGTTGCATTATATTCTTTGTGGAATGATAGAATTGGTTATTAATAAAAGATACCAAAGGAAAGTGGCCATAGAGACACATAATTGTCCCAAAGTCACCTCCAGGTGGGTATCTTTATCTTGCACTCTGGGGAACTTATTTCAGAGCTTGGAATTACCATTTCTGGTACTCTACTGAGCCTGTCCAAATGCACCCTGGAAAATGGACCAAACACACCCTGGATACTGGGCCAAATGCATCCTGGGCAATGGAGAAAATGTACCCTGGATACTGGACCAAATGTACCCTGGATACTGGACCAAATGTACCCTGGATACAGGAAATAATGCACCCTGGATACTGGACCAAATGTAGCCTGGATACGGGAAATAATGTGGAGCGCCCCCACACCGCCGCAGGGCCGAGGGGTACCCGGAGCCGGGCCTCTGGGATCTCAGTCCTGGGGTTGTCACGATGGCTAGACCCGGTCCGTGGCCCTGTCCGTCAGTGGGGGACGTCCGGTGCAATAAGTGGTGCTAATGGTGGTGTAGCGGTGCAGTTGTGGGGTGCAGGTCGCGGTAAATAACGAGGACACCAGGTTGCAGTCTCTTTACCTCTTTACTGGAGATCTCTGAGTCCTCAGTCCAGAACACGGTTCACCAGGCTACGCAAGTCCAGCCGGTCCAATGGCACCTCCAGAGTCCTCCTCTCAGGTGGAAATCTGTGCCTTCCTTCTAGCGCTATGTGTTGTAGTCCTTCCCTGCTGTGCTCACGGAAAGTGACCCCACAACGGTTGTGTCTGTTTCTTAAGTTCCCTCACAACTCGATTTGATGTTCCTCTGTAATCCACCCCTCCCTGTATTCAGGTTGGAATGGCACCCGTTTGTCAGGTAGGCCTGGAGTTCTTCCGGGACCCTAGAGACGCCCCTCTCCCGCAATTGCCCCCCAAGACTTCATAGGTGATATGTGGTAGACAGCCCGCCTGAGACCGACTGTCCTGCCGCTGTTTGGAGTATGGCTTGAAGCTGTATTCTAATCCACTCCCTCGGCGTTCCGGCCACCGGTATTGCGCCTCAGCAGGGTGCTGCCTCTTTCAACAAAACCCCTGCTGGTATTCGCCTTCTGCTTGATCTCGTTTCTCACTCAGCACAATCTGCCTCGCTTCTAGTCCTTTCTTGGGCACCGCCGCTAAGCTGAGCAGGCACGGTCCCGTTACGTTCTCTCAATGCCAAGCCTCTGCCAGGGTCCCACCCCTGGCAGAGACCCTACAGTCTCTCCCTTCACAACACCCTCTGCCACAAGGTGTTGCTCCGTTCAATCCCGTCAGCGTTCTTTCTAACTTCCTGCCTGACCCCCAGTTTACCCACTATGGTGGGGAGTGGCCTAATGAATAGCACCCTTAGCTCCGCCCGGAGGCCCTGCGGTGAAACATATTGGTGTCTGTGATACCTGATTGGAGGAACTCCTTCAGTGCCATCGAACGTACCATGGCTCCCCTTAGTGGCGGAGCCACAGTACTGCAACGACCAGGACTCTGGGGCGCTGCAAATGCACCCTGGATAGTGGAACAAATGCATCCTGGGCAATGGACCAAATGCATCCTGGGCAATGGACCAAAAACATCCTGGAAACTGGACCAAATGAACCCTAGACAGTGGACCAAATGTGCCATGGAAACTGGACGAAATCCATCCTGGAAAATGGACCAAATGCACCCTAGATACAGGACCAAATGCATCCTGGGCAATGGACCAAATGTACCCTGGATACTGGACCAAATGTACCCTGGATACTGGACCAAATGCACCCTAGATACTGGACCAAATGCATCCTGGGCAATGGACCAAATGTACCCTGGATACTGGACCAAATGTACCCTGGATACGGGAAATAATGCACCCTGGATACTGGACCAAATGTACCCTGGATTCGGGAAATAATGCACAACGGATACTGGAACAAATGCATCCTGGGCAATGGACCAAATGCATCCTGGGCAATGGACCAAATGCATCCTGGGCAATGGACTAAATGCATCCTGGAAACTGGACCAAATGAACCCTAGACAGTGGACCAAATGCATCCTGGAAAATGGACCAAATGCACCCTGGATACTGGACCACATATATGCTGGTCACTGGACCAAATGCATCCTAGACAATAAAGCAAGTGCATCCTGGAAACTGGACCAAATGTATCCTGAACATGGGACCAATTATTCCCTGGACATAGGGCCACATGTATCCTGGACACTGGAGGGCTCATTCCATTTATTCATAGGATAAAAGCCAAACTCGCACCTCTCCTATGCTGGCCGCATGCCACACATGTGCCACTCACACAGGATACAAGTCACAAATTAAACACATGCTATCCACTCACCACTGAAACATGACAGATACCTGCTACACATACACGTAACACATGCATCATCCAATGGACATACTGTAAGCCAAACAGGTAACATTCACACATCAGACACGTGCCTCTGTCCCGGGGATCCCGGGCTCTGCTCCCTTCTCCTTTTTCCGCTGCCCACTGTTGTGCTCCACGTCAGGTGTTGCTGGATGCCCGGCGTGGATCAATGACATAATCTCCCTAGACCTATTAAAGGCCCATTCACACACACATCTGTGTCTTTGTGTCTTGGGATTGGGAATCTGGTGTACCTTGTTTGGTATGCTCCATTACCTGTAGTACTGGGTTCCACTCCATCTGTCCGTCTGAGCCTCAGTTGTCAAAGTCCACACGATTTCATGTGTCCTCTGGAAGCTGCACCAATGCCCTGGTCCATGTGCCCACCGGACCAGAGGCTTAGTGGATCCATCTCGCCTGGTGTGCCCTTGTAAAATAATTATAGACTATTGTCAGCAGGAGACCCAGGGTTTCTAAGGTTGAGGGGAATGCTTGGGTCCCTTGATATTAAGTTTGTGCAGGCCTTCCCTCTCCAGAAACAAAAAGTAGTTTTAGGGGGACTTTTTGTTAGAAATTCCTAGTCTGGGGAAGATTGTTTCCCGATTGTTGATGAGCGCTCTAAGCCATGTACATCCTGTCCAAACTCTGCTCACTTTTCTAAAAATGTGGTGGAACTGGTCGAAAATTGCAAAATTTTACAAAATTTGGTGATATTTCAAGCAGCTTTTGCCAGAATTTGCCGGTGTAAATTTCTTGCTGAATCAGGCCCTATGTCTGAACTGAAAGAAAACTGTGGCACCTTGTTCACTTCTTGAAGCCAAATTTATCGCAAATCGTATTATTACATTTTTTATTGCCTTTTTTCACTGCTTTTTGGATTTGTTGATTATTTAAAAGAAAAATAAACATAAAAAATTAAATTTTATATTCTTAAAAATAAAAATAATGCCGTAAGGTTGCAAGCTCAAATTGTTAAAATGGATCATAAAAGCTTTCAGGCATGGCCCCGACTCGCTCAGTGTACGGCAAGGAGGAAACAGATGCTATAAAATCCTTATGACTTTTAAAATTGCTCAAATATGTAAAAAACAGATGGAAGGAGAAATAAAACAGAAATTGAAACAGCAACAGCGTTCAGGACCCCTGATAATTCTGAAATTCGTTCTGGGTACTTGATGCAAAAAAAAAAAAAGTAAATGCAGACGGGATTTAACGAGAATTGGGCAACAAATCCAGATGTGATGACTTCTGCTGGGATGTGGATAATTGGACAATGAACTGGATGATTTTTCTTAGCTGAATTGATCTGGAAAGAAAATAGTTAATGAGTCCCAGAGTACATTGTCATATGCATGATGAATAATACTATTTTGGGCCATTATATGACTGGTATCCTGCATCTTTTTCCAGTTTTCCTCTCTGCAGACAATATTTCTAATATTCTGTTATCTCTGAGCTGCTGTGTAGAGACTAGCTGCTATCATGTATTTATACATAGCAAATAGACATGAGGAATTCCCGCTTTCATGTCTCTATGTGATGCATACTCAGAAGCAGCAGCAGAAGCATGGTGGATATTATGCAGCAGTATTGTGCTGTGTAGCTGTGAATCCAGCATCCAATTCTGGAGAGAGAGAAAAAATTACCAGAAAGTAGAAGCAACATGGAGGACATTATATAACAGTACTGAGCAGTGTAGCGGTGAATCAATCTCAGAGATGACATAAACACTAGAAGGCATTAGCATGAAGGATGTTATACAGCAGAACTGAGCAGGTTAGCTGTGAATCCAGCACTAGGGTGAAATCCACTGCTAAAAAAAAAGAACACTAAAATACCACATCCTGGATATCACTGAATTAAATGTTCCTGTTGAAAATCTTTATTAATTAAATATTGGAATGCGTTGAGAACAATATAACATAAAAATGATCAATATAAATCAAAATGAATATTCCATGAAGATCTGCATTTGTAATGATACGCAAAATCAAAGTGGCAAATCAAATTACATGCCGATCCAACTTCAGTGGAAATATCTCAAGACAAAGAAATGATGCTCAGTAGTGTGTGTGGCCTCCATGTGCCTGTATGATCTCCCTACAATGCCTGGGCATAGTTCTGATGAGGGGGCAATTGTTCTCCTGAGGGGTCTCCTCCCAGACCTGCAATAAAGCATCCGCCAACTCCTGGACAGTCTGTGGTGCAACGTGACGTTGGTGAATATTCTCTGATATTAGCAAAGCCAAATTAGCTTGTAAAGAAGGAAAGTAAGAATATTGCCAATTATAAATGTCATGATTGGATTGGCTTCACATATCACTATATTATGGGCCAAATTAGATGACAAGGGGCAGATTTCAGCGATGATCACCTGCTGCAGCTCTGCTAGTCCTCACCATGATGAGATCTGTACAACCCCGTTCAAACAGAGACTGACTTTCTGCCTAGTCTGTGCATAGGACAGCACAGTGAGAGGACTAGCAGAGCTGCAGCAGATCGAACAGTGTTTTACCAAAACTACAGGAAAAAAAAAGGAAGTGACCCCCCGCTGAAATCAGGGTCTCAGTCTTGACTATATTCTTCTCTCAGATAGGAAATCACCAGAAATCAAGTGACAGATTCTCTTTTCGCTTGTTCAACCAGAACAATTTTCTTCCAGTCGGATAATCTTGGTTTGCTCATCTTCCCTTTTCTTGGCAGGAGCTGTATTTCTTGAACGGTCTTGCTATCTTTTTCACGTCCTGGGGGGACTTATTAGTGATTCCCATTCCTCCAAGTTTGATAACTCCTGAAAAGAATCAGATCAATATTGTCAGATACCTAATCTGAAGACAAATTACCAAACTGTCAGAGGAACTGTCGGCAGCTCGCAGCTCCACACTTGTGTTAGTAGAGCTTCCCTCTAAGCTGCCATTAGAGTTCCTCTACGGTTTGTGTTTTCTCTTGTGCTGTTTCTATATTTAATGGGCAAAAGTTCTCTTGTGTTCCTTCTGGAACCTTCAGGTAATAGAAAGTTGCGTCCTGCAAAATCTTCCAGGTCTATAGGACCACACAGGGATCTGTAGTTTCCAGTTGCATGTTTCTTACATCGGCTCGTTTTTGTTGAACCTTAACAAAAGTTGAGGTTGATACAACTGGACTTCACCATTGAGTGCTGTGGACACATGAAGACATTGGAAGCTTCCTTAATGCCCATGCTCCGGTCTTCAGACGTGACCACTAGACATTAACAAAATTGTTGAAGGTGAATTACATTTTTCTTGAATTTTATAAAGAGTTTCGATTTTGCTGAATTTAATTTTTTTTGCAATTCTCTTTGGGCAAATTCAAGAAAAAAATTGTTGGCAATTTTACTGCCCTTTTTCCCAGATTGTAGAGGGGTTAGAGAAAAATGCAATAGTCACCTCAACACTCATCGCCCTGTCATCTGTACTCTTCTTTCCTCCTTGTCTATGTATCAGAGGTTATTTGGAGCTTGAAGCCCTGGCACGAGTGGAGACATAAGGACACATATCATGAACATGTCTCAAAAGGATATTTCAAAATCATGTTCCATTAAATAAAAATCCCCGAGTATCTCGCTCCAGTTCTCCTGGGATATGCCGAGTCAGGAGGAATTATAAAATAACTAGAAACTTTTTTTTTACTCGGAACTCTGTATTGTAGGTGCCACAAAGAGGTTGTATTGGTTCCCGGAGACGCCAGTGTTAAGCGTCTTTGTTTTTTTCGCATTTTGATATTGATATATTTGTAACTTTGTGGCATTTAGTCTTTTCTATGTTGTATCTTCAAATTTGCACAATTCTCATTTTTAGCTTAGTTCTCACTTATGGTGAACAAAAATTCCAACCTGAAATCCCCTAACGGCATGGACCGTGCCTTCTACAATGTAGACCTAGGGTCCATTCATTCTACTATAGGTGTTAGTTTTATTAAGGGCTCGATATCAGGACTGATTTCAGGGGAGAGTTTTATATTAGACTTTCCTTTGAACAAGATGAATCCAAATGGAAGCAGAGATGAGCCTCTTGTTTCTATGTTGAGTTTTCTACTAATACTTTATTTGGTAAAGAGTAGACCCGTTCTTACAAACCCCATATCACTAACTTCTTCTACTAGTTTCTTCTCTTTTAATACAATGTTTCTAGATTTACATGTATTTCTTCACTTGAATTGCTTTCTATAAAATTGTATTCTCTCCTCCTTCTTCTTATCCTTCCTTTTATTTACTCTTCTTCAATCTGTAGTCTTCTTCCTCGTCTTCTCCTCCACCTCCATGTGCCCCTTCTATTTCTTCTCCTTCTTCTTCTTCACCTTCTTCTCTCTCTATGTTTCCATTCTGCATGTTCTCTTTCTTCTTTTTGTCCTTCTCATTCTTCTCTTATATCTTCACCTTCACTTCTATTCTCTCATTGTTTTCCCTTCTCGTTTTCTCCTCCTCACTCTTTTTTCTACTCCTTTCCTTTCCCTTTCTCCAAACCTCCTGCTCCTTATCCATATTATATTTCTTCTCCTTTTTTCATTCCCTTCTTCTTTCTCTTCTTATTCTTTTACTTCTCCTTTTCTCCTTCCTTTCACCCATTATTTTGTCTTGCTTTCCTTCTTGTTTCACTTCCCTTTCACAATGTCGGTCTTCTTTTCCTTCTTTTTTTTTATTGTCTTCTTTTTTTTTTCTTCTTCTCCTTATCCTTCTTATCTTTCTTGTTCTTATCCCTCTTATTCTCTTTTTTCTTCTTCTCCTTCCACTTTTCTCACTTCTTCTCCATCCCCGTTCTCTGTTCCGTTTCTCTTTCTTCTCCTCTCTCCGACACTCCAACCTTGAGTCATCTTCTTCTTCTCAGTCTAGTCAACCTTCTTCCACCTTCTCCAACCTAGACTTTTCCAAACATTGCAAACCTCTACTCAGTGACTGTCTTGGCATCTAGGGACGTATAGATTTGTAACAGATGGAGAGCCACACGGTGGAGACCTTTGCCATTGGGGATGTGGGCCACCAATCTCCACCATATTAGGCACCTTGGAAGCTTACCGACAATATAACATGGTCATAGAATTAAATGAATGTAACGTGCAGCGTCGAGGTTAGGAATGATTCTTCTTTGCAGTGTGAACAATTCTTGGTACATTACAGCCATCTAATTAAAGTTAATGGACATTCATGATAAAGGATATCGCGTCCAGCTCTTTTATAGTCTCCGTGTCTGTCCTGCCCTCTCTTCTCCTCTTTGTTATTGTGCCTAACCAGGACTGTGCTCGCTTTACTGGTAATGGTGCCTATTGGTCCATGGTCAGCTGGGCAAGATGTGCGGAGAATGCCAAGGCCAGGAAGCCAGAGCAGCCATTGTTTCATTAACACAATAAAAACTAATGATGCATACTGCAAAGTTAATGGCTTTTCATCCAGTTTATGGGCTAAGATGTTCTTATAAATGTTAAGGAAATGAACTCTCTATAAAAAGGAATATCTCATTTACCATACTGGACTCCAATTGAAAGAGCGGAATGAACCCATGCAGACTAATTCTCATCTGTATCAATGATATGTCACTTAGTTAACCAGTAAATCTATTAACAACTGATATTGATACAATGAAAATCCTCATATACATGGAGTAAATAATCCCTCCCATCATATATCTGGATAACACACATATTTCATATTCTTTGTATCCTGGTAGAAGTCTTTTTCTTAGAGTCGCTCCGTTGCACTGTATAATATCTGCTCAATAGTTGGGGAAGTAAAATTGTCAACTACTTATAGCACCATGCGTAACCCCTGAGGAAGCTTCTGCCTGGCGCTCATTCCCATATGGTAAAATTGTATCTGTAAATTGAATTTCTCAAAACTTTCACTTTTAGTGGTAACATTGTGCCCAGCAATAGAGCAATTGCATCAGACAAGCCCTGTTACATATGAACAACTGTGCCATATTGTATCTATATTACCTACTTAGAGCCATGAATTCGATTTTCACAGACTGATAAAATAAAGAAGGTGGAGACATTTTTTTGCTCCACCTCCAAGAAAATTGGATCAAGCTCTAATCAGAGTCTCATCAGAGCCTGAGTAGCATAATCGGGCCAACTTTATCGGTTGAGAGAAAAATGATCGTGTGACCCTACCCTATGTGAAAGTCTCCTTTTTAGGGATGAGCAGACTCGATAAGTTCTGGTTCTGTTACCCAAACCGAACTTTGGACTAATGTTCGGTTCAGGTACCAGAATTGTACCCGAATTTGAACCCGATTGAAATCAATGAGAAGCCGGACTTTGGATCTGGAAAATTCTCTCTATCTCTCAACTGTAAAATGGACTTCCAAGAGAAATCCATGCTCGTAGTTCAACACCAGACACTAGGTGTCCAATACGAACCCCAAACTTTACAGTTCGGGTTCACTCATCTCTACTCCCTTTCAGTCAGACACTACCGGTCCACTGAATGGCTGCCATGTATTATTATATTGCATTTTCTCTATAAATCCCTCCTGCAAATAGTGGCTGTTCCCAACAAATTGCAAAAAGGTCAACTCTTAAAAGAAAACATAGAACAAAGGAAGGACGAGGGTTACATGCAGATGTTGGTGAGAGCCAAGCCAGGATCAATGGGTTAAGAAGTGTAAACATCCTCAAAAGCAATATGAAGAAGAACAAAGATGAAGTGGGATGTAAACCGGATGGAAGAGGTGCCAACGTGCCACTTTGGTTCCATCAGACTAGGTTCATTCAGGGCTGGGATAGCAAACTGAATATTTACCCATTTAAAATGTTTAGCTACAGAGTAGAGATGACCTTACCCAAACCTGGTGTCCGGTGCTGAATTCCGAACACAGACTTCTCTTGGAAGTCCGTTTTAGTGTTCGGAGTTACATCAGAACTGTGTTGCTCGGAGAGAGAGCCATTTAACAGCACCAAAGTTCAGATTTCCATTGACTTCTTTTGGGTTAATGTTCAAGCTCTTGTAGAGTTCTGGTACCCGAACATTTGCCAAAAGTTTGGTAGAACCTGAACATCCACTGGTCCGCTCATCCCCACTACAGATGCAACGTTGGGGTGATCTCTTAAGGTAAGACCTTTTGTGACTGCCTGTTCCTGACCAAAATATAACCGAGTGCGCACATAAAAGAGACACACCAGACCCAGAGTCGGATGTATTCTCCTTCCTCGGCGAAGGCTGGCACACAACTGTACTTTATTCTTAGAACAAAAGAATGTTGTAACATGCAGGAAGTGGGTGTTGTACAACTTGTGAATAGTAATGGTGTCAGTCTATGATAGGTCGATGCCAACTCCACTCCATATATGGTATTCAATCTTCTGTGTCCAGTGTCTGCTTCACATTCCAAAAATTCATTCCAGGGTGTTGCTCCAGGAAATAGACGCCATTTTGCCACATTACATCTGAGCTGGCTTATGTAAGGTTTAATAATTGATTTTGTTAGCCAATCTATCCTTCACAGCAACATTGGCCCACTTTGGTGATAGTGTGGGGCTTCTAAACTTCTAGAATTCAGGCCATTGCCTAATTGAGATTGACTTTGCTACATAAAGAGAGCGAACTTCAAGACTTGTAGCCGGTGTGTTTGTAGGGCTACATCTCCATAAACCTTGATTCACAATAAGCCATTAGTGATGAGTGGACGTTCTCGGACAAGGTGTTATCCGAGCATGTTCGGGGGATAACCGAGTGTCCTCGGCATGCTTGAAAAATGTGTCCGAGACCTCGTAGCTGAAAGTCTCACGGCTGTTCGACATCCACAACACGTATAGGGATTGCCTAACAAATATCTATTTTCGACACTGGGTTAGCTCCCGATCACGCTCAGATGATACATTATCCGAGCAGGTTCACCCATCACTACAAGCCATCAAAGTTCTGGATTATGGGGGCTTTTTATCCCATAAATATTTTTTCATCCTTAAAATGACAAAGACAGAAAAACAAACGGAGCAAACAAATCAGGCAAATAACAAAAATGGCACCACACTGTGCTATAACACATAACATCCGGCGTTCCGCCTGTAATGGATTCACGATGTAGGGGACGGGATGAGGCTTTCGGCTTTGTCTCCATTTAGTAGCAGCGGTGGAATCTGAGTTGCACGCTCGGCTGGCTCTCCGTGGGATTCTCCAAGTGGCGGAGGAGTATGAAACTCTTAACAGAACGAATGAAAAAAAAAATTACAAAGCAAACAGGAACCGTACTAAGCGACGGAGCAGTAATTTTCACAAATGCATTATATTTCTACTTTGGCGCGCGAACATCCCAGGTGCCAGATTTCTTCTAAAGATAATAATTTAGCCAAGGAACAAAACAGATTTGAATTGAATTATGAGGCAATAACGCTCGCAGTGTTATTTTATACTGGAAAAGCAGGATCGGCAACCAGGAGTCGGGAGGAGGAATTGTTTAAGGAAATAATAAAAGAAGCTGCGGCTGTAATAAGTGAAAGGAAACTGAGGAGCTGGAGAATGGCCACCATTTATATTCCAGCGGGGGCATTATAAAGATGACCTGTCGCCTCTCCTGACATGTATGTTTAGTAAATGAAAGCATTCGCTGTATAAACACAAACTATGTTCAGCTTTTCCTCTGTTATTCTCGCTGGCAGGGTATAAATCCAACAACAACTGGGAGTTATGTCCAGTTACCCCCCCATGTGACGTCTGCTCCCCATCATGTCCGTGTAAGGGTGCTGGACTGAACCATCGCGTTTCTACCCCTGAAGACACCAATCGCGTTGTGTGTATATTATGCCATGTGTCTTTTGTTTATATTGTGTCATATGAATTGTGTTGCAATACGTTGTTGTAAATATTAGTAATGTCTGACGTAGGATGTGATGATGTAAGGTGTTACAGTGTAGAGCAGTGTGCGATATGTTTTGATAGTATAGTGTAAGGTATAGCGTTATAACTTAGGTAGTGTAGAATGTAGATAGTTGACATTAGGGTAAGAGAGTTGATTTTTGGGTGTAGCCCACATTGGGAAGGGTTAGTGTTAGGAAAGGAGACTGCTTCCTGTTAGTTGGGAACAAGGAGTTTGGAATGAGTAGTAGTGAGCAGAGCTGCATAGAAGGGTGACCCTGAGTGAGGGGAGACCGAACAACGAGAGATAGCATGATCCTGAAGAAAAGTGACCTATGGCCTTCCAGACAAGGGTTCTAGGAGAGGATGTCTAACCACGAGACCAGGAGTTTGGAACACAAAAGGAAAAAGGCCTTAGCGCTACTGAAAGATGGGGACTAGTTAAGGGCCTCAATCAGTTGATCCAGGGCACCAATAGTGGAAGACATAAGATGGAGGACCACTAAGCACATACAGGAAGCATCCATAAGACTTTGTACCCACTAACCTTATATATAACCCTGATTAAGTTCCCGTTCAGTGAAGAGGTTATTTTGGAATGGTGTTCTGCCTCACTGAACTGTGAAACACATGGTCCTGGCAAACCAGAAACATGAGTTACATGCGGCCTGCACGGGCGTAGGGTCCTCACATCACAAGTCCTCATGCCCAGCGAGGACCGCCAGGTTACGTATCCACACGGTTGTCATCGATCCTGTTACTTTGTCACTTTCATCGCTCTTCGCTTTACATCCGTGACACATAATAACCACGAGAGTGGACGACGACGCGACGGCCGAAGCTTCTTACCGATTCAGAGGGAAACAAATCCATCTACAGTCCAGATCTCTGCAAGAATAGACTGTGAAATCATTGAGGGATGAAGAATCGGCGCCTTTCTCTTGTGCCTCCGGCTTCTAAATATCAATACTTGTAACAGACTTAGACTAAAAATGTGGCATTGATAAGAGGCACTTTACACGGCCGGGGCGCACCGAGTATGGCCGCACAATTCCTCGTCATGACACGCTTTGTTCATTCCTGACAATAATCCCGTCTGTCACACTCCATCCTCCGATGATCTCCATTACCCGCAGTCCGCGCGCTCAACAAAGGGCCATGTACATGAGGTACTAAGAAGCGGAAATATCAGGATGTCCCCAGGTGCCGATACAATGGAAGATTAGAATTCTAAGCGGCGGCATAAAACATTTGCTGACCCATCTGGAAAGTATTAACCCCTTCCCGACCTTTGACGCATACGCTGCGTCATGAAAGTCGGTGCCAATCCGACCTATGACGCAGCGTATGCGTCATGGAATGATCGCGTCCCTGCAGATCGGGTGAAAGGGTTAACTCCGATTTTACCCGATCTGCAGAGACAGGGGGAGTGGTGCTTCAGCCCAGGGGGGGTGGCTTCACCCCCCCGTGGCTACGATCGCTCTGATTGGCTGTTGAAAGTGAAACTGCCAATCAGAGCGATTTGTAATATTTCACCTAAAAAACTGGTGAAATATTACAATCCAGCCATGGCCGATGCTGCAATATCATCGGCCATGGCTGGAAATACTCAAGTGACCCCCCCCACACCCACCGATCGCCCCCCCAGTCCTCCGTTATGGGGTCCGGTCCCCTCCGTCCGCCTGCCGGCTCCCCCGTCCTCCTGTCCGCTCCCTCCTTGTTTATATTCACCCCCCCTGTGCTCCGATTACCCCCCCCCTGTGCTCCGATCCACCCCCCCACCACCCCTTCATACTTACCGATCCTCCCGGTGTCCGTACGTCTCCTCGCTGGGCGCCGCCATCTTCCAAAATGGCGGGCGCATGCTCAGTGCGCCCGCCGAATCTGCCAGCCGGCAGATTCCTTACAGGTACATTTTGATCGCTGTGATAGGTTCTATCACAGCGATCAAAATAAAAAAAATAATAAATAAACCCCCCCCTTTATCACCCCCATAGGGCCACTAATAAAATAAAGAAAACATTTTTTTTTTTTTTTCGTTTTCCACTAGGGTTAGGGTTAGAACTAGGGTTAGAACTAGGGGTAGGGTTAGGGGTAGGGTTAGGGTTACGGATAGGGTTAGGGTTAGGGGTAGGGTTAGGGTTATGGCATGTGCACACAGTGCGGATTTGGCTGCGGATCCACAGCGGATTGCCGCGGATCCGCAGCGGATTGGCCGCGGATCCGCAGCGGATTGGCCGCGGATCCGCAGCGGATTGGCCGCGGATCCGCAGCGGATTGGCCGCTGCGAATTCGCCGCTGTGAATTCGTAGCAGTTTTCCATCAGGTTTACAGTACCATGTACACCTATGGAAAACCAAATCCACTGTGCACATGGTGCGGAAAATTCCGTGCAGAAACGCTGCGTTGTATTTTCCGCAGCATGTCAATTATTTGTGCGGATTCCGCAGCGTTTTACACCTGTTCCTCAATAGGAATCCGCAGGTGAAATCCGCACAAAAAAACCACTGGAAATCTGCTGTAAATCTGCAGGTAAAACGCAGTGCCTTTTACCTGCAGATTTTTCAAAAATCGTGCGGAAAAATCTCACACGAATCCGCAACGTGGGCACATAGCCTTAGGGTTAGGGTTGGAATTAGAGTTAGGGTTGGAAATAGGGCTAGGGTTGGAAATAGGGTTAAGATTAGGCTTGTGGTTAGGGTTACGGATAGGGTTAGGGGTGTGTTGGGGTTACAGTTGTGGTTAGGGTTGGGATTAGGGTTAGGATTAGGGTTAGGGTTGGAATTAGGGTTACGGGTGTGTTGCGGTTAGGGTTGTGGTTAGGGGTGTGTTGGGGATAGGGTTGTGATTAGGGTTATGGCTACAGTTGGGATTAGGATTAGGGGTGTGTTGGGGTTAGTGTTGAAGTTAGAATTGAGGGGTTTCCACTGTTTAGGCACATCAGGGGTCTCCAAACGCAACATGGCGCCACCATTGATTCCAGCCAATCTTGCGTTCAAAAAGTCAAATGGTGCTCCCTCCCTTCCAAGCCCCAACGTGCGCCCAAACAGTGGTTTACCCCCACATTTGGGGTACCAGCGTACTCAGGACAAACTGGGCAACAACTGTTGGGGTCCAATTTCTCCTGTTACCCTTGCAAAAATAAAAAATTGCTTGCTAAAACATATTTTTTGAGGAAAGAAAAATGATTTTTTATTTTCACGGCTCTGCGTTGTAAACTTCTGTGAAGCACTTGGGGGTTGAACGTGCTCATCACACATCTAGATAAGTTCCTTGGGGGGTCTAGTTTCCAAAATGGGGTCACTTGTGGGGTGTTTCTACTGTTTAGGCACATCAGGGGCTCTGCAAATGCAACGTGACGCCCGCAGACCATTCCATGAAAGTCTGCATTTCAAATGCCACTACTTCCCTTCCGAGCCCCGGCATATGCCCAAACAGTGGTCTACCCCCACATATAGGGTATCAGCGTACTCACAACAAACTGGGCAACAAATATTGGGGTCCAATTTCTCCTGTTACCCTTGTGAAAATAAAAAATTGCTTGCTAAAACATCTTTTTTGAGGAAAGAAAAATGATTTTTTAGTTTCACGGCTGTGCGTTGTAAACTTCTGTGAAGCACTTGGGGGTTGAACGTGCTCATCACACATCTAGATAAGTTCCTTGGGGGGTCTAGTTTCCAAAATGGGGTCACTTGTGGGGTGTTTCTACTGTTTAGGCATATCAGGGGCTCTGCAAATGCAACGTGACGCCCGCAGACCATTCCATCAAAGTCTGCATTTCAAATGCCACTACTTCCCTTCCGAGCCCCGGCATATGCCCAAACAATGGTCTACCCCCACATATGGGGTATCAGTGTACTCACAACAAACTGGGCAACAAATATTGGGGTCCAAATTCTCCTGTTACCCTTGTGAAAATAAAAAATTGCTTGCTAAAACATCTTTTTTGAGGAAAGAAAAATGATTTTTTATTTTCACGGCTCTGCGTTGTAAACTTCTGTGAAGCACTTGGGGGTTGAACGTGCTCACCACACATCTATATAAGTTCCTTGGGGGGTCTAGTTTCCAAAATGGGGTCAATTGTGGGGGGTTTCTACTGTTTAGGCATATCAGGGGCTCTGCACACATAACATGATGCCCGCAGACCATTCCATCAAAGTCTGCATTCCAAAACGTCACTACTTCCATTCTGAGCCCCGGCATATGCCCAAACAGTGGTTTACCCCCACATATGGGGTATCAGCGTACTCAGGAGAAACTGGACAACAACTTTTGGGGTCCAATTTCTCCTGATACTCTTGCAAAAATAAAAAATTCTGGGCTAAAAAATATTTTTGAGGAAAGGAAACACATTTATTATTTTCATGGCTCTGCGTTATAAACTTCTGTGAAGCACTTGGGGGTTCAAAGTGCTCACCACACATCTAGATAAGTTCCCTTGGGGGTCTAGTTTCCAAAGTGGAGTCACTTGTGGGGAGTTCCTACTGTTTAGGCACATCAGGGGCTCTGCAAACGCAACCTGACGCCCGCAGAGCATTCCATCAAAGTCTGCATTTCAAAACGTCACTACTTCCCTTCCGAACCCCGACGTGTGCCAAAACAGTGGTTTACCCCCACATATGGGGTATCAGCATACTCAGGAGAAACTGGACAACAACTTTTGGGGTCCAATTTCTCCTGTTACCCTTGGGAAAATAAAAAATTGTGGGCTAAAAAATCATTTTTGAGAAAAGAAAAATTATTTTTTATTTTCATGGCTCTGCGTTATAAACTTCTGTGAAGCACTTGGGGGTTCAAAGTGCTCACCACACATCTAGATTAGTTCCTTTGGAAGTCTAGTTTCCAAAATGGGGTCACTTGTGTGGGAGCTCCAATGTTTAGGCACACAGGGGCTCTCCAAACGCGACATGGTGTCCGCTAATGATTGGAGCTAATTTTCCATTCAAAAAGCCAAATGGCGTGCCTTCCCTTCCGAGCCCTGCCGTGCGCCCAAACAGTGGTTTACCCCCACATATGGGGTATCATCGTACTCAGGACAAACTGGACAACAACATTTGGGGTCCAATTTCTCCTATTACCCTTGGGAAAATAAAAAATTCTGGGCTAAAAATCATTTTTGAGGAAAGAAAAATTATTTTTTATTTTCACGGCTCTGCGTTATAAACTTCTGTGAAGCACCTGGGGGTTATAAGTGCTCACTATGCATCTAGATAAGTTCCTTGGGGGGTCTAGTTTCCAAAATGGGGTCACTTGTAGGGGAGCTCCAATGTTTAGGCATACAGGGGCTCTCCAAACGCGACATGGTGTCCGCTAACGATTGGAGCTAATTTTCCATTCAAAAAGTCAAATGGCACGCCTCCCCTTCCGAGCCTTGCCGTGCACCCAAACAGTGGTTTACCCCCACATATGAGGTATCGGCGTACTCAGGAGAAATTGCCCAACAAATTTTAGGATCCATTTTATCCTGTTGCCCATGTGAAAATGAAAGAATTGAGGCTAAAAGAAATTTTGTGTGAAAAAAAAGTACTTTTTCATTTTTGCGGATCAATTTGTGAAGTACCTGGGGGTTTAAAGTGCTCACTATGCCTCTAGATAAGTTCCTTGGGGGGTCTAGTTTCCAAAATGGGGTCACTTGCGGAGGAGCTCCAATGTTTAGGCACACGGGGGCTTTCCAAACGCGACATGGTGTCCGCTAACGATGGAGATAATTTTTCATTCAAAAAGTCAAATGGCGCTCCTTCCCTTCCGAGCCTTACCATGTGCCCAAACAGTGGTTTACCCCCACATGTGAGGTATTTTTGTACTCAGGAGAAATTGTCCAACAAATTTTAGGATCCATTTTATCCTGTTGCCCATGTGAAAATGAAAAAATTGAGGCTAAAATAATTTTTTTGTGAAAAAAAAGTACTTTTTCATTTTTACGGAACAATTTGTGAAGCACCTGGGGGTTTAAAGTGCTCACTATGCTTCTAGATAAGTTCCTTGGGGGGTCTAGTTTCCAAAATGGGGTCATTTGTGGGGGAGCTCCAATGTTTAGGCACACGGGGGCTCTCCAAACGCGACATGGTGTCCGCTAAAGATTGGAGCCAATTTTTCATTCAAAAAGTCAAATGGCGCTCCTTCCCTTCCGAGCCCTGCCGTGCGCCCAAACAGTGGTTTACCCCCACATATGAGGTATCAGCATACTCAGGACAAATTGTACAACAACGTCCATGGTCCAGTTTCTCCTTTTACCCTTGGGAAAATAAAAAAATTGTTGCTAAAAATCATTTTTGTGACTAAAAAGTTAAATGTTCATTTTTTACTTCCATGTTGCTTCTGCTGCTGTGAAACACCTGAAGGGTTAATAAACTTCTTGAATGTGGTTTTGAGCACCTTGAGGGGTGCAGTTTTTAGAATGGTGTCACTTTTGGGTATTTTCAGCCATATAGAACCCTCAAACTGACTTCAAATGTGAGGTGGTCCCTAAAAAAAATGGTTTTGTAAATTTTGTTGTAAAAATGAGAAATCACTGGTCAAATTTTAACCCTTATAACTTCCTAGCAAAAAAAAAATTTGTTTCCAAAATTGTGCTGATGTAAAGTAGACATGTGGGAAATGTTATTTATTAACTATTTTGTGTCACATAACTCTGTGGTTTAACAGAATAAAAATTCAAAATGTGAAAATTGCAAAATTTTCAAAATTTTCGCCAAATTTCCGTTTTTTTCACAAATAAACTCAGAAATTATCGACCTAAATTTACCACTAACATGAAGCCCAATATGTCACGAAAAAACAGTCTCAGAATCGCTAGGATCCGTTGAAGCGTTCCGGAGTTATTACCTCATAAAGGGACACTGGTCAGAATTGCAAAAAACGGCAAGGTCATTAAGGCCAAAATAGGCTGGGTCATGAAGGGGTTAAGGGGACAACCGTCAAAAAGTACAGACCCACCAAACCCTAGAAGGGCAGGGGCCACATCCTCCAAGGGAAAGGTATCTCCTTGGTTTTCAGAGGTCTGAATTATTGGGGGGATCCGGTTTAGAGTTTATTCTACTTCGGGGTATCTGATTGGAGGTCTATATTATTTAGGGGATCTAGTCTGAGTCTATATTTATTTAGGAAGGCTGTTATACATAGAGGGTCTGGTCTGGAAGTCTATATTTAGGGGCCCTGTTATGGGATCTGGTCTGGATTAGTTTAAGGGGTCCAGTCTTAGTTGTGTATTTATTTAGAAATTTGTTCCGGGCTTTATATTTATTTATGGGGACTGGTTTGGAGTATGTATTGATTTAGGGGATTTGTTTGGGTTCTGTATTTATGTAAAGGGCCTGGTCTGGGATCTGTACAGATAATTCTCGTTTGGGGTCTGTATTTACTTAGGAGACTGGTCTGGAGTCTGTATTAGTTTAAGGGGTCTGGTCTTAGGTGTCTATTTTTTGGGGGGTCTATTTTTTTTTTTTAGGTCTGGTTTGGAGTGTGTATTGGTTTAAGGGATTTGTTTGGGTTCTGTATTTATGTAAAGGGCCTGGTCTGGGATCTGTACATCTGAGAGAATTCTGGTTTGGGGTCTGTATTTTTTTTAGGAGTCTGGTCTGGAGTCTGTATTGGTTTAGGGGATTTGTTTGGGTTCTGGATTTATGTAAGGGGCCTGGTCTGCGATCTGTACATCAGAGAGAATTTTGGTTTGGAATCTGTATTTAGGGGTATGGTATGGAGTCTGTATTAGTTTAAGGGGTCTGGTCTTAGGTGTGTATTTATTTAGAGATTTGTTCCAGGATCTATATTTTTTATGGGGTCTGGTTTGGTGTCTGTATTGATTTAGGGGATTTGTTTGGGTTCTGTATTTTTGTAAGGGGCCTGGTCTGGGATCTGTACATCAGAGAGAATTCTGGTTTGGGGTCTGTATTTATTTAGGGGTCTGGTCTGGAGTCTGCATTAGTTTAAGGCATTTGGTCTTAGGTGTCTATTTATTTAGGGATTTGTTCCCCAGTCTATATTTATTTATGAGGTCTGGTTTGGAGTGTGTACTGATTTAGGGGATTTGTTTGGGTTCTGTATTTATGTAAGGGGCCTTGTCTGGGTGTCTGTAATGCTATGAGGCTTCTTTTTGGGGGTCTGTATTTATTGTGGCATAGAAGGGCTCATATTCACAACAACATTTTTCTGATTAGTTCACTTTATAAATATCCATTTTCAGAATCTCCATCTTCTCTGATACGTTGTCGAGCGGTTGTTTATTAGGCAGCTTATCCTGAATGACCCTGTGACTCTGCCACAAATTCCAAAATGGTCTCTAAAATGTGGGACAGGAGGAGAATGGGAACGCCTGACTGCAGGATGGGTTTTGTTTGTGACTATAAGCACACATGGGTCTGCACAGGGGATGTGTAACTTTCTACCCAGCACTTTATCTTTGTATATTTTTATATATTCTTTTATATAAAGTTGTGCATTGTTTATTTTGGATACATTGTTAGCAAGTTGTAAACAGTTTCTCTTCTCTTTTACAACATCTTATGTTGTCGGGAATGGCAGATGTCTGGCTTCATCAGATGCCAAAAAGCAACCTCTGAAGCCTCAGTCAGCCGCCACATTGTAGTAAGCTTCGGTAGCGGCAGATTTCGGAGTGCAGCTTTTGTTGTGACTGGAGTAGAATATAAAGTGACGCTTTCCATATACAGTTACACAACGGAGTTAATTATCTTCCCCGAGTAGATAACCGACCGTATTAAGCGTCCACCGGAGGCGAACCTTTTCCTCCGCAGTCATAAACGGGGCTCTGCTGCCATTTCATCTTTTATAATGCCAATTTTTTAAATAAATCATACTTTATGGTTCTAAACTTAGATCCCGTACACAGCGGTGGCAGCGGCGGCGGCGGCAGCAACTCCGTGCCGGAATGATTAATACATTGTGTTGGTGCATGAAACCAAACCCTTTGATTAATGACGGTGACATCATGATTTTTAAACATTCTATTAATTCCGAGCTTTGACAAACGACGCGCCGGGCTGAAGCTTCAATGGCATTTACATCGTTAGATTGAAAACCTTAAGGAGATTTTTATTTTTTTTGCTGAAAAGACTAATGGTTACTATTAGCGAGATAGAATAGTTCCCTTCTTCTTCTTCCACATTCGCGGCTGTTAAAGTGACCCTACACCTTTATTAAACATTGGTTCCATCCTTAGAGGAGAATTCCCAAATTCACAGGATATGCCATAAATGTCATTTACATGTCGGTCCCGTATTTTTGACCCATCCCCACGTGGAGGACAGGGGTCCTCCGATGATGCAGCCAAGCCCCTGACCACACACCGAAGACGCTCTCCCCATTCATTGCTCTAGGAGCCACCAACTCAGCCGAGGACCCACATGTGCGGCCCCCTCTCCATTCATTCTCTGCTTGGATGAAGCAATTAGCGGTTTTCTCACCAGGTGGGCCGCAGGACCTCCGCTCTCCTCATAGGTCTTATAGTGGGGACCAGCAGCTGTCAGATGTCTATGGCGAACCCCGGGATAGGAATCCCCCTTGAAGCCTCCAATACACTTGTTTTCTGTGTTCATGTACAAAAAAGTTATGATTTTCTTTCTTTTAATAGAAGAACTGTGGCCTGAATTTAATTAGGGGGGATCCGGTCTGGGATCTGCAATTATCTATAAGGTTTATTTGAATTTATTTAGGATTTAGTTTAATTTGTATTCTGCTGGTCTTGTCTGGGATCTATTTTTCTTTAGATGGGCTCCTCTGAGGTCTATTTATTTTAATGGGGGTCTGCTTTGGGGTCTGTATTTATTTAGGGGTCTGGTCTGGGGTCTGTATTTATTGATTGGTCTGATTTGGGGTCTGTGTCGATTTAGGGGTCTGTTCTGGGGTCTGTCTCAATTTAGGGGTCTGGTCTGGGTTCTGTATTTATTCAGGACTCTGATTTGGGGTCTGTATCAATTTAGGGGTCTCGTCTGGGGTCTGTCTTGATTTAGGGGTCTATTCTGGGGTCTATCTTGATTTAGGGGTCTCGTCTGGGGTTTGTCTTTATTTAGGGATCTGTTCTGGGGTCTGCCTTGAGTTATGAGTCTGGTCTGGAGTATATCTTTATTTAGGTGTCTGATCTAGGGGTCTGTTTATTTCAGAGTATGGGGTCTTTCTTGATTTCGGGGTTTGAGTCTGGGGTCTGTTTTTATTTAGCCGAGACATCAGACGTCCTCTGGGGAGAGTGAAGAAGACGATGATGAGGAGGTCGCGTAACGGGGAAGGTGGGAAGCAGAAGCCAGGTAGAGATCCACAGCGCACGAAGTGAGTGGCAAGGTGAGTATTAATTTTTTTTTTCTGCAACCCTTTACCCGATTGTCTACAATTCGGCAAAATGGCGAATTTCGAAACAATTCTTTTTTGGAAAAGTCAAGGCTCAGCTCTATTGAGGGGCCACACATAGACACATAGGACAAACGTCTCCCAACAGAGTATCGTAAAATCAGATATAATTTTTTTTTAAAAGTTTGTCTTCTTACAGAAGTCATCTTGGAATATGTTGAGCCAAAATTAAGGAGTGTAAAATTGTGCCGCACAGTTACAATTCTACAGCACGGCACTATGAATAGGATGCTGGGAGTAGTGGTTGATATGGCCACAACTCCCTCTGAGATCTCTATGTTTCTTAGACAGTTTTCCATCCACATAGTAACAATCGAGGCAAAGTGTTTAGAAAGGCGAGCGGCGGTGAAAGCGCAATGTGAAAGTTGCAGCTGCATCGGGGTTAATCATGTTGAGCGGTAGCTCGTGTGCCAACACCGCGATGTTCGGGGCGAGCACCGAGCCACAGCCACCATCATCGCAGACATCATAAGTCACAGACGAGGATGAGGAGGTATAGGTAAACCACAGGAGGGAGAGTGCGCAGGTGAAGGGGGGCTCCGGGCAAAGCGGCAGCTCGCTAATCCTACGTACTATCTGAGAAGATTTGCCAAGGCTTAATTACATTTAATTAGGATGGCACAGCTGTCTTACCATTCGAAGAAAGCAACACAAGGAAATGAGCCTACTTAATCACATCCTCGTTTAGAAGCGCACTTTCGTATTCGCACCGTCACTTACGGTTGCGCCAAAGCACTAAGTGGAAGTTTAAGACTTTAACTTCCCCTAACAGGGAACACTTGGCAAACGACGGAGTCTGGACTCTCCTCTTTATTTGTATCGCATCTATAGCTTTGGTTATGAAAATAGTTAAAAATGTAACAAAAACAAAAAATACAATATTGGTAGTAACCAAACAGTTTAGCTCTACTTTTAATCATCCTCTTCCTTCCTACCAGAATTATTCTGGTCTCCACTTTCTATACCGATGGTGGTTCTGGTGATGTATTCATGTACTGAAGGTAGTTCTGATGATGTATTCCTGTACTGATGGTGGTTCTTGTGCTGTATTTTTGTACCGATAGTGGTTCTGGTGATGTATTCATGTACTGTAGGTAGTTCTGATGATGCATTCCTGTACTGAAGGTAGTTCTGATGATGTATTCCTGTACTGAGGGTGGTTCTTGTGATGTATTTCTGTACTAATGGTGGTTGTGATGCTGGATTTCTATAATGATGATGTTCTTGTGTTGTGTTTTTGTACTACTGATGGCTCTGGTGATGAATGTCAGTACTGAAGGTGGTTGTGGTGGTGTACTGTATTTCTATAATATCGCTTACTGCTCCTAGTGGTCCAGAGAGTAAGGAGAAGTGATACTTTAGCTCTCAGGTGGACAGAGCTGATATGTCACAGCTCTCCCTACTGAATCTGTTTTTGAACAGGAGATATAGTGTCAAAAGTCAAGTGTTCTGGGTCAGACTGGTCCACCAAGGAATCAGAGGATCGTCTATCAGAATATAAGCAATTATAGCCCCATGTATAGCTGAGAAACCAGGAGCAAATTGCTACAGAATCAATTGAATTTCACACAAAAAAAAACGTGGATTGGCCATAATCTGAATTTTTTGTTATTTGATTTACGCAATTTAGAAGAGCTTTGTACCATAAGTTTGATTGCAGATTTTCAGCAAAGTATTGACAGAAAAACGCTACTTAAAATGCACACTTTTTTTTGCAATTTTTAGATGTATTTTTGATGCATTTACTTATGTTTCTGACACACTCATTTGAAGAGTAAATAATGCTCCAAAAACACTGAAATAACTGAAACGCTGCAGATGTGAAAAAAACCACTTTGATCGTTCAAATCTGCAAGTAAAAGATAAGTAGCGTGTGCAGAAAATTTCAGAGAGCATCTGTTTTAACTTTTAGGGGTTGTTTTCTGAGCTCTTTTTTGACATTTTGATCACCATTTTTAGCTGTTTTTGGTGCGTCTTTTGTACCAACATCTTCTGGAGTTTTTTTTTCAACTCTATTCAACAATTAACAAACCACTGACAGTTTATTCGCTGACGTTCAAAACATTCCATAGTAATATCGCAGGATACAATGATGGTCTTATGTGTGGAACGTACAATGTAGCAGGTTTATGTGGGCACTACATAGCTGTGTTATGTAAGCTTTGTGTATGGCAGCATTATTGTGGCACGCTATGGCTATATTACTGACGTGAGTATTGAATAGAAGCTGTACGCATGTGTATTATGTGACTTGTGTACAGAGGTATTATGTTTGCACCATGTGGCAGTATTGTAGGGGCAGTACTATGTGTGCACCCTATGACTATATTATGTTGCTTCTACATGTCATGGCATGTGATATGTAACAAATATCAGTGTTATGTAGACAAATTATATAGATTATATTGGTTCTGTATAGTGGTGCTAGGGGTGTACTATATGCAGCCTTATCTGATCAAAGTATGGTGATATTATATGTGTCCTTTATGGCTTTATTATGTAGGGAGAGATAGAAGTATTAGCTTTGCACTATATGGTGGCATTATGTGGGCATAATGCGATATTGCGATATTGTTTGGGCACAATATGGCTATATTATATTATATAGTTCTGTGAAGAAGTATTAGCTCTGCACCATATGGCAGTATTATATTTGCTACATTGTATACGTTTTGTAAAGAAGTAACAGCTGAGCGCCATATGTCAGTATTATGGGGCAACATTTTGCATTATTATATGGGCCTTATATGGCTATATTATATAAATTCTGCAAATAATTAGCAGGTGTGCAGTGCACTATTTGGTGGCATTATGTGGGCAGCATATTACAATATTTTGTGGGCACCATGTTTGTATATTATATAATAATTTCTATATTGAAGTATTCGCTGTGCATCAAATGGAAATATTATATTGGCCCTATATGGCTACATTATATACGTTCTGTATAGAAGTGTTAGCTTTGCACAATTTGGTAGTATTATGTGTGCAATCTATGGCATTATTATATATATAAGTTCTGCATAGAATTATCAGGTGGTCGGTTGTGCAGTGCACCATACAGTGGCGTTATGTGTGCAGTATATTGCAGTACTTAGTGCACACAATATGGCGATATTATGCAAGTTCTGCATAGAACTATTAGGTGTGCACCATATGGAAGTATTATATTGGCCCTATATGGCTGCATTATATACGTTCTGTATAGAAGTATTAGCTTTGCACAATTTGGTAGTATTATGTGTGCACTCCATGGCATTATTATATATAACTTCTATTGTGGCGTTATGTGGGCAGCAGATTGCAGTATTCAGTGTGCACTATATGGCGATATTATATATAATTCTGCATATCATTGCTCGGTGTGCAGTGCACCATGTAGTGCTATTATGTGGGCAGCAGATTGCAGTATTCAGTGTGCACTATATGGCGATATTATATATAACTTCTGCATAGCATTGCTCGGTGTGCAGTGCACCATATTGTGGCGTTATGTGGGCAGCAGATTGCAGTATTCAGTGTGCACTATATGGCGATACTATATATAAGTTCTGCATATCATTGCTCGGTGTGCAGTGCACCATGTAGTGCTATTATGTGGGCAGCAGATTGCAGTATTTTGTGTGCACGATATGGCGATATTATGTAAGTTCTGTATCTGGCAGCATTATTTGCACATTATGCATTGTGTAATGTGTAGCCCCCCAGACCCCTGTAATGCAGCCCGGCGCCTCTCGTCAGCACAGTACAGTAGATGCTGGTTGGCGATATCATAGCCGGCAGTGACCCGACGTTCCTTCATCTTCTCCCATAATAAACAAATATTTGGAGTTATTTTGTGACTCGTCTGATGGCGGGCCGCCTCCTGACCCCAGCATGTCAGCGGCAGCAGCATTGCCAGCCGTAATTTGCTAATAATAACATGTTTTTCCCCTTTGGAAGCTGTCACCGCTCCGTCCTCTTTGATGCTAATTAACTCTCTTCTGCATCTGAAGAGAAAGGTTTTTTTAGTTTTTCGGTGGGTACTTGAGACGCTCGGAGTGGACCTGTCAGCTCCGCTCTGCATCAATGGCAGATTTAATCTGCCACTTGATATCCCCCGCATGAATGGCTAATTAAGCCTGATCTCCGCCACATTGTAATCGTCTCCTGTCTCCATTCACCAGATTCTGCAACATAGTAGCGCATTGTGTCGCATCCTGGCGCTCCGTCCCTTCAGCCATGTTCACATGCAGCGGATTTACAGCATTTTCCTTTATTTTGCTGCTTTTTTTCTGCAGAACAGAAGCTTCTTCTTACAGTAGATGTCAGAAATCTCTTGCACATTCTTGTTTGTTATTTTTCCCAGCTGAACTGGAGAAAGTCAGAGTGTCAGTTCTTCAGCATTTCTGCAGCAGGTTAGTCACCCATAGAAAGCACTGAGAAAAGTGAAGGAGTAAATAAAACTAACTTTATTAAACATGTACTGTAGACACATTACACACCAAAAAACGCAGCATGGATGGGCGACATATATACCAGTATGGGGCCCAGGATAAGGGACATATATACCAGGATGGAGGAAATATACACCAGGATGGGGACAAATATACCAGGATGGGCGACATATATACCAGGATGGGGGACATATATACCAGGATGGGGGACATATATACCAGGATGGGGGACATGTATACCAGGATGGGGACATATATACCAGGATGGGGACATATATACCAGGATGGGGACATATATACCAGGATGGGGACATATATACCAGGATGGGGACATATATACCAGGATGGGCGACATATATACCAGGATGGGGGACATGTATACCAGGACGGGGACATATATACCAGGTTGGGCGACATATATACCAGGATGGGGGACATATATACCAGGATGGGGACATATATACCAGGATGGGGGACATGTATACCAGGATGGGGACATATATACCAGGATGGGGCACATAATACCAGGATGGGGGACATATATACCAGGATGGGGACATATATAACTGGATGGGGACATATATAACAGGATGGGGACATATATACCAGAATGGGAGACATATATACCAGGATGGGACGCAGGATAAGGGGCATATATACCTGGATGGGGACATATATACCAGGATGGGGGACATATATACCAGGATGGGGACATATATACCAGGATGGGGGACAATACCAGGATGGGGGACATATATACCAGGATGGGGGACATATATACCAGGATGTGGACATATATAGCAGGATGGGGACATATATAACAGGATGGGGACATATATACCAGGATGGGAGACATATATACCAGGATGGGACGCAGGATAAGGGGCATATATACCAGGATGGGGACATATATACCAGGATGGGGACATATATACCAGGATGGGGACATATATACCAGGATGGGGACATATATACCAGGATGGGGGACATATATACCAGGATGGGGACATATATACCAGGATGGGGGACATATATACCAGGATGGGGACATATATACCAGGATGGGGGACATATATACCAGGATGGGGGACATATATACCAGGATCGGGGACATATATACCAGGATAGGGACATATATACCAGGATGGGGGACATGTAGACCAGGATGGGGACATATATACCAGAATGGGGGACATGTATACCAGGATGGGGGACATGTATACCAGGATGGGAGACATGTATACCAGGATGGGAGACATATATACCAGGATGGGGGACATATATATACAAGGATGGGGACATATATACCAGGATGGGGGACATGTATACCAGGATGGGGGACATATATACCAGGATGGCGGACATATATACCAGGAGGGGGGACATATATACCAGGATGGGGACATACATAACAGGATGGGGGACATATATACCAGGATGGGGACATATATACCAGGATGGGGGACATAATACCAGGATGGGGGACATATATACCAGGAGGGGACATGTATACTAGGATGGGGACATATATACCAGGATGGGGGATATATATACCAGGATAGGGTATAAATATTCCAGGATGGGGACATATATACCAGGATGAGGGATATATACCAGGATGGGGGACATGTATACGAGGATGGGGGACATAATACCAGGATGGGGACATATATACCAGGATGGGGGACATATATACCAGGATGGGGACATATATACCAGGATGGGGACATGTATACCAGGATGGGGGACATAATACCAGGATGGGGGACATATATACCAGGATGGGGGACGTGTATACCAGGATGGGGGACATATATACCAGAATGGGGACATATATACCTCAATGGGGGATATATATACCAGGATGGGGGACATATATACCAGGATGGGGGACATGTATACGAGGATGGGGGACATAATACCAGGATGGGGGACATATATACCAGGATGGGAGATATATACCAGGATGGGGACATATATACCAGGATGGGGACATATATACCAGGATGGGAGACATTTATACCAGGATGGGGACATATATACCAGGATCGGAGACATATATACCAGGATGGGGACATGTATACCAGGATGGGGACATATATACCAGGATGGAGACGTATATACCAGGATGGGAGACATATATACCAGGATGAGGACATATATACCAGGATGGGGACATATATACCAGGATGGGAGACATATATACCAGGATGGGAGATATATACCAGATTGGGGACATATATACCAGGATGGGCGACATATATACCAGGATGGGGACATATATACCAGGATGGGAGACATTTATACCAGGATGGGGACATATATACCAGGATGGGAGACATATATATACCAGGATGAGGACATGTATACCAGGATGGGGACATATAAACCAGGATGGGGACATATATACCAGGATGGGGACATATATACCAGGATGGGGACATATATACCAGGATGGGGACATATATACCAGGATGGGGACATATATACCAGGATGGGAGACATATATAACAGGGTGAGGGACATATATACCAGGATGGGGACATAATACCAGGATGGGCGACATATATACCAGGATGGGGACATAATACCCAGATGGGAGACATATGTACCAGGATGGAGTCCTGGATAAGGGCCAAATATACCAGGATGGGGCCCAGGATAAGGGGCATATATAGCGGTAAGGGAAAAATATCTTCTAGGATGGGGCCCAAGATGGGGGACTTTACTACTTAATGTGGGAGGAGGTGCAACTTATATGTCCTTATGCGATTTTAAATGCTAGGGCCCATAGATCTCACCGGCATTTGTAAGAGCATTTTTGTACACAGGTTTTTTTTAAGAATTTTTTTCAATTTTTGTGCAGTTTTTTTTCTTTTTTAGTAGAGTTTTTTTGCAATTTTGAAGTCACGTTTTTCTTTTTGCCCCTTTTGTGAAGATTTTTTTGCATAATTTCACAGGTGTTTTTCTATGTTTTGTACAGGTGATTTTGTACTTTTAGTGAAAAAGTTTTTTTTGTATTTTTGAAAAGGTTTTTCTTATTAATTTTTGATAATTATTTTTTTCCTTTTTTTAACTTTTATTTTTCGTATTTCAACAAGTGTATTTTTTAACAAGGAAGATTTAGTATTTTTTTTATAATTTTAAGCAGGTGTCCTTTTATTTTTGCAGAGATTTTAATTTGCTTTGCATTTTTGGAGAAGTTTTTTCCCTATTTTTGTGCAGATTTTTTTTTAAAAAATTTATATAGATGCTTTGCTTTTTTTGTAGAGTTGTTTTTGTATTTTTTGTACAGATGTTTTTCATTGTATTAGCGTTTTTGTATTTTTGTGGAATATTTTATATATGTGATATTTATGTTTTGTTTTTTTGTACAGATATTGTAGTATTGATGTTTTTTGAAGTTATGCCAAAAATCCTGAAAATAAATTCTGAGCAATACCTTCCAGGTGTTGCAAGGGCCGTATGAAGACGTAACATGCTGCTTTGTGTGAATAAAGTCTATGTGTGGAGCATTACGCTAAAGCTGCAGCTGCTGCACGCTTCACTTTGGAGTTGCTACATAAGTGAAAATAGCTACATATTGTGAAAAATTGCAACTTAAATGCCTCAAACCAAATGGCAGCAAATGTCGACCTCATCATAATTTACATACTGACATCCAGCAAAAATCTTCTTAATTTGACCCTTTTTGGGCTTTGGGTGCACACAGGGAGCTTTTCAAGGATTTTTTTTCAAGTGAAAACTGAGCAGTAACTCTCCAAATCCTCCTGAAAAAAATCAAAACAATTCAAAAAATTGGAAGTTCTGTTCAGATTCTGCTCCCGAAAAGGAAAACCTCCCGGCTGCCGTGTGCACAAACCCAGAAAAGGCAGGGACTGAGCAGCTTCCAATTAGTAATTCTTACAGCTAAGCAGGGGTGTGTCCATCTCTTCTTAGTATACGCCCCTGCTGATAATATATCCAATAGAAATTGGAGTGGATGGGGATCTTTAAATGCTCTTTTTCAGGTATTTTTCCACTCCAAAAAATACAAGAGGATGGCCTTATGCACTTACAAGCTTTTTTTTAAGGTGATTTTTGACGGATTCCTAGGTTCAGGTCCCAAGGCTGTGTTCACACTGCGTTTTTTTATTAAGTGGAACCTCTTCAGATTTCTACTTAAAACCACTTTATAAAGGCTTGAAAAACTCTTCCAACTCTTCTATTCATTTTTTTTTTCGTGAAGAAGTTTTGAGAAAAGGAACTGCATGTGACATCAAAGTAGATCCGGAGGGAAACTTCTCCAAATTAGGCACAGATAGAAGTAAAAAAAAAATCTCTTGAAAAACTGATGGTTGTAATGCTGTATTTCTAAAATGATGATGGTTCTGGTGTTGTATTTTTGTACTGTTGGTGGCTCTGGTGATGAATGTCTGTACTGATGGTGGTTGTGGTGATGTATTTTTGTAATATTGCTTACTGCTTCTAGTGGACGATCCTAGCTTTCTCTGCATCCACAGTGTTATAGAGAGGACTGTCAATCACTTTATAGCACCGCCCACTGGACTCACACACATGGAAATACCAGGGATTTCAATAGATAAAATGAAAATTTTACCAAATCTTTGACCATAATAGTGAGTATCGTTCTGATCATCTCCTCCTGTCCCGATTGCATGATGGGTTCCCAATTCTTGAAGCTATAATTTCGCTGCCCAGCAATGGCGTTGCATATGTTAATGTGTCCGGGGATTGTCCCGGGTGGCGAGACCTTGTCTTGAGAGGTGTTCGCGGACATTGCAGCTTCTTGGGCCGGTTTATCTGTTGTACAGGTTACCCATCGCCATGAATCTCGAAGACGGAGTCTACGGGCGTTGAGAAAAGAGAATATCTTGATGGAAAGGTGCTGTTATGATTAAGTCATTTTCATCGCTACTTGTAGAAATCAGCTTTCAGGAATCCTGAGCTATTCATAAAAGAAGCCGAGGGGAAATGGATGGAGCGTTTGAGGCAGAGCGCCATTGTCTTGATGAATAACGCCATTAGATTTTTATGCCGTTATGCGTTTCTGGAAAATAGTGTAAGACAAGACATATAAAAATAAGATGTCTCCTCGCACAATTCACTCCCCGGGGGCAGAAGAATGGATGGATGCTTGGGCTTCTCTCATTGTTGTTAATTATGGGGGTCTGGTTCGATGAGTATAATATAAAAAAATGAAGTATCCATCACATTCACCGCCCGCGTCTTCTGCTCTGATGGATCCCGTGTCAAGGAAGCTTGAAACTGGATGAGATTTTAGATCATTCTTTGCTTTTTTTTCATAGGAATGGATAAAAGTTTGTCATAGCCCTGTGTAAATAATATCATATCCATTTCAGGGGTCGAGGCTCTGACAACACATCATTTCTGATGGAAAAGAGGGTCAATATGTAGAAGAACTTTACGGATTCCTAGGTTCCGGTCCTAAGGCTGTGTTCACACTGAGTTTTTTATTAAGTGGATCCTTTTCAAATTCCTACTTAAATCCACTTTGTAAAGGATTGAAAAACTCTTCCAACTCTTCTATTTGATTTTTTTTTTCCTGAAGAGATTTTGAAAAAAGGAACTGTCAAAGTAGATCCGGAAGGAAACTTCTCCAAAAATTAGGCACAGATAGAAGGAAAAGAATAACTGGTGGTTGTGATGCTGTATTTCTATAATGATGATGGTTCTGGTGTTGTATTGTTGTACTGTTGGTGGCTCTGGTGATGAATGTCTGTACTGATGGTGGTTGTGGTGATGTGTTTTTGTAATATCGCTTACTGCTCCTAGAGGTCCAGAGAGTACGAAGAAGTGATACCTTAGCTCTCAGGTGGGCAGAGCTCATATGTACTTTTGTACTGTTGGTGGCTCTGGTGATGAATGTCTGTACTGATGGTTGTTGTGGTGATGTATTTTTGTAATATCACTTACTGCTCCTAGTGGTCCAGAAAGAACCTTCAGAAAACACTTAAGAAAATGAAAAACTTCTCCAAAAAGGCTATGTGCACACTGATTCTTTTTGCTGAGTTTTTGAATCATAAACTAAGTTTTCAAGCACTTTACGCCACCGAAACCACCCGAAAACCTTTCAAAAAGTGTTAAAAAATAATTGAACAAAGGCATATATATATAGAAAAACAACTTGCTGTGCACACGATGAGTCTTTTACTTCTTTTAACCGCTTCAGGTTTCGGAGAAGTATTTTGTTCATTCTTCTAGTGGCATCTGCACAGAAACCGCCTGCTCTCCTAAGCATATAATAAAAGCCGGTATTAGTTTTCCTTTGTTGTGAATTATGTTCATTTTTTGTATAGTTTTTTGCCTTTTTTTATATGTGGATTCTGCACAGAACCTGTCTGAAAGAGATGCCGTCTTCACATAGCCAGTTTCTGATCCATAAATCTGCACAGCAATGTAAAAACGACCCTGCTGTGCACATTTTTCCTCTTTTTTTACTTCTTTTAACCACTTCAAGATTCAGAAACAATTGTAAAAAAAATATCATGGTCTTAATTAATGGAAGTAAAAGCTTGGTGGAAGCAAAGCAACAGCGGCAAAAATGCCGTCAGAGCCGCTTCGGGAAAAAAACTGTTTTGTGAGCAAAAACACCGGTGGTTGCATCGGCATCTAACAGACTCCATGGGCTTATAGCCAGTTTCCATTTAGTGGTTGTGTGCACATAAAGTCTTTTAAAAATTGTCTTAGCTGTCAATATTTTTTAAGGTGAAGACGTTTCACGCTTCTTTTCTTGAAGTGGCGCCACTGGAGGTTTTCACGTAAATTTTCGAAGTGCCTCCACCATTGGAGTCTTTTCCCTATTTCTTCCTGAAATGATTTAATTCCAACCTGAAGTGGTTAAAAGAAGTGACAAAATACTGAACACGTTCACAGCAATGTTTTTACATCTCCATATTACTGTAGAAATTATGAAGATGACACCTTCCGTATGACACCACTTCCTGCTCTGCTTCTATTGGCTAAAGTTGCACTTCCTGTTTTGCATGTTCTCAAACCGCCCCCGAGGATCTGATTTTGGGAAAATTGAGTGTCATCCAATGTGGCTGACAATTTTCTTTGGGAGTTGACACCCAGATTTGTGAAATACTAAGTTGTCAATATTGCAGGGATGTTTCTTTTTGCAATTTCCGCTCCATTGCTAGGTGTTAAAGAGTGTAATGGAAGTTGTGTCCATCCTCCTTTATCTTTAACAGTAAGAAACATCGCCAAAAAGTATCTAAATGGTTAATATTCCAGAATTCAGACACAAGGGCACATGACGATTATTCTCCACCATCAGCAGTGTACATTCAGTTCATATGTTTCCAGACACATTGTATCCGATTCACACCTCTCATGAATAGGATGTATCTTTGTGCAATAAGTCTGCTAATTATGTGAGCAAAGTCCTTCAGAGTTTCCTTGTTTGGTTAATTAGTAAAGGTTGAACTGAAATCTGAGAAAAAAAATGTTCTTTGCAACAATATTGTTCCAAAATGTTTCTTTTTTCTGTCTCATTGGTTGAAGGCTGTAGAATTACTGGATCATTCTGGCCTCAATGATGATTGCAGCATGTGTGCACATCTCACACGTGGTGGTAAATTGCGCAGATCTGAGAAGGTTAGTGTCCAATGACAGATTTCTCAGAATCTGTGCAAAATGGTCCAATTATTCTGATCAGGCATTGATCAGAGTGGCTTCAGACTTTTGCGGACGTGTAGAAAAAAAAAGATTCTTCACCCTCTCCTTTCTGACCGTCCAGGAAAATGGGACCGCACTTGGATGTCATCCATAGACTTGGCATGCCGATATTGATTGGACACTCTGATCAAAATCCGACAGATCTCCAATATTTTTCTGTGGACTAATCGGTCTGAGAAAAAAGAATGAGATGTGTACACAACCCCATAGAATATCCAAGGTATGAATGCTACGGAGAGTGCTTGTATGAGAAAACCGGTCACATCCTCGAGCCCTCGGGTGGAGCATCGAACAAATCCAACACAATTTAAGAATCCTTGAGGTCTCTTTATCTTGGAAAGAGTTTCTCCTTTCAAAACCATTTGATAATTCCAGACCTTACAGACACAACTCACATGTCCGTATGTGGAGATCTGAGCATAGAACGGGCTGCATGGCGCCGCCGTGGACTCGCACTTTGCAGACTTCGTGGCTGTTGTGTTTATTCCTGATGACCGGCGACTAGTCAATTGATCATGTGTTTCTCCTCCTTCTATGTTCCAGCTTTATTTTGTATCGTTTCTTTATGTTTCTCGACTAGATACAGAAGACGATTTGTGTGACCCAACTTCTGTCCCGGGTGGCAGACCCCAATGCAATCACACGGGCTCTCGTTTGACTTGTGGAAAGAGCGAATCTGCCGAGGTTCGAATTGGGAAAGTTGGATTTGATGGAAAATTTCCAACACAGTCGTTTGAAGCGTTTTGAATGTTTCTTATTATATTCTGGGGGGCTCTCCAGACCCCAATGTATAATAGGCATATGGTAATAAAATATATCTATATACTCATCCCGGTGGCCAACTCTCCAAATTTTTTGCAAAATTTTATGCAAATTCAATTAACCTCAAACAGATTTACTCTTCTCTATCTGCCCAGAAAAGCCATAAAGCATCAAGTAAGTCCTAAATTTTAGAACTGTAGAAAAGGTGCAGCCTTCAGAGCTGAAATCCCCCAGCATTCTCAATCCATCATTTTCTGCACAGGACTTACTCTTTTTGCTTTGTCTGCTGGGATCTGTTATCTATACACAGAAAAGCGGAAAAGGAACCAATGGCCAACCTGTCCATCTCTCCATGGGCCCAATAAGCTAGGGGCCACTGTCATCTTAAAGGAAGTTTCCCACTAAATCATTGCTGCATTTGTAAATTTTTACTGTTTTTTTGCCTTTCTACCAAATTCATCTTTCCGTTTTTGCGCGTCTTTTATTTGTTTGTTTTTTTGTAATTGCCTTTTTCCTCTATTTTTCTGCCACTACGGGAAAAGTTAAAGTTTTCCAAATGTTTTCACCTAATTCTTCATGTGCAATGATTGAAAAAGTGTCACAAATCGACTTCAGTTGATTTTATGTGTGCCTGAAACTTTGAAGCGTTTTTTAACACTTTCTGGTGGAGTAAGTGCAATTTTTGCACTAAAAAAAGTTGCAAACATGGGTTAAACACAGAAATAAAGAGGATTTTATTTTGCACAAAATTCTTGATTAGCGTGTGCCATTTTGATAAATTTGGCACAAAACTAAGTTATTGAATACAAGACAAAAGCGAAAAGTGACTTAAAAAAATGCAAATGGTTAGTCGAAGCCTCCACCACTCGCCACCTTCCGCCATCTGTCCCGGCACACAGGGGTTAACCAGCACTCGGCTCACTCACCTGTATGGCCCGATCTGGCTACTGCACCATCTGCTATTGGCAATTTCACAACTTAAAAGATCCAAAAACATTCTAGAAAATCCTCATCAGTTGCATTTTATCCACATTTCCCAAAGAGCAATATAACTACTAGAATTATTCATCACAGACATTACTACCACATGCATTTTATACTACATAGCCAGAGGTCACACGGCCTGCAATCTGATACCGCAGCATGCAAATCAAAGAGAGAACACGCTGTCCTCGGGGCCTCACTTTACTTTTTTTTTGCATGGTGAAGAAACACAAAAGATCAGAAATCACAAATGACTGCACCTAGGATTCCTACCACCAGGTGGCACCTGAAACTATCACTGTCCCTGATGCAGAGGAGATTCTACTGCTGATGAATGTGGTATCCTGTAACAGCACTCCCAGTGGTCAGTAGAGGTAGTACAAGAAGAAATTATTGCCATGTTAGAATTACCGTCATAGATCTGTCCTGGGATTAAGAATGCTATATTTTTCACTGCTCAAAAAATAAAGGGAACACTAAAATCCCACATCCTAGATATCACTGAATGAAATATTCCAGTTGTAAATTTTATTCATTACATAGTGGAATGTGTTGGGAACAATAAAACCTAAAGATGATCAACGTAAATCACAACTAATATCCCACGGAGGTCTGAAGATGGAATGATGCTCAAAATCAAAGTGGTAAATGAAGTTACAAGCTGATCCAACTTCAGTGGAAATGCCTCAAGACAAGGAAATGATGCTCAGTAGTGTGTGTGGCCTCCACGTGCCTGTATGATCTCCCTACAACACCTGAGCATGCTCCTGATGAGGCAGCGGATGGTCTCCTCCCAGACTTGGACTAAAGCATCCGCCAACTCCTGGACAGTCTGTGGTGCAGCGTGACGTTGGTGGATGGTGTGAGACATGATGTCCCAGATGTGCTCAATCAGATTCAGGTCTGGGAACGGGCGGGCCAGTCCATAGCTTCAATGACTTCATCTTGCAGGAACTGCTGACACACTCCAGCCACATGAGGTCTGGCATTGTCCTGCATTAGGAGGAACCCAGGACCAACCGCACCAGCATATGGTCTCACAAGGGGTCTGAGGATCTCATCTCGGTACCTAATGGCAGTCAGGCTACCTCTGGCGAGCACATGGAGGGCTGTGCTGCCACCCCACACCATTACTGACCCACTGCCAAACTGGTCATGCTGAAGGATGTTGCAGGCAGCAGATCGCTCTCCACGGCGTCTCCAGACTCTGTCACGTCTGTCACATGTGCTCAGTGTGAACCTGCTTTCATCTGTGAAGAGCACAGGGCGCCAGTGGCAAATTCGCCAATCCTGGTGTTCTGTGGCAAATGCCAAGCGTCCTGCACGGTGTTGGTCTGTGAGCACAACCCCCATCTGTGGACGTCGGGCTCTCAGACCATCCTCATGGAGTCGGTTTCTAACCATTTGTGCAGACACATGCACATTTGTGACCTGCTGGAGGTCATTTTGCAGGGCTCTGGCAGTGCTCCTCAGCTCCTCATGTTCCTCCTTGCACAAAGGCTGAGGTAGCGGTCCTGCTGCTGGGTTGTTGCCCTCCTGTGGCCCCCTCCACGTCTCCTGGTGTACTGGCCTGTCTCCTGGTAGCTCCTCCACCCTCTGGACACCACGCTGGCAGACACAGCAAACCTTCCTGCCACTGCTCGCGTTGATGTGCCATCCTGGATGAGCTGCACTACCTGAGCCACTTGTGTGGGATGTAGAGTCCGTCTCATGCTACCACGAGTGTGAAAGCACAACCAACATTCAAAAGTGACCAAAACATCAGCCAGAAAGCATTGGTACTGAGATGTGGTCTGTGGTCCCCACCTGCAGAACCTCTCCTTTATTGAGGGTGTCTTGATAATTGCCCATAATTTCCATCTGTTGTCTATTCCATTTGCACAGCTTGTGAAATTGATTGTCAGTGTTGCTTCCTAAGTGGACAGTTTGATTTCACAGAAGTTTGACTTACTTGGAGTTAGATTCTGTTGTTTAAGTGTTCCCTTTATTTTTTTTAGCAGTGTATATATATATAATGCAAATCTGCTATGCACAAAATAACCTTTGCAATACAGTCATTGTAGCAGACGCCGCTCTCTGCAGGAGACACAGAGCCAAGTGTACCGGTTAGTATAGCAGGGGCTGCTGTCTGCTACACTGGTGAGTGGTTGGTGAAACATTAATCTCCCACAACAACACCCCGGGCTGTATAATTAGCTGCCAAGTCCCCCCCCCCCTCTGTGGATTCACATATATAAATGCCTTCGTGTGTCATGCGGTCATACAACTACATGGTGGCAGTACTTTGGTTATACACAAGACACACTAAAGTGTATATATAAATATGATCCTTATTAATCAGTGGTCCATATTATTTCCCTATTTTTTCAATAAGCTTTACATCAAGGTGTTCTACTATGTATCTGATAGACCTAGTTCAAATTTAGTAGCAAGAAATAAACAGACATATATAATTCTTGCTAAACTATAACTTCCATCATGTGCAGAGATAAATCACTCTTTCGTTAGTTTCCCCATCTGCAGCCTCCATCTCTAATATTCAGTTGTCTTTGAGCGAGTGTATGGAGTAGGGTGGACAGGACTAGCTGCTATCATGTCTCCCATACACAGCACACACAGACATGAGGGATTCTTGTTCTCCTTTCTATATGTATCAAATGTTCAAAAGCAGTAACAGATGAAGAATTTATAAAGAAGTACTGAGCAGTGTAGCTGTAACACTTTCTAGACAGCAGCTGCATGGACGACATTAAACAGCAGTACTGAGCAGTGTTGCTGTGAATCCTGTTGAGATTTAAGAGAAAGCATCAGCATGGAACATGCAGAGAATGTGATTCCAGATCTGGGTGAGATGATGCACTTACTAGAAAACAGCAGCATAGAGGTCCATATACATGAGAATTTATTCTATATATATGTATGAATCTAGCATTGGAGTGAGATAAAAACCCTTACGTAAAAGTAGCATTATGGAGAATATCACGCAGCAGTACTTAGCAGTAGAGCTGTGAAGCCAGCTCTAGGTGAGATAAAACACTTACTAGTGAACAGCAGCTTGGAGGGCATTATACACCAATACTGAGCAGTATAGCTATGAATCCAGCACTAGGGTGAGATAAGCAGTTACTAATACACAGCGGCACTGGCCTTTGTATATCTTTGCCTCTCTTGATCATGCTGCTCCTTTTTCATCCTCCTCTCCATGGGATAGCTGTAACTCTCACTGAGTCAGTCTTATTTTCACCAAGAGAGGTTTCAGCAGTTGTTCATTATAAATTGTGAATTGAAAAGAAAGAGAATCAGTGGCTCATAAGTGGAGAAAGAAGCAATTTTCTCAGATATAAGATATTGTAAAGTGGGCGTTTTCTCTTTGGATACATTTACCAAATGTCTTGGTCTATAGCAGCTTTTTTTAATGATTTCTCCACTTTTTGATTTTTTTAAGGTTGCTCTATAGCAGCATTTTTTTTAATGATTTCTCCACTTTTGTTTTTTTTTTTAAGGTGCACCATTAAACACCCGCTAAATGTTTGATCTTGTTACAGACTTCAAATTGGGAAGGATCATCTCAAAAAGCAAAATTAAATTTGGGTTTATTATCTTAATAGTATCAGTAGGTCCAGACTCCCGGAGTTGGGCGCCACTTTTCCTCTTGGTTTACTTGTTTACTTCTTGTTTATACTGATACAAAGTAACAATAAACAAACACTTCTTTTTTCTCAGTGAAGCTGAATCTACTGCGGCAGATAAAGTTCTTAGGTCTTTTACGGGATGTTAGTTTGTGACATTTGGGTAGTGGAGTGAGATTAGATTTCGGTATCTTTAGAATTACTGAGGTTTGGGGGAAAGTTTTATCTGCTCAATCTTTCTCAGCAGAGCGTTCCACTTCATAAGATTGTGCACAAAGCGAGAATAAACTCAACCGTTATACTCCCAGACTCCGAGATGAATGGTTCACAGAACACAAAGAAAAATATCCTGTGTCTCTAGTTATTCCCTTAGATTTATTTCTGCTGATACTTTCTATGCCCATGCCATGAACTTTGGGTCACTTCAAAGTGCGGAGATAATTATTGCAGTGTTTGGCGGTACTATTTTTACTTGCTTTTTATGATGAACCTTTGAAGATAATATTCTCTTTTTATTAAGGTCAATTATAGATAAGATCTGATAAAAAGTACCACATAGTCACTAAGGCGCCTCCAAGAAATATGAAGAGTTATCACACGGACTGGAAAGCAAGTGTGAAGTCCAAGGATCCTCTTCTATTGTGTAGCAGTAATAATACTCGCCTGGTCTTTTTTTCCTCAATCCTTCGGTGACTGGGATGATTGGGTGGCTCAGTGAGCAAGCACAGATGACAAACATCACCAATAGTGCCCATCCACCCATTCTCTACATTGTTCTCATGTCTATTGGGCGACTTAGCATAGTCTCAGACCACCATTTGCCCCTTTTTGCACTGAAAGGAAGTGGTAGTTTAATACCCAAAGTATTATTGGTCCTCAATACCAGCTAGCAGTCCTATCTAAAAATGGATGTACAGTACAGACCAAAAGTTTGGACACACCTTCTCATTTAAAGAGTTTTCTGTATTTTCATGACTATGAAAATTGTACATTCACACTGAAGGCATCAAAACTATGAATTAACACATGTGGAATTATAGACTTAACAAAAAAGTGTGAAACAACTGAAATTATGTCTTATATTCTAGGTTCTTCAAAGTAGCCACCTTTTGCTTTGATGACTGCTTTGCACACTGTTGGCATTCTCTTGATGAGTTTCAAGAGGTAGTCACCGGGAATGGTTTTCACTTCACAGGTGTGCCCTGTCAGGTTTAATAAGTGGGATTTCTTGCCTTATAAATGGGGTTGGGACCATCAGTTGTGTTGTGCAGAAGTCTGGTGGATACACAGCTGATAGTCCTACTGAATAGACTGTTAGAATTTGTATTATGGCAAGAAAAAAGCAGCTAAGTAAAGAAAAACGAGTGGCCATCATTACTTTAAGAAATGAAGGTCAGTCAGTCTGAAAATTTGGGCAAACTTTGAAAGTGTCCCCAAGTGCAGTGGCAAAAACCATCAAGCGCTACAAAGAAACTGGCTCACATGAGGACCGCCCCAGGAAAGGAAGACCAAGAGTCACCTCTGCTTCTGAGGATAAGTTTATCCGAGTCACCAGCCTCAGAAATCGCAGGTTAACAGCAGCTCAGATTAGAGACCAGGTCAATGCCACACAGAGTTCTAGCAGCAGACACATCTCTACAACAACTGTTAAGAGAAGACTTTGTGCAGCAGGCCTTCATGGTAAAATAGCTGCTAGGAAACCACTGCTAAGGACAGGCAACAAGCAGAAGAGACTTGTTTGGGCTAAAGAACACAAGGAATGGACATTAGACCAGTGGAAATCTGTGCTTTGGTCTGATGAGTCCAAATGTGAGATCTTTGGTTCCAACTACCGTGTCTTTGTGCGACGCAGAAAAGGTGAACGGATGGACTCTACATGCCTGGTTCCCACCGTGAAGCATGGTGGAGGAGGTGTGATGGTGTGGGGGGGCTTTGCTGGTGATACTGTTGGGGATTTATTCAAAATTGAAGGCATACTGAACCAGCATGGCTACCACAGCATCTTGCAACGTCTTGCGTTTAGTTGGACCATCATTTATTTTTCAACAGGACAATGACCCCAAACACACCTCCAGGCTGTGTAAGGGCTATTTGACCAAGAACGAGAGTGATGGGGTGCTGCGCCAGATGACCTGGCCTCCAGAGTCACCAGACCTGAACCCAATCGCGATGGTTTGGGGTGAGCTGGACCGCAGAGTGAGGGCAAAAGGGCCAACAAGTGCTAAGCATCTCTGGGAACTCCTTCAAGATTGTTGGAAGACCATTCCCGGTGACTACCTCTTGAAGCTCATCAAGAGAATGCCAAGAGTGTGCAAAGCAGTCATCAAAGCAAAAGGTGGCTACTTTGAAGGACCTAGAATATAAGACATTTTCAGTTGTTTCACACTTTTTTGTTAAGTATATAATTCCACATGTGTTAATTCATAGTTTTGATGCCTTCAGTGTGAACGTACAATTTTCATAGTCATGAAAATACAGAAAAATCTTTACATGAGAAGGTGTGTCCAAACTTTTGGTCTGTACTGTAAGTGCCATCTACACCTCTGGTATCATCTAATGTGACTGTGCTATGCTTCATGTTTGTTTTGCAGGTTATGCATTAGCATTTAATTTAATTTTTTTTTTTTGCGAAAATGCAGACAAAAATTATTTTTTTTGTAGCAATTTTTTTGGGTGGGTCTTATATTTAATCATGTTTATTGACAAATTGATGTTTGGTTGTTTTCAGTTTCAGTCTGGAACTGAAATAGCAATGAGGTGTCCTTAAGGAAGTGAAATGGATCTAAACTGCAGTACCCAGCACAGCCACTACACAATATGTGGCACTGTGATTTACCAGCTCATTATGCAGCAGCAGATTTTATATGATTGTGGGTGGAGAATGTATTGGGCCTCCATCGATCTGATATTGATGATATTTACTAAGGACTGGCAATCAGTATCTCAGCCCTGGAAAAGCCCTTTAACATTATCATGTATTTTTTATTTGCATTCCTTTTTTTGTTATTCTTTTTATTTTCCTAACTATATGGCACTTATTTATAGGAGAGTATATTAAGCAGGGTAACACTTGGCCACTTCTTTTCTCTTTGCCTTCTGAACTCATCATTCATCAAGAAACACTGCTGATATCCATCCCACTAAAAAAAGAAAGACTGCCAGTTCACTGATGGTTCAGATTAAAAGTGCATCATAAACTTCACGAGAAGGGGAAAAGGAATATCAGAGAGAGAGAGATGATACTTTATAGCAAGTTCATAATTTTACTCCAGTGCAGGACTCACAGCTTTACTGCTCAGTGCTGCAGTAAACTGTCCCACATGCTACTGCTTTAAAGTAAGTGTTTGAGCTCACTCTAGTGCTGGATTCACAGCTACACTGCTCATTGTTGTTGTATAATTTACTTCATGATGCTGCTTTCCAGCATTTTAGCTTACCTGAGAGCTTGATTAACACTACTCAATGGTGCTGTATAATATTCCACATGCTGCTGCTTTAAAGTAAATATTTGATCTCACTCCAGTGCTGGATTTGCATCTACACTGCTCATTGTTGTTGTATCATTTACTTCATGATGCTGCTTTCTATCGTTTTAGATTACTTAAGAGCTTGATTAACACTACTCAATAGTGCTGTATAATGTCCCAAATGCTGCTGCTTTGAAGTAAATGTTTGATCTCACTCCTGTGCTGGATTCACAGCTACACTGCTCATTATTGTTGTATAATTTACTTCTTGCTGCTGCTTTCTAGCGTTTTAGCTCACCCAAGGGCTTGATTAACAGATACACTAACAATACTCAATAGTGCTGTATAATGTCCCACATGCTGTATGCTTTAAAGTTAGAGTTTGATTTCACTCCAGTGCTAGATTCACAGCTACACAGTTCCTTAGTGTTGTTTAATTTCCTCCATGCTGCTGCTTTCTAGTTAGTGTTTTTTCTCACCTGAGAGCTTGATTCACAGCTAAACCGCTTTCTAGTGCTGTAAAATGTCCACCATGCTGTTACTTTTTAGTTAGCATTTTATCTTAATAACTGGATTCACAGCTTCACTGCTTAGTACTGTTGTGTAATGTCCTTTATGCTGCTTCTGAACATGAACTACATGGAGAATTATTAGCAGAAATATCTTGTGCGTGTGCTGTCTATGGAAGACATCATATCAACTAGTCTCCATCCACTAGCTCAGAGACAAATGAAAGTAAGAAATAGACCCTGCAGTAGGGAAAGCTGGTGAAACAGGCAGGATACAGTCATGTAGTGGCCATATATATATATATATATGCAATGCTCATGCTTTTTGTGGAAAGGTAGGTATAGTACACCAAAACCATTGTGTTATTCACTTTTATGCAGTTTTTTCAGATGATAATTATTAGCCTGAAGTCTGACAATGGGAACCCACATCAGTGTTACAAAAAACATGTTCTAGTTGTCAGACCTCAGTCTAGTAATCTTTAACTATCTACTTATCATTTGTCTTGGAGACTATGTGACGGTAAATGCAAGAAATAGAAATGTACATTTTCCCAAATGAGTGAAATATTTCCTCTCTCTATTTATGAGAACTAATTAGGAGGCAGCGAGTATCGATCTGAACAGTTGTCGAGAGCCAGAGTTGTTTTGTATATTTTAATTATTTTCGGCCGTTGGACATTAACCTCTTATGTGGGAATACAAAAAAAAAACTGCACAGATGTCCACTGGCAGCATCGTCTGCTCTGTTAAAGGAGCAGAGAAACTAAGGAGCCTATAAGTGAAGGAACATTATACAAGGAATTATCATTGCGTAATGATAATTATGCAAACATGCGTTTTAGAAGTTGAGAGACTGATGTGCAGAAGTTTCCATCCATATCTTTCCAATTATCTTAAAAAATTCTGAGATTAAAAAAAAACAAACGTCTTTTTGATACTCCGTCAGGGGATGTTTATTTCATATGTATCTATATGTGGCCACCTAGTGGCTGTCATATGTATGCGGTGCAGTAGCACACAACCTCCACCAGAGGGGTGCGGATGAAGGAGAACAGGTACACTCATAGTGAAATCACAGAGCAGCAGGCAGAAGCCACTAGGTGGCGAAATAGTAATCAGGAAAAGCCGGGTCAGAAACAAAGAGGGAGCGAAGTACCAGAAATACAGAAACAAGTCAAAGAAGTCAGAGCTAGTGTTCAGCATTCCGATGCTGCAAATATCTGGTATCGGCCGATATTCGCTGTATCGGAATTCCGATACCGAGTTCCGATATTTTTGTGATATCAGAAATCGGAATCGGAAGTTCCCAGTGTATGGTTCCCAGGGTCTGGAGGAGAGGAGACTCTACTTCAGACCCTGGGATCCATATTCATGTAAAAAATAAAGAATAAAAATAAAAAATATGGATATACTCACCCCTCCGGCGGACCCTGGACCTTAGCGGTTCAACCGGCAGCCTCCGTTCCTAAGAAGGTGCAGTGAGTGTACAGGACCTGCGATGACGTCGCGGTCTTGTGATTGGTCGCGTGGCCGCTCATGTGACCGCTCACATGACCGCGACGTCATTGAAGGTCCTTCTCTCACTGCATTCTTAGGAACGGAGGCTGCCGGTTACACCGCTAAGGTCCAGGGTCTGCCGGAGGGGTGAGTATATCCATATTTTTTATTTTTATTCTTTATTTTTTTTATTTTTTACATGAATATGGATCCCAGGGCCTGAAGGAGAGTCTCCTCTCCTTCAGACCCTGGGAACCATCCAGGATATTTTTTGATAACCAGCCTAGGTAAAGCAGACAGCTGTGGGCTGGTATTCTCATACTGGTAAAGACAATGGATTTTGGGCCACCAAAGCCAAAAAATAGCAGTCCGCGGGCACCCAGAAAAGGCGCATCTATTAGATGCGCCAATTCTAGCACTTTACCCGGATCTTCCGACTTACCCTGTGGCAAGCAGAGTAACATTTTGGGGTAATGTCAGCTGTGTAATGTAATGAGATCAAGCCCAGTGGTTAGTAATGGAGAGGCATCTATCAGACACCCCCATAAATGATCCTGTATTCAAAAGTAATAAACGCACCCACAGAGAAAAGTCCTTTAATTGTACAAAGCGCTCCCCGACCCTCTTTTACCCATTTATTACCTTAAACAATTAAAATAATTCAAACTGGTCCACTGTAAATCCATTCCACCTCCCACGATGATCCCCAACTCTACTATATCCAGATGCAGTGCCGAGTGGTGACATCAGTACTGTGGCCGCTCAGCACGGCAGCCGGAACACACTGACAGTAGGGTGTAAGTCCGTCTGCTGTGACAAGTGCTGACATCAGTAAGGTAATCGCAGTTCATATCAGAAGAACTGCGGTGACCTCACTGACATCACCGCTCGCAGCGTGAGAAGTAAGTATCCTTGTGCCTCCATATGGGGCCTCTATAACATGATGGAACATGCCAACAGTCTTTTTTCTATAGATCTTTGATAAAACCCCTGTGTGCCTCCGGAGGTGCCGTGTTGGCTCTATTGGGCTGTGGGCGCTCTGTTTGGGATCTACCTAACACATCCACAATGTTTCCATGTGCATGAGTCCTAAATTAGAGCTGCAGGGCGAAGAGTCCGGAGACCATGGATCCGGACAGATCTTTGGGGTTACTTGACTTTCAGTCCCATTTTTGGGTCCTCGTCTCCACCTACAGTCAGTAGATTCCGATACATTTATATATATATTTTTTTTGGATGATGATCTAACTTTTCGAACATGCACATCCACACGAAACAATAATGTCGATATCAATATTTTACAGCAAACGTGTTAAAAACAGCAGATGGTGCAGGATTTATTTAGAAATTGAGCGTATTCAGCGTCTATGTGCAATATTTTCTGTTTTTTTTTTTGTTTCAATCTTCGTGTTTTCAAATAAGTAATTGCAAAGATTTTTTTCTTCTTAATTTACTCAGAAAAGTGGATATTTTTCAGCGTGAAAAAGTAAAAAAATAAAATAAAATAAATTAAACTCTTACCCTTGTCCTACAGATCCCCTGCCTAGTTTACGCTCTGTATATAGAGTTTAGTGCCTGACCCTCTTTTATGATGCCCATATTTTGTATAGGGTCGTCCAAATGACGAGACCCCTTATTAATTAAGGTACTATGGTTTTATTTCCAATCTTAGCATGTGCAATCGATATACATCACCGATAGACAATTAACGAGCTCTGAGCAGATCCTTCCCTGGGAAACAAGACGTGGGAGATTCTGAATCCACAAGCATCACCCATGCAGCCACATGAAATCGCAGTGATCGCCCCCTGACCGCGCACAGATCATAGACCGCAGGCTCTGAAACTGACTGTGTTGCTTGCACTGCCTTCCCATGCATTATATTGGCTGCTGGTCTGTGCATCGATGCTACTTACATGCTGCGGATATATTTAAAGATGAGCTCCAGATATTACACATTGATAAGTTGATGTCCCCCAGATAGAACACAGACAGATGTCAGCATTTAGTGACACGTGGCTACATCATTTCCAACTTTTATTAAATCTTTTCTCATCTGGCTGGAACTTCATTGTCCCATGACTGTGATGAAATCATAAATATAAAAAAACTGATCGTCACTTCCAAACAGAAAGTCAAATGTGAACAGGTGCCAGCTAAGAGAGCCATTTTATGGGTAACTCACAAATTAAAGCTGCACTCCGTAACGCTATAGTATGCAGACATTGAATATACGAAATTGGAATTGCATTACTGCTGTAGAAAATAAGTTAAAAAAATAAAATAAGCCATAAATTAGCCGGTTCATGTGACCCCCAACAGCCAAAGACAAGGTGACCCTCTCTGCTGGGGCCCTAACCTAACATGATACCTCCTGTGATAAAATCATAGGCAACAGTAATAACAGTGAATTTAGCCTCTGATCAGTAGTGGTAAGCAGGGGTGTAACTTCCGCTAGACAGAATTTAGCTTCTGATGAGCAGCGTAAGCAGAGAGGTAAGCAGGGGTGTGGCTTCTAACGAACAGAAGTGTAGCCACAAATGAGCAGGGGTGTAGCCACTAATGAGCACAGTGTATCTTCTATTGAGCAGGGGTTTTAAGGGGTGTAATGTCTGATGAACAGGGGTGTAGCTACTGATGAGCATAGATGTAGCCACAAATTAACTGGGATGTTTTTTTCTGATGGGCACCGGTGTAGCTGCCGATGATCAAGTGTAAACAGGTATACTTACTATTGAGAGGGGTATAGCAACTGATGATCAGGAGTGTACCAACTTATGAGAAAATGTAAGCAAGACTCTAGCTACTGATGAGAAAGGATATCGCTAATCAGTGGGGTTGTAGTTACTAATGAGCAGACAAGGAGTTACTAATGAGCATCAGTGTAGCTACTGATTAGCAGAGGTTTAGCTACAAATAATATGGGATATGGCTACTTATAAAAGGAGGCATAACTCATAATAATTTGGGGTTTAGCTACTAATGAGCAAGGGTGTAGCTAACGAACAGGGGTGTTGGTACAATGAGCAGGGGTGTATATACTGTTGAGCAGGAGTGTGGTTAATGATGAGCAGGGGTGTGGTTAATGATGAGCATAGGTGTGTGGTTACTGATGAGCAGGGGTGTTTTTAATGATGATCAGGGGTATGGTTAATGATGAGCACCAGTGTGTATACTGATGAGCAGGGGTGTGGCTAATGATGATCAGGGGTGTGGTTAATGATGCTCAGGGGTGTAGTTAATGATGAGCAGGGGTATACATACTGATGAGCAGGGGTGTGGTTAATGATGAGCACGGGTGTAACCTATAATTATCAGTAGTGAGACCATTGATCAGACGGGCATAGCGATGAGCAGGGGGCGCTATGTGCAGCTACCAGATATTATAGTGTAACGTGGCACAGCTGTAGTGGTGCACAAAGAAGGTTCCCAAACCAGAAACTATGTAGAATAAATTTTGGCACTCAACTTTAGTAAAACGTAAGTATTTTATTGGCCACCACTTGTACAAACGTTTCGGTCAGTGATGTTGACCTTCTTCAGTGTACTTGTTGTTTAGAGATAACATGAGTTTGTGGCTCAAGGTTAAGTTAAGGTCCTAACGCGGATCCCGTATGATAATCCTAATGAGGATAGTCTATAGAGAGGACCGAGTGGTTATGCTCCTCTTCAGGGATAGGCCTTGTTCTGTGACACCGCGTTCCTTGCAGATACCAGTGCCACCCCTAGGCAGGGACATTATTCCGGTCCACTAATCGGATCTGCATACGATCTGAGAATTCCATAGGCCTATCCCTGAAGAGGAGCATAACCACTCGGCCCTCTCTACAGATTATCCTCATTAGGATTATCATACGGGATCCGCGTTAGGACCTTAACTTAGCCTTGAGCCACGTACTCATGTTATCTCTAAACAACAAGTACACTGAAGAAGGTCAACATCACTGACCGAAACGTTTGTACAAGTGGCGGCCAATAAAATACTTACGTTTTACTAAAGTTGAGTGCCAAAATGTATTCTACATGTGCAGCTACCAGGGCACATTTCCCAGATGCTGGACACAACAAACCATTCCACCAGAGTTCGGACAATAAACTTAATATTTGCTTTGAGTGAATGATACAAGAGCTGTGAATATACTGAATATCAGGGAATTTCTTACTGATAATAGTCCATATGTAGCCGGACTGAGCTAATTAAAGGGATCTCACATGTTACAAAAAATGATGGCTGTTTCCCCAAGGTCAGACTGACCCTTAAGTGATGGTATAAGCTAAGTGATGTCATCACCTTATAAATGGGAACGTTTTTTTAATCACAATACACCATTATTTATTTTCTGTTTCATAGTCGTCATGCGGAGCTGATGAGATGCCAGAGGAAGGGAACAATAAGTGTTGTCATAGGGACAATGGTAAAGTGCTTTTTTATCACAGACGCTCAGTTTATTTTTTTGACACAAATATCAGCTATTTCCATACAGTGCATGGTTAATCTGATAATATGAAGAGTCGTGGGCCGGGGCTGGGGGTGTTTATCCTGGAGGATCTGGGACTTCTGCCATCCCACCATAATGTTTGCTGGAGTTTCGACAGCCCCATCCATAACGCCGCGGCCGTCAGCGGAGTTTGATCTCTTTGCGCGGTGATGAATGAGATGTTTAATGTGGATGACTTGATCTGGTTTGGCAAGCTCCGGAGTACGAGCCATCCATCAGGGTTAGAGGGGCCTCCCGGACCCCACTTATACATCAGCTCATCTATCTGTCTGCCCATCACTTGCTGTAATTTGGCTCCTCCGATCAGTCTGCTCTTTCCTGGGTTTTTTGCTGATGGTTGTGCTATGGAGTCATCCTCTAACCTCACACACGAGCACACACAGAAGTCATCGGAGCGGCCGGCTGCGGATTCTGGGGGTCCTGACAAATGTGTCCACAGAGCAGTGATTTCCTGAAATCCTCTGTGCTGCTGAGGGCTGTACCTGCTAAACGGCACACTCCTCTCATAAACCCTCCGAAGACCGCGCTCCTTCCAGATCATGACATCTAAAAATGATAGACACCCCTTTTCTGAAACACTCTGTGCCACTGTGGGCCCTGTTTTTTTCCCCCTAAGCACTCAGTCTGCAAACACCAACCTTTCCTTAAATGCTCTGTGCTGCTGAGCACGCCGATTGTTTTACACAACTGTATGACCTGACGTAAGGAACGCACACTCTTCTCCTGAAATACAGCTGCTTTTTCTGCAATAAAGTCTTGTTTCGTGGTACGAACATCCCTTGAGAGGTTACTGTTATGCAAAAGCTTAGCATACTTTTCTTTTAAAATACTCTGTGCTGCTGTGATCCCTTCTCAATTTTCTATGTAACGTTCAGTTGGTGAGATCCCATGAGATCAGCACATTCCTCTACTGAAATACTCTGCGCTGCTGGGAACATTGCTCTTTCCACAGTGTAGCTGTCACTCTGTGGCCTCTTACATGGTACTTTCCATATAGAAATCCTGGGATCACCTGCCCTGTACAAGATTAGCAAACTTCTCTCCTAAAATACTCTGTGCTGCAGGAATCCCAAAGGAAAGCCTCTGCTGAAATACTCTGTTCCGCTATGAACCCTGCTCCGTACTATAACCCTCAACAGCTTCATAGGCCTTTATGAGTCTGTGAACTTTTTTTTTCTGAAATACTCTGTGCTGCTGTAGACCCTGCTGCTTCCACAATACATGTCTGTCTATAACCCCCTAGGTCATTGCACTGACTCCTATACCCCTATCCTAACTAACATCATTATATAAATGGAGAGGCCACTGACCCACACACTCCACTTCTGAAATACTCTGTGCTGCTGTAGACCCTGCTGCTTCCACAATACATGTCTCAGTCTATAACCCCCTACGTCATCGCACTGACTCCTATACCCCTATCCTTACTAACATCATTATATAAATGGAGAGGCCACTGACCTGCACACTCCACTTCTGAAATACTGTGCTGCACCCCCATTCCCCAGTTATGTAACACTCAATTTTTGATCTCCCCATAAATGAAGTACATTCCTTTTATAAAATACTCTGCACTGCTAAAATTTTGGCAGATGAATGTTAAAGGTTGTTTCTGACAAGGCCCCCCAAAAATTAGTTCTAAAATACACGCCACCATAAAAACGTCTCTGATTATTTTTTATGTCCATATTTCTCTTTTATTGGTATTTTTAAATTCAGATAAAGAAAGGAGAAGGCAGTAAAAATTTAAAGAGAATTGTAAAAGCGGAGCGTTCTGTGCCCGAGGCTTATATCTCAGTGACCGTAACTCTGCAGCAAGAACAGGATTCTCTGCACATCTCAGCCAATATATGAGGGGCTAGTAACCAATCAGATGCCAGCAATCAAACTGGATCTGAGAGAAAAGCAGCAATCCCATTGGTTGTTGGGGGAAACTTCTTATTGACTCATTTTGATCTAGTTCCATTGGAGATCAATTGGGGCAGCAAAGTGTCAATTATGATGTAACAATAAGGTCACCAGAAAATCACAACTTGTGACATCACACGGCCGGGAAGCAGCTCCAGGTAATTGTGTTGGGTCCTTTACTTCTGATCTCTGGCCCACGGATTAAAAAAACTTGCTTTTGTCCACAGCAACAACAAAAGGTTATTTAAATATTTCCTAAAAGGGCTAAGCGTCTTAAGGAATATCAGTATTTCTGGACATCCCATAACCTGTATGCTACATTTTTCACCAGTTTTCCCCTTCGACAGGCTTAGTTGTCTCTAAGCTACTGAAAGGAGATTGACTACTCTGATTTTTTATGCAAACGTATAAATTCCTGCTCTTCTGTGTCTGTGTAGCAGATAATCAGAAGCATCATCATGGAGAACATTATACTGTAGTACTGAGCAGTGTAGCTGTTTATCCAGCACTTGAGTGATATAAAACACCAGAAAGCAGGGGCACTGAGGAAATTATACAGCAGTACTGAGCAGTGTAGCTATGAATCCATGTCTGTGGTGAGATAAAACACTTACTTTAAAGCAGTAGCAGCCTGGAGGATATTATACAGCAGTACTGAGCAGAGAAGCTGTAAATCCATCTTTTTGGTGAGATTAAACACATACTAGAAAGCATTAGTAACATCTGTGTATCTCTTTCCCTCCTTTTCTGTTTGTTTGCTTCAAGAGTAGTTGTAATCTGATCCCTCAGTGAGTTTGCAGTCTGTCTTTTTTTTCAAGTTTTCATAGTGAATCATGAGATCGGGAGACTGGGGGGGGGGACATGTGGCTGATAAAACACTTACCAAAAAGCAAGAGAATTGAGGACATTATACAGCAGTAATGAGTCTTGTAGCTGTTAATCCATCTCCGTGGTGAGATAAAACACTTACTAGAAAGCAGGAGCAACATTTGTGTATTTCTGTTCGCTACTAGCTTCAAAGTTTGTTGTAAACTGTAGTTAGTAGTCTCCAAATTCAAAGAAAAAATGATGTGCAGTCACAGGTCCCAATCAGTAGTTAGTAGTCTGTCTTCTTTTAGCATGTGGCTTATAAGTGGACAAAGAATCAGATTTATCTGATAGGGAATAGTATTACATTTCTAATATTCTCCTGTAATAATGTGCTATAACACTAGCATGTTATAGAATGTTAGTACAGGACATTCTGATTCTAAGAACATTCTGATTTTATAGGACATTCTGATTCTATGGAACATTCTGATTCTATGGAACATTCTGATTCTATAGGACATTCTGATTTTATAGGACATTCTGATACTATAGGACATTCTGATTCTAAGAACATTCTGATTCTATAGGACATTCTGATTCTATAGAAAATTCTGATTCGAACATTCTGATTCTATAGAACATTCTGATTCCAACATTCTGGTTCTACAGCAATCAGTCTTGATCCCGGTGATCAGACCCTGCAGGGCTGTGCGAGTAGCATCATACGCGAGCTATATACATTGCTATTTCTATAACCAGACTATCCCTTTTACTGAGACATAAAACATCCTGCACCATGCAGCCCCAGATCTACTGGCATTGTGTATTTTGTGGATACAAGATGGTGTTTGGACCTTCTAGTCATCCATAGATCTTTCCATACCCGTTCTTTATCAGGTTACCGTAGGCAGGAGAGCAGGTTCAATAATACATTTACTGGAGCACTCGCACATTTTGGACTTGAGTCATTGAGGGCGCCATCCTTTAATCACAGCGTACACTTTGAGATCAGTTGACCAGTGAGTGACTGGAAATATCCCAGGGCGTAGCGAAAGGGAGAGACGGCCATCTGAGTCAGGTTGGAGATTTGGCATGAAGGGCAGGCGTCTAACGTTCCACTCTGTGCTAAGGGAGGTGGGCTCTCCATACAGGCTAGATAGGCCCCCTCACCTGGCACCCACAATGTTACTAGTGCTGGCAGCAAGGACCCATACCCCAGGTGTAACAAGGCCAACAGGACACGTGCATGAGGTTATACCTGACAATGAAGGTTAAGGGGTCGTGCTTTACCTGCAAAGCGTCGCTGGGCTGTGTGTAGGAGTAGAGGTCAGGATGGGCAGCAAACAAAAAATGCAATTAAATATGAAAGTTGTGTTAGTGCCAAATAGGACAGGGAAAAACATAACTATGCAGAATTACGTGACCAAAAGGGATTTGTGAGAACAAAAAGGAAATTGCAGCAGACTTAAGTTTTAGGAGACCGGGAACATAGTGCATGACTGCTGCCAAAGTGCCGCGAGAGAGCAGAAGAGCGGTGGCTGAGAGTTGAATGCCAGACACCATCACTAGTAAGTTGGCCAATTGTTATTACATCTGTCCTTCACTTTTCTGCTCCAGGTCCCTTTGGTGATAATTTAAAAAAAAATAAATGTTTCGCCGTCTCTCCAAAGTTGACCACTAGGGGCGCTGTTGAGTGCGAGCATTTGTGCAAAATTAGTCTGCAAAACAGGTCTATGTTTAGATGGACAATTGCCAACGTATAGAGGCATTTCCATGGGTCACAACATTCATTTTAATTTTCTCCATAAAGTCCCATATATGCAAAGTCTACAAACACAATTAAAGAAAGTTAGTAATTAAAGCTATTACCTTCCAAAATGTTGCGTTTTTTTTTTCATCTAGTACTTTGTCCTTCAATTTTCTGTTGCAAAATTCAAGTCAAACTTTTCGGAGATTTTTTTTCTATTGCCTTCCAAACTTGACCACACGAGGCAGCGTTCTCATGCTCATGTGTTTAAAATAGTTGTCGGATGTCTCCATTGCTTTTTGATGAAAAAACAGTCAACTGATATCTATGGGATCATGTAGACCGGTCGCTCTCTATGTTCAATTGTATCTGCAGCCTCGCTTTAGCTACTGCCCCAGTTATCTTCAGAACCTAATGATGTCTTGCGATTCTAACGAATGTTACTTATGTCCCTACAATTTTCTCTTTTATTGGTTTGGTTGTTTTTGGAAAAAAAATTCCGACTGTTTCTTCAAAGATTGGCCACTAGGGGTGCTGTTTTCTGGATTTTAACCATGAGATCAAAAGTGAAGTTCTAATTGATTTTTAATAGAGCAAAGCAGGATTTGTCCGACGTCACCTTCCTACTAAGAGTTAATCATGAACGATGAGATTGTGCATGATAAGCATGAAACGCGTTACCACAAACACAAACATGGATATTGCAAGCCTCAGCCCTATTAATCATGCATTCATGCTCTCGCTACCTGATTGGAAATTGATTTCCCTGGGGAAGGGAACGATTTGTAAATCAGATATTGATTTGGTCATCTATTCCAGGCATCCGGCGTCCGCTCTTCAGCCTGATATAGAAGGTTAAACTTCATCATTTTGTACTCCAGCCCGGTAATATTGATGTTCCTCGCGGACTGATGATGATAAGTGCTTTAGAAATGATAATAAGTATCACAGAAAAGGAACGGAATTGGAAACAAATGAATATTTCTCCTGATTTTAAGCAAATAACTCAGATGGGGGCGGAATATCCAAAGATGTTTCCTCACCGGCTCCTTAAATTAACAAAATCCCAACTGCAACTTCTCCAAACGCTACTGGGGACGAATGAAAACTCGAATTCTCCTTCCTGACGAAAGTCGGAGAAAATCTTAAGCAACGTTGTACAAATGTTCGGTTATTTCCAAGTTCTAGGTGATCTGCAAAGTTCTATGGCTGGCCATCTTTAAAGATTTTTTTTGCAGATAGACCTTTAAAAAACATTTTAAAACTTAATGAGGAATCAAAAAACTAATCCCAAAACTCCCAGAAGAAGAGACATTTGCTTAAGTCTTGTATCCTCTATGCGATTGTCCCATCTGTATGCTTCCTGAGTCAGCCTGAAGGGGGCACCACTCCAGATACAAGAATAGATAAGAGCAGTCATTTGTTCCGACAGCTTTCTCTCTTGATTCTCCCAGTGGGGAGAGAGGAGTCAGCCATTGCCAGATATCACCAATCTCCCACTAAAGCAAAATAATCAGGTGTTAAAATGTAACATTTCCGATTATTCCTTGTGTTGGTGGGGAATCGGGAGGAGGACCCCTTACCCCCTTACATTACATCCGAACATGAATACTTTTTGCAACTTTCATCTTTTATGCTTGGGGGGATGTTATAGAAAGTTAGACATGTTTAAAATTTTCGATCAATCAGTAAACCTCGAATGGACTTTCTACGAATGGAAGTTGCCAAAATGACTGTTGATACATCGTCCAAAGTTGGTCAATCTGAAAGAAAATGCATCTGGCCTCCTATGGAGATGACAGCTAAATATATATATATAGTGGGGCAGGTGTGCAGAGTAGGAGGTTTCCTAACGAAAAACTGACGGGTCTGTGAGAGCCAGAATCCTTGCTGGTTGGTGGTAATTGCAAACAAAGGTTTCTGGACCAAATGTTAATTCCTGTTTTTCTATTGATCGTTAGCGGTCTCTCAGCCAAGAAAACTGCCAAACTGCATCATGTGAGCGCCATGACAGCTGGAAGAATGCAAAATGAAGTCCGTCCATCCATTCAGAAGCCAAGAGGTGGACGTCCAGGAGAAATGTTAGAGTCAACAAGTCGGCTCATCCCAAGGTCTATCAGTTCTGGAGATGGCAGTGGAGGAGGCTCGTAAGCGTCTCATAATAGTGAGATCATAGACGTCCATGCAAGCACCGTGCAACGCACGTTACACAAGTCTGGAATGGTGGCCCAAAAAAAGGTGAAGAAACCTCAACTTCGAATCATCATAAGAAGCGTCAGCACGAGTTTGCAAAAAAGTACGAAAAGTGGACGATAGAAGATCGGAAACGGGGGAGCAATGAGATGAAAGTCAATAGACTAAGCTCTGATGGGGGCAAATGGGTCTGGAAGAAGCAATGGAAAAGGGGCTAACGGATCAAGAAATTGCAGGAAATGTTAAGTTCGGTGGAGGAAGACTGATGATATGAGGATGTTCACAGCCAAAGGTGTTGGATACTTGACCAGGATCGATGGTGGTCTCAATGCTGAGATATATGTGAGGGTCCTACAAGATGAGTTACTTCATACACTCGAGTACTATGGGTATGAAAAGGACAACAGTGTTCCAGCAGGACAATGACCCAAAGCATACATCGAGATTGGTGAAGAAATGGATCAACGACAATGAAATAGAGGAGCTGGATTGTCCCCACAGTCCCCGGACCTCAACCCAATCCAACACTGGTGGGTATAAATGAAGAATAAGCAGTATACAGACCCAAGTGAGGCGACCAGTGTGCACCAACATGGGGAACGTGGAGAAGAGGCCTGGGATCAGATTTTGGTCAAGACGTGTACGGATCTGATCGAGAGCAGCCCAGAAGGATTCAGGTAGAAGTTGGATGGTGGAATTGCAAAATACTAACAAAATCATAAAACGTAACATTTCGATTTTTGGGGCGCAAAACGGTAACAATGCCAAGAATCTGCTACTCTGTTATCTCCAACAGTTGGGAACAATCATTTAATTGACATAATATCTTATAAGAGGGCTGATGGAAGCATCTTTAGATCCTGATTTATAGGTTAGGAAACATGGTGGCCTTCTTCCCCAACAGAACCAAACCTGCCCATAGTTTGGGTCTAGAATTACAACTCCCCTCCATTTAAGTGAATGGAGCTCAGCTGCTATGCCACATATGCCCTGGAGTCATGGGTGGCGCTGTTTCGCTTATTTTTCTCACCCTTTAAATATGGATTTTTCTATCATCCTGTGACGTTACCTTTCTTTCCTGTCGCTCGCACCCTCCTCGGCAGGTGTTCGCCTCTCTCTTCCTCCGTATTTACTCACCCTACAATTAAGTTTTAGTTTCCTCCAAAATAGTCGGATTCCTGCTGAGACTTCTTATGCTTTTAACCTTGATGACTTCTCTATGCTTCTCGGATAAAAGCCTTTTGTTCTTGGTGAAGTATGAGATAAAAAGGTCAGCGTGCATTGTGTGTGCGCATAAAGAGCGAGCGCGCGGTACATAAAAGAGGGAAGCCGGGAGCTTTGCCGCATTAATGGAGGGCGCTGCTTTGTCAGATGCAGAAAGTGATGTAAATATTACATGGAAATTAGCGGTTGCGGTGACTTTTGAATGATACCTTCGCTGAGTTGCTACGAATAGATTGGAGGTTTTATGCAAAGAAGTTATTCTTATTATAAGTGGCATGAATAGGAGGAATAAGAATTTCCTGTAAAATCTCAGTATATGATGATCTCTAGCCTTGTATTGTGAGCCAAGGACAAGAAACTTAAAGCAAACCTGTCATTTCACGTCACTGCTCAAAATATGTTGTCCTGTCTGTCTGGCATTTATATGACGTGTATCCTGAATTTTCAGTTTTCTCTGAGCTGGTGGGAGACGATCTGCAATTATATCTCATGTACACAGCACTCACAGACATGAGAGGTTTCTGCTTCGCGGTCAGAGGCAGTGGAGAACCTTGTGCAGCATACTGAGCAGCGTAGATGTAAGTCCAGATCTAGAGGCGCAATAAAATGCCTACTAGAAAATAGAATCATGAATGATTTTTTACAGCAGTACTTAACAGTATATCTGTGAATCCTGCTCTGGGGGTGAGATAAAACACTTACTATAAAGCAGCAGAATGGAGGGAATTATATAACAGAAAAGCAGGTGTGTCCAGAGAGTGGTGAAGGTAAAACATAACTTTAAAAAAAAAAAATATATATATATCTATGTATATGGTATCCAGCACTCAGTACACATCGGCTATAGAACCTAATGACGATCTACGCGTTTCGACTTTGTGGTCTTAATCATGATCTTGAGATAGGTTCTATAGCCAGTGTGTACTGAGTGCTGGATACCATATATATGGATATATTTTTAATTTATTTTCATTAAAAGTTATTTTTTTACCTTCACCACTCACTGGACACACCTGCTTTTATGTTGGATTCATTGTGGCTACTTCACCCTGGTCCATGCGAGGTGTTTGGTGATCACACAGGAGGTCAACATAAAAGACATGGTGAGCTGATTTTTTTTTTCTATTATTTTTCTACAATTAAACACTATGAAGAAGCAGGATGGAGGAAATTATATAACGGTACTGAGCAGGATAGCTGTGAACCCTGCTATGAGGTGAGAGAGATTCACCACCAGCTCTGGAGGTGCAATAAAATGGTTGAGAGTCATTCACCACCAGCTCTGGAGGTGCAATAAAATGCCTACTACAAAACTGCATTAAGAATAACTTGGCAGTCTAGATGTAAATCCTGCTCTTGGGGTGAGATAGTACACTTTGAATCAGCATGGTGGAGGACATTATATAGCAGTACTGAGCAGTGGAGCTATGAATCCAACCTTGGTTAAGATAAAACATTTACTAGAAAGCAGCAGCATGAAGGACATTATACAGTAATGATGTGCAATCTAGAGATGAATCCAACTTTGGGGTGAAATAAAACATTTACTTAAAAGAAGCAGCATGGAGGGCATTATACACCAGTACTGAGCAGTGTAGCTGTGAATCCAACGCTAGGTGTCATAAATTGTTGTAGCCGTGTTGTGCTCTCCTTCTGCTCCATCTCCCTCCGTCATCTATAGATTTAGTAGGCAGCTACAATCTGATCTCTCCGTGAGTTGCCAGATTTTAGCAGTTTTTGTGAGTGAACAATAAGTTAAAATGGTAGGGTGCTGAGAGGTGGCTCATAAGTGTAGAAAGAAACACATCCCTCTGTAATTTCTTTGTACTATCGACTTATGCAAAGTTCTTGAAAGATCAATGATCTTAAAGGTGTTGTTCAAGGTTAGGAAATCATTCCACCCCTGTCCATGGGTTGTATCCTTTTTGTGCAGCTCTGTTCCATTAAAGTGATTGGTGCCGAGTTGCAATATCGTTGCCAACTTGTGGACAGGCGTGGCGCTAATTTAGGAGGGAAGCAGCCATTATTTTCCTACCATTGTACAACCGTCCCCTATTATTCTAGCAGTAGGTATAGTGAAAGGATAATTAACAAAAATATACAAGGAGAAGTTTCTTTTCCTCTCTTTTCTTATTCCAGCTTTGAATGAGTTAAAAAGTTTCCCAAGATACAAATAAATAAAGGAGCACAATGTAGCGATTCTGTAGCATGATACACAGGTGGCTGCTGACTTCAGCCTTGACCTATTATTCCTTTGTGCTCAGACCTTTAGAAAACGGAAGGATTTATTGTGAGATATTTATGAATTGTGAGACGTTACCATCTTAGCTCTGCTACATCTATAGCAGAGTTAACAAAGGTTTATGCAAATATGCATTCTTTATAACTCACTGTTTTCACCAAGGACTAGTTGGAAAAGTTGCAAAAAGTTCCTAAAGCCCATCATAAATATGGCATCTGATCCATTATTGTATTTGCTACTTTTTTTTGTCTAGTTTTGGGGTCTCTATTCTTCCTTTACATTTTTTTAAAGTCACTTTTCTGTCTTTTTATCTTGTTCTATGCACTGATTTTTTTGCACCAAATTTATGAAAAAGGAATTTGCAATTCATGATTTTTTTGCAGTCGTGACTGGTCTCTTTTTCTGTCTTGAACCATTGTGATGAATTTTCAGAGGGAAGAAATCTTAAGTTTCTCAAAAAAATGTAGCATACATAAAATCATAGCAGGGGCGGTGAGATGGAGGGACCGGAACATATTGGACAAAAATGTTGTGTATTGTTGTAAAGTCGCCATTGATAAAACTGGCAAAAACATAGGGAAACCCTAAACAATAGTAAACTAAAAAAATAACAGATTATCACCTATAAATTAGACTTCAAAAAGGCAAAAATAGAACAATTTGGGGCAAGCAAAAAAAAGTAGAAAAAAACACCAAAAACACAACGAAAAACAAACGCAAATGCAATAATGAATCCCTTAGTGTTTTGGCCTGTGCTTCATTCTTCTTTTAATTTGCACTTTTTTATAGTACATTTTTTTGAGTGTCGGTCTGTTTTTATTTCTGTTTGGGGCTTCCAGATGTTTTTCGATGAGTCATTAACTAACAACTTAATTAAAATAAAATAGCAAAATTTGGTGATAAAAAGTCACAAAGAAGGTTAAAGGCAAAAAATAATGTGCTAGAACTAAAAAAAAGTAAATGGATTCCATCTGCCCCCCCAAAAAAACTGTAATGCAAATATTGAATCTGGGCCATGGTAACAGATATTTGGTGCAAATTATGCTAGAATTCTGGGGCATTTAGCTTAATAAATACATAGTGTTATTAGTATTATTCCCGAGATTCTACAGTGTTATTAGTGTTATTCCAATGAGTTATTATACAGCAACCTGTGCGTCACAATATGCTCTGACCATCCGTACCTTCCCAAGGCAGGGACAAACAAATACAGCAGGGTCGGCCAAAATACAAATATAAAACATAACCTATAATAGTATCCTATAAATGGCTGATAGCCACAATGCATAAATGGACAACTAAACAATAGCTATAAAGTGCAAGTGCTCCAAACCATCTGTGCTCAAGATAACGAACCGGTATGGTCTCACCCAAGTCGACCTTCCTTCATGCCAGTTTTGTGGATGTTCCTTCACTTAGGAATACAATGTCCTTTTCCCTTAAAAATAGACAATGGGGAACAGACAAAGAAAGATAGGGGGCAGTATTGTTTGTTTAACACTCCTTGCCATGCCCCATCATTGCTACCACCCTAACAAGGGCAGTACCCCGGTGTTAACCTATCAATAAGTTACCCCTAGGGTTATGTCACCTCCCCGTAAAGGAAAGTTTTCAATATATATAGCAAACCCACTGATTGTGTCAGTGCCCCAGGGGAAAAAAAAGGTCTCACCCATTCAGAGTTCCTCAATTGTCACGGGGTCTGATGCCATTTCCATTATATTGGGGGTGGGAGAAACCCTAGCGTGTGCCCTAAGAACCTATCATCTTCATCGTCCTTCATGTTCACTTTCTCAAAAGTAAATTTGAGATGAATCTCATTGATGTTGAGGTCAATAAAAGACTTAAATGTTCTCTTCTACCCCTCCAAAGGATAGATACATCCTTAGAAAGCTCTTTGGTCTTGCCCATGTTGTAGAGGTTAGAGTCTGACTGATTAATGGAGTCTGTGGACAGGAGACTTTTATAAAGGTGACTATGTAACGAGTTGATTAGGAGCGTGTAACTGGTCAGTAGGAGCCAGTACGCTTGATGGTTGGTAGGGGATCAAATACTTCTCACTGCAAAATGCAAATAAATGTACAATGTGATTTTCTGGATTTTATTTTTGATGTTCTATCTCTCAATGTTCAAATTAACCTGCTCTTAAAATTATAGTGTTCATGTCTTTGTCAGTGGGAAAAATTACAAAATCAGCAAGGGGTCAAATACTTATTTCCCGCACTGTAAGGGATCATTGCTGAACATCTTGTCATCACCATTTTGGTTCTTCCGGAAAGTCCAACCTCAGAAGTTTTCACGTGAATCAAGGATTGTTGCTTTATACTGTAATATTAAGCCATTTTGGGGGATTTTCATGACTGGAAAGGCAAAAAAATGGTGACATTTGGGATGAATCCAATTTGCAATTTCCAATTTCCAATTTAAAGTAATTCGCTCATCTCTAATGAAAATGCCTAAAATACAAACTTTTGATCCAAACGAGGAGCGAAAATAATTGTGAATCAGGGCCAAAGTTTCCACCACTTATTAGTTGTTTTACCTTGTCCCCACATTGGGCGCCACAGTTTTTGGTGCGCCCGCCAGGTCATGCCCTTTTTCTGATAAGTCACATCTTTTTCCGCTAGGTCTTGCCTCTTTTTCAAAACCAGGAACAAAAATAATCTTTGCGACTCATCTGTGTTCTTTTTTTTCCATTATTTGCATTTTTATTTTTTTATTTCTTGTGCCTTTTTTGTGACAAACTCTTCAAAATGTGGTATATAATAATATAATATTTGTGCAAAATAAAAAAAATGCTCAGTATCGTTTACCTTTTTTACGCCGTTTTAGAGCAAAAAAGTAACGCGATCTGTTAAATTGTTGCCCAGAAATCAGAAATTTGCACAAAAAACTGTTTTCCAAAAGGTTTCCTGTTAACCCTTGTTGAACGTTGCTATAGATGGTGGCGAGATTTCTAGGAAGAGACCACCTGCCACTGGCGACTGTCGTACCACCCGGGTCCGATCCGGCCTCTGCGCGGAAGCAGACGATTGTGTTACAATGATTGTAATCACATCTGTCCATTATCTTCCCTCTGTTACTGTCTCTATCAATTCAGCCCTAATAATCCCATTTATGCGAATAATAAACCATTGAAAAAATTAAATTCCAATTTGAATTAGTCTGACCATAATATAATCTTCTCGATAGATGGCGCATCCATTAACGGAAGCCTCCGCTCCGACGGAAAACAGCCCGATCGCCTCGCAAATGAGCAATTCTCCAAATTTCACCCTTCATTGGCGCCGTAATATATGACAATTATGACATTGATACACTGTAACCATCCCATCGTAGAGAATTACAGAAGCGGCAGGAAAAGGATGATGAGACGGGTCCAGTGTCAACATGAAAGCTCAAACTTAAAGGGGAAGTCACCACAAAAATAAAATGACACCCTATTACTTCCTGTCACAATGTCATTTTTATCATAATTTTTTTCCTGTTTAAATTGTTGGAGGAAATAGACCCCAGTCTGTAGATTCTATAATAACACATCCCTATGATAACACTTTCTGTCTTCTGCTGGGACAATCACCATCTACATCAAAGTCAACTTCCTACTATCCCAAACCTCCATGGTGCAAATTAGGAAGCAGCTCTGTTGTGTGGAGGGTGGTCGGGGATCACACAGGCAAAATGGGTGTCTGCAGAGCTAATGACAGGAAGTGTTATCCTAGGGATATGCAAAAGGAGATGCTTTTATAAAGTATAAATTGTATTTATCATATTAAAAAAGGAAACTTTAAGGATAGATAGATAATAGATCATAGATAGATAGATAGATAGATAGATAGATAGATAGATAGATAGATAGATAATATATAGATAATATAGATATACAGTTAGGTCCATATATATTTGGACAGAGACAACATTTTTCTAATTTTGGTTATAGACATTACCACAATGAATATTAAACAAAACAATTCAGATGCAGTTGAAGTTCAGACTTTCAGCTTTCATTTGAGGGTATTTTGAGGGCTTTATATGAAAGCAATTGCAGAGACCTGTGCACATTAGTTTGTCAGGTTTGTCCAAATAAAGGCAAGACTACTTAAGAAGGCTGTTCCACATTATTAAGCAGCCTACATTTTTTGCCAAAATGGGAAAGAAAAAGGATGTGTCGGCTGCTGAGAAGCAACAAATTGTGGAGTATTTAGGTCAAGGCATGACTACAATCAACATTGCCAAGACACTTCATCGTGATCATCGCACAATCAAGAAGTATGTAGCTGATTCCCAGCACACACGTGTGCGTGCTGATAAGGAAAAAGTGAGGACTCTTTCCAACAGGCAATTGCGTAAGGTTAAAAGAGCAGCTGCAGAAATGCCTTGTCATAGCAGCAGACAAGTTTTTGAAGCTGCTGGTGCCTCCAACGTCCCCAGAACAACAAGATGCAGGGTCCTTCAGAGGTTTGCAGCTGTGCGTAAGCCATCCTGTCCACCACCTCTATCCAGTGCACACAAGCAGAAACGGCTCCAGTGGGCCAAACGATACATGAAGACTGACTTCCAAACTGTTTTGTTCACCGATGAGTGCCGTGCAACTCTCGATGGTCCAGATGGATGGAGTGGAGGATGGCTGGTTGATGGACACCCCATGAAAACACGGCTAAGGCGCCAACAAGGAGGAGGTGGAGTAATGTTTTGGGCTGGAATCATGGGGAGAGAGATTGTCAGCCCCTTTATGATCTCTGAAGGGGTAAAGATGAACTCCATAATCTGTGGAGTTTCTAAAACAACACTTCCTGCCATGGTTCAAGAGGAAGAACCGTGCTTTCCGCAGCAAGATCATTTTCATGCATGATAATGCACCGTCTCATGCTGCAAAAAACACATCTGCATCTCTGGCTGCTATGGGCATAAAAGAGGACAAACTTATGGTGTGGCCACCATCTTCCCCTGACCTCAACCCCATTGAGAACCTCTGGAGCATCATCAAAAGGAGTGTCTATGATGGCGGGAGGCAGTTCACATCTAAGCAACAGCTCTGGGAGGGGATTCTGTCCACATGCAAAACAATTGGAGCAGAAACCATCCAAAAACTGACAAATTCAATGGACGAGAGAGTTCAGAAGCTTCTTTCCAACAAGGGGTCCTATGTGCAAATGTAACATCACCTAGAATAAAGGTTTCACTTGAAAACTGTTGGATTTCATTTTGTAATCAGCTGATAATGCTTATAACTTCACAATTGACCATTTTTTTGTTCAAAATAAAAAAAAAAGGTTGAAAACTGCTGTGCATAATAATTTGGAACATGCATTTTAAGTGTTTATTTTTTTTAAAAAGATACTGTTTTCATAGGCAGTTTGTTCCAAAACATTGCAATTATACTAGAATAGTAGATGACTGGAAAATAACAATGACTGCAATTCAGATAGGTAATTTAGAGAAAATAGGAGGAAATATTATTTGCATAATAATTTGGAACACAGTGTAGATAATATATAGATGATAAATAGATAGTTAATAGGTAGATATTAGATATATAATATATAGATGATAGATACATAATAAATAGATAATAGATAGATGATAGTTAATTGATAGATAATAGATGGATAGAAATGAGATGATATGTTGAGATATATATTTTTAGCACAACACCGTTCATCCTCTTCTGACATCTCCAGAACTTCTTCAGAATTGTGCAAACATTCCCTCGACTTCCTCAGACACATTTCTCGTTCCACATCAGCGCTCTACACATGATCCTTCTGTTTTTCTGTTAATGCTACAAATCTTATCCAGTTGTCGGATTTGCTGTAATAATATATAGAAAATGATATTATTTCTGCGTGCTTTTTTTCTTGCTATTTTCCCAATGATAAACCAAGTCTTCCCTTTGACCCTCTAGTTGCTGGTTTTCTTTCTGAAATCCAGCATAAAAAGGTAAAAATAAAATGATTTTTCATTATTGTTTTTTTATGTAACAATTTATTTCCCTAAACGCAAACTTCAATTCTAGCCTAAACCAGAGCCCTAAGCTTAGTACTAAGGGAGAAATTTTGTGCCCTCAATTTTGCAACCATGAACATGTATTCCGCAAATCCCCCCAGCTATGGCACTGAGTGGCCTTGTGGTGAGGAGAATTAACCTTCTGTACAGTAATTTGATACAATGTAGCAAAGTGACAATATGGGTGCAGTTGGCAACAGGAGCCAATTGGATTTGAGCCAAAAAATTAGCCGTACCATCATCCACCAGTAACATTGATAGTCCATGATTGCTGAACCAGAGCCCTGCAGATTTCCGCTTGCCTGACGGCATCTCCAATGATTCTCCTCAGCAAACTCTGCAACATCACTACATTGTGATGTGATGGACACTTGATGTTGTGGTTGCCTACTAATCAGAAGAAAACCTAGAGATGCTGCAGGTAATAGGAGGTCCACTGTCAGGACTTGAGCGGAGCAGCTCTTGTGCACCGGGTGGCAGCTCTTCCCTTTGAGCTATTCTGCTCCCTGAACATGTCCTTGATAACTCAGATACTTATACCTGAGTTGTTCCTGATTGTCTCCACCCTGAGTTCCTGATTGGCTTAGCCCTGTGATCTCCTGATTGAATACCCTACTTAAACCTGGCATTGCACTCCCTTCGTTGCAAGATTATTGAGCTGTCAGCCTTTATTCAAGCTTTTTCCCACCTACTGCTTATCCTCAAGACAATTCTGCTGCTCCTGTGTGCTCCACTAGTGGTTGCAATACCACTACTCCAATTCAGGTCAGTCCATAACATCTACATGGCGGTGGTTGAACGGCCGTGAACTATTAATGCCACTGGCGGACCAGGATCCTGACAATCTATTTACTCAACTCAGAACCGGTCAAGTTGGAGTATTTTATTGGGGTTCTTTTGGTCTGTGTACAGTGAGCATATGGTATGTACACCTACAATTCTAATGCATGGAATATACATACACTGCTCAAAAAAATAAAGGGAACACTTAAACAACAGAATATAACTCCAAGTAAATCAAACTTCTGTGAAATCAAACTGTCCACTTAGGAACAACACTGATTGACAATCAATTTCACATGCTGTTGTGCAAACGGAATAGACAACAGATGGAAATTATTGGCAATTATCAAGACACCCTCAATAAAGGAGTGGTTCTGCAGGTGGGGACCACAGACCACATCTCAGTACCAATGCTTTCTGGCTGATGTTTTGGTCACTTTTGAATGTTGGTTGTGCTTTCACAGTCGTGGTAGCATGAGACGGACTCTACAACCCACACAAGTGGCTCAGGTAGTGCAGCTCATCCAGGATGGCACATCAATGCGAGCTGTGGCAAGAAGGTTTGCTGTGTCTGCCAGCGTGGTGTCCAGAGGCTGGAGGCACTACCAAGAGACAGGCCAGTACACCAGGAGATGTGGAGGGTAGGGTTGAGCGACCTTTACATTTATAGGATCGGGTCGGGTTTCACGAAAAGCGACTTTTTCAAAAGTCGGGTCGAGTGAAATCGGCCGATCCTATAAAAAAGTCGGGGTAGGGGGCCGGCCGAAACTCAAAACCCAATGCAGTGCATTGGGTTTCCAATGGTTCCCAGGGTCTGAAGGAGCGGAAACTCTCCTTCAGGCCCTGGGATCCATATTTAAGTGTAAAATAAAGAATTAAAATAAAAAATATCGCCATACTTACCCTGTGATGCGCCCTGGTACTAAGCGGGAACCTTCCTTCCTTAGAATCAGCCTTCCAGGACCTTGCGGTGACGTCGCGGTGACGTCGCGGCTTGTGATTGGTCGCGCGGCCGCCCATGTGACCGCTCGCGTGACCAATCACAAGCCGCGACGTCACCGTGACGTCACCGAAGGTCCTGGAAGGGCTGATTCTTAGGAAGGAAGGCTGCCGGAAAGAAGCCGAGGGTGAGTATATTCCTATTAGGTATATACTCACCCTCGGACGCGCCCTGCTTCTTTCCGGCAGCCTTCCTTCCTAAGAATCAGCCCTTCCAGGACCTTCGGTGACGTCACGGTGACGTCGCAGCTTGTGATTGGTCGCGCGAGCGGTCACATGGGCGGCCGCGCGACCAATCACAAGCCGCGACGTCACCGCGACGTCACCGCAAAGTCCTGGAAGGCTGATTCTAAGGAAGTAAGGTTCCCGCTTAGTACCAGGGCGCATCAGAGGGTAAGTATAGCGATATTTTTTATTTTAATTCTTTATTTTACACTTAAATCTGAATTCCGATACCAATTCCCGATATCTTAAACATATCGGGAATCGGTATCGGAATTCCGATTACAGACTCAGAAGATCGCCGACTTCATGGCCGACCCCACACAGGGGTCGGGTCGGGTTTCATGAAACCCGACTTTGCCAAAAGTCGGCGACTTCTGAAAATTGCCGACCTGTTTCGCTCAACCCTAGTGGAGGGGGCCATAGGAGGGCAACAACCAAGCAGCAGGACCGCTACCTCAGCCTTTGTGCAAAGAGGAACAGGAGGAGCACTGCCAGAGCCCTGCAAAATGACCTCCAGCAGGCCACAAATGTGCATGTGTCTCCACAAATGGTTAGAAACCGACTCCATGAGGATGGTCTGAGTGCCCGACGTCCACAGATGGGGGTTGTGCTCACAGCCCAACGCTGTGCAGGATGCTTGGCATTTGCCACAGAACACCAGAATTGGCAATTTCGCCACTGGCGCCCTGTGCTCTTCACAGAGGAAAGCAGGTTCACACTGAGCACATGTGACAGACGTGACAGAGTCTGGAGACACCGTGGAGAGCGATCTGCTGCCTGCAACATCCTTCAGCATGACTGGTTTGGCAGTGGGTCAGTAATGGTGTGGGGTGGCATTTCTTTGGAGGGCCGCACAGCCCTCCATGTGCTCCCCAGAGGTAGCCTGACTGCCATTAGGTCCCGAGATGAGATCCTCAGACCCCTTGTGAGACCATATGCTGGTGCGGTTGGCCCTGGGTTCCTCCTAATGCAGGACAATGCCAGACCTCATGTGGCTGGAGTGTGTCAGCAGTTCCTGCAAGATGAAGGCATTGAAGCTATGGAGTGGCCGCCCGTTCCCCAGACCTGAATCCGATTGAACACATCTGGGATATCATGTCTCGCACCATTTGTACTGAAGTTGGATCAGCCTGTAACTTAATTTTCCACTTTGATTTTGAGCATTATTCCAACTCCAGACCTCTGTGGGATATTAGTTGTGATTTACGTTGATCATTTTTAGGTTTTATTGTTCTCAACACATTCCACTATGAAATAAATATTTACTACTGGAATATTTCATTCAGTCATATCTAGGATGTGGGATTTTAGTGTTCCTTTTATTTTTTTAAGCAGCGTATATCTACTATATAATTTTCTAAGGGTCACTTCCGTCTTTCTGTCTGTCTGCCCTTCTGTCTGTCACGGATATTCATTGGTCGCGGCCTCTTTCTGTCATGGAATCCAAGTCGCTGATTGGTCTCACCAGCTGCCTGTCATGGCTGCCGCGACCAATCAGCGACGGCCACAGTCCAATTAGTCCCTCCCTACTCCCCTGCAGTCAGTGCCCGGCGCCCACTCCATACTCCCCGCAGTCACCGCTCACACAGGGTTAATGCCAGCGGTAACGGACCGCGTTATGCCGCGGGTAACTCACTCCGTTACCGCCGCTATTAACCCTGTGTGACCAAGTTTTTACTATTGATGCTGCCTATGCAGCGTCAATAGTAAAAAAATCTAATGTAAAAAATAGTAAAAAAAATAAAAAATCATTATATACTCGCCTTTCCCGCTCCTCGCGACGCTCCGGTGACCGTTCCATGCAAGCGGCAGGTTCCGGTGGCAAGGATGGTATGCGCGAAGGACCTGCCATGACGTCACGGTCATGTGACCGCGATGTCATCACAGGTCCTGCTCTCATACCAACCCTGGGACCGGAAGGACTATAAGGGGCCCTCGGAAGGTGAGTATATGTTTATTTTTAAATTTTTAATCTGTGACATATGTGGCTGGGCAATATACTACGTAGCTGGGCAAAATACTACATGGCTCTGTGCTGTATACTACGTCACTGGGCAATATACTACGTGGCTCTGTGCTGTATACTACGTCACTGGGCAATATACTACATCACTGGGCAATATACTACGTAGCTGGGCAATATACTACACGGTTGGGCAATATACTATGTTGCTGGGCAATATACTACGTGGACATGCATATTCTAGAATACCCGATGCGTTAGAATCGGGCCACCATCTAGTATATATATATATATATATATATATATATATATATATATATATATATATATATACACACCCCTGTAGAGTCACTGCTAACTCAACAATAACCCAAGAACTACTCACTGCTTCCACCAATCGTTTACACAGGTCAGTTGGACGCCTGTGTTCCGGTATTGTATGGCTTTTGAGTGCAGTTTACAAAACAAAACAAACAGAGCTATTACATTTTAAATTTTTATCCAGAACGATAGGCAGTGTTTCTAAAAAAAATTTTACATAGGGAACAAAACAATGCAGCATATCCAATTACATAAAATAAACAGGATTAAGATAAGAAACTTACTATGCTGGTCACAGAGATGGCTCAGTTAGCAAAGGAGAGCACTTTGATTTGAAGCGTCCAGGGAATGGGATCGTACATACACTGATATGTATCTCTCTGCAAGAACCCAGATTCATAATTTGCCTTGTCCTGTTATCAACACCTAAGTTACACCCACAGACACCTCCTTGATGACCTCTAGGGGGCCAGATTGTGGGATGTTCTCAGCCCATCAGGATATTATGAAATTACCAACTTATGAGATATCTTCACCTGTGAAAATCACATACATTTGATATCGCCATCATATTTTTAATCAGGATTTTACCAAACCAAACATGACCCATTTCACACTATCAGTTTTTATTTATTTGGAGAGATTCTAGTTAACCCATGCCAAACTGAGTGAGTGCGCCACGTCTGTACCCTTGCTATGACGACGAAAATCTATATCTCATAAATATCTGATCTATACAAACCCCAATATTCATAACTTTACAACCGACTAGTTGAAGACAACCAGTTTCCTCTGAGATACAATAGTTACTTCTAAAGGTGTTGGATATTCACTTTCCTTCCTTTCAAATCATAGACTCTATGGCTTCTTACCCCAAATAGATACCCTCTTCCAGTCACCTGGATTCTGCAGGGAGTCTGGGCTTCAATAGGGATTTTAATTAGCTTTGTCACTTTTTAGCTATACAAGAATTTCCTCACTTCCTGTATGTCAACTGTGCAATTCTATTTCACAGAGTGTAAGCTCTTGTTCCTCTAGAGAGGCTCTGTGTGAGAGAGGAGGGGGGTGAATGCCCCCTCACTAGAGTGTGTTATAGGTCTTAATGTTTTCTATGAAACCTCTCCTTTTTTGAGGTGACATGGAAGTCTGATTTACAGATCATCCCCCAGCCCACTCTATGGCCCACCCTTTCTGGATCACAGAACCCTATCCTTATGAGATTGGAAGGAGAGCTTCTCTGTGGGGTCACTTAGTGCCACCAGAAAGGTCTGAGACTACTGGCTTGTGGAAGCCAGAAGTGATGACAAGGCCTCATCTTACAGGAACCCTCCAGGACCTGTTCTGGGTCAGTAGCTTGTTCTGTTATCCCGCTGGCTGATGAGAGTCCAGAAGGCAGTACTTTACTTGCGTTCTGAGCTTTCTGGCTGCGGGTAACATTGGCCATGTAGGCTGTCTCCCTGGGGGATGTTGACACTTTCCAAATTGTCTTGACAGGCTGTGGACCTAACTTTTCCACCCACCACCCTGACCGACTGGGTATCCTACTTTCTGATCACCCTGACAGGTGGTGGGACACACTTTTTCCTCAGCCTGACTGTCAATTGACAGTAATTTTATATTTCTTCCATTGTCTTACTATTGAACCAACAATTGTCTCTTTCTCACCCAGCGTCTTACTTATGGTTTTGCAGCCCATTCCAGCTTTATGCAGGTCTATAATCTTGTCCCTGACATCCTTATGAAGCTCTTTGGTCTTGCCCATGTTGTACAGGTTAGAGTCTGATTAATTAAGTCTGTGGACAGGAGTCTTTTTTCATAAAGGTGACTATGTGAGACATATGTCTTTAATTCAGGTAACGAGTTGATTAGGAACTGGTCTGTTCTGGTCTGTAACTGGTCTGTAGGGGCCAGAACTCTTAATGGTAGGTAGGTGATCAAATACTTATTTCTCACTGTAAAATGCAAATATATTTGGCATATGGCTTCGGGGTGTGGTTTGCAGAACAAAAGGAACAGAACTGTTACATTTTATATTTAATTCAGAATGATAGGCAGTATACAAAAGATTTTACAAAAGGGACAAAACAATACAGCATATCCAATTACAAAAAATAAACAGGGTTAACACAAGAAACTTACAACAGTGGTCCAAGAGATGGCACTTCGATTGGAAACTTCCAGGGAACGGGATCGTGTAAGCACTGATTTTTATCTCTCTGCAGGAAACCAGATCATAATTTGCCTTGTTCTTTTATCAGTACGTAAGTTACACCCACACACCTGTCCTTGATTACCTAACTTGGGCCAGGTTGTGGGATGTTCTGAGCCCTTCAGGATTTTATCAAATTCCCAGTTTCTTACATACAGTATCTTCTGATGATTACAGATGTTCGATATCACCATCATATTTTTTTATCAGGATTTTACTGTTACCCAGAGACCAAACATGACCCCATTCACACCATCTATCAGGCTTTTGTTTAACTGAATAAAAATAAGTGTTGATCTTGGGCAAGCTATTTGCCCAAGCCAGATTTAAGAAAACCCGCCATGGGCTTTTATTTTTTAAATGGACTGCAGGATGGTAGTGGTACGATCCATTTCCTCCTGGCCGGGTCTTACAAGTGGCCCATGGCCACAGATTACATTTAAAAAACCCTGCAGCAGAGGGTTGGGTGTGTCATTTTGAAGTTTGCAGCTTACAGAGCAGATGGCTCTGCAAAAACTCAGCCTGTGTGAGGTAGCACAGAGCCAAGCAGTGCAAACTCCTGGCACCCCGCCACGTAATTCGGAGGTGCAGTCGCCCTCAGCAACCGGAATAATATACGGACTGTCTTGTTTCCCAGCTGCGATCCGAAGGAAACCGTGTGTTTTGCTTGTGAGCACGCTGTACATTAAAAGAGACTTTGGTTTGAACTTTTCCAGGGTCACTGCCTCATCACTGCACAGTGTGGACACCGCTGCACTACAAGAGAGAGATAGATTTCTATTAACCATCTATAACCATTTCTTTGCAGTAATAAAGCAATCACATCTATCAATATTCACCATTATAAAAGGTTACATGTGGGGGATAGGGTGGGAGTGTAGCTTTGTAGCCCCCGTAAGGGATCCATAGCCATTTTCTCTGCTCACAATGATCTAATGCGTGGCAGAGAAAGAAATTAGTTTCGTAAAAGAAATCTATCAGCCATATGCCTAATGTGCGGCCAAGAGTCCGGCCATTGATCAACGGTAATTGCATTCTTATACGAAAGAAAGATGAAAGTCAGATAAATTATTTCTTAACATCTTTCTGGCTAAAAAATGAATGTATGGACTCTCCTTGCTTGTGGGCAACCGAACACTACAGCACTGGTGTATAGCATCACATATACAGTAAGAGCTCCTGTATGCTGCACGGTGTCTGTACTGCAGTGCATAGTGTCTGTATAGCAGTGCATAGTGTCTGTACAGCAGTGCATGGTGTCTGTATGGCAGTGCATAGTGTCTGTATGGCAGTGCATGGTGTCTGTACTGCAGTGCATGGTGTCTGTATGGCAGTGCATGGTGTCTGTATGGCAGTGCATAGTGTCTGTATAGCAGTGCATAGTGTCTGTATAGCAGTGCTTGGTGTCTGTATGGCAGTGCATAATGTCTGTATGGCAGTGCATAGTGTCAGTATTGCAGTGCATAGTGTCTGTATAGCAGTGCATGGAGTCTGTATGGCAGTGCATAGTGTCAGTATGACAGTGCATAGTGTCAATATGGCAGTGCATAGTGTCTGTATTGCAGTGCATGGTGTCTGTATGGCAGTGCATGGTGTCTGTATGGCAGTGCATGGTGTCTGTATGGCAGTGCATGGTGTCTGTATGGCAGTGCATAGTGTCTGTATTGCAGTGCATGGTGTCTGTATGGCAGTTCATGGTGTCTGTATGGCAGTGCATGGTGTCTGTATGGCAGTGCATAGTGTCTGTATAGCAGTGCATAGTGTCTGTATAGCAGTGCATAGTGTCTGTATGGCAGTGCATAATGTCTGTATGGCAGTGCATAGTGTCTGTATGGCAGTGCATAATGTCTGTATGGCAGTGCATAGTGTCTGTATGGCAGTGCATAATGTCTGTATGGCAGTGCATAGTGTCTGTATGGCAGTGCATAATGTCTGTATGGCAGTGCATAGTGTCTGTATGGCAGTGCATAGTGTCTGTATAGCAGTGCATAGTGTCTGTATAGCAGTGCATAGTGTCTGTATGGCAGTGCATAGTGTCTGTATGGCAGTGCATAGTATCTGTATAGCAGTGCATAGTGTCTGTATGGCAGTGCATAGTGTCTGTATGGCAGTGCATAGTGTCTGTATGGCAGTGTTTGGTGTCTGACAGTGCACGGTGTCTGTATGGCAGTGCATAATGTCTGTATGGCAGTGCATGGTATCTGAACTGCAGTACATGGTGTCTGTATGGCAGTGCTTGGTGTCTGTATGGCAGTGTTTGGTGTCTGCAGTGCATTGTATGGCAGTGCATGGTGTCTGTATGGCAGTGCATAGTGTCCGTATGGCAGTGCATAGTGTCTGTATGGCAGTGCATGGTGTCTGTATTGCAGTGCATGGTGTCTGTACTGCAGTGCGTGGTGTCTGTATGGCAGTGCATGGTGTCTGTATGGCAGTGTTTGGTGTCTGGCAATGCATGGTGTCTGTATGGCAGTGCATAGTGTCTGTATGGCAGTGCATGGTGTCTGTAAGGCAGTGTTTGGTGTCTGGCAGTGCATGGTGTCTGTATGGCAGTGCATGTGCAACACCCACCAGGGCCGTGGGGTACTCGGATCCGGGTCGGATGGCTCTTAGAGGGGTGGTCACGGCAGCAGTGGCCCGGTCTGTGGCCCTGGGCGCACAATAAAAGGGATGAGGGAGATGTTTGTAGGGGATTATTCGTGATGCCACCTATGGTGTTCGGTGTTGTGAATTCTGCTCTTGGGCTCCCTCCGGTGGTTGTTGGTGATTGTGCAGTTGTCTCTGGATTGTAATCCAGGGCAGGTGTTTCTGCTGATTGCAGCTCTATTCGGTATTTAGGTGTGCTGGATTCATTAGTCAGTGCCAGTTGTCCATTGTTCTTGGAGGGTTTACATCCCTGTCTGGTTCCTTCTGCTCTGCTGCCAATTCAGCCAAGATAAGTGTCTGGTTTATTTTCCTGCAGCACACACGCAGTGTGCTTTTCAGTTCAGAACAATTCATTGTTTTGTCTTGTCCAGCTTAGACTTGTTTGGATTTTTTCAGTCATGCTGGATTCTCTGGAGATGCAGATATACATTCTATGTCTTTAGTTAGATGTGGAATTTTTGTATTTTCTGCTGTGGATATTTTCAGAGTTTTAATACTGACCGCTTAGTACTCTGTCCTATCCTTTACTATTTAGCTAGAAGTGCCTCTTTTGCTAAATTTTGTTTTCAGCCTGTGTGTGTCTTTACTCTTATATTCACCGTCAATATTTGTGGGGGGCTGCCTATCCTTTGGGGTTTCTGCTCTGAGGCAAGATAGAATTCCCATTTACATCTATAGGGTTATTTAGTCCTCCGGCTGTCTAGGATGTGTTAGGTACACCCCACGGCTACTTCTAGTTGCGGTGTCATTTTAGGGTTGCAGTCTGTACAGGTACCACCTTCTCCAGAGAAGGTCTCATGCGGCTCCAAGGCCACCGGATCATAACAGTACAACTGGCCAACAATGAGTTAAATGCATCTCAGAAGAAGGGAAGAAGGGTGTTAAGCCATTTTTTTTCTGTAGTCTGCTTTGTCTCTCCTTCCCTCTTTTCCTCTGGGTGGCTGTGGAGTCTTGTGCTAGTATGAATGTTCAGGGATTAGCTTCTCGTGTAGACCAGCTTGCTGCTAGAATACAGGGTATTGCAGATTATATTGTTCAGACTCCGGTTTTAGAGCCTAGGATTCCTACTCCTGATTTGTTTTTTGGGGACAGGTCCAAATTTTTGAGTTTTAAAAACAACTGCAAACTGTTTTTTGCTCTGAAACCTCATTCCTTTGGTGATCCCATTCAGCAGGTTAAAATTGTCATCTCCCTGCTGCGTGGCGATCCTCGGGATTGGGCATTTTCCCTGGAATCTGGGAATCCGGCCTTGCTTAATGTAGACGCCTTTTTTCAGGCTCTAGGATTATTATATGATGAACCAAATTCTGTGGATCAAGCGGAGAAGACCTTGTTGGCCCTGTCTCAGGGTCAAGAGGCGGCAGAATTGTATTGTCAGAAATGTAGAAAATGGTCTGTGCTGACTAAATGGAATGATGATGCTTTGGCGGCAATTTTCAGAAAGGGTCTTTCTGAATCCGTTAAAGATGTTATGGTGGGGTTTCCCACGCCTGTCAGTCTAAGTGATTCTATGTCTCTGGCCATTCAGATTGATCGGCGCTTGCGTGAGAGCAGAGCTGTGCGCGCTGTGGCGTTGTCCTCAGAGCAGATGCCTAAGCCTATGCAGTGTGATAGGATTCTGTCTAGAACAGAAAAACAAGGATTCAGATGTCAGAATAGGTTGTGTTTTTATTGTGACGATGCTTCTCATGTTATTTCAGTCTGTCCTAAGCGTACAAAGAGAATCGCCGGTTCAGTTACCATCAGTACTGTACAACCTAAATTTCTGTTATCTGTGACCTTGATCTGCTCATTGTCATCATTTTCTGTCATGGCGTTTGTGGATTCAGGCGCCGCTTTGAACTTAATGGACTTTGAATTTGCCAGGCGTTGTGGTTTCCCCTTGCAGTCTTTGCAGAATCCTATTCCTTTAAGGGGCATTGATGCTACACCTTTGGCTAAAAATAAACCCCAGTTTTGGACACAGGTGACCATGTGTATGGCGCCAGCCCATCAGGAGGATTGTCGTTTTCTGGTGTTGCATAATTTGCATGATGCTATTGTGCTGGGTTTTCCATGGTTGCAGGTACATAATCCTGTGTTGGATTGGAAGTCTATGTCTGTGACTAGTTGGGGATGTCAGGGGGTTCATAATGACGTTCCTTTGATGTCAATCTCCTCTCCCTCCTCTTCTGAAGTTCCAGAGTTTTTGTCTGATTTTCAGGATGTATTCGATGAGCCCAAGTCCAGTTCCCTTCCACCGCATAGGGACTGTGATTGTGCTATTGACTTGATTCCAGGCTGTAAGTTTCCTAAGGGCCGACTTTTCAACCTGTCTGTGCCGGAACATACCGCCATGCGGAGTTATGTTAAGGAGTCTTTGGAGAAAGGGCATATTCGGCCATCTTCTTCACCGTTGGGAGCGGGATTCTTTTTTGTTGCTAAGAAGGATGGCTCCTTAAGACCCTGTATTGATTATCGCCTCTTGAATAAGATCACGGTCAAGTTTCAATACCCTTTACCTTTGCTTTCTGATTTGTTTGCTAGGATTAAGGGGGCTAGTTGGTTTACTAAGATTGACCTTCGGGGGGCATATAATCTTATTCGTATTAAGCAGGGGGATGAATGGAAAACTGCGTTTAATATGCCCGAAGGCCATTTTGAATACCTTGTGATGCCATTCGGGCTCTCTAATGCTGCATCTGTTTTTCAGTCCTTCATGCACGACATCTTCCAGACTTATCTTGATAAATTCATGATTGTATATTTGGATGACATTTTGATTTTTTCCGATGATTGGGAGTCTCATGTGGAGCAGGTCAGGATGGTATTTTAGATCCTTTGTGATAATGCTTTGTTTGTGAAGGGGTCTAAGTGTCTCTTTGGAGTGCAGAAGGTTTCTTTTTTGGGCTTCATTTTTTCTCCCTCATCTATTGAGATGGATCCGGTTAAGGTTCAGGCCATTCATGATTGGATTCAGCCCACATCCGTGAAGAGCCTTCAGAAATTTTGGGGCTTTGCTAATTTTTATCGCCGTTTCATTGCTAACTTCTCCAGTGTGGTTAAACCTTTGACCAATTTGACGAAGAAGGGTGCTGATGTGACGAATGGGTTCTCTGCGGCTGTCTCTGCCTTTCAGGAGCTTAAACGCCGATTTACTTCTGCCCCGTTGTTGCGTCAACCGGACATTTCTCTTCCGTTTCAGGTTGAGGTTGACGCTTCTGAGATTGGGGCAGGGGCCGTTTTGTCTCAGAGGAATTCTGATGGTTCCTTGATGAAACCGTGTGCCTTCTTTTCCCGTAAGTTTTCGCCTGCTGAACGCAATTATAATGTCGGCAATCGGGAGTTGTTGGCTATGAAGTGGGCGTTTGAGGAGTGGCGACATTGGCTTGAGGGAGCTAAGCACCGTATTGTGGTCTTGACGATCATAAAAATCTGATTTACCTCGAGTCTGCCAAGCGGCTGAATCCTAGACAGGCTCGATGGTCCCTTTTCTTTTCCCGTTTTGATTTCGTGGTCTCGTATCTTCCGGGTTCTAAGAATGTTAAGGCTGATGCCCTCTCTAGGAGTTTTTTGCCTGATTCTCCTGAGGTCCTTGAACCGGTCGGCATTCTGAAAGAAAGGGTGGTCCTTTCTGCCATTTCCCGTGATTTACGACGGGTTCTTCAGGAATTCCAGGCTGACAAACCTGACCGCTGTCCAGTGGGGAAACTGTTTGTTCCTGATAGATGGACTAGTAGAGTGATTTCTGAGGTTCATTGTTCTGTGTTGGCTTGCCATCCTGGTATTTTTGGTACCAGAGATTTGGTTGGTAGGTCCTTTTGGTGGCCTTCTTTGTCACGGGATGTGCGTTCTTTTGTGCAGTCCTGTGGGACTTGTGCGCGGGCTAAGCCTTGTTGTTCCCGTGCTAGTGGGTTGCTTTTGCCTTTGCCGGTCCCTGAGAGGCCCTGGACGCATATTTCTATGGATTTTATTTCAGATCTTCTGGTTTCCCAGAGGATGTCTGTTATCTGGGTGGTTTGTGACCGGTTCTCTAAGATGGTCCATTTGGTGCCTTTGCCTAAATTGCCTTCCTCTTCTGATTTGGTTCCGTTGTTTTTTCCGCATGTGGTTCGTTTGCATGGTATTCCTGAGAATATTGTGTCTGACAGAGGCTCACAGTTTGTTTCTAGATTTTGGCGAGCCTTTTGTGCTAGGCTGGGCATTGATTTGTCTTTTTCCTCCGCATTTCATCCTCAGACAAATAGCCAGACCGAGCGAACTAATCAGACTTTGGAAACTTATTTGAGATGCTTTGTGTCTGCTGATCAGGATGATTGGGTGGCTTTCTTGCCATTGGCCGAGTTTGCCCTTAATAATCGGGCTAGTTCAGCTACCTTGGTTTCGCCCTTCTTTTGTAATTTTGGTTTTCATCCTCGTTTTTCTTCAGGGCAGGTTGAGCCTTCTAATTGTCCTGGTGTGGATTCTGTGGTTGACAGGTTGCAGCAGATATGGGCTCATGTGGTGGACAATTTGGTGTTGTCTCAGGAGGAGGCTCAGCGTTTTGCTAACCGTCGTCGGCGTGTTGGTTCCCGGCTTCGGGTTGGGGATTTGGTCTGGTTGTCTTCCCGTCATGTTCCTATGAAGGTTTCTTCCCCTAAGTTTAAGCCTCGGTTTATTGGTCCTTATAGGATTTCTAAGATTATCAATCCGGTGTCTTTTCGTTTGGCCCTTCCGGCCTCTTTTGCCATCCATAATGTTTTCCATAGATCTTTATTGCGGAAATATGTGGTGCCCGTTGTTCCCTCTGTTGATCCTCCTGCCCCGGTGTTGGTTGATGGGGAGTTGGAGTATGTGGTTGAGAAGATTTTGGATTCTCGTTTTTCGAGGCGGAAGCTTCAGTATCTTGTCAAAGTGAAGGGTTATGGCCAGGAGGATAATTCTTTGGTTTTTGCCTCTGATGTCCATGCTGCTGATTTGGTCCGTGCCTTTCATTTGTCTCGTCCTGATCACCCTGGGGGCTCTGGTGAGGGTTCGGTGACCCCTCTTCAAGGGGGGGGTACTGTTGTGAATTCTGCTCTTGGGCTCCCTCCGATGGTTGTTGGTGATAGTGCAGTTGTCTCTGGGTTGTAATCCAGGGCATGTGTTTCTGCTGATTGCAGCTCTATTCGGTATTTAGGTGTGCTGGATTCATTAGTCAGTGCCAGTTGTCCATTGTTCTTGGAGGGTTTACATCCCTGTCTGGTTCCTTCTGCTCTGCTGCCAATTCAGCCAAGATAAGTGTCTGGTTTATTTTCCTGCAGCACACATGCAGTGTGCTTTTCAGTTCAGAACAATTCATTGTTTTGTCTTGTCCAGCTTAGACTTGTTTGGATTTTTTCAGTCATGCTGGATTCTCTGGAGATGCAGATATATATTCTATGTCTTTAGTTAGATGTGGAATTTTTGTATTTTCTGCTGTGGATATTTTCAGAGTTTTAATACTGACCACTTAGTACTCTGTCCTATCCTTTACTATTTAGCTAGAAGTGCCTCTTTTGCTAAATTCTGTTTTCAGCTTGTGTGTGACTTTACTCTTATATTCACCGTCAATATTTGTGGGGGGCTGCTTATCCTTTGGGGTTTCTGCTCTAAGGCAAGATAGAATTCCCATTTCCATCTATAGGGTTATTTAGTCCTCCGGCTGTGTCGAGGTGTCTAGGATGTGTTAGGTACACCCCACGGCTACTTCTAGTTGCTGTGTCATTTTAGGGTTGCGGTCTGTACAGGTACCACCTACTCCTGAGAAGGTCTCATGTGGCTCCAAGGCCACCGGATCATAACAGTTCGGCTAGAGATGGCCGAATCTGCTTAAAGGGACCGCTGGGGCCGGTGGTGTTGCAGCTGAGATGGTTTGACTCCCTAGGGCTACCGGAACAGTCTATGACGGGTTGTGGACGTTGGGGTGTAGGAATGATTGGAGGAAACAGGGACTGTAGTTTCTTTACCTTTAATTATAGGTGCAGTCCAGAGCAGAGGTAACTGGTGGTATTAGAGATCTGGGCAGCCTGGAAGCAGTTCAGAATTTCCCTAGCCAGGTGGGGTTGGAAGCCTCCCTACTGCGCTGCTCTCTGGGTTCCTGATGCTTGTAGTTCTCCTCAAGTCCCTCTCTCTGTCTGCCCACTTAGTGAAACACTACCCACATGGCTGGCAACCTGAGCCTTTTCCAGGTGTCACTGCCTCGTGACTCCGGGCTCTGGTATGCGGCTGTGCCTTCGGGTGTCAGTTGTGGCCAGGAGACCTGCAATCTCCTGTCCTCCGGATTTGGCTGCGGGGCATGCAGTTCCCACACAACCACGGACTCCAGTGTCCGCTCTGTTGCACTCAATCCTGGGGTGAGCTCAGTCGCAGCTCCACTGCCAGGCTCTCCTCACATGCTTCCTCTCCCTTCACCGTCTCACACTGAACTCACTAACCCCGCCTCCAGGCCAGAACTTATAGGGAAAATCCCCTGAAACCGGGTTTAGAGCTCCCCCTTCTGGTCTGGAGTCAGGAAAGGTGTTGTATGCCAGCGTACCTGCTAAGGGAATCCCTTCTTGCTTCCAGGCATGGCATCACCCACTGTGAGGGAGGCAATGCCACTGTGGCTCCCTGACTCCTGGGGTGCCACACATGGTGTCTGTATGGCAGTGTTTGGTGTCTGTATGGCAGTGCATTGTGTTTGGTGTCTGAATGGCAGTGCATGGTGTCTGTATGGCAGTGGATGGTGTCTGTATGACAGTGGATGGTGTCTGTATGGCAGTGCTTAGTATCTGTATGGCAGTGAGAAAATCGATCAGTTTCTCAGCTCACCTGTATAGAAGTGCTTGTTGACTATATGGCAGATATGGACGTGTTTACAGGTCGTGCAGCCCCATACAAGGTTCACAGAATCATGTCACTTTTAGCCGACGTGGCTGCGGCTGTGCCTGCTGGCTGTGACACGACTGTGCGTGCGACCCCGGCTGCTCTCCTGCTCCCTGGCCCAGCTGCGTGCTCTCGCGCTTTTAAAGGGCCCGCGACCTCTCTATTTTTTTTCTCCCTCTCCTGTTCTTCTGCAAGAGCCCACTGAAGATTTCCATGGCACCCCACCAGGCCAGTCCAACCCTGGTCCCAAAGTACAAACTTTTGCATGTCGGATGGTTAGTAGGTGGGAAGGTGCACTCAATTGTTTGGCCGAGTCACGGTGCACCAAGTGCCTGAGCTTGGTTTGAACAGTCAATCTGTGCTGAGAATCCCTTTGGGATACTGCTAGAGAACCAATACACAATACAAAGTATTGAACGATTCAAAACTAAATTGGTCACTTGGGTCAACTTTTATCTAACATGTGTGGGCACCCTTAATAAATTTACTTTATTATTTGGTTAATTCGTTGATATCTTAGGTTGGCTGGAGAGTCAGATATTTGGCTATTTTATTAATTGCTTTATTGATTGATGACTGGTTGATTGATTACCTGATAGGTTTATCGATTAGTTTGCTGGTTGGTTGGTTGGTGGGTTGGAGGACTGATTGACTAATTGATTGACTGATTGATTACCAGTGAGTTGGTGGAACGCCTGGTTGGTTAGTAAGTTGTTTGATTGGTTGGTTGATTGGTTGGTTTGTTAATTGCTTGGTTATTTGATTAGTTGGTTAATTGGATGATTTGTTCGGTTGTTTAATCAATTGATTAGTTGGTTGCTCATTTCGTTGTTTGATTCTTTGCTTCAGATTTTTATAGAACCGTTACTAATTATTCACAGTTTCTAATCATTTTCTTGCTAAATTGAAGCAAATGTTATATCTGGAAGCAGCTCCTGATCCCCGTTACATGTCAGACCGGCGGTGAAGGTGAATCAGAGGTCATCAGTCGCCTTCTATGATACTTTGTAGCTGAGTTTAAAGGGAACCTGTCACCACGTTTTTGGAAGATGGGATAAAAATAGCGTTAAATAGGGGCAGAGGTGGGCATTACATTAGTGTGTTTGTTATGCGTTTATTACCCACCTAAGTTGCCGAAATACCTTTGCAAAGTCTCCGTTTTCGCCTGTCAATCAGGCTGGTCTGGTCAAAAGGGCGTTGTCTTCCCCCAGATTTTGCGTAGTTTTCCGTTGGTGGCGTAGTGGTGTGCGCATGCCCAAGGTCCCGAATCCTCTGCCAGGGGATTTAAAAGAGCGCGCTGTTCGTTTTCATTGGTGATCGGTGGGCGCGGCCATCTTCCTTTGGCCGCGCGTGCGCAGAAGCGGCGCTCTGCTGGCCGCGGCTTCAGGAAAATGGCCGCCGCGATATCCATCTGCGCACGCGCGGCATCCCGCGGCCATTTTCCTGAAGCCGCGGCCAGCAGAGCGCCGCTTCTGCGCACGCGCGGCCAAAGGAAGATGGCCGCGCCCACCGATCACCAATGAAAACGAACAGCGCGCTCTTTTAAATCCCCTGGCAGAGGATTCAGGACTTTGGGCATGCGCACACCACTACGCCACCAACGGAAAACTACGCAAAATCTGGGGGAAGACAAGACGCCCTTTTGACCAGACCAGCCTGATTGACAGGCGAAAACGGAGACTTTGCAAAGGTATTTCGGCAACTTAGGTGGGTAATAAACGCATAACAAACACACTAATGTAATGCCCACCTCTGCCCCTATTTAACGCTATTTTTATCCCATCTTCCAAAAACGTGGTGACAGGTTCCCTTTAATTCATTTCCCTTCTCAGTTTGATGTAAGATTCAACGTCAAAGCCACTGACATGGAAAAGTCTCCTGAGACAACATAAATCCTCATAAAATTACCATGACTAAAATCTGCATAATATCAAAACAGAACCTGCAAACACAAGTCAGCGACGCCACGAGGAGGTGCAGACTGGAGGAGGTGGGAAGTGAGAGGAGGTTTCCTGCAGAAAGTGACTCGGTAGTACGAAGCACAGTTTAGGTTCACGGACAATTACTGTTATCTCTGGTTGGGAGATGGCTGATCTTAAGGTGGACACAAAATCTTATCATAATTAGTATTGAGTGAACCCATAGATGTCCGGTCCGTTGGGTTCTGCTGAGCTTTATTAAAAAGGTTGATTTGGGTACCGATCTTCATCCCGAACTTGGACCCCATTCATGTGAAAGGGAGGCCTAAACATCCGGCGGTGATAGCGTGTGAAACACCGGCTCTGACCGGCGGTAACCTAACTGAAGTCACAGCAGCCAGCTATCGCGGATCCCATGCTGTCACACAGCTGTGATCGCCAGTGAAAAAGTTACTGTTGGTCAGAACAGGAGTCGGTTGATGACTACTGCTCTCATCATTATACTCCTGGACTAGCCGATAGCAGGGACGCTGATGAGAGTATTTACCTGCCGGCACCGGTGCATAGTAGGAAAAATGTCGGTGAGATATATAGTTAGTGCAGTGTGTGGAGCTTACTGTAGATATATTTAGCTAACAAATAAAGAAATAGGAGATAAAGTTGCTTGGTGTCACCTTTATTTTTAATAACCTGCTTAGGGAGAGCAGACAGACAGCTAAGGGATGGTGTTAATATTCTGGGAATGGGACAATAAACATGAAGCTTCCCAGGCTATTAATAAAAGCTCATAACTGTCTGCATAGCCTTTACTGGTTATTAAAATGGGAGAACAAAAAAAATGATGTTGGGTCCCCAATATATTTAATAACCAGCAAAGGCTAAACAGACAGCTGCAGGCTGATAATAATAGTCTGGTAAGAGGCCATGGATATTGACCCCCTCCCCGACTAATAACACCAGCTCTCAGCCGCCCAGAAATGGCACATCCATTAGATTAGGGTTCGCCTATCCATAATCATAATATATGGAAATAGTGGATGTCATTGGGTTGAAGACAGAGATAGATAAAGATGTCACCACACACAAGAAAGAAATCACAAAAAGTTAATTCTTAAAACTAAAAGGTTTATTTCCAAAAAATATAGTTATCCCAGATCCAAAAGAAAAGGAATAACTTGCTGATTACTGGGTCACAGGAATCCCCAGGAAGCCTGAGATTGGGGCTCTGAAACCATGAGAGCTGTTGTGAATTCTGCTCTTGGGCTCCCTCCGGTGGTTGTTGGTGGTAGTGCAGTTGTCTTGGGGTTGTAATCCAGGGCAGGTGTTTCTGCTGATTGCAGCTCTATTAGGTATTTAGGTGTGCAGGATCCATGAGTACGTGCCAGTTGTCCATTGTACTTGGAGGGATTGCATCTTTCTCTGGCTCCTCATGCCCTGCTGCCAATTCAGCTAAGATAAGTGTCTGGTTTTTTGTCTCTGTGCACACATGCAGTGTGCTTTGCAATTTAGTGCAATTCATTGTGTTTTTGTCCAGCTTAGACTTTGTTTGGATTTTTCAGTCATGCTGGATTCTCAGGAGATGCAGATATACTTTCTATGTCTTTAGTTAGATGTAGAATATTTGTATTATCTGCTGTGGATATTTTTAGGATTTTAATACTGACCGCTTAGAATTCTGTCCTATCCTTTTCTATTTAGCTAGAAGTGCCTCTTTTGCTAAATCCTGTTTTTCTGCCTGCGTGTGTTTTTCCTTTTATACTCACAGTCAATATTTGTGGGGGGCTGCCTATCCTTTGGGGTTCTGCTCTGAGGCAAGATATAATTCCCATTTCCATCTATAGGGGTATTTAGTTCTCTGGCTGTGTCGAGGTGTCTAGGACGTGTTAGGTACATCCCACGGCTACTTCTAGTTGCGGTGTTAGTTTAGGGTTTACGGTCAGTACAGGTACCACCTACACCTGAGAAAGTCTCTCATGCGGCTCCAAGGTCACCAGATCATAACAGTACAACTGGCCAACAATGAGTTAAATGCATCTCAGAAGAAGGGAAGAAAGAGCCATTTTTTTTTCTGTAGCCTGCTTTGTCTTTTCTTCCCTCTTTTCCTCTGGGTGACTGAGGAGTCTTGTGCTAGCATGGATGTTCAGGGATTAGTTTCTCGTATAGACCAGCTTGCTGCTAGGGTACAGGTTATTTCTGATTATATTGTTCAGACTCCGCTTTTAGAGCCTAGGATTCCTACTCCTGATTTGTTTTTTGGGGACAGGTCCAAATTTTTGAGTTTTAAAAACAATTGTAAATTGTTTTTTGCTCTGAAGCTTCGTTCCTCTGGTGATCCCATTCAGCAGGTTAAAATTGTCATCTCCCTGCTGCGTGGCGACCCTCAGGATTGGGCATTTTCCCTGGAATCTGGGAATCCGGCCTTGCTTAATGTAGATGCCTTTTTTCAGGCTCTAGGATTATTATATGATGAACCAAATTCTGTGGATCAAGCGGAGAAGACCTTGTTGGCCCTGTCTCAGGGTCAAGAAGCGGCAGAATTGTATTGTCAGAAATTTAGAAAATGGTCTGTGCTGACTAAATGGAATGAGGATGCTTTGGCGGCAATTTTCAGAAAGGGTCTTTCTGAATCTGTTAAAGATGTTATGGTGGGGTTTCCCACGCCTGTTGGTCTGAGTGATTCTATGTCTCTGGCCATTCAGATTGATCGGCGCTTGCGGGAGCGCAGAACTGTTCGCGCTGTGGCGTTGTCCTCAGAGCAGATGCCTGAGCCTATGCAGTGTGATAGGATTCTGTCTAGAACGGAACAACAAGGATTCAGACGTCAGAATAGGTTGTGTTTTTATTGTGGCGATACTTCTCATGTCATTTCAGTCTGCCCAAAGCATACAAAGAGAATCGCTAGTTCAGTTACCATCGGATCTGTACAACCTAAATTTCTGTTATCTGTGACCTTGATCTGCTCATTGTCGTCATTTTCTGTCATGGCGTTTGTGGATTCAGGCCCTGCTTTGAACTTAATGGACTTTGAATTTGCCAGGCGTTGTGGTTTCCCCTTGCAGTCTTTGCAGAACCCTATTCCTTTAAGGGGCATTGATGCTACACCTTTGGCTAAAAATAAACCCCAGTTTTGGACACAGGTGACCATGTGTATGGCGCCAGCCCATCAGGAAGATTGTCGTTTTCTGGTGTTGCATAATTTGCATGATGCTATTGTGCTGGGTTTTCCATGGTTGCAGATACATAATCCTGTGTTGGATTGGAAGTCTATGTCTGTGACTATTTGGGGTTGTCAGGGGGTTCATAATGACGTTCCTGTGATGTCAATCTCCTCTTCCTCCTCTTCTGAAGTTCCAGAGTTTTTGTCTGATTTTCAGGATGTATACGATGAGCCCAAGTCCAGTTCCCTTCCACCGCATAGGGACTGTGATTGTGCTATTGACTTGATTCCAGGCTGTAAGTTTCCTAAGGGCCGACTTTTCAACCTGTCTGTGCTGGAACATACCGCCATGCGGAGTTATGTTAAGGAGTCTTTGGAGAAAGGGCATATTCGGCCATCTTCTTTACTGTTGGGAGCGGGATTTTTTTTTGTTGCTAAGAAGGATGGCTCCTTGAGACCCTGTATTGATTATCGCCTCTTGAATAAGATCACGGTCAAGTTTCAATACCCTTTACCTTTGCTTTCTGATTTGTTTGCCAGGATTAAGGGGGCTAGTTGGTTTACTAAAATTGACCTTCGGGGGGCATATAATCTTATTCGTATTAAGCAGGGTGACGAATGGAAAACTGCATTTAATACGCCCGAAGGCCATTTTGAATACCTTGTGATGCCATTCGGGCTCTCTAATGCTCCATCTGTTTTTCAGTCCTTCATGCATGATATCTTCCGGAATTATCTTGATAAATTCATGATTGTATATTTGGATGACATCTTAATTTTTTCCAATGATTGGGAGTCTCATGTGAAACAGGTCAGAATGGTATTTCAGATCCTTCGTGATAATGCTTTGTTTGTGAAGGGGTCTAAGTGTCTCTTTGGAGTGCAGAAGGTTTCTTTTTTGGGCTTCATTTTTTCTCCTTCATCTATAGAGATGGATCCGGTTAAGGTTCAGGCCATTCATGATTGGATTCAGCCCACATCTGTGAAGAGCCTTCAGAAATTTTTGGGCTTTGCTAATTTTTATCGCCGTTTCATTGCTAACTTCTCCAGTGTGGTTAAACCCCTGACCGATTTGACGAAGAAAGGCGCTGATGTAACGAATTGGTCCCCTGTGGCTGTCTCTGCCTTTCAGGAGGTTAAACGCCGATTTACTTCTGCCCCGGTGTTGCGTCAGCCAGATGTTTCTCTTCCGTTTCAGGTTGAGGTTGACGCTTCTGAGATTGGGGCAGGGGCCTGTTGTGGATTCTGTTTGTGGGCTCCCTCTGGTGGTTACTGCTGGTACTGGGTGACTTTGGTGGGTTGCGGCCTTTGGTTTCCACCTGTCCATCAGAGGCTGGGTGTTTCCTATTTTCCCTGGCCTTTCTGTCATTCCCTTGCCGGCTATCAATGTATTCAGATGTGCTCTGTTTGGTTCCTGCCTACCTGCTCCCAGATCTTTCAGGATAAGCTAAGTGCTGATTTTCAGTTGTTTGGTTTTTTGTCCAGCTTGCTTATTATGTCTCTATGCTAGCTGGTAGCTCTAGTGGACTGAGGTTCTCCCCATGTGCCATGAGTTGGCACATGGGTTCTTGTAATCTCAGGATGGTTTTTTTGATTAGGGTTTTTTGCTGACCGCTCAGTCCCCTTTTGTATCGTTCTGCTTTCTAGTTTACAGCGGGCCTCAATTTGCTAAAGCTATATATATCATCTCTATGTATGTGCCTTCCTCTCATTTCACCGTCAATACATGTGGGGGGCAACTATATCTTTTGGGGTTCGTTCCTCTGGAGGCAAGTGAGGTCTTATTTTCTCTGCAGTACTAGTTAGCTCTTAGGCTGGTGCGTGGCGTCTAGAACCAACGTAGGCACGCTCCCTGGCTATCTCTAGTTGCGTTTGTCAGGCGTAGGGCAGCGGTTAGCCCAGGTTCCATCACCCTAGAGCTCGTCCGTTATTTATTTGTACTTTGCTTGTCCTGTGCTATCCTTAGCCATTGGGGATTCATGACAGTATAGCCGGCCCACAAAGTGTTAATTGTTTGGGCTGAAGCAGGAGGAAAAGAAGTGTTTAGGGAAATTTTTTTTTTTTCCCTTCAGAGTTTTGCTGCCTAGCCCTTAATTGCTGTCTAGCTGCTTCTTACCTCCTCTTAACCCTTGAATGGCTCTGATCTTAGCTGTTTAACATGGATGTCCAGAGTTTTGCTTCCAGCCTGAGTAATCTCGCGGCAAAAGTTCAAAACATACAGGATTTTGTTGTTCACACTCCCATGTCTGAACCTAGAATTCCTATTCCAGAGTTTTTATCTGGAGATAGATCTACCTTCCTGAATTTCAGGAACAATTGTAAATTGTTTCTTTCTTTAAAATCTCGCTCCTCTGGAGACCCTGCTCAACAGGTCAAGATTGTCATATCTTTCCTACGGGGCGACCCTCAGAATTGGGCATTTGCATTGGCACCAGGGGATCCTGCGTTGCTCAGTGTGGATGCGTTTTTTCTGGCATTGGGATTGCTTTATGAGGAACTTAACATAGAGATTCAGGCTGAAAAGGCTTTATTAGCCCTCTCTCAGGGGCATGATGAAGCGGAAATATATTGTCAGAAATTTCGGAAATGGTCGGTGCTTACTCAGTGGAATGAGTGCGCCCTGGCTGCAAACTTCAGAAATGGTCTTTCTGAGGCCATTAAGGATATTATGGTGGGGTTCCCTACGCCTACTGGTCTGAATGAGTCTATGGCTATGGCCATTCAGATTGATCGGCGTTTACGGGAGCGCAAACCCGTGCACCAGTTGGCGGTGTCTTCTGAACAGGCACCTGAGACTATGCAATGTGATAGAATTCAGTCCAGAAGTGAACGGCAAAATTATAGGCGGAAAAATGGATTGTGTTTTTATTGTGGTGATTCAGCTCATGTTATATCAGCATGCTCTAAACGCACAAAAAGGGTTGATAAATCTTTTGCCATTGATACTCTGCAGTCTAAGTTCATTTTGTCTGTGACTCTGATTTTTTCACTGTCTTCCATTTCCGTCGATGCCTATGTGGATTCGGGCGCTGCCCTGAGTCTTATGGATTGGTCATTTGCTAAACGCTGCGGTTTTAGTCTGGAGCCTCTGGAAGTTCCTATTCCTCTGAAGGGAATTGACTCTACACCATTGGCTATAAATAAACCGCAGTATTGGACACAAGTGACCATGCGCATGACTCCCGTTCATCAGGAGGTGATTTGCTTCCTTGTACTGTATAATTTACATGATGTACTAGTGCTTGGTCTGCCATGGTTACAAACTCATAATCCTGTCCTGGACTGGAAAACAATGTCTGTGCTAAGCTGGGGATGTCAGGGGGTACATGATGATGCACCTCCGATTTCAATCGCTTCATCTACTCCTTCTGAGATCCCTGCGTTTTTGTCTGACTATAGGGATGTTTTTGAGGAGCCTAAGCTCAATTCGCTCCCTCCTCATAGAGAGTGTGATTGTGCTATAGAATTGATTCCTGGCAGTAAGTTCCCTAAGGGTCGTTTATTTAATCTGTCACTGCCAGAGCATACTGCTATGCGGAATTATATTAAGGAGTCCTTGGAAAAGGGACATATTCGTCCATCTTCGTCCCCTCTGGGAGCAGGTTTTTTTTTCGTGGCAAAAAAAGATGGTTCCCTGAGGCCTTGTATAGATTATCGCCTTCTGAATAAGATTACAGTCAAATATCAGTATCCATTGCCATTATTTACTGATTTGTTTGCTCGCATTAAGGGGGCTAGGTGGTTCACTAAGATAGATCTTCGCGGTGCGTATAATCTGGTGCGGATAAAACAGGGTGATGAGTGGAAAACCGCATTTAATACGCCTGAGGGCCATTTTGAGTATTTGGTAATGCCGTTTGGACTCTCCAATGCTCCGTCAGTCTTTCAGTCCTTTATGCACAATATTTTCCGTGAATATCTGGATAAGTTTATGATTGTGTATTTGGATGATATTTTGGTGTTTTCTGATGACTGGGAGTCTCATGTTCTACAGGTCAGGAAGGTGTTTCAGGTTCTGCGGGCCAATTCTCTGTTTGTGAAGGGCTCAAAGTGTCTCTTCGGAGTCCAGAAGATTTCTTTTTTGGGGTACATTTTTTCTCCTTCTACTATTGAGATGGATCCCGTTAAGGTTCAGGCTATTTGTGACTGGACACAACCTACATCTGTTAAGAGCCTTCAGAAGTTCTTGGGGTTTGCTAATTTTTATCGTCGGTTCATTGCTAATTTTTCCAGTATTGTTAAACCTTTGACTGATTTGACTAAAAAGGGTGCTGATGTTGCTGATTGGTCTACTGCGGCCGTGGAGGCCTTTCGGGAACTTAAGCGCCGGTTTTCTTCTGCTCCTGTGTTGTGTCAACCAGATGTTTCACTTCCTTTTCAGGTTGAGGTTGATGCTTCCGAGATTGGAGCGGGGGCGGTTTTGTCACAGAGAAGTTCTAATGGCTCGGTGATGAAGCCATGTGCCTTCTTCTCTAGAAAATTCTCGCCCGCCGAGCGCAATTATGATGTGGGTAATCGGGAGCTTTTGGCCATGAAGTGGGCATTTGAGGAGTGGCGTCATTGGCTTGAGGGTGCTAAAGATCGTGTGGTGGTCTTGACTGATCACAAGAATCTCATTTACCTTGAGTCTGCCAGGCGTTTGAATCCTAGACAGGCTCGTTGGTCGTTATTTTTTTCTCGTTTCAATTTCGTGGTTTCATACCTGCCAGGTTCAAAGAATGTGAAGGCAGATGCTCTTTCCAGGAGTTTTGTGCCTGACTCTCCTGGAGACACTGGGCCTACTGGTATCCTTAGGGATGGGGTAATATTGTCCGCCGTATCCCCAGACTTGCGACGCGCTTTGCAGGAGTTTCAGGTGGATAAACCGGATCGATGTCCACCAGAAAGACTGTTTGTTCCGGATGATTGGACCAGTAGAGTCATCTCCGAGGTCCATTCTTCTGTGTTGGCTGGTCATCCTGGAATATTTGGTACAAGAGACTTGGTGGTCAGGTCTTTTTGGTGGCCTTCCTTGTCTAGGGATGTGCGTACCTTTGTGCAGTCTTGTGAAGTGTGTGCTCGAGCTAAGCCTTGCTGTTCACGGGCCAGTGGGTTGCTGTTATCCTTGCCCATCCCGAAGAGGCCTTGGACGCACATTTCCATGGATTTTATTTCTGATCTCCCGGTTTCACAGAAAATGTCCGTTATCTGGGTTGTGTGTGACCGCTTTTCTAAGATGGTTCATTTGGTGCCCTTGCCTAAGTTGCCCTCCTCCTCTGAGTTGGTTCCTTTATTTTTTCAGAACGTGGTTCGTTTGCATGGGATTCCGGAGAATATCGTTTCTGACAGGGGATCCCAGTTTGTGTCTAGATTTTGGCGGACGTTTTGTGCCAAGATGGGCATTGATTTGTCTTTCTCGTCTGCATTCCATCCTCAAACGAATGGCCAGACGGAGCGAACTAATCAGACCTTGGAAACTTATTTGAGGTGTTTTGTTTCTGCTGATCAAGATGACTGGGTTGCTTTTTAGCCACTGGCCGAATTTGCTCTTAATAATCGGGCTAGTTCTGCCACGTTGGTCTCTCCTTTTTTTTGTAATTCGGGGTTTCATCCTCGTTTTTCCTCTGGTCAGGTGGAGTCTTCGGATTGTCCTGGAGTGGACGTGGTGGTGGACAGGCTACATCAGATTTGGAATCAGGTGGTGGACAATTTGAAGTTGTCTCAGGAGAAGACTCAGCAGTTTGCTAATCGCCGTCGCCGCGTGGGTCCCCGACTTCTTGTTGGGGATTTGGTGTGGTTGTCTTCTCGTTTTGTCCCTATGAAGGTCTCTTCTCCTAAGTTCAAGCCTCGGTTCATCGGTCCTTATAGGATCTCGGAGATTCTTAACCCTGTATCTTTTCGTTTGGATCTCCCAGCATCGTTTGCTATTCATAATGTGTTCCATCGGTCGTTGTTGCGGAGGTATGAGGTGCCCGTTGTTCCTTCGGTTGAGCCTCCTGCTCCGGTGCTGGTGGAGGGAGAATTGGAGTATGTTGTTGAAAAGATCTTGGATTCTCATGTTTCCAGACGCAAACTCCAGTATTTGGTTAAGTGGAAGGGTTATGGTCAGGAGGATAATTCCTGGGTGGTCGCCTCCGATGTTCATGCGACTGATTTGGTCCGCGCCTTCCATAGAGCTCACCCTGATCGCCCTGGGGGTTCTCGTGAGGGTTCGGTGACCCCTCCTCAAGGGGGGGGGTACTGTTGTGGATTCTGTTTGTGGGCTCCCTCTGGTGGTTACTGCTGGTACTGGGTGACTTTGGTGGGTTGCGGCCTTTGGTTTCCACCTGTCCATCAGAGGCTGGGTGTTTCCTATTTTACCTGGCCTTTCTGTCATTCCCTTGCCGGCTATCAATGTATTCAGATGTGCTCTGTTTGGTTCCTGCCTACCTGCTCCCAGATCTTTCAGGATAAGCTAAGTGCTGATTTTCAGTTGTTTGGTTTTTTGTCCAGCTTGCTTATTATGTCTCTATGCTAGCTGGTAGCTCTAGTGGACTGAGGTTCTCCCCATGTGCCATGAGTTGGCACATGGGTTCTTGTAATCTCAGGATGGTTTTTTTGATTAGGGTTTTTTGCTGACCGCTCAGTCCCCTTTTGTATCGTTCTGCTTTCTAGTTTACAGCGGGCCTCAATTTGCTAAAGCTATATATATCATCTCTATGTATGTGCCTTCCTCTCATTTCACCGTCAATACATGTGGGGGGCAACTATATCTTTTGGGGTTCGTTCCTCTGGAGGCAAGTGAGGTCTTATTTTCTCTGCAGTACTAGTTAGCTCTTAGGCTGGTGCGTGGCGTCTAGAACCAACGTAGGCACGCTCCCTGGCTATCTCTAGTTGCGTTTGTCAGGCGTAGGGCAGCGGTCAGCCCAGGTTCCATCACCCTAGAGCTCGTCCGTTATTTATTTGTACTTTGCTTGTCCTGTGCTATCCCTAGCCATTGGGGATTCATGACAGGGGCCGTTTTGTCTCAGATGAATTCTGATGGTTCCTTGATGAAACCGTGTGCCTTCTTTTCCCGTAAGTTTTCGCCTGCTGAACACAATTATGATGTCGGCAATCGGGAGTTGTTGGCTATGAAGTGGGCGTTTGAGGAATGGCGACATTGGCTTGAGGGAGCCAAGCACCGTATTGTGGTCTTGACCGATCATAAAAATCTGATTTACCTCGAATCTGCCAAACGGCTGAATCCTAGACAGGCTCGATGGTCCCTGTTTTTCTCCCATTTTGATTTTGTGGTCTCGTATCTTCCGGGTTCTAAGAATGTTAAGGCTGATGCCCTCTCTAGGAGTTTTTTGCCTGATTCTCCTGAGGTATTTGAGCCGGTCGGCATTCTGAAGGAAGGGGTGGTCCTTTCTGCCATTTCCACTGATTTGCGACGGGTTCTGCAGGAATTTCAGGCTGACAAACCTGACCGATGTCCAATGGGGAAACTGTTTGTTCCTGATAGATGGACTAGTAGAGTGATTTCTGAGGTTCATTGTTCTGTGTTGGCTGGCCATCCTGGTATTTTTGGTACCAGAGATTTGGTTGGTAGGTCCTTTTGGTGGCCTTCTTTGTCGCGTGATGTGCGTTCTTTTGTGCAGTCCTGTGGGACTTGTGCGCGGGCCAAGCCTTGTTGTTCCCTTGCTAGTGGGTTGCTTTTGCCTTTGCCGGTCCCTGAGAGGCCCTGGACGCATATTTCTATGGATTTTATTTCAGATCTTCCGGTTTCCCAGAGGATGTCTGTTATCTGGGTGGTTTGTGACCGGTTTTCTAAGATGGTTCATTTGGTGCCTTTGCCTAAATTGCCTTCCTCTTCTGATTTGGTTCCGTTGTTTTTTCAGCATGTGGTTCGTTTGCACAGTATTCGGGAGAATATTGTGTCCGACAGAGGTTCCCAGTTTGTTTCTAGGTTTTGGCGGGCCTTTTGTGCTAGGCTGGGCATTGATTTGTCTTTTTCTTCCACATTTCATCCTCAGACAAATGGCCAGACCGAGCGAACTAATCAGACTTTGGAAACTTATTTGAGATGCTTTGTGTCTGCAGATCAGGATGATTGAGTGGCTTTCTTGCCATTGGCCGAGTTTGCCCTTAATAATCGGGCTAGTTCGGCTACCTTGGTTTCGCCTTTCTTTTGTAATTTTGGTTTTAATCCTCGTTTTTCTTCGGGGCAAGTTGAACCTTCTGATTGTCCTGGTGTGGATTCTGTGGTTGACAGGTTGCACCAGATTTGGGCTCATGTGGTGGACAATTTGGTGTTGTCTCAGGAGGAGGCTCAGCGTTTTGCTAACCGTCGTCGGTGTGTTGGTTCCTGGCTTCGGGTTGGGGATTTGGTCTGGTTGTCTTCCCGTCATGTTCCTATGAAGGTTTCTTCCCCTAAGTTTAAGCCTCGGTTTATTGGTCCTTATAGGATTTCTGAGATTATCAATCCGGTGTCTTTTCGTTTGGCCCTTCCCGCCTCTTTTGCCATCCATAATGTTTTCCATAGATCTTTATTGCGGAAATATGTGGTGCCCGTTGTTCCCTCGGTTGATCCTCCTGCTCCTGTGTTGGTTGATGGGGAGTTGGAGTATGTGGTTGAGAAGATTTTGGATTCTCGCTTTTCAAGGCGGAGGCTTCAGTACCTTGTCAAATGGAAGAGTTATGGCCAGGAGGATAATTCTTGGGTTTTTGCCTCTGATGTCCATGCTGCTGATTTGGTCCGTGCCTTTCATCTGGCTCGTCCTGATCGGCCTGGGGGCTCTGGTGAGGGTTCGGTGACCCCTCTTCAAGGAGGGGTACTGTTGTGAATTCTGCTCTTGGGCTCCCTCCGGTGGTTGTTGGTGGTAGTGCAATTGTCTTGGGGTTGTAATCCAGGGCAGGTGTTTCTGCTGATTGCAGCTCTATTAGGTATTTAGGTGTGCAGGATCCATGAGTACGTGCCAGTTGTCCATTGTTCTTGGAGGTTTTGCATCTCTCTCTGGCTCCTCATGCCCTGCTGCCAATTCAGCTAAGATAAGTGTCTGGTTTTTTGTCTCTGTGCACACATGCAGTGTGCTTTGCAAATTAGTGCAATTCATTGTGTTTTTGTCCAGCTTAGACTTTGTTTGGATTTTTCAGTTATGCTGGATTCTCAGGAGATGCAGATATACTTTCTATGTCTTTAGTTAGATGTAGAATATTTGTATTATCTGCTGTGGATATTTTTAGGATTTTAAAACTGACCGCTTAGAATTCTGTCCTATCCTTTTCTATTTAGCTAGAAGTGCCTCTTTTGCTAAATCCTGTTTTTCTGCCTGCGTGTGTTTTTCCTCTTATACTCACAGTCAATATTTGTGGGGGGCTGCCTATCCTTTGGGGTTCTGCTCTGAGGCAAGATAGAATTCCTATTTCCATCTATAGGGGTATTTAGTCCTCCGGCTGTGTCGAGGTGTCTAGGACGTGTTAGGTACATCCCACGGCTACTTCTAGTTGCGGTGTTAGTTTAGGGTTTGCGGTCAGTACAGGTACCACCTACTCCTGAGAAAGTCTCTCATGCGGCTCCAAGGTCACCGGATCATAACAGAGAGCTTGCTCTGCAGCCCCACCATGAATGGAGCGGAGGTGCACATGTGGCTTCTACTCCATTCATTGTCTATGGGAATGCAGAAAATGGCGGAGTGCTGTACTCAGCAGCCCCATAGATGATAGACAGAGCGGCGGCTGAGCAAGCGCACCTCCCCTCTATTCAGGACGGAGCCTTAGAGCCAGCTCTTAGGCCATGTGCACACGTTCAGTATTTTTCGCGTTTTTTTTCGCGTTTTTTCGCTATGCTTACATATGCCTCCTATTATTTACAGTGTATTCCGCATTTCTTGTGCAAATGTTGCATTTTTTTCCACGAAAAAATCGCATCGCGGAAAAAAAAGCAACATGTTCATTAAATCTGCGGAATTGCGGGATTCCGCACACCTAGGAATGCATTGATCTGCTTACTTCCCGCATGGGGCTGTGCACACCATGCGGGAAGTAAGCAGATCATGTGCGGTTGGTACCCAGGGTGGAGGAGAGGAGACTCTCCTCCACGGACTGGGCACCATATAATTGGTAAAAAAAAAAGAATTAAAATAAAAAATAGTGATATACTCACCTTCGATGGCCCCCGCAGTCTTCCCGCCTATCAGGTGCACGCTGCCGCTTCCATTCCTATAGATGGTGTGTGTGAAGGACCTGCGATGACGTCGCGGTCTTGTGATTGGTCGCGAGACCGCTCATGTGACCGCTCACGTGACCGCGACGTCATCGAAGGTCCTGCACACACACACCATCTATAGGAATGGACGCCGCTGAGGAGATCGGCTGTCTGCAGGTGAGTATAACCATTTTTTTAATTTTTTTTATTATTTTTAAACATTCTATCTTTTACTATTGATGCTGCATAGGCTGCATCTATAGTAAAAAATTGGTCACACTTGTCAAACACTATGTTTGACAAGTGTGACCAACTTGTCAGTCAGTTTTCCAAGCGATGCTACAGATCGCTTTTTAAAACTTTAGCATTCTGCAAGCTAATTATGCTTGCAGAATGCTAAAAAAAACCGCGAAAAAAAAACGGGAAAAAAAGCAAAAAAAAAAAATGCGGATTTCTTGCAGAAAATTTCCGGTTTTCTTCAGGAAATTTCTGCAAGAAATCCTGACGTGCGCACATATCCTTATAGCTTCAGAGCTCCAATGCCAGGATTAGTGAGGTCTCTTTAGTCAGACCCTTACTTATCCCCTGTGTTATGGATAGAGGATAACTTGATTTTTAGGGTACAACCTTTAGTTTAAACCATCGAATAGGATATCTTTCGCAATTTATGAATGGATATTGTTTTGGCTCTCCTGGTGTGGGGATTCTCCAAGCCCAAGGACCAGTTGGGCACATGGCGCACGGGTGTAGGTGCAGTATGGAGGTGACTCATGTGGGAAACGGGTAGTAGAAGCACTGGAGGCCGCAGGCAGGCAGGAGAACTGGAAGGTAGCAGAGGTATTGGAAACTGCTGGCAAACAGAAATCAGGAACACTAAAAGTGTTAAGAACGAGACAAAGGTTTGTTTCTTGATGAACCTTTTATAGGCCCAAGAAACCGATCACATGGGATCATGCGGGGCGACCTGCAAAGTCCAATGTGGAACACAACAAAGTTTAGTGGAACATAGTGAGGGAAGTAAGGATCGGTTCCGTGACAGGCGTGTAACTGGTACATCGGATGATAGATAGATAATAGATAATGAATAGATAGATAATAGATTGATAAATAGATAGTAGATAGATAATAGATATAGATAGATAATAGATACATATATATAATAGATAGAAAGATAATAGATAGATAGATAGATAGATATATAGATAGATAATAATTAGATAATATATAGATAATAGATGTATAGATAGATAAGCTGTAATTGTGCAGGCTGTTGGATTTCCCACATGGGCCGAGCATTGTGGACCTCTGGTATCAGCTCTTTCCATTCCTTTGTGCCATCTTGTGGGGTAATTACTCTTCATGTCTCATATGATGGATTACTTATGTGACAAGGAGCTAGTAATTATTCCGAGGGTTTTCTTCCTATGTTCCATTTCCTTGAGTGCCTCACGTAGGATCATTTAAATGCCACACATGACCCTGTCCCATTTATGCTCTTTTAAGTGCTAAAGAGACCAGGATTCTCCTAACTCCGCGACATGACAGCACAGAAAATATTATATAGATGTTTTCTTCCGATCCTTTCTCCTTGAGTGTTGAGTTAAAAATACAATGATTTGGTTGGGATGCAGATTGCTGTCTGTCAATGTCTTTGCTTGCAAGTTGCAATAATGTATTGAACTTGGTTAAAAGAAACTAAAGTCTTTAAATTAATGGAAAGTTAAGAACCACCTGTTACATTTAATTGCTGTAATGTAGTCAGGGTCCAGCATTTCGCACAAATCCATATTAAAACCAGAGAAGGCACTCACTATCCAGGAGCGGGGTGGAGCAGCAGCGGGAACACACATGACGCCGAGTGCATACAACTCTCCTCTGTGTGCACGGGCCCGCGGTTCCCTTTAAATGTATGCTTTTGTTGCTAAAAATTAATTAAACTATATGATAGTAGACTTTGATGTAGACATAAATCAGCAGAGATGAGATAGAAAAGGGCAGATAAAAGTTTTACAAATGTCCCGTCAGCTTTCTGACAGATTCAGGGGATAACCCCTTGAAGTTGTCCTGTCTGCTGCATTCTTGCCATATTGATAGGCTGGGACATATATATATATATATATATATATATATATATATATATATATACTGTATATATATTATATATATATACTGTATATAGAAGAAAAAATGAAGGCAGCACTCCAAGTGTTTCAGGTGAAAAAAGGTGGAAAACTTTATTCAGCCCCACTCATCGTGGGCCACGTTTCGTCTCCTCCTGAGCCCTTGTCAAGCCCAGAAGCAGAAACAGAAAATAAGCAGCCTTTAGATCAGGCCAAACAAAATATAAAATGTCTATAGCAGGGCTCTGCTCCGCCAGGCCTGTGCACACACAGACTGGGTTAGTGTCCAGTATTGAGGCTCGATCTGGAGGCCTTCTCCCTCCCAACGCATATACCATGTGCCAAACAACAGCCTCCATTATACAGGCTGTTAACCACACCGAGAGGTGAGGTATGTGAGTAGCTAGACTCGCCCATCTCTCGCAGCTACCCGCAACCTGGTCCCAGGTGCAACAAACAAACCTCTTAGTGCTTTCATGCACTAGAGTAAATACTCCAGGTTACATCACAGAGACAAGCCATCTCTGTGACACATACCTCCCATTAACTATGACTACTGTTAGCTACACTACATACCTCCCCCCTCTGCCTACATACCTTCCCCCATCTATTCTGAGAATACAACCCTGCGTGAACCTGAAATACCCCTGTAATCAAAGAATGGCCCATCGAGATTGATTACTGATAGCTGTGGCGATGTTTAAGGGTTTCTCTTTGGATACAGTAGTTTGGGGTGGCCAGAAAAGAATTGACACCATTGCTGTCACCGATGACCACATGCATAACTGCACTCATTAATGTGGATTCTTGACCAAATTAAGCCAAATCTAAAAGCTATACATTAAGACCATTATAGGACACATCTACTTGTCTCCGGGATGGAGGAAGGATCAAAAATATAAATTTCTCCATTTGACCCACGAGCACCGATATTGGACTGTTTGTAGATTGCATTGAAATTGGTCTTAAAAAAATCTGCTTTGTGTGGTCAAATGAAAAATGTACAACCTACTATATAATTGTCTAAGGGGTACTTCCGTCTGTCTGTCCCGGATATTCATTGGTCGCGGCCTCTGTCTGTCATGGAATCCAAGTAGCTGATTGGTCTCACCAGCTGCCTGTCATGTCTGCCGCGACCAATCAGCGACGGCCACAGTCCGATTAGTCCCTCCCTACTCCCCTGCAGTCAGTGCCCGGTGCCCGCTCCATACTCCCCGCAGTCACCGCTCACACAGGGTTAATGCCAGCGGTAACGGACCGCGTTATGCCACGGGTAACTCACTCCATTACCGCCGCTATTAACCCTGTGTGACCAAGTTTTTACTATTGATGCTGCCTATGCAGCGTCAATAGTAAAAACATCTAATGTTAAAAATAATAAAAAAAATAAAAAATCATATACTCGCCTTTCCATGCAAGTGGCAGGTTCCGGTGGCAAGGATGGTATGCGACAAGGACCTGCCATGACGTCACGGTCATGTGATCGTGACGTCATCACAGGTCCTGTGCACCTGCGCGAGAAGGACCTGCCATGACGTCACGGTCACGTGACCGGACCGCGACGTCATCACAGGTCCTGCATTCATACCAACCCTGGGACCGGAAGCTGGACTACAAGGGGCCCTCGGAAGGTGAGTATATGTTTATTTATTTTTTTTAACCTGTGACATACGTGGCTGGGCAATATACTACGTGGCTCTGTGCTGTATACTACAACACTGTGCAATATACTACGTGGCTCTGTGCTGTATACTACGTCACTGGGCAATATACTACGTCACTGGGCAATATACTACGTAACTGGGCAGTATACTACGTGACTGGGCAATATACTACATCACTGGGCAATATACTATGTAACTGGGCAATATACTACGTCACTGGGCAATATACTACGTAACTGGGCAATATACTACGTAACTGGGCAGTATACTACATCACTGGGCAATATACTACATCACTGGGCAATATACTACGTCACTGGGCAATATACTACGTCACTGGGCAGTATACTACGTCACTGGGCAATATACTATGTGACTGGGCAATATACTACATCACTGGGCAATATACTACGTAACTGGGCAATATACTACGTCACTGGGCAATGTACTACGTAACTGGGCAATATACTACGTAACTGGGCAGTATACTACATCACTGGGCAATATACTACATCACTGGGCAATATACTACATCACTGGGCAATATACTACGTCACTGGGCAGTATACTACGTCACTGGGCAGTATACTACGTCACTGGGCAATATACTACGTCACTGGGCAATATACTACGTCACTGGGCAATATACTACGTGACTGGGCAATATACTACGTGACTGAGCAATATACAATGTGGCTGGGCAATATACTACGTCACTGGGCAATATACTACATCACTGGGCAGTATACTACGTCACTGGTCGGTATACTACGTCACTGGGCAATATACTACGTCACTGGGCAATATACTACGTCACTGGGCAATATACTACGTGACTGGGCAATATACTACGTGACTGGGCAATATACAATGTGGCTGGGCAATATACTACGTAACTGGCAGTATACTACGTGACTGGGCAGTATACTACGTCACTGGGCAGTATACTACGTCACTGGGCAATATACTACGTCACTGGGCAATATACTACGTCACTGGGCAATATACTATGTGACTGGGCAATATACTACGTGACTGGGCAATATACAATGTGGCTGGGCAATATACTACGTCACTGGCAGTATACTACGTCACTGGGCAATATACTACGTCACTGGGCAATATACTATGTGACTGGGCAATATACTACGTGACTGGGCAATATACAATGTAGCTGGGCAATATACTACGTGACTGGGCAGTATACTACGTCACTGGGCAGTATACTACGTCACTGGGCAATATACTACGTGGCTGGGCAATATACTACGTCACTGGGCAATATACTACGTGACTGGGCAATATACTACGTCACTGGGCAGTATACTACGTCACTGGGCAATATACTACGTCACTGGGCAGTATACTACGTCACTGGGCAATATACTACGTCACTGGGCAGTATACTACGTCACTGGGCAATATACTACGTCACTGGGCAATATACTACGTGGCTGGGCAATATACTACGTCACTGGGCAATATACTACGTGACTGGGCAATATACTACATCACTGGGCAGTATACTACGTCACTGGGCAATATACTACGTCACTGGGCAATATACTACGTCACTGGGCAATATACCACGTGGCTGGGCAATATTCTACGTCACTGGGCAATATACTACGTAACTGGACAATATACTACGTGGCTGGGCAATATACTACGTGGACACGCATATTCTAGAGTACCCGATGCGTTAGAATCGGGCCACCATCTAGTTTTTAAATAAATGTCCAATGTCTTGATGTTTATTTGGTTCTTGGTTCTTTTTTTATTTTTACCCCTGGCCCACCATTCCCTCCCTCCCCCATTGTGAGCGTCTCGCTTTCTATTTCTTGACCTTTCTCTGCCTTGTTTAGTTGGCGATTGAATAAAGGCTTTGGATAAATTACGCCAACCCACCGCTGCTCCCGGGATACAAACTAAGAAGAAACAGCTCGGAAACTGGCAGCGTGATGTCTCAGCCGGCAACCCATTAGTGGTAAAGAAGTCTCAACAAGACCTGAAATGTAGAGGAGATTTATAATTATCGACAGCAAAGCCTTTCCACGACTCCTTCTATTCTTTCTGTGTGATATTGAAAGCTGGTTTCTACTTTCCGCCGGGTCACAACACCCCGCTCTCATGACTCCTGTTATTAGATGTGATGCCCATTATCATTTTCTCATTTGTTATCAATGGGGGAATCTAAATATGTTTAAGGATTTGTGGTTTGTGCAAAATAGAGAGCGGATAAAAGCTTCGGACTTGTACTTATAATATGGATTGGTGCAATGACATAGCATGGGGAGCAGCCAGTGGGGCAATTACCCCGGGCGCCATAGTCTATGTTGTCCATGCCCATTACTTTCTCACTTAACCAACATTGTGAAGTGAATTGTGTCTGCAAACGCTCAATGAGTGCATTTCTGCAACTGCTAATGCAGAGAACAGGTGAGATGAGTTTGTCATTAGCTGCAGGGCTCTGCATAGGCAGAAACCAAAATAGACAAAGTTTAGCTTCATGAAAAGAGCTTTGTCATCTCAGTTAATGCCTATGCAGAACACAGCAGGTGTTGACAAACTCATCCCCGCTGCAGCACTCTGTATACGCAGTGCCGGAGATGACAGAAGATTATCATGTCACGAATTAAACGGAGTGCAGAGAATACGTATATGCTTTATAACACATGCAGTGCACGTGACTCAATACTGCCTTACTTCATTAATATTAGCTGCTTTTATAATTTTACACTTTTTCTAATTCTAATTAGGGTTAGTGATTGGTTTAAGGTTAGTGCTAGAAGATGGGATAGGGTTAGGGTTAATTGTAAGGCTGGGAATTGGGTTAAAATAGGTTTTGATTTAGGGTTAAGCATAGGGCTAGGGTTAGTTTTAAGTCTGGGATTTACGTTAAGAATAGGTTTTGAGTTAGGGTTAAGCATAGGGCTAGGGTTAGTTTTAAGGCTTGGGATTTGCGTTAAGAATAGGTTTTGAGATGGTTAAGGATAGGGCTAAGGTTCTAAAATTGTTACTTTTTAAAATGGAATAAAAAGACAATATATAACTATACTTTTGAATTTTTCGCAAACAGAAAAAAAAACTAGCGGATCAAAGGACAAATCATTAATACATCAGTATATTCCTCAAATTAGAATCCATGTGTTTAGGCGATTGAGGATTGCATGAGTGGTAACAGTTCAATGGTTAGTAGATGCAAAATACTTGCGTTGCCAACTCACATTATGCCACTGGACTGGATTTAGTTCTTCAAGTTTACCCCTAAGTTCCCCTGATTTGGGTTAGGGTTATGTGGTTGGAAATGAGCTGAGAGAAGTTCTGAAACAGACGTCAATAAGCAGCAAATTACCAATCAGAATAAGTTCACTGATGGATTCTTAGTAAACTCATTCTGCAGTCAGCAATGTGCAGAGAAACAAATACCATATATACTGGAGTATAAGCCGAGATTTTCAGCCCATTTTTTTAGGCTGAAAGTACCCCTCTCGGCTTATACTCGAGTCATTGTCCTAGGGGGGGTCGGCAGGGGAGGGGGAGTGGCGGCTGTGACATACTCACCTGCTCCTGGCGCGGTCCCTGCATCTCCAGGCGCTGACAGCTTCTTCCAGCGTTGAGCGGTTACATGGTACCAGTCATTACAGTAATGAATATGGACGCGACTCCACTCCCATAGGGGTGGAGCCGCATATTCATTACTGTAATGAGCAGTAACGGTGAGCGCTCAACACTGGAAGAAGCTGTCAGCGCCCGGAGAACCAGGGATGTGCAGGGACAGCGCCAGGAGCAGGTGAGTATAATGGGTAGGGGCAGCACTGCGCGATATCCACCTCTCCTCTTTACAGCGCTGCTCCGTCTTCCGCGTCCTCTGCAGTGACGCTCAGGTCAGAGGGCGCGATGACGTGGTTAATGCGCGCCATCTGCCTGAACATTAGTGCAGAGGACGCGGAAGATACAGCGGCGCCGGAACGAGGACCGGTGAGTATTGCAAGTGCCAGGGGCCTGAGCGACGAGAGGTGAGTATGTAATTTTTTTTTATTTTTTTTTTTAATTGCAGCAACAGCAAATGGGGCAAATATCTTTATGGAGCATCTTATGGGGCCATAATCAACATTTGTGCAGCATTATATGGGGCAAATATCCTTATGGAGCATCTTATGGGGCCATAATCAACATTTGTGCAGGATTATATGGGGTAAATATCTCTATGGAGCATCTTATGGGGCCATTATTAACCTTTATGCAGTACTGTATGGGGCAAATGTGTCTGTGGAGCATCTTATGGGGCCATAATTAACCTTTATGGAGCATTATAAGGGGCGTATTTTGTATGGAGCATCTTATGGGGCCCATCATGAACTGTATGGAGCATTATATGGGGCTCCTGATTCAATATGGATTGAAAACACTTAACCTACTGATGTCTCAATTAATTTTACTTTTATTGGCACCTATTATTACTTTTGACATTTACGGCTAGCTGCTGCATTTCCCACCCTAGGCTTATACTCGAGTCATTAAGGTTTCCCAGTTTTTTGTGGCAAAATTAGGGGTCTTGGCTTTTACTCGGGTCGGCTTATACTCGAGTGTATACGGTAACCTGCAAAAGCCAAAGAGTGCAAAATCTTTATTGTAACACAAATGCTAAATGTATTTTGATGCCTTTAGTTAAAAACAAAACCTTCAACTTTTACCCACTGTTGCTCCAACCCTACTTTTTGTCTAACGATCTACGGTGGGGGAAATAAGTATTTGATTCACTGACAATTTTACAAGTTTTCCCATCTACAAAGAATGGAGAGGTCTGTAATTTTTATCGTGGGTACACTTCACCTGTGCGAGACAGAATCAAAAAATAAAAACATAAACCACATTGTAGGATTTTAACACTCCGTAATTCATTTGCATTTATTGCATGAAATAAGTATTTGATACAAAAGAAAAACAGAACTTAATATTTGGTCCAGAAACCTTGATTTGTAATTACAGAGGTCGGACGTTTCCTGTTGTTCTTGACCAGGTTTGCACACACTGCAGCAGGGATATTGGCCCCCTCCTCCATACTGATCTTCTCCAGATCTTTCAGGTTTCGTGGCTGTTGCTGGGCAACATTGAATTTCAGCTCCTCCAAAGATTTTCTATTGAGTCCAGGACTGGAGACTGGCTAGGCCACCTCAGGAACTTGAAATGCTTCTTACAGAGCCACGCCTTAGTTGCTCTGGCTGTGTGTTGGAAGACCAAGCAACAACCCATCGTCAATGCTCTTACTGAAGGAAGGAGATTGCTGGTCAAAATCTTGAGATACATGACCCCATCCGTCCTCTCGTCAATTTGGTGCAGTCATCCTGCACCCTTTTCTAAAAAGACACTACCAAAGTATGATGTTTCCCCCACCATGATTCATGGTTGGGATGTTGTTCTTGGGGCTTTACTCATCCTTCTTCTTCCTCCAAACACGGCAAATGGATTTAATACCAAAAAGTTCTATTTTGGTCTCATCTGACCACATGACCTTCTCCCATGCCTCCTCTGGATCATCCAGGTGGTCATTGGCGAACTTCAGAAGGGCCTGGTCGCATGAGCAGGGGGACCTTGCGTGTCCTACAGGATTTTAATCCATGTATTGTGTTACTAACGGTAATATATGAGACTGTGGTCCCAGCTCTCTTTAGGTCATTGACTAGGTCCTGCCATGTAGTTCTGGGCTGATTCCTGACCTTCCTTCGAATCATCCTTACCCCATGAGGCGAGATCTTATATGGAGCCCAGAACGAGGAAGATTGACAGTCATCTTGTGTTTCTCCCATTTTCTAATAATTGTGCCAACAGTTGTTGCCTTCTCACCAAGCTGCTTGCCTATTGTCCTATAGCCCATCCCAGCCTTGTGGAGGTCTGCAATTTTGTCCCTGGTGTCCTTAGACAACTCTTTGGTCTTGGCCAAGGTGGAGAGGTTGGCGTATGATTGAGTGTGTGGAAGAGGTTATTTGGCGTGCACTCAGCCCAATGAGACGAGGTGCTGGTGTAATGGACCAGAGGCCCTGAGATAGCAATTTATAAACTTCACCGCACTCTCTTTAGATAAGTGTCAAAATTGTAACAGTTTATTCAACCTGAATTGAATTGGGAGCGTAACAGAATATTACAGCATATGCGATTAACAACGTTTCGGCTCGACCTGAGCCTTTATCACGTTATCGCTTATTCCAATTAGGGATAGTATGTGAGAAGGGATAAGTCCCAGTGATGCAGCACAGATTCTTTCAGTAATGTACTGGTATGTAAATAGGTAGGTACACTAACAGAGGTTCCCCTATGGAGGGTATGGACCTTGCTAGTCCTTCTGTAGAGCGGCGCTCCAGCGCTGTGCTCAGTAACACACGCTGTTACTCCTCTCCATTCTTTGTAGGTGGGAAAACTGGCAAAATCGGCAGAGTATCAAATACTAATTTTCCCCACTGTATATTGTATTCTTCTACTGTACAAACATATTATACTGACAACCTATAGAGCCCCTACACATAAATGTATTGTGCAGAATGAATGATACACCATAAACATCAACAAATCTTCTACATTATGCAATAATAAATCTAAAATAAATACCTGATTATAATAATATAATGTTATATATTATTATATTAATAATAATATATAGATACTATTATCACACTATATATTATCTAAGCAGAATAATATGGAGGGCACATCCACACTGAAGAGTGAAAATACATAAGGAATAAATATTTTGCACTGACAAGTATATTACAGAAAGGCTGTATAGAGTAAAACCCAGCAAAAAGAAGTATAACAATACCCAAAGTACATACCAAAGAGCAAGCATAAAAAGTAATGTACAAAGAAAAATACAATCCACAACTAAAGCACAACTTTGACGTACATTTTGCTTATAGCTCACTTATGTGGCAACTTTACAGGGATATTATACTGGGAAATATCAATACATTCCTATTTTCTAGTAATGGGTGAAAAATAAAAAATATATATTTTTTGCATAACGTAACTAATTGACATAAGATCAATTACAATGATAGAATACATTTTTATATAAATGATAGAAACATGCAATACAAATATTGTACATATAATATATCCATAGAGTGGATACAGTATATTATTTATGGTAATTGGTAAATAGCATTAAAAAAATTGTATTTTTTGACACCGGAAGGATGTGAGCGCTGAAGGTGCATCAGGTGTAGAAGACAATAACACCAAGGATGGGAGTAGAAGAGTTGGAAAACTTTTGAACAGAATATTTGTGACTGTAAAACTTTCTTCCAAGGTAATTTCCTGCCTAAACCACTGATATGTAATTATAGATTACCGATGTCAAATTGTAATAGCTCAGCGCGGAAGTTGCAATAAAAGTGGTAAGAATGGTACGAGTGCAATATTAAAAAATGATCTCCTATGTAGACGCCTAATCCGGCCGAGCACATCAGGGCAGAAACCTTTAAGAAGTGCTGGCGGTGGAGTTTGCAGGTGAAAATCCAATAACGGTTACCATACAGAATGCTGACGGTGACCTTCGCCGGCTGCCTACGCCACGAGTGGATGTGAAAATCTCCAGAGGGGGCAGCAATTTGATGGATGGGGCTATTACAACGCATGGAACGTGTCTCCCTGTATGATTGTGCGGTACGGGGCTCACATCCTCGCACCTGCCATATAAATCATACTTATCCTCCATTCCTGTCCTTAAACTGCAGCTCCAGTCACAATTCATGTACCATCAAGAACACAGTTATCAAGATGCAAGAAGAAGAAACAATAGAGAATATATTTATGGCCAACTATTACAGAGTCTTCATCAGTTCATCGTTTTAGGTAAGGTTTCCCCCATGATATCACTCCATAGCGGAGGAAGTCGCTTTCGAAACCCATCAAAAGGAGTACGTTTACGTTCACATTTGCGGTCTGCGCCGCAGCGTCGGGCAAAGCAGCGTCGCCGCATGCGTCATGCGCCCCTATATTTAACATGGGGGCGCATGGACATGCGTCGCACTTGCGTTTTGCGCCGCATGCGTCCCTGCGGCGCACGCGTCCGGGCGCAGAGGACGCAGCAAGTTGCATTTTTGCTGCGTCCAAAATCAATCAAAAAAAAGGACGCATGCGGCGCAAAACGCAGCGTTGTGCATGCGTTTTGCTGCGTTTTTGTTTGCGTTGTGCGTTGCGGCGCCGACGCTGCGGCGCACAACGCAAATGTGAGCGTAGCCTAAGAAAGGAAGGAAACAACTTAGACATATATTTCAGAATCACAAAATGTGTTGTTAGTGCTTCATGGCAGGACAAATAATATAAGTACACCCTCCCACCTGCTAGTTTTACCACAATCTCAAATGCCCTCTACTGTGATTGACAGCTCTGGCTTTATAGATGGAGGGAAAAGAGGAGATATAAGGAAGCCAAGCAGGTGAGAAGGTGGATTTAATGCTCGGACCCGACACGAAGAACTGAGTGCATGTACTTCATTTCATCAACAGTCTAACTACGATAATACTGCCCCTATGTACAAGAATATAACTACTATAATACTGCCCCTATGTACAAGAATATAACTACTATAATACTGCCCCTATGTACAAGAATATAACTACTATAATACTGCTCCTATGTACAAGAATATAACTACTATAATACTGCTCCTATGTACAAGACTATAACTACTATAATACTGCTCCTATGTACAAGAATATAACTACTATAATACTGCCCCTATGTACAAGAATATAACTACTATAATACTGCCCCTATGTACAAGAATATAACTACTATAATACTGCCCCTATGTACAAGAATATAACTACTATAATACTGCCCCTATGTACAAGAATATAACTACTATAATACTGCCCCTATGTACAAGAATATAACTACTATAATACTGCTCCTATGTGCTCCTATGTACAAGAATATAACTACTATAATACTGCCCCTATGTACAAAAATATAACTACTATAATACTGCCCCTATGTACAAGAATATAACTACTATAATACTGCTCCTATGTACAAGAATATAACTACTATAATACTGCCCCTATGTACAAGAATAAAACTACTATAATACTGCCCCAAGTAACAGAATAAAACTACTATAACACTGCTCCAATGTACAAGAATAAAACTACTATAATACTGCCCCCTATGTACAAGAATATAACTACTATAATACTGCTACTATGTACAAGAATAAAACTACTATAACACTGCTCCAATGTACAAGAATAAAACTACTATAATACTGCCCCCTATGTACAAGAATATAACTACTATAATACTGCTCCCATGTACAAGAATATAACTACTATAATACTGCCCCTATGTACAAGAATATAACTACTATAATACTGCTCCTATGTACAAGAATAAAACTACTATAACACTGCTCCAATGTACAAGAATATAACTACTATAATACTGCCCCTATGTACAAGAATATAACTACTATAATACTGCTCCTATGTACAAGAATATAACTACTATAATACTGCCCCCTATGTACAAGAATATAACTACTATAATACTGTCCCCTATGTAGAAGAATATAACTACTATAATACTGCCCCTATGTACAAGAATATAACTACTATAATACTGCTTACTATAGACGAGAATCAATGTAAAATTCTAACAGACAAATACAGTATTAGGCTTGGAGACATAGGTGGCTATATTGATCCAGGTCTAAGGGGTAACGTTTCTCCTTATGGAGAGTGACATACCATCTCTAGCTTGTCAAGGTAAGGAGTCTTATTCGCCATGCAATGCTCCTCTGGGAAATTAAATATGCAAATTGCCTCTTCTGAGAAAAAGAGGACTTAACTCTAGCCCGAAACACCATGTCTACGAATTGAGATACTGATTTGGCTTTTATCCTAAGTCATATTGCACGATTCGTTAAAGGGTTGATTGTGACTTGTAGGATCGCTACTTCCAACAGGTGGCGCTATAGAGTTAACTCCTCTTTCTCTCAGAAGAGGCAATTTGCATATATTGATCCATGTTTGGTGATGTGTTGTGCACTTGAATGAGGATAGGACCACTACGAGCAATATCATGTAGATGGCAGATTACATGTGAAGCACGACTTCTCCTTTCTGTTCAGACTGAGAGGACGTTTCTACCCATGCACCAGCGGTTTATTATTTGGCAGTAGACATTTATAGTAGAATGTGAATGATGCCGTGAACTCTCACAACCTGGATATTTGCCATTATCCATCACGGCTCTCTCCGCTTACCTGACTGGTTAGTCAGTGACCCTTTCCGGCTGTAATCCATTTGCACAGGGTTAGATTCTCCCAGATGTGACATTTCATGGCTTGAACTTTATGCCATGATAAGTCCCATCAGCTGACACCAAGATGAGGGTCAGTAAGAACCTGCAGACTGTTCCCTCTGTGCAGTGAACTGGGAAGACATTTTACCAATAAGCTCAAACCCAGTGCAATGAGGCAGGTCTGCAAGGAGGAACTGGCTGCGCCTCACCTCTGACTGAACTGTGCGGTCCGATCAGTGAATGCTAATACCAGGAGAAACGGGAAGAAGATTACATTACAAAATTGTAATACATGATAGAAAATTTTTTGCACTGAACCAACGCTGCATCGGAATATACTAGGGTGTTACTAAGTAGTAATAAATAACAAAATCTTGTTATTACGATACAGCACTGAGTCAGTGTAAGATATATTCTTGTACATAGGGGCAGTATTATAGTAGTTATATTCTTGTACATAGGAGCAGTATTATAGTAGTTATATTCTTGTATATAGGGACAGTATTATAGTAGTTATATTCTTGTACATAGAGGGCAGTATTATAGTAGTTATATTCTTGTACATAGGAGCAGTATTATAGTAGTTATATTCTTGTACATAGGGGCAGTATTATAGTAGTTATATTCTTGTACATAGGAGCAGTATTATAGTAGTTATATTCTTGTACATAGGGGCAGTATTATAGTAGTTATATTCTTGTACATAGGGGCAGTATTATAGTAGTTATATTCTTGCACATAGGGGCAGTATTATAGCAGTTATATTCTTGTACATAGGGGCAGTATTATAGTAGTTATATTCTTGTACATAGGGGGCAGTATTATAGTAGTTATATTCTTGTATATAGGAGCAGTATTATAGTAGTTATATTCTTGTACATAGGAGGCAGTATTATAGTAGTTATATTCTTGTACATAGGGGGCAGTATTATAGTAGTTATATTCCTGTACATAGGAGCAGTATTATAGTAGTTATATTCTTGTACATAGGGGGCAGTATTATAGTAGTTATATTCTTGTACATAGGGGCAGTATTATAGTAGTTATATTCTTGTACATAGGGGGCAGTATTATAGTAGTTATATTCCTGTACATAGGGGGCAGTATTATAGTAGTTATATTCTTGTACATAGGGGCAGTATTATAGTAGTTATATTCTTGTACATAGGGGGCAGTATTATAGTAGTTATATTCTTGTACATAGGGGGCAGTATTATAGTAGTTATATTCTTGTATATAGGAGCAGTATTATAGTAGTTATATTCTTGTACATAGGAGGCAGTATTATAGTAGTCAGTGGCGTAACTACAAAGTTATGGGCCCCGGTGCGAACTTCCAAATGGGGCCCCCCCCCCGCCATAAAATTCAATGTAACCCCCATAGAATACAATGCAGCCCCCCTCATAGTATAATGCAGCCCCTCCATACAGGGGCAGTGAGAAAGACACAAGCAAATGGTGACTAGGGGGGCAGGGGAGAGGGCACAAGTGGGCAAGGAAGACAGGCACAAGGGGACACATGGGGGCTAGGAGGCAGGGGAGAAGGTTACAAGGGGACTAGTGGGCAAGGGAGACTGACACAAGGGGACAATGGAGACTGACACAAGGGGCACATGGGGACAAGTGGGCAAGGGAGACTGACACAAAGGGCACATGGGGACTAGTGGACAAGGGAGACTGGCACACGGGGACACACGGGGACAAGGGACAAGCACAAGGGGACAAGGGAGACAGGCACAAGGGGACACACAGGGACTAGTGGGCAAGAGACTGACACAAGGGATACAAGCACAAGGGGACACACAGGGACAAGTGGGAAAGGGAGACTGACACACACACAGGGACTAGTGGGCGAAGGAGACTGACACAAGCACAAGGGGACAAAGGAGACTGACACAAGCACAAGGGGACATAGGAGACAGGCACATGGGGACACACAGGGACTAATGGGCAAGGGAGACTGGCACATGGGGACACAAGCATAAGGGAGACAGGCTCAAGGGGACACACGGCCCCCTGACCTGCCAGAGCCGCTTGCAGCTGTGACCGTGGTAGTTACGCCGCTGCCTCACACACACACATACTACAGATATCACACACACACTACAGATATCACACACACACTACAGATATCACACACACACACACACATCATACTACAGATATCACACACACACACATCAGTTATCACACACACTACAGATATCACACATACACACATACTACAGATATCACACACACACTACAGATATCACACACACACTACAGATATCACACACACACACATCATATTACAGATATCACACACATACTACAGTTATCACACACACACTACAGATATCAAACACACACTACAGATATCACACACACACACAGACATACTACAGATATCACACACATACTACAGTTATCACACACACACTACAGATATCACACACACACATACTACAGATATCACACACACACACACACACACACCAGAGATACCAGCTCATATACACAACTCACAATCTCCTCTCTGGTACAGGGGTGGCTGATGTAAACCGGCTGCAGCTCCTCAGCTTCTCCTGACTAAAGCGGCTCTGTCCCGCACCTCCCCCCTGCTCTCGCCTTCTGTCCCGGGGTTATTTTGGCTTTCTCTTAAATACGATCTCATTCAGAGGTACATGAGATGTATGAGGGGGAAAAAACAGATTGAGAAGCTGTCTCATCGTGATGACTGGAGCTGCTTCCTGTCTCTCACGTGCCCCGGCTGCCCCCTTCCCCTAGATACGCCTCGGACTGTTGCTGTGCAGGAGGAATCCCCTGCACTGCAATATGGTGTTGGGTGCCAGCACAGCCCGCACAGTGGTCTATCCAGCACAGCCCGCACAGTGGTCTATCCAGCACAGCCCGCACAGTGGTCTATCCAGCACAGCCCGCACAGTGGTCTATCCAGCACAGCCCGCACAGTGGTCTATACAGCACAGCCCGCATCTCTCGCCCCCCCCCCGAGAATGCCCCCACAGTCCAGTAAAAAACAAAAAAACACTCTCCTTACCTTTCCTCTTGCCAGCGTTGCTTCCTGCTCCGATCTCAGGCTCGGCTGCAGTCTGCCCGGGACACAGCAGGTGCGCGATGATATGACGTCATCGCGCACCTGCAGTGTCAGAGGCAGAGCGGGGAATGATGGGAGAGGGAGCGTCTGTAGACGCTCTCTCCTCCGTCATTGCATTTAACTGTACCGGCGTCTTAGACGCCGGTATAGTTGAATGCGACGGCGGGGGGGTGTGAGTCGGTGGCGGGGGGAGGCGGATCGAGCAGCCCATGACTGGCACCGGCTCTTCTGGCATTTGCCAGAGGTGCCCGATGGCCAGTCCGGCCCTGCTCTGACCTGCCGGCCCCGGGCCCCTGACCTGCCGGGCCCGGTCGCAGTGGCGACCGCTGCAACTGCGGTAGTTACGCCCCTGTCCATACTGTACAATGGCCACACATAGTGCTCTATACTGTACAATGGCCACACATGATGCTCCATACTGTACAATTGGCCACACATGATATTGCCTACAGTATAATGGCCACACATAGTTACTCCTACACACGCGGCTGAGCTCCGTACACATTGCACATGCGGCTCCCCTCCGTACACCTCGTACACACCCGGCTCCGCTCCGTACACCTTGCACACACGGCTCCGCTCCGTATACCTCGTACACACATGGCTACGCTCCGTACACCTCGTACACACACGGCTACGCTCCGTACACCTCGTACACACACGGCTACGCTCCGTACACCTCGTACACACACGGCTCCGCTCCGTATACCTCATACACACGGCTCCGCTCCGTACACCTTGCACACATGGCTCCGCTCCGTACACCTCGTACACACACGGCTCCGCTCCGTACACCTCGTACACACACGGCTCCGCTCCGTACACCTTGCACACACGGCTCCGCTCCGTACACCTTGCACACACGGCTCCGCTCCGTATACCTCGTACACACATGGCTCCGCTCCGTACACCTCGTACACACACGGCTCCGCTCCGCACACCTTGCACACACGGCTCCGCTCCGTATACCTCGTACACACATGGCTCCGCTCCGTACACCTCGTACACACACGGCTCCGCTCCGTATACCTCGTACACACATGGCTCCGCTCCGTACACCTCGTACACACACTGCTCCGCTCCATACACCTCGTACACACACGGCTCCGCTCCGTACACCTTGCACACACGGCTCCGCTCCGTATACCTCGTACACACATGGCTCCGCTCCGTACACCGGGGCCGGCAGGTCAGAGCAGGGCCGGACTGGCCATCGGGCACTTCTGGCAAATGCCAGAAGAGCCGGTGCCAGTCATGGGCTGCTCGATCCGCCTCCCCCCGCCACCAACTCACCCCCCCCGCCGTCGCATTCAACTATACCGGCGTCTATGATCTCCGTACACCTCGTACACACACGGCTCCGCTCCGTACACCTTGCACACACAGCTCCGCTCCGTATACCTCGTACACACATGGCTCCGCTCCGTACACCTCGTACACACACGGCTCCGCTCCGTACACCTTGCACACACGGCTCCGCTCCGTATACCTCGTACACACATGGCTCCGCTTCGTACACCTCGTACACACCCGGCTCCGCTTCGTACACCTCATACACACCCGGCTCCACCTTGTACACCTCATACACACCCAGCTCCGCCTTGTACACCTCATACACACACGGCTCCGCTCCGTACACCTCATACACACCCAGCTCCGCCTTGTACACCTCATACACACACTGCTCCGCTCCGTACACCTCATACACACCCAGCTCCGCCTTGTACACCTCATACACACACGGCTCCGCTCCGTACACCTCATACACACCCGGCTCCGCCTTGTACACCTCATACACACACGGCTCCGCTCCGTACACCTCATACACACCCAGCTCCGCCTTGTACACCTCATACACACACGGCTCCGCTCCGTACACCTCATACACACCCAGCTCTGCCTTGTACACCTCATACACACCCGGCTCCGCCTTGTACACCTCATACACACCCGGCTCCGCCTTGTACACCTCATACACACACGGCTCCGCTCCGTACACCTCATACACACCCGGCTCCGCCTTGTACACCTCATACACACACTGCTCCGCTCCGTACACCTCATACACACACTGCTCCGCTCTGTACACCTCATACACACACTGCTCCGCTCTGTACACCTCATACACACACGGCTCCGCTCCGTACACCTCATACACACACGGCTCCGCTCCGTACACCTCATACACACCCGGCTCCGCCTTGTACACCTCATACACACACGGCTCCGCTCCGTACACCTCATACACACACAGCTCCGCTCCGTACACCTCATACACACACAGCTCCGCTCCGTACACCTCATACACACACTGCTCTGCTACATCCACACAAACCCCTCCTGACCTCACACAAAAGCTTACCCTCCTCCAGCATGATGACAACCAGCACTGCACTACTGTCCTGCACTACACGGAAGCCCTTGATCATGTGACTCCGACTCCTCCCCTCCTGTGACCTCATCACAGGTCCTGTGCGCACAGAGCAGCTGCAGCCATAGTTGTGGTGTGCGGCTCTCTGCGGTGGAGGGGCTCTGCTGCCGTGACAAGTGCAGTCCCACCCGTGATCGCGCATGCACTGAGAGAGTGCACGCGCACCAGGGCCTGTAAAGAAGGTTTATAAAGGGCCGGCGGCCCATTTTGTAGCTCAGAGTTCTTAGGGGCCCCTAAGTACTGCGGGCCCCGTCGCAATTGCGACCCCTGCGACCGCGGTAGTTACGCCCCTGATAGTAGTTATATTCTTGTACATAGGGGGCAGTATTATAGTAGTTATATTCTTGTACATAGCGGCAGTATTATAGTAGTTATATTCTTGTACATAGGAGCAGAATTATAGTAGTTATATTCTTGTACATAGGGGCAGTATTATAGTAGTTATATTCTTGTACATAAAGGCAGTATTATAGTAGTTATATTCTTGTACATAGGGGCAGTATTATAGTAGTTATATTCTTGTACATAGGGGCAGTATTATAATAGTTATATTCTTGTACATAGGAGCAGTATTATAGTAGTTATATTCTTGTACATAGGAGCAGTATTATAGTAGTTATAGTCTTGTACATAGGGGCAGTATTATAGTAGTTATATTCTTGTGCATAGGGAGCAGTATTATAGTAGTTATATTCTTGTACATAGGGAGCAGTATTATAGTAGTTATATTCTTGTATATAGGGGGCAGTATTATAGTAGTTATATTCTTGGACATAGGGGGCAGTATTATAGTAGTTATATTCTTGTACATAGGATCAGTATTATAGTAGTTATATCTTTGTACATAGAAGCAGTATTATAGTAGTTAAATTCTTGTACATAGGAGCAGTATTATAGTAGTTATATTCTTGTACATAGGGGGCAGTATTATAGTAGTTATATTCTTGTACATAGGAGCAGTATTATAGTAGTTATAGTCTTGTACATAGGAGCAGTATTATAGTAGTTATATTCTTGTATATAGGAGCAGTATTATAGTAGTTATATTCTTGTACATGGGGGCAGTATTATAGTAGTTATATTCTTGTACATAGGAGCAGTATTATAGTAGTTATAGTCTTGTACATAGGAGCAGTATTATAGTAGTTATATTCTTGTATATAGGAGCAGTATTATAGTAGTTATATTCTTGCACATAGGAGCAGTATTATAGTAGTTATATTCTTGTACATAGGGGCAGTATTATAATAGTTATATTCTTGTACATAGGAGCAGTATTATAGTAGTTATATTCTTGTACATAGGAGCAGTATTATAGTAGTTATATTCTTGTACATAGGGGCAGTATTATAGTAGTTATATTCTTGTACATAGGGAGCAGTATTATAGTAGTTATATTCTTGTACATAGGGAGCAGTATTATAGTAGTTATATTCTTGTATATAGGGGGCAGTATTATAGTAGTTATATTCTTGGACAAAGGGGGCAGTATTATAGTAGTTATATTCTTGTACATAGGGGGCAGTATTATTGTAGTTATATTCTTGTACATAGGATCAGTATTATAGTAGTTATATTTTTGTACATAGGGGCAGTATTATATTAGTTATATTCTTGTACATAGGAGCAGTATTATAGTAGTTATATCCTTGTACATAGAAGCAATATTATAGTAGTTATATTCTTGTATATAGGAGCAGTATTATAGTAGTTATATTCTTGTACATAGGGGGCAGTGTCATGATCTCTGCAGGCAGAGATCATAGCAAGCCTATAGAGGGACAAGCTCTCGGAAGATGGAACTATACTGACCATGAACTAAGCCTGCCGCGCAACTAGAAATAGCCAGGTAGCATTTCCTATTTATCGCTAGATGCCCAGCTCTGGCCTAAGACCTAAATAGCTAGCAGAGGGAAATATAAGACCTGGCTCACCTCTAGAGAAATATTCCAAAGAAGACAGTAGCCCCCCACATATAATGACGGTGAGTTCAGATGAAACAACAAACGCAGCAGGAAAATAGTCTTAGCAAATTTGAGGTCCGCTTACTAGATAGCAGAAGACAGATAGTATACTTTCATGGTCAGCAGAAAAACACTAACAAAACACCATCCAGAGATTACCTTAAACTCTGGCATTAACTCATAACGCCAGAGTAGCAATCCCTGATCAACGAGAGCTTTCCAGACACAGTAACAAAACTTCAGCTGTGAACTGGAACAAATAGGCAAAACAAAACATGGACAAAAGTCCAACTTATCTAGTAGTTGTCTAGAAGCAGGAACAAGCACTGAGAGGCATCAGATAACATTGTTGACCGGCAAGAAACCACCAGAGAAATGAGCTTAAATAGCGACACCCAGTACTGATGGAATCAGGTGAAACAGGAAAGAGGATGACAAGTCCAATTCCACAAGCGGCCACCGGGGGAGCCCAGAATCCAAATTCACAACAGTACCCCCCCCTCAAGGAGGGGGCACCGAACCCTCACCAGATCCACCAGGGCGACCAGGATGAGCCCTATGGAAGGCACGAACAAGATCAGAAGCATGAACATCAGATGCATTGACCCAAGAATTATCCTCCTGGCCGTAACCCTTCCAGTTGACCAGATACTGGAGTTTCCGTCTGGAAACACGAGAGTCCAAAATTTTCTCCACAACGTACTCCAACTCACCCTCAACCAACACCGGAGCAGGAGGCTCAACTGAAGGTACAACAGGTACCTCATACCTGCGCAATAACGACCGATGAAAAACGTTATGAATGGAAAAGGACGCAGGGAGGTCCAAACGGAAAGAAACAGGATTAAGAATCTCCAATATTCTATAAGGGCCGATGAACCGAGGTTTAAACTTAGGAGAAGAGACCCTCATAGGGACAAAACGAGAAGACAACCACACTAAATCTCCAACACAAAGCCGAGAACCAACACGACGATGACGGTTGGCAAAACGCTGAGTCTTCTCCTGGGACAACTTCAAATTGTCCATAACCTGCCCCCAGATGTGATGCAATCTCTCCACCACCGCATCCACTCCAGGACAATCCGAGGATTCCACCTGACCGGAGGAAAATCGAGGGTGAAACCCCGAATTACAGAAAAACGGGGACACCAAGGTGGAAGAACTGGCCCGATTATTGAGGGCGAACTCTGCCAATGGCAAAAAAGCAACCCAATCATCCTGGTCAGCAGAGACAAAACACCTCAGATATGTCTCAAGGGTCTGATTAGTCCGCTCGGTCTGGCCATTAGTCTGAGGGTGAAAAGCAGATGAAAAAGACAAATCTATGCCCATCCTAGCACAGAATGCCCGCCAAAATCTAGACACAAATTGGGTACCTCTGTCCGAAACAATATTCTCAGGAATACCGTGCAATCGGACAACATTCTGAAAAAACAGAGGAACCAACTCAGAAGAAGAAGGCAACTTGGGCAGAGGAACCAAATGGACCATTTTAGAGAAACGGTCACAGACCACCCAGATGACAGACATCTTCTGGGAAACAGGCAGATCTGAAATAAAATCCATCGAGATGTGTGTCCAAGGCCTCTTAGGAATAGGCAAGGGCAACAGCAGTCCGCTAGCCCGAGAACTACAAGACTTGGCCCGAGCACAAACGTCACATGACTGCACAAAGACTCGCACATCTCGTGACAGAGAAGGCCACCAGAAGGATCTTGCCACCAAATCCCTGGTACCAAAAATTCCGGGATGACCTGCCAATGCAGAAGAATGTACCTCAGAGATGACTCTGCTGGTCCAATCATCCGGAACAAACAGTCTATCAGGCGGACAACGATCCGGTCTATCCGCCTGAAACTCTTGCAAGGACCGCCGCAGATCAGGAGAAACGGCCGACAAAATTACTCCCTCCCTAAGGATACCTGTGGGTTCAGAATTACCAGGAGAGTCCGGGTCAAAACTCCTAGAAAGGGCATCTGCCTTAACATTCTTAGAACCCGGTAGGTATGACACCACAAAATCAAAGCGAGAAAAAAACAAAGACCAGCGCGCCTGTCTAGGATTCAGGCGTCTGGCAGTCTCAAGATAAATCAAATTTTTGTGGTCAGTCAATACCACCACCTGATGCCTAGCCCCCTCGAGCCAATGGCGCCACTCCTCAAACGCCCACTTCATGGCCAAAAGCTCCCGATTCCCAACATCATAATTCCGCTCTGCGGGCGAAAATTTGCGAGAAAAGAAGGCACAAGGCCTAATGACGGAGCAGTCGGAACCTTTCTGCGACAACACTGCCCCAGCTCCGATCTCCGAAGCGTCAACCTCAACCTGAAAAGGCAGATTCACATCAGGCTGACGCAACACAGGGGCAGAGGCAAAACGGCGCTTAAGCTCCTGAAAGGCCTCTACAGCATGAGGGGACCAATTAGCAACATCAGCGCCTTGTCTGGTCAAATCAGTCAGTGGTTTAACGACATCCGAAAAACCAGCAATAAATCGGCGGTAAAAGTTGGCAAAGCCCAAAAATCTCTGAAGACCCTTAAGAGAGGAGGGCTGAGTCCAGTCACAAATAGCTTGCACCTTGACGGGATCCATCTCAATGGAAGAGGGAGAAAAAATATACCCCAAAAAGGAAATTTTCTGGACCCCAAAAACGCACTTAGACCCCTTCACACATAAAGAATTAGACCGCAGAACCTAAAAAACTCTCCTGACCTGCTGGACATGAGAGTCCCAGTCATCAGAAAAAATCAGAATATCATCCAGATATATTATCATAAATCTATCCAGAAAATCGCGGAAAATATCATGCATAAAAGACTGGAAAACTGAAGGGGCATTAGAAAGACCAAAAGGCATGACCAAATACTCAAAGTGGCCCTCGGGCGTATTAAATGCGGTCTTCCACTCATCCCCCTGCCTGATCCGCACCAAATTATACGCCCCACGAAGATCAATTTTAGAGAACCACTTAGCACCCTCTATACGAGCAAACAAATCAGTAAGCAATGGCAATGGGTATTGATACTTAACAGTGATCTTATTCAGAAGCCGATAATCAATACATGGTCTCAAAGAGCCGTCTTTTTTTGAGACAAAGAAAAACCCAGCTCCCAAGGGAGAAGAAGATGGACGAATATGTCCCTTTTCCAAAGACTCCTTTATATATTCCCGCATAGCAGCATGTTCCGGCACAGACAAATTAAACAAACGACCCTTTGGATATTTACAACCCGGTATCAAATCTATGGCACAATCGCACTCACGGTGCGGAGGTAACGACCCAAGCTTGGGTTCGTCAAAGACGTCTTGATAATCAGAGAGGAACTCAGGGACTTCAGAGGGAATGGACGACGAAATAGAAACCAAAGGTACGTCCCCATGAATACCCTTACATCCCCAGCTCAACACAGACATTGCTCTCCAGTCCAAGACTGGGTTGTGAGACTGCAACCATGGCAATCCCAGCACCAAATCGTCATGTAAATTATACAGCACCAGGAAACGAATAATCTCCTGGTGATCCGGATTGATACGCATGGTTACTTGTGTCCAGTATTGTGGTTTATTATTAGCCAATGGGGTGGAGTCAATCCCCTTCAGAGGAATAAGAGTCTCCAAAGGCTCTAAATCAAAACCACAACGATTGGCAAAGGACCAATCCATAAGACTCAGAGCGGCGCCAGAGTCAACATAGGCGTCCGTGGCAATGGATGACAAAGAGCAAATCAGGGTTACAGACAAAATAAACTTAGACTGAATGGTGCCAATGGAAACAGACTTATCAAGCTTCTTTGTACGCCTAGAGCATGCCGATATAACATGAGTAGAATCCCCACAATAGAAACACAATCCATTCTTCCGTCTAAAATTCTGTCGCTCGCTCCTGGACAGAATTCTATCACACTGCATACTTTCTGGCGTCTTTTCCATAGACACCGCCAGATGGTGCACCGGTTTGCGCTCCCGCAGACGCCTATCAATCTGAATAGCCATTGTCATGGACTCATTCAGACCTGCAGGCAAAGGGAACCCCACCATAACATCCTTAACGGCATCAGAGAGACCTTCTCTGAAAGTTGCCGCCAAGGCGCACTCATTCCACTGAGTAAGCACAGACCATTTACGGAATTTTTGGCAGAAAACTTCAGCTTCGTCTTGCCCCTGAGATAGTGCCATCAAAGTTTTTTCTGCCTGAAGTTCCAAATGAGGTTCCTCATAAAGCAAGCCCAAGGCCAGAAAAAACGCATCCACATCGCGTAACGCAGGATCCCCTGCTGGCAATGAGAAGGCCCAATCTTGAGGGTCACCCCTGAGCAAGGAAATCACAATCCTAACCTGCTGAGCAGGGTCTCCAGCTGAACGAGACTTCAGGGACAAATAAAGCTTACAATTATTTCGGAAATTCTGGAAGCTAGCTCTATTCCCTGTGAAGAACTCCGGCAAAGGAATTCTCGGCTCAGATACCGGAGCATGTACCACAAAATCTTGTAAATTTTGTACTTTCGTGATGAGATTATTCAAACCCGCAGTTACACTCTGGAGATCCATTATTGTCAGGTGCACACAGAGCATACAGAGATTAGGAGGAGAGAGAGAAAAAAGACTGCAGCAAGGCAGACTGGAGAAAAAAAAAAAAAAAAAAAAAAAAATTCCAGCAGACTTCTTATAACTCTCCTTTCTCAACCTGGGTCTTTAACACTTTATTGGCCGGTCAAACTGTCATGATCTCTGCAGGCAGAGATCATAGCAAGCCTATAGAGGGACAAGCTCTCGGAAGATGGAACTATACTGACCATGAACTAAGCCTGCCGCGCAACTAGAAATAGCCAGGTAGCATTTCCTATTTATCGCTAGATGCCCAGCTCTGGCCTAAGACCTAAATAGCTAGCAGAGGGAAATATAAGACCTGGCTCACCTCTAGAGAAATATTCCAAAGAAGACAGTAGCCCCCCACATATAATGACGGTGAGTTCAGATGAAACAACAAACGCAGCAGGAAAATAGTCTTAGCAAATTTGAGGTCCGCTTACTAGATAGCAGAAGACAGATAGTATACTTTCATGGTCAGCAGAAAAACACTAACAAAACACCATCCAGAGATTACCTTAAACTCTGGCATTAACTCATAACGCCAGAGTAGCAATCCCTGATCAACGAGAGCTTTCCAGACACAGTAACAAAACTTCAGCTGTGAACTGGAACAAATAGGCAAAACAAAACATGGACAAAAGTCCAACTTATCTAGTAGTTGTCTAGAAGCAGGAACAAGCACTGAGAGGCATCAGATAACATTGTTGACCGGCAAGAACAGGGCAGTTTCTAGCCCAAAAATGACACAGGGCGAGAGTAGGAAATTTCTCCCCCCCCCCCCCCCCCCCCGGCACCGAAAATAATAAACATTATTTTTGTGGGCTTGAGTAATAAATAGAGAGCAGGCTTGTATCTTCCCTTTTTTTAATAAATTATAATTTGCCTTTAACTTATATAGAACTTGGGGAAAAGGGACAAGTATGCTAATTATTAACGGTGAGAACAAAGTTGTAGGTAAATAATATCTATTAATTATTTTGGAAACAGATCCTAAAAATTGTAGGTTGCAGATTTATGAGAAACTGACTCTTCTAGATTTAGCCGCTGCAAAAGCATTAATAGCTTCCGAATAATTCAGCTTTTCTGCCAGTTCATTTTCTATTGATAAAATAGCAAGAGATGATAACCTCTCATCTGTCATTGTGGTACGAAGATATGTTTTTATCAGCTTCAGTTTGCTAAAGCTTCTCTCACTGCTTGCAACTGTAATCGGAATAGTTAGTAATATCCTCATGGCAATCCATATGTTTTTAAACAGGTCATGAGAGTGCGTGTAATTTATGTGCTTCAAAACCTCCAGTGGTGTTATAGAAGAATTTGAAATCATTGGCTGAATATGTTTTAATTCTTCCAGCAATTCATTGCCGTCAATGTCACATTGTAGTTTGTCTACCTCTGCAGTATGGCTTAGCATATTTTCCAACGATTTGCACATATTTTTAAGTTGTTCTTTTTCTGGCAAATCTTTAATGTTGTATAGAAAGCCCCAACATTTATTATGCTCAGACAGTTGTGAGAAACGCCTCTCCAGTGATGCAACCATGTTATCTACAAGAGGGTAGAAAACAGAAATCTTAAAATGTTGCTCTGCATCTGTAATTAACTCATCCTGACTTTCATAGTCAAACAATTTTTTTTTTTTACTGGGCCTTTTATTTATTGTAAATTTAGCTTCGATGCCCAAGTCTGTAGCCATTTCAGTGGCCACGGTCTTTGCAGATTCATAGCCAGAATCACGATATTCTTTTACAAATATGGTACACTTCTTCAACAAATCGTTGCATCGAGTCATCTCCATATTTTTTGACTGCATAGATTTACTTACGATTTGTACCTGAAATAAAAGGTCATACCATACTACCAGTGTGATTAGAAAGGCAAAGTCTTCCAACATCACTGACAGTGACTTTGCTTCAGAAGCAAGAGTGGGATCATCAACCTTTTGCTCCAAATCTAGGAGAGCCTCGTGAATTTCCGGATATTGATAGCGTACTGCCTTTAAGCTTTCAACACGGCATTCCCAACGAGTAGCACATACCTTCTTCAGCGTAAGATGCTTCACATGTTCACTTATTATACACCATCGTTTAGAAGATGATGCAAACAGGTTATAAAGCCTTTGTAACACACCGAACAGATTTACAGATTTTACCGATGATTTGGAAGCGTCACCTATAACCAAGTTTAAACTATGGCATCCACAGGGGTTAAAAAATGCCCGAGGATATTTTTTTAAGATTCTAGCCTGAACTCCTTTTTGCATGCCTATCATGTTGGCACCATTGTCATATCCTTGTCCTCGACAATTGTTCATGTCCAGGTCACATTTACTAATCTCTTCTAAAAGGAGATTGGCGAGACTTTCCCCAGATGTATCAGTAGCAGGACGATAGCCAATAAAATGTTCCTTTATTGCTACGTGATCATCATCTATATCAACAAATCTTAAGGTGTATGACAACTGTTCAGTGTGACCTGCATCTTGTGTGCAGTCCAACATTATTGAAAAATACTTAGATCTTTTGGCTTTTTCTAGAATACATTTCTTCACCTGAGAGGCCATCAAGCAGATAATTTCATTTTGAATTAAATTTCCACAGTAATGTGTATGGATTTCCTGGGAAGTAATTCGTTTTAAATGATCTCTCATTACTGGTTCAAATTTTCCAAGAAGCTCTATAAGCCCAAGGAAATGTCCATTATTTGGTGTAAACAATGTATTTGACGATCCTCGAAAAGCTAAATTATTGGTTGCCAGGTATACAGTTACTGCCATAACTCTTTCCAACACTTCTCGCCAGCGGTTATGTTCCTGTGTAATCTGGGTTTGCAAATCTTTATCAATTCCTGTATTTTTTTTAAGATTATTCTGTGCATCAATCCATGCATGACGTGAATTTACATGTGCAGCAGACAATTCATGTGTAGATAGGTATTCCCCAATATGTGCCCAGTTGCTGATGCCTATAGTCCCAAGCTTGGATTTTGGATTGTGATCAAACAACTTACAGCAGAAGCAGTACACTCTGTCTGCAGAAACAGAATATTGTAGCCATCGTCTGGGTACCTTCTCTCGATTTGGCAGCACAAGGAATCCATAAAATGAGGAAAAATGACGCTTTTCATTGTCCCTGGGGTATATGAAATCAGAGGCAGGCAGAGGTTGTGGTCCTTGGAGGACAATATGGTCTTTTACTTGACCCTTGATTGGTTTTGGCCACAATGCTATATCTTTATAGGTAAAGACATCCTTATTTGAACACTCTGAGTTATCTTCGGAAATGTCTGTAGAAAGAACATCATTTGTACTTCCAGACTCATGCGATGACACAGCTGTAACAGCCTCTGCAGGTTTAGGTGCAGTCTGCTCATTTTCAGATGTATTTATTGAACAAGATGTTTCAGACTCCAGTGTTGAAGACATCATTCTTGATTTGTGATGTTCATCTCCAGATTTGGGATCACGTTCTTCATGTGAAAAGTAGCTCAGACTTTGAGAGCCTGAACCTTGTGGTTCCGTTTCTGAAGAAACATATCCTGGGTGTGGTACTGCACTTTCTGTCTGCAAGTACATTGCCATTAATTTTGCACCTTTTGCATCTTCACTCTTCTTTTTTTGCTTTCTTTTTCGAAATTGTGCTCCTGAAGGCTTAGGAGGTGGCATTATAACTGGTCTTTAAAAAGAAAAGACAAAAATTTGACAGTAAAAGATATCATTTTATGTTATGCAATCATACAAGCAGAATGTTGAAATGTTTGTCTGGTGCAAAGAGTGCGCTGGGTGAGGATGCCACCAGACTGCCAAAGATGAGGTAAGTCAGCTGGGCCCCCTCCCGGGTTTCATGCTGTGGGGCATGCCAAATCAGCATGCCCCAAGGGTGGTTGGGGGGGGGGCAGGTGTGGGGGTCCCCATCCAAAAAAAAAGGCTAGCCCAACCCATCCCATCCCTCAGACCCCCTCACCTGTTCAGTGTGTCAGTGCCCTCTGCCCTCTGAGTCTGAGCGCGCTCAGACTGCTAAATGGGGCTGCTGGGAAGGGAAGGACTAATCCATAGGCAGGGGGTGGGCATTTTTGCTATACTGCTACCACTGTCAGACTAGACTGCAGCCTGTCCTGTCCAGCATTGAAATTGGCAACAGCCAGGCAGCCTAGTCTGACAGTGATAGTGTGTGTGCTTAGCTCTTTGATCACTGTCTCAGGGAGCGCCCGTGCTCAGCCGAGAGCGCGGCGCCCCTGCTATCAGTGTGGGAGTGGCCGAGCTGCCTCATCCTGGCTGTTCATTCTCGCTGTTCATCCAGCGCGGAGCGGAGGTGAGTGGCGGCGCCGAGGTGGCCGCAACCATTATGTGCGGTGCGGGGGGGGGGGCGCGGCGACGCGAGGCGATGATCTGACCGCTCAGCTGTCAGATTTGCAGCTGAGTTCGGGCAGGGCGCGCCCGCGCTCAGCACTGAGCGCGGCATCCGCGCCCCTGACAGCCCTTAAACAGCAGCAGCAGCGGGCAGGGGACCACCGGGGCCCGAGGCCTCTCCTGCGCCCCCCGGCCCCACGGCGCCCCGTGTGGCCGCCCTGCCCGCCCTGTTGAAGAAACGGCCCTGGGCAAGAAACCACCAGAGAAATGAGCTTAAATAGCGACACCCACTACTGATGGAATCAGGTGAAACAGGAAAGAGGATGACAAGTCCAATTCCACAAGCGGCCACCGGGGGAGCCCAGAATCCAAATTCACAACAGGGCAGTATTATAGTAGTTATATTCTTGTACATAGGAGCAGTATTATAGTAGTTATAGTCTTGTACATAGGAGCAGTATTATAGTAGTTATATTCTTGTATATAGGAGCAGTATTATAGTAGTTATATTCTTGTACATGGGGGCAGTATTATAGTAGTTATATTCTTGTACATAGGAGCAGTATTATAGTAGTTATAGTCTTGTACATAGGAGCAGTATTATAGTAGTTATATTCTTGTACATAGGGGGCAGTATTATAGTAGTTATATTCTTGTACATAGGAGCAGTATTATAGTAGTTATAGTCTTGTATATAGGAGCAGTATTATAGTAGTTATATTCTTGTACATAGTGGGCAGTATTATAGTAGTTATATTCTTGTACACAAGGGCAGTATTATAGTAGTTATATTCTTGTACATAGGGGGCAGTATTATAGTAGTTATATTCTTGTACATAGGAGCAGTATTATAGTAGTTATAGTCTTGTATATAGGGACAGTATTATAGCAGTTATATTCTTGTACATAGGGGCAGTATTATAGTAGTTATATTCTTGTACATAAGGGCAGTATTATAGTAGTTATATTCTTGTACATAGGGGGCAGTATTATAGTAGTTATATTCTTGTACATAGGGGCAGTATTATAGTAGTTATATTCTTGTACATAAGAGCAGTATTATAGTAGTAATATTCTTGTATATAGGGGCAGTATTATAGCAGTTATATTCTTGTTCATAGGAGCAGTATTATAGTAGTTATATTCTTGCACATAGGGGCAGTATTATAGTAGTTATATTCTTGTACATAAGAGCAGTATTATAGTAGTTATATTCTTGTATATAGGGGCAGTATTATAGTAGTTATATTCTTGTTCATAGGAGCAGTATTATAGTAGTTATATTCTTGCACATAGGGGCAATATTATAGTAGTTATATTCTTGTACATAGGAGCAGTATTATAGTAGTTATATTCTTGTACATAGGAGCAGTATTATAGTAGTTACATTCTTGTACATAGGAGGCAGTATTATAGTAGTTATATTCTTGTACATAGGAGCAGTATTATAGTAGTTACATTCTTGTACATAGGAGCAGTATTATAGTAGTTATATTCTTGTATATAGGAGCAGTATTATAGTAGTTATATTCTTGTACATATGGGCAGTATTATAGCAGTTATATTTTTGTACATAGCGGGCAGTATTATAGTAGTTATATTCTTGTACATAGGAGCAGTATTATAGTAGTTATATTCTTGTACATAGAGGCAGTATTATAGTAGTTATTTTCTTGTACATAGGAGCAGTATTATAGTAGTTATATTCTTGTACATAGGAGCAGTATTATAGTAGTTATATTCTTGTACATAGGAGCAGTATTATAGTAGTTATATTCTTGTACATAGGAGCAGTATTATAGTAGTTATATTCTCGTACATAGGAGCAGTATTATAGTAGTTATATTCTTGTACATAGGAGCAGTATTATAGTAGATATATTCTTGTACATAGGAGCAGTATTATAGTAGTTATATTCTTGTACATAGGGGCAGTATTATAGTAGTTACATTCTTGTACATAGGGAACAGTATTATAGTAGTTATATTCTTGTACATAGGAGCAGTATTATAGTAGTTATATTCTTGTACATAGAGGCAGTATTATAGTAGTTATATTCTTGTACATAGAGGCAGTATTATAGTAGTTATATTCTTGTACATAGGAGCAGTATTATAGTAGTTATATTCTTGTACATAGGAGCAGTATTATAGTAGTTATATTCTTGTACATAGGAGCAGTATTATAGTAGTTATATTCTTGTACATAGAGGCAGTATTATAGTAGTTATATTCTTGTACATAGAGGCAGTATTATAGTAGTTATATTCTTGTACATAGGAGCAGTATTATAGTAGTTATATTCTTGTACATAGGAGCAGTATTATAGTAGTTATATTCTTGTACATAGGAGCAGTATTATAGTAGTTATATTCTTGTACATAGGAGCAGTATTATAGTAGTTATATTCTTGTACATAGGAGCAGTATTATAGTAGATATATTCTTGTACATAGGAGCAGTATTATAGTAGTTATATTCTTGTACATAGGGGCAGTATTATAGTAGTTACATTCTTGTACATAGGGAGCAGTATTAGAGTAGTTATATTCTTGTACATGGGGCAGTATTATAGTAGTTATATTCTTTTACATAGGGGCAGTATTATAGTAGTTACATTCTGGTACATAGGAGCAGTATTATAGTAGTTATATTCTTGCACATAGGAGCAGTATTATAGTAGTTATATTCTTGTACATAGGGGGCAGTATTATAGTAGTTATATTCTTGTACATAGGGGCAGTATTATAGTAGTTACATTCTTGTACATAGGGAGCAGTATTAGAGTAGTTATATTCTTGTACATAGGGACAGTATTATAGTAGTTATATTCTTGTACATAGGGGCAGTATTATAGTAGTTACATTCTGGTACATAGGAGCAGTATTATAGTAGGTATATTCCTGTACATAGGGGCAGTATTATAGTAGTTATATTCTTGTATATAGGAGCAGTATTATAGTAGTTATATTCTTGTACATAGGAGCAGTATTATAGTAGTTATATTCTTGTACATAGGAGCAGTATTATAGTAGTTATATTCTTGTATATAGCGGCAGTATTATAGTAGTTATATTCTTGTATATAGCGGCAGTATTATAGTAGTTATATTCTTGTATATAGGAGCAGTATTATAGTAGTTATATTCTTGTACATAGGAGCAGTATTATAGTAGTTATATTCTTGTATATAGCGGCAGTATTATAGTAGTTATATTCTTGTATATAGCGGCAGTATTATAGTAGTTATATTCTTGTATATAGCGGCAGTATTATAGTAGTTATATTCTTGTACATAGGAGCAGTATTATAGTAGTTATATTCTTGTATATAGCGGCAGTATTATAGTAGTTATATTCTTGTATATAGCGGCAGTATTATAGTAGTTATATTCTTGTATGTAGGAGCAGTATTATAGTAGTTATATTCTTGTACATAGGAGCAGTATTATAGTAGTTATAGTCTTGTATATAGGAGCAGTATTATAGCTGCTGTGGTCTATTTCTCAGTATTATAGAAATTGATTTGTTTCACTTGTCAGCATGCAAATTAGTGATGTATCACTCTATGAAAGTGCAGATTTGACATGTCTCATTTTAGGATGATTGGTTCCCTTCTATTATGTGAGTAATCGTGTTCTCACCGAGCTTAAAAAGATACAAATACAATATTCTGCAATGTTTTTCACTTTTGCAGAAAATATTGTTACAATTTTGTGTCTTTAGGAAGCAGCTTTCTTTCTGTCGTCTATAGATCATCCTATGTCTCATTGACATCCTATGTCTATCCCAGTTTAAGCCATCCCAGTTGGCCAATTTTTGAGGAACAGGCGTGTTTGCTCCACAGAGGCCCGTTTTGAGGGACAGTCCGCCATCCTTACTGATAGATTTAAGGCCAGGGGGTATAGTCGCCAGTGCATTAGGGCAGGCTATGGTAGGGCTAAGTGTAACTAGGAGAGAGGACCTTTTGATACAACCCAATAAAAAGAATCGGGTGGGTGGATCGGAGATTAGGTTCATTTCCACCTCCAACTGCCACTGGGATCGGATCCGTGACATTCTGAATAAACATTGGCCAATTCTGCGGACGGACAGTGTTCTAGCAACACATTTACCTTCGTTCCCACTTATGGTGCAAAGTAGAGGTAGAAATTTGAAGGTCTGGTTGCAAGCCACTATGAGGCAAAACAGAAGTCACCTTTTTTTGCTAGATCCGCCCCCAGGGTTGGTTGTTTCCCTTGCGGCTCATGTGTCGCGTGTCCCAATATACTAAGGAGTAAGAGCTTTAAATCATCTGACGGTAGCAGGGAATATAGAATTCGAGAATACATCTCATGTAGCACCACATATGTGGTATATTATGCTACCTGTCCCTGCTCCTTCATTTATGTCGGATTGACATCCAGAGAGCTGAAGGTGCAGACACGCGAGCATGTCCGTGACATCATTGCCGCAAGGGAAATTACAGATGTGTCTACATTAAACACTATACCACGACACTTTCGGGTGTGCCACGGATCTGATCCCAGTGGTTTGAAGGTGAGGGGGATTGACAGAATCCATGGGGGCATCAGGGGTGGCAATCTAAACCAGCTTCTAGCACAGTGAGAGTGCAGGTGGATTGTCACCCTTGATACTATGGCCCCTAAAGGATTAAATGAAAAATTAAGTTTTGCCCCCTTCTTATAGGTATTAGGAATCTGTATATCTATTTTCTGTTCCACCACTCCTTCGTCCTCTTGAATGTGACATATTGATGGGTGTTTGCTACTGTATAACGCCCATATCGATATTTATTTATGTTTTGGTCTTCCATTTCTGTGCCCCATAATGAGTTAACCTCCTACTCTGATTTTAATATTGTCTTTTTAATTATTGTCTGTTCTTTCTTTTCTTTCTTACAGTTTGGTAGCATTAATTGCACCGCCGTAGTCCATCTGTCTTGAGACCGCATTTCCTAGCTGCCTGGGTTCACACATTCACATGTCGTACATGGAGGGTTAAAACGGATCCCCCTCTATTACCAGCACTATACTTTTGTTTTAAATTGTATTTCTAATCGTATTATATACTTTTTATTGTTGCTGTATCACTCCTTATATGTGTTGCACTATTGCACTTTTTCTATACACTTATGCTTAAATTAATGTATCCGCTCTGTTTGTATTATATATGCGGTCAATTAAGCTGTATTTTTTTCACTGCAAATATGCACTTTATATGGTATCGGGATATCCTCGATAATATGGCAGCATACATGGTCTCCAATAGAATGGACGGCGGCTGTGCGCACGCGCGCTTGTGACTGAATACTTTTCTGGCTTCCCGACGGCTATCTCCAACAGCTGCGCCTGTGTAATATCTGACGTCACCTGGTGGGATTCCGCCCTATACAGGTGCGACTGTGACGGCCGGAGAGGGGGCCGGTGCTCGGTCCCGAGTACGCATGCGCCGATATGCCGCTTACACTTCCGGTGTGCCCTATATTTAAACTACAATGAGCAGTCAATTTTTAACCCTCTTTGAGAAAGCTGACCGTGAAACGTGCGTCAGAGGGCCTGCCAGTGACACGGGGAGAGTCTTTTCTATCTCCTGAATGGGTGAATTATGATACTATATGACCCCAGTAGAGCATACTACGGAGGTGTATGTTTTACATACCCATATTTTCCGGCATATAAGACGACTGGGCGTATAAGACGACCCCCCAACTTTTCCAGTTAAAATATAAAATCTTCTTAAAAGTCGGGGGTCTTCTTATATGCCGTATGTCATCTTATAGGGCCGATGAATATGTGCCTTTTGGCGTGGGGAGTGGTCCTGATGACGAAGAGAGGGGGCGTCTCACAGTAAAGTGTGAGTGGAGTATATCCCCCTGTTACCTCATTGCGGCAGCGTGGGGGGTCTCTGTGCTGGGAGCGGCAGCTCCTCTTCGTGCCGTGGGTGCTCTGTGCCGTGGGTGCTGTGGGGTGGCGACGGCGCATCTTCTTCAGCGTCGGGGCTTCTCCGGCATCTCCTCCAGGCCCGGAGGCAGTCCGGCAGCCCCATTGCTGTGATGCGGTGGCCTCCGGGAAAATGGCCACTGCTCAGATTCAGATCTCGTCTCCCGAGATCTCGGGAGACGAGATCTGAATCTGAGCAGCGGCCATTTTCCCGGAGGCTGCGATGCGGTGGCCTCCGGGAAAATGGCCGCTGGGGGCGGCGCATGCTCAGATTCAGATCTCGTCTCCCGAGATCTTGGGAGACGAGATCTGAGACTGAGCAGCAGCCATTTTCCCGGAGGCCACCGCATCACAGCAATGGGGCTGCCGGTGCCACCGGGCCTGGAGGAAATGCCGGAGGAGCCCCGACGCTGCAAGAAGATGCATCCCCGCCGCCGCACCACAGCACCCACGGCACGAAGATGTGCCGCCGCCCCACAGCACAGAGCACTCACGGCACAAAGAGGAGCTGCCGCTCCCAGCATAGAGACCCCCACGCTGCCGCAATGAGGTAATAGAGGGATATACTCCACTCACACTTTACTGTGAGACGCCCCCTCTCTTAGTCATCGGGACCACTCCCCCCCACCCACCATATGCACATTTTATCTGTACCCGGCGTATAAGATGACCCCCGACTTTTAAGAAGATTTTGAGGGGTTAAAAAGTCGTCTTATACGCCGGAAAATACGGTAACTATATGCTTTACAGCCTGCTTTTGACTTTAGGCTTTCTCCTATAGGCTATTGGGATAAACATACGAGATTGATGTACATCCCCTTCGGGACTATTAGACCCCCTGTGCCGCTGGCATACCTACGGGTTCTCATTTGTATGTTCTCCTTATTTATTTATATGTGCTATTGTAGCAATTTTTATGTCTATGATCATTGTTATTTATTGGTAAAATAAAGAGATTTACATGCTTTTTGAACATGTGTTCTGGGATTTTTTTACTCCGGTTGTTTGTGATTAATGCTTTTTGGAGTTTCCCGGCCAGCCTTTTAGGTGTGGTTAGCATTAGTAGGGGAGCAATATCTTCGTGCTCTCAGCCATTAACCCATTATAGACTTTGTGGTTCTTGTGTGTATCATCCTATGTAGGTGTAATATATTTCTTGTGTACCCGATGTTCCAGGATTTGCTTCCATCATTTTTTCTTTGATCGTCTGGTGTTTCTTCTGTATTTTCTGTGTCTGTGTAGGATTCCCTTTCTAATAACTGATTCCGTCTTCTTTGTACAATTAATATTATTTACAATCCTCGGGCTTTCTGCTCATATCCAGATAATGGCTTTCATCCTCACTGAGCGCTGCCAGAGGGAGAGACCATCTGGGGCAGTTTCTTTTTCTCGCAGAGCTGTCGGGAAACAAATGCCCCTTGTTTTTGCCAACATTAATTGTTAAAGCTATTCAAGTGTCAAAACGTTAAATTTTTAAATTGTTACATTATCACTTTTACATGTCTATTTTTACACATCATATGTGATGGTGTGATATGCTATGTGGGTATCATTTTGTGTATATTTCTATTTTACTTATTTTCATGGTGTTGAGTTGTTATTTGCCATCTGATATTCTCCCCACAGTTCTGTATTGTTATCTCTCCACAGGGTCAGTGAATAATGTTGTTTGCTAATATCCTAATGACATGTTGACCTAGCTTGTTGAAACAATGAGCCCCTGTGACCCACCACACCTGTGAATGAGGAGGTGAGACACAGACCAGTCTTGTTTGGAACTGTGAAGTGAACACAGCACATCAGAGAGAGAAAGAAGGGAATATGGACTGTTATCCTCTGTGCTGGATTGTTGGATTTTTATCCTGTAACTGAACTGCATTTGTGTTCTGGACTATTTTATCCTTTGCGTGGTGGATTATATGGACCTTTCGTGTTTTGCCTAAATAAAGGTCTTGGAATTGTTCACTATTCTCTTGCTCTGTTGATTGTGTGATACCGGAGAAGGAACCTGTGACAACTGGTGGCAAGCAGCGGGATCAACAGAGCGTAACCTAATGGAGAACCACACACAGAGTGAGTACAGAAATTGGACTGTATCCAGTTTACAGGAGAAAGCCAGAGACCTGGGCCTGAACTACCAGGGACTGACTAAAGAGGCCTTAATCGATCTACTGGTGGGTGCTAGCCAGACCACCTACTCCCGTATGTCTGAAGGACGAGCACTGGAGACAAGGACCCCCACCCCAAAAAGCCAGTGGGTGGTGTGGTACAAAGAAGAGATGGCGGTTCTGGGCCCAGGCGTGTCTCAGGAGTGTAAGGAGGAGGCTGCCCGCCAGGCACAACGGAGACAAGAAGCAATGGAGCTTGAAAGAGGGAGTAACGCAATGTGGAATGTAAACCCAATGATTTGGGAGCCTGTACGGATCACCCGGACAGAGTTTAAGCCATTTGGTGAGGCTTCCGGAGATGTGGAGGGGTTCTTCAAGGACTTTGAGCAGCAGTGTGCTGTGATGGAGGCGCCCCACTCTGGCTGGATGCGTTTGTTAGTGGGACTCCTGAACGGTAGCTTGGCGGAGGCTTACCGAACCATTGACTCCCAGCAGAACCAGGATTATAACATTGTAAAGCGGACTATCCTGGATTACCATGCTATCACCCCAGACTCATATAGGGCCAAGTTCCGAGACCTCCCATACACTACGGGGGGATCATTTAGGATGTATGCACATAAGATGTCCCAGGCATGTCGAAGATGGCTGGAAGCAGAAAACGCCTTTACTGTGGAAGATGTTATACAGGCGTTCCTTATAGAACAATTTCTTGCCAAGTGCCCCGCAGAGGTACGGGAATGGGTCTGGGAGCGCACGCCATGTACCGTGGATAGAGCTGCAGCCCTGGCCGATGAAGCCCTTACTATCTGACCGCAATGGAGGAAGCTTCTGGACAATGAACCACGGCCTTCTCCCATGCCCCGTCCTCCTCCAATTATATCTGCCCCTCCACCCAGCCGCAGGCCGATGACAATCACAGCTCACAATCCTGGGCCCCAACAGACCACAACCTGGGGGTATCACAGAGAGATGTTATGGGTGTGGGCAACCTGGACATTTGCAGTTTGGCTGTCCCTCAAGGATTCGGAGGGAGCCCCACGCAGCCCCACCTCGTCCAGTGCATCTTGTGCACTCCATCCCGCTTGAGGAAGAGCTACCACCACCCCCACCAGAGTGGACCACCGACCACGGCACCATAGATACCCCTACTTACGGTGTCGCATGGACTTACGGTGGATGCCGCATCCCTTCAGACCACACACACAGGCTCCAGAACCTCTAAAGGGCACTCGCTGGATCTCTACACAGTCCTGAGACACAGTCTGTGTCCACCATCTCCCATGAATCTACTGAGATTTCACAATCCTGGTGGTCTGCCTGGTGTCGACCATATTTTACTACTGTGACTGAGGAAGGTCCGAATATTAGGACCAAAACGTTTCTGTTGTTTAACGTGGACACAATTAAACCACTAACAAAAGTTAAGTTAGAGTGCTGAGTTTTTTACTACAATTTATGGTATTGGAACCTACTCAGGCACCTCACTATTAGGCTGTGCACGCGCTTATCTTTCTAATCCCATCACTGGGGTCTGACACCCGGCACCTCCACCGATCAGCTGCCATCAGCCGCATGTGCACAGTGTACAGAGCCAGGACTCCACGGCGCCCAGCACTGTGTAGTGGCCGCAGTGCGGAACTGCAGCTTAGCCTCTGATACATTCAATAAATAATAGTTTCATACTGAAATAACACCTAAAAATACTTAGTCTAAAAAAAGCCCATTTGAGCCTCTATTGAACATTGGGAAATATTTCCCAGTATGACAAACGGCCATAATACCCCATAGTATAAAAAGTTTACATAATACTTTTTTTTTTGTTTATTTATCTTTTAAATAAATTCTGCTACATTGTACTTATTCGTTCTCTGCTCCACATTAAAAATTGTAATATCCCAGAATATTGTATCTGGTCATCATTTTGTTACTTGTTGTCGTAAATCAAATTTCCAATCAAATTTTGGGAAAATCAAAATAAATTTGTTTTAAAATCAATTCGCTCATCCGTACACTTGTTGCCTCTTTCCCCCGAGAAAGTTATTTTTTTTGTAACTTAGATACATGTATTTGATGCTTAAAAAAGTCATTTTTGCAATCAAGTTTTATTACAAATGTTGCATCGTTTGACTTTTACAGACTTTTTCTTTTCTATTTTGATAAGGTCTGTGGTCATAATTCAGCAAGGAGAAGTTAAAAAAATAAGATAAAAAAAAAGTTTCAAACTTCTAGAAAACGTTTGTGTTTTGGGGCATAAAAGTATTTACATAGATTTTTCTGGCTAACAAGGTACCACAGAATTATTTTGTGTGTGAAAGCTCCTGTAAGAAAGTCATAACTCACTGACACTAGGGGCCAACGGAAGGTGAGTATATAACTATTTTTTATTTTAATTATTTTTTTTAACAGGGATATAATGCCCACATTGCTATATACTACGTGGGCTGTGTTATATACTGTGTGGGCTGTGCAATATACTACGTGGCTGTGCAATATACTACATGGGCTGTGCAATATACCACGTGGGCTGTGCAATATACTACGTGGGCTGTGCAATATACTACGTGGGCTGGGCGATATACTACGTGGGCTGTGCAATATACTACGTGGCTGTGCAATATACTACATGGGCTGGGCAATATACTATGTGGGCTGTGCAATATACTACATGGGCTGGGCAATATACTACGTGGGCTGGGCAATATACTACGTTGCTGTGCAATACACTATGTGGGCTGGGCAATATACTACATGGGCTGTGCAATATAATACGTCGGTTGTGCAATATACTACGTGGCTGTGCAATATACTACATGGGCTGGGCAATATACTACGTGGGCTGTGCAATATACTGCGTGGGCTGTTTTATATACTACGTGGGCTGTGCTATATACTACGTGGGCTGTGCAATATACTTCGTGGGCTGTGCTATATACTACGTGGGCTGTGCTATATACTCCATGGGCTGTGCTATATACTACATGGGCTGTGCAATATACTATGTGGGCTGTGCAATATACTATGTGCCTGTGCAATACACTGCGTGGGCTGTGCAATATAATGCATGGGCTGTGCTATATACTGCATGGGCTGTGCAATATACTTCGTGGGCTGTGCAATGTACTATGTGGGCTGTGCAATGTACTACGTAGGCTGTGCAATGTACTACATGGGCTGTGCAATATACTACGTGGGCTGTGCAATATACTACATGGATGTGCAATATACTACGTGGGCTGTGCAATATACTACGTGGGCTGTGTTATACATTACGTGGCCTGTGTTATACACTAAGTGGCCTTTGTTATATACTACGTGGCCTGTGTTATATACTGAATGCATGGGCTGTTATATGCTACGTGGCTGTGTTATATGCTATGTGGGCTGTTATACACTCCATGGGCTGTGCTATATAGTACGTGGCTGTGCTATATACTCCGTGGGCTGTGCTATATACTCCGTGGGCTGTGCTATATACTACATGGCTGTGCTATATTCTACGTGGCTGTGCAATATACTACGTGGCTGTGCTATATACTACGTGGCTGTGCAATATACTACGTGGCTGTGCAATATACTACGTGGCTGTGCAATATACGTGGCTGTGCTATTTACTGCGTGGGCTGTTATATACTACGTGGCCAGCTGCGAACAATCAGCGACATGCGCAGTCTGGCCGCGAATTGGCGCGGGTTTTGAACCACACTTCGCTAATTGGTCGCGGCCGGCCGAATCCTGTGTATTCAATGTATTATTCTAAAATCTTCATAAATAAACTACATACATATTCTAGAATACCCGATGAATCGGGCTACCATCTAGTATATATATATATATATATATATATATATATATCTTTGCTCTTATGTAGTGCACCACCCAAGATAAAGGAAAAGATATTGTATTTTTTACATTATATCAAATAATGAACTGGACCTTTTATGTAGAGGAGAAAGGCAGTGTGAATAGAGCTTTACATGTTGTCCAGTTCAATACTTTATATTCTGGATTTCCTGGCAAACAGGACATGGAGGTGCCTATATCTGGCTCTTTGTGCTCCCTTACAATGTGCTCGTCTCCGCTCGGTTCCAGCTGGATTCACATTGAGTTTTGTACATCTGTTTCTTGATGGCGGTGAGAGCTGCCAATTCCTCCTTAGCTATTGTTAAATTAAGATCACAGGTAAAAACGTATTGTCTGCCGCAGCGGCGCTGCTCTGCCTCTAACATAGGAATGAACTGTAAAATGATGCTGGATTGTGTAGATGGAAGAGGATTTTCCCTCTAAGTGATTGGAGTTATTGATTGGATTCTAATTGTTTTGTTGATCAAACCCTAAACTAGGGAACCTGTCATATACACTGCTCTACCAGCAATTATCAATTTACTGCAGTCTGGGACATACATAGAAATTATGGGGCCCCATAGTAAGAGTTCTATTTGGCCCCACCCCCCAAAAAAAAACTAAAACCTTAATATTTGGCAGAGTTTCACAAGAGCATATAATTTTCCTCTTACATAGTCCTCCATACAGTATTATAGGTACCACATAGTCCTCCATATAGTATTATAGGCACCAAACAGTCCTCCATACAGTATTATAGGCACCAAACAGTCCTCCATACAGTATTACAGGTACCACATAGTGCTCCATATAGTATTATAGGCACCAAATAGTCCTCCATACAGTATTATAGGTACCACATAGTCCTCCATACAATATTATAGGTACCACGTAGTCCTCCATACAGTATCATAGGTACCACATAGTCCTCCATACAATATTATAGGTCCCACATAGTCCTCCATACAGTATTATAGGTCCCACATAGTCCTCCATGCAGTATTTTAGGTCCCACATAGTGCTCCATACAGTATTATAGGTCGCACATAGTCCTCCATACAGTATTATAGGTCCCACATAGTCCTCCATACAGTATTATAGGTACCACATAATTCTCCATACAGTATTATAGTTACCACATAGTCATCCATACAGTATTATAGGTACCATATAGTCCTCCATACAATATTATAGTTATCACATAGTCCTCCATACAGTATTATAGGCACCAACCAGTCCTCCATACAGTGTAATTGGCACCACATAGTCCTCCATACAGTATTATAGGCACCACATACTTCTCCATACAGTATTATAGTTACCACATAGTCCTCCTTACAGTATTATAGGTGTCACGATTCACACCGTGACTGTCAAGATCCCTTAGCCGCGGCCAGCAGTTTGTCACAAAATCCACAGGGATTCCTGACCACTGCCACCAATATGTCACGGATTGGGGTGACTTTAGACCAACAGACGGCTATCACATGTGCAGGGGGGCTTATCTTAGTTATCCCTCCACTGCCACAATGTGATAAAAAAAACACACACAAGGCTATTGACCTCTTAGTTTACAGCAGGGGCTTATTTTAGGTATCCCACTGCTCTTCAATATACCATGAACTGCAGGGATTTGTGTATATCCCGCTTACAGTTCCACTTAACACTTGCAGCTCTCTGGCGCCCCCCTTACCGTCAGGTCAGATTAGGTACTGCACCTAGGGTAATTAGTCGCCAGAAAGGCTGCCTGCTATGCACTGGCTATTGGGCACGCTGCAGCGACGCGATAAACTACTCCCGCTCAGGCAGGAACAATAATTATCAAGCCGCAGTCGCTACAGTGACACCCAAAGGCCTGCACAGTACACGGTATTACTGCCACCAGCTTCGATTCAACGGGTCCGAAGCTAACCCAAAACAGTAGCGTAAATTCCCTTCAAGAAGACTTCGGGTACGTTTTTAGAGCATGGAGAGAGAACTGTCATGAAATAATATACCCCACAAAATGTAGGCAGTGCTTTATCAAAATATGTTACAAAGATGTTACAAATGAGACAATTGCAAATATGTACAAGGTAATTATAAAAAAACAGGGAATAACATGAGAAATAACACTTACAGTTGTTCAAAGCATTGCAGGCAACAGGCTAGGGGGACTTTCCATCTATCCCAGTGCATCAGGGCGTGCACTCTGGGCTCTTCAGGTAGAAACTCAAATCTCAAATCTTGGACGCCGGCCAGCACTTAAAACCTACAGCCTGTGACCTCACAGAAAGGGCTGGCTTTTCCAATCCCTCCTACCTCTTCCTTTTTACTAACAGGGCATGAAATATATCTGATGCCCGTAACTTCGCTCCAGAACATGTCATAGTCATATCAAACCCAGCATTCATCTCAGATTAACGAGAGCATTCTAATGAGATCAAATATGTCCTATCTGGGATACATATTTGCAGAGAAATCCCTACTTCTTTATTAGATGGAGTTAGAAGCCCGTGTTTCGAGGGATGGGCAGATCCTCCGAGTGTGATTATGATGATATATTTTTGAGTTCCTATCTCCCATGGTTGGCCTAATATCTTACAAAAACAGAACAAAAGACTTTCATGATTCTGGAAGTTTCTCATCCAGTTATAGCTGGACAAGAGCTTACACAGCAGGAAATGCCGGTCGTAAATACCTTGGAGGGGGCTGAGGCTTGGCAGCTGAAGTCAGGCATTTGCAGCTAGAAGCAATAAAACTTGTACACTCATTGACAAGACAGGCTGAACACAGAGTGAAGGGGGGGTCACTGCCCACCCTATGTGTGCTGGCAGAGAAACTAACTTATATGATATTTCATACCATATCGTGACAATAGGTACCACATAGTCTTTCATACAGTATTATAGTTACCACATAGTCCTCCATACAGTTTTAAAGTTATCACATAGTCCTCCATACAGTATTATAGGTACCACATAGTCCTTCATACAGTATTATAGTTACCACATAGTCCTCCATACAGTATTATAGGTATCACATAGTCCTCCACACAGTATTATAGGTCCCACATAGTCCTCCATACAGTATTATAGGCACCACATAGTCCTCCATACAGTATTATAGGTCCCACATAGTCCTCCATACAGTATTATAGGTCCCACATAGCCCTCCATACAGTATTATAGTTACCACATAGTCATCCATACAGTATTATAGGTACCATATAGTCCTCCATACAATATTATAGTTATCACATAGTCCTCCATACAGTATTATAGGTCCCGCATAGCCCTCCATACAGTATTATAGTTACCACATAGTCATCCATACAGTATTATAGGTACCATATAGTCCTCCATACAATATTATAGTTATCACATAGTCCTCCAAACAGCATTATAGGCACCACATAGTTCTCCATACAGTATTACAGGTACCACATAGTCCTCCATACAGTATTATAGGCACCACATAGTCCTCCATACAGTATTATAGGTCCCACATAGTCCTCCATACAGTATTATAGGTCCCACATAGCCCTCCATACAGTATTATAGTTACCACATAGTCATCCATACAGTATTATAGGTACCATATAGTCCTCCATACAATATTATAGTTATCACATAGTCCTCCATACAGTATTATAGGCACCAACTAGTCCTCCATACACTGTAATTGGCACCACATAGTCCTCTGTTGTGAACTCTGTTTTTGGGCTCCCTCTTGTGGTCACAAGTGGTACTGTGTGAGTGTTGTCTTTGGGCTCCCTCTGGTGGCTCTTTGTGTCATTCTGCAGGTCTGAGGTTGGATCAGCTGTCTCGTTAGCTGGTTCCTATTTAGCTCACCTGGACTATCAGTTGTTGCCTGCTGTCGTTGTATTCAGTGCTATTCTGTTTGCTCCTGTCTACATCCGTTGCCAGTCTCTCCAAGAGAAGCTAAGTTCTGTTTGCTTATTCTTGCTCATCTGTGTTCAATATGTTCCTAGAATATTATGAGTTTTGTCCAGCTTGCTAATATGTGATTTCCCTGCTTGCTGGTGCTCTGGGGTGCTGAGTTGCTCCCCCCACATCGTTAGTTGGTGTGGGGGTTCTCGCATTCTCTGCGTGGATATTTTTGTATAGGGTTTTTTTACTGACCGCACAGATCCCTTGCTATTTTCTGCTATCTAGTGTTAGCGGGCCTCATTTGCTGAACCTGTTTCATCTCTGCGTTTGTCTTTTCCTCTTAACTCACCGTTATTATTTGTGGGGGGCTGTTCTATTTCTTTGGGGTTATTTCTCTGAGGCAAGTGAGGTCTTTACTTTCTCTTTAGGGGTAGTCAGTTTCTCAGGCCATGAAGAGACGTCTAGGATTTCAGGAAACGTTCCACGGCTACCTTTAGTGTGTTTGGTTAGGATCAGCTTTGCGGTCAGTCCAGTTACCACATCCCCAGAGCTCGTCCTATTGTCTCTGACTTAGCTGGTTAGATTTGTGATCCTAAGCCACTGGGATCATAACAGTACAGCAGGCCTGAAAAGTGTTTAATGCATCGCAGAAGTGGGATAAGAGAAGTCCTGAGTACAATTTTTTTTTTTTTTTCCTCTCCCTTTGCTGCAGTCTGTCCAGCTTCTCTCATCCCCTTAATCTCTGGGTGGCTTTGAGTTCAGCTGCAGACATGGATATTCAGAGTCTGACTTCTAGTGTGGATCATCTTGCTGCAAGGGTGCAAAGCATTCAGGATTTTGTTGTTCACAGTCCTATGTCTGAGCCAAAAGTACCTATTCCTGAGTTGTTTTCTGGAGATAGATCTGGGTTTCTGAATTTTAAGAATAATTGTAAATTATTTCTTTCTTTGAGACCTCGTTCCTCTGGTGATTCCGCTCAGCAAGTTAAAATTGTTATCTCCTTGTTACGTGGCGACCCTCAAGATTGGGCTTTCTCCCTGGCGCCAGGAGATCCTGCATTGCTGAATGTGGATGCGTTTTTTCTGGCGCTTGGACTGCTTTATGAGGAACCTAATCTTGAGAACCAGGCAGAAAAGGCCTTGCTGGCTCTCTCTCAGGGCCAGGATGAAGCTGAGGTGTATTGTCAAAAATTTCAGAAATGGTCGGTGCTTACTCAATGGAATGAGTGTGCCCTGGCTGCAAATTTCAGAGAAGGTCTTTCTGAAGCCATTAAGAATGTTATGGTGGGGTTCCCTACGCCTGCAAGTCTGAATGACTCAATGGCTTTGGCCATTCAGATTGATCGGCGTTTGCGGGAGCGCAAATCTACGCACCATCCGGCGGTGTTTTCTGAACAGAGACCTGAGTCTGTGCAATGTGACCGAATTCTGACCAGAATTGAGTGGCAAAATCATAGACGTCAAAATGGGTTGTGCTTTTACTGTGGTGATTCAACTCATGTTATCTCAGCATGCTGTAAGCGCGTTAAAAAAAATCGCTAAATCTGTCACCGTTGGTACTATACAGCCTAAATTCATTTTGTCTGTTACTTTAATTTGTTCTTTGTCATCCTACTCGGTTATGGCTTTTGTGGATTCGGGTGCTGCCCTGAACCTGATGGATGTGTCGTTTGCCAGGCGCTGTGGTTTTGTTCTGGAGCCTTTGGAATTCCCTATTCCACTGAGGGGTATTGATGCTACACCATTGGCTGAGAATAAGCCTCAGTATTGGACTCAAGTGACCATGTGTATGACTCCTGTACATCAGGAGGTGATTCGCTTTCTTGTGCTGCATAATCTGCATGATGTTGTCGTGTTGGGTCTGCCATGGCTGCAGGCCCATAATCCAGTTCTGGATTGGAAAGCTATGTCTGTTTCAAGTTGGGGTTGCCAGGGGATTCATGGCGATGCTCCTTTGGTGTCAATTGCTTCTTCCACTCCTTCTGAGGTCCCTGAGTTTTTGTCAGACTACCAGGATGTATTTGATGAGCCCAGATCCGGTGCCCTGCCTCCTCATAGGGACTGTGATTGTGCTATAAATTTGATTCCTGGTAGTAAGTTCCCCAAGGGACGACTTTTTAATTTGTCTGTACCAGAACATGCCGCAATGCGGAGTTATTTAAAGGAGTCTTTAGAGAAGGGACATATTCGCCCGTCCTCCTCCCCTCTTGGTGCAGGATTCTTTTTTGTGGCCAAAAAGGATGGTTCTCTGAGACCTTGTATAGATTATCGTCTTCTAAATAAAATCATGGTCAAATTTCAGTATCCTTTGCCATTATTATCTGATCTGTTTGCTCGGATTAAGGGGTCCAGTTGGTTCACCAAGATAGATCTTCGTGGTGCATATAACCTTGTGCGTATTAAGCAGGGGGATGAATGGAAAACAGCATTTAATACGCCCGAGGGCCATTTTGAGTACTTGGTGATGCCTTTTGAACTCTCTAATGCTCCTTCTGTGTTCCAGTTATTCATGCATGACATCTTCCGAGAATATCTGGATAAATTTATGATTGTGTATCTGGATGACATTTTGGTCTTTTCAGAGGACTGGAAGTCCCATGTGAAGCAGGTCAGGATGGTATTTCAGGTCCTGTGTGCTAATGCCTTATTTGTGAAGGGCTCAAAATGTCTGTTCGGAGTACAGAAGGTTTCCTTTTTGGGTTTTATTTTTTCTCCTTCTACTATTGAGATGGACCCAGTCAAGGTCCAGGCTATTCATGACTGGACTCAGCCTACATCTGTTAAGAGTCTTCAGAAGTTCTTGGGTTTTGCTAATTTTTACCGTCGCTTCATTGCTAATTTTTCTGGCGTGGTTAAACCCTTGACGGATTTGACCAAGAAGGGTTCTGATGTGACTAATTGGTCTCCTGCGGCCGTGGAAGCCTTTCGGGAGCTGAAGCGCCGGTTTTCTTCGGCTCCAGTTTTGTGTCAGCCTGATGTCTCTCTTCCTTTTCAGGTCGAGGTTGATGCTTCTGAGATTGGAGCAGGGGCTGTTTTGTTGCAGAGAAGCTCTGATGGCTCTGTGATGAAGCCTTGTGCTTTCTTTTCAAGAAAGTTTTCGCCTGCCGAGCGGAATTATGATGTTGGTAATCGGGAGTTGTTGGCTATGAAGTGGGCATTTGAGGAGTGGCGACATTGGCTCGAGGGAGCTAAGCATCGTGTGGTAGTCTTGACTGATCACAAAAATCTGATTTATCTCGAGTCTGCCAAGTGGCTGAATCCTAGACAGGCTCGTAGGTCGTTGTTTTTCTCCCGTTTCGATTTCGTGGTCTCGTACCTGCCTGGTTCGAAGAACGTGAAGGCTGATGCTCTTTCTAGGAGTTTTGTGCCTGACTCTCCGGGAGTTTCAGAGCCGGCTGGTATCCTCAGAGAGGGAGTGATTTTGTCTGCCATTTCCCCAGATTTGCGACGAGTGCTGCAGAAATTTCAGGCGGATAAACCTGACCGTTGCCCACCAGAGAGACTGTTTGTCCCAGATAGATGGACCAGCAGAGTTATTTCCGAGGTTCATTCTTCGGTGTTGGCGGGCCATCCTGGGATTTTTGGTACCAGGGATTTGGTGGCTAGGTCCTTCTGGTGGCCTTCCTTGTCGCGGGATGTGCGTTCCTTTGTGCAGTCCTGTGGGATTTGTGCTCGGGCTAAGCCTTGCTGTTCTCGTGCCAGCGGTTTGCTTTTGCCTTTGCCTGTCCCGAAGAGGCCTTGGAAGCACATTTCCATGGATTTTATTTCGGATCTTCCAGTCTCTCAGAGAATGTCTGTCATCTGGGTGGTGTGTGATCGTTTTTCCAAAATGGTCCATTTGGTGCCCTTGCCTAAGTTGCCTTCCTCCTCCGATTTGGTTCCTCTATTTTTTCAGAATGTGGTTCGCTTGCACGGCATCCATGAAAATATTGTGTCTGACAGAGGATCCCAGTTTGTGTCCAGATTTTGGCGGATCTTTTGTGCTAAGATGGGCATTGATTTGTCTTTTTCGTCGGCCTTCCATCCTCAGACGAATGGCCAAACCGAGCAAACTAATCAGACCTTGGAAACTTATTTAAGATGTTTTGTTTCTGCTGATCAGGATGATTGGGTGACTTTTTTGCCATTGGCCAAGTTTGCCCTTCATAATCGGGCTAGTTCTGCTACTTTGGTTTCGCCTTTTTTCTGCAATTCTGGTTTTCATCCTCGTTTTTCCTCGGGTCAGGTTGAACCTTCTGACTGTCCTGGGGTGGATTCTGTGGTGGATAGGTTGCAGCAGATTTGGAACCATGTGGTGGACAATTTGAAGTTGTCACAGGAGAAGGCTCAGCGCTTTGCCAACCACCGTCGCGGTGTGGGTCCCCGACTTCGTGTTGGGGATTTGGTATGGCTGTCTTCTCGGTATGTTCCTATGAAGGTCTCCTCTCCTAAATTCAAGCCTCGCTTCATTGGTCCTTATAAGATTTTGGAAATCCTTAACCCGGTGTCATTTCGTTTGGACCTCCCAGCGTCGTTTGCCATTCATAACGTGTTCCATAGTTCTTTGTTGCGGAGGTATGTGGTGCCTGTGGTTCCTTCTGTTGAGCCCCCTGCCCCGGTGCTGGTGGAGGGCGAATTGGAGTACGTGGTGGAGAAGATCTTGGATTCTCGTATTTCTAGACGGAGGCTTCAGTATTTGGTTAAGTGGAAGGGCTATGGTCAGGAGGATAATTCCTGGGTTGTCGCCTCTGAGGTTCATGCGGCCGATTTGGTTCGTGCCTTCCATGTGGCTCATCCTGATCGCCCTGGGGGTTTTGATGAGGGTTCGGTGACCCCTCCTCAAGGGGGGGGGTACTGTTGTGAACTCTGTTTTTGGGATCCCTCTTGTGGTCACAAGTGGTACTGTGTGAGTGTTATCTTTGGGCTCCCTCTGGTGGCTCTTTGTGTCATTCTGCAGGTCTGAGGTTGGATCAGCTGTCTCGTTAGCTGGTTCCTATTTAGCTCACCTGGACTATCAGTTGTTGCCTGCTGTCGTTGTATTCAGTGCTATTCTGTTTGCTCCTGTCTACATCCGTTACCAGTCTCTCCAAGAGAAGCTAAGTTCTGTTTGCTTATTCTTGCTCATCTGTGTTCAATATGTTCCTAGAATATTATGAGTTTTGTCCAGCTTGCTAATATGTGATTTATCTGCTTGCTGGTAGCTCTGGGGTGCTGAGTTGCTCCCCCCACATCGTTAGTTGGTGTGGGGGTTCTCGCATTCTCTGTGTGGATATTTTTGTATAGGGTTTTTTACTGACCGCACAGAACCCTTGCTATTTTCTGCTATCTAGTGTTAGCGGGCCTCATTTGCTGAACCTGTTTCATCTCTGCGTTTGTCTTTTCCTCTTAACTCACTGTTATTATTTGTGAGGGGCTGTTCTATTTCTTTGGGGTTATTTCTCTGAGGCAAGTGAGGTCTTTACTTTCTCTTTAGGGGTAGTCAGTTTCTCAGGCCGTGAAGAGACGTCTAGGATTTCAGGAAACGTTCCACGGCTACCTTTAGTGTGTTTGGTTAGGATCAGCTTTGCGGTCAGTCCAGTTACCACATCCCCAGAACTCGTCCTATTGTCTCTGACTTAGCTGGTTAGATTTGTGATCCTAAGCCACTGGGATCATAACAGTCCTCCATACAGTATTATAGGCACCACATACTTCTCCATACAGTATTATAGGTACCACATAGTCCTCCATACAGTATTATATGTACCACATAGTCCTCCATACAGTATTAAAGGCACCACCTAGTCCTCCATGCAGTATAATTGGCACCACATAGTTTTCGATACAGTATTACAAGCACCGCATAGTCCTCTATACTGTATTATGGGCACCACATAGTGCTCCATACAGTATTACAGGTACCACATAGTCCTCCAAACAGTGTTATAGTTACCACATAGTCTTCCATACAGTATTATAGGTACCATATAGTCCTCCATACAATATTATAGTTATCACATAGTCCTCCATACAGTATTATAGGTACCACATAGTCCTCCATACAGTATTATAGGCACCAACTACCGTAGTCCTCCATACACTGTAGTTGGCACCACATAGTCCTCCAAACAGCATTATAGGCACCACATAATTCTCCATACAGTATTATAGGTACCACATAGTCCTCCATACAGTATTATAGGTACCACATAGTCCTCCATACAGTATTATAGTTACCACCTATTCCTCCATGCAGTATAATTGGCACCATATAGTTTTCGATACAGTATTATAGGCACCACATAGTCCTCTATACTGTATTTTGGGCACCACATAGCGCCCCATACAGTATTACAGGTGCCATATAGTCCTCCAAACAGTGTTATAGCTACCATATAGTCTTCCATACAGTGTTATAGTTACCACGTAGTCCTCCACACAGTATTATAGGTACCACGTAGTCCTCCATATAGTATTATAGGCACCACATATTCCTCCATACAGTATTATAGGCAATACAAAAATGGGCTCCATTTATTTCTCCATAAAGTCTAATTGCCACATACACTCCATACAGTGTAAAGGGCCCCATATATTGCCCCATACAGTATAATAGACCCCATATAATGACTATTCAGTATAATGGGGACCCTGTATTTCTCAATACAGTATAATGGCCACATATATCGCTCCATACAGTATAATGGACACCACGTAGTGCTCCATGCAGTATAAAGGGCCCCATATGTAGAATACAGTATGATGGTCTCCATATATTGCCCCATATAGTATAATTGGCCCAATATATTTCTCCATACAGTATATAAAGGGCCCCTTCCTATATTGCTTAATACAGAATAATAGGCCCCATATAATGCTCCATGCAATCTAATGGGTCCCATATATTGCTCCTTAGGCTGGGGTCACACTTGTGAGTGCAATGCGAGAAACTTATGAGAGTCTCTTGTATCAGTACCCGGCACTGCCGCCAGCACTCGACCACAGCGTGTGGCTGCATGTAGTTATATACAGCTGAATGCTCCGGTCCAGAGTTCCGGGCGTCGGGTATTGATGCGAGAGACTCACGCAAGTTTCTCGCAATTCAATCGCAAATGTGACCCAAGCCTTATATTATAATTGGCTCCATATATTGCTCCATATGGCTTGATGGGCATAATATATTACTCCAAATAGTATACTGGGACCCATATAATGCTCCATACAATAAGATGGGCCCCATACATTGCTCCATACAATATAATGGACCCCATATATTACTCCATACAGTATATTGGGACCCAAGTTATGCTCCATCCAACATAAGTGGCCTCACATATTGGTCCATACAGTATAATGAGACCCATATATTGCTCCAAAGAGAAAAAATAAATAAATAAACAAATACTTACCTATCCCCTTTCACGTCTGCTCCGGTTTCTTCGGCGTCTTCTGACCCACTGCACTGCTCAGCACAAATGGTGCGCGGTAGTGACATCATCACACCCTCTGCCCTGAGAGGTCACAGAGCTCAGACACAGAGGAGATTGATGGGAGAGGGAAAGTCAGCTGATGGCCCCCTCTCCCATCATTGCAATTAACCACATCAGCATACAGGATGCAAAAACAGTTGAACTTATGATGAGGGGGTGAGGGGACCCGATGCGGCCACTAACTGAAGTGTAGATCATTGTAAAGGTTGTCTAATTTTGTCATCCTCACCATATGTATTTATACATAAGAGACCATAAAATAGTAATTTTCTTCTACATAGGGGCAGTATTATAGTAGTTATATTCTTGTACATAGGGGCAGTATTATAGTAGTTATATTCTTGTATATAGGGACAGTATTATAGTAGTTATATTCTTGTACATAGGGGCAGTATTATAGTAGTTATATTCTTGTACATAGGGGCAGTATTATAGTAGTTATATTCTTGTACATAGGAGCAGTATTATAGTAGTTATATTCTTGTACATAGGGGCAGTATTATAGTAGTTATATTCTTGTATATAGGAGCAGTATTATAGTAGTTTTTTTTTTGTACAGAGGAGCAGTATTATAGTAGTTACATTCTTGTACATAGGGGCAGTATTATAGTAGTTATATTCCTGTACATAGGGGCAGGATTATAGTAGTTATATTCTTGTACATAGGAGCAGTATTATAGTAGTTACATTCTTGTACATAGGGGCAGTATTATAGTAGTTATATTCTTGTACATAGGGGGTAGTATTATAGTAGTTATATTCTTGTACATGGGGGCAGTATTATAGTAGTTATATTCTTGTATATAGGAGCAGTATTATAGTAGTTATATTCTTGTACATAGGGGCAGTATTATAGTAGTTATATTCTTGTACATAGGAGCAGTATTATAGTAGTTATATTCTTGTATATAGGAGCAGTAGCAGGGTATGTTTCCACTGTCAGGATGGCTGGCGGCATCGCCGCAGCGGCGAAGCCCCGCCCCCTTTCTGGGACGCGATCATGCCGGATGTGTTAACTCTTCACATCCGGGATGATCGCGCTCTCCCATAGGGCCCTGTGATATGCCTTGCGGGGACGCTGCGTCCCCGCAAGGTGTACGGACATGCTGCGATCTGAAAAGACGCGCAGTATGTCCGTAGTCGCAGGGCCGCCGCGTGCGGATTTCCACGCATTGTGGAGACGGGATTTCATCAAATCCCCTCCACTATGCTGGAACATCTGGACGCTGCTTGTTTGACGCTGCAGCTCTGCGCAGCGTCAAACAAGCAGCGTTTCCTTACCGTGGAAACATACCCTTATAGTAGTTTTTTTTTGTACAGAGGAGCAGTATTATAGTAGTTACATTCTTGTACATAGGGGCAGTATTATAGTAGTTATATTCTTGTATATAGGAGCAGTATTATAGTAGTTATATTCTTGTATATAGGAGCAGTATTATAGTAGTTATATTCTTGTATATAGGAGCAGTATTATAGTAGTTATATTCTTGTATATAGGAGCAGTATTATAGTAGTTTTTTTTGTACAGAGGAGCAGTATTATAGTAGTTACATTCTTGTACATAGGGGCAGTATTATAGTAGTTATATTCTTGTACATAGGGGCAGTATTATAGTAGTTATATTCTTGTACATAGGGGCAGTATTATAGTAGTTATATTCTTGTACATAGGGGGCAGTATTATCGTAGTTATATTCTTGTACATAGGAGCAGTATTATAGTAGTTATATTCTTGTACATAGAGGGCAGTATTATAGTAGTTATATTCTTGTACATAGGGGTAGTATTATAGTAGTTATATTCTTGTACATAGGGGCAGTATTATAGTAGTTATATTCTTGTACATAGGGGCAGTATTATAGTAGTTATATTCTTGTACATAGGGGGCAGTATTATCGTAGTTATATTCTTGTACATAGGAGCAGTATTATAGTAGTTATATTCTTGTACATAGGAGCAGTATTATAGTAGTTATATTCTTGTACATAGGAGCAGTATTATAGTAGTTATATTCTTGTACATAGGGGCAGTATTATAGTAGTTATATTCTTGTACATAGGAGCAGTATTATAGTAGTTATATTCTTGTACATAGGGGCAGTATTATAGTAGTTATATTCTTGTATATAGGAGCAGTATTATAGTAGTTATATTCTTGTACATAGGAGCAGTATTATAGTAGTTATATTCTTGTACATAGGGGCAGTATTATAGTAGTTATATTCTTGTATATAGGAGCAGTATTATAGTAGTTATATTCTTGTACATAGGGGCAGTATTATAGTAGTTATATTCTTGTACATAGGGGCAGTATTATAGTAGTTATATTCTTGTATATAGGGGCAGTATTATAGTAGTTATATTCTTGTACATAGGGGGCAGTATTATCGTAGTTATATTTTTGTACATAGGAGCAGTATTATAGTAGTTATATTCTTGTACATAGGGGCAGTATTATAGTAGTTATATTCTTGTACATAGGGGCAGTATTATAGTAGTTATATTCTTGTACATAGGGGCAGTATTATAGTAGTTATATTCTTGTACATAGGGGGCAGTATTATCGTAGTTATATTCTTGTACATAGGGGCAGTATTATAGTAGTTATATTCTTGTACATAGGAGCAGTATTATAGTAGTTATATTCTTGTACATAGGAGCAGTATTATAGTAGTTATATTCTTGTACATAGGGGCAGTATTATAGTAGTTATATTCTTGTATATAGGGGCAGTATTATAGTAGTTATATTCTTGTACATAGGGGCAGTATTATCGTAGTTATATTCTTGTACATAGGAGCAGTATTATAGTAGTTATATTCTTGTACATAGGAGCAGTATTATAGTAGTTATATTCTTGTACATAGGGGCAGTATTATAGAAATTATTTTCTACCACCCTTCCCGTCCTCTCCGTTCTGCTAATGACCTAATAATCAGACCCTCCCACTCAAGCATTTAAGACTTCTCTCGTGCTGCGCCATTTCTCTGGAATGCACTACCCTGTGCAATTCTAATAATCTCCAATACCCACAGTTTTATGTCTTTAGACTGGCCTGCCGCCTCATCATATTTATCTAATTATCCCCGTGTTGCCCATTAAAACTTTTCTTAATAACCATCTGTTCTCACACCCTCCATGCATTTCATAGCTCTGTGTGTCTGTACTTTTACACATACTGGTTGGTAACCGGTTCATGCAGCGTTACATGAACACCCGATTTCTTACATTATGGCCGCTCAGAACAATGAAAGCAATTGTTACCATCCACCTTTCATGTCCCCCTATTTCCTCATAGATTATAGCTTGCGAGCAGCAGGGCCCTCATTGCTCTCGGTATCTATTGTCTATGTGTTTATTGTTATGCTGTAATGTCTTTTATTGTCTGTACAAATCCCCTCTAAAATGTAAAGTGCTGCGGAATATGTTGGCGCTGTAGAAATAATATTATTATTTTCTTGTACATAGGGGCAGTGTTTTAATAGTTATAGTCTTTTACATACAGTTGAAGGAATTTATTTTAAAGAACAGTTGAGGCCGGTTTCACATGTCAGTGGCTCCGGTACGTGAGGTGACAGTTTCCTCACGTACCGGAGCCACTGACACACGTAGACACATTAAAATCAATGCATCTGTGCAGATGTCATTGATTTTTTGCAGACCGTGTCTCCGTGTGCCAAACACGGAGACATGTCAGTGTTCGTGGGAGCGCACGAATTACAGGGACCCATTAAAGTCAATGGGTCTGTGTAAAACACGTACCGCACACGGACGTTGTCCGTGTGCAGTCCGTGTGCCGTGCAGGAGACAGCGCTACAGTAAGCGCTGTCCCCCCAGCGTGGTGCTGAAGCCGCCATTCATTTCTTCTCTCCAGCAGCGTTCGCTGGAGAGAAGATATGAATAATCCTTTTTTTTTTTGTTTCTCGAGTTTAACATAAAGATCCATGTAGTCACCCCCCTCCCACCCCCTGTGCGCCCACCCGCTGTTATTAAAATACTCACCCGCCTCCCTCGCAGTGTCCTGTCCTGGCCGCAGCTTCTCCTGTATGCGGTCACGTGGGGCCGCCCATTACAGAAATGAATATGCGGCTCCACCCCTATGGGAGGTGGAGCCGCATATTCATGACTGTAATCGGCGGCCCCACGTGACCGCTCATACAGTAGAAGGTGCGGCCAGGACAGGAAGCAGCACCAGCGAGGGAGCCGGGTGAGTATTTTAATAACAGCGGGCGGGTGCACAGGGGGTGGGGACATGGATCTTTATGTTAAACACGAGAAACAAACAAAAAAAAGGATTATTCATATCTTCTCTACAGCGAACGCTGCTGCAGAGAAGATATGAATGGCGGCTTCAGCACCACGTGGGGGGGACAGCGCTTATCTCTAGCGCTGTCTCCTGCACGGTGCGTGTGGTACCCAGTCGGCACACGGGCGGCACACGTGTGCCGCACATGTGTGCCACACTGATGTGCCACAGAAACGCACGGGCACACGGACACGGATAATTCCGGTACCGATTTTTCCGGTACCGGAATTATCTGGACGTGTGGGACAGGCCTGAGAAAGTTTTTCTAAATCTACACATAAAATTACTTTCTTACTTGTCCCTGAGATGTGGAATTCATTCTTAAAATTAACATTGTTGAAGTACATTTGCCACCTGCCAGAATACTTCCTGTCTCTGTGTTGATTGATTTTTTTTTCCTTTTAGCCTTTTTACACAATGTCCACTATAACTTGTTGTTTTTTCTTCCAGAAATTCTACCTTAAATCTATAAAATATACTATTTCCAATTCCCACACTCGGTAAACCTACATCGATTTTTTTCTTGAAAGGGGTTAACACGTTTTCGCAATGCGTTACATGGATGAGTGTCTCAAATAATGTAAAAATTTAAATAAATCCAGTGAAATCTATTTCAAGCTTCAGATCACAATGTTCCCATTTATTTGAAGTCTAATTAATAATACATATGCCACGTCTGTAGTTTAAGAAGAAAACATCGATCAGTGGAATTTAGCCTATTAAATCCTGCACTGTCTATGTCAAAGTCGAGGTTGATGCATTAAACCTCTAAAAAAAATTTTTACTACAAATTTGTTTATCATCTGATTTTTCATTGGGAAGATGAGGTCGTACATCTGGTAAAAAGACATCCAACTGACAGTCAATGGTTGGAATTTACCGCCTATAGATTCTCTTTTTGGAATTGTCACGATTCTGCCAATCATTGTGTCTTTGACGCAGTGATTGACAGTTAAACCATCCAATCTGGGGCTGGGGCGTGCTGATCTGTCAGTGTGTGAGTGACAGTCCAGCCAACCTATCAGCACCAGGGCATACTGGGTTTCCACCAGGTGTCTCTATTCTTGGGTTATTACCTAGCCATTTAGTTGGTTGTCTGTATCTGATTGCTGCCGGTTGTAGCTTTCATTCAGTGGTGCTTGTGTGCCTTGTGTTTATGTTCCCTGTTTCTGATCTATTGCTGCCTGACCTCGCACCTTGCCTTTGACCATGCGTTTGCCTAGCCCCTTTCCTCGAATTCTGACCTCCGACTGTGACCTGATTACACCTTTGTCTTTCCTCTTGGTTTTCGAAGAGCTCTCTTGGTATCTGACCCTGGACATCTTGATCGATGATTACCATCTGGGAAAGATGCTCATCTTTACCATCAGTAGATGATGATTTGACAGGAAGCAATGTAAACCTTGGTCAATTCTTAAAACTACTTGAATTTACTGGGTCAATTAATTTGACAATTGTAGCTTTGTTTTTTTGGATTCTATATGGTAGCGATCGGTGATTCATCAATTCCAATGGTGGAATTAATGTTTTGGCTTCATTAGGCACCACAATAGGGGTAGAAGATTTTTTATAATGAACATATTCCTTCGAAATGTTGATGTTGCTTGAGTTGCCATAGGTGTAAATTGTATTTTTCCTTTTTGATAAGGAAAACAAAAAAGGAAAATCGACACTTTTACAATTTATTTCAAAAAGTTGGATGATAATGAAACAAAAGCTCTTATGGTCAGTGGGGTCCTCTCTCTCCTGTAGAGTGTAAGCTCTTATGGTCAGTGGAGTCCTCTCTCTCCTGTAGAGTGTAAGCTCTTATAGTCAGTGGGGTCCTCTCTCTCCTGTAGAGTGTAAGCTCTTATGGTCAGTGAGGTCCTCTCTTCTGTAGATTTTAAGTTCTTATGGTCAGTGGGGTCCTCTCTCTCCTGTAGAGTGTAAGCTCTTATGGTCAGTGGGGTCCTCTCTCCTGTAGAGTGTAAGCTCTTATGGTCAGCGGGGTCCTCTCTCTCCTGTAGAGTGTAAGCTCTTATGGTCAGTGAGGTCCTCTCTCTCCTGTAGAGTGTAAGCTCTTATGGTCAGTGTGGTTCTCTCTCCCCTGTAGAGTGTAAGATCTTATGGTCAGTGGGGTCCTCTCCCTCCTGTAGAGTGTAAGCTCTTATGGTCAGTGGGGTCCTCTCTCTCCTGTAGAGTGTAAGCTCTTATGGTCAGTGGGGTCCTCTCTCTCCTGTAGAGTGTAAGCTCTCATGGTCAGCGGGGTCCTCTCTCTCCTGTAGAGTGTAAGCTCTTATGGTCAGTGGGGTCCTCTCTCTCCTGTAGAGTATAAGCTCTTATGGTCAGTGGGGTCCTCTCTCTCTCTCCTGTAGAGCGTAAGCTCTTATGGTCAGTGAGGTCCTCTCTCCTGTAGAGAGTAAGCTCTTATGGTCAGTGGGGTCCTCTCACTTCTGTAGAGTGTAAGCTCTTATGGTCAGTGAGGTCCTCTCTCCTGTAGAGTGTAAGCTCTTATGGTCAGTGGGGTCCTCTCTCTTTTCTGTAGAGTGTAAGCTTTTATGGTCAGTGGGGTCCTCTCTCTCCTGTAGAGTGTAAGCTCTTATGGTCAGTGAGGTCCTCTCTCCTGTAGAGTGTAAGCTCTTATGGTCAGTGGGGTCCTCTCTCTTTTCTGTAGAGTGTAAGCTCTTATGGTCAGTGAGGTCCTCTCTCTCCTGTAGAGTGTAAGCTCTTATGGTCAGTGAGGTCCTCTCTCCTGTAGAGTGTAAGCTTTTATGGTCAGCGGGGTCCTCTCTCTCTTTCCTGTAGAGTGTAAGCTCTTATGGTCAGTGAGTTCCTCTCTCCTGTAGAGTGTAAGCTTTTATGGTCAGTGGGGTCCTCTCTCTCCTGTAGAGTGTAAGCTCTTATGGTCAGTGGGGTCCTCTCTCTCCTGTAGAGTGTAAGCTCTTATGGTCAGTGGGGTCCTCTCTCTCCTGTAGAGTATAAGCTCTTATGGTCAGTGGGGTCCTCTCTCTCCTGTAGAGTGTAAGCTCTTATGGTCAGTGGGGTCCTCTCTCTTTTCTGTAGAGTGTAAGCTTTTATGGTCAGTGGGGTCATCTCTCTCCTGTAGAGTGTAAGCTCTTATGGTCAGTGAGGTCCTCTCTCCTGTAGAGTGTAAGCTCTTATGGTCAGTGGGGTCCTCTCTCTTTTCTGTAGAGTGTAAGCTCTTATGGTCAGTGAGGTCCTCTCTCTTTTCTGTAGAGTGTAAGCTCTTATGGTCAGTGAGGTCCTCTCTCTCTCCTGTAGAGTGTAAGCTTTTATGGTCAGTGGGGTCATCTCTCTCATGTAGAGTGTAAGCTCTTATGGTCAGTGAGGTCCTCTCTCCTGTAGAGAGTAAGCTCTTATGGTCAGTGGGGTCCTCTCTCTCCTGTAGAGTGTAAGCTCTTATGGTCAGTGAGGTCCTCTCTCCTGTAGAGTGTAAGCTCTTATGGTCAGTGGGGTCCTCTCTCTTTTCTGTAGAGTGTAAGCTTTTATGGTCAGTGGGGTCATCTCTCTCCTGTAGAGTGTAAGCTCTTATGGTCAGTGAGGTCCTCTCTCCTGTAGAGAGTAAGCTCTTATGGTCAGTGGGGTCCTCTCTCTCCTGTAGAGTGTAAGCTCTTATGGTCAGTGAGGTCCTCTCTCCTGTAGAGAGTAAGCTCTTATGGTCAGTGGGGTCCTCTCTCCTGTAGAGTGTAAGGTCTTATGGTCAGTGGGGTCCACTCTCTCCTGTAGAGTGTAAGCTCTTATGGTCAGTGGGGTCCTCTCTCTCCTGTAGAGAGTAAGCTCTTATGGTCAGTGGGGTCCTCTCTCCTGTAGAGTGTAAGCTCTTATGGTCAGTGGGGTCCTCTCTCTTTTCTGTAGAGTGTAAGCTTTTATGGTCAGTGGGGTCATCTCTCTTCCTGTAGAGTGTAAGCTCTTATGGTCAGTGAGGTCCTCTCTCCTGTAGAGTGTAAGCTCTTATGGTCAGTGGGGTCCTCTCTCTTTTCTGTAGAGTGTAAGCTCTTATGGTCAGTGAGGTCCTCTCTCTTTTCTGTAGAGTGTAAGCTCTTATGGTCAGTGAGGTCCTCTCTCTCTCCTGTAGAGTGTAAGCTTTTATGGTCAGTGGGGTCATCTCTCTCATGTAGAGTGTAAGCTCTTATGGTCAGTGAGGTCCTCTCTCCTGTAGAGTGTAAGCTCTTATGGTCAGTGGGGTCCTCTCTCTTTTCTGTAGAGTGTAAGCTTTTATGGTCAGTGGGGTCATCTCTCTCCTGTATTGTGTAAGCTCTTATGGTCAGTGAGGTCCTCTCTCCTGTAGAGAGTAAGCTCTTATGGTCAGTGGGGTCCTCTCTCTCCTGTAGAGTGTAAGCTCTTATGGTCAGTGAGGTCCTCTCTCCTGTAGAGAGTAAGCTCTTATGGTCAGTGGGGTCCTCTCTCCTGTAGAGTGTAAGGTCTTATGGTCAGTGGGGTCCACTCTCTCCTGTAGAGTGTAAGCTCTTATGGTCAGTGGGGTCCTCTCTCTCCTGTAGAGAGTAAGCTCTTATGGTCAGTGGGGTCCTCTCTCCTGTAGAGTGTAAGCTCTTATGGTCAGTGGGGTCCACTCTCTCCTGTACAGTGTAAGCTCTTATGGTCAGCGGGGTCTTCTCTCTCTCTCCTGTAGAGTGTAAGCTCTTATGGTCAGCGGGGTCCTCTCTCTCCTGTAGAGTGTAAGCTCTTATGGTCAGCGGGGTCCTCTCTCTCTCTCCTGTAGAGTGTAAGCTCTTATGGTCAGTGGGGTCCTCTCTCCTGTAGAGAGTAAGCTCTTATGGTCAGCGGGGTCCTCTCTCCTGTAGAGAGTAAGCTCTTATGGTCAGTGGGGTCCTCTCTCTCTCCTGTACAGTGTAAGCTCTTATGGTCAGCGGGGTCTTCTCTCTCTCTCCTGTAGAGTGTAAGCTCTTATGGTCAGCGGGGTCCTCTCTCTCCTGTAGAGTGTAAGCTCTTATAGTCAGCGGGGTCCTCTCTCCTGTAGAGAGTAAGCTCTTATGGTCAGCGGGGTCCTCTCTCCTGTAGAGAGTAAGCTCTTATGGTCAGTGGGGTCCTCTCTCTCTCCTGTACAGTGTAAGCTCTTATGGTCAGCGGGGTCTTCTCTCTCTCTCCTGTAGAGTGTAAGCTCTTATGGTCAGCGGGGTCCTCTCTCTCCTGTAGAGTGTAAGCTCTTATGGTCAGCGGGGTCCTCTCTCTCTCTCCTGTAGAGTGTAAGCTCTTATGGTCAGTGGGGTCCTCTCTCCTGTAGAGAGTAAGCTCTTATGGTCAGCGGGGTCCTCTCTCTCCTGTAGAGTGTAAGCTCTTATGGTCAGCGGGGTCCTCTCTCTCTCTCCTGTAGAGTGTAAGCTCTTATGGTCAGTGGGGTCCTCTCTCCTGTAGAGAGTAAGCTCTTATGGTCAGCGGGGTCCTCTCTCCTGTAGAGAGTAAGCTCTTATGGTCAGTGGGGTCCTCTCTCTCTCCTGTACAGTGTAAGCTCTTATGGTCAGCGGGGTCTTCTCTCTCTCTCCTGTAGAGTGTAAGCTCTTATGGTCAGCGGGGTCCTCTCTCTCCTGTAGAGAGTAAGCTCTTATGGTCAGCAGGGTGTTCTCTCTCTCTCTCGCTACTCTCTACACATGCATTCCAATTAGAATTCACATAGATTCACTCATCTCTAATTTCAAGTTTTTGGGGGAGTTTTCCTCTTTGTAGTTGACTCTCACTTAGTTGTTGGATTAGACAAACTAATAAAACCAGAAAAAAGAAAGAAGAAACAATATCTGTTTATTTTCAGAACCCCGCTCTTTACATTAACTTGTTCGAGGGTCAAATTAAAACTTTGGCATGAACATCTAGTGGTGGGTTTTGTGGAGAGCTAGCTGCTGGCCGTGTGCTGTAAAGTGTATGCTCAGCCTTAACATTTTATATTCTCAGTCTCCTCTTTACGATGTGCACAAGTTTTCATGAAACAAATTCAATATATTATCAGGACACAGCATCATTTTCTCAGCAGACCACAACTCACGTAGCAGCCATAGTTGGTCACATATAGCATAAACATCTCCCATATCAGAAAAGCATGTTTTGCTTCCTTATTGTTCCCGTTGGGTCCCGAGGCTTGGACCTACAGTGTGCAGGATTATTTTTGCCATAACAACTTTGGAAATACCAACAGAACCTTTTTTTGGTCAACTAGCGTCTGTAGGTTGACATTGGTTGGGATCATTCATACTATGTTCGAAACATATGTTGCAATGATCAATGTTGCAGTTTTGGCAACTATGTAGCATAATGCAGATTTAGAACCTTCTAAATAAAGGAAGAATGTTCAATTTAATTTTTCAATATCGGAATCTGATATTTATAATGCTCCTATGTAAAGACATTGAGGTCCCAATTCTTCATTTTTTGAATTAATAATTCCCCAATCAGCCATTTTATGGCCAATTTTAGGATTCATCGCTGCTTGTCCTGTATGAAGGAGAAAACGGCTCTTTCAGGATGTTCATTTTTTTAAAATATTTGTTATTTAGAGAATGTGAAAATTTTCAGATGATTCATCACCAAATATGACCTGAAGTCCAGATACAATTAGCTTTGTCCAACCTGACCTCTGACCTCTCGCAGAAGTAAGTGCAGACCCCAATGAATTACATTCCAGACAGCGTTAATGTTTCCGGACTTTTGGTTTATCGAGTAATTATACATCACGGAATAGCCGCAGTAAATTATTCGCCTAAGCTATTGTTATTGCATTAAAATAGATGGATTGGCTATTTCTTAAAAAAAAAAAAAGAAAAGTGGAAGAGAAAAAGCTTTCGGAAGTCAATGGGAAGATCATAAATCACTTGCGTGTTTTTATAAAGTCGTTTTTCACTGTTAGGAATGAAGAGAAGAGCAGAGAAGTGCAATATATTGCAATATGTCAATTTGGGATGTTTTTACTCCTTGAATTTTGGATTTAAAGGGGTTGTTCAGCGCTAGGCTACAATTTGCCGTCTCTGTGCTGTGTGGATTCTCCACTGCCGGTGTAACCACAAGTATGTGATTTGTAAACATGCGGTCACATGCCGACTAGACGAACACGGCCTTGCTCAATGCTGGCGTATTGAGCAATGCCGGACACAGTTTAGTCGAAATGTGGCCAATCTATGCATATTGCATACTCGCGGTCATATGACCGCCCGCTACCAGTGCCGGAACCGAAGAATCCTCGCAGTGCGCATATGAAGGCTCACCAGTCTTCCAATCACATAGAGTGACTGCAGACTTGTAGCCTACGGTCATACAACCTTTTACTGATTGCAGATTTGTTACCTATTACCAGCAGGGTGGGCAGACAGGGCATAGGGGTTCTCCATCTTAGACATAATGGTTGGATAAATGGAGGCACCACCTATTAAAATAATGGGGTCCTGCCGTAGCTATCCATTTTGTTTTCCAACCTCTGAAATGCCATTTTTCTCAAAAATGTAAGCATGGAACCCTGGCCTATGTGTGATCCTATAGATTTGTAGTGATCCTAAAGGTATTTTCCCACCTACCAGACACTTACCTCAGCTTTTACCCACTGACCAATTTCCATAATTGGGAGCGCTATCCTGGCTAGTGATTCTATCAGAATGGAGAACGTTAGGCAGGCTGCGCTATGGGAAAATGGTAGATTTGGAGCTTCAGATAAGGTTTTTATTAGTACCAAAGCATTTCAGCACCGGACCGGTACCTTTCTCAAGGCCAAAAATCCAAATGACTCTTAAGCTCATGAGTCTCAATGCCGGCCCGTTACTTCTTTGGGAATATCCTGGTTGTTTGATGCCACTTTCTACAAAAGTCCCTATTTTTCGCCATGAGTTTTGAAAGAAGGAAGAAGGTTTTTCTAATCCTGGATAACTCCTTTAGTATCAAAGCATCCATTGCAACCCTACTATGTCGTCACCTATCTGCATGAGTCAGATGTGCGCTGGATGCCAGATGGGCAAAATCTTTACTTGGAAGTTCTCCCACAAGGTCCAGGAGGTTCCTATGAAAAGGGAGACCTCATGGAAGAGATTTGGTGGCCTACAGAAGCATAACTAGAATATGATGAGCCTCCCCCTGCATGTTGGTCTGATGCATTGGTCCTTGTAGCATTCTAAAGACGTATGTATTGATACTCCCCCTTTCATTATTTAGTAATGTCACCCATCCTGGGCCCCTTACTGGTGTATATGCCGACCATCCTGGGCCCCTTCCTGATATATTTGTCCCCATTCTGCCTCCGCATAAAAAAGCAAACAAAAAAAACACCATTCTTCTCACCTTACTCCTCTCCTACGATGTGTGGTGTCCTCTTCTGTTGCAGGCGCAGCTGACATCGTAGTGCCTTCCATGACACCTGACGCCACTGCCACGTGCCACCATTGACTTGCATGCCAACATCAGCTACGGCATCTGATTGGCCGGCGGCATGTATTGCAGTGCATGGAGCCGGCGAGTCTCTGTGCCGCAATAGATTTCAACTGAATGTGCATCTTCAGACGGACATCCAGCTGAAGTAGATGCTGGGATCAGTGAGCCCTTTTATGCGATCCTCATCTGTTGCACTCATCGTTTCTATTGGACAGTCATCCCCAAAAGTTGGTCAACAAGTCAATGAGCCATATCTCAAGGAAGGAATGGCTCAACTATTCAGGAATGTACACAAGAGAAGACTTTCCAATCTCCCTGAAGATGCAGCCAGTCTTCTACCTCTCTGAAACCTTCCAAAAAGCATAAATTCTTGTAAGTTTCTTCATTTCGAGTGTTGAGACATAGGGCACAGGGAGATGGATAGCGGCGTGGAATGATGGCGAAGAATTTGGATCTTAAAGTTACAAAATGTGATACTTGCCATAAACAGTTGACAAGTCGGATGTAGATACAATTTTCACCGAGTTTATGAATCATCATTGCCATGCAGAATTAGAGATCCCCAACCATGATACGGGGGTGCAGGGCTTCCTATCTCTCCCCACGTGTCTCCCCTCTCAGGCGGTGCACCACGCCTCCTCTCACCAGTTGCATCCCATTACTCGTCTGTGTCCCTCCACCGCCTGCAGTCATTATTTTTACTCCTCTCCTGTAAATGTACGAATTGATTGCGCCAGTTCAGGACCCACGGAGCCTTGAGCCAGTTGTGTGCGCAGGGATTCATTAAGCTTTTATTGCCTTCCCCGGTAAATTGCTCGGCACACAATAGTCCGGAATCATAAACCGTGCTGATAATGTAATAGTTTCTAAGTACAATAGACACAGGACTGCTCTGTTTTTATCGCCTCGCCGCAGCCCCAGCCGCCGTGACCCGCACTCTTTATAACATACAATCTTTGTATTTATTTTATTTTTCTCTTTCTGTCTCTATGAGATGAAAATTAAGACAAGGAGATGGATTCCTGCTCTCCCCTCTGCCTTCTCCTCGGCGCTAAGTGCCAGCTGTCATACCCCGTGGATAATTACCATTTTACACTCCGTGTTTTAGGGAAATGTCGTCATTTTTTTTGACTGTGCCGCTGTCACCGTTCATCCTCTCTGGCCCATCTCACACCCCTTCATTTCACCCACTGAAGGCTGGCGAGGCAGAAGGATGGGGGGATCCATCCTGCCTATTACAGTCAGGTGAAGATGACATTCGTTTTGTCACAGTGACAGCCATAATCTCTCCTCCCGCTCCCACTCTATGTGGCGGTGGCTCCATGCTCCGCAGAACACACGCCGCTAACATGTAGCGCAGCTGTCTAATCAGGGGGCTTATCCAGTTATTACCCTAATAGGGGGAAATGGAGGTCTTGTGACAGGAGGCATTCTGCACCTCACGCCTCAGCGACCTCTGTAGTGAGACACGGGAGCGCGAACCATTGTAACATCATACGTGCCGCTCCTGGCTGACAACGCAAATGTACACCGCACTCCAAACACATAAAGGTATACACCGCACAAATAATAACACAGTCTTTAACCCAACTTATAAACATGTTATTACAGATCTGTTACCAGCCCTAACTTTGTATTTCATGAACTCTCAGGCATAATATATGTTGTCAGTGCACGCTACACAAACAACATGAAATAAAACAGATTTAAACTGGCTGACAACAAGATTATCCTATATTATACCCCAGAGCTGCACTCACTATTCTGCTGGTGCAGTCACTGTGTACATACCTTACATTACTGATCCTGAGTTACATCCTGTATTATACTCCAGAGCTGCACTCACTATTCTGCTGGTGGAATCACTGTGTACATACATTACATTACTGATCCTGAGTTACATCCTGTATAATACTCCAGAGCTGCACTCACTATTCTGCTGGTGCAGTCACTGTGTACATACATTACATTACTGATCCTGAGTTACCTCCTGTATTATACCCCAGAGCTGCACTCACTATTCTGCTGGTGGAATCACTGTGTACATACATTACATTACTGATCCTGAGTTACATCCTGTATAATACTCCAGAGCTGCACTCACTATTCTGCTGGTGCAGTCACTGTGTACATACATTACATTACTGATCCTGAGTTACATCCTGTATTATATTCCAGAGCTGCACTCACTGTTCTGCTGGTGCAGTCACTGTGTACATACATTACATTACTGATCCTGAGTTATCTTCTGTATTATACCCCAGAGCTGCACTTACTATTCTGCTGGTGCAGTCACTGTGTATATACATTACATTACTGATCCTGAGTTACATCCTGTATTATACCCCAGAGCTGCACTCACTATTCTGCTGGTGCAGTCACTGTGTACATACATTACATTACTGATCCTGAGTTACATCCTGTATTGTACTCCAGAGCTGCACTCACTATTCTGCTGGTGCAGTCACTGTGTACATACATTACATTACTGATCCTAAGTTACATCCTGTATTATACTCCAGAGCTGCACTCACAACTCAATGATTAATCGGTGAATTATCATTCATTGAAAACCTCGTTTCAGACTTTGTCAAGAAGATACAAAAAAATCCACAGTTACACTTGTGGGAAATGATAATGACACTGACATTCGAGGTACAGGATAATGACACCGACACTTAGGGTACAGGATAATGACACTGACACTTGGGGTGCAGGATAATGGCACTGACACTCGGGGTACAGGATAATGACACTGACACTCGGGGTACAGGATAATGACACTGACACTCGGGGTGCAGGATAATGACACTGACATTGGGGGTACAGGATAATGACACTGACACTGGGGGTACAGGATAATGACACTGACACTGGGGGTACAGGATAATGACACTGGGGGTACAGGATAATGACACTGACACTGGGGGTACAGGATGATGACACTGACACTGGGGGTACAGGATAATGACACTGACACTGGGGGTACAGGATAATGACACTGACACTGGGGGTACAGGATAATAACACTGACACTCGGGGTACAGGATAATGACACTGACACTCGGGTACAGGATAATGACACTGACACTTGGGGTGCAGGATAATGACACTGACACTCGGGGTGCAGGATAATGACACTGACACTCGGGGTACAGGATAATGACACTGACACTGGGAGTACAGGATAATGACACTGACACTCGGGGGAAAAGGATAATGACACTGACACTGATTCTTGGGATCCAGGATGATGATGCCGATACTCGAGGTACAGGATAATGACACTGACACTCGGGCTAAAGGATGATGACACTGACACTGGGGGTACAGGATAATGACACTGACACTCGAGGTACAGGATAATGACACTGACACTCGGGGTACAGGATGATGATGCTGACAGTTGAGTGACTCAGGACTGATTATCTGTTCCCCATGGACCCCTGATGCAGCCCCCCAGGCTCAGGGTAGAGCGAACCCCATTGAGTGATCTCTCTGACATCTCCCAGGTGATAATTTCACTTTATCTGCCACCTCTTGTTTTTCCCATATGCTCAGTTTGTGATTCTTCCATGGCAATCTGCCAGCGTTGGCGCCCCAGGTGGGATCATATTCTTTAAAAGTTCTCAGAGGAGCAGATGTTAAATTCCGCACACAACAAAACGCCATCAAAGAGACCTGAGAACTCCCTGTTGACAGACCGCGGAAGTGTGTGAACATTTTGGAGCATTTGCATGTCTGCCGCGCTAATCAACAGTGAGGTGGTCTGCGCTGGGGGCGAGATAACAATGGTTTTGTTGCGCCCAGCGGGAGAGGTGCTCAAAGCCAAGTGCACAGTTTTGTTCCTGTCTGCGACCATCTTGATGTTGTGTAGTTATCTGTGTGTTTACAGAGTAATTAGTCAGGCGGATGCTTAGAACAGCACGAAGTAGCGGCACGTTTGTCGCCGATTGCTTTGTGTTTTTATAAACAATTCCCCCTTGAAAGTTATTGTGCAAATATTTAGTAGAAGGAGTAAAGCGTCACCTGCAGAAAGGTACGCTGTCAGGAGCTGAAATCTAACAGCAGACACGGGAGTGGAAGGAATCGGCTCCTCTTAGATCAAACAGGTCGTGAAAGTAATAAAACTTTTAAAAATTTTCTGCAGAAACTGAGAACTTCTCATTCGTCTCATTCCGTGTGTCATTTTTCCGAGCTGCTTTTTTTTAAATTTCTGGTGCATAAAAATCTTTTATTTTCCATCAATTATCCAATCACCGTTTCCCATTTCCATTTGCTACATCAAAATTCCAAATTATAGGTCAGGATATGTAACAAAGTGGCGTTAACCTTTCAAGCATCAGTGCCGTAAATTCACTGCTTTATTTTCGGTCCTGCGTCCCGACGCGTTGCCAAAATGTCCAGATTGCTCTGTTACATTGTAGCAGCATGCGCCTGGTTATCGGAGGGTTAAACACCTCTTCTGCTCACCGTACTACTGGCATGATCCCTCCATCCTATGGAGTCACTAACGAGGACAATTCCAAGGTGTGAAATTGTGTTTCATGCTTTTAATGAATCTATTTCTTGAAAAAAAAAAAGAAAAAATCAGAGATGAGTTGATGAGCGCGGCTGACTGGCGGTACACCAATGACTAACGCCGACTCCAAATTAGAAACATTTACTAATTAAGATCTCGACGATTGTAATCTTTCCTTCCTAAATCTAGAGCAGCCCCCAGTATTGAAGAGAGAAGGGTTTTTTTTTTTACATAAAATGTGTCATGATTTAAAAGGATCCTATCTTCGCAATTCTTCCTTAAAGAGGAACCATCGTGCCATGTATATTTCATAGATCGCTATGAAAATAAGATACTTTGTAATGTATTTTATTCTTTTTTTCATCTGGACTGATTATTCTTTCTCTATTCTATGTGTCTGCGTTGAACTTCTGCACAGTCGAGTCTCTGCTACTGCGCAGTTGTCCTGTAGTGATAATTATTTTATAGTAGCTTCAACGTCTCTGGAATCTAGAATCAGGGGTTCTGCCCCTTCAACAGAATGCTCTCAGATTAGGTAACAAATGTCCTTTAACTTTTATTTGTTCTGTGCAGTCCTAAATTAGTTGAGAAGCATTCAGAAAAAGAAAGGTCAAAGGGATACAAACTTTCTGCCCAAAACAAGCTCACTGACAGATTCTCAGTTAACTCATTCTGCAGCAGCCAGCGATGTGTAGCGAAACAAAAAAAAAATACAACTGTGATAATAACACTGGGCTACATATTTAATGAAACCAAGTTGAAAAAAAATATTGATCCAAAATAAACTCATTTAAGTTTAAAAAAATAAATAAAAAAATAAATTAAATGAAGTTTCAAAAATAAATAAAAATAAATAAATAAATTCAATTATCATTTCCATGTCCTTTAAGAACCTGCGGCTGTTATCTTATAACCGCGCAGGTGGTTTTAATGTTATGGCGGATCAGTCCGGCTCCCTTCATTTTTAGATCTGTATTAGGAGTCTACGGCGCAGTAATGATGGGCGAGAATGGGTTAACGACACATACGATAGATCAGAAGAGCGACGTTGGGAAATTGCCCCCGGGCGACTTGTTTATCCGTCACAACGTTCTGGCGTGCGGTGCGCCGTCCCGCTTTTGCAGGGGGTTCCTTGTGTACATACATCTCTCTGTATGCGGGGAGGGACAGCGGTCAGCCGGAGATTGCTGGATAAAAAAAAAGAAATAAATCAGAAACAATCCTCTATGGTCTCTCTCGTATTCTTCGCGTCTCATATTCTTTAAGCAGATCGGCGCCAGTTGCTATGGCAACGCAGTCCGAGAAAACTCTGGATCTTTTTTGCTCAAAGCTCCCTGCTTATGGCTGCTACAGTGAAAGAAAGAAAAAAAGACACATTTCAAAGCGGCGATCACAGATTCATTGTTCTCACTGTGAATTTCTGCACCAGACTCTAAAGAGATGATCGTTCCTCCAAAAAAAAATAAAAAATGACCTCTCAGGTGCATCATGTCAGATACACGTGTGCCCCGCATCACCTTTCCTCTTGGCTCTACATTTTCCTAGGCAGGAAGCACAAAAAAAAGCTTAAATAAAAAAAAAAACACGACTATGTGATACTCTGCGGGGAGATGTTTGTGCTACATGTGGCTACAGGTGGCCACCCAGTGGTCATGATGTGAACTGCAGCCTGTACAGGGATTTTCTAACATGTGAAATGATTGGAAAATGATTTTTAGGGGAAAAAAAGTAGACAACCCTTGGAAAAACTGTTTTTTTCTAAAGGTGGTGATTTTAAGATCACCGACCTAACGAGTAATGAGTAATTACCAATTTTCAGGCACAGTCCGTTGCAGCAAATGGATGCAATAAAATTGCTATTACCATACGGGCAGAAGTTCATCGTTATCCGTGCAGCCGGTGCGATCAATACAGAATAATTCAGAGTAATTACCTCGGTTATATCATTATTGTGAGACTGCCGGGTCACGCTCTGCTCGTTAGTGTAACGCTGAGATAAGTTGGGGACAGAAGACACATTGTATCTCACAAGCAGATTCCAGAAAATTGGGCAAATACTTTACACCTGCAGAAGTGAATGGAGAAGTAGGACAAGAATCATAGAAGTCCCAGTCATCATCCTCATCATCCTCATTATCCTCATCAAGGAAAGTAGTCAGCGAGTGAAATATGTCAGCCAAGACCCTCACTAAGACTCCGACTCTTATGTCAGTGCTGTAACCGTGTCCTGTAATAGAATCCTCGCTGGCAGGTGTTATATCATTCATGTATTCATCCTTCCTGCCATCACTCCCATCCTCGCCTATCTCACTCACTACTTTTCATTATTTCCTTCTCTTCTTATTTTCTACCAACATCATATCATTATTTTCCAGTCCCACTTTTTCCTTTTACTTTTTCGTATCTTTCTTTCACTCCCTCATTCTCATATTTTTCCTTCCATCAATTCTTTAATTTTCCTCTACATCTTTCCTCTATTTTTTGTTCCTTCCATCCTTCCCTCCATCTTTTCTTCCTTCTCTTTTTCCTTCATCCGTTACTTCGTTTCCTCACTTTCTCCCTACTTTCTAACATCCTTCCCTTCTTCCATCAGTGCTTCCTCCCTTTATTTCTTGTTTTATTTCCTTCCCTCCTTCCTTCCTTCCCTTCGTCTTTCAGTTCCTTCCTGTTCTCTCTCATTGCCTAATTCATTTCTTCATTTCCTACTTTCTTCCTTCCCTCCTTCCTTCCTTTACTTCAGGCTGTTTCCTTTCTTCCTCATTCTTTCCTTCTTTGTATCTTTTCTTCCCTCTTTTTTCCTTCCTTCCCTTCCTCCTTCATATTTCTCTTGCTTTCCTCACTCCTTTCCTACTTTCTTTCATCTCTCATTTCTCCCTTTACTTCTTGGTTATTTCCTTACTTTCTTCATTCCTTCCTCTCCTTCCTTCCTTCTTTGCATCTTTACTTCAATCTTCATTTCCCTCTTTACATTAACTCCTTCATGACCTTCATGCACGCCAAGCCCACATCTTTCCCCACCCATGATGGCTGAATTATTCAGTCATCATGTGCCTCCAACAGTCATGGGTGGAGCGGTGCTCCATTTGTGGCTGTTAACCAGTTAAATCCTGCTGCCAATCACTGATAGCGGGATTTAACATGTGCCGGCAGGAAGCATAGCATGCCCCCCTGTCACCTGATTGGGGGATGGTGACAGCTTGTCATGACAACCAGGGGTCTGCTGAAGACCCCCGTGCCTGTCAATACGATCCTAATGTGAATTCTGCTCTGTGGAGATTGTGATTCATGAAGCCCTACTATATATAGCACAGGCAATTGGACGATTGCAGCTTCAGATCTCCTAAGGGTACTATAAAAGTCAGTAAAAAGTCAGAAAAACAAGTTTATAAAAATATGAAAAAAAAAAGACACAAATGGAAATCAACCCATGCCCCATTAAAATAAAAATATTTAAAAAATACACATATTTGGTATCGCCGAATTCAGAAACCCCCAATCTATCAAAATATTAAATAAATTAATCCGATCAGTAAACTGCATAATAAGAAAAAAGTCAAAACGCCAGAATTACATTTTTTTGGCAACCACAACATTCCAATAAAATGCAATAAGAGGCGATAGAAACATTGTATCTACCAAAAAATGGTATTAATAAAAATGTCAGCTCGGGGTGCAAAAAATAAACCATCATCCAACCCCAGATCCTGAAAAATGAAAACTCTACTTGTCTCCGGAAAATGGCGACAAAAGCAAAATGTTATTTCTTCCAAACTTACGAATTTGTTTTCACTGCTTAGGAAAATAAAAACTATACATATTTGGTATCTGCGTACTCGTACATATTTAATTTCCTTCCTTTGTTTCATTCTTCCTTTCCTCCTTCCTTCTCTTCCTTTCTATGTTTTTTCCTTTGTTTTTCTTATCTCCTCATTTCTTTTTGTTCTTTTGTTTTCCTCTCCAACTTCCTTCATTCCCTCCTTTTTTTTCCATTCTTCTTTTATTCCGTCATTCTTTCACTCCTTCCTTCTCTCCTTCCTTTATGCTGTCCTTCCTTCTTTCCCGATCTCCTTCGAGTTTCTTACATCCTCTGTCCTTTATTTTTCTTCTTAGTTTTCCTCTCATTTCATTCCTTTCATTCCTCCTTCCTTCCTCCTTTATTTTCTGCATTCCTTCCTTTTTCCCTCCTTCTTTCCTCCTTGCATCCTTGTTTCCTTTTCTCCTTCTTTTATATTTTCCTTACTTTTTTCCTTACATTTTTTACTTCCTGTCTCCCTTAGTTTTCAATTTAGTTCACTTCTCTCATTACTTTCCTTCCTTCCCTCCCCTTATTTTTTCTTAAATTTCCTGTTATTTCCTTCCTTCCATTTCTAGCCTCTTCTATTGCATCCCTCCTTCCTTCTCTCCCTCTTTATTTTGTTCCCTGCATCTTTCCCTTATTTTCTTCCTCTTTCATCTTTTATTTCCTTTCTTCCATCTCACTCCTCTTCTTTTGCATCCTTCCCTCCCTCTTTCCTTCCTTCCCTCTCTCTTTCCTTCCTTCCATCTCTCGCCTCTTCTTTTGCATCCCTCCTTCCTTCATTCTCTCCCTCTCTCCTTCCCTTCTTATTATTTTTCTTTCTTTCCTCTGCTATTTCCTTCCTTCCACATCTCTTCACTTCTATTGCATCCTTCCCTCCCTCTTTCCTTCTCTTCCCCCATTGTTCCCTTCATTTTTCCTCTTTCCACTGCTATTTCCTTCTTTACATTTCTCTCCACTTCTTTTGCATCTTTCCTTCCATCCCTCTTTCCTACCCTCCTTGTTTCCTTCCTTTCCGCTTTCCTTCCCTCCCTCTTTCCTTCCTTCTCTCCATCTTTCCTTCCTCCATTCCTTTTTTCTCTCCCTTCCTCTTTCCTTTGTTTCTTCTTTCCCTCCCTTCTAGTTTCCTTTCTTCTCTCCATCTTTCCTTATGTTTTCCTCTTTTCATCTGTTATTTCCTTCCTACATCACTATCCTTTTATTTTCTATCCTATCATCCTTCCCGCTTTCCTTTCTTCATTCCTTCACTCCATCTTTCCCTTACGTTTTCCTCTTTCCTGTGTTATTTCCTTCTTTCCATCTCTCTCCTCCTCTTTTGCATCCTTCCTTCATTCCCTTCCTTCTCTCTTTCCTTCCTTAATTCTTCCCTTCCTTCCTCTTTCCTTCCTTCCCTCTCTCTTCCTTTCTTCCATCTCTGTCCTCTTCTTTTCAATTCTATCTTCATTCCTTCTCTCTTTCCTTTCTTCACTCCATCTTTCCCTTATTTTTTCCCATTTCCTGTTATTTTCTTCCTTCCTTCTCTCTCATACTCTTTTGCATCCTTCCCTCCTTCTTTATTTCCTTCCTTCTTTTTCTCTTTCCTGTCCTCTTTCCTTCCCTCCATTCCTCTTTCCTTCCTTCACCCTGTCCTTCTTCCATTCCTTCATTCCCTTCCTCTGTCCTTCCTTTCCTCTTTCCTTTTTTCCTTCCGTCCATCTTTCCCTTCTTTTTCCTATTTCCTCTGTTATTTCCTTCCTTCCTTTCCTCTCCTCCTCTTTTGCATCCTTCCTTCCTAGACATCTGCTATCAGAACAATCCAGCTGTTTGTCACTCATGTATTCAGTGGATGCAGAAGCCTCTCGGTCACGTATCCGCCATTTCTGGTGCATCCTTCCCCCTCGTTTCTCTCCAGCTCATCCCTACGAGCGCCGTACAGAAATCTCAGCTTCCTGCTCCCCAAACATCAGACGTACGTACGCCACATAAGGCCTGGCAGGTGTGAGATGGCTTCTTTGGGATGTGTAGGCGGAGGGGATAACGTGCGGATCAGGATCCCTTTCAGTATCTTATCCTCGCACATAACTAGGACTTGTCATTTGTCAGAAATCTCTCTCTTTCAGCTGCGCCGTCGTCTCTAACATTTTCTCGGCTGAGAAATTTGTGAGAAGTATTTGCACTCGATGATGTGAAGCAGCAATTAAAGCTACAAACCCACAAGCGATAAGAAATCAGGCTCCACTCGCTCGGGCTTCCTGGTTGCGCTCTCTTGATAGTCTGGAGGGAGTGGGAATGATCCCGCGTGACATGGCGGAGGAGACAATCTCACCTTCATTCCCTACTATTATGGAGTCCGCAAAGTAAATGGTCAGAAGCAGATATTACGCACCGATATCACCATGATTTCATTTCTGCAACGCCATTTTTTTTAAAAATATCAAGTTTCATACTATATTTTTGGTAGTTCAGTTTTTCTGCCACATTGCACCACTGTTGTGAATTCTGTTTTTGGCTCCCTCTGGTGGCTACTGGTGGTACTGGTTGACTTTGGTCTTGTGTTTCCAGTGCACCTGTTTTCATCAGGAAATTGGGAGTTTCCTATTTAGTCTGGCTTCTCAGTCATTCTAGTGCCGGCAATCAATGTTACCAGAGCATCTCTGTTGCTTGCTACCTGCTCCAAGTCTGCAATTCAGCTAAGTTGAAATCTTTGGCTTTTTGTGTTTGTTTTGTCCAGCATGCATTTATATTTCTCGTGCTGCTGGAAGCTCTAGTGATCTGAAATTACTACTCCGGTGTCATGAGTTAATAACGGAGTTAAGGTGGTTTCAGGATGGCTGCTTAGGGTTTTGAGGTAACCGCGAAGTCCTCTTTTGTATTTTCATCTATCTAGTCAGAGGGCCTCACTTTGCTGAATCTATATTCATACTGCGTTTGTGTTTTCCTCTTACCTAACCGTTATTACATGTGGGGGGCTACTATAACTTTTGGGGTTTCCCTGGAGGCAAGCCAGGTCTGTGTATTCCTCTTATAGGGGTAGTTAGCTCTCCGGCTGGCGCGAGGTGTCTAGGGATACAACGTAGGCACACCCCCTGGCTACTTTTATTTGCGTGTTAGGTTCAGCATCGCGGTTACCTGAGATACCATCTTCCTAGAGCTAGTCCGTTTTTGCCCATGTCCCTGCCATTGGGAATCATGACACACCACTAGGGGGAGCATAGGAGGTTACTGCAGGGGCCAACATAGACCGCAGCGGGCTCCACTGGAGGAATATTGTCCGCGCCCAAACACATAGTAATCTCCTCCGATTATTCTGTTTTTCTGCATTTTTCTTATGCTTTCACTTTTTTATTACTTTTTTTTTTTACACAAAATTAGAGACTTGTTTTATTGCCTTTTTATTGGAAAAATTATGATATTCTGAGCTTAAAAATGTAACATTTTTTTCAGTCTCCTCATAGAATCCTATAAGAAAAAGAATGCACCAAAAATTGTACAGTTCAACAACCTCTGTACATGCTCAGTGGGTAAGAGTTTCCATTTAATCATATTTATGCATCAAAAATGCAGCATTTGTGCTACTTTGGAAAGTATTGGGGCCCCTTAACTAGCGAATACAAGTTTTCACCAATGGTTCAGTGTGTCCACCCCTGGCTTACTTCTTACTGGATATAACTTTACTTTAAATTTGACCAGTGTTAAACTTTGTAAAAATCAATAGTACAGACGATTATAAGAAACTTTGTAATATATCTTATCAGGGAAATCTGCTTCTTTCCCAACTTATAAGGTGATTATTCCCCTCCCGCTGCCTCTGTCCACTCTGAAATAGCAGCTGAACTCCTTCTAGCTCAGAGGAGATGGACTTGCAGCTCAGTGAGGTGTCAGGTTACACCTTCTGTTATACTCTATGGAAGTGACAGAAAACTGTAGAGTGAGAAAACAAACAGAGGGAGACACAGAAAGATCATGCTGAGCTTTCTAACAAGTCTTTTTCCTCACTCCAAAGCTGGATTCACATCTACAATGCTCAGTACTGATGTGAAAAATCCACTGTGCTGCTGATTCATCTGTCAGTGTGCTGAAAAAGAATGAGGAGCAAGAATTCCTCAGGTCTGTGTGTGCCGGGTAAGAAAAACATCAGACCAGCTAATCTTCCCCCATTAGCTTAGAGAAAATGGCAGATTAGAGATAGGGCCCTCGAAGGGGAAAGCTGGTGAAAATGTTGGCTATAAGTCACATAATGCCCAGAAATTGTTATTCCTCATGTACACACGGTTTATTCTTCAAAGTGACTAAATATTTTGATTACCTTAATAAAATAGTATAAAATAGGAGCAGAGAGCTCCTATACCCCCCCAGTGGTGGCTGCGGACAGCCAGAATTTTATAATTTGCTGCATTTCTAAGGTGTTTGTTTACGCATTATTATTAGGAGGGATTAACCATTGCAAGACATGTTAAACCCTAAGCAGTCTATTTATGTTACTGTGAATGCATTGTATGGCTGCGCAAATGGATAATGGCCCCCTTTTATTACAGGGGTTGTCTCACAAAGGACATAAAACACAGATGACAAACCTCCGAACTCTGGGATCTCTGCTCTCTGTCCTTCTCATTGCACAGAGAGCCGTGGTCATGCATGCACCAGGAAGGACTCATCGGTACAGGAGGTGTACCGGTAACTTTGTGCCACGGAGCTTGAGAGCAGTGAGAGGCTCCATTGCTACATAAAACACCAATATTATAAATGGTGCATGGTAGACGGAGAACTCTGTTTCAGGGGCAGACATACCATTGGTGCAAACTGTGCAGCCGCACTGGGGCCCAAGAGGTTTAGGGGGCCACTTCCATCTCCAAAGTAATGAGCAGCTTTTTCCACGGACACATTATCAGACTGGAGAAGGCCCATATACTGTCCTTGCACAGGGGCCTTGTTCTGCCTGTGTCCGCTCCTTCTCTGTTACTAACTTCAAGTACTAACATGACGGACATCTCACTGCCTTAGTAGCAATGTTGCTTCCTGCTATTTCCATAGTTTAGCGATTTCACCCACTTTTAATGAATGAGACGTATTGTTTGGTTTAGTCATCAGGTTGGTGGCTGCTATTTCTGAACTCTTCCACTAGGTCTATTGCCATCAGTTATGATACACTTATAATATATTGTACACTGCTGATTAATACGCAAAAAAATATCACTGTCCATTAGGATATTGGCATGTTTATATGACTGCAATACCTCCATGGTCTTCCAATACCATCCATTTACAAGATCTGCAACACCCGTTATTTGACTTTAACGCCTTCTACAACTTCAAAGACCTTAAAGATGGTTTCATTACCTTTTGTACTTTTCAGTACCTTTCATTTTCGTACAACATCTCCTGGCACTTCAGAGCACCGTAATTTGGCTGCAAGAGCTCCAGAACTTCCAAGACTTTCCATTTTGCAACAATATCTTATGTGACTTCAAAGATCCTCCATTTGGGCACTTCAAGGACATGGAGTTTGGCTACAACACCTACTTAGCCTTCCACAATTTATTAATTTGGTGATCAGCTGGATCTCCGCTGATCTACAATTTGACTGCAGCACCTCCAAGACCTATCAAATTGCTCTACCACCTACCATCTTACAAAACCTACCATTTGGTGCAACACATCCTGGAACCTACATGCTCTTTCTTTCAGCTATAAGACTTCTGGAAGCTTCAAATACTTTTTATTTGGCACCAACTTGTCTTTGGACTTCAAGGCCATTTAGTTTGCCTCCAACACCTAGTTATCCTTCCAAGACTTAGCAATTTGCTGCAACATCTCCTGAAATTTCCTGGACCTTCCATTTGGCCAAAACACCCCTGGAACCTTACAGGATTTATCAATTTTCTGTAACATCTCCTGAAATTTCCTGAACCTTCCATTTGGCCAAAACACCCCTGGAACCTTACAGGATTTATCAATTTGCTGTAACATCTCCTGAAACTTCCTGTACCTTCCATTTGGCCAAAACATCTCTGGAACCTTACAGGATTTATCAATTGCTGTAACATCACCTGAAATCTCCTGGACCTTCCATTTGGCCAAAACACCTCTGGAACTTTCAGGATTTATCAATTTGCTGTAACAACGTCTACATCTTCCAGGACTTCCATTCGGTGCATTGCCTAGTTAAACTTCCGTGATCTTCCTTTGCTTATAAGACCTCCTGGAACTTTCATTTGGCAACAACTTTTCCTAAACCGTCTGGGATCTACCATTTGGCCACCATACTTCCTAGACCTTCCAGGACCTAACAATTTGCTGTCACATCTTCCTAGATCATCTAAGACCTACCATTTGATGAATCACCTCCTGGAACTTCCATGGTCTACCATTTCGCTAAAAGACCTCCTGAAACTTTGAGGACTTTTCATATGGCAACAACTTCTCCTGGACCTTCGTGGGACTTACCATTTGGCCATCACACCTCTTGGTCTTTCTGGGACCTAATAATTTACTGTTACACCTCTTAGATATTCCAAAATCTACTATTTTAGAGAAACACCTCATATATTAACCTTCCATTCCAGTGGCTGCCACATTTTCTGGACCTCCAAGGACCTTCTATTTGACTGAAAGACCTTTTGAGTCTTCAAAAAAAAACTACTGATACAAATTATCTCCAACATAGAACCCAGTGATGTAAATATGTTTAGTACTCTCCATTCAGCATCCTTGTGAAGCCATTCTTAGTCTCTCCACTAAGTCAAAGCAAAGGTCAACCACAATGAAGGCTCCAGATTCTGGTATCATAACTTGTTGTATTTCTTCTTTCTATTTCCTCCTCATTAGTCGTTGCCACCTGCTTGGTACTAAGAGATGCTGGAAAAAAAATTCTACAAAAACAAGCTAAAAAATTAAAATTAAGGGAACACAAAAAAACATGCTGACGCAAAGATGAAGAAGATTGTGGCTCTATACACGGGCTGATTGGGTGCAGCTGAGAGAGAAAGTAGTTGTGGATTAGCATATCCAATGCTCTTCTTGAAATGCGTAAAATCCTGACTGGGCATTTAGATAAAGTACTAATAAGCTCTGGCACCTGGCTTCTCGGAGCATTCATGTCACTAAAACACAATTGGCAAGCACTATGGATAGCTGGCATTTAGAACGTGCAATTGGGTCACTTTGCATTCGAGAAGGGAGGCGAGGAGAGTCAGCAGCATGGCGGTGGATGAGAGGCTGCGGATGAATTGCTCTAATAATCCTCATTTCAACCCATTTATATACAGACTCTTCTCATTTCACGAGTTCCCAAGGTTCCTTCAAATAAATCAATGTTGAGTTTGTTGACTTGGGTTCTTTTACTGAAGAGGGTCTCGTTCAAAGACATGAGGTTGATGTCTAAAAAAAAAAAGCAAATTTCATCGTCTTCTTAGAATTTGGAGCGTGAACATCAACCGATGTATATATAAAAGGATCGCGCATCTTGGCAAAGGGAAAAAATGGATAATGCAAAATATGTAATGGTGGCCATGAACTTTAAGATACAGATGGAGGTGCAGGAGTAGCGGGGGTTAGTGCCTGTGGGGGGCTGTTTATTACTGATTTCTCATTGGGTAGAGATTCCAATTGTTTTTTTGGAAACAAATGTAACAGAGTTTAGTTCCTTATTTCACCCTCTGGGGCCACATTGCTTGTCCACATTTGTATCATCCTGAGTTAATAAGCTGTAGATGGATTACCATGATCATTCCAACTTTCTTCACACTACTAGTAACTAACTAGTGATGTAACTCCATGTGATCGAGTGGTTACATTATTCTTGGTGATCCATTGTTCAGGTTACTCCTGGTTATCTAGTGGTTATGTTATACCTGGAGATCCAATGGTTATGTTACTCCTGGAGATCCAGTGGTTATGTTACTCCTGGAGATCCAGTGGTTATGTTACTCCTGGAGATCCAGTGGTTATGTTAGTCCTGGAGATCCAGTGGTTAGGTTACTCCTGGAGATCCAGTGGTTATGTTAATCCTGGAGATCCAGTGATTATGTTACGCCTGGTTATCTAGTAGTTATGTTATTCCTGGAGATCCAGTGGTTATGTTACTCCTGGAGATCCAGTGGTTATGTTACTCCTGGAGATCCAGTGGTTATGTTACTCCTGGTTATCTAGTGGTTATGTTATTCCTGGAGATCCAATGGTTATGTTACTCCTGGAGATCCAGTGATTGTTACGCCTGAATATCCAATGGTTATGTTACTCCTGGAGATCCAATGGTTATGTTACTCCTGGAGATCCAGTGGTTATGTTACTCCTGGAGATCCAGTGGTTATGTTACTCCTGGAGATCCACTGGTTATGTTACTTCCATTGATATAGTGGTAATTATTCCTGGACATCAAGTGATTACGTTACTTCTGGAGATCCAGTGGTTATGTTACTCCTGGAAATCCAGGGATTCTGTTGTTGCTGGTGATTTAGTGGTTATGTTACTCCTAGAGATCCAGTGGTTGTTACTCCTGGAGAATAATTGTTTATATTACTCTTGGGGATCCAGTGGTTATGTTACTCCTAGAGATCCAGTGATTATGTGACGCCTGTATATCCAATGGTTATGTTACTGCTGAGGATCTAATGGTTATGTTACTCCTGGACATCAAGTGATTAAGTTACTTCTGGAGATCCAGTGGTTATGTTACTCCTAGAGATCCAGTGGTTATCTTACTCCTAGAGATCCAGTGGTTATGTTACTCCTGGTAATCCAGGCATTCTGTTATTGCTGATGATTTAGTGGTTACGTTCCTCCCCGTGATCCAGACGTTACATTATTTTCCTTGCTACAGCATTTGCATTATTTCTGGAGAACCAGTGGTTATGTTATTTTTTTTTTTGTGATCCGTTGGTGATGTTATTCCTGGTTATCCATTGGTTTGATTTATTTGGTGACCAAGTGGTTATTTTACTTTTGGCAATTCAATTATTTTGTTAATCTAGATGATCGATAGTTTATGGTATTGCTGGCAATTCCATGGTAATGTTTTCCTGAGGTTCCAGAGATTATGATTATACTATTCATGACCCAATGGTTTTATAATTCATGGTGATCAGGTGGTTACATTTCTGGAGATCCAGTGGTTATGGCAGTTCTGGAGATTAAGTTGGTATAGATAGGACACTGAAATGTCATGACATCCGAGCACTGGGAGTTCCGCAGCTTGATTGTCTTCAATGTTGCCGATCAGTTGACCTCTTGTAGTTTTAGACTCTTGCAAAGGTTTTTTTTTTTTTTTTTTTGGGGGGGGGACTCAACAAGAGAAACTTGAATCTCATTTGATCCTGAAATAAATTCTTCAACCTGATACATGGGGGGGAAAAAAAAAAAAAAAAACCAATAAAAATGAGAGGATCCGTAAGAACAGACGTAAGGAAGATGAGAAGAGAAATGGAAGCGGAATCAATAGAACAGCGATGGAGCTAAAGTGTAAGGGTTGCACCTAGGTTAAAAGATAAGAGGAATATGTTTTGTCACCATTGATTTCCATGAGTATAAGTATTTGCTGGATGTCAAAGCAATTGATGCTGGAGAAAGGTCTAGAGGTCGGAACAAAAGGAATGTTGTTTTAGAAATGTACCTCATCGTCCCCGGATTGATACACAACATCCTATTGTTACATTTTCTCTATTTGGCCCATGCAAATGTGTATAATGGCTGCTGACATGACCTACAGGATGGGTCAGGGTATTTTTGAGGGTGATGTGAACGACAGCCATCATCTGTTTCCAGAAGACCCTTTAAGTAACGTTAAAGGAACATTAAGTTACTTCGATTTGCTACTGGAGCCGGATGACTCTTCTTAGTAGTTTAGGAAAGGTGCATTAATGCAAAGTGAGAAGTATCAGCCCCCAATACTGACAGTGCTTTACTTTTGGGAAGACGTTTAGCCTCTTGATCCCAGCATCTCCTGCTCACCCCTGACTCCCGATGATAGTATTATCGCTGTGGAAGCGTTGTAAGCTTTTCCGATTCTGAACTAGTGCTGTTTATATAGAGACCAGGAAGGCAGAGATGGTAACAAACCAACTCTGCCTTCTCTATGGAAAGTCTGGATGTGTCTGACGCTTAGCTCCTAAAACTGCACAACCTCGTACTCGGCATTTACTTTTTTGAACATCATTGCAGAATAAGGGCATTTTAAGTCTAGATCCAACTTTTTATTAGGTTCAGAATGTATGTTGCATTTAAGAAACAAATAAACAATAAAAAGGAATCTGTGAGCAGTTGTACATGCCCAGTATGGCTGCTTTCTCCCCTCTCCCCAAGCAGGAGTAAATGTAAACTACTGTAAGACTTGTTCTGCATATGTCTGATTATCGCCTCTCATCCTAAATTCTATTGTGCAGTTTGAAGAATGAGATAGAAAAAAGAAAAAAAAACATTGTAGCTGTAAAAAAGAGCTACTTAACTTGGCTCAAAGTGGAAATAAAATAGCAAAAAAAAACCACCAACACAACTGATAAATGTGAGATGAAAATGTTGTTGTAATGAATCTTCTTAATAAGCCTTTCCCGTCATGGTGGTGTGCCGCAGATGATACCGAAATTAATGGGCTCCTTCCGAGTCAGACACTGGACATTATGTCTGCCGGGTCCCGGAGACTTCTCTAATTATCCCAATGTTCTGTGGCCGGCTGGCGAGCAAGACTAATGTGTGCCGGCTTCTCAGATGGGAAGAGATAAACAGGCTATAATCTCTGTCCCCATCATAAAACATGATCAGGATGATGATGATGAGGGTGATGATTCTCGCCACAGCCACCATGGCTCTTCCACGCATAATGAAACGGAGACTTAGGCAGGGAGAGAATTGTGCGGAGAAGAAGCATCAGTTGTGTTTTCTTTCTGACGGAACAAAAGGTTTTCAGAAATAACCCGAGAATTTATTTCTCTAATTAAGTGAACACAATAAATCTTAAGGGCGAGCGGGTTAGCGAAACGCGACCACAGGGGAGACGGGTAAGTAAGGCGAGAAAATATCACAAAATGTTATGAATCCAGATGTTGTTTTCAGTTGATATCATAACACTTCATTTACTTACTAATTTGATTTCAGGAATTCTTTACACATATTTTACGTTGGTGAAAGCTGCAGCTAATGGCACCATCTGAATGACTGATTACATAGGGAAATGTATCAAAAGCTTCAATTAGCAACGTGGATATTCTGCCACATTCTAAAAAACTTTACTTTTAAGAGCTTACATAGGACTGCAGATATGAATCTTTCAGGGGGAGGATTGTCTGGATTGTGGGGATTGTCTGGATTGTCTGTATTGTTGGGATTGTCTGGATTGTTGGGATTGTCTGTATTGTGGGGATTGTCGGGATTGTCTGGATTGTGGGGATTGTCTGGATTGTCTGTATTGTTGGGATTGTCTGGATTGTCTGGATTGTTGGGATTGTCTGGATTGTCTGGATTGTGGGGATTGTCTGGATTGTCTGTATTGTTGGGATTGTCTGGATTGTTGGGATTGTCTGGATTTTTGGGATTGTCTGGATTGTTGGGATTGTCTGGATTGTTGGGATTGTCTGGATTGTCTGTATTGTTGGGATTGTCTGGATTGTTGGGATTGTCTGTATTGTGGGGATTGTCTGTATTGTGGGGATTGTCAGGATTGTCTGGATTGTGGGGATTGTCTGGATTGTCTGTATTGTTGTGATTGTCTGTATTGTCTGGATTGTCTGTATTATTGGGATTGTCTTTATTGTTGGGATTGTCTGTATTGTTGGGATTGTCTGGATTGTGGGGATTGTCTGGATTGTCTGTATTATTGGGATTGTCTGTATTGTTGGGATTGTCTGGATTGTCTGGATTGTCTGTATTATTGGGATTGTCTGTATTGTTGGGATTGTCTGGATTGTCTGGATTGTCTGGATTATTGGGATTGTCTGTATTGTTGGGATTGTCTGTATTGTTGGGATTGTCTAGATTGTGGGGACTGTCTGTATTGTCTGTATTGTTGGGATTGTCTGGATTGTTGGGATTGTCTGGATTGTCTGTATTGTTGGGATTGTCTGGATTGTTGGGATTGTCTGGATTGCTGGGATTGTCTGTATTGTTGGGATTGTCTGGATTGTTGGGATTGTCTGGATTGTTGGGATTGTCTGGATTGTTGGGATTGTCTGGATTGTTGGGATTGTCTGGATTGTGGGGATTGTCTGGATTGTCTGTATTATTGGGATTGTCTGTATTGTTGGGATTGTCTGGATTGTCTGGATTGTCTGTATTATTGGGATTGTCTGTATTGTTGGGATTGTCTGGATTGTCTGGATTGTCTGTATTATTGGGATTGTCTGTATTGTTGGGATTGTCTGTATTGTTGGGATTGTCTGGATTGTTGGGATTGTCTGGATTGTCTGTATTGTTGGGATTGTCTGGATTGCTGGGATTGTCTGTATTGTTGGGATTGTCTGGATTGTTGGGATTGTCTGGATTGTTGGGATTGTCTGGATTGTTGGGATTGTTGGGATTGTCTGGATTGTTGGGATTGTCTAGATTGTAGGGATTGGATTGGTGAGATTGTCTGTATTGTCGGGATTGTTGGGATTGTCTGGATTGTCTGGATTGTCTGGATTGTCGGGATTGTCGGGATTGTTGGGATTGTCTGGTTTATCTGGTTTATCTGGATTGTTGGGATTGTAATGCCAATCAAATACCATAGTAGACAATTCTCAGCCCTTTTTGGACCCTTAATTCTGATTCTGCTAATAAAGGAAAACATAAAAGTCTCTTGTTTCATCTCAACGTTCGGCATCATTCCTTACTTTACAAGGTGTATGTCCCTGTGAAGTCACAATTCATCATTTATTTCTTGCACTCGCCTACATTGCGTCTGTGCAGACATCGTCACTGTCCACACTGGGATCCCACAATTTACATTCCCTATCATTATGTCTTTAGAGTGTAGAAGGAAACGGGAGAACCCGGAAGAAACCCAAACAAACACCGGAATAAGACACAAATTCCTTGCAGTTATCGTCCTTGGTGGGATTTGAAGCCAGGATCCCAGCACTGAAAAGTGATAGTGCTAACCACTGACCAACCACGCTAACCACTGAGCCACCATGCTGATCTCTGAACCACATTGGAAACCATTGAGCCACCTGTTGTGAATTCTGTTTGTGGGCTCCCCCGGTGGTGTTTTATGGTAGTGCCACTTATTTGCCTTCTTCTATCCTTGATCACCTGTTGACACCCATTAGGGGAGTTTCCTATTTAAGGCTGCTTGGCTGCTGGTCCGATGCCGGCCAACAATGTATCAGTAGCATTCTGTTGCATTCTCCTGCCTCAAGATCCTGTTCAGCTAATTTGAATTTTGTTCCTAGTTAATGCTATTTTTTGTCCAGCTATTTGCAATGTGATTCTCTGTAGCTGGAAGCTCTCGTGGACTGAAATTGCCACTCCAGTGGCATGAGTTGTCACTGGAGTTTAAAGTAATTTCAGGATGGTGTTTTTGAGTAGTGTTTTGAAGTTGACCGTGAAGTGACTCTTTCCTGTACTTCTGCTATCTAGTAAGCGGACCTCACTGTGCTAAATCTGCTGTTCATCCTACGTATGTCTTTTCCTCTTGACTCACCGTCAATATCTGTGGGGGGCTGCTATCTCCTTTTGGGGTTCATCTCTGGAGGTAAGGCAGGCCTGTATATTCCTCTGATAGGGGTAGTTAGATCTCCGGCTGGCGCGTGGTGTCTAGGGCATCGTAGGAAACACTCCCCGGCTACTTCCAGTGTCGTGTCAGGTTCAGGTCACGGTCACTTTAGTTCCCATCACCCGAGAGCTAGTCCGTTGTTATTTTGATTTCCCTGCCATTGGGAAAATCATAACAGTTTGGCCGGCCCACATGTGTTAAAACTATGCACTAAAGCAGGAAAGGATATGAAAAGGTTTTTTTTTTTCCTTCTGTGTTTGGAAAGTGCACCTTAGTGCTTATTTGTACTCCTTGCTTAAACTGCAGTCTTCAGCCTTTTTTTTTTTTCCTCTCCTCTTAATCTCTGAATGGCTTTGGTTACACCGGTTTGAATCATGGATCCACAGAGTTTGGTTGCAGGTCTGAATAACCTGGCTACAAAGGTCCAGAACTTACAAGATTTTGTTATACGTGCTCCAATGTCTGAACCTAAGATCCCTATGCCTGAATTTTTTACCGGAGACAGATCCCGTTTTTTGAATTTCAGAGAGAATTGTAAATTGTTTTTGTCTCTGAAATCTCACTCTGCTGGTGATCCTGCGCAACAGGTTAAAATTGTTATTTCTCTATTGCGGGGTGACCCACAAAGTTGGGCATTTGCATTGTCGCCAGGGGATCCTGCGTTATTAAATGTAGATGCGTTTTTTCTGGCTTTGGGGTTGCTTTATGAAGAACCTAATTTAGAGATTTTGGCTGAGAAAGCCTTGATAGCTCTTTCCCAAGGGCAAGATGAAGCTGAGATATACTGCCAAAAATTTCGTAAATGGTCGGTGCTTACTAAATGGAATGAGTGCGCTCTAGCAGCTAATTTCAGAGAAGGTCTCTCTGATGCCGTGAAGGATGTCATGGTGGGGTTCCCTGTGCCTACAGGTCTGAATGATGCCATGAAATTGGCTATCCAGATTGATCGGCGTTTACGGGAGCGCAAATCTGTGCACCATATGGCGGTATCTTCTGAGCAAAAATCTGTGCACCATATGGCGGTATCTTTTGAGCAAAGACCTGTGCACCATATGGCGGTATCTTCTGAGCAAAAACCTGTGCACCATATGGCGGTATCTTCTGAGCAAAAACCTGTGCATCATTTGGCGGTGACCTCTGAAGAGGCACCAGAGCATATGCAATGCGATAGTGTATTGTCTAGAGGCGAACGACAGAATTACAGGCGCAAAAATGGGTTGTGCTTCTATTGTGGAGATCCAGCTCATGTTATATCAACATGCTCTAAACGCATAAAGAAGGTTGATAAAAAGGTTGATAAATCTTTTTCTATGGGTACCTTGCAGTCTAAATTTCTTTTGTCCGTGACATTGATTTGTACTTTGTCGTCTGTTACTGTGAATGCTTATGTGGATTCTGGCGCCGCTCTGAGTCTCATGGATTGGTCCTTTGCCAAGCGTTGTGGGTTTGATTTAGAGCCTCTGGAGGTTTCTATTCCCTTAAAGGGTATTGATTCTACACCTTTGGCTAGCAATAAACCACAATATTGGACACAAGTGACTATGCATCTTTCCCCAGACCATCAGGAGATTATTCGTTTCCTTGTGTTATATAATCTACATGACGTGTTAGTACTTGGATTACCATGGTTACAAATTCATAATCCAGTCTTGGACTGGAGATCAATGTCTGTGCTGAGCTGGGGATGTCGGGGGATTCATGGGGATGCACCTTTGGTTCCCATTTCTTCATCTACTCCCTCTGAGATCCCAGCATTTTTGTCAGATTTTTATGATGTCTTTCAGGAGCCTAAAACTGATTCTCTCCCCCCTCACAGAGAGTGTGACTGCGCTATTGAGTTGATTCCCGGTAGTAAATTTCCTAAGGGTCGCTTGTTTAATTTGTCTGTACCTGAACATACTGCTATGCGGGAGTATATCAGAGAATCTTTGGAAAAGGGTCATATTCGCCCCTCTTTGTCTCCACTGGGGGCAGGGTTTTTCTTTGTGGGTAAAAAGGATGGTTCATTGAGACCTTGTATCGACTATCGACTTCTGAATAAGATTACAGTTAAATACCAGTACCCGTTACCTTTATTGACTGATCTTTTTGCTCGCATAAAGGGGGCGAAGTGGTTCACTAAGATCGATCTACGTGGTGCGTATAATTTGGTGCGGATTAAGCAGGGGGATGAGTGGAAGACCGCATTTAATACGCCTGAAGGCCATTTTGAGTATTTGGTAATGCCTTTCGGTCTCGCGAATGCCCCTTCCGTTTTTCAGTCCTTTATGCACGATATTTTCCGTGAATATCTGGATAAATTTATGATTGTGTATTTGGATGATATTTTGATTTTTTCGGAGGACTGGGAATCTCATGTTCAACAGGTCAGGAGAGTTTTTCAGGTTTTACGAGCTAATTCTCTATTTGTGAAGGGCTCAAAGTGTATTTTTGGGGTTCAGAGAATTTCCTTTTTGGGATATATTTTTTCCCCTTCATCTATGGAGATGGACCCTGTTAAGGTTCAGGCTATTTGTGATTGGATACAACCTACTTCTCTAAAGAGTCTTCAGAAATTCTTGGGATTTGCTAATTTCTATCGCCGATTCATAGCGGGTTTTTCTGCCATTGCTAAACCTTTGACTGATTTGACCAAGAAGGGTGCTGATGTTGCTAATTGGTCCTCTGCGGCTGTGGAGGCCTTTCGGGAGCTTAAGCACCGCTTTTCTTCTGCTCCTGTGTTGCGCCAGCCTGATGTTTCGCTCCCGTTCCAGGTTGAAGTAGATGCTTCCGAGATCGGAGCAGGTGCAGTTTTGTCGCAGAAAGGTCCTGACTGCTCAGTGATGAGACCATGTGCGTTTTTCTCTCGAAAGTTTTCGCCCGCTGAGCGAAATTATGATGTTGGAAATCGGGAGCTCTTGGCCATGAAGTGGGCATTTGAGGAGTGGCGTCATTGGCTTGAGGGTGCTAGACACCAGGTGGTGGTCTTGACTGACCACAAAAATCTAATTTATCTTGAGTCAGCCAGGCGTCTGAATCCTAGACAGGCGCGCTGGTCGTTGTTTTTCTCTCGATTTAACTTTGTGGTTTCATATCTGCCTGGGTCTAAGAATGTGAGGGCGGATGCCCTCTCTAGGAGTTTTGAGCCTGACTCGCCTGGTGATTCCGAACCTACTGGCATCCTGAAGGATGGGGTGATATTGTCAGCTGTCTCCCCAGACCTGCGGCGCTCTTTGCAGGAGTTTCAGGTGGATAGGCCTGATCGCTGTCCGCCTGGTAGACTGTTTGTCCCTGATGACTGGACCAGTAGAGTTATTTCGGAGGTTCACTCTTCCGCGTTGGCAGGTCATCCTGGAATTTTTGGCACCAGGGATCTGGTGTCTAGGTCCTTCTGGTGGCCTTCCTTGTCTCGAGATGTACGTATTTTTGTGCAGTCTTGTGATGTTTGTGCTCGGGCTAAGCCCTGCTGTTCCCGGGCCAGCGGGTTGTTGTTGCCCTTGCCTATTCCTAAGAGGCCTTGGACGCACATCTCTATGGACTTTATTTCTGACCTTCCTGTTTCTCGTAGGATGTCCGTCATCTGGGTGGTGTGTGACCGTTTTTCCAAGATGGTTCACTTGGTACCTTTGCCCAAATTGCCCTCCTCCTCTGAGCTGGTCCCTCTATTTTTTCAGAATGTTGTGCGTTTGCATGGTATTCCTGAGAATATAGTGTCTGACAGGGGTACTCAGTTTGTGTCTAGATTTTGGCGGGCGTTCTGTGCCAGGATGGGCATCGACTTGTCTTTCTCGTCTGCATTCCATCCTCAGACTAATGGCCAGACTGAGCGTACTAATCAGACCTTGGAGACTTACTTGAGGTGTTTTGTGTCCGCTGATCAGGACGATTGGCTTGATTTTTTGCCATTGGCAGAGTTTGCCCTTAACAATCGGGCCAGTTCTGCCACTTTGGTTTCTCCATTTTTTTGTAATTCAGGGTTTCACCCTCGCTTTTCGTCTGGTCAATTGGAGTCTTCGGATTGTCCTGGAGTAGATGCGGTGGTTGATAGAATGCATCAGATTTGGGGACAGGTTGTGGACAATCTGAAGTTGTCCCAGGAGAAGACTCAACAGTTCACTAATCGTCATCGGCGTGTCGGTCCTCGTCTTTGTGTTGGGGACCTGGTTTGGTTGTCTTCTCGATTTGTTCCTATGAAGGTCTCGTCTCCTAAGTTTAAGCCTCGGTTTATCGGCCCTTATAGGATTCTGGAGGTTCTCAATCCTGTGTCCTTTCGTTTGGACCTCCCAGCATCTTTTACTATTCATAATGTTTTTCATCGGTCATTGTTGCGGAGGTATGAGGTGCCGGTTGTTCCGTCTGCTGATCCTCCTGCTCCTGTGCTGGTTGAGGGTGAGTTGGAGTATGTGGTGGAAAAGATCTTGGACTCCCGTGTTTCCAGACGGAAACTTCAGTATCTGGTTAAGTGGAAAGGCTATGGTCAGGAGGATAATTCTTGGGTGACAGCATCTGATGTTCATGCTCCTGATTTGGTTCGTGCATTTCATAGTGCTCATCCAGATCGCCCTGGTGGTTCTGGTGAGGGTTCGGTGCCCCCTCCTTAAGGGGGGGGTACTGTTGTGAATTCTGTTTGTGGGCTCCCCCGGTGGTGTTTTATGGTAGTGCCACTTATTTGCCTTCTTCTATCCTTGATCACCTGTTGACACCCATTAGGGGAGTTTCCTATTTAAGGCTGCTTGGCTGCTGGTCCGATGCCGGCCAACAATGTATCAGTAGCATTCTGTTGCATTCTCCTGCCTCAAGATCCTGTTCAGCTAATTTGAATTTTGTTCCTAGTTAATGCTATTTTTTGTCCAGCTATTTGCAATGTGATTCTCTGTAGCTGGAAGCTCTCGTGGACTGAAATTGCCACTCCAGTGGCATGAGTTGTCACTGGAGTTTAAAGTAATTTCAGGATGGTGTTTTTGAGTAGTGTTTTGAAGTTGACCGTGAAGTGACTCTTTCCTGTACTTCTGCTATCTAGTAAGCGGACCTCACTGTGCTAAATCTGCTGTTCATCCTACGTATGTCTTTTCCTCTTGACTCACCGTCAATATCTGTGGGGGGCTGCTATCTCCTTTTGGGGTTCATCTCTGGAGGTAAGGCAGGCCTGTATATTCCTCTGATAGGGGTAGTTAGATCTCCGGCTGGCGCGTGGTGTCTAGGGCATCGTAGGAAACACTCCCCGGCTACTTCCAGTGTCGTGTCAGGTTCAGGTCACGGTCACTTTAGTTCCCATCACCCGAGAGCTAGTCCGTTGTTATTTTGATTTCCCTGCCATTGGGAAAATCATAACAGCCACCATACTAATCAATAGGATACTTTACAGTACTACCTACTGAGACACCCTGCTAACTACTGAACCACCCTACTGACTACTGAGCCACTGTGCTATCCACTGAGTCACCTTGCTTACAATTGAGCCACCATGCTAACCAATGGGACACTGTACAGCACTAACTACATGGCCACCCTACTAGTCATTGAGACACCCTACTAACCGCTGAGCCACTGTGCTATCCACTGAAACACCTTGCTAACCATTGAACCACCATGCTAAACAATGGGAGACTGTACAGCACTAACTACTGAGCCACGCTGCTAATTACTGAGCCACTGTGCTAACCACTTAACCATAATGCTAACTACTGAGCCACCATGCTAACCAATGAGCCACTGTGCTAGCTAATAAGCCACTGTATAGTGCTAACTATTGATTCACCCTACTAACCACTGATCTACAGTGCTAACCACTGAGCCACCATGGTAGCCACTGAGCCACTGTGCTAATCACCGAGCCACTGTGCTAACCAATGAGCCACTGTGCTAACCATTGAGTCAGCCTGCTAACCAGTGAGTTACAGTGCTAACCAATGAGCCACTATGCTGCCTAATATTACAATTAGAGTACAGCTGAGTGGATCAGGTAAAATTCAAATTTGCATGTTTACGCCTTTTTTTCCTGGGAAATAGATTTGTGGAAAATTAATTCTCGGCAAATTTAATGTCCTTTGTTATGCTGTGAGTTCTGTTCAGACTCTGAATCATAATAAACGTATACACACATGGTCAAAATTGTTGGTTCCCCTCGTTTAATGACAGAAAAACCAACAATGGTCACAGAAATAACTTGAATCTGACAAAAGTAATAATAAATAAAAGACCTATGAAAATAAACAAATGAAAGTCAGACAATTCCTTCATCTGTGCCCATTCTGCAAGCGTGATTTGCATTACATCCGGACTGCGTTGACCCAGGCTATGCAAAAGGACGTACTGCACCAGGGCTCGTTGCTGCCGCCACAGTCGCTGCAACATGTGCAGAGGACTGGAATGCCACCATGTCGAAGCCTCGCAAATGAAACGGTTAACCAGTAGGCCGAAAGACCTCTGTATAGTGGCAGAGAAATTGCTGTACCACCAGGTTGAGGATGAGAGCCATGCAAGGCACGTGTGTGAGGTTGCCCCAGCGTAGGCCCGCCAGCAGGTTTGCACCATTATTGCACACAGCTTTCCCTGGCTCCAGTTTCAGTGGAGACAGCCAATACTCTAACACGGCCTGGATAGCTGTCCACAACTCTTTAGCTGTGCAACTGCGATCTCCAAGGCATATTAATTTGAACACTGCCTAATTGCGGTGAGCCATGGCTGCACAATTATGAGATGGGGGCATTCTACCTGCACTGTTGGAATGCGTGCCATATTAAAGGAGAGGTTGAGGGCACAGGTGGAGGTCCTAGAGGAGGTGGAGGAGCCAGAAGCAGTGGAGGAACTGTTAGATACAGAGGTTTGTCCCGCAAACCTTGGGGATTCAAAGACTTGTAGAGCAGCCGCTTGACCGCCTGCCCCCACAGCCCCTAGAGTCACCCAGTGCCCAGTTAGCGAGATGTTTGCTCGTCCAGGTGTCAGTGGTGAAATGCGCCCTGGCAGATATAGATTTTTTTCAGGGATGTTGTCTGCGACATGCTGGTGTAGTGCAGGCACAGCTTTCTTAGAGAAAAAATGGCAACTGGGCAACTGGTACTGGGGGACTGCGACAGCCATCAACTTTCTGAAACCATCTGTATCCACTAGGTAGAAAGGCAGCATTTCCATGGCCAACAGATTGGAGATGGTAGAGTTCAAGCTCTTAGCTTTGGCATGTGTAGCAGGAAACATTCTTTTACGGGACCACAACTGCAGGATCGAAGGCTGGCTGCTGTGCTGAGAGAGGGTGGAGTACGGAGAGAGAACAGGACAAACTGCTGAACTGTGAGTGAGGTGCAGGCGGAAATGTTATGGTGGATTGAGAAAGATGAGTTGTGCTAGTTGACACAAAGCAACACTCATTCACCCCCACTGTAGGGAGTAAACAAGTGTAGTTTCTGAGGCCGGGGACCTGTGTGTGAAGACTAGGCATGGTGAAGAAAGAGGAAAAAGCTGCACAAGGGGTTGACAAGATGGCTGTTGGTTGGCTAGGCCCGCTGATCAACATTTTAGCACATTGAGATTCCCACACTAAGGCGTGTTGGTCATGCATCTGCCGACTGATGCATGTAGTTGACAAATTATTGCACTTTTTTCCTCTACTGAGTTTTATTTTGCAAATTTGACTGATAACATGAGATCAGTTATCCTTTGCGGTCTCAGAAAAGGCCCAGGCTGGGCAACAGATGTTGTCATTGGATTTTGGATAGGACGAGACGGTGTTTGTTCAGTTGAGCTTTCATTCGCATTAACACCTAACCCCAGTACATGTCAAACACCAAACATACTCCCACTTACACCACAACCTTGCTTTTTCCTCCTCATGTTGTACAACCCCTGGCAAAAATTATGCCTTCCTTGGTCTATCAGTATGTTTGCCTTTAACAACCTTCCCATGTTGTTTGTATTTGGTCCAGATTTTAGACACAGCTGACTGTGAACAAACAACATCTTTTGCAACATTGCGTGATGATTTACCCTCTTTTAAGAGTTTGATAATCCTCTCCTTTGTTTTAATTGACATCTCTCGTGTTGGAGCCATAATTAATGTCAGTCCACTTGGTGCAACAGCTCTCCAAGGTGTGATCACTCCTTTTTAGATGAAGACTAAAGAGCAGATCTAATTTGATTCAGGTGTTCTTTTTGGGTATGAAAATTAACAGGGTGATTCCATTATTTTTTTCTCAGAATTGAATGATTCCATAATTTTTCCGCTATGCTTGGTTAAAAAAGTAACCATTACTGACTACCACATTTTTTGTTCTTGATTTCTTTTAGTGTTTCTTAAAGCCAGAAAGTTGCCATTTGAAATTATTCTAGTTTTGTGCTAAGTCTGTGATCTGCTTTTTTTCTACAAAATTAAACAACTGAATGAACATCCTCCAAGGCCGCTGATTCCATAATTTTTGCCAGGGGTTGTATGTGAGTCGCCCTCCAGGGCCCTGGGGTACTCGTACTGTGTCTGGTCCTTAAAGGGATGTATCACGGCAGCAGTGACCCAGTCCGTGGCCCTGGGCGCCCATGTTAAAGGGAAGTTCTTTAAAGGGTTTTTTTAAATTAGGAAAGTTCGTGACGCCACCTGTGGTATTTGGTCAGGGGGACCGACGCTGCTTAAAGGGGTCCTCTGGGGTGATGTTATGACAGCCAGATGGTATAACTACCCACAGGTGAAGTAGGTCCCCAGGGCTCCCGATGAATAGATGGAGGATGGTGAGTGGTGCAGTAAAGAATGAAGGATGCAGTTGTGCAGTTTTTTTTACCTGGTTTACTGATGGTAGCAGGTAGCCACAGTCCAGGGCACCAGATCACAGGTACAGGCAGGGTCCGGCTGGCTTGGAAGTGAGTTCAGAGTCCAGCTTTATCAGGTGGAGTTAAAATCCTTCCTTCTAGCGCTGTGTTGTTATAGTCCTTTACTGCCTATGGTTTTGTAGCAAGGTCCTCTCAGTTATCTCTGTCCTTTGTGTAAGTGGGACACGAACCCGTATGACAGGTGACTCGAGCCTTTTTACAGGGTCTCTATGATGACCCGGTCTCTATGTGTCACTGTGTCTCCTGGGTGTTAGGGCGAACAGGTGATGTATAATCCAGCTGTCCTGCCGCTTTCTGTTATGTGCCTTAGAGTGCCACAAAAGCCTCGGTCTTCCGGCTACCGGTGTTTGCGCTCAATCAGGGATGTAGCCCAGTCCCAGCTATTCTCCCCTGTTGTCACTCTCCTGTGCTTCGCTCTTCGGCACGTTAGCTAAAAGCTGTTCTTCCTTCTGTATCTCGCTATCTAGGAGCTACAGCACCTCAGGCTGTACGGCCCCTCACCCATCCTTCTGCCTCAGACTGCTCCAGTCTCCTGTCAGGCACCAACTGTCTAATTTTTCCCAACTGCCAAGCAACTAACTTCTCCTCCTGACCAGAAAGAGCAGCTCCCCTGAAGTCGGGTGTAGAGCTCCCCCTTCTGGCCTGGAGTCAGAATGGTGTTGTATGTGCTGATTACCTTTCAAAAAGGAATCCTACATCGCTTCCAAGCGTGACATCACTCTCCCCATGAGGAAAGCAATGCCAATGTGACAACCAGGACCCTGGGGCGTCACATATGTACCCTTCCCCTCCTGTAATCTGCTGACCCGCAATGTTATGCACACAGCTGTCAGTCACCTGTCACTAAATGAACAATCAGTATTTATTTTCTTAGATAGCGTGCCTGAACAACAACGATTTTTAAGTGGAAATCTGGCCTTCTGATTTGTCACTGAAACACAGTTTTATCAGAAATAATTTGGATTAGCTAATGGGACTTCTGCAAAACTGCCACAAACTTTTTACACAATCTAGTTTGATGTTTTAAGATCAATTTCATACAGGACAGGATCCAATCTATTTCACTGACAAGTTCACTTTCATCATCAGCAGCACTAAAGCAGGAGCGGCCTCTCTGCACTGTGACACTGAGACAATGGCCCCAGCAAACAAGATGTCTGCTTTTTATATGGCCACAGACATGTGATTTCGGCAGCCAATCACAGAAGACCTTGTGTCATGACGTTGTGGATGGTTTCTGAGCCCGGATTAAGGGGAAATAAAAAGAGTGTGCCACTTCACTAACCTCTCCATACCCCCTCCGTCATCAAACACGTCCCCCCGTCCACCCCGCTCACCATACAGCACCATTATCCTACCCAAAGTAATGACAAAAGCATCAATGGAAACGCAATGATTTACTGAACTGTGACCGATTTTTGCTGACTCGGGAAAGCGAACACGAATCCAAATGTGCTATGTTCGTGCCGAATTTGAGATTGGTGAAGGTTTTCCGAGCGCGTGCACTCATATCACTCAATATCTGGGAACGTCGCTCCGCACTCATCTGCTGATGGAGCATCAAAAATCAATTGTGTAATAAGTCTCTGACAAGTGAATTCTATCTATATGATATCTGGACATCGCACCTCGCGATCTCTACCGGCCGCTCGTAAACTCAATTTTACTGTAATAAGACAAATTCAATCTTCAATTACTGAAAATAAAAAGCAACAAGAAAACTAAAATGTGGCGCTTATCGGAACCGCCGCAGAACATAGAACCGTGTAACAGCTGTAGGGAGAGAACTTACTCTGCTTATCTAATATCTATCTATCATTTATCTTTCTATCATCTATCTATTATCTGTCTATCATCCATCTTTTTATCTATTATCTATTTATTATCTATCTGTCTTTCTATCTATCTATCAATCTATGGGGTTGTCTTTGGGGCGATCGTTATGTTGGTGTCTGTGCTGCAGGGGAATCCTCTGGTGTAATACATCCGCGCTGAATATGACATTGGTCCAATATTTGTGGCTCCCAATCTGTTAGTAATGCTGAGAGTTGTAGTTTTGCAGCCTCTGGGAAGGGTTTGGAGACCAATGTGTAAGAGGTTGCAGACCTGGCGGCTGTGGCCATCGTTACTGTCGGATTACGCCCACTGTCTCCAGTTTTCCACCCTTCCGGAGACATCGCTATAATCACCTATTGTTTATACTTTTCCTGAGCTAATGGCTTCTTAAGACAAAGCGCGCGGCGTCTAGATTTCATTTACATGTGAAAATCGGCTTTATTTGTCTTGCGTTGATTCGGGCTCACAAATCCTGAGAAGTGGCATTATTCTGCACGGGTGATGTATGGCAGAGCAACCAAACAGCGATACCTGATCAATGCAATTAAAGCGTAATTTCTAATGGACAAACCATTAAGTGGCTGCTGCCCGCTGATTAATTGGATGTAAGAGGTGAAGTTAAAGGTTCATTCCCAGGAGAGGCAAGAGAACAGAGGAGCGATCGTGGCGGCTGCAGGGAGCCGGGAACCGCAGGCTGCTCTGATGGCTGCTGTGAAGCTGCTCTGATGGCTGCTCTGATGGCCGGTATGACGGCTGCTGTGATGGCCCCTCTGATGGCCCCTCTGATGGCCGCTCTGATGGCCGCTCTGATGGCCGGTATGATGGCTGCTGTGATGGCCTCTCTGAATGCCAGTCTGATGGCCACTCTGATGGCCGCTCTGATGGCTGCTCTGATGGCCGCTCTGTTGGCCCCTCTGATGGCCGCTCTGTTGGCCCCTCTGATGGCCGCTCTGATGGCCCCTCTGATGGCTGCTCTGATGGCCCCTCTGATTGCCGCTCTGATGGCCCCTCTGATGGCCCCTCTGATGGTCGCTCTGGTGGCCGCTCTGATGGCCGCTCTGATGGCCGCTCTGATGGCCCCTCTGATGGCCGCTCTGATGGCCCCTCTGATGGCCGCTCTGATGGCCGCTCTGATGGCCGTTCTGATGGCCCCTCTGATGGCCGCACTGATGGGCGCTCTGATGGCCGCTCTGATGGCCGCACTGATGGCCGCTCTGATGGCCCCTCTGATTGCCGCTCTGATGGCCGCTCTGATGGCCCCTCTAGTGGCCGCTCTGGTGGCCGCTCTGATGGCCCCTCTGATGGCCGCACTGATGGCCGCCCTGATGGCCGCCCTGATGGCCGCTCTGAAGGCTGCTCTGATAGCCGCTCTGATGGCCTCTCTGATGGCCGCTCTGATGGCCTCTCTGATAGACTTTTTAATGGCTGCTCTGATAGACGTTCTGCTTGCCGCTCTGATAGACGTTCTAATGGCCGCTCTGATAGACGTTCTAATGGCTGCTCTGATGGCCGCTCTGATGGCTGCACTTCCTGCAAAGCTAAAAATACCACTGACATCTATGGGTTTCAGGCTTTTGCATTGGATCTCGCTGAGTGGTGATGCTGGACCAGTAGATGGCGCCACATTTGGCAAGATTGGCACTCACCAACAAGGGTTAACCATAAATCATGACACCCTGTAAGTAGAATGAGGAGAAAATCTGATATCTGATCGGGCGCTCCAGGGAGGGTTTCATTCAATAACTTTTTTATCTGCATAATTGTTTCTGGTTGTGGCTGATTTCCAGGAGCTCTCATATCACATCAATGTCTTTTTAGGTCTTATTTCAGGCAATGCAGCTCCATTTACCTTGGAGAAATTTACAGCAGTGCTCAGCCTGTTCTTCCTGGTTCTGGAATATGATAAGAATTACAAAACTGCCAGAATGTCCTATATACACCTGGAGCAATGGGGCTGGATGTTATACATGGGGGGCAATGTGGCTAGATGTTCTACACCAGGACAATGGGGCCGGATGTTATACATGGGGGCAGTGGGGCTGGATGCTATACACTAGAGACAATGAGCCGGATATTATACACTAGGGACAATGGAGCCTGATGTTATACACTAGGGACAATGGAGCTGGATGTTATACACTGAGGACAATGGGGCCGGATGTTATACACTAGGGACAATGGAGCCGAATGTTACACACTGGGGACAATGGGGCCGGATGTTATATACTAGGGACAATGGAGCCAGATGTTATACACTGGGGACAATGGAGCCGGTTGTTATACACTGGGGAAAATGGGGCCAGATGTTACACACTAGGGACAATGGGGCTGGATGTTATACACTAGGGACAATGGGGCTGGATGTTATACACTAGGGACAATGGAGCTGGATGTTATACATTGGGGAAATTGGGGCCGGATGTTATACACTAGGGACAATGGAGCTGGATGTTATACACTAGGGACAATGGAGCTGGATGTTATACACTGGGGACAATGGGGCTGGATGTTATACACTGAGGACAATGGGGCCGGATGTTATACACTAGGGACAATGGAGACAGATGTTATATACTAGAGACAATGGGGCTGGATGTTATACACTAGGGACAATGGGGCTGGATGTTATACACTAGGGACAATGGAGCCGAATGTTATACACTGGGGACAATGGGGCTGGATGTTATACACTGGGGGCAATGGAGCCAGATTTTATACACTGGGGACAATGGGGCCGGATGTTATACACTGGGGACAATGGGGCTGGATGTTATACACTGGGGACAATGGGGCTGGATGTTATACACTAGGGACAATGGAGCCGAATGTTATTCAATGGGAACAATTGGCCCGGATGTTATACACTAGGGACAATGGAGCCAGATGTTATACACTAGGGACAATGGAGCCGAATGTTATTCAATGGGAACAATGGGCCCGGATGTTATACACTAGGGACAATGGGGCTAGATGTTATACACTAGGGACAATGGAGCCAGATGTCATACACTGGGGATAATGGGGCTGGATGTTATACACTAGGGACAATGGGGCTGGATGTTATACACTAGGGACAATGGATCCAGATGTTATACATTGGGGACAATGGGGCCGGATGTTATACACTGGGGACAATGGGGCTGGATGTTATACACTAGGGACAATGGAGCCTGATGTTATACACTGGGGACAATGGGGCCGGATGTTATACACTAGGGACAATGGGGCTGGATGTTATATACTGGGGACTATAGGGCCGGATGTTATACACTGGGGACAATGGGGCTGGATGTTATACACTGAGGACAATGGGGCTGGATGTTATACACTAGGGACAATGGAGACAGATGTTATACACTGGGGACAATGGGGCCGGATGTTATACACTAGGGACAATGGGGCTGGATGTTATACACTAGGGAGAATGGAGCTGAATGTTATTCAATGGGAACAATTGGCCCGGATGTTATACACTAGGGACAATGGAGCCAGATGTTATACACTAGGGACAATGGAGCCGAATGTTATTCAATGGGAACAATGGGCCCGGATGTTATACACTAGGGACAATGGGGCTAGATGTTATACACTAGGGACAATGGAGCCAGATGTCATACACTGGGGATAATGGGGCTGGATGTTATACACTAGGGACAATGGGGCTGGATGTTATACACTAGGGACAATGGATCCAGATGTTATACATTGGGGACAATGGGGCCGGATGTTATACACTGGGGACAATGGGGCTGGATGTTATACACTAGGGACAATGGAGCCTGATGTTATACACTGGGGACAATGGGGCCGGATGTTATACACTAGGGACAATGGGGCTGGATGTTATACACTGGGGACTATAGGGCCGGATGTTATACACTGGGGACAATGGGGCTGGATGTTATACACTGAGGACAATGGGGCTGGATGTTATACACTAGGGACAATGGAGCTGAATGTTATTCAATGGGAACAATTGGCCCGGATGTTATACACTAGGGACAATGGAGCCAGATGTTATACACTAGGGACAATGGAGCCGAATGTTATTCAATGGGAACAATGGGCCCGGATGTTATACACTAGGGACAATGGGGCTAGATGTTATACACTAGGGACAATGGAGCCAGATGTCATACACTGGGGATAATGGGGCCGGATGTTATACACTAGGGACAATGGGGCTGGATGTTATACACTAGGGACAATGGATCCAGATGTTATACATTGGGGACAATGGGGCCGGATGTTGTACACTGGGGACAATGGGGCTGGATGTTATACACTAGGGACAATGGAGCCTGATGTTATACACTGGGGACAATGGGGCCGGATGTTATACACCTGGGACAATGGGGCTGGATGTTATACACTAGGGACAATGGAGCCGTATGTTATACACTGGGGACAATGGGGCTGGATGTTATACACTAGGGACAATGGGGCTGGATGTTATACACTGGGGACAATAGGGCCGGATGTTATACACTGGGGTCAATGGGGCTGGATGTTATACAACGAAGGACAATGGGGCTGGATGTTATACACTAGGGACAATGGAGACAGATGTTATACACTGGGGACAATGGGGCCGGATGTTATACACTAGGGACAATGGAGCCGAATGTTATTCAATGGGAACAATTGGCCCAGATGTTATACACTAGGGACAATGGAGCCAGATGTTATACACTAGGGACAATGGAGCCGAATGTTATTCAATGGGAACAATGGGCCCGGATGTTATACTCTAGGGACAATGGGGTTAGATGTTATACACTAGGGACAATGGAGCCAGATGTCATACACTGGGGATAATGGGGCCGGATGTTATACACTAGGGACAATGGGGCTGGATGTTATACACTAGGGACAATGGATCCAGGTGTTATACATTGGGGACAATGGGGCCGGATGTTATACACTGGGGACAATGGGGCTGGATGTTATACACTAGGGACAATGGAGCCTGATGTTATACACTGGGGACAATGGGGCCGGATGTTATACACTAGGGACAATGGGGCTGGATGTTATACACTGGGGACAATGGAGCCAGATGTTATACATTGGTGACAATGGGGCCGAATGTTATTCACTGGGGACAATGGGACTGGATGTTATACACTAGGGACAATGGAGCTGGATGTTATACACTGGGGACAATGGGGCCAGATGTTATACACTAGAGACAATGGAGCCGGATGTTATACACTGGGGACAATGGGTCCGGATGTTATACACTGGGGACAATGGTGCCAGATGTTATACACTGGGTATAATGGGGCCGGATGTTATACACTAGGGACAATGGGACTGGATGTTATGCACTAGGGAAAATGGGGCTGGATGTTATACACTAGGGACAATGGGGCTGGATGTTATACACTAGGGATAATGGGGCCAGATGTTATACACTAGGGACAATGGAGCCGGATGTTATACACTGGGGACAATGGGGCCGGATGTTATACACTGGGGACAATGGGGCTGGATGTTATACACTAGGGACAATGGAGCCAGATGTTATACACTGGGGACAATGGGCCTGGATATTATACACTGGGGACAATGGGGCTGGATGTTATACACTAGGGACAATGGAGCCAGATGTTATACACTGGGGACAATGGGGCTGGATGTTATACACTAGGGACAATGGGGCCGGATGTTATACACTGGGGACAATGGGGCCGGACGTTATACACTGGGGACAATGGTGCCGGATGTTATACACTGGGGACAATGGGGCCGGATGTTGTACACTTGGGACAATGGGGCTGGATGTTAAACACTAGGGACAATGGAGCTGGATGTTATACACTGGGGACAATGGTGCCAGATGTTATACACTGGGGACAATGGTGCCAGATGTTATACACTGGGGACAATGGGGCCTGATGTTATACACTAGGGACAATGGAGCTGGATGTTATGCACTAGGGAAAATGGGGCTGGATGTTATACCCTAGGGACAACGGTGACTATTGATACACACCAGGGGACAATGGAGCCGGATGTTATACACTAGGGACAATGGGGCTGGATGTTATACACTGGGGACAATGGAGCCAGATGTTATACATTGGTGACAATGGGGCCGAATGTTATTCACTGGGGACAATGGGACTGGATGTTATACACTAGGGACAATGGAGCTGGATGTTATACACTGGGGACAATGGGGCCAGATGTTATACACTAGGGACAATGGAGCCGGATGTTATACACTGGGGACAATGGGTCCGGATGTTATACACTGGGGACAATGGTGCCGGATGTTATACACTGGGTATAATAGGGCCGGATGTTATACACTAGGGACAATGGGACTGGATGTTATGCACTAGGGAAAATGGGGCTGGATGTTATACACTAGGGACAATGGGGCTGGATGTTATACACTAGGGATAATGGGGCCAGATGTTAAACACTAGGGACAATGGAGCCGGATGTTATACACTAGGGACAATGGGGCCGGATGTTATACACTGGGGACAATGGGGCTGGATGTTATACACTAGGGACAATGGAGACAGATGTTATACACTGGGGACAATGGGCCTGGATATTATACACTGGGGACAATGGGGCTGGATGTTATACACTAGGGACAATGGAGCCAGATGTTATACACTGGGGACAATGGGGCTGGATGTTATACACTAGGGACAATGGGGCCGGATGTTATACACTGGGGACAATGGGGCCGGATGTTATACACTGGGGACAATGGTGCCGGATGTTATACACTGGGGACAATGGGGCCGGATGTTATACACTTGGGACAATGGGGCTGGATGTTATACACTAGGGACAATGGAGCTGGATGTTATACACTGGGGACAATGGTGCCAGATGTTATACACTGGGGACAATGGTGCCAGATATTATACACTGGGGACAATGGGGCCTGATGTTATACACTAGAGACAATGGGGCTGGATGTTATGCACTAGAGAAAATGGGGCTGGATGTTATACCCTAGGGACAATGGTGACTACTGATACACACCAGGGGACAATGGGGCCGGATGTTATACACTAGGGACAATGGAGCTGGATGTTGTACACTGGGGACAATGGGGCTGGATGTTATACACTAGGGATAATGGGGCGGGATGTTATACACTAGGGACAATGGAGCCGGATGTTATACACTGGGGACAATGGGACCGGATGTTATACACTGGGGACAATGGGGCCGGATGTTATACACTAGGGACAATGGATCCAGATGTTATACACTGGGGACAATGGGGCCGGATGTTATACAATAGGGACAATGGTGCCGGATGTTATACACTGGGGACAATGGGGCTGGATGTTATACACTAGGGACTATGGAGCTGGATGTTATACACTGGGGACAATTGTGCCAGATGTTATACACTGGGGACAATGGTGCCAGATGTTATACACTGGGGACAATGGGACCTGATGCTATACACTAGGGACAATGGGGCTGGATGTTATGCACTAGGGAAAATGGGGCTGGATGTTATACCCTAGGGACAATGGTGCCTATTGATACACACCAGGGGACAATGGAGCCGGATGTTATACACTAGGGACAATGGAGCTGGATGTTGTACACTGGGGACAATAGGGCCAGATGTTATACACTAGGGACAATAGGGCTGGATCTTATACACTAGGGACAATGGAGCCAGATGTTATACCCTGGGGACAATGGGGCCAGATGTTACACACTGGGGACAATGGGGCTGGATGTTGTACACAAGGGACAATGGAGCCAGATGTTATACACTGGGCACAATGGGACTGGATGTTATACACTAGGTACAATGGAGAAGGATGTTATACACTGGGGACAATGGGGCCAGATGTTATACATTGGGATCAATGGGACTGGATGTTATACACTAGGGACAATGGAGCTGGATGTTATACGCTGAGGACAATGGGGCTGGATGTTATCCACTAGGGACAATGGAGCCTGATGTTATACACTGGGGACAATGGGGCCGGATGTTATACACTAGGGACAATGGGGCTGGATGTTATACACTAGGGACAATGGAGCCAGATGTTATACACTAGGGACAATGGGGCTGGATTTTATACACTGGGGACAATGGGACTGGATGTTATACACGAGGGACAATGGAGCTGGATGTTATACGCTGAGGACAATGGGGCTGGATGTTATACACTAGGGACAATGGAGCCGGATGTTATACTCTAGGGACAATGGAGCCTCATGTTATACACTAGGGACAATGGGGCTGGATGTTATACACTGGGGACAATGGGGCTGGATGTTATACACTAGGGACAATGGGGCTGGATGTTATACACTAGGGACAATGGAGCCAGATGTTATACACTGGGGACAATGGGGCCAGATATTATACACTGGGGACAATGGGGCTAGATGTTATACACCAGAGACAATGGAGCCAGATGTCATAAACTGGGGATAATGGGGCCGGATGTTATACACTAGGGACAATGGGGCTGGATGTTGTACACTAGGGACAATGGATCCAGATGTTATACATTGGGGACAATGGGGCCGGATGTTATACACTGGGGACAATGGGGCTGGATGTTATACACTAGGGACAATGGAGCCTGATGTTATACACTGGGGACAATGGGGCCGGATGTTATACACTTGGGACAATGGGGCTGGATGTTATACACTAGGGACAATGGAGCCAGATGTTATGCACTGGGGACAATGGGGCCAGATGTTATACACTGGGGACAATGGGGCCGGATGTTATACACTGGGGACAATGGAGCCGGATGTTATACACTGGGGACAATGGTGCCGGATGTTATACACTGGGGACAATGGGGCCGGATGTTATACACTTGGGACAATGGGGCTGGATGTTATACACTAGGGACAATGGAGCTGGATGTTATACACTGGGGACAATGGTGCCAGATGTTATACACTGGGGACAATGGTGCCAGATGTTATACACTGGGGACAATGGGGCCTGATGTTATACACTAGGGACAATGGGGCTGGATGTTATGCACCAGGGAAAATGGGGCTGGATGTTATACCCTAGGGACAATGGTGCCTATTGATAAACACCAGGGGACAATGGGGACGGATGTTATACACTAGGGACAATGGGAACGTATTGTATGCACCAGGGGTCAAGGGGTTGGATGTTGTTCAACGAGGGACAATGCGGCCAGATGTTAATCTCCAGAGGCAATGGGGCCAGAGGATTTTACACTGGGAGTGAGGGGCCAAGTGTATTACACCGGGGGGCAATGGGGTCGGATGTTATACGAGATTGAGAAACAAGAATTCTGTGATTAGGATGTTTCCCAATACTTTTTCTTTATAGTGTAGATACCTTTACAATGATTCTACCTCTTGGAAGGGAGTATCTTCTCTAGGTGGCTGCATGCATCCATAAGTTTGACATTTAAGATTAGGTATATACATTCTTACTTTTTTCACAGTCCTACACACACAACACACACATATATATAAATATATATATATATATATATACTATATACAGTGGGGCAAAAAAGTATTTAGTCAGTCAGCAATAGTGCAAGTTCCACCACTTAAAAAGATGAGAGGCGTCTGTAATTTACATCATAGGTAGACCTCAACTATGGGAGACAAACTGAGAAAAAAAAATCCAGAAAATCACATTGTCTGTTTTTTTATCATTTTATTTGCATATTATGGTGGAAAATAAGTATTTGGTCAGAAACAAAATTTCATCTCAATACTTTGTAATACAGCCTTTGTTGGCAATGACCGAGGTCAAACGTTTTCTGTAAGTCTTCACAAGGTTGCCACACACTGTTGTTGGTATGTTGGCCCATTCCTCCATGCAGATCTCCTCTAGAGCAGTGATGTTTTTGGCTTTTCGCTTGGCAACACGGACTTCTCCCTCCAAAGGTTTTCTATAGGGTTGAGATCTGGAGACTGGCTAGGCCACTCCAGGACCTTGAAATGCTTCTTACGAAGCCACTCCTTCGTTGCCCTGGCGGTGTGCTTTGGATCATTGTCATGTTGAAAGACCCAGCCATGTTTCATCTTCAATGCCCTTGCTGATGGAAGGAGGTTTGCACTCAAAATCTCACGATACATGGCCCCATTCATTCTTTCATGTACCCGGATCAGTCGTCCTGGCCCCTTTGCAGAGAAACAGCCCCAAAGCATGATGTTTCCACCACCATGCTTTACAGTAGGTATGGTGTTTGATGGATGCAACTCAGTATTCTTTTTCCTCCAAACACGACAAGTTGTGTTTCTACCAAACAGTTCCAGTTTGGTTTCATCAGACCATAGGACATTCTCCCAAAACTCCTCTGGATCATCCAAATGCTCTCTAGCAAACTTCAGACGGGCCCGGACATGTACTGGCTTAAGCAGTGGGACACGTCTGGCACTGCAGGATCTGAGTCCATGGTGGCGTAGTGTGTTACTTATGGTAGGCCTTGTTACATTGGTCCCAGCTCTCTGCAGTTCATTCACTAGGTCCCCCCGCGTGGTTCTGGGATTTTTGCTCACCGTTCTTGTGATCATTCTGACCCCACGGGGTGGGATTTTGCGTGGAGCCCCAGATCGAGGGAGATTATCAGTGGTCTTGAATGTCTTCCATTTTCTAATTATTGCTCCCACTGTTGATTTCTTCACTCCAAGCTGGTTGGCTATTGCAGATTCAGTCTTCCCAGCCTGGTGCAGGGCTACAATTTTGTTTCTGGTGTCCTTTGACAGCTCTTTGGTCTTCACCATAGTGGAGTTTGGAGTCAGACTGTTTGAGGGTGTGCACAGGTATCTTTTTATACTGATAACAAGTTTAAACAGGTGCCATTACTACAGGTAATGAGTGGAGGAAAGAGGAGACTCTTAAAGAAGAAGTTACAGGTCTGTGAGAGCCAGAAATCTTGATTGTTTGTTTCTGACCAAATACTTATTTTCCACCATAATATGCAAATAAAATGATAAAAAAACAGACAATGTGATTTTCTGGATTTTTTTTTCTCAGTTTGTCTCCCATATTTGAGGTCTACCTATGATGTAAATTACAGACGCCTCTCATCTTTTTAAGTGGTGGAACTTGCACTATTGCTGACTGACTAAATACTTTTTTGCCCCACTGTATATATATATATATATATATATATATATATATATATACTATATATATATATATATATATATATATATATATATATATATATATATATATATATATATATATATATATATATATACAGTATATATGTTTTAATTCTTTAATGGAAATCACTTATGGCCAGACTTCTCTGAACAGTTGATGGTGTAGCTGGTCCCACTGGATGCTGCCAGCTCTGAGCTGATGGCACTGCTGGACATCTTCCAATTTCGAAGGGAAGTAACATGAAAGGTCTTTAATCTGCTGCACTAAGATCCTCTAGCTGACCACTGCATCTATGATCCACAACATTGTCCATTTCTTGGTGCTTTGTTTAAAAATGCTTGAATAGCAGATCTTGAAACCCCAGTCCACTGTGAAATCTTTGCCTGGGAGAGCCATTGCTGATGCAGTATATCTACCTTTTGTCTTGTTGCTGCACTCAGTCTGTTCATGGTGTATGACCTCTGACATGAAACTGTGTCTTCCACAACCTCACCTGTGTAGCAGCTTTTTTCTGTTCCTCACACAGTTTTATGCTTTTTAGAAAGCTGGTTCTGCTTTAACCAATGACTTGTTTCAACCTACATATGAAAATGATGAGAAATCACCTATTTTGGTATAATTGGTTTGCTCCAGTACCTTGTGTTATTCACTAGGGGTGGCAACCGTGCCAATTTTTGCTTCCTTACCTTGTGTTATTCACTAGGGGAGGCACCCATGCTGACTTTTGCTCCAGTGCCTTGTGTTATTCACTAGGGGTGGCAACCGTGCCAATTTTTGCTTCACAACCTTGTGTTATTCACTAGGGGTGGCACCCATGCTGATTTTTGCTCCAGTACCTTGCCTTATTCACTAGGGGTGGCACCTGTGCTGACTTTTGCTCCAGTACCTTGTGTTATTCACTAGGGGTGGCAACCGTGCCAATTTTTGCTTCAGAACCTTGTGTTATTCACTAGGGGAGGCACCCATGCTGATTTTTGCTCCAGTACCTTGTGTTATTCACTAGGGGTGGCAACCGTGCCAATTTTTGCTTCAGAACCTTGTGTTATTCACTAGGGGTGGCACCCATGCTGATTTTTGCTCCAGTACCTTGTGTTATTCACTAGGGGTGGCAACCGTGCCAATTTTTGCTTCAGAACCTTGCGTTATTCACTAGGGGTGGCACCCATGCTGATATTTGCTCCAGTACCTTGTGTTATTCACTAGGGGTGGCAACCGTGCCAATTTTTGCTTCCTTACCTTGTGTTATTCACTAGGGGAGGCACCCATGCTGACTTTTGCTCCAGTGCCTTGTGTTATTCACTAGGGGTGGCAACCGTGCCAATTTTTGCTTCACAACCTTGTGTTATTCACTAGGGGTGGCACCCATGCTGATTTTTGCTCCAGTACCTTGCCTTATTCACTAGGGGTGGCACCTGTGCTGACTTTTGCTCCAGTACCTTGTGTTATTCACTAGGGGTGGCAACCGTGCCAATTTTTGCTTCAGAACCTTGTGTTATTCACTAGGGGAGGCACCCATGCTGATTTTTGCTCCAGTACCTTGTGTTATTCACTAGGGGTGGCAACCGTGCCAATTTTTGCTTCAGAACCTTGTGTTATTCACTAGGGGTGGCACCCATGCTGATTTTTGCTCCAGTACCTTGTGTTATTCACTAGGGGTGGCAACCGTGCCAATTTTTGCTTCAGAACCTTGCGTTATTCACTAGGGGTGGCACCCATGCTGATATTTGCTCCAGTACCTTGTGTTATTCACTAGGGGTGGCACCTGTGCTGACTTTTGCTCCAGTACCTTGTGTTATTCACTAGGGGTGGTACTCATGCTGAATTTTGCTCCAGCACCTTGTGTTATTCACTAGGGGTGGCACCCCTGTTGATTTTTGCTCCAGTACCTTGTGTTATTCACTAGGGGTGGCACCCCTGTTGATTTTTGCTCCAGTACCTTGTGTTATTCACTAGGGGTGGCACCTCTGTTGATTTTTGCTCCAGTACATTGCCTTATTCACTAGGGGTGGCAGCCATGCTGTTTTTTGCTCCAGTACCTTGTGTTATTCACTAGAGGTGGCACCCCTGTTGATTTTTGCTCCAGTACCTTGTGTTATTCACTAGGGGTGGCACCCCTGTTGATTTTTGCTCCAGTACCTTGTGTTATTCACTAGGGGTGGCACCTCTGTTGATTTTTGCTCCAGTACATTGCCTTATTCACTAGGGGTGGCAGCCATGCTGATTTTTGCTCCAGTACCTTGCCTTATTCACTAGTGGTGGCACCCGTGTTGATTTTTGCTCCAGTACCTTGCCTTATTCACTAGTGGTGGCACCTGTGTTGATTTTTGCTCCCGTACCTTGCCTTATTCACTAGGGGTGGCACCTATGCTGACTTTTGCTCCAGTACCTTGTGTTATTCACTAGGGGTGGCAACCGTGCAAATTTTTGCTTCAGAATCTTGTGTTATTCACTAGGGGAGGCACCCATGCTGATTTTTGCTCCAGTGCCTTGTGTTATTCACTAGGGGTGGCAACCGTGCCAATTTTTGCTTCAGAACCTTGTGTTATTCACTAGGGGTGGCACCCATGCTGATTTTTGCTCCAGTACCTTGTGTTATTCACTAGGGGTGGCAACCGTGCCAATTTTTGCTTCAGAACCTTGTGTTATTCACTAGGGGTGGCACCCATGCTGATATTTGCTCCAGTACCTTGTGTTATTCACTAGGGGTGGCACATGTGCTGACTTTTGCTCCAGTACCTTGTGTTATTCACTAGGGGTGGTACTCGTGCTGATTTTTGCTCCATTACCTTGTGTTATTCACTAGGGGTGGCACCTGTGCTGACTTTTGCTCCAGTACCTTGTGTTATTCACTAGGGGTGGTACTCGTGCTGACTTTTGCTCCAGTACCTTGTGTTATTCACTAGGAGTGGCACCCCTGTTGATTTTTGCTCCAGTACCTTTTGTTATTCAGTAGGGGTGGCACCCCTGTTGATTTTTGCTCCAGTACCTTGTGTTATTCACTAGGGGTGGCACCTCTGTTGATTTTTGCTCCAGTGCATTGTCTTATTCACTGGGGGTGGCAGCCATGCTGTTTTCTGCTCCAGTATCTTGTGTTATTCACTAGGGGTGGCACCCCTGTTGATTTTTGCTCCAGTACATTGCCTTATTCACTAGGGGTGGCAGCCATGCTGTTTTTTGCTCCAGTACTTTGTGTTATTCACTAGGGGTGGCACCCGTGCTGATTTTTGCTCCAGTACCTTGCCTTATTCACTAGTGGTGGCACCCGTGTTGATTTTTGCTCCAGTACCTTGCCTTATTCACTAGTGGTGGCACTCGTGTTGATTTTTGCTCCCGTACCTTGCCTTATTCACTAGGGGTGGCACCCATGCTGATTTTTGCTCCAGCACCTTGTGTTATTCACTAGGGGTGGCACCTCTGTTGATTTTTGCTCCAGTACATTGCCTTATTCACTAGGGGTGGCACCCATATTGATTTTTGCTCCAGTACTTTGTGTTATTCACTAGGGGTGGCACTCGTGCTGATTTTTGCTCCAGTACCTTGTGTTATTCACTAGGGGTGGTACTCGTGCTGATTTTTGCTCCAGTACCTTGTGTTATTCACTAGGGGTGGTACTCGTGCTGATTTTTGCTCCAGTACCTTGTGTTATTCACTAGCGGTGGTACTCGTGCTGATTTTTGCTCCAGTACCTTGTGTTATCCACTAGGGGTGGCACACTTGATGATTTATGCTCCAGTACCTTGCGTTATTCACTACGGGTGGCAGCCATGCTGTTTTTTGCTCCAGTACCTTGTGTTTTTCACTAGGGGTGGCACCCCTGCTGATTTTTGCTCCCGTACCTTGCCTTATTCACTAGGGGTGGCACCCGTGCTGATTTTTGCTCCAGTACCTTGGGTTATTCTCTGAGCCGTCACGTAAACTCCTCTAGAAGTTTAGCATTCGGTCTGCACTTTTGCGCGTTGGTGTGAAATAAATGGGATCATTTGCAATCACAGCTGTTAAAAGTTCAGAGTTTTCCTCATCGACCTCCGAAGATGAAACCGTCGTCCAACCACAGGCGGCATTAATCCTGACATCCCATAAGAAATGGAAACATGTTATGAATTGTTTAGGTCAATGCTGAAGGAAGCCCGTCATTAATAAAAGCTGAGGGAATTATAGCTTCCATGTAGCCGGGAATGAATCCCTAACAGAGCACGTCGCATTGATGTGTGTGTAACAAATCCCCGGCAGCCGCCCTCTCCATCACTCTAATGAGCAATAACATTCAATCCCTAATTGATGAAAACATTTTTAATCAAAAGTATGAGGCATTTCGTGCCCTTGAGTCAGAGAAGCGGCTTTTCATCTTTACTTTGTGTTTACGTTGGCTGCAAACATCCAAGATTCCTCTCCTGCACCAGAGATTGCAGGAGCACGATGTAGCAGAGCCGGCCCCAAACCTGCAGTAGACAGTAGACGTCTGGTTTTAATAGTAATTTACCATCTGTGTAATAGTAATTTGTTCCATTTTATTAAAGGGGGTTGTCTGGGACTGAGACATCGATGACCTAACCGAATACCAGATTGGTGGAGCGCCAACATCTGGCACCAACAATCATCCATCAGCTGGTGCAGGGGCCGCTGTAATGACTGCAGGGTCGGCTCCTATTCACTTTAATGAACTGCAATGCTAATGAGGAGGCTAGACGTCTGATCCCCCAGCAATCTGATGTTCTAAGTATCGTTCATCAATATCCTAGTCCAAGACAACCCCTTTAAGTCGTTTATCGCTACTTCACTCTAGCCCACCAGGGATGTTAACCCAATTGGTGTACAAAAAAAAATGCTTAATGTCATCAAATAGAACGCTGCCACTATATATTTATGAGTGGCACTAATTAAGGGTAATTGGGGCATCTGAATAAGAAAATATTGGTGGGTCACCCACAGAACTGATTTTGGGGATCTAATCTTCTATATCTCCCCCAACCTTTCCTAGCCACTGGATAGAACTGAGAATGGTTACATGCAGTGTTCCCCCTTAAGTGGGTGAGCAGGTATTTAGGTGCAGGTATTGGTGCATTGCTCCAAATAATTAGCCATAATAAGCAGAAATAGGGGCTAATTAGCTTATGACAACCTCCCTGAGGTGTATAGCAAAGAAGGAGTTAATTTCTGCAGCCCTGGTGGTCTAGGGCAGATACAGGATTTATGTCAATATCCCTGGTGGTCTGAGGAAGAGAATGGTTTCATTTCGGCCTTCCTGGTGATTTAGGGAAGAGATTGGTTTTACATCAATAGTCTTTGTGGTTTAAGAATACAATATGGGTCAATCTTAGTATTCTTTGTGATCTAGAAGGGTTTCCTATCAATATCCATGGTGGTTTAAGGGAAAGTAGGGATTTCTGCTAATATACCTGTTGATCTACAGGAGTCTTTCAGTATCCCTGGTGGTCTAGGGCAATGCAGATGTTCTTCTCAGTACCCCTGGTGGTCTAGGGCAATGTAGATGTTCTTATCCCTGGTGGTCTAGGGCACTGTCGTATTTGTCAGTATACCTGGTGTTCAAGGGCAATATAGGTGTTCTTGTCAGCATCCCTGGTGGTCTAGGGCAATGTAGGTGCTATTGTCAGTATCCCTGGTGGTCTAGGGCAATATAGGTGTTCTTGTCAGCATCCCTGGTGGTCTAGGGCAATGTAGGTGCTATTGTCAGTATCCCTGGTGGTCTAGGGCAATATAGGTGTTCTTGTCAGCATCCCTGGTGGTCTAGGGCAATGTAGGTGCTATTGTCAGTGTCCCTGGTGGTCTAGGGCAATATAGGTGTTCTTGTCAGCATCCCTGGTGGACTAGGGCAATATAGGTGCTATTGTCAGCATCCCTGGTGGTCTAGGGCAATATAGGTGTTCTTGTCAGCATCCCTGGTGGACTAGGGCAATATAGGTGTTCTTGTCAGCATCCCTGGTGGTCTAGGGCAATGTAGGAGTTCTTGTCAGTATCCCTGGTGGTCTAGGGCAATATATGTGTTCTTGTCAGCATCCCTGGTGGTCTATGGCAATGTAGGTGCTATTGTCAGTATTCCTGGTGGTCTAGGGCAATATAGGTGTTCTTGTCAGCATCCCTGGTGGTCTAGGGCAATGTAGGTGCTATTGTCAGTATCCCTGGTGGTCTAGGGCAATATAGGTGTTCTTGTCAGCATCCCTGGTGGTCTAGGGCAATGTAGGAGTTCTTAACCTGGTGATGTAGGACACAATAGGGATTACTGCGTGAGTCCCTGGTGGGTTAGAGAGTTAGTCTGACATACCCCATACTCACTGGGTTACTTAACTATCTAGAGTCCAACCTTGCCCTGTTTTGCTGTATACTGTAGCTTATTGGCTGAGAAAAGGAGGCGTCACATCTCTGGACCTCCCACATGGACGATCAGCCCACCCAGGAGGAGCAATAGCACCCAATATTCCATCTTAGATAATATGGTGAACCGGAGTGAATCATGTCAAGACCCCTTTAAAAAAATATTGTTTTTGCTCTTACTTTTTCATTCTTACCATTATCCAAATATATTCCATTAATTTTCTTCCCGCTTAGAATCCTATTCACTTCCTGCATAATAAAATCTAAAGCAAGAAAAAAAAAAAGACCCTTAAAAATAAATGAAAATGAGTTTTCTAAAGAACTTTTTTAATTACATTTTATTTGTAGAGTGAGTCATGAAGCTTTACAAACGCTTTGGGCTTAAATGGAAAATTCAATCCAATATTGTAAATCATTCTGGGTACAGTAGTGAGATAATTCGGAACTTTTCTATCATCTTTATTTGTCTCCTTGGTCTTTTTAATTCCATGTTCTGAGCACCTTCTACATAACCTGCATTGTTCTTCTCTGTCCTTTGTCTTGCATATCATTACCGCAGACTGTTCTCCTGATTGTCTCCCTCCTTTAGGAACTATTCTTAAAGGGCAACACTCATTTTTACAATGTTCATCAGCACAAAGCATTCCTGTTATTGCATGTGATTTTATTTTTCATGAAATTTTTTTTTAATCTGTCTCTGAGGTAGTGAGCATAGACAAGCTGCTATGATGTCTCCCATACACAGAACACACAAACAGGATGCTCCCCTGTCTCTATGAAGTGCATGTATACAATCAGCATGTGCACGGAGGGTATCATACAGCAGTACGGAGCAGTGTGGCTGCACATCCAGCTCTTTGGTGAGATAAAAACATTTACCAGAAATGAGCCTCTTGAGCAACTTTAGACAGTAGCGTTGAGCAGTGTAGCTGTGAATCTTGCTCTTTGATGATATAAATTCATTTACTAGAAAACAGCAGCATGAGTGACATTAGACAGCAGTGTTCAGCAGTGTGGCTGTGAATCCAGCTCTTTAGTGAGGTAAAAACATTTACTAGAAATCAGCAGTATGAGCGACTTTAGACAGCAATGTTGAGCAATGTAGCTTTGAATCTTGCTCTTTGATTATTTAAAATAATTTACTAGAAAGCAGCAGTATGAGTGACATTAGACAGCAGTGTTCAGTAGTGTGTCTGTCAATCCAGCTCTTTGGTGAGATAAAAACATTTATGAGAAATCAGCAGCATGAGCGACTTTAGATAGCAGTGTTGAGCAGTGTAGCTGTAAAACTTGCTCTTTGATTATATAAAATCATTTATTAGAAAACAGCAGCATGAGAGACATTAGACAGCAGTGTTCAGCAGTGTGGCTGAGAATCCAGCTCTTTTATGCGATAAAAGCATTTGCTAGTAATTATCAGCATGAATGACTTTAGACTGGATTGTTGAGCAGTGTAGCTGTGCATTCAGCTCTGGGTGAGCTAAAACACATATTAAACAGCAGAGCATGAAGGAAATCATACAATAGTACTGAGCAATGTAACAACAAACATTTAACAGAAATCATCGGTATAACCTGTGTGTTTTTATGCTTCTGTCACTCTTCTCCTTCCTCCTCCTCCTCTTTCAATAGACTTCTACAGGCAACTGTAATCTGATCCCTCAGACAGCAGGAATTTTTTCTTTCTTTGATAACACCAGTTTTAGCTTTTTGCTTCCTCTTCTATATGAAGAGTCTATGAGGCAGGAGAGAGGAGAAGAAGTGGCTCATAAATGGAGAAAGAAACTTTTTTCTGATGAGATATATTGCAAAGTTTATTGTAATTGCTATTAGGTGAGATAAAAACATTTACTAGAAAGCAGCAGCATGAACGACTTTAGACAGCAGTGTAGCTGTGAATCTAGCTCTTTGATGATATAAAATCATTTACTAGAAAGTAGCAGCATGAGCGACATTAAACAGCAGTGTTCAGCAGTGTGGCTGCAAATCTACCTCTTTGATGCGATAAAAGCATTTGCTAGAAATTATCAGCATGAATTACTTTAAACAGCAGTGTAGCTGTGCATTCAGCTCATGGGTGAGCTAAAACACATTCTAAAAAGCAGAGCATGAAGTAATTCATACAGCAATTCTGAGCATTGTAACAGCTGACAAAACATTTATCAGAAAGCATCGGTATAACCTGTGTGTGTCTGTGTTTCTTTTACTCTTCTCCTTCTTCCTCCTCCTCTCTCAATAGACTTCTACAGGCAACTGTAATCTAATCCTTCAGTCAGCAGGATTTTTTTCCTTGCTGTATTAACATCAGTTTTAGCATTTTTTTTCTCTTCTATATGATGAGTTTAGGAGGCTGGGGATATGTGAAGAAGAGGCTCATAAATGGAGAAAAAAAAATATTTTACTGATGAGATACATTGCAAAGTTTCATGTATAAGCTAGTACGGAGCAGTGTGGCTGTGAATCCAGCTCTTTGGTGAGATAAAAACATTTACTAGAAGCAGCTGCATGAACGACTTTAGACAGCAGTGTTGAGCCGTGTAGCTGTGAATCTAGCTCTTTGATGCAATAAAAGCATTTACTAGAAATTATCAGCATTAATGACTTTAGACAGCAGTATTGAACAGTGTAGCTGTGCATTCAGTTCTGGTGTATATGATGAGTCTAGGAGGCAGGGGAGAGGAGAAGAAGTGGCTCAAAAATGGAGAATGAAACATATTTTACTAATGAGATATATTGCAAAGTTTCTTGCATTACCTTGTACTATTGATTGATGCAAGGTCTGTTGTGATGGTTGTAACCATTTAAGCAAAATGGTCAAATACTTTGAGGCTATCACCATTATAGAACCTCTGCCGTCCTATGCCAACCTCATGAGGAGTCATATCTTTGGGCCGCCCACATTGACGTTCAGCCCACCCAGGAGGAGCGAATGCACCCAATATTCCATCTTAGATTATATGGTGCCTTAGCAGCCTACTCATCACGACCAGCAATGTTCACTGGTGTGCTGACGTCAGATGCTCCTGGTTCATGAAGTGTCCTATGCCTCTCGAGCAGCGTGGGCCTCTGTTTGCACCTCGCCACCAATCCTACATTATTTGCAACAGTTTTGCACAAATGGACTTCAATCCTCCAGACTCCAGGAGTAAATTTTTTTTCTATGCTAGAAATTTTTACGCAAATGTTTAACACATTATTACAGTTTTTTGCTCTAAAAAGGCACAAAAGAAGTAAAAGACAAATATGAAAAAAAAAAAAAAAATAGTATGAGCAAAATTCATGAATCCGGTGCTCCATTTTGAAGAATTTGCTACCAAAACTGCAACAAATACAGCAAGAGAAAAATAAACTGTGCCTTAAAAAAAAAAGCCATTTACATCCAATCATGCCATAAATTGGACATCGGAGGGGACACAGACGTGGTCAGATTTTTATTTTTTTTGCGAAACCCCCCTCCAAGGAAATATAGATGAGGAATTTACCTATGGGTCATGTAACGGAGAATGGGGAGAAGGAATCACCTGTAAATTCCTTTTTTTAGACTTTGTATTTATCTCTCACTGTGTGTTCCATCTCCAGATTGCGGGGTACTTCCTTTGGACAATCGATACTTTTTAGAAGGGTCCCATGACCATATACTGATTAAAAAGAGAATCTCTCAACGATCAGCTGTGATCTTTGGAGAAACCTGCCAGTAAGTGTTTAATTCTCCTGCAGCACTCCTACAGGTAAAATGGAGTATTACATGGTGTCCTCCAGAATGACAGGCATTCTTTATATCAACTCTCCATTTTGGCCAAGAGAGGAAGATCCAGAAAGGATGAAAACTCCATGATTAATCCTGAATTCCGTAAGAAAATGCATGGAAATTTAATTGTCAAAACTGGCCAACATTTTATGGTGTTTCTTTAAAGGGTCGTGCCAGCATTGTAAGGACACTTATGCAAAGAAATAAATTTCAGAACCTTATTGTACATATTACTAAAAATAATAAAAGTAAAATAATATTAGCCCGAGATCGTAAGTCACCTTCCTCCTCGCAGATGATGTCTCCCAATGATAAATGAGTCTCTTTCTCAGCTCGCGGACACTTAAAATAAAAAAAAAATAAAATAAGGGGAAGTAGAGACGACTTGTCAGTGACTTTGATCTGCTCCTGGAGGTTTTTCCTAGTTGGTAAAACGAGAGCATCGGACTGAATAGCAGCAGGTGCTCCAAGCCTTCTACATATCAAAGATGAAATCAGGATTCCCCCTGTGATTGCTCCGGGCCCCGGGTGGAAGGGAGAGCGAGTTCAAGGCATTTACTCACTTTGCAATCTTAATAAAGTCTGCTATTGACTGGATCTGATTACTTTGATAGCAAGAATATCAGGAATCTTTGACAGGGCAGGAACAAAGTTTAGACTCAGGTTGCAAAATGTGATGAGCGCTGGGTATGACTGGAAGAAATCCTATACTGCCAAGAGCCGCACTGCGGCACACGAGAAAACCAACGTACAGTGGCGCTGCGTTGGGGGAGAAGAGAGGCTGCATGCCCTGGGGGCACAACATTCTTCCACCAGCCCCTCCTTACCATCAACCCCATAGTTAGGTGGGGTTCTCGGAGAGAGTGCCCAACCAGAGCTGCTTTTGCCGAGTGCAACAATCGAGATAAGTTTGAGAAAGCCATGTATAATGAACTGATTGTCATCTCAGACGTTGCCCATGCAAAGCGCAGCAGCCAATGACAAACTCATCTCCACTGCTGCACTCTGCATAAGAAAATGTTGCGTTATGATGATCTATTGGACTGTAAAGAGCCCACATAACGTTCTTGCACATGGGCCCCTTTCAGTCTGTGTCCACCGGTGGTTAGGTTTAAGCTTTGGGATAGGCTTAGAACTAGGGTAAATGATAGCTATAGGACTAGGGGCCCTTTCAGTCTATACACACCACTGGTTAGGGTTAAGCTTAGGGAAAGGCTTAGAGTTAGAGTAAATGATAGGTGTAGGACTAGGGGCCCTTTCAATCTATGTCTGCCAGAGGTTATGGCAAAGCTTAGGGATAGCTTTAGAACTAGGGTAAATGATGATTGTAGGACTAGGGGCCCTTTCAGTCTATGTCCACCAGTGTTTAGGGTTAAGCTTAGGGATAGGCTTAGAGCTAGGGTAAATGATAGGTGTAGGAATAGGGGCCCCTTTTGGTCTATGTCGACCAGTGGCTATGGTAAAACTTAGGGATAGGCTTAGAGCTAGGGTAAATGATAGGTGTAGGAGTAGGGGCCCTTTCAGTATATGTCCTCCAGTGTTTAGGGTTAAGCTTTGGGATAGGCTTAAAGTTAGAGTAAATAATAGATGTAGGACTAGGGGCCCTTTCAGTATATGTCCTCCAGTGTTTAGGGTTAAGCTTACGGATAGGCTTAGAGTTAGAGTAAATGATAGGTGTAGGACTAGGGGCCCTTTCAATCTATGTCTTCCAGAGGTTATGGCAAAGCTTAGGGATAGCTTTAGAACTAGGGTAAATGATGGGTATAGGACTAGGGGCCCCTTTCAGTCTATGTCCACCAGTGGTTATGGTAAAGCTTAGGGATAGGCTTAGACCAGGGTATATGTTAGGTGCAGGAATAGGGGGCCCTTGCAGTCTATGTCGACCAGTGGCTATGGTAAAACTTAAGGATAGGCTTAAAGCTAGGGTAAATGATGGGTGTAGGACTAGGGGCCCTTTCAGTATATGTTCTCCAGTGGTTAGGGTTAAGCTTAGGGATAGGCTTAGAGTTAGAGTAAATAATAGGTGTAGGACTAGGGGCCCTTTCAATCTATGTCTGCCAGAGGTTATGGCAAAGCTTATGGATAGCTTTACAACTAGGGTAAATGATGGGTATAGGACTAGGGGCCCCTTTCAGTCTATGTCCACCAGTGGTTAGGGATAAAGGGTTAAGCTCAGGGATAGGCTTTGAACTAGGGTAAATTATATGTGTAGGGTTAGGGTTAAAGCTAGGTTGATAATAAATTGTTAGATTGAAAAAATAAAAAAATGTAATTAAAAAAAGCCCAAACTTTAAAATGTTAACAAAGAGCAGGAAAACCTAGGAGGCCTAAGTGCAACCAATAATTACTAGTCTGGCTAGGGGAAACAGATGGCACCCAGTGGCATTCAACAGCCGTATTTGAGTGGCATATGTAGTATTGGACCACTACGTCAATAGAGTATGCAATTTTGAGGTGAACAATTGTATTTAACTTTCTGGATCATGGAGATTTTTATTTTTGCTTTTTAAAGAAAAATAAAATTTGGCTCAACCATCTTACAATGCAGGAAGCATACTTTCTGTGACACTCAAGTCTTGGTTTCATTATTTTTGTTCAGCAGAAAAAATAGCTCTGAAGGGCTCTACACTCCTAGTTTGCAGTGCATGAAGAGTAAAGAAAAAGCCAGCTATTAAGGTGCTATTACTGCAATATATCTCAGATCAATTTGCAGTCACACGGAGAGATGATACAGCCACAGCACTTCTATATATATATATATATATATATATATCACAGTGAATGACAGCTACAGTAACAGCTACAGTACTTCCTATACATCACACTGAGTGACTATACAGCTACAGCACCTCCCTATATATTCAACCCCTGGCAAAAATTATGGACTTACCGGCCTTGGAGGATGTTCATTCAGTTGTTTAATTTTGTAGAAAAAAAGCAGATCACAGACATGGCACAAAACTAAAGTCATTTCAAATGGCAACTTTCTGGCTTTAAGAAACACTAATAGAAATTAAGAACAAAAAATGTGGTAGTCAGTAATGGTTATTTTTTTTAACCAAGCCTAGAGAAAAAATTATGGAATCAACCCTGTAAATGTTCATTCCCAAAACTAACACCTGCATCAAATTAGATCTGCTCATTAGTCTGCATCTAAAAAGGAGTGATCACACCTTGGAGAGCTGTTGCACCAAGTGGACTGACATGAATCATGGCTCCAACACGAAAGATGTCAATTGAAACAAAAGAGAAGATTATCAAACTCTTAAAAGAGGGTAAATCATCACACAATGTTGCAAAAGATGTTGGTTGTTCACAGTCAGCTGTGTCTAAAATCTGGACCAAATACAAACAACATGGGAAGGTTGTTAAAAGCAAACATACTGGTAGACCAAGGAAGACATCAAAGCGTCAAGACCGGAAACTTAAAGCAATATGTCTCCAAAACAGGAAATGCACAACAAAACAAATGAGGAACGAATGGGAGGAAATTGGAGTCAACGTCTGTGACCGAACTCTAAGAAACCACCTAAAGGAAATGGGATTTGCATGCAAAAAAGCTAAACGAAAGCCATCATTAACACCTAAACAGAAAAAAACAATGGGCTAAGGAAAAGCAATCGTGGACTGTGGATGACTGGATGAAAGTCATATTCAGTGATGAATCGCGAATCTGCATTGGGCAAGGTGATGATGCTGGAACTTTTGTTTGGTGCCATTCCAATGAGATTTATAAAGATGACTGCCTGAAGAGAACATGCAGATTTCCCCAGTCATTGGTGATATGGGACTGCATGTCAGGTGAAGGCACTGGGGAGACGGCTGTCATTACATCTTCAATAAATGCACAAGTTTATGTTGATATTTTGGACACTTTTCTTATCCCATCAATTGAAAAGATGTTTGGAGATGATGAAATCATTGTTCAAGATGATAATGCATCCTGCCATAGAGCAAAAACTGTGAAAACATTCCTTGAAAAAAGACACATAAGGTCAATGTCATGGGCTGCAAATAGACCGGATCTCAATCCAATAGGAAATCTTTGGTGGAAGTTGAAGAAAATGGTCCATGACAAGGCTCCAAACTGCAAAGCTGACCTGGCAACAGCAATCAGAGAACGTTGGAGCCAGATTGATGAAGAATCCTGTGTGATACTCACTAAGTCCAGGCCTCAGAGACTGCAAGCTGTTAGAAAAGCCAGAGGTGGTCCAACAAAATACTAGTGATGGGTTGGAGGGTTTTTATGTTTGTTTGTTTTTCATGATTCCATAATTTTTTCCTCAGAATTGAGTGATTCCATAATTTTTCCCTATGCTTGGTTAAAAAAAAGTAACCATTACTGACTACCACATTTTGTGTTCTTGATTTCTTTTAGTGTTTCTTAAAGCCAGAAAGTTACAATCTGAAATGACTTTAGTTTTGTGCCATGTCTGTGATCGGCTTTTTTTCTACAAAATTAAACAACTGAATGAACATCCTCCAAGGCCGGTGATTCCATAATTTTTGCCAGGGGTTATATATATATATATATATATATATATATATATATATATATATATATCACACTGAATGGCTGTGCAGCTACAGCACTTCCCTATATATCACACTGAGTGACTATGCAGCTACAGCACGTCCATATATATATCACACTGAGTGACTATACAGTTACAGCACTTCCCTATATATCACACTAAGTGACTATGCAGCTACAGCATGTCCATATATATATCACACTGAGTGACTATACAGTTACAGAACTTCCCTATATATCACACTGAGTGACTATACAGTTACAGCACCTCCCTATATATCACACTGAGTGACTATACAGTTATAGCACCTCCCTATATATCACACTGAGTGACTATGCAGCTACAGCACTTCCCTATATATCACACTGAGTGACTATGCAGCTACAGCACCTCCGTATATATCACACTGAGTGACTATGCAGCTACAGCACTTCCCTATATATCTCACTGAGTGACTATGCAGCTACAGCACCTCCCTATATATCACACTGAGTGACTATGCAGCTACAGCACTTCCCTATATATCTCACTGAGTGACTATGCAGCTACAGCACTTCCCTATATATATTACACTAAGAATAAGAGAAGCTTAGATACAGGTGGAGTTGTAACACACAGGAGAGGCTGCAGACAGTGCAACTGTGCTCAGCAGCAGGCAGCATGCACAGACAGTGTGAGAACTCTTCCCTGCTGCTTATCTGATTAAGAACAGTATTGCATCATCTCCCAAAAAATGAGAATGAAGTGTAATAGGAGACTCCGGGACAATATTAGAATCTACAGGGCTGTGAGATGCTGCAGTTGTCACCCAGCGCACTGTAGGACTGTAGCAGTGTTTCCTATGGATCTCACTGGAGTTCCCCTTTAAGGTATAAAAGTGTTTTCTATCATTTTCCAGAAGGCTGAACCGAGGCCTAAATAACTGCGCTGTCAGGCTGAATTGTTCATATCCAATGTAAGATTACGAAAAAAAAAAAATTCAGAATGAAACAAATTGAAAGCCTCAGATTGTCCTCGCAGGAAGCCGAGCGTCGGATTGTTGAATGCTAAGAACATTTTAGTCGTTTGACATTTCAGATGTAATTTTCAGTATACATGAAGGAGAGAAATAACGAGCGGCGACTGCTCCCCTGCGTGATTTCTGCTAATAAATGCCACTTAACTCATTTTTTTTTAAATGGTCAAATGTGGCAAAATGTCCAGAATGATTCCACCAATCACATGGTCAGCGACAATGAGAAATGTAACAGGTGGGGTTCTGAGGCTTACACCTAGACAATGCGGAGCGTAAGGCCGGCGTCACACTACCGTGGAGTACGGGCGAGAGCTATGCGAGAAAACACGCAGCACTCGGCCCAGTGTTAATCTATGGAGCAGCTCACATCACCGGTTATTTTCTCAGCCGTATTCAGCGTGCGTGGAAAATCACAGCCGAGACTCAGCTGAGACTCACCAATGCAAGCCTATGGGTGTGATAAAAAAAATTGCACAGCACTCAGACCAGTGTCCTTTGAATAGCCGGCAATTCATGTGCCGCGTACAGTAAAATCACAGAGTGACAGGTTAGAATAAAATAGATAGAATAGATATATACACATAGAATACATCTATGTATATAATTGTCTAAGGGGTACATCCGTCTTTCTGTTGGCAATTTCCATCACGGAAATCCCGCGTCGCTGATTGGTCTCGCCAGCTGCCTGTCATGGCTGCCGCGACCAATCAGTGATGGGCACAGTCCGATTAGTCCCTCCCTACTCCCCTGCAGTCAGTGCCTGGCGCCCGCTTTATACTCCCCTCCACTCAGCTCTCACACAGGGTTAATGGCAGCGTTAACGGACCGCGTTATGCCGCCGTGTAACGCACTCCGTTAACGCTGCTATTAACCCTGTGTGACCAACTTTTTACTATTGATGCTGCCTATGCAGCAAATTGGAGGAAGCTCACGCGAAACGCGCGTCGGGGCCACCGGACACACACTGGCACCATAGGATATTTGGGTAAGACTGACAGGAATATTTGGATACTGGTATTATGATGCTTGATTCATGACTTATGATGCAGTATGTTATTGGGCATAATTGCCACTCATATAGAGTACTATGCACTTTATAGTTATTACCTCTAATTACTAAGTGAGTAATATGTCCCTATGACACCTGCACGTATCACATCTGAGCCCCAGGTGCTACTTCTTTCAGTGTGGTTGTTCCGCCATACATGTGCTATAACGTGCACTTTGTCTGTTTATAATTGTGGTTACTTTTGTTCTTATGTTTTTCAATAAAATTTGTTATATTTTTTACTATTTTGTGGGTGTATATACTCCGCAGTTTTTTTGTAGGATTTATATGTTAGGTGAGTTCGCCCGATCTGATTCTATGTCCATTACGGGGTGTTCCCCTGTTGAAATCTGATATGCATCAGTGGTATCTGTATTTTGTGTGGGCTATGTTATATACTGCGTGCGCTGTGTGATATACTGCGTGGGCTGTGCTATATACTACGTCACCTGTGTTATATACTGCGTGACTGCTATATACTGCGTGGGCTGTGTTATATAGTACGTGGGCTGTCTTATATACTGTTTGGGCTGTGTTATATGCTGCGTGGCCACTGTTATATACTGCGTGGCCTGTATTAACGCATCGGGTATTCTACAATATGTAAGTATGTATGTATATAGCAGCCACATAGTATATAGCACAGGCCACGTAGTATTTGTCTGCTATATACTACATGGCTTCTATATACTACGTGGCCTGTGCTATATACTATGTGGCTGCTATATACATACATACATAATCTAGAATACCCGATGCGTTGTAATCGAGCCACCATCTAGTATATATATAGATGTCAGTGACACACACATATATAAATACACACTGCTCAAAAAAATAAAGGGGGCACTTAAACAACAGAATATAACTCCAAGTAAATCAAACTTCGGTGAAATCACACTGTCCACTTAGGAAGCAGCACTGATTGACAATCAATTTCACATGCTGTTGTGCAAATGGAATAGACAACAGATGGAAATTATTGGCAATTATCAAGACACCCTCAATAAAGGAGCGGTTCTGCAGGTGGGGACCACAGACCACATCTCAGTACCAATGCTTTCTGGCTGATGATTTGGTCACTTTTGAATGTTGGTTGTGCTTTTACACTCGTGGTAGCATGAGACGGACTCTACTGACTCTACAACCTACACAAGTGACTCAGGTAGTGCAGCTCATCCAGGATGGCACATCAATGCGAGCTGTGGCAAGAAGGTTTGCTGTGTCTGTCAGCATAGTGACCAGAGGCTGGAGGCACTACCAGGAGACAGGCCAGTACACCAGGAGATGTGGAGGGGGCCGTAGGAGGGCAACAACCCAGCAGCAGGACCGCTACCTCAGCCTTTGTGCAAGGATGAACAGGAGGAGCACTTTCAGAGCCGTGCAAAATGACCTCCAGCAGGCCACAAATGTGCATGTTTCTGCACAAACGGTTAGAAACACACTCCATGAGGATGGTCTGAGTGCCCGACGTCCACAGATGCGGGTTGTGCTCCCAGCCCAACATCGTGCAGGACGCTTGCCATTTGCCACAGAACACCAGGATTGGCAAATTCACCACTGGCGCCCTGTGCTCTTCACAGATGAAAGCAGGGTCACAATGAGCACATGTGACAGACGTGACAGAGTCTGGAGACGCCGTGGAGAGCGATCTGCCTGCAACATCCTTCAGCATGACCGGTTTGGCAGTGGGTCAGTAATGGTGTGGGGTGGCATTTCTTTGGAGGGCCGCACAGCCCTCCATGTGCTCGCCCGAGGTAGCCTGACTGCCATTCGGTACCGAGATGAGATCCTCAGACCCCTTGTGAGACCATATGCTGGTGCGGTTGGCCATGGGTTCCTCCTAATGCAGGACAATGCCAGACCTCATATGGCTGGAGTGTGTCAGCAGTTCCTGCAAGATGAAGGCATTGAAGCTATGGACTGGCCCGCTCGTTCCCAGACCTGAATCCGATTGAGCACATCTGTGACATCATGTCTCGCTCCGTCCACCAACGTCACGTTGCAACACAGACTGTTTAGGAGTTGGTGGATGCTTTAGTCCAGGTCTGGGAGGAGATCCCTCAGGAGACCATACGCTGCCTCATCAGGAGCATGCCCAGGCATTGTAGGGAGGACATACAGGCATGTGGAGGCCACACACACTAATGAGCATCATCTCCTTGTCTTGAGGCATTTCCACTGAAGTTGGATCAGCCTGTAATTTGTTTTTCCACTTTGATTTTGAGTATCATTCCAAATCCAGGCCTCCATCGGATATTCATTTTGATTTACAATGATCATTTTTATGTTTTATTGTTCTCAACACATTCAACAATGAATAAAGATTTGCAACTGAAATATTTCAATCAGTGATATCTAGGATGTGGGATTTTAGTGTTCCCTTTATTTTTTTTGAGCAGTATATATATATATATATATATATATATATATATATATATATATATACATATATATTACATAGATAGAAAAATGAAAAGTTGGCAATTCATCTGCCGTGTACTGTAAAATCACAGCAGGAGCCGACAGGATAGAAGAGATGGATTGCATACAGTAAATACATAGAATAGATATATAGATGTCACTGATATATACAATTAGTATAGTGTATGTACAAATTACTGTACTGCGCAATTTTTGTAAATAGCAGAGGGAAAGCCGATGGCTGGGGATCAATGTTTATAGCCTTGGACGGGGTTAATACCCATGGAGCTTCCCAGGCTATTAATATCAGTTCACAACTGTATACTTAGCCTTTACTTGCTATTAAAATGGAAAACCAGAAAAAAAATGACATAGGGTCCCGCAATAATTAATAACCAGCAAAGGCTAGGCAGACAGCTGCAGGCTGATATTAATAGCCTAGGAAGGGGCCATGGATATTGGCCCTTCCCAGTCTAAAAACATCAGCTCTCAGCTCCCCAGAAAAGGCTCCAATTCTGGCACTTAGCCCCGCTTTTCCCACTTGCCCCATAGTGGTGGCAAGTAGGGTAATAGTTGGGGGGGTTGATGTCACGTTTGTATTGTCTGGCGACATCAAGCCCCGAGGTTAGTAATGGAGAGGCGTCAATAAGACACCACCATTACTAACCCCATAGTCACATTGTAAGAAAACACAGCCAGCCAGAACAAAGTCCTTTAATTGAGAGAATGACACATACTCCTTTAATAAATCTTAGTTAAACCATTCTTATGAACTTGACCATTCCCTCGCCACTCTTGTCATCTGTAAAAGAGTTAAAAGTAGAAAGCAACAATATTCCTCATGGACAGAGTTGTAAATGCAGCTTTGGATGTGATTTGAGGAGTATAAAATGCACTGCATTGTGGGAGTTGCTCTGTCGGGATTCAGGTCCCCATTACAGTCACCATTATGTGCAAATAGAACAAAACCGAGACCCATAATAAGAACATGTGACTTGTACAGCAGCTTGTTGATGGTTTCCATGCAGCAAATATACACTCACCGGCCACTTTATTAGGTACACCATGCTAGTAACGGGTTGGACTCCCTTTTGCCTTCAGAACTGCCTCAATTCTTCGTGGCATAGATTCAACAAGGTGCTGGAAGCATTCCTCAGAGATTTTGGTCCATATTGACATGATGGCATCACACAGTTGCCGCAGATTTGTCGGCTGCACATCCCAAAGATGCTCCATACAAGGCAGGATGGATCCATGCTTTCATGTTGTTTACGCCAAATTCTGACCCTACCATCCGAATGTCGCAGCAGAAATCGAGACTCATCAGACCAAGCAACGTTTTTCCAATCTTCTACTGTCCAATTTCGATGAGCTTGTACAAATTGTAGCCTCAGTTTCCTGTTCTTAGCTGAAAGGAGTGGTACCCGGTGTGGTCTTCTGCTGCTGTAGCCCATCTGCCTCAAAGTTCGACGCACTGTGCGTTCAGAGATGCTCTTAGGCCTACCTTGGTTGTAACGGGTGGCGATTTGAGTCACTGTTGCCTTTCTATCAGCTCGAACCAGTCTGCCCATTCTCCTCTGACCTCTGGCATCAACAAGGCATTTCCGCCCACAGAACTGCCGCTCACTGGATTTTTTTTCTTTTTCGGACCATTCTCTGTAAACCCTAGAGATGGTTGTGCGTGAAAATCCCAGTAGATCAGCAGTTTCTGAAATACTCAGACCAGCCCTTCTGGCACCAACAACCATGCCACGTTCAAAGGCACTCAAATCACCTTTCTTCCCCATACTGATGCTCGGTTTGAACTGCAGGAGATTGTCTTGACCATGTCTACATGCCTAAATGCACTGAGTTGCCGCCATGTGATTGGCTGATTAGAAATTAAGTGTTAACAAGAAGTTGGACAGGTGTACCTAATAAAGTGGCCGGTGAGTGTACATTCTCTGTACTAATCAGGGGTGAGGCTTCAGATTTAGTGACACTGGAGTCTTACTGGTCCCAGTCCAGTGACCTTGGCCAGTCTGAATCTGCCAGGCTTCCATCATCCACAAACCCTGCGTCGATCACGTGGAGCGCTGGCAGCGCGTTACTCTTGGCATTATTAATGCTTTTATCCCTGTGCAAATTTCTGCTGACTGACAAACAAACAGAATCCCGTGTGATTGATGGCGCTGATTACGGCAACGGAGCGGCGTGCAAGGTCACCGGAAAGTGGAGATAAATATAAACAAATGGTTTGTAGCGATGAACTGATAACGATACATTCACAAATGTCATCACTTTACCATCGAAGTGTCAGAGGAACTCAACAAGTGCCTCTGCCGTCTTCTGGGCTGTTGTGTCCTCCTTAAAGGGAGTGTGTCAGCAGAAAATGATGTATTATGTAAACCAGGTCTGTTAAGTGTTAAATGTTTTTTTTTTTTTTTTTGTCAGATATAATTTCCCACTGGTCATTGAGCCACTTTTAGACTATAACATCCTGCTGTTTCAGGAAATGCACATGTACATTAGCAGCAATAGACATTTGTTTTGAAGTATCTAATAAGTGTGTGCAAAGATCATTGTGAAGGGGGAGGAGTTGAGCTGTGACATTACCAACTATGAATGGTGGATCCTGTGTTATCTACTGTATATAGAGGTGTTATCATTCATTGTACAGGAGGAGGAGGTGAGCTGTGACATCACCTATTGTGAATGATGGATCCTGTGTTATCTACTGTATATAGAGGTGTTATCAGTCATTGTACAGGAAGAGGAGGTGAGCTGTGACATCATCTATTGTGAATGATGGATCCTGTGTTATCTACTGTATATAGAGGTGTTATCAGTCATTGTACAGGAGGAGGAGGTGAGCTGTGACATCACCTATTATGAATGGCGGATCCTGTGTTATCTACTGTATATAGAGGTGTTATCAGTCATTGTACAGGAGGAGGAGGTGAGCTGTGACATCACCTATTGTAAATGGTGAATCCTGTGTTATCTTCTGTATATAGAGGTGTTATCAGTCATTGTACAGGAGGAGGAGGAGGTGAGCTGTGATATCGCCTATTGTGAATGGTGGATCCTGTGTTATCTACTGTATATAGAGGTGTTATCATTCATTGTACAGGAGGAGGAGGTGAGCTGTGACATCACCTATTGTGAATGATGGATCCTGTGTTATCTGCTGTATATAGAGGTGTTATCAGTCATTGTACAGGAGAAGGAGGTGAGCTGTGACATCACCTATTGTGAATGGTGGATCCTGGGTTATCTACTGTATATAGAGGTGTTATCAGTCATTGTACAGGAGGAGGAGGTGAGCTGTGATATCGCCTATTGTGAATGGAGGATCCTGTGTTATCTACTGTATACACTATGTTCCAAATTATTATGCAACTGACATTTTTCTTGGATTTTTCTAAATGGTCGGTGCAAATGACAGTCAGTCTAATAAAAGTCATCACCCGTTAGATTATACATCGAATTTTATTGAAGAAACCTCCCAATGATAACAGTATAATCTCCAAAATGAATAAAAACTCAAAATGCACTGTTCCAAATTATTAGGCACAGTAGAATTTCTAAACATTTGATCTGTTTTGAAGAACTGAAAAGTCTCATTTGTGGAATTTGCAGCATTAGGAGGTCACATTCACTGAACAAAAAAGCTATTTAAGGCCAAAACATCCTAACAGGCCAAGTTACATGTAACATAGGAGTCTTCTTTGATCTCACCTTCACAATTCTTGCATCCATTGAACTTGTGAGTTTTTGGAGAGTTTCTGCTTGTATTTCTTTGCCTCCCAGAGCTGCTGTTTTGATGTGAACGGCCTCCCACCCTCATAGATCTTTTGCTTATTGCTTGATGATCCTCCAAAGGTTCTCTATAGGGTTGAGGTCAGGGAAGATGGTGGCCACACCATGAGTTTATCTCCTTTTATGCCCATAGCAGCCAATGACTCAGAGGTTTCTTTGCAGCATGAGATGGAACATTGTCAGCATGAAGATGATTTTGCTCCTGAAGGCACGTTTCTGCTTTTTATACCATGGAGGAAAGTTGTCAGTCCGAAACTCTATATACTTTGCAGAGGTCATTTTCACACCTTCAGGAACCTTAAAGGGCCCTACCAGCTGTTTCTCCATGATTCGGCCCAAAACATGACTCCTCCACCTCCTTGCTGTTGTTGCAGCCTTGTTGGAACATGGTGGCCATCCACCAACCATCCACTACTCCATCCATCTGGGCCATCCAGGGTTGCTCAACGCTTATCAGTAAACAAGAATGTTTGGAAATTAGTCTTCATGTATGTCTGGGCCCAATACAACCATTTCTGCTTGTGAACACTGGTTAGGGGTGGCCGAATAGTAGGTTTAGGCACCACAGCAAGCCTTTGAATGAGCCTACACCTTGAGGTTCGAGGGACTCCAGAGGCATCAGCAGCTTCAAATATCTGTTTGCTGCTTTGTAATGGCTTTTTAGCAGCTGCACTCTTAATCCAATGAACTTGCCTTCCTCATTATGCCTTTATCAGCATAAACACATTTGTGCTCAGATTCAGCCACCAATCTCTTAACAGTACGATGATCACGCTTAAGTTTTTGGGAAATGTCTAATGTTTTCATCCCTTCACCAAGGCATTGCACTATTTGATGCTTTTCGGCAGCAGAGAGATCCTTTTTCTTTCCCATGTTACTTGAAAACTGTGGCCTGCTTATTAATGTGGAACATCATTTTTAAGTAGTTTTCCTTTAATTAGAATCACCTGGAAAACCAATTATCACATGTGTTTAAGATTGATTTCAGTGATACATTGAGCCCTGAGACCCAATACTATCCACGAGTTTATTTGAAAAACAAAACAATTAAATCTTTATGACACTTAAATCCAATTTGCATAATAATTTGGAACACAGTGTATAGAGGTGCTATCAGTCATTGCACAGGAGGAGGAGGTGAGCTGTGACATCATCTATTGTGACTGGTTGATCCTGTGTTATCTACTGTATATAGAGGTGTTATCAGTCATTGTACAGGAGGAGGAGGAGGTGAGCTGTGACATCACCTATTGTGAATGGTGGATCCTGTGTTATCTACTGTATATAGAGGTGTTACCAGTCATTGTACAGGAGGAGGAGGAGGTGAGCTGTGACATCACCTATTGTGAATGGTGGATCCTGTGTTATCTACTGTATATAGAGGTGATATCAGTCATTGTACAGGAGGAGGAGGTGAGCTGTGACATCACCTATTGTGAATGGTGGATCCTGTGTTATCTACTGTATATAGAGGTGATATCAGTCATTGTACAGGAGGAGGAGGTGAGCTGTGACATCACCTATTGTGAATGGTGGATCCTGTGTTATCTACTGTATATAGAGGTGTTATCAGTCATTGTACAGGAGGAGGTGAGCTGTGACATCACCTATCGTTAATTATGGCTCCTGTGTTATCTACTGTATATAGAGGTGCTATCAGTCATTGTACAGGAGGAGGAGGAGGTGAGCTGTGATATCACCTATTGTGAATGATGGATCCTGTGTTATCTACTGTATATAGAGGTGTTATCAATCATTGTACAGGAAGAGAAGGTGAGCTGTGACATCACCTATTGTGAATGGCGGATCCTGTGTTATCTTCTGTATATAGAGGTGTTATCAGTCATTGTACAGGAGAAGGAGGTGAGCTGTGATATCACCTATTGTGAATGGTGGATCCTATGTTATCTACTGTATATAGAGGTGATATCAGTCATTGTACAGGAGGAGGAGGTGAGCTGTGACATCACCTATTGTGAATGGTGGATCCTGTGTTATCTACTGTACATAGAGGTGTTATCAGTCATTGTACAGGAGGCGGAGGTGAGCTGTGACATCACCTATTGTGAATAGAGGATCCTGAGTTATCTACTGTATACAGAGGTGATATCAGTCATTGTACTGGAGGAGGAGGTGAGCTGTGACATCACCTATTTTGAATGGTGGATCCTGTGATATCTACTGTATATAGAGCTGTTATCAGTCATTGTACAGGAGGAGGAGGAGGTGAGCTGTGATATCACCTATTGTAATTGATGGATCCTGTGTTATCTACTGTATATAGAGGTGTTGTCCGTCATTGTACAGGAGGAGGAGGAGGTGAGCTGTGACATCACCTATTGTGAATGGTGGATCCTGTGTTATCAGTCATTGTACAGGAGGAGGAGGTGAGCTGTGACGTCACCTATTGTGAATGGTGGATCCTGTGATATCTACTGTATATAGAGGTGTTATCCGTCATTGTACAGGAGGAGGAGGTGAGCTGTGATATCACCTGTTGTGAATGATGGATCCTGTGTTATCTACTGTATATAGAGGTGTTATCAGTCATTGTACAGGAGGAGGAGGAGGTGAGCTGTGACATCACCTATTGTGAATGGTGGATCCTGTGTTATCAGTCATTGTACAGGAGGAGGAGGTGAGCTGTGACGTCACCTATTGTGAATGGTGGATCTTGTGATATCTACTGTACTACTGTATATAGAGGTGTTATCAGTCATTGTACAGGAGGAGGTGAGCTGTGACATCACCTATCGTTAATGATGGCTCCTGTGTTATCTACTGTATATAGAGCTGTTATCAGTCATTGTACAGGAGGAGGAGGAGGTGAGCTGTGATATCACTTATTGTGAATGATGGATCCTGTGTTATCTACTGTATATAGAGGTGTTATCCGTCATTGTACAGGAGGAGGAGGTGAGCTGTGACATCACCTATTGTGAATGATGGCTCCTGTGTTATCTACTGTATATAGAGGTGTTATCAGTCATTGTACAGGAGGAGGAGGTGAGCTGTGACATCACCTATTGTGAATGATGGCTCCTATGTTATCTACTGTATATAGAGGTGTTATCAGTCATTGTACAGGAGGAGGAGGAGGTGAGCTGTCACATCACCTATTGTGTATGGTGGATCCTGTGTTATCTACTGTATATAGAGGTGTTATCAGTCATTGTACAGGAGGAGGAGGAGGTGAGCTGTGACATCACCTATTGTGAATGGTGGATCCTGTGTTATCTACTGTATATAGAGGTGTTATCAGTCATTGTACAGGAGGAGGAGGAGGTGAGCTGTGACATTATCTATTGTGAATGGTGGATCCTGTGTTATCAGTCATTGTAAGCTTGCCTGCGATGATAATGAGAGTGCTGAAAACTCTTCATGAAAGAAATTATGTAAGAGTCTAAAATAGCCCAATGTGAAAATTGCTAAATTATTTTTTTTTGTGATTAATAAAGACTAAAATATGAAAAAAAAAATATATTGCTAATATTTGTTTCATTATTGTTTCTTTTCAAAGCAGGGTTATCACTGGAAAGCAGCTCAAATGGAGTCCAAAGTTGCAGAGTTTGGACTTTGTATGTCTTATTTTATGGCTCAGTTGAGTTTCTGTCTGAATTCAGTTATTTCTGGGCTTCAGGTGGAGGCAAATGAGGCAAAAAAATGGTGCACAACTAGCCTTAAAGGGGTTGTCCAGTCAAAACTGATAAGTCTGCTGTCACTCTGTGTGACTGCAGACTTATGAATCCCCCCTGGCGTATGCACTGTGTGCTGCGGGGGTTCGCTGGTTTCAGACCTGGTACCGGAGGGTATGTGTGAGTTATAGACACTCCCCGGTCAGTGGACGTGGCCGCGCTCTCCTTACACTTGTATGGAGCGAGGTGTCGCCCACTGGCCGGTGAATCCCCGCAGAGCACACAGTGTGCAATGGGGGATTCATACTGTGAGTATGCAGTCACACAAAGTGACACACAGTGATTGCAGACTTATTGACCCCTTTAAATGTATCATTGCAAAGTCCAGGCTGCAATTGTAGCAAAGTTCTTAGAAAAGTCAGATCTGTGCAGGATTCCAGCATCTGGAGGCAAAGAAAAATGTTTCCATCCATCAACTGCAAATAGACATTAATAAATGGTGAGAAAGTGGAAGAAAGTCTAAGATTAAATCTCACAATCTTTTAATTATCGATCCAATTGTATCAAAATAATTAGGGAAATTACATTAATAATAATAATAATAATAATAATAATAATAATAATAATAATAAAGTAGAAAACGTGATCAGACGGACAGGGCACATAATCCACCAGTGGAAAAGTGAGACCCCAGGTGGGCCGACACCGAGACGTGAGACCGCTGCGAATCACTATTATTATGACATTTAGCTCTTTTGTGATAATACTTTATGTAGCTGATAGTTCAGTGTTTTATAATGGCACTAACTGGTGAATGTATGGCGGTATTATTTGAGCACTTCATGGTGATATTTTATGAGCATTAAATGGTAGCAATTTTTATAATTGTATGGCGATATTATTTGATCACTGTATTGTAGAATTATGTGAGCTCTGTAGTTATTTTTAGCTCACTGTATGGAGGTATTATTTGAGCATTTTATGGTGGTATTATTTGGACATTGTATGGTGGTAGTATTTGAATACTGCACGGTGCTATTATATGGGCACTGTATACTGGAATTATTTGATCACGGTATGGGGATAGTATTTGAGATCAATATATGGAAGCATTATTTGGTTACTGTATGGTGGTAGAATATGGGCACTGTATTGTGGTATTATTTTGTCATTATCCAGTGGTATTATTTGAGCATTTTATGGTGGTGTTATTTACTCGCTGTATGGTGGTATTATTTGTTTACTGTATGGTGGTATTATATGAGCACTGTATGGTAGTATTATTTGAGCATTTTATGTTGGTATTATATGAGCACTGTATAGTGGTATTATTTGAGCATTTTATAGTGGTATTATTTGAGCATTTTATGGTGGTATTATTTGAGCACTGTATAGTGGTATTATTTGGACGCTGTATAGTGGTATCATTTAGACACTATATGGTGGTATTATTTGGACACTGTATGGTAGTATTATTGGAGTACTGTACGGTGCTATTATATTGGCACTGTATAATTGTATCATTTGATCACGGTATGGGCATTATTTGAACACTGTATGGTGATAGTATTTGAGATCAATATATGGAAGCATTACTTGGTTACAGTATGGTGGTAAAATATGGGCACTGTATCGTGGTATTATTTGGTCATTATCCAGTGGTGTTATTTGAGCATTTTATGGTGGCAATATGTGAGCACTGTATAGTGGTATTATTTGGACACTGTATAGTGGTATTATTTAAGTACTGCACGGTGCTATTATATGGCCACTGTATAATGGTATTATTTGAGCACTGTATGGGTATAGTATTTGAGAACAATATTTGGAAATATCATTTGGACACTGTATGGATGAATAAAAAGGGGAATAGTATTTGGACATTATGTGGTGGTATTATTTGAGCGTTTTATATATTGCATTGGGATCTTCCCATAACTCTTCACACTTTTACCAAATTGTCAAAGATGTGTCTGTACCCTAGTACTGTAAATACAATATATAGATAGATATTTCTGTGTGTAATGTGATTTATATATACTAATATATCTTCATTTATTCACGGAAGATCTGATACTAATGATTAAACTTTATTCTTTTTAAGTATTAAATGTAAAATAACATTTTTTTATTATTTTTCTCTGAGGCTCTGAGCTAAAATAATATCATAAAATTAATTCCTTCGCTGACAGAGAGCTCGGAAAATTCCTAATTTAAATCCCTGCGGCAATTAAACGCGGCGCACACTCTGGACCTTAGGTCTCGTGGTCCCGTCAGTGTAAAACTCCTGCAATATTAATGTATCGGATGCCATTAAAAGGCAGATTTTCTACTACGCTGCCGGAATGAGCGCTCAAGAGGGTCGTGACCTCTGGTGAAGAAACGTAACACATTTTTTCTTTTTTTTTTACTTAATCGGCGAGAAAATGAAAAGGAAGATAATAGAGTATTCTAAGTTTAATATGAGAAGGAATTAAATATCGCTAAAAAGTAAAAGAGTGGAAGAGTAGAAAAACTTTAGAAGAGCGTTTGTGTAAATGTGAGTTCTGCTGCTTTCCTGTTGGCTCTCAGTCCCTTACACGATCCTCCAGTTTTTCACAGAATATTCATAGAATAAAACTCGAATATATGAATTTGACATAAAGCATATAGAAAATGGGGCCCTGGGCAGCAATCAAAGTGCCGTATCCCCAATACTCACCTGTTTTTACAGCTTTTATTGGACAATAATTTATACCGTATATACCTCCTTATAGTTTCCAAATATTACTAACATATGATGCCTAAACAATGCTAAAAAACATACTATGTCCGAATCATACCATGCTATATACATATACAACCATATAGTATCTACATAATACCGCCATATATCAGTGCAGGCTACAATGAATTAATATGGCTGAGTGTGGATAGGAAACGAGGGCCGTAGACTATTGTCCTGTAACCTGTACTTACCCAGTTATAAATATTCTTTAGAAGTAACAGCTGAAAACTCCAAAATTAGTGATCGTGAGCGTCAGTCACTATCATAGACTACTGTTCACACACTGTATAGTGATACATATATATATATATATATATATATATATATATATATATATATATATATATATATATATTTTGTTTTGTACTTATTTGGGGGACTTTGTATGGTGGCATTATTTAAGCATTGTATGGTGGTTTAATTTTAGCACATTATATTGATATTATTATCTCACTGTTTGTTGGTATTATTTTGAACACTTTATGGTGATTGCATTTTAGTTCTCTATGATGATATTATTCGAGCTCTATATTGTGATATTATTTGAGCCTGTATAGTGGTATTATTTGAGTAATGTATGGTGGTTTTATTTTATCATATTTTTATTGTTTGCTCAATGTTTGCTGGTATTTGTACGCACTTTATGGTAGTATTATTTCATATTTATATATGAGCACTGAATAGTGGCATTATTTCAGTAATGTATGGGGGGTTTATTTGAGCTTTATATTGTGATATAATTTAAGCACTGGGCAGCAATATTATTTTAACATGTTATGTTGGTATCATTTGCTCATTGTTTGTTGGTATTATTTGAGTACTGTATGGTAGTTTCATTTTAGCATATAATTTGTTTTATTTGTTCATTGTTTGTTGGTATTATTTAAGGACTTTATGGTAGTATTATTTGAGCTATATATTGTGATATAATTTGAGCACTGTATAATGGTATTATTTAATCACTGTATGGTAGTTTTATTTTAACATGATATATTGGTATTATTTCCTCACTGTGTGGAACTTTCATTTTGGCATATCCCATTGCTTTTATTTTCTCAGTGTTTGTTGGTATTATTTAAGCACTTTATGGTAGTATTATTTGAGCTCTATATTCCGATATAATTGGAGCACTGTATAATGGTATTATTTAAGCACGGTATGGTGGTTTTATTTTAGCATGATATATTGGTATTATTTGCTCACTGTTTATTGATATTGGTTCAACACTTTATGGTGATATTATTTGAGCACTGTATAACTGTATTATTTTAGTAATCTATGGTGGTATTTTTTTTTTTTTTAATTGTGGTGCTTAAAACACAATATGGTCATCTTTGTAATATTTAAAGGGATTATTCACTACTGGAACAGCCACTTATCAATTCCTATGTTAATATAATAACACTTATACTCATCTCCGGTGCCGGCATCATCCCAGAAGGGTTGGGACCACCTCTGCCGGGGCTTGGTATGTCACACAATCCCTGCGGCTAATCAGCTCTGGATTCACTCTTCTTTCCTTCAGACGAATCACATACATCGAAACAAAATGAGAGCTTCTGATCTCTCTCTACCTCTGGATCTATGTCGGAAGGAGAGGAAAGTGAAGCCAGCACTGATTGTCCACAGGTATTGCGTGACATAGCAATGTCACACAAGCCCCGGGAGAGGCAGATCCAACACTACTGGAAAGGCTCTGGCACGGTAGGTGAGTATAAGTGTTATTATTTTATTAAGGTGAAACATACAGATTGGACAGGTTGTCCAAGTAGACTAGACTGCCATAACCACCATGGCACTTACAATATAAACAGGGCAAGAAAATAATGATGAATATGCCATTCAAGATCTACGAAAAACCAAATGACAGTTTATCTGTTGGCAAGCGTCCAGTGCCGACAGTGGGAGAAGACCAAGATACTGTAGCTTTGGCTTTATTTTCTGAGAAATGCTCAAAAGAAGATATATTGTCACTTTATGTTGTCACCTCACAATGACATCGCTCTCAGCAAAGAGACAACTCATCTCAAGGAAATGTAGCCTTAGTGTGAAGACTCACGTCCTGCTTGTCAGTTATGATCCAAGGAGAAGGTGGACGGCTCACATGTAGATGCCGGAGGTCCCCGAGGAACATGCTATGGGCAGGAGGACTCCTATCTAACTATGATGAAGGGTAAAGCTCCCTGGAAGGAAACGTCCTGACAGCTTATTATCTCCAGGAGCAGGATTTCATGCAACATTCATACTTCTCAGAGAGGAGAGGACGTGAGGGTCACAAAATGTTTAGATTCCGGAAAAAAATCTGCCCAAGACCAGCATCTACTTTGCGTCCATAAGGTGATCATCATTTGTTATTGTAAACTTGTAAAGACCCCGAAACAGAATTTAGGAGGAAAATCCAGTGTATTCTCCTGCTCAAAAAGATCTGAGAGTGAATCGTAAGTCCATAAGTGACTGCCATCAGGGGCTCAAAGTTCTCAGAAGGAGCCAAGATGTTTCTACTCAATTGAAGGACAGTAAGTGGCAGTCTGGCAGCTTGGAATACAGTAGTATCAGGACCAAGAGGTTTGACGTTTGGTGGATCGGAGCCGTGCTGGACCCCATTACAAATTTCTTTATACTATGCGCCATTTATAAAGCTGGTGGGTTTTTCAGTTCAGTCCTGATGCTGAGACCCTCAACCATTGCTAAAACAAGGAAGAGGAAATGAACAGATGAGTTCTGGTCCCCTCCCGATACAGCATCTCTTCAGGCTTGTAGGAGACCAGAGCTTGGCTACGTTCTCCCTCCTTAAAGGTCTTAGCACCCAGATCCCAACTGATGTGGGGCCTTTATACTGTATAGAGCACTATTTGGGGCCATTATACTGTATGGAGGACTACGTGGGGCCATTATACTTTATGGACAACTATGTGGGGCCATTATACTTTATGGAGCTCTAGATGGGGCCATTATACTGTATGGAGCACTAAGCAGGGCCATTATACTGTATGGAGGTTTAGCTGTCTGCAGTCCGAATTTGGACTGAACATTATAATATGAGTTTCCATTTTTTTTCCGGATCTGAACTCCAAACCCTGAGTCTTCACCCCAAGTCCTAGACTAGCATCCTACAGACACAGATAGAACAAGACCACCAAGCAAGAATAATATATGGCTCCTTTGCAGTCCAGTGGCTTCATAACGCAAAAATCTCCCCTGCTTCGGTGAAGGTATTGGCCCCCTTACCTCTTGGGGCCCTGGGCGGCTGCACAGGTTGCCCTATTGGTATGTCCACCCGGCATCCAGAATCTGTATCCTCCGCCCTGTATGTATCTGCTCTTGTACAACCTTTTTTGTCTTGTGGATGGAAGGAAAGGAGCGCTTAGGTATAAACTGTGATCTATGTGCCTGCACCTTGCACCACTTATGTCCGTGTTCTTGTACACTGAGGATCAGATTGTTATGGACTCCAACTCAACAAAAGCCCCCAACTATTATGGAGATTGGGGTTTGGGTTCGAGTACTGTTTTGGTACCCAAAATCAAACTGTTTTTAATTGTTCAGCCAAACCCGCCCAGACCCGAACATCCAGGAGCCCGCCCATCTCTCGTTACGTCCCTTCTTCTCAGTTCCCTTACAGCTTCGTCTGAATGGCCATTGACTTTCTTAACTCACTATTTCGGCACATTAAAATTTATTACTAAATTTTAACCTTTTTTTAACTTGTTCCTTTAGTTTTTTTTCCTACGTTTCTTCTAAGAGCCTTTTTTTGTTTACATTTTTCCTCGTACATGGCCAAATAAGGAACAAGTTGTAGCACTAATGATCTCATCATTTGTTTTACTGTCCAGTTATGGTGATACTGTTAAATAAATCTGTAGAGTTGTATCAGTTTTTTTTCAGGATGAGTTGTAGTTTTTATGACTAGCACTTTATAATTTATTCTGCTTTATGGTTTCATTATTCATTTTTTTCAAGGAGGTTGATGTGACAAAAAAAGTAACAGCAGCATTTGTTTTAGTTCTGTTTTCACTTCAGGGGGTAATTATTTTGATATTTTATTATTACTTATGCGGCCAAAACAAAAGTTTTTTTCTTACTATTAAGGATTTGGAGAAAGTGTGGAGGGGGGTTGTTTTCATTTTTTCTTGTATTTCTTTATAATTTTTTTTAAAGTTTTTTTTCTCTTTCCACATTTTCTTAGTCCACTTAGGGGACTTGAACCTCTGATTAGTTGATTACTGATACATTATTCTATACACTCCCTTAATAAATACAGCTCTTCCTTTGCTCATATATCATTACTAACACTTTTTATTAATTGAAGGGATAATTGTCGCTGACGGATGTGCAGCCGTCGGTTACAACAAAATCTTTAATATCTTTTTCAGATTTGAGCCTAAAACTTTATGGGGTAAATCCGACCCTATGAAATATCCGCCGGACTCCTGTGAACGGCCTGCAGGAAATATCGACATTGCGATTTAGTACAGAGAGTACAGAGTTTCATGGCGAGGTATTGATATTGATAAGAGAAGCTGCCAGTGACATCAGGATGATATTCGACCTGGGAGAGAATTGGGGAATTGCAATTTTATGCTTATCTTCTTTTGTATCTTTTAATTACCGTATTTTTTCTCTTGCAATTTCTTTTTCTATGTGAATAATTTTTTAAGAGGATTTTTTACAATTTCTTTTTTAATAAAAGCCTGGAAATTTTGTATACCGGAGTGTGTGTGTGTGTGTGTGTGTGTGTATATATATATATATACACTCACCGGCCACTTTATTAGGTACACCATGCTAGTAACGGGTTGGACCCCCTTTTGCCTTCAGAACTGCCTCAATTCTTCGTGGCATAGATTCAACAAGGTGCTGGAAGCATTCCTCAGAGATTTTGGTCCATATTGACATGATGGCATCACACAGTTGCCGCAGATTTGTCGGCTGCACATCCCAAAGATGCTCCATACAAGGCAGGATGGATCCATGCTTTCATGTTGTTTACGCCAAATTCTGACCCTACCATCCGAATGTCGCAGCAGAAATCGAGACTCATCAGACCAAGCAACGTTTTTCCAATCTTCTACTGTCCAATTTCGATGAGCTTGTACAAATTGTAGCCTCAGTTTCCTGTTCTTAGCTGAAAGGAGTGGTACCCGGTGTGGTCTTCTGCTGCTGTAGCCCATCTGCCTCAAAGTTCGACGCACTGTGCGTTCAGAGATGCTCTTAGGCCTACCTTGGTTGTAACGGGTGGCGATTTGAGTCACTGTTGCCTTTCTATCAGCTCGAACCAGTCTGCCCATTCTCCTCTGACCTCTGGCATCAACAAGGCATTTCCGCCCACAGAACTGCCGCTCACTGGATTTTTTTTCTTTTTCGGACCATTCTCTGTAAACCCTAGAGATGGTTGTGCGTGAAAATCCCAGTAGATCAGCAGTTTCTGAAATACTCAGACCAGCCCTTCTGGCACCAACAACCATGCCACGTTCAAAGGCACTCAAATCACCTTTCTTCCCCATACTGATGCTCGGTTTGAACTGCAGGAGATTGTCTTGACCATGTCTACATGCCTAAATGCACTGAGTTGCCGCCATGTGATTGGCTGATTAGAAATTAAGTGTTAACAAGAAGTTGGACAGGTGTACCTAATAAAGTGGCCAGTGAGTGTATATATATATATATATATATATATATATATATATATATATATATACTTTTCTTTTTAATATACAAATATATAAAATAAAAGATCACAAAATACATAAATAAATAAGTTAAAGTTCACAAAAAAAGATTTCTATAAGATATTCATTTTAGAAATGAAAAACATGTTAATCGAAAGTGAAAAAGAGATGTAAAAAATCGAAACTGGTAAACAATTTGCTAACAGGTAGGAAATCTATTGTAACGTTTTCTTTTCTTGCATATTGTCTATTTACCTTTTTTTTTCCACCGATTCAATGTAAATTGATGATCTTAATTAAATATTTGATTAGCAGTGATTTTTTTTACATCTTTAACCCCTTCATGGCTCTGCAGTTTTTCATTTTTGCATTTTTTTCTTCATTTTTTTTTATTGTTTCATCAACATAACCGCATGAGCACTTGTATTTTGCGAGTTGTAACGTAGTTTTGATTAACATCATACAATGTACTGGAAAATGGAGAAAAATGTTCAAGTAGGATGAAAAGGCAAAATAAAAACCCAATATAATGCCATCATTATTTTTGGGCATTGTTTTACAGCGCTAATTGTGCGATAAAAATTACCTGGCGACAGGATTCTCATGGCCATTACGATAATGGTGATGCCAAATTTTTTATAGTTTTTTATTTTATTTACCATATTTTTTGGACTATAAGACGCACCAGACCATAAGACACATCTAGGTTATACAGGAGGAAATTAGAAAAAAAAATTGACCAAAAAATGTGTCAAATTCTGTACTTAATATCCCCTATCCTGCTGTACTGGTCCCCTAATCCCTATCCTGGTATGCAGTGCTCCCTCATCTCTTTCCAGGTATGCATGGCCTCCCTCATCCCTAGCCTAGTAGGCATGATTCTCTCATCCCTATCCTGGTATGCATGGCCCCCTCATCGCTATCTTGGAATGCATGGCCCCCTTATCCCTAGCCTGGTAGGCATGACCCCCTAATCCATATCCTGGAATGCATGGTCCCCTTATCCCTAGCCTGGTAGGCATGGTCCCCTTATCCCTAGCCTGGTATGCAGGACCCCATCTCAGTCCTGGTATGCAGGGCCCCATCGTTATCCTGGTATGATTGGCCCCCATCCCTATCCTGGTATGCATGGCCCCATCAGAAAAACATTAAAAAAAAATTACACTTACTTTCCTGCAGCGTCCTGTTCTGGTGCCAGCCGCTGCTTTATGCTTGTAAGCAGTGAAAGGCAGTGACGACAAGCCCGAGAACAGCTGCCATAATACTCACTGCTCTCCACGCCGAGACTATGTGCGTGGAGGGCAGTAGTAGAGTAGAGTGCACAATGTCAGCCACCAGCTTCCTGCAGATGCCGGTGGTCACGTGTCCCCACTAATTAAGAGAAATGAATATTCACTGCATTCCACTCCCATGGGAATAGATGAAAGGGCTGCCGATTGTGCATGTTCTTGCCACTCCATTCATCATCTATGGGAATGTGGATGATAGCCAGAAGAAGCATTTTTTTGCATTGCCAAGTGAAACGGCAGGGCGCATTTGAGCGGATTATCTTGGTCACTGCCAAAGACTTGGAAAGGGTCAGTAGACCAAATATCCAACTAATTCTCCATTCAACTCTTTCTGGCTGTGGTTAGAGGTTATGGGCCATCAGGAAAAGATGAGGAACACAAGTGGTGGTGAGAAATTTCTCACGGTTAACTGCAGTGAATTCACTGAGCTCAGCGCTGCACCATGAGATGTTTTCTCACAGTGCTAGCGGTGATCTCACTGAGGTCACTGCAGTTCATCGGCCTGGCTCACACTGAAGTGACCTTCAGTAACCTCGATGATGTCCCTGCTAGTCACGCTGAGCTTGGAGCACCGCATCTTGGCATCTGCCAGGATGAGAACCAATTATCGCAATCATTGATTACGGCATGGGACAGTACTGTATGTCAGACAGGTGAGGGATATGGTTGTTTTTAATTTTTGTTTTTTTAGAAGAGACGAGGGATTCAATGAAATGGGCATAAGGCGAATATAACTGTGTTTGTTATTTTTAAATTAATTTGTAAAACGTGTGTATTTTTATTTCAAATAGAGGACTTTATTATTGGCAATATGACTGTGGAGTTAGTAATGGATAGAGGTCTTATAGACGGCCTATCTATTACTAACTGCTGGGCTTGATGTCAATTGAAAAAACAAAGGTAACATCAACCCCACAAATATGAACCCCACTTGCCACCGCTACAGGGCAAGTAGGAAGAGCCAGGCAAAGCACCAGAATTGGCGCATCTAATAGATGCAGCTTTTCTGGGGCAGCTGCGGGCTGCTATTTTTAAGCTGGGGATCAATATCCATGTTCCCTTACCATCCTGAGAATACCAGCCCCCAGCTGTCTGCTTTAGCAAGGCTGGTTATCAAAAATGTGGGGGGACCCTATGCCTTTCTTTAATTATTTATTTAAATAATTTTAAAGCAACGTGGGGACCCCTCTGTTCCTGGTAACCAGCCATGATAAAGTTGACAGCTGAGGATTGCAGCCCGAAGCTGTCAGTTTTACCTGCGCTGGTTATCAAAAATAGAATGACCCCACATAATTTGTTTTTTAATATTTATTTATAGCACACGCACCTGCTGATGAATACTCCCATCAGCTGCGCCTGCTCTCACTGTTATTAGCGGCAGCAGGTGTAGGCTGATGGGAGTAGTACTCTCTCTTCTGCCGACACCTCTGTGACTGGAGGGGAATATTTTACCATCTGCCACAGCTGCTGGCTGTCAGATGATCTGCATCTCTCTGAGCAGCAGCAATGATCTTACCACTGATCAGAGGCAGTGTTTGCCACACTGTCATGCAGATGACAGTGTGGCAAACAACCGATATTCAGGCCCCCCACTCATCTGAATGAGGTCCGTGTTTGGGTACTGTTCTGGTACTCGAACCAAACATTTTTTTTTTTAACTTTTAGGCCGAACCCGCCAGACTGGAACATCCAGGGGTTTACCCATCATTATTCATGACTTAAGGATTTTCTCTTTCTTCTACTCCCTTGTGTACTGCGCTAGAAACCACCAATGCAGGACTTTTGCATCGAATGTTTCTTGGGACATGTATGTGTATTTCTTCTCTACAGAACAGTACAATAACGTAATTCTGTCAAATTATCTTTTTTGCAGCCAGGCCTGTGAGGAGACTTCTATGTCTAGATAAAAGAAGCTTTCTACATCAAGAGTTCTTTACTGTAAGAGCAGTGAAACAAAGAAGTTCTTTGCGACACCACATTCTGATTTAACAAACTGGCAGCAAATCAAACCCTGCAAATGTTAATACAAAACCCACTAACCCTAACTGACCCTTACTTGTCACTGGAGGTGTAAAGTGGCGTCTGTGTGGGTATCCATAGAAAGCAGTGGGTCTGGGCAAAGAGTAACAAAAGTCTTGCCAGCATCTTAACATGGCAGCGAGCTCTGGAGGAGTGATCCCCACCCTGTATTTAATGGTTTAGCTAAATATCAATCATTATGGTTAAATGTATATTATTTGCTGCAGCTGACGCCCCGCACATACAAGCAGGGATTTACCTTTCTGACGGGCACGGAGCTGACACTTTATAACGTGCGGGTTAGCGATGCTTATTATTACTGACTTGTCACATCACCCCGCTGTAAACATGGCTCTGAAGTGCTTTTCTTTTCTTCTTTTGCAGGTAATGCTGTTTGATGCTCATTTGCCGCTGTGTCAAAGTCACAGTAAGAGAGTGACAGACTTTTTGTGTATTTTGCATGTTTCTTTTTATTGCTATTTTGTATGCACTTTGTATCAATTTTTGTTTCCTTTCGTTGTTATCACGGATCCTAGATCTGAGAAATCTCCGTCTGCGAGGAAGTAAACGGCAGCTGGTTCCTTTCCCCATCTAAGCGAAGCACATACCCTACCACTCAGGTTACACCTCATAGGCTTTAGCCAGCTTAAAGGGGATGTCTATTATCCAGACAGCCTCTTTATAAATGATAACAATAATAATATTCACCTCCAGTAATGTCTCCCGGGGCTTGTGTGACACTATTATGCCATGTGAGCCCAGATTCCTTACATTCTCACTTCTTCCGCTTGTCCAAGGTTTGTCCCAAGGAAGTGAGAACACAGCTGCAGAATAGCAGCCAATGATTGGCTGCAGCGCTCACACGGTATAACAACTACACGGGAGACCCTGTGTCAACCTCGCTGACGGGATGATAGGATCTGATATTTAAGATTTTACAAAGGTAACTACTTATTTTAAAAAAATGGGTTTCCCACATATTAGACAATCCCTTTAACTGAGTTTGCAGCTATGGCAAAATATTACCGCAAGTCCTAATATGTTAGAATGGGGTTTGCACATGACTCAGTGAATTTTTTTAATATTTTTTAGCTGGCAAAAGCTAAAGTTGAGGCTCCTCAGAGGTGTCACCCTTTCCGTACCCTGTGGGAGGGTTCATGCTGCAGCCAATCAACTTACCCCCAAAGTTAGGTGCGATCGGAGTGTAGAGAGGAGGAAAAAAATGGAAAAGGCTGATATTTTCTTAAAGTATCTCATGTTGTAGATTTATGGCACAAGATCGATACTGGACCAGCAACTTTCTTGAAAACAGTGTGCCCCTCGCACTGTGGGCAACATAGAAGTGGCCGCTCTTGTTTAGCTCTCCCCATTTCTATGAGGTCCTAAAAAATACAGGACGAGTGTCTTGAGCCATAAGTGTATAAGATGGGAATATCCCTTTATTAATGTTTCCGCAGGTTTGATTGTAATATGTCAGGATAGCCCCAAAGAAAGGAGCATAGGGAGAAATAGGATGGAAGAGGGATAAAAAAGCTCTAAACCTTATTGTTATAGCTTCACCTTCCATAAATGAGATAAAAAGTGAGAATGTTTAGAATCCGCTACTTGGTTCTCTGTAGAAGCTGGCGCGCAGCGTTATGGGTGCCCGGGGTGTAAGTGCGTTGTTTTTAGAAGAGAAATGGGTAATGTGTTCATAAAAATAAACAGCATGAGAAAAATGGTGAATTTACATAAAAATGTCTGCCTGTCATCTCAGCGCAGCCCATATGTTCCCGCATTTGTTACACTGAGTTGGTGGCGTTCTCTGTCATTTGTGAAAACAATATTTTGGGTGGATACCAACTCTTCCCCATGCAAACTGCTAATTTCACAGGTTCGTCGTAGCGTTCTGATATTATTCCGCTTTGCATCAATAATGACATAGGATATTTCATAAATTCTGTGTCAGCGGGGGATTCATTGCTAAGGAAAACACTCAGTATCGAAGATGGAGGAGACATAGTGAAGAAGAGCCTTGGTTCTATGATAATGCCGGTAACATGTTCTACGTGGGCACTTTGTGCATCCTGATGATATTACTGCATATTAATCGGTGAATTAAAAAGCATTTTTCCATCATTGGATATTTCGCTATGTGTTATCGCTAGCAAAAGTCTCAGCATTTTCATTAGTGGAGGGGGGATCTCGGATCCTTGTGAACTCAAAGTATCAAGGTGCCAATGTGATTTTGTTTCTTTACCTAGATGTCCCAGAAGCCATAGTGAAGGTAAATGCAATGCAGCCCAGATTGACCAAAACACTGTATAAGAGCTATAGTGTGGCCGAACCATTCTGTTGACTCTTGGGGCAGAGGGTCCTTATAATTTTCCAACACTTGGAATCATGGCTTGTCTCACAAATATAATCCATATCCTATCTGGGTATAAGGACATCGTAGGTGGTGCTCTCTGCAGTAACCCCCTCTATGAACCAAAGGAGAGAGGTTGAGTTTTTACCTTGAAAAAGGCCAAAATGCATTAGTCCACTAAAAACTTGGATTCTTCATTCCCACAAGCGCAGCCCATATATTTGCATGAGCCATGTGCCTCTGTGTGTCCCATATACCATTCATTTTCTGCACCTACACTCTTAGCATCTCTTTAAATAATGTGATGGCACTTGCCTATCTCCACCCATTAATTTCTGGTAAGTCATCAATGGCATTGCTGCATGCTTACATTCAGCTTATGAGTTATCAGCAGGGTAAAGCGGCATCTTATAATCATTATCTGACTGCCCATAAGAGAGCTAGAAGATCCATTTGTTAGCTCAGTTTTTATTATAATAATGGTATGCTTCTGTAGCTTGATAGTTAATGTACAGTAAGGGGAAAGCCAACTGGAGCTAGGGGAAGCCAACTAGATTTAGGGGAAAGCCAACTGGAGCAAGGGGAAAGCCAACTGGAGCTAGGGAAAAGGCAATGGGAGCTAGGGGAAAGCCAACTGGAGCTAAGGGAAAGCCAACTGGAGCTAGGGGAAAGCCAACTGGAGCTAAGGGAAAGCCAACTGGAGCGAGGGGAAAGCCAACTGGAGCTAGGGGGAAGCCAACTGGAGCTAGAGGAAGCCAACTGGAGCTAGGGAAAAGGCAATAGGAGCTAGGGGAAAGCCAAGTGGAGCTAGGGGAAAGTCAACTGGAGCTAGGGAAAAGCCAACTGGAGCTAGAGGAAAGCCGACTGGAGCTAGGGAAAAGCCAACTGGAGCTAGAGGAAAGCCAATTGGAGCTAAGGGAAAAGCCATCTGGACCTAGGGGAAGCCAGCTGGAGCTAGGGAAAATCCAACTGGAGCGAGGGGAAAGCCAACTGGAGCTAGAGGAAAGCCAATTGGAGCTAAGGGAAAAGCCATCTGGACCTAGGGGAAGCCAGCTGGAGCTAGGAGAAAGCCAACTGGAGCTATAAGAAGCCAACTGCAACTGGTTTTGCAGCATGTCAGCTGCTCAAAGGGTGTTCCTTTTTCAGACAATTTTATTAATTTTGTCATTCTTGATTGTATGAACTGTATGTATGTGACTTTGAAGGACTTTACTACGACATGTCCATATTCTGAAAAACAAGGGGATGAGTCCTCATAATCATAGTCTATAGAGACCCCAGAGTATAGTAAAGTTAAGATGTAAAAATAAAGACCAATCTTTAAACTCCTCTCACCTCTCAGGCACCTCTGCTCCTCACCGTACTTGTCCGATCCTTGTCGCATCTTCAGACCACCTCTGCTCATGCTGAAATCTCCTGAGTCTCTGACATTAGGCTGGGGCTATCAGCTCTGATGAGCCCATGGTTGGCTCTGCACAAGCATAGGAAAGGTCATGGTGTCATGACATTAACATGTGTGCGTTGACCTTGGATGTGCATGCACAGAACTGTCCCATAAATGGCAACGATCAGAAGATGAGAGCAGGATCGGACGGGTAACCTTGAGAAGCGGAGGGGTTGTAGAGTTGATCAATTACATGTATGTAAGGATTTTTTTGTTCCTCAACATTTTGATGACTATTTAGGGTTCAGAAAAATAGTGGCCATTGGTCGACTTTTTGCTGCATCCGTGCAGAAGTGAATTACAAAAAAATTACATTTTTATGAATGTGAATTTTTGTAAAATTGAAGTAAAAATCAAATCAACTCAAATATATCCATTTGTAGTCCCAATATCTTGGAAGAGATTTCGGCACACGAGAGTATTATGGAGGTTGTCCATGGTGCCATGATTTATGTTGACTTTTATAAGGTATACATTTTGCTCTCCATGCGTGAATCCAAACCAGTGTGCCTTTATTTTTTGGCCAGCGCACCTTGCCACAATGGCCAATGAAGCAGTGAAAATTACTGTGGAAGTCAAAACTTCGACCACCTGATCATGATGTACAATGGCAGTCCCACTGGTGTAGTTTGGTTTCACATTGACACAATATTTGGCTTTATAATTTTTTTTTTGAATCAAAACATTTTATCCTATTTGGAGAGGTTGGTAAGAGGCTGGGGAAATGGTTTGCACCCTTGTCAAGCCGCTGCTACAGAATTAATATCTACTCTGTGGCGGTGACAGCGAGCGCTCCCATAAATCTCACAAAGTGCAGTCAGACAGTCAACAAGATAGAGCGCACGAACTTACATTTGGGGTCCTTCTGACACGAGTGCTCATAAGCATAATTTTAATTTTATAGATTGACATATTCTTGATGGAACAATCTCTTTATTGTGGATCATAAAAAAAAGAGAACAGCGGCATAACAGCATTTCCAGGCAGATTTGTCTTGTAAGGCAATGTAATGGAGAGAAGCCCTGAAAGCCTCAGTAAATAAGATTAACTGAGTTATATGTAATGATGGGATAGCCGTATAATGTATAGTCGGAAAGGAGCCCTGAGATACTGAAGGAATGGATGGGATAAAAATGATAAGTGCCTTGATTTATGGCAGAGGGAAAAAAGGCTGGAGTTTAAGTAGAAAATTTATCCCGCAATGCATGTTAAGCAGAGAACCTTCGACGGCATCAAGTGCTTCGGTTCTCGCATGTGAAAAGTCCAGTTCTGTGCCATCACCAAAGATGACGCTCCAATAAAAAACCTAATTTTTCATGGAAATTAATCAGTGATGAGAGGTGACGGATGAGTCTTTATTTCTACACAGGACAAGAGGGTCATAATCTCAGTAGAAACCCAACTCTTGGCCAACGTCATCCAGGCATGATCCCTTTGGGGACAGACCGTGAACTTCTGTTTAGTAGATGTACAGACTTTGTGGCATTTAGTGAGCTAAACTCGTTAGTCATTTTATAATTTTATTGAATATAGATTCTTTTTCATTAAAGAGGAGGAACATGACAAGCATTGAAACTCTTAAAAGGTTATTCCCATCTGGGCAAGTTATCACCCAACTATAATAGAGGTGATAACTTGCTTATCATTGAGTGTCTGACCACTTGGACCTCCACCATCCCAGGAAAAGGTATCTGAAATTTGCTGTTAGCATGAATTGTTGGCTGCACCTTGACATCTATTTATCTTTTGGACTGTTGGACATAGCCAGGCTCTGTTCTTGGCCATCTCCTGCTGTTCTTGGCCGCCTCCTGCTGTTCTTGGCCATCTCCTGCACTTCAGCAGACAATAAATAGGGGTCTGATATTCAGGTAAAGTCACTTCTTCATTCTAACTTCATATTTTAGGTACTTGTCATTGGGATTGATGAGGGGGTCACAATAATTGGACCCCTTTTGATTAACAAGTTATGATGTGGGTAGGTGGTAACTTGCAATGTTTGGAATAATCCTTTAAAAACATCAATGTGCTAACATTATAGACTTCATTGTCATTGACAAATGGCGGAGAGGTCCCCAGCTTCACGAATTGACCAAAAAAAAAGACAACAATGAGCCCCCTGGCCTAATAATAGGTGAAAGATAATATGTTGGCCAAGGTCAGCTATCAACACTTAATCCAAGCACCGATAACAGTCAACTGAAAGCAAATGGTTGTAGCATTTAGTACTGAGACTCGGGACTTGGACCCCAACCGTAAAACTTTGGAATTATCAATATGAAAGTTAGTTTTCTTAAGGTTATATAGGGTTAAAATATGCAAAGTGCTTGTAAAAACAAGCAACTCCGCAATTTACCGATTGCTAAAATACTCTCTGTTCCCAAGAATGGAGTGATTATTAACTCTCCTGTATAGCTTACTGCACATTGCCTAGGTCGCTGCTGTAGTCTTTCAGAGATGGCTGGTTTCCAAGGTAAGTAGCAACGTTTTCGAGCTTTTTGCTACAGAGCTTGCAAGCGCTGCTGTGAATCTGGCCAGATCCCGTGATATTCAGCGCACTTGCGCTTCAATGGTGCTGCAAGTGCAAAGATTCCTCTGCTTGCGGCATTAGAGAGCAAGCCGTTCGGACCGATGGCTCATCAATGGTGCTGGTTCAATGTGCAAATCTTCAGGAATTCACCACAGAGACAAGCAGGAGGCACTTGAATAGCTCTATAAAATATAGAAGCAGGTCTATGTAATATCTGGTGAGCCGAAGAAAACCAATGGAAGTCAAAATATTGCAAAATGGCATTTTTGGAGAACTCAAGTGTAAATGTTGTCAAACCTGACATTCTAGAACTGACAACCCTCCACCTGTGCAGCCCCTATAATATTGTAGTAGTAGTGTCTACATTTAGTTCATTATAAAAGCTTCAAAGACTAAACATGGGTTGTACCAAACAAGCAAGAGAAGTGTCTATGTAGACTGGTGAAGAATCGGAAAAGACTTGCACACGACTGGGCTGAGGGTGGTGATCGATGAAGAACTTGGATACATGGGAAACATTTTTACTCCTTTTCAAACATTTAATCCAATGGTAGGTATTCAACTGTCAGATGAAATAGGGCTCAGCCAAGGTGTAGAGAGAGATCTTATATTCCAGCTTTCTATAGGAAAAGGGGGAAAAACATAGGCAAGAGTTGAAGGGTCTCGAAGACGAGGAATAATTGACCTACCAGTCTTCTACAAGTACTTTGGTGAATCCCATTGCTCCTAAAGTTGACTTTGTATTCACTTGTTTGCCGCTAGGGCGTATGTATTTTTTATTAGGCTTTTTGGGTGATTACATTTTCTGTCTAGATGTAATGTATATCTTAAAATTAAGACCAATAGGAAAAACCCATTCTGTCACTGCCTGGAGCCTAAATCTTTACATTCCAGGACTTAGTTCTTCAACGTATCCGTGTCTTGACTATCTTAATTAATACTGCCCATAAAGCATACATTTAGAAAACAATTAACTTATTTTATAACTATTGGTCTTCATTTTTGGAGGAAAATATCTACATAAAGAATAATTACATTTGGATTCCAAGATGAAAAATCAATTCTACAGTTTCCAATTGGGTCAAGCCATTCTGAGATTAAAAAAAAAAAAAAAAATTCACTTTTGCTGATATTCTGTACATTGCAACAGGATATTTTACAGCTGAATGTCGTCCATGATGTCTCGAATATTGGTCGGACTCCTTCTTCAGAGCATGCACTGGCCGGCGGTCCAAGCTCAAGCTCGTATTCACATCCCCATTGCGCCTGCTCCCAATCTCTTCTCAGTTCAAGAACATAGTATTTTGAGAGATTGAGAAATCGAAGTGCCGATAACCAATTGGATGACCTCGAGGAGTCTGGAAATTTCATCTGTAATGATAGAAGATAAGAAACAAGGCTTTTTGGGTCATTGATTGAGCTTCGTACCACCAGTATGATGGTTTTTAGAAATGTAAGTGTTGAAAAAGGTCTTTACAGAACATAGAAAACATGCTTAGCCTCATGCAATGGTTTCTGAAATATCACCATCCCCCTTCCCACTGTTCACCACAGGGGTGAGATAAGTGTCCTAGAAGTATGTGAACCCTTAGAGGGCAATCTAAGCTAGAACATAAATTTGAGATAAATGTGTTTGAAAAGCATTTCAGACCAAATCAATTCATCTTCATCTGCTTTTATTCTTCTTGCAATCAGCCATAGAGGACTGCTTTAAAGACCTTCATGAATATTCATTTTTTTTTTTCCGTGCCATCAGTAATGTAAACCCCGTGTTATCTTTTTCATCAGCTGACTGTCATACAATCAATTCAGACCCAAGGGATGTAAGAAAAAAATCAATAGCCGAGACCCGATGTAAATAAACAATGGGAGAGACTTGGAATCCGTGACCTTGAGATTTTTCCTCTAGCATCGAAAGCTGTAAGCTCAGCGGACTGTACCGCGCTGTTATACAATGATTACAGCTCTGCCCTTCTACAATAATGCAGAAACAACTATAATAATGGGAAATTGAAGGGAATGTCAAATGAAGACAAACTGCTTCTAAATAGAAGTTGCCCGGCGATCAGTCGATTGCTGGGAGTTCGGCTTCCATGTTTGGCCAGTGGCCTCTGCAGGGGATAAGTAGCACTTCTTAATGGTCACACATATACATGTCCAACCACGACCGGTCAGCCAGAGTGTGAGTCTGGGGCAATGGCTGTACTAGGTGTCAGGGCTGCCAACAGGAATTTCAGGGCCCAATACTGGCAACATTTTCAGGCCCCCTTGAGACTCCACCTAGGTGTCAGGGCTGCCACCAGGAATTTCAGGCCCCGATACTGGCAAAGTTTTCAGGTCCCCTTGAGATTCCAACCAGGCCCCACCTCCACCCTACGAACCTTTCACAGTCCCACTGCCCACTCTTGTTCTCACCAATCACACAGTATCAGTTCCCATCAAACACCATATCATATACATAGCCATCAGCTTTTGTTTTGGTCAAAAGATTTTTTGAGGTACCACCACGACAAGGTAGGTTGAGGTTGAACCCTGGCCAGTGTGGTCTTTCTAAAGACAGGATGAGAGCACTCACTGACCCTAGTGTCTCCTCAATAAACATGTCATGTTTGTACTTGGGATACATGCCGCTGTTCTCGTGAATCCAGGGATGTTCTTCTTTAGTTCCTGCTCCTCTCCATTCCTTCTTCTCTGTGTATATATCTAGTCCTTTCTCGAAGTGAACATGGTCCTCAGCTCTTCTCTGTGAGTGTCTCCTTAAAGATCCCAGCCAGTTGGGTAGCTAAACTAGATTTATATACAGGGAAGAGTGGGACGAATCTCAGGAATGGAGAGGAGCAAGTCATAAAATGGAATATTCTTGCTGAGTAAGAGGTTTTCTTTAAATCCCAAATTGAGGACATTTTAAGCCTTATCACCAAAACGCCCCATAATGCCCTTTTTTAAAACAAATTTACATAAACATCACTCCTTTTAATATTCCAGTTCACAGGATTGTCCTAGATAATTTAGTTAGATAAATAGACAATCTAGAGGACAACAGTACAGAATAATTCTGCACGCTCGCGCCGGATGTGAAGATATTATGCAAATGGTTGCAAATGATATGCTAATCCAGTAATTATGAATAAAGCTTACTCTTTAGTTTAACATCAGGCAATAATATTGCACGCGTTAAATTGTAAGTAAATGTGTCGTAACTCCAATCTCCATCTGATGAATGACTTTTAAGGGATATGAGACATGATAATTCAACATTAGCCAGGGAGGATGTGTCATTATCCAAAGCCCCATGGGTTCAATCCCACGCCTTGTTTACGAATATAATTAAGGAACAAGATCTTCTTCAGCCTTCGGGGCAATGATGTCAGAAGACGAAGCTCAAGAGGAGAAGCTTCCAATTCTCAAACGTGATTAGCTGGAGATGAAAAGCAGGGCCGTAATAGAGAATAGGATCTTGGGGTGACAAGTAGTGATGAGCGAGTATACTCGTTACTCAAGATTTCCCGAGCATGCTCGGGAGGTCCCCGAGTATTTGTAAGTGCTCGGAGATTTAGTTTTCGTTGAAGCAGCTGCATGATTTACAGCTACTAGCCAGCCTGAGTACATGTGGGGGTTGCCTGGTTGCTAGGGAATCCCCACATGTAATCAAGCTGGCTAACAGATGTAAATCATTCAGCTGCGGCGATGAAAACTAAATCTCCAAGCACTAAAAAATACTCGGAGGACACCTGAGCGTGCTCGGGAAATCTCAAATAACGAGTATATTCGCTCATCATTAGTGACAAGCTTTACTGCTACCCAAATTTTCTTGCAATTTCGGCCCATATATATGGAATATAATACTGCCGTATAATCCTAAGATACTACGGCTATGCACAATCCACCTATCACCACCATGAAGTATCCAAACAAGATTTAGATAATAAAGAGGAATTTTTGGTAATTCTAGTGAGACAGATTTTGATAAAAGAAGCCCTGAAGAACGGGAACCTTCTGAAGGTGAATGAGCCCAAAATGTCCACTGGCCCAAAGGAGGAAACCAGTACAATAAATTATTTTACAGAAATAAATATATTTTCAAAGATAAGATCTGGATGACTGGGGTATGCTTGAGGTTAAAGGATCCCCACGGATCACAAAAACAGAGGTCCCAAAGTCTCCTGTGTGAACGGAAGGGCCAAGCTGGTGATTTTTGCATCAATGGGGATTCAAATTCATTCCTTCACCAAATCTTCCCTGAAAATGTTGCTTTCATTAAATATTTCTTATTAAGTTCTGTACAAAAATTAAAAAAATAATAGTCACCTCACTGCTCATCTCTCCGGATGCCCCGATGCCTGCCATCAGGTCCTCTTCTATCTACTGTCGCGTTTCGCATCTCAATTCTCTTCACTATAGACCAACCTATCCAGATAGGTCATGGCACATTGTAAGGTCATGGTCCATATTGTTACATCATAATGTTGTGACTTGAGCCATGCTTACGGAAGTCCAGGTTTTTAGTGAAAAGGACAGATGAGCTGTGAGGTGAGTATGTTTTAAATTAGTTTTTTTAAATGGTGGTGAGCGTGCATACAGGCCTGGAGGTCGAGAGGTGAGCGTGCATTCAGTTTATGGAGGTTAAGTGCATTACTGATAGTTTCGCATCTCAATTCTCTTCACTATAGACCAACCTATCCAGATAGGTCATGGCACATTGTAAGGTCATGGTCCATATTGTTACATCATAAGACGCCTGATATCTTTGGCATCTTGTACGCTGACTAGGCTACAACGTTATGATTTCACACCGTGCACCTTGTGATGTCATGCGACGCCATGACATGCCAAATATTACAGATGTTAGTAGATGTCGATCGAAGAAAAATGCCAATGATGGCCCAGTGAAGACTATATTGGAAAATGGACCAAAGAAGACAAGTGAGGGAAGGATCAGTATTATACTTATTTTGTTTACACTTTTTTATCCTTTCTGGTCTTTTTGAATGGAAAATGGAGGTCAACTCGCCAGTCTAAACACACATAAAATAACATGAAACTTGCATTCTGACGCTTTTGTATCTTTAGGAGAAATTGAATGCAAATTCGATCCATTTTGAAGTGATATGCTCATTTGTATGTAATTCCAAATATTTTATCTTGAATTCATATTTAATAAAGTTTATTTTTCAAAAAGACGTGGATTTGTGTCTAATTTACAAATCTTTAACAATAGGTTTTAAAATTTGTTTTACATTTTTAATCCCTTTATTCTAATTGGTGGTGAGCGTGCATACAGGCCTGGAGGTCGAGAGGTGCGCGTGCATTCAGTTTATGGAGGTTAAGTGCATTACTGATAGTTTTCTTTGAAATATTTGTGCCTCCTAATTCCAGGTCTTTCTGTAGATCTCCACAGGTGGCTGTGGCTGCTGGCTCTTAGACAGCTCTTCTGATAATTCTTTTCACTCCTCTGTCTGAAATCTTGCAGGGAGCACCTGGTCGTGGCCGGTTTATGATGAAATTATGTTCTTTCCACATTCTGATTATGGCCTCAAAAGTGCTCATTTGAACCTTTAGTTTAGAAATTTAGTTTAGAAATTCTTCTGTCAATGCCATCAGTATGTTTTGCAACAATAAGGTTGCGAAGGTCTTGAGACAGCTCACTGCTTTTCCCCATAAGATTTTTCTTGTGTGGTTGAGGAAACCTTTTATAGGCCATCAGTTGAACCAGCTGATATTATTTGTCACATAGTGTCAGGATTGCTTTCCTATTAGTGATAGATTTGAACTGGTGTCGGGACTTTCAATGGCTTTTTGCACCTCTTTCTTCATGTGTTCAATACTTTTTCCCTGTGTCATTTCTCATTATTACAGATAATTTATGGACATTTATGGTATGATGATTTCTTTGCCTTTGGATGGATTGCTACCGACATCTGGTCAGAATTTCATGGCAATAGCACCTTTAGAAATATATTTGCTTATTTACTAAGTTGGTGACGTGTTCAATACTTATTTCTCCTGCTGTTTGAGCGAATAGTCCCTTAGGTCTGCCTGGCTCATGAATCCATATTTTTTTCAAGAAAACCATTTGCTTTACCGTGTTTCACGCCCAATTCTGCAGATAGCAACATATGGATCGAATAAACGATTAACTTTAAACACAAGGGTAAAATAACAAAGGCCGCCCAACATGAAGCCTAAAAAAATGACTTGTCAGATGCAAATGGGAATCTGTAATTTTTTTTTTCCTGCAACCTTAGAGAGAGAATACACAAATAAAATCAATTAATGTAGCTTGAAGAAAGATGGCTTTAAAGTGTTCAATTAAACCCTGCAATGCAGACGACGGCGGCGGTAAAAACACCATAAATACATCCTAAAAAATGAGCATGTCTCAGGAACGCAGAGCCGACATGGACCATTGCTGAAGGATCGAATCACACTTCTATTAACACCATCATCTTATAGACTTCATGGGCTGTAAAAATAAATAAATAAATAAATAAATGGCTTTAATCAGTTTTTGTTAAGATGAGATCGCAGATAGCTTAATACTAAAACGACATCACCGCCCACCCGCCTCCACTGCTGCACCGTCCCCTGCTTGTCTCTGCCTGAAGGGGCCGATTAGGAGGTTCCCACAATGCGATTGCTCATATATTTACCCACACCGGGGGCTTCCGACCTTCCGGGCACTGGAATCTGCTGGTTAAAGTTAATATCTCCATGGTTTTGTCATTTTTAATGTTGCTGGGTCGGTGACACAGTGATGTTCTCACCAGGAGGCAGGGAGGCTTAGCAGAGACATAAATCAATGGGAGTTTAGTTTATAAAGCCAAAAAAAAGGGAAGAATCAAAAATATCAGTATTGCAGATGGGCGGGAACTAGAGTTGAGCGATACCGTCCGATACTTGAAAGTATCGGTATCGGAAAGTATCGGCCGATACCGGCAAAGTATCGGATCCAATCCGATACCGATACCCGATACCAATACAAGTCAATGGGACTCAGGTATCGGACGGTATTCCTGATGGTTCCCAGGGTCTGAAGGAGAGGAAACTCTCCTTCAGGCCCTGGGAACCATATAAATGTGTAAAAGAAAGAATTAAAATAAAAAATATCGCTATACTCACCTGTCCGACGCAGCCGGGACTTCAGCGAGAGAACCGGCAGCGTTGTTTGTTTAAACTTCGCGCTATTACTTGGTTACGTGAATTCCTGGCTTGTGATTGGTCAGGTCGGCCATGTTGCCGGGACGCGGACCAATCACAGCAAGCCGTGACGAAATTACGTCACGGCTTGCTGTGATTGGTCCGCGTCCCGGCAATATGGCCGCCCTGACCAATCACAAGCCGTGACGTCACGGGAGGCTGGACACGCGCTCATTTTAAAATGGGCGCGTGTCCAGCCTCCCGTGACGTCACGGCTTGTGATTGGTTGCGCCGCGGTCAACCAATCACAAGCCGGGAGGCTGGACGCGCTCATTTTAAAATGGGCGCGTGTCCAGCCTCCCGTGACGTCACGGCTTGTGATTGGTCAGGGCGGCCATATTGCCGGGACGCGGACCAATCACAGCAAGCCGTGACGTAATTTCGTCACGGCTTGCTGTGATTGGTCCGCGTCCCGGCAACGTGGCCGACCTGACCAATCACAAGCCGGGAATTCACGTAACCAAGTAATAGCGCGAATTTTAAACAAACAACGCTGCCGGTTCCCTCGCTGAAGTCCCGGCTGCGTCGGACAGGTGAGTATAGCGATATTTTTTATTTTAATTCTCTCTTTTACACATTTTAACATTAATGTTGTTGCGATACCCGATACCCGATACCACAAGAGTATCGGAATCCCGGTATCGGAATTCCGATACAGCAAGTATCGGCCGATACCCGATACTTGCAGCATCGGAATGCTCAACACTAGCGGGAACCCAATAGGTTTGTAAAAAAAAATAAAAATAATAATTATTGCATAAAATGTGTAAATATCGCTGAGTGGTGATGCTAAAAAGGAGAGATAAATGTGTGTAAAAAAAAAATGAATGCGAAAATAAATAAGCAAATAAATCAAACAAGAAAACGTAATTATTTGGAATAAATGAATTACTAAAATAAATAAATGAATACATAAATAAAATAATAATAATATTAACCCCTTCGTTTTTCGCTCCCCTCCTTCCCAGAACCATAACTTTTTTATTTTTCCGTCAATATGGCCATGTGAGGGCTTATTTTTTGCGGGACGAGATGTACTTTTGAACGATACCATTGGTTTTACCATGTCGTGTAACAGAAAATGGGAAAAAAATTCCAAGTGTGATGAAATTGCAAAAAAAGTGCAGTCTCACACTTGTTTTTCGTTTGGCTTTTTTGCTAGGTTCACCAAATGTCAAAACTAACCTGCCATTATGATTCTCCAGGTTATTATGAGTTCATAGACACCTAACATGTCTAGGTTATTTTTATCTAAGTGGTGAAAAAAAATTCCAAAGTTTGCTAAAAAAAAAATAAATTGCGCGATTTTCCGATACCCGTAGCGTCTCTAATTTTCATGATCTGGGGTCAGGTGAGGGCTTTTTTTTTGTGTGCCAAGCTGGCGTTTTTAATGATAACATTTTGGTGTAGATACGTTCTTTTGATCGCCCGTTATTGCATTTTAATGCAATGTCATGGCGACCAAAAAAACATAATTTTGGCGTTTTGATTTTTTTTCTCGCTACGCCATTTAGCGGTCAGGTTAATCCTTTGTTTTTATTGATAGATCGGGCGATTCTGAACGCGGCGATACCAAATATGTGTATGTTTGATTTCATTTTAACTGTTTTATTTTGATTGGGGCGAAAGGGGGGTGATTTGAACTTTTACATATTTTTAATTTTTTTTATATTTTTAAACACTTTTTTTTCTTAATTTTGGCATGCTTCAATAGCCTCCATAGGAGGCTAGAAGCATGCACAACTCGATCGGCTCTGCTACATAGAGGTGAAGTACAGATCACCTCTATGTAGCAGAAAGGCAGGTGTACTTTGAACGCTGACCACAGGGTGGCGCTCAAAGCAATCGGCCACCAGCAACCATAGAGGTCTCAAGGAGACCTCTGGTTGTTATGGCAATGCACCGCTGACCCCCGATCATGTGACGGGGGTCAGCGGTGCGAGCGCCTCTGGACACGCAGCCAGGAGCGCTGGTTAAATGCCGCTGTCAGCGCTTGACGGCGGCATTTAACTAGTTAATGGGCGCGGGCGGATTGCGATTCCGCTCGTGCCCATTGTGCGCACATGTCTGCTGTACAAAACAGCTGACATGTCGCGGCTTTGAGGTGGGCTCACCGCCGGAGCCCACCTCAAAGCAGGGGATCTGCCAGCTGCCGTACTATTCCGTCAGCTGGCAGAAAGGGGTTAATAGTATACAAACTTGACACATGTAAGTGGAATTTAAAAAATTATCTTTTTTCATCATTTCTTTTTTTTATTACCAATTAGCAAATACAGTCAAAATGTATTAATATTATTAGTATTATTATTGTTATTATTATTATTTGTTTTTTAACCCCACTCCTCATTTACCAATTAACCCCTTCGCCTCAAAGCCTGTTTTCACCATCCTGACCAGGCCAATTTTCTACAATTCTGACCAATGTCAATTTATGAGGTCATAACTCTGGAGCGCTTCCTTGGATCTTCCCGATTCTGAGAATGTTCTCTTGTGATATATTGTACTTCATGATAGTTGTAAAATTTCTTTGCTATGAGTTGCATTTATTTGTGAAAAAAATGGAAATTTGGTGCGAATTTTGAAAATGTTGCAATTTTCAAACTTTTAATTTTTATGCACTTAAATCAGAAAGTCATATCACACAAAATAGTTAATAAACAACATTTCCCACGTGTCTACTTTACATCAGCACAATTTTTGTTAGGAAGTTGTAAGGGTTAAAAGTTGACCAGTGATTTCTCATTTTTACAATAAAATTTGCAAAACCATTTTTTTTGGGGACCACCTCACATTTGAAGTGACTTTGAGGGGCCCATGTGACAGAAAATACCCAAAAGTGACACCATTCTAAAACCTGCACCCCTTAAGGTGCTCAAAAACCACATTCATGAAGTTTATTAACCCTTCAGGTGCTTCACAGGAATTTTTGGAATGTGGAAGGAAAAAATATACATTTACTTTTCTTTCACAAAAATATTACTTTAGACCTATTTTTCTTTTACTTTTGCAAGGGTAACAGGAGAAAATGGACCATACAATCTGTTGTGCCATTTCTTCTGAGCATGCTGAAAGCCCATATGTGGGGGAAATCTACAGTTTGGGCGCATGGCAGGGCTCGGAAGGGAAGGAGCCCTATTTCACTTTTTGAATGTAAATTTGCTGGCATAATTAACAGTTGCCATGTCATGTTTGGAGAGCCCTTGATGTGCTAAAACAGTGGAAACCCCTCACAAATGACACTATTTTGGAAACTAGACCTCTTTGGGACTTTATCTAGATGTGTATTGAGCACCTTGAACCCACAGGTGCTTCACAGAAGTTTATAACGTAGAGCCGTGAAAAAAAAAATAAATCAAATATTTCTCAGATAAATCTTTTTAAAAAAAGCTCAAAATTTTGCATTTTCATAGAGGTAACAGGAGAAATTGCTCTATATAATTTGTTGTGCAATTTCTCCTCAGTGCACAAATATTCAATATGTGGAGGAATACTACTGTTTAGGCGCACGGCAGGGCTTGGAAGGGAAGCAGCGCCGTTTGACTTTTTGAATGTAAAATTTGCTGGAATAATTAGCGGACGCCATGTAGTGTTTGGAGAGCCCCTGATGTGCCTAAACAGTGGAAACCCCCCACAAGTGACACCATTTTGGAAAGTAGACCCCTTAGGGAATTTATCTAGATGTGTATTGAGCACCCTGAACCCACATACGCTCCACAGAAGTTTATACCGTAGAGCCGTGAAAATAAAATAATCACATTTTTCCTGCAAAAATCATTTTTAGCTTCAAATTTTATATTTTTACAAGGGCAAAAGGAGAAAATGGACCCCAAAATTTGTTGTACAATTTCTCCTGAGTTCACTGATACCCCATATGTAGATGAAAACTACTTTTGAGGCACAGTGCAAAGCTCAGAAGGGAAGTAGCGCCATATTACCAAGCAGATTTTGCTGCTCTTGTTTGAGGGTGCCATGTTACATTGGCAGAGCCCCTGAGGTGCCAGAGCAGAAGAACACCCATAAGTGACCCCATTTTACAAACTAAACCTCTCAATGAATTCATCTAGGGGTGCAGTGATTATATTGACACCACAGACTTTTATACCATTTAGCAGTGAAGATAAAATAATTTACATTTTTATCACCAAGATTGTGTGTTAGCCCCAAGTTTTATATTATCATACTGGGAAATGGGTAAAAGTGGCACCAGGATTTGTCCCACAATTTCTACTGAACGTGGCAATACCCCATATGTGAGGTACTACTTAGCCATACGGAGAGACTTGGGAGGGACGGAACACTATTTGCCTCCTTTCTTGAATTGTTTTTGCAACTTTTGGTGGCGAAAGTTGCAAAAATTGTTCCGAAATTTTTGGGGTACTCAAAAGTAGAGATCTGCAGCGCATCTGTTCCAAATTTTGAATCAGGGTAAAACAAACCATCTGTAATTACTAGACTCTGCCCATGAAGAGAAAAACAAACAAAATCCCCAAAATAAATGAACAGTAGAGCATATATACGGTAAAATAAACTTTAAAAAAAAGCGCAAATAGAATAATTAATTGGTTTCAAACAAAAATAAAAGATTCAAAACACCGAAAACTAAAAAAAACAGAAAACAAAAAAACCTCACAAATATAATGATAAATTGGGGCCATAAAGCATAAACATCTCCCAACAAAGTATCGTATTCATCATGTTGTTTCTAAAAGCCGGTGATCTCTCGCCGCTCAGCTCAGTATATGTAACGTCAGGTTAAGGTTCGGGAAGGACACATCTGTATTTCCTCATCTGACTATGTTTGTATCTTTCTTCTTATCTTTGTTGCCAAATGTATCAAATGATTTTATTTAACCATTATAATTCCGGCGTGCAGGCGGATGCGGTGCTATAAGTCAGCGCGGCTCTACAAGCTGCTTAGAGAACACTGACTCTGCGGGTTCTGATGGCGCTCGGCTCGGGATTGTCGTGTGAGTGATGGAAAGTAACAAAGCCGCTGCAAGGTGTTTATGCTATAATTAATGTTACAAACCGAACAATCCAATTTTCCTTCCTGATTTGATACATATTGTTAAAATTGTAACCTGCGCTGTGTTTCTATAGCAATGAGGAAGCGTAACATGTTATTATCCCTCGCAGTAACTTGGTCAATCTTATCCAGGCATGTGCAACGTGTGTGCAAATCCCCCCAACACAAGCATACATTTACTGAATATGAAATGTGGTAGAGCGTATAAACCTTCTATATGTATAATTGGTTTACAGAATTTTAAAAAAGAAGCTCTCGAATAGTCTTCAATGCTAGAGATGATTGCATATATTAGGGTGAATCAAAATCCAATTTTTTTTTTTCAGCACAATGGTGGCCGTGTCGGGAAAGAGTTATAGTCATTATACTCATATGTCTTCAGCCCTACCTGGACCTGACCCTCTGCCTCTTGTCCTCCAATTGGTTCTTCCATTCACTCGGCTCCATCACGAACGACCAGTATCGGTTTGTCCGGTTAAGGGACAAGTCCTGGTTGAATCAATTCTCGTGGCAATGCCCGTCTGGTAAATTCATCCCTAGAAGTAGTCATTTTTACTCCAGATAGATTATTCCGGTCCCTGACTGGAGTAGCATTTATGGCATGCTCCTCTCAATAAATTCTGCACATCGTTCTCCAAAATGACCCTTGATTTAGACTGGCATGTGCAACCCAGGTCTTAATGAATCTGTCCCTTAGGATACAATTTTAATATATATCCATATACATTACTTTACCGCCACTATCAAATTTGGTTAACGGCAGAGAGGACAGTGAACTACGTTGTAGAGCATTCTTCAGACCAAGTATCAAAATCGTAGATTAATGATCAAGCTACAAGGTCGGTGTGATCGCTCGTAGAGACTTTTTCTTCTATCACAGGTTTGAAATCAATCTAGGATGTAGAGGAAAAATAATAGCATGAAGAATAACAAATAAAGGAAGAAGAAGAAGAAGAAGAAGAAGACCACGCAATAAAGGAAGAGGAAGAATGTGACTTGGCTATGGAGCAAGTAAAAGAAGACAATGAAGAGAAGTAGAAGAGGAAAAATATGAAACGGAAATACTAGAAGATGAAGAGGACGCAATAAATACTAAGATGAAAAGTAAAGAAATAATAATAATAATGTTACTAATAATATGAAGAAGATAAAATAGTTAAGGGTGGGGAAGATGATGATGGGGAAGAAAAAAGAACAGGAGGAAGAATAGTAGATGATGAGGAGGAGGAAGAAGACAAAAATGGAGGAAGAGGAAAAAGAAGAAGAATGAGAAAGAGAAGAAGGAGTAGAAGAAGATACCATGGTCATGGAGTAAGAAGAAGAAAATGTTGTTGAAGAAGAAGAAACATAAAAAAAGAAAAGAATGAGGTAAAATAGAAGAGTGAAGAGGTAAAGAGGTAATGGAAGTCGAAGGTGATTATAGAAAAAGAGGAAGAGGAAAAAAAGATGAAATGGTAGAGAAAGAATAATATTTTGGAGGAGGAGAAGAAGAGAAAAGAGATGGTGAAGGGGTAAAGGAATAATAAGATAATGGAGAAGGAGAAGATGAGGAAAAAGGAGGATGAGGAGAAGGAGAAGTAGGAGAAGGAGGGGAGGAATGAGAAGGCGAAGGAGAAGAAAAAGACGAAGAAGGAGAAGGAAAAGGAGAAGAAGGAGAAATAGAAGTAGGAGAAGTAGGAGAAGGAGAATAAGAAGTAGAAGTAGGAGAAGAAGTAGGAGAAGGCGAAGGAGGAGACAAAGGAGGAGAAGGAGAAGGAGGAGAAGTAGGAGGAGAAGTAGGAGAAGGAGAAGAAGAAAAAGAAGGAGAAGGAGGAGAAGAAGAAGAAGAAGAAGAAGAAGAAGGAAAAGGAGAAGTAGGAGAAGGAGAAGTAGGAGGAGAAGTAGAAGGAGGAGAAGGAGAAGAAAAAGAAGAAGAAGAAGGAGGAGGAGAAGGAGAAGGAGGAGAAGGAGAAGAAGGAGAAGGTGAAGTAGGAGAAGAAGAAGAAGAAGAAGGAGGAGGAGGAGGAGAAGGAGATGGAGAAGAAGGAGAAGGAGAAGGAGAAGGAGAAAAAAATGAAATGGAAAAGAAAGAAAGAAGATGATAAATGTTGATGATGAAGAAGGTAGCTTGAGACTGTAGTAGACAGACTGAGGTCCTCAGCTCACTTGGCAGTCCTGATGGTGTGAGACCTCATTCCAAGAAGTAGTGCCCGTGGCTTTCACCCATGTCTTACAGGGAGGCATTCAGTAGGACAACCTCTTAGGGTGTCTTCTCAGAATCATTGAGTTCATGTCCACTCTTTTTAATATCATTCGAAAAACTACTGTCATTAACAGACTGAACATAAGTTTTTGGCAGGAACCAGACAAGGTCCAGTTGCTGCTCTGCTGGTGCGCTCCACGAGACGCATTCCATGTCACACTTGATGCGCTCTAACGACTAATGCGCAGGCAGAGAACTCCAGATGAGTCACTTACTTCTGTACAACATCACCATGTTGTTAAATTCCAAATACTAAAAGACAAATTGAGCTATCAGCCATGCTTAGGAAACATCTGTTGATGAGCCATAGCTAAACAAGCTGTTGCCTTATTTAAGTACGCCACTTCAACTTTTTGCTTAACTCTTTCTTTTAGTAGCAATGATCGGAGCCAAGAAATGGATTATGGAAGATAAAACTGTTACAGAGTATTTTACGGAAACAAAATCAGATAGGTAACCTCTATTATATTAATATATTAATACATAAGTAAGCAGCCATATCGGGACCTGAGAAGTCAAAGTGCTGGTCCACTACTGGGGGTGACCACTTCTACTTGTCCACTAATGATAATGATAGTTTTATTTCTTTAGCGCTTTACATTTTAGTACAAGTGGTCAGCCAGTCGCACTTTAAAGTCCCCTAAGGGGACTATGAAATACAGCAAAAAGTGGGAAAAAATGATTTACAAAACATACATACTAAATTTGACATTGCAGTAGACACTACGTCTTCGGGTAGGTAGTGATCTTCATTGGCCATCTTCCATATTCATCATCAAACTGCCAGATAGTGAGAAGCATCACACCTCCACACTACAATGATGACATGCTTTACAGCAGATACTTGGCATTGAGCGCGCTAATCTTGGACTATTGTGCAGCTGTTCCACAGTCCAGTGACAACACGCAGCTGACAATCATCAATTATCGAAATTAGGCTTGTGTGCAGATGTTCCACCATGAAAGCCCATTTCATAATGCCCCCAACCCACAGTTCTAGAGATGACTGATGTCACATCCATGGGAAATTTGGGGGTCTGTAGCCACTGCTATGAGTTTTCATGGCCCACCGCTTCATGGCTGAGCCAATGCCACTCCTAGGTTAGTTCTCAAGACGTTGATGTCCAGTTCTTGAGTTCTCATTCGATTTATCGGTCCCGGTTGCCTAATAAGCCACAGTAGATGCTTCGGCACAGAACGAAGAAAGCTTGTTAAAACTAAATGGTGAATTTAGAGAATGGAAAAGCAATATTAATGATACAATAGTAACGTTCATAAGAGATGTCACAATGAATCTCTCCTGCTCCCTGACAATGACGCACGGGGGAAGGAATACCGAGCAGGAGACATTAATATCTGCTGCATTGGGTGAGGACCTGTCTGCAGAACCTCAAGGTCCACTTATCCAAATTGTATCTTTCAATACCAGGAATACACTTAATACAATGAAGCAGCCTGAATACGAGGTAAATGGCAGTCGTCTCAATATGCGAAGAGTTTAATGCCACTCGCCGAACTGCTGACAACATTTTCTAGATGTGTTCTATGGAAATTAAAAATAGCTGGAAGAGTTTGACAGCTTTATAAGGCAGAGCAAAAAGGAAAAAAGAGAGTATAAAATGAAACAAGATTATTAATACATCGGGTGCACGGATCATCGGGGGGTCTTATATTAATGGGGATTAAAAGAAAAGAAGGTCACCTCAATCACAAGCTGAGAAACGACTCATTCTAAATATGTAGAAAAGAAACATGTGAAAATAGATGATAGGAAGAAGCTGAGGATTTATTCCCTTTACCTTCTACTGTCACTTGTCAACGAATCTATGAAGAAGCTGCAAGTGTGTCAACTATCATGTGAGGAGCAAAAATATAATATTCCATAGTGTATGTACTGTGATCTACCATAGAATTATAGCAGTGAATCACTGTGCAGAGGAGACGGTATTATAGTAGTTATATTCTTGTACATAGAGGGCAGTATTATAGTAGTTATATTCTTGTACATAGGGGCAGTATTATAGTAGTTATATTCTTGTACATAGGGACAGTATTATAGTAGTTATATTCTTGTACATAGGGGTAGTATTATAGTAGTTATATTCTTGTACATAGGGGGCAGTATTATGGTAGTTATATTCTTGTACGTAGGCGCAGTATTATAGTAGTTATATTCTTGTACATAGGAGCAGTATTATAGTAGTTATATTCTTGTACATAGGGGGCAGTATTATAGTAGTTATATTCTTGTACATAGGGGGCAGTATTATAGTAGTTATATTCCTGTACGTAGGCGCAGTATTATAGTAGTTATATTCTTGTACATAGGGGCAGTATTATAGTAGTTATATTCTTGTACATAGGAGCAGTATTATAGTAGTTATATTCTTGTTTATAGGAGCAGTATTATAGTAGTTATATTCTTGTTTATAGGAGCAGTATTATAGTAGTTATATTCTTGTACATAGGGGGCACTATTATAGTAGTTATATTCTTGTACATAGGAGCAGTATTATAGTAGTTATATTCTTGTACATAGGAGCAGTATTATAGTAGATATATTCTTGTACATAGGAGCAGTATTATAGTAGTTATATTCTTGTACATAGGAGCAGTATTATAGTAGTTATATTCTTGTACATAGGAGCAGTATTATAGTAGTTATATTCTTGTACATAGGGGCAGTATTATAGTAGTTATATTCTTGTACATAGGAGCAGTATTATAGTAGTTATATTCTTGTACATAGGGGCAGTATTATAGTAGTTATAGTCTTGTACATAGGAGCAGTATTATAGTAGTTATATTCTTGTACATAGGGGCAGTATTATAGTAGTTATATTCTTGTACATAGGAGCAGTATTAGAGTAGTTATATTCTTGTACATAGGAGCAGTATTATAGTAGGAATATTCTTGTACATAGGAGCAGTATTACAGTAGTTATATTCTTGTACATAGGAGCAGTATTATAGCAGTTATATTCTTGTACATAAGAGCAGTATTATAGTAGTTATATTCTTGTACAGAGGGGCAGTATGATAGTAGTTATATTCTTGTACATAGGCGCAGTATTATAGGAGTTATATTCTTGTACATAAGAGCAGTATTATAGTAGTTATATTCTTGTACATAGGAGCAGTATTAGAGTAGTTATATTCTTGTACATAGGAGCAGTATTATAGTAGGAATATTCTTGTACATAGGAGCAGTATTACAGTAGTTATATTCTTGTACATAGGAGCAGTATTATAGCAGTTATATTCTTGTACATAAGAGCAGTATTATAGTAGTTATATTCTTGTACAGAGGGGCAGTATGATAGTAGTTATATTCTTGTACATAGGGAGCAGTATTATAGTAGTTATATTCTTGTACATAGGCGCAGTATTATAGTAGTTATATTCTTGTACATAAGAGCAGTATTATAGTAGTTATATTCTTGTACAGAGGGGCAGTATTATAGTAGTTATATTCTTGTACATAGAGGGCAGTATTATAATAGTTATATTCTTGTACATAGGGGCAGTATTATAGTGGTTATATTCTTGTACATAAGAGCAGTATCATAATAGTTATATTCTTGTACATAGGGGCAGTATTATAGTAGTTATATTCTTGTACATAGGGGCAGTACTATAGTAGTTATATTCTTGTACATAGGAGCAGTATTATAGTAGTTATATTCTTGTACATAGGAGCAGTATTATAGTAGTTATATTCTTGTACATAGGGGCAGTATTATAGTAGTTATATTCTTGTACATAGGGGCAGTATTATTGTAGTTATATTCTTGTACATAGGGGCAGTATTATAGTAGTTATATTCTTGTACATAGAGGGCAGTATTATAATAGTTATATTCTTGTACATAGGGGCAGTATTATAGTAGTTATATTCTTGTACAGTACAGACACACCTTCTCATTTAAAGATTTTTCTGTATTTTCATGACTATGAAAATTGTACATTCACACTGAAGGCATCAAAACTATGAATTATGACATGTGGAATTATATACTTAACAAAAAAGTGTGAAACAACTGAAATTATGTCTTATATTCTAGGTTCTTCAAAGTAGCCACCTTTTGCTTTGATGACTGCTTTGCACACTCTTGGCGTTCTCTTGATCAGCTTCAAGAGGTAGTCACCGGGAATGGTCTTCCAACAATCTTGAAGGAGTTCCCAGAGATGCTTAGCACTTGTAGGCACTTTTGCCTTCACTCTGCGATCCAGCTCACCCCAAACCATCTCGATTGGGTTCAGGTCTGGTGACTGTGGAGGCCAGGTCATCTGGCGTAGCACCCCATCACTCTCCTTCTTGGTCAAATAGCCCTTACACAGCCTGGAGGTGTGTTTGGGGTCATTGTCCTGTTGAAAAATAAATCATGGTCCAACTAAACACAAACTGGGTGGCATAGCATGCCGCTGCAAGATGCTGTGGTAGCCATGCTGGTTCAGTATCCCTTAAATTTTGAATAAATTCCCAACAGTGTCACCAGCAAAGCCCCCCCACACCATCACACCTCCTCCTCCATGCTTCACGGTGGGAACCAGGCATGTAGAGTCCATCCGTTCACCTTTTCTGCGTCGCACAAAGACACGGTGGTTGGAACCAAAGATCTCAAATTTGGACTCATCAGACCAAAGCACAGATTTCCACTGGTCTAATGTCCATTCCTTGTGTTCTTTAGCCCAAACAAGTCTCTTCTGCTTGTTGCCTGTCCTTAGCAGTGGTTTCCTAGCAGCTATGTTACCATGAAGGTCTGCTGCACAAAGTCTCCTCTTAACAGTTGTTGTAGAGATGTGTCTGCTGCTAGAACTCTGTGTGGCATTGACCTGGTCTCTAATCTGAGCTGCTGTTAACCTGCGATTTCTGAGGCTGGTGACTCGGATAAACTTATCCTCAGAAGCAGAGGTGACTCTTGGTCTTCCTTTCCTGGGGCGGTCCTCATGTGAGCCAGTTTCTTTGTAGTGCTTGATGGTTTTTGCCACTGCACTTGGGGACACTTTCAAAGTTTGCCCAATTTTTCGGACTGACTGACCTTCATTTCTTAAAGTAATGATGGCCACTCGTTTTTCTTAGCTGCTTAGTAGTTATATTCTTGTACATAGGAGCAGTATTATAGTAGTTATATTCTTGTATATAGGAGCAGTATTATAGTAGTTATATTCTTGTATATAGAGGGCAGTATTATACTACTTATATTATCTTTTCATGAGGATTTTTTAAAATTATTATTGTAATAGTATTTATGTTTTGCTATTTTATGCTGTAATATATTTTTGTTCTTTTATAATCAAAATACATTTAATGTCTTTTTTCTGTAACTTGTGACTGCTATCAAACAATCAGCAATTTAACATTTAAATATGACAACGGTAAAGTGTTTTAGAGGGGAGGTACCTTTTGTGCATGTGGAAAATATATACAGTATCAGTAGTGAATAGTGATGAATGAGCACTAAAATGCTCGTTGCTCGGGTCGTGCAGATTGAGATACTCGGGTCCTCGGCCAGAACAACGAGCCCAAAGTAAGTCTATGGGAGACCCGAATGTTTTTTCCGCGATCCCCCGGGGGTCCTTTTAAGGTGTAAAAACATCTGAAAATGATGGAAACACTGCTCAAATGACACGGGAACATCATGGGGATCGCCCCTGGAAGCATTTCGGATTCCAAGGTCACAGCTGTAAACAATGTTGTCAGAGTTTCACTCCATTTTTGCAGGTGTACCGAAAAACATACAAAAACGAAACCAAAGTGGATTTTGCTGGGAAATATGTTAAGGTCCATCCTTTCCAGGGTAATGACTTGTATATAAAGCAAAATAATATACCCCATACCAAAATGTTCCTCCCCCACTTAGGTTCAGTTCAGACGCAGCGTTTTTGATGCGTTTTTCAACTTTAACATTGCTTTCATCCACTACAAATGCATTCACTGGGAAATGTCATTGTAACATGTAACCCCCCTAGCTGGCCATGTGGTGTGTGACACATCAGCAGACCCATCTTGTTTCATTAACGAAGGAGGGACTCTTAAAGTCACAGGGCCTATTTTTAGAGGGGCATCAGGCGGCATTAATATTCTTAAAGGGCCATTATTAAACAGTGGGTCTCCTAAGCTGTTATTGCCTATGAAGTGAGTGGCTGGGCTGCCAAGAATTACGACGCACCCCAATACCCCTTGCACGAGATGTACAGGAGGGCTTCCTGAAAAAAATGTTGCATTGAATGCAAGGCCTGCCCTGCTATCAAGCCATATGCACCCCAATAAGCCTTTGAACCCAGTTACTGGATGGCCACAGGAAAACCCACTTCACATTCTTCAGTTGGTCCTGCCATACAGGTTCTTTATGCATTGAATGCAAGGGCCGCCTTGACCCAAATTTGCACGCACCCCAATCCCATTGGAAGAAACATGGAGGAGGGCCTCATATAAAAACTGTCCCATTACCAAGGAGCGTGTCTCCTAGGCTCGTGCTGCCCATACACTAAGTGTATGGGCTGACCAACATTTCCCCATGGGGGTAAATTAAAAAAAATAAATAAATGACAAAATAGTGTTTACTGTTTTGAGCTAGGGTAACACACAGCAAAAAAGGAGAATGGAAGCCTCAAAAGCACAATTTGTAGTCCACAGATAGATGAGACGTGTCACGGAACTACCACACTGTAAATATTTTTTTGTTTTAACCAAGATAGTGTATAGACCTAGGGTATTAGACAGAGCCAAAATTGGAATGTATACATGAAAAAAAAACTATTTTTAGACCACACATAAAATGGCCATCGGACTGAGATAACAGACTGTTTCAATATGTGGCCTATATTTTTTAAAAATTTAAAACCACAAAATACTGTATACACCAAGGGTATTAGACCAAAAACTGGAATGTATGTCTGGAAAGACAAGATTTGAAGACCACAGATAGACCAGACGTGTGACTGAGATAACAGACTGTTTCAATATGTGGGATGTATTTTGTAAAATTTTTAAAACCACAAAATACTGTATACACCAAGGGTAGCAGTCTAGCAGACCAAAAAATGCAATGTATGCCTTCTAAGGAAGGATTTGGACACCACAGATACACCGTACATCTGACGGAGATAACAGAGTGATCAAAATGTGTTCTTTCTTTTTTTTGGCAAACCAAAATTGTGTCTATAAGTAGACTATGACACTAAAATAAAGCATTTTGAGTACTAAAATTGTGCAAACATTTCCCCATCGGGGGGTACATTTTTAAAAATATTTTATGACCACCACAGACACCCTTTCCAAAAATTGGACTGGCTGAAGCAGCACAGAAAACATTAACCCTCGTGATCTAGTGGTGGAGAATTTATTAAAAACTGTCCCCAATGTTAAAGAGCGTGTACACCTAGACTTGCAATGCCCATACATGAAGTGCATGGGCTGCCAAACATTTCCTCATTGGGGTAAAATTTAAAAAAAAAAGATTTTATGGGCATCATAGACACCCTTGCCAAAAATTGGACTGGCTGTAGCAGCACAGAACCCGTTAACCCTGTTGATGTAGTGGTGGAGAATGAGGAAACATTGATGAAGGCCTAGTTAAAAACTAGGCCCAATGTTAATGAGCGGATTCTCCTAGACTTGTAATGCCCATACACGAAGTGCATGGGCTCCCAAACATTTCCCCATTGGGGTAAAAAAAAATGTAAAAGATTTTATGGGCATTATAGACACCCTTGCTAAAAATTGCACTGGTGAAGCAGCACAGAACACATTAAACCTGATGATTCAATGGTGGAGAATGAGGAGATATAACATAAATCATACCGAAATCAAAGAAAAATATTAAAAATGTGAATCCACCTATGAAATAAAATAACAAAAGGGAGGGTCAAACACAGGTTCATAAATATGAAGCCAGAATGTGTCCAACAAGATATGTTTGTCCCTAGCAACAGCTCAGGGACAGGGATATAAATAAAAATATAATATAAAAGTATTTGAATAATTTTCTATTGTAGAGGTATACACTACCTCATTAGAGGACTATCCACAGATAGGAAAACAGGAAAATATATGAATAAATGGGAAGAATAGACGTACATCTCCTTTTTATGACATTTCCCCCTGGGGGGAGTAACATTTGTTTTGGTTTCCAATTAGTAACTGGCATCATAAAAACACCCTTGTACCAAAAAATTAGGGACTTTTGCATCACGGAATCCGTTCACTCTGGTGTTCGTATGGTTGTGGATGATGAGGATGAGGATGAGGATGAGGATAAGGAGGAGGATTACACCAAACAGACCAAATCTGGAAGTGTATACCCATGTGTGGTTGAGAAGAGGTGCATGAGAATACACCTCCCCAAAAGAGAGAATGTATTTGAGGTTATGTTTCGCTGTTTTCATTTGGTGGTGTACAGAAGTCTTTCCCAATCCAGCTCTTGTTCATTTTTATAAGAGTCAGTCTGTCTGCATTTTCAGTTAACAGGCGGATGCGCTTATCTGTTATAATTCCACCAGCGGCACTAAGAACCCGCTCTGACAGAAAGCTAGCAGCAGGGCAAGCCAGGACCTCCAAGGCAGAGAGAGCCAGTTCATGCCACATGTCCAGCTTGGATACCCAATAAATAAAAGGCACAGAAGAATCCAGGAAGACGATTGTACGATCTGCAAGGTACTCCCTCAGCATCTTCCCAAACATTGCACTTCTTGTGACAGCACCCCTTGCCTCTGTGCCGCCATGATGGGAGGGTCTGAGAAAACTGTCCCAGAACTTTGTCATTGTTCCCCTGCCTGAGCTGGATTGTTCTTTCTGTCTCTCTCACTTGGACTCCTTGGTTGTACAACAAACTCTGACGTCTGCTACCTGCATTCTCACATGGGAATTTTGTAAGTAATTCCGCTACAAGGGCCCTCTGGTACTGCAACATTTTAGTACACCTCTCTGCCTTAGGCAGAAGAGATTGAAAGTTCTCCTTGTAGCGTGGGTCTAGAAGTGTCACCAACCAGTAATGAGTGTCACCCAAAATTTTAATAATGCGAGGGTCATGTGAAACTCAGTGCAACATAAAGTCAGCCATGTGTGCCAGACTGCTAACAGGAAAGACTTCTGTGTCTTCACCAACAGGAAGACTGACCATGCTGTCCTCCTCCTCCTCCTCCCTGTCCTTAGGCCATCCCCACTGAACAGACGGTATGACAGCTGTGCTTGTAGTACCGTCTATAGTGCATGAAAGTAGCTCCTGTTTTTCCTCCTCCTCCTCATTGTGTACCTATCCATGTTGGGAAGACATGAGGCTGGGCTGAGTGTAATCCCCCTGTATGGTTCCTTGATCCATGTCCTCATGCTCTGCCTGCAATGCATCCTCTTTAATTGTGAGCAGAGAGGTTTTCAGAATGCAGAGAAGCGGGATGGTGACGCTAATTATGGAGTCATCGCCGCTCACCATCTTGGTGCAGTCCTCAAAGGTTTGGAGGCTGGTACATATGTCTGACATCCATGTCCACTCCTGAGGTCTTATGTGTGGAGTCTGAATTCAATATCGACGGCCTTGTTGATTCTGGTAGTCAACAACTGCCCTCTTCTGCTCATAAATCCTTTCCAACATATGCAGTGCATCACACACCAGGCTGTGAGCCGGAAGCTGCAAACGCTGCTGAAGCACGACAAGGGTGGCTGAAGCTGTAGCTGACTTTCTAAAATGGGCAGACAGATGATGTACTTTCACTAGTAGATCCAGCAGCTCCGGGTAGCTTTTCAGAAAACATTGAACCACGAGGTTAAGCACATGGGCCAGGCAAGGTACATGTGTGAGCTCACCTTGCCTCAGAGCTGCCACCAGGTTCCGGCCATTGTCACACATGACCATGCCTGGCTGTAGGTTCAGTGATGTCAACCAAATATTTGACTGCTCTTTCAGCGCTATCCACAACTCTTCTGCATTGTGCGGTTTGTCACCCACCTAAGCAGATTAACTTCAGCACAGCCTGTTGCCGCTTGGCTGAGGCAGTGCTGCAGTGCTTCCAGCTTCTGACTGATGTGTTCATTTCAGAGATGGAGGCTGAGAAGGAGGTGCAGGAGCTGTAGACTGTGGGGGCAACCCTGATTGACGTAGGGCCCGCAATCCACGGTGTGGGTAGTGTTGTGAAATTGGATTCTGGGCTCCCCCGGTGGCCACTTGTGGAATTGTACTTGTGTGCATCATCCCCTCTGTTCACCTGCTCCTATCAGGATGTGGGAGTCGCTATATAACCTTGCTCCTCTGTCAGTTTCATGCCGGTCAACAATGTAATCAGAAGCCTTTCTGTGCATGTTCCTGCTACTAGACAACTCCCAGCTAAGTTGGACTTTTGTCCTTGTGTGTTTTTGCATTTTGTTCCTGTTCACAGCTGCTGTTTCGTTACTGTGTCTGGAAAGCTCTTGTGAGCGGAAATTGCCACTCTGGTGTTATGAGTTAATGCTAGAGTCTTAAAGTAATTTCTGGATGGTGTTTTGATAGGGTTTTCTGCTGACCATGAAAGTGCCCTTTCTGTCTTCCTGCTATCTAGTAAGCGGACCTCGATTTTGCTAAACCTATTTTCATACTACGTTTGTCATTTCATCTAAAATCACCGCCAATATATGTGGGGGCCTCTGTCTGCCTTTTGGGAAAATTTCTCTAGAGGTGAGCCAGGACTGTCTTTTCCTCTGCTAGGATTAGGTAGTTCTCCGGCTGGCGCTGGGCATCTAGGGATAAAAAAACGTAGGCATGCTACCCGGCCACTTCTAGTTGTGCGGCAGGTTTAGTTCATGGTCAGTATAGTTTCCATCTTCCAAGAGCTAGTTCTCATATATGCTGGGCTATGTTCTCTCGCCATTGAGAAACATGACAGTTTGACCGGCCCAAAAAAAAAAGGGTTAAATTACTGGCTGAGAAAGGAGAGAAAAAAGAAGTCTGCTACAATTTTTTTTTTTTTTTTCCCTCTAGTTCTGAGTGTGCTCTTAATTGAATCACTTGCTAGTCTGCCTATACTGCAGCCTTCCTCTCTTTCTCTCCTTCTAATCCTTGAATGGCTCTGTGTTCACCTGTTTCAAATGGATCTTCAGAGTGTAGCTACAGGTTTGAATAATCTCGCCACAAAGGTACAAAATTTGCAAGATTTTGTTGTTCATGCACCTATGTCTGAGCCTAGAATTCCTTTGCCTGAATTCTTCTCGGGGAATAGATCTCACTTTCAAAATTTTAAAAATAATTGCAAATTGTTTTTGTCCCTGAAGTCTCGCTCTGCCGGAGACCCTGCACAGCAGGTCAGGATTGTAATTTCCTTGCTCCGGGGCGACCCTCAAGACTGGGCTTTTGCATTGGCACCAGGGGATCCTGCGTTGCTCAATGTGGATGCGTTTTTTCTGGCCTTGGGGTTGCTTTATGACGAACCTCATTTAGAGCTTCAGGCGGAAAAGGCCTTGATGTCCTTGTCTCAGGGGCAAGATGAAGCTGAAATATACTGCCAAAAATTCCGCAAATGGTCTGTGCTTACTCAGTGGAATGAGTGCGCCCTGGCGGCGATTTTCAGAGAAGGTCTCTCTGATGCCATTAAGGATGTTATGGTGGGGTTCCCTGTGCCTGCGAGTCTGAATGAGTCCATGACGATGGCTATTCAGATCGATAGGCGTCTGCGGGAGCGCAAACCTGTGCACCATTTGGCGGTGTCTACTGAGAAAACGCCAGAAAATATGCAATGTGATAGAATTCTGTCCAGAAGCGAGCGGCAGAATTTTAGACGAAAAAATGGGTTGTGCTTCTATTGTGGTGATTCAACTCATGTTATATCAGCATGCTTTAAGCGTACTAAGAAGCCTGACAAGTCTGTTTCAATTAGCACTTTACAGTCTAAGTTTATTCTATCTGTGACCCTGATTTGTTCTTTGTCATCTATTACCGCGGACGCCTATGTCGACTCTGGCGCTGCTTTGAGTCTTATGGATTGGTCCTTTGCCAAACGCTGTGGGTATGATTTGGAGCCATTGGAGGCTCCGATACCTCTGAAAGGGATTGACTCCACCCCATTGGCTAGTAATAAACCACAATACTGGACACAAGTGACTATGCGTGTTAATCCGGATCACCAGGAGGTTATTCGCTTTCTGGTGCTGTATAATCTACATGATGTTTTGGTGCTGGGATTGCCATGGCTGCAATCTCATAACCCAGTCCTCGACTGGAGAGCTATGTCTGTGTTAAGCTGGGGATGTAAAGGAACTCATGGGGACGTACCTTTGGTTTCCATTTCATCATCTATTCCCTCTGAGATTCCTGAATTCTTGTCTGACTTTCGTGACGTTTTTGAAGAACCCAAGGTTGGTTCACTACCTCCGCACCGGGAGTGCGATTGTGCCATAGACTTGATTCCGGGTAGTAAATACCCTAAGGGTCGTTTATTTAATCTGTCTGTGCCTGAACACGCGGCTATGCGAGAATATATAAAGGAGTCCTTGGAAAAGGGACATATTCGTCCTTCGTCATCTCCCTTAGGAGCCGGTTTTTTCTTTGTGTCTAAGAAAGACGGCTCTTTGAGGCCGTGTATTGATTATCGACTTTTGAATAAAATCACGGTTAAATATCAATATCCGTTACCACTGCTTACGGATTTGTTTGCTCGTATAAAGGGGGCCAAGTGGTTCTCTAAGATTGATCTCCGTGGGGCGTATAATTTGGTGCGAATCAAGCAGGGGGATGAGTGGAAAACCGCATTTAATACGCCCGAGGGCCATTTTGAGTATTTGGTGATGCCTTTTGGTCTTTCAAATGCCCCTTCAGTCTTCCAGTCCTTTATGCATGACATTTTCCGCGATTATTTGGATAAATTTATGATTGTGTATCTGGATGATATTCTGATTTTTTCGGATGACTGGGACTCTCATGTCCAGCAGGTCAGGAGGGTTTTTCAGGTTTTGCGGTCTAATTCCTTGTGTGTGAAGGGTTCTAAGTGTGTTTTTGGGGTTCAAAAGATTTCCTTCTTGGGATACATTTTTTCCCCCTCTTCCATCGAGATGGATCCTGTCAAGGTTCAGGCTATTGGTGATTGGACGCAACCCTCTTCTCTTAAGAGTCTTCAGAAATTTTTGGGCTTTGCTAACTTTTATCGTCGATTTATTGCTGGTTTTTCTGATGTTGTAAAACCATTGACTGATTTGACTAAGAAGGGTGCTGATGTTGCTGATTGGTCCCCTGATGCTGTGGAGGCCTTTCGGGAGCTCAAGCGCCGCTTTTCTTCCGCCCCAGTGTTGCGTCAGCCTGATGTTGCTCTTCCTTTTCAGGTTGAGGTCGACGCTTCTGAAATCGGAGCTGGGGCGGTGTTGTCGCAGAGAAGTTCCGACTGCTCCGTGATGAGACCTTGTGCTTTTTTTTCCCGTAAATTTTCGCCCGCCGAGCGGAATTATGATATTGGGAATCGGGAGCTTTTGGCCATGAAGTGGGCTTTTGAGGAGTGGCGTCACTGGCTTGAGGGGGCCAGACATCAGGTGGTGGTATTGACTGACCACAAAAATTTAATTTACCTTGAGTCTGCCAGGCGCCTGAATCCTAGACAGGCGCGCTGGTCGTTGTTTTTCTCTCGGTTTAATTTTGTGGTGTCTTACCTACCGGGTTCTAAGAATGTTAAGGCGGATGCCCTTTCTAGGAGTTTTGAGCCTGACTCCCCTGGTAATTCTGAGCCCACAGGTATCCTTAAAGATGGAGTGATATTGTCTGCCGTTTCTCCAGACCTGCGGCGGGCCTTGCAGGAGTTTCAGGCGGATAGACCTGATCGTTGCCCACCTGGTAGACTGTTTGTTCCTGATGATTGGACCAGTAGAGTCATCTCTGAGGTTCATTCTTCTGCGTTGGCAGGTCATCCTGGAATCTTTGGTACCAGGGATTTGGTGGCAAGGTCCTTCTGGTGGCCTTCCCTGTCACGAGATGTGCGAGGCTTTGTGCAGTCTTGTGACGTTTGTGCTCGGGCCAAGCCTTGTTGTTCTCGGGCTAGTGGATTGTTGTTACCCTTGCCTATCCCGAAGAGGCCTTGGACGCACATCTCGATGGATTTTATTTCGGATCTGCCTGTTTCTCAGAAGATGTCTGTCATCTGGGTGGTGTGTGACCGTTTCTCTAAGATGGTCCATCTGGTTCCCTTGCCTAAGTTGCCTTCTTCTTCCGAGTTGGTTCCTCTGTTTTTTCAAAATGTTGTTCGTTTGCATGGTATTCCGGAGAATATCGTTTCTGACAGAGGGACCCAATTCGTGTCTAGATTTTGGCGGGCATTCTGTGCTAGGATGGGCATAGATTTGTCTTTTTCGTCTGCTTTCCATCCTCAGACTAATGGCCAGACCGAGCGGACTAATCAGACCTTGGAGACATATTTGAGGTGTTTTGTGTCTGCGGATCAGGATGATTGGGTTGCTTTTTTGCCTTTGGCGGAGTTCGCCCTCAATAATCGGGCCAGCTCTGCCACCTTGGTGTCCCCGTTTTTCTGTAATTCGGGGTTTCATCCTCGATTTTCCTCCGGTCAAGTGGAATCTTCGGATTGTCCTGGAGTGGATGCTGTGGTGGAGAGGTTGCATCAGATTTGGGGGCAGGTGGTGGACAATTTGAAGTTGTCCCAGGAGAAGACTCAGCTTTTTGCCAACCGCCGTCGTCGTGTTGGTCCTCGGCTTTGTGTTGGGGACTTGGTGTGGTTGTCTTCTCGTTTTGTCCCTATGAGGGTTTCTTCTCCTAAGTTTAAGCCTCGGTTCATCGGCCCGTACAAGATATTGGAGATTCTTAACCCTGTGTCCTTCCGTTTGGACCTCCCTGCATCCTTTTCGATTCATAATGTTTTTCATCGGTCATTGTTGCGCAGGTATGAGGTACCGGCTGTGCCTTCCGTTGAGCCTCCTGCTCCGGTGTTGGTTGAGGGTGAGTTGGAGTACGTTGTGGAAAAGATCTTGGACTCTCGTGTTTCCAGACGGAAACTCCAGTATCTGGTCAAATGGAAGGGATACGGTCAGGAGGATAATTCTTGGGTCACTGCCTCTGATGTTCATGCCTCCGATCTTGTCCGTGCCTTTCATAGGGCTCATCCTGATCGCCCTGGTGGTTCTGGTGAGGGTTCGGTGCCCCCTCCTTGAGGGGGGGGTACTGTTGTGAAATTGGATTCTGGGCTCCCCCGGTGGCCACTTGTGGAATTGTACTTGTGTGCATCATCCCCTCTGTTCACCTGCTCCTATCAGGATGTGGGAGTCGCTATATAACCTTGCTCCTCTGTCAGTTTCATGCCGGTCAACAATGTAATCAGAAGCCTTTCTGTGCATGTTCCTGCTACTAGACAACTCCCAGCTAAGTCGGACTTTTGTCCTTGTGTGTTTTTGCATTTTGTTCCTGTTCACAGCTGCTGTTTCGTTACTGTGTCTGGAAAGCTCTTGTGAGCGGAAATTGCCACTCTGGTGTTATGAGTTAATGCTAGAGTCTTAAAGTAATTTCTGGATGGTGTTTTGATAGGGTTTTCTGCTGACCATGAAAGTGCCCTTTCTGTCTTCCTGCTATCTAGTAAGCGGACCTCGATTTTGCTAAACCTATTTTCATACTACGTTTGTCATTTCATCTAAAATCACCGCCAATATATGTGGGGGCCTCTGTCTGCCTTTTGGGAAAATTTCTCTAGAGGTGAGCCAGGACTGTCTTTTCCTCTGCTAGGATTAGGTAGTTCTCCGGCTGGCGCTGGGCATCTAGGGATAAAAAAACGTAGGCATGCTACCCGGCCACTTCTAGTTGTGCGGCAGGTTTAGTTCATGGTCAGTATAGTTTCCATCTTCCAAGAGCTAGTTCTCATATATGCTGGGCTATGTTCTCTCGCCATTGAGAAACATGACAGGGTAGGATGTGTTCCATCCCAAGGTCCAACAGGGTCCCGGCTTCCACTATGTTAACCCAGTGTGCCGTCAGTGAGATGCACCATCCCTGCTCACAAGCACTTGTCCACATGTCCGTGCTTAGGTGGACTTTCCCAGTAACAGCATTGTTGAGGGCACAGGTTATGTTGTGAGACACAACCTGGTATAATGCTGGTACGGCACACCGGGGGAAATTGAGGCGAATGGGGACCGAGTACCTTGGGATGGCCGCCGCCATCAGGTTGTGGAAAGCTTCCATCTCAACGAGCCTAAAAGGGAACACTTCCAGCACAAGCAGACGAGAAATGTTAGAATTTAGTACTGTGGCCTGTGGGGCGTTGGCTGCATATTTCCGCTTGTGTTTCAATGACTGGGGTATAGACAACTGAAGGTCCTGCTGGGACAAGGACGTGGACGGGCTTGAGGATGGTGCTGCTTGACTGTGGGCAACAACAGGTGCAGGGTCAGAGGCATCTTCACATGCACGGTGGACTGGGGATTGGCTTCTACGCAAAAGAGTGGAAGAAGCAGTGGTGAAACCTGCAGTGTTCCTGGAGTCTGGGGTTCGGCCCACAAAGTGGGGTGCTTTGCTGCCATGTGCTTGATCATGCTGGTTGTGGTCAGGCTGGTAGTTTTGCTACCCCTCCTGATGCGGTCATGGCAGGTGCTGCAAATGGCCTGTTTGGGGTTATTGGCAGAGTCTTTAAAAAATAACCAGACTAGGGAAGAACTAACAGTTGAAATGGCAACTTCCCTCATATTGGTGTTACGGGGAACGGATGCACGCCTTCTGTCTGTGGCCACCACACTGCTTCTTCCTGCCTGTTGGCATGCTATGCCTCCATCCCTATGTGGGCTGCTATCCTAGCTTTGCATGTCCTCCTGCCAGGTTGGCTCAGTCACTATGCCATCCACCACCTCGTCTTCCACATCCACACCCTGCTCCTCCTCCTGACTTTCTGGCAATTATGTCTCATCATTTCCACCTCTTGAGACACTTTCCCACCGCCACCTTCGTGTGACCGTGGCTGTTCAAAGATTTGGGCATCGCTACATGTATAGTTTTTTTTTCAGTTTTTTTTTTAATTTGGAAAAATTAAAAAAATGAGTAGAACAAGGCTTGCAGACATAACTATGCTACGCATGCCTGCGAAGCTACAATTTTTCCACCACAGATACACTAGGCCTCAGCCTCAGATAGCAGACTGTATAATTTATTATATGTTTCTTTGGAAATTTGGTAAAAAATAAAAAAAAATTGTAGGAAAAGGCTAGAACACAGAGGTATGCTATGTATGCCTGCAAAGCTATGGTTTTTCCAACACAGATACAACAGGCGTCAGCCTGAGATAACAGACTGATCTAAATGCAGCCTTGATTTTTTAGGGCCCAACAAAAGTGTGTCAACAAATTGGCTATGATGCAAAAAATAAAAAAGGAGAACTAAAATTGTAAGATATTTGGCAAAATTATATGCGATGCGTGTGGCGTACAACTCACAGTGATAAATCTAAGAACTGTAACTAAATATTTTTATACCAGCTACAGATTTTTGGGGAAGCAAAATGGTGTCCAAAAATGTTGTAAGACACTACAAAATATTAGATAGTACCCCCCCAAAAAAATGGGGGGGCGCACTCACATCTGATGACTGGGACAAAAAATTTGTTTAGATTTTAACGCTCTTCAATTACAATGACCAGGCTGTAGTCTGCAGCGAGACGAAGCAAATAAATCTAGAACAAAAGGGGGCTACAGATTGCTTTACAATAAAAGGAGCAGGTATAAGATGCAAAAAAAAATAAAATTGCCACAGATAACTGCAGCTAGGTATATATTAAATAAGCAGCAGCAGACAGTTCTGGAGCTTTGGGAGGGATGCAGGGGGAGCTGTGTACTCACATACAGTGCCCGCAGGCCTTGCACTGATGTGGATATGCTGTGCCCTGCCTGCCTAGCGCTGCAATCTCTGGACCCCCGAATTAGCCCTAAAAAGGACTGTTGGTTTCTCAGGAGTTGTGGACTGTACAGTTGCAGACCTACGCTAACTCTAAAACCACGATTCTGACCCTATCTCGGCAGCAGCTCTCCCTACTCTCGCTAAGTCCGGAGCAGAATGCGGCAAGCAGGGTGGCGCCAGTTCTCTTATAGACCTGATGACGCTGTGCGGCCAGCCAATCACTGTAACACCACAACAAAGATGGCTGCGGCATTACAGTGCATGGCTGACAATCCCTGCATGTTGATTGGCGCTCTAAAGAGTGCCAAACATGCAGGGCGGTGACCCGAGCTCCCGCCGAGCAAAGCCGGAAATACTCGGCGAGCTCCGAGCATCGCGAGCACTGCGATGCTCAGGCGGTCACCGGGTAGTGGCGAGCAGGCTCGCTCATCACTAGTAGTGAACATTATAATAGGGTCAAATTCTCTTTCCTGAGCCCCATTTGTGAATCTAGTTACTGTCGTAGTAGTATTGGACCTTTTTTATATATCACTTGTAGTTTTCTCTCAAAATTTTTTGTTTTTCTTGAGTTTCTTATTTTCTAGACATAAGTGCAGTCAGTAGATCTGCAGATATTTTAGCACAAGATACTTTGTGTCGTAATCCGGTCTCTCTCCATCTGTCTGTTTTGAAGCAACTCTCAATCATTTCCACCATTCTGTTGGAGTGTAAGGATTGAGCAAAGACCATGCTGAAACATCTACAAAGAGAAGCAAAGGAAAACACACAGATCTCCCGAAATTATGTCATTATCGTAAAATTATAGAGGAGAGCGGACGAGCGGCAAATGATTTTGTTGGTTGAAAGTTTTCTAAATAGCGGCTTTCTAATTACAGAGGATGTCCGCGTCCTACAAAACAAAAGCGGCCTGGAACGCAACGTTGGCTTCCTCCACTCCTCTGTGATGCAGATTGTGCTCATTGTGTGATGATTGGATGATGCTACAATATACAATTTGGGTTTGTGCCGTTATTAAGCAGTCAACTGATTAAAAGGAAAAAAATCTCTTTGAACAAAATTTTAGGAAGATGTTCTCACCCCATTGTCGACATGTAAAGTCACTAAAATCCATTTTCAAAACTGATTGGAAGGTCTAGGCATAACATCGGTGTTTTGCATGGATCTACGGTCTGACTGGCCAACCCAATTATTAGCGGAACCTCTGATGGAACTAGGCTCTGACCTAATGCTCCAAAATTTCACAGAATTATTTAGTGACAACTTTGGAACCAAGCAAAGATGAGTGAGTCTCCTGAAATTTGATTTGTACAATTTGGTCAACAGATAAAATGAGATACAAAACTGGGCTGGAAAAAAGGTAAAAAAAAAGAGAAATGTCCTCACCTCACCAGTCACTTGGCCACCTCTTCTGCTCCGTGCCCCTCTTACTGATCCTCCACGCTTCCATCTCTAGCACAGCGTTCACTCTCGGCCAGGACTCATAGATGCCAGGAACCCCAGGAGTTCACAGTCCGTGCTCCTAGACATACCACAAGTCCTGGCCTACAGTGAACATCAGGCTGAAGATGTGGTATAGAGGACTGGACAGCTGGGAAGGCATACCGGGAGAGTCCGAAAACATAAGCAATGTGGGGAGTATGTCTTTTTTACTTTTAACCTTTTTGCTGGCATCTTACCTCTCCAGCTCACCATGCTCCTTCCTGCCCGCTGTCCGGTCCTCTGCTGCACCACGTCCCCGGCCCAGTCTTCAATCACGGCCAGGGCTTGTAGCCTCCAGCAAGCCCCAGTGTTCACTGTGCATGCTCCTAGACATACCACAAGTCCTGGCGTAGAGGGACCATTGGACTGAAGATTTGGTGTAGAGGACTGGACAGCTGGCAAGGCGTACCGGGAGCGTCCAAAAACAAGTGGTGAGGTTAGTATATATTTTTTTCTTTTTAACCTTTTGCTGGCAGCTTACCTCTCCATCTCACCGTGCACCTTCCTGCCCGCTGTCCAGTCCTCTGCTGCACCACATCTCCGGCCCAATGTTCACTTTGAGCCAGGATTTCTGGTTGTAGGTAGGACCCAGAATTCACAGTGAAATGGGATCCGGGGAGAGGTATTATATATTTGTTTTACCCATCTTACTTGGATTTGGCCAATCAAATTGCAATTTTCAACAATGGCGAATCCATTTTTTTTAATGGGAAATTTTAAGTCAATTTGATTTGTATAGAAATTATTAGATCATCTTTAGTCTGTGATTCTAAAGCAGATGAAAGGAGATGAGAAAAGACTGGAAAATAAATACAAACTATCAGAACAAGCTCATAAATACATTCAAAATTAACTCATTTTTTTTAATTTTTAGCCCAAAAATTAATAAAAAAAAAAAAAAGAACTACAATTATTTCCAGTGTTATCCATATCCTTAAAATGTACTTTTTTTTTTTTTTTTACATTAGTGAAAGCGCTTAGGGGATGATTGTGCTTCCTTCATTGAGAGCAGACAAACAAAAGCTTGTGCCAAGTAATATAAACGGCAGCTCCTGGGGGGAAGGAGCAGATGGGGGAGCTGACATCATCTCTAGTGACAGATTTGTCTTAGACATGAGCAATACATGATAACATAATATGTCTCCATCTTGTGTATAATAACATTACCGGAAAAGTCGGAGAGCCCCCACAAATGCTGTCCTCCAGCAAAGACCCTCTCTGGCCATAAACAATACATGGTAACATGGCGGTATCCTTCTGGAATCTGAAAATACAAGTCATGCAGGAGACACAATAAATCATTTTTTTTCCCCCAGTTGCAACAGTCTATCATTTTTTTTTAATTAGTCTTGTAAATAGGAACATCGGCTGAAAAGAGGGGAAGATGCTAAAAAATAACAAAATGCATTATTCCTATTAAAAAACAAAAAAACTAACAAAAAGAAAAGTTCTTTAGAATCGTATGTATATTCTAATATATGCAACTTTATTAAAAAAAAATAATTTAAAAAAATCAGACGTGATGGTTTTACATTTTCTTTTTCTTTAAGTCTACAAAAACTAAAGGCAGAACCGAAAAACCGGTCCGGTATACTAGCTGGCAAAACGTAGGATCAGAACAACAGATTCCCTGCAGTGAGTATATAAATAATACACAAAGTAGCAAAAGTGCCTGAGGAATCCCGAGAAATGCAGGTGATCTCAGTTTGGAATTTTTTTATTTATTGCCGTTCCTTAAAGGAGGTTGTCCAATATCATCATGACCTGTTTTAAGAATTGGTGGCCCCAGCAGTGACCGTGATCTGAGCTGCAGTACCCTAGAACGGCCACTATGTGGTGTAAGGAGCGGTCGTGTCCCAGCGCCGTACTCTCTACATTCCCATTGGCCAGGTGATTGGCGCGGGTGCAGAGGTCGCCCAACTTTAAGATTATTCGCCCTTCAAAATAAAAGTAAAATTGTTGAACACGACGAAGAGGGAAAAGCGATACAATTGAGCAGCGCGTGAAGAATCTGCCCAGCCGCGCTGCTTTCGCTTTCTACACCATCTTTTCTAGATTTCGTCCGCGTTAAGTGATTTTTTCTGCCGCACTTCATGTGAATATCTTCATCCCGCCGTTCGCCTGCAAATAAATGGCCTCTTGCTTCGGAATTTTCCAGCATCTCATCTGGACCGTGAAGTAACAAACAGCTCCGACTAGTCTTCTATTCCTGAGCCATTCTTTTTGCATCAGTCGTATTATCGCGGGGAACTTTCCGGCCGTACGGTCCAGTGAGTCCGAGGCAAGCGACAAATCTCCGTGTTTAATGGAAAGCGACATCACTAACTCCGCAGATCATATTCCCCCGCGGGTCACGCGGACCCCGTCCGATGAATGTTTGTCACCGCTCGCTGCAGATTTATGGGCGCACCTTCCGCTTAATGCAGCGGCGCCCGGTGACGGCCGCACCGCCTGCTGCACTTGGGGAGGATTCGCTTTTTGATTCCTGTAAACGCCAATAAATTCTCGGCTTAATGTCGGGTTTTGCCTATAAACCAATGGTCCTGGTTACAACAAAATAGTGAAAACAATTTTTTTCTTTACCTTAGAGGTTGCACATGGGGCAGATGTATGTGCACGGAGCAGTCGTGACCTTTTTTTTTGCCCCTTCATCCAGAGCTTGTGCACTGGGCGCAGTCATGGGGGGCAGATAAGGGTCTTCCCCAAACTTATTCCACAAAGCTGAAGCTACAATTGTCCACAATGTTTTACAATTTCCCTTTACTGGAGCTGAGGGTCTGAGGGCCCCCTGATAATAACCCATAACATCATCCTCCTCCATCATCTGTACAGGGGGCACAATGCAGTCAGGGGGTAACGTCCTCCTGGAATCACCAAACCCAGACTCCTCCATCAGAGAAGTGTGACCCATCACTGCACAGAAGACGTCTCCTCCAGAGTCCAGTGATGGTTACTTTACACCGCTCCATCCGACGCTCGGCATTGTGCTTGGTGATGTACGGCTGAATGCAGCTGCTCGGCCACGAAGCTCCCAGCGGGGGGCAGTGTTTGTGCTGCTGTTATACCAGAGGAGGTCTGGACTCTGCAGTTATGGGGTCAGCAGACCGGTATTGACTTTTTCGCCCTCGGCCCCCCGCTCCAGTGGCTCCTATTACAGGCGATAGTGTTGTATATTATACATCGGAGGCAATGACACTGAATCAGAAACTGGAATTCAATTATTACAAAGTGAGGGCCAATGCCTTTGCCCAGGAGGAAAAATATTTAGAATTGAGAGTCCTCAGTGGTTGATACCTTTTAATGGCGAACTGAAAAGATGGTAACAAATCACAGCTTTGTCCAGGTGGTCAGACATATAGAATATTTATCTCTTTACTTCCAGACTTTTTTGCGTAGTACAGACGGACCTCTGCGTCTTATCGTGTGGACGTTTCCTCCGATGTTACTTTGATATCATTCCATCTACAGCGGAGCAGAGATAAATAAACTGTTCCCACAATGCAGCGATTCATTAGCCGCTTATTTACAGGATGATATATTATGTAACACATGGAATGGAAACTTGTTCTCTGTAATTTAAATGAAATGAGAAAAGTAAATTCCTCGTCTTGTTTTATTGCGATATTGATCAGACACGGAGGCATATAAAATTAATGAGCGCCGCCCGGCGTAAGGGACCGTCGTGGAGCCGCCACACTGAGATAAGTGACCTTTCTGGTCATTATGTGAATTCTGGGGTTATTTTAATTGACTCTACGGGGAGCACTCAGGAAATTACTGATTTCTTTCCATGAGATTTTATTTATGGATTTGCCAGGTAAATAGCAAAATCTGAAGAAAAGAAAGTGCGAAATACTGATCATAAAACCTTCACCTCTCACTCTCATCATTATTATTTATTTATTTATATAGCACCATTAATTCCATGGTGCTGTACATGAGAAATACATCTATCATCTATCCATCAATCTATCTACATCATCTATCATCTATCCATCAATCTATCTATTATCTATCTATTATCTATCTATCTATTATCTATCTATCATCTATTATCTATCTATTATCTATCTATTATCTATTTATCTATTATCTTTCATCTATCTATTATCTATCTATCTATTTATCTATTATCTATCTATCATCTATCTATCTATTCTATTATCTATCTATTATCTATCATCTATCTATTATCTATCTATTATCTATCATCTATCTATTATCTATCATGTATTATCTATCTATCATCTATCTATTATATATTATCTATTATCTATCTATTATCTACCTTCTATTATCTTTTTTTTATCTATCTATTATCCATCCCTCCATCCATCTTTGCAGTATTAGACAGTAATTCTCCCCCAAAAGAAGTGAGCTGTGAAACGGCGCGCGTCGGGTGTGGGGTGGACACAGGCCCCAGTTTGTGTCTCTGATGTGTCTCATTTTCAGGTAATACACTGCCAATTTGCATTGATACAACTGAGTTGCTTTTATGCCAGGAATGCCTTCTTCTCCTTCTCTTTGGGATTTGATGTCTATAAAGGAATGATAGAGGAACAGGACACAATTCTCTCATTTGTGCTATGTAGTATTAGGATTAGTTCAGCATCCTTTAATCTCCTCACCATCTTACCCCTGTTCTATTGATAATCGGTATCATCTTTGTTGACCAAAACTTGATTAGTTCTGCAATATTTTTGCACTTTACAGCTACATACACTCCTGTTTCCCTCAATTTTGATTAGTTACATAGTATAATTGTTTATATCGCTCACTATGTTATCTGACGGAATTTGCTGTGCTCCCCTCCTATTTTTGGAGGCTTGTTTGTTCTGTCTTTTTATTTTTGTTGTTGTTGTTTTTATATTACCATTAATAAAATATTATGGTTTAAAGTTCTTGACTTTGGTATCTCTTCACGTCTGACGGCTATTGCCGTTATGGACTGTAGTGTTTGAGTATCACATTGTAAGCCGGAATATTTGACATCTCAGTAATTTTCACTTGTAATGAAACCATTTCTTTATTAATGTACAGATCAGTAAAAGCTTTTTCCAGCAAGTGTTCAGGAAGATGATAAATCACCGCCAATCATTAATAGAAGTACAGCTGCATTAAGAGTAACATATATCCCACCGAACAACATAATAAAAGCAAGCAGATACATAAGTAATGGAGCATTAGTGAGAACATAAAGTCCTGGCACCGGCCGGCCGGCTCTGCTGCGCAGAGGTGAGGATCTATCCAAAGACTCAGCTACATTATTATTACTATTATTATTATTTATTTATATAGCACCATTAATTCCATGGTGCTGTACATGAGAAAGGGTTACATACAGGGTTATAGATAGGATTTACAGTACACAAATTAACGATGACAGACTGGTACAGAGGAGAGAGGACCCTGTCCTTGCGGACTTACATTCTACGGGATACTGGGGATCTTATTAATACATGTAGATACAAGGTTACCCATGTACCTGGGGTGAAGATACAGAGGAAGGGCCCACAGCTCCTCTATATAATGGGCCCACAGCTCTCCTATACACAGTATGATGGGCCCACAGCTCCTCTGTATACAGTATTATGGGCCCACAGCTCCCCTATATAAAGTATAATGGGCCCACAGCTCTCCTATACACAGTATGGTGGGCCCACAGCTCCTCTGTATACAGTATTATGGGCCCACAGCTCCCCTATATAAAGTATAATGGGCCCACAGCTCTCCTATACACAGTATGGTGGGCCCACAGCTCCTCTGTATACAGTATTATGGGCCCACAGCTCCCCTATATAAAGTATAATGGGCCCACAGCTCCCCTATACACAGTATGATGAGTACACAGCTCTCCTATACACGGTATGGTGGGCCCACAGCTCCTCTGTACACAATATGATGAGTACACAGCATGATGAGCCTGTAGCGATGGCCTGGGGACCACCACGGTGCAGGAAGACTACTGTACACAAGATGAGGTGCAAACAACAAAGGGTAGATTTATTGGGAGGCAAGGAATGAAGTGGGTGAGGAAGATGCAAACGGGTATACAATGGCAAGAGACATTTTACAAGAGTTATAAATTTTATCTTGTCCGTAAAATAGCACAGTGCTCCAACTACTACAGAGTCAAAATATGTCTCACAAGTAGTGTTGAGCATTCCGATACCGCAAGTATCGGGTATCGGCCGATACTTGCGGTATCGGAATTCCGATAGTGAGTTCCGATACTTTTGTGGTATCGGGAATCGGTATCGGAACCATATTCATGTGTAAAATAAAGAATTAAAATAAAAAATATGGATATACTCACCTCTCCGGCGGCCCCTGGATCTTACCGATGTAACCGGGAGCCTCCGTTCCTAAGAATGAGCGCCTGAAGGGCCTTCGATGACGTCGCGGCTTCTGATTGGTCACGTGACCACTCATGTGACCGCTCACGCGACCAATCAGAAGCCGCGACGTCAGCCGCGATGTCATCGAAGGTCCTTCACGGGCTCATTCTTAGGAATGGAGGCTCCCGGTTACAGCGGTAAGGTCCAGAGGCCGCCGGAGAGGTGAGTATATCCATATACTCACCTCTCCGGCTGCCCCTGACCATCTTCCCCCTTGATAGCTATGCTACTGGATAAAGTCCTAATTTAGTTATTAAATGGGCCCATGTAGAGTTTCGGGGAATGTGGGCAGTGCATACAGAAGGAGTGGGCCGCCCTTGAACACTATGTTGTACCTGCAGCCACCACTAGAAGGAGCTGAGGAGCTTACTGAAGACAGTATACATCACGCTCAATAATAAATCAGTATGCAGGAAGCGATTCAGCTCCCTCTAGTGGCGGTTGCAGGCTGACTGAATTTTATATGGGATTTGGAGCTCTGTATCAGAAAGCCGAAGCTCTGACCATTTTGTAGATATAATACTACATTAAGACGCAAAAAACATTTTATCTAAAATTTTGATTGTGCTACAATGTAGACACTTACTCTTAACTAGTGCCATAAGGCCATGCCTTTTATCTGTCCCTTCGATAGATGTGGTGAGAGAAGCTTTTCCTGTACCCTGAGCTGCTTGTGACACCAGAATTGTGTTACAAAAGTCCACAAATATTAATAAAAACCTGCACACACCAAAACTGCAGCCGCATCTCCCTCCTCCAATTGAAAAAAGGTTTGAATCTTAGAGACTTTGAAAGACTGAGGAGGTTTGTAACAATTTATTGAGACAATACAGGTCTGGAAAAGGGGAAGCAGAGGCGGCTGCAAGGTGAGGCAGTAATATAATATATCACAGAGTTTCATGTATCCACATGCACAAGTGATAGATGCAGAATGTAGGCTGTGTGGGCGATTAATGGGATTAGTAACATCAGTCTGCAGGACGTGTGTGTGCATAGCAATCTGCAGGAAAAGGCAAGTCATTAGACAAGACAGAAACCCTGCAAATGTCCCAGGCTGCCCAGGGAGCGCTCTAACGGAGCAGTGGAGGGAGCCGTCTGCGGGGGAGACATCTGCGGGGGAGACATCTGTGGGGGAGACATCTGTGGGGAGACATCTGTGGGGGAGACATCTGTGGGGGAGACATCTGTGGGGGAGACATCTGTGGGGGAGACATCTGTGGGGAGACATCTGTGGGGAGACATCTGTGGGGGAGACATCTGTGGGGGAGACATCTGTGGGGAGACATCTGTGGGGAGACATCTGTGGGGGAGACATCTGTGGGGGAGACATCTGTGGGGAGACATCTGTGGGGGAGACATCTGTGGGGAGACATCTGTGGGGAGACATCTGTGGGGGAGACATCTGTGGGGAGACATCTGTGGGGGAGACATCTGTGAGGGAGACATCTGTGGGGGAGACATCTGTGGGGGTGCAGTCTGTGGGGGAGACATCTGTGGGGGAGACATCTGTGGGGGAGACATCTGTGGGGGAGACATCTGTGGGGAGACATCCGTGGGGAAAACATCTGTGGGGGGAGATGTCTGTGGGGGAGCTGTCTGTGGGGGAGACATCTGTGGGGGAGACATCTGTGGGGAGACATCTATGGGGGAGACATCTGTGGGGGAGACATCTGTGGGGGAGACATCTGTGGAGAGACATCTGTTGGGGAGACATCTGTGGGGGAGACATCTGTGGGGGAGACATCTGTGGGGAGACATCCGTGGGGAAAACATCTGTGGGGGGAGATGTCTGTGGGGGAGCTGTCTGTGGGGGAGACATCTGTGGGGGAGACGTCTGTGGGGAGACATCTGTGGGGAGACGTCTGTGGGGGAGCTGTCTGTGGGGGAGACATCTGTGGGGGAGACATCTGTGGGGGAGACATCTGTGGGGGAGACGTCTGCGGGGGAGACGTCTGCGGGGGGACATCTGTGGGGGGGACATCTGTGGGGAGACATTTGTGGGGGAGACATCTGCAGGGGAGACATCTGTGGGGGAGACATCTGCGGGGGAGCTGTCTGCAGGGGAGACATCTGTGGGGGAGACATCTGCGGGGGAGACATCTGTGGGGAGACATCTGTGGAGAAGCTGTCTACACACTTGATTTACAGTTCCCTCTTCTAAAGGTGGACGGTTGTATCATTTCACCCAACTGTGTCCTCCACTAAACACCTCCTGCACACCTCAGCTCCTGCCGTTAATATTCATAAAGGGCCCCTTAATAAATATGTATGACATGTCCTATAATAAATATATAATGCTGTGTTGTGTCGTAAATATAAATATGACCTGCAGGGATGATCTATGCAGCAACGCTGACTCTGGCGAAATGGAAATGATGACTACGCTCCGAGGCTTAATCTTCTAATGGTTCCTGTTCTCTTGGTTGGAAATGTAACAAAAAATCTATCTATCTATCTATCTATCTATCTATCTATCTATCTATCTATCTATCTATCTATCTATCTATCTATCTATCTATTGTTTATCTATTATCTATCTATCTATCTTTTATCTATCATCTATTATCAATCTATCAATTATCTATCTATCTTTAATCTTTCTATTATTATTATTATACATTTTTATAGCGCCTTTTATTCCATGGCACTTTACATGTTAAAAGGGGCAAATACAATAAACGTGCAAAAAAAACAAGGCACTAACAGATACAGAAGGAGAGAGGACTATCTATTATAAATCTATTATCTATCTATTATCTTTCTATTATATATCTATTATCTATCATCTATCTATATATCTATTATCTATCTATCTATCTATTATATATTTATCTATTTTCTATCTGGCTTGAGAAAGGCTGTCCATGAGCCGAAACGTCGCCGCAATGGGCTATTAAAATTTAGCACCTTTAAAATTTCAACTATCAGTGGTGTGCTGCCTCTAATTTTTGGACCCCTATGACAAGGTTTGGTACATGCCTGGGGGATCTGCACCCTTACTATGTTCTTTGTGCTGCTCTTAACTTTTTTTGTATTTATTATTAGTGTTGAGCATTCCGATACCGCAAGTATCGGGTATCGGCCGATATTTGCTGTATCGGAATTCCGATACCGAGATCCGATACTTTTGTGGTATCGGGAATCGGAATCGGACGGTATCCCTGATGGTTCCCAGGGTCTGAAGGAGAGGAAACTCTCCTTCAGGCCCTGGGATCCATATCCATGTAAAAAATAAAGAATTAAAATAAAAAATATTGATATACTCACGTCTCCGACGCAGCCTGGACCTTACCGCTGGTAACCGGCAGCCTTCTTTGCTTAAAATGAGCGCGTTCAGCACCTTCCATGACGTCACGGCTTCTGATTGGTCGCGTGCCGCTCATGTGACCGCCACGCGACCAATCACAAGCCGCGACGTCATCCCTCAGGTCCTAAATTCCCTTCTAGGATACTATCCGATACCGATACTTTCAAGTATCGGACGGTATCGCTCAACACTATTTATTATCTATCCATCTATCTATTATCTATCCATCTATCTATTATCTATCTATCTCATTTTTATTGAGTGATCTGTCTATCTCTACCAATCTACTGTATCTATTATATAAATTGTAAAGATTTGCAGATGAGCGTGTGATACAGCTTAACTACCATCTGCACACAATAAAGGACTGATGTTTTTTCCCCTTTTTTCATGTATTTCACTTCTTTTTCAATAGAATTAAGCATTGTATTTTTGATATTTACTAAATTCTCCAAAATTGCCATAAAATGAAAAGTTGTTTTTTGTGTCCAAGCTCCATGAATTTGTAGATCCAGTGCATGATGGTGAGGAAAACAACAAAATGGAGCTCAGCAGCTTCCAGTCCTTATGTGTCAACATTGAAATAAAAAAAGCAGTATGCAGTGAGCTATTGGGCTCCCCCTAGTGGTGGCTGTCTGCAGGCAGAATTTTGCAATGGATGTGTCACAGTAGCTAAGGGACAGGCTAATGACCAGTGTTTGCTGGGATAGAATGGGAGAGAGGCTACATCAATACTGGGAGGTCACCAGCAGGAGCAGAAGCATCAGGAAGAAGGGTTGTCCAAATACAGGCCAAGGTCAAAGATCAGGAATTGATATCAGTGTAGAGACTGTACTGTAAGTTAGACTCACCAGGTGAATGGGATGCTCCAAGGTCAAGGTGGACACACAGACCAGGGGCGTCGGTGCAGCAGATAGGTATGGCTGAGGGATAGGACAAGGGATGTTGGAAACCGCAGGCAGGCAGAAGAAATCAAAAGACTGAGGACATGCTGGCAGAGTACAGGAAACTGTAGGCAGGAGGAGGACGACAGCATACTGCAATCAGGCAGACGGAGTGCAGGAAACCATAGGCAGAAGACACCAAGAGACCACAGGCAGAGTGCTTGAAACCACAGGAAGGTGGAAGACACCAGTAGAATGCAGGCAGAGTTCAGGAAGCCACAGGCAAAAGACACCAGGAGACCGCAGGCAGAGTTCAGGAAAACACAGGCAGAAGACACCAGGAGACCACAGGCAGGCAGTTGGAATGCAGGAAAACACAGGCAGAAGACACCAGGAGACAGCAGGCAGAGTTCAGGAAGCCACAGGCAGAAGACACCAGGAGACAGCAGGCAGAGTTCAGGAAGCCACAGGCAGAAGACACCAGGAGACAGCAGGCAGAGTTCAGGAAGCCACAGGCAGAAGACACCAGGAGACCGCAGGCAGAGTGAAGAAAACCACAGGCAGGTGGAAGACACCAGGAGACCGCAGGCAGAGATCAGGAAGCCAAAGGCAGAAGACACCAGGAGACCACAGGCAGGTGGAAGACACCAGGAGACTACAGACAGGCAGTTGGAATGCAGGAAACTGCAGGCAAAGGGAAAAAAGGGAGAAGTCCAAGAGACCCTGACAGCAGCTGAGCAGGCAAGCCAGAGTCTAGTAACACTTAAGTCGTAATACCAAGACTTGGCGAGCGGTGAGCCTGGGTGAGCCAGGAAAGACAACACCCAGGAGTACGCTGGGCCGCCTGCACCGTCTGACATAGAGCACAACAGAGGCTAGCAGACCAGGGTGAGGGAAGCAAGGCGCGGATCTAGGACAGGAGTATAACATGGTAATACAATCAACCAGTATGGAAAGATTAGAACTGGCAACCAGTGTCAGACTGAGGTCCCAAGGGTCCACCAGTAACCAACTCCAGGGCCCCACTTTTCAGCTACTTGCAAATGTGACATTATCCTCAATCACAAATTTATATAACAATGAGCGGGGTAAATTGTTAAATGAATAAGATGCCGCCTGTGTCTGTACATAGTGATTCATGTATATAGTGCCAAGGACTGCTCACATAAGAGGGTGGTGGCACACCGGAGAATTCTCCTGTTCTCCTGAGAGCCAGTCCAAGATGGCTGGCAACTATTGGTGAGAGTTAGGTATTACATAGTGCAAGCTCTGCCCCAACGTCTCAGAAGGGAAAGTCACAAGATTAGGAGTTAACCCCTAAGCTCCTAGTGTCTCAAGAACTACTAGTCTAAGAACAACTCAAACTGTTGCACTGCTTCCCAGCGATGTGCTTAAAAAAGGCGTAGTGTGTGACATAGACAGAACAAATGTGGAAGTGAAGCAACAGTATATCTGGAAGCAAATAGGTCCCACCCTAGGGGATAGAATCTTATCATGTAGCTCTGTAAACAGGGAACTCCCCCTAGTGGTGGATACAGATGGAATCGTGTCATGTATCTCTGTATACAGGGAGTTCCCCCTAGTGGTGGCTGCAGAGAGGATCTTATCATGTATCTCTGTATACAGGGAGCTCCCCCTAGTGGTGGCTGCAGACAGAATCTTGTCATGTATCTCTGTATACAGGGAGCTCCCCCTAGTGGTGGCTGCAGACAGGATCTTATCATGTATCTCTGTATACAGGGAGCTCCCCCTAGTGGTGACTGCAGACAGGATCTTATATATCTCTGTATACAGGGAGCTCCCCCTAGTGGTGGCTGCAGAGAGGTTCTTACCATGTATCTCTGTATACAGAGAGCTCCCCCTAGTGGTGGCTGCAGACAGGATCTTATCATGTATCTCTGTATACAGGGAGCTCCCCCTAGTGGTGGCTGCAGACAGAATCTTGTCATGTATCTTTGTATACAGGGAGCTCCCCCTAGTGGTGGCTGCAGACAGGATCTTATCATGTATCTCTGTATACAGGGAGCTCCCCCTAGTGGTGACTGCAGACAGAATCTTATATATCTCTGTATACAGGGAGCTCCCCCTAGTGGTGGCTGCAGACAGGATGTTATCATGTATCTCTGTATACAGGGAGCTCCCCCTAGTGGTGGCTGCAGACAGGACCTTATCATATATCTCTATATACAGGGAGCTCCCCCTAGTGGTGGCTGAAGGCAGGATCTTATCATGTATCTCTGTATACAGGGAGCTCCCCCTAGTGGTGGCTGCAGACTGGATCTTATCATGTATCTCTGTATACAGGGAGCTCCCCCTAGTGGTGGCTGCAGACAGAATCTTATCATGTATCTCTGTATACAGGGAGCTCCCCCTAGTGATGACTGCAGACAGAATCTTATCATGTATCTCTGTATGCAGGGAGCTCCCCCTAGTGGTGGCTGCAGACAGGATCTTATCATGTATCTCTGTATACAGGGAGCTCCCCCTAGTGGTGACTGCAGACAGAATCTTATCATGTATCTCTGTATACAGGGAGCTCCCCCTAGTGGTGGCTGCAGACAGGATCTTATCATGTATTTCTGTATACAGGGAGCTCCCCCTAGTGGTGACTGCAGACAGGATCTTATCATGTATCTCTGTATACAGGGAGCTCCTCCTAGTGGTGACTGCAGACAGGATCTTATCATGTATCTCTGTATACAGGGAGCTCCCCCTAGTGGTGGCTGCAGACAGAATCTTATCATATATCTCTGTATACAGGGAGCTCCCCCTAGTGGTGACTGCAGACAGAATCTTATCATGTATCCCTGTATGCAGGGAGCTCCCCAGAACATACCAATATTGTTTAAACAATAGGAAGGAAAATTGCCAAGAAATATTTTAGAGAACATATTTTTTATTATTGTTTTTGTTCATGTGTAGGAGATAGATCACCTTTCTGTAGTCATTTCTATCATTTTTACATTGGTGCTCGGTGTAGCGGTTTATGTTGTGCATAGCGGTATATTGGTTCTCCCAATCACTCTCTGTCTCTGTAATAGACTGGTCATTGTAAAAGCATATGGGATATGTAATCATAAAACCCAATCAATGTTCGTCAAATGAAATCGATTCCAACAGAAGGCTGGAAAACACTTGTTTTATCTGAGCTGAGATGAAAAGAATGAATGATAATCTACCCCATCTGTGATCCAAAAGCTTGGCAGCCGCTGATCTGTCTCCTCCCTCGAGTCACAGACTGACAACAGTGATAGAGATGTTTGTGTCATGAACAGTGGCCTTTCAATAGGCGACATGACAATTCATTGGGTCATTGGTATAAATTCAGATTCAGGAAAAACATCCAAACAAATCAAGGAGAATATAGAAAAATCTGATAAAGAAACAATGTAATATACAAATGAACATACAATTATACTATTTTAATAAGAAAGAGTGCACTTGTTTTTTCAGATGTGTCCATTTTTTTTACACTATGGTTTTTGATACACATTTTAGTGAGTCTGATTCTACATCTTCTATGTATCCCAGTACATAGCAGACTGCAGAATTTGGTACCAGTGATCCTATCATTGAGCTGATTTATAACCAGATGAAGTTTAAACTGTGATGTGATCAAGAAAAGAGACTTTGCTCACTGATGGCTCCACCGGTGACTCATTCTGTCGTCTGATGTTATGTCTTGTGATGCATAGAGGCTCTAAAAGATTGAAATTCCAATTTTTTTTATAAAACTTTATGTAAAAATGTATTTAATATTTATAAAAAAATTCATGTAGGGGGAAAAATTTGTCACATAAGAAGAGTGTATTCTCTAGGTATGGAAGGCAAATTTTGAATTTGGTGCATTCGTCAAATTTTGCTGGGAAATATCTTTTGTGTTAAATTTATTAGATGTAAATTCCATGAGCGCCATTTGTTAAAATAATGTATTTCGCTATGAGGTCTCATAGTGCAAAGGCAAAGTAAATGGAAAGGGTTTAAAAACACAATAGCACATGTTTGGCACCTCACCTACCACCCATCCCTCCATCCGCCGCTCCCCGCTGGTTCACCTCTCGCTTCCCACTCTGACTCCAGTCTCCTCTTCACGATTTGCCATCGTGGCTATTACCCACATTATGATGTCATCATAACTTGTGCTGCCCGTGCAGCGCCCCAGAGTCCTGGTCGTTGCAGTACTGTGGCTCCGCCACTATGGGGAGCTATGGTGCGTCCGATGGCACTGAAGGAGTTCATCTGATCAGGTATCACAGACACCAATACATTTCACAGCCGGGCCTCCGGGGGGAGCTAAGGGTGCTATTCATTAGGCCACTCCCCACCATAGTGGGTAAACTGGGGGTCAGGCAGGAAGTTAGATCAGAAAGCTGACTGGGTTGGAACCAGGCAACACCTTGTGGCAGAGGGTGTTGTAGGGGAAGATACAGTAGGGTCTCTGTCAGGGGTGGGATCCTGACAGAGGCTTGGCAACGAGAACGAACGTAACGGGACCGTGCCTGCTCCGGGTAGCGGTGGTGCCCAAGAAAGGATTAGAAGAGAGATAGATTGTGCTGAGTGAGAAACGGGATCACGCAAAGGAGAAATACCAGTAGGAGTCGTGCTGTAAGACCGAAGCAACATCCTACTGAGGCGCAATACCGGTGGCCGGAACGCCGAGGGAGTAGAACAACATTCAGCTTCAAGCAATACTCCAAACAGCGGCAGGACAGTCAGTCTCAGGTGGGCTGTCTAACTCAAATCACCTATGAAGTCTTGGGAGGCAATTGTGGGAGAGGGGCGTCTCTAGGGTCCCGGAAGAACTCCAGGCCTACCCGTCAAACGGGTGCCGTTCCTACCTGAACCTCAGGGAGGGACGGAGGATTAGCAGAACATCATCTAGTCGAGTTGTGAGGGAACATCAGAAACAGACACAACAGTTGTGGGGTACTTTCCGTAAGCACAGCAGGGAAGGACTACAACACATAGCGCTAGGGGGAAGGCACAGATTTCCTCCTGTGAAGAGAACTCTGGAAGTGTCATTGGACCGGCCGGACTTGCGCAGCCTGGTGAGCCGTATTCTGGATTGAGGACCCAGAGATCTTCAGTAAAGAGGTAAAGAGACTGCAACCTGGTGTCCTCATTATTTATCGCGACCTGCACCCCACAACTGCACCGTTACAACACCACTTATTGCACCGGACGTCCCCCACTGACAGACAGGGCCACGGACCGGGTCTAGCCACCGTGACAACCCCAGGACTGAGATCCCAGAGGCCCGGCTCCGGGTACCCCTCGCCTCGGCCCTGCGGCGGTGTGGGGGCGCTCCAACTTGGCGTCACGAACAGGATCTACTTAAGCCTGAAGAATCAGGTCATGTGTGCCTTGGAACTGTGATTTACTGTACTTTATTGAGAGACTGTGCTGTACCATTTGCCGCCAAAATCCGCCGCCATTGCAGCGCTGAGGAGAGCGCAGGAGAAGAAGAGGGGCGTGGAGTGGGCGTAGACAAACTGGAGAGCGCGAAGGACAATGGCCGCCCAGTCTAAATATTTCTGCACGGTGAGGACGTGTCCGTCAGCGGCAGATATCCGCCTCCTAATCCTCAATGGAGGGCGAAGACCGAGAAAACGACACCGCCCACGAAGGAGAGAGCGGGAAAGAGGCCCGGAAGCGACCCACGTGGAGGACGCCATGGCCAGCAGCTCTGAACCCGACAGTGGGGTTAAAGTGGAAATCTCCCCCGACTACCCGGATGAGCACAGCAGCCCGTCTTCCATGGACAACACCAGATTCCTGAGGGCCGAGATGGAGGACTTATTCAACCAACTTCTCCAACTGAATGTGGGGGTCCAGGCTCCGCGCTTAGTGGTACCGGCAGAGAGTTCCCAGACATCGGAGACCTCACCGGAGGAACCAGCGGGACCTGTCGCGGAAAGTGAACTCGCACCGGTTGGTGAGTCCGCCGATCCTGCCCCGCTAGCAGAGGGTGTGTTAGTGGGCCCCGTTGCAGCGCCCCCTTCCCCTGGGACTCATAAGCTCCAACGTCTGTTGCCCTGGGAGGAAGCTACGGGCATGGAACATCGTATGAAGGCCCCGATCACACCAATTACCCTGTCCTGCGAGGCCCGTGCGGAGCGCACGGTATACCGCTGGGTGAACCCAGGGTCTGACCTCATGGGATTCCCCGGGGTGCAGACACGAGAAGGGGAGATGGTGCAGGCCCTGAGCTGGGAGGCATATCAGGCCCAGCTGGAGCAGCGGTGGAAGGAGGAGCACCAGGCCGGGATGGAGGCGTACCATCAGAAAGACCTAGCAGTTAAGGACCGGGCCCGCAAGGACCCCACCGCTCACCAGGCCCCGCGCAGGCAGGGCATCATCACCAACTTTAAGCTCCGAGGAGGCTGGGGCTTTATTAAAGAACCGGGGCTATACGCGGAGGTCTTTGTTAACCGCCGGGACGTGGAGTCACACCTCAGAGAGGGTCACCCCGATCGAGACCTCTACCCGGGGGACAGCGTCACCTATACCAGGCATTTTGGGGAGAAGGGGTGGTTTGCTTTGAATGTCCACAAGGAGAAACCGTCCCCTGTAGCCAAAGTGCCGCCTTGTGGCCGACCCGTGACCACTACCCAGACCACCGTGGTCACCCCCACCGGTACACTAGTGAAGACCATGACCTGCAGTATTGCCACCACCACCACTGTAGTGGCCAAGGAGGCGCCTCCTCGAGTGACCGGTGTTCCTGCTGTGCCAGCACAGAGAGAAGTGGGGACACAGACCTTTATTACCGCACACGATCTGGTTGTGCAACAGACCCGAACCCATGGGGTGTACCTGGCAGCGGGAGTGGACCTGGAACCTGGGCTGCAGGGGTTCACCCGCCAGGTGGCGCCTCGTGGGGGATTCTGAAAAAGAGTAAGCATGAATGCTTTAAGAAAGTGTAAATAGTTCTTCTTTTAACTGTTTGTTTACTGTTGCTGCTAAACCAGTTCAGGGTTAATTCCTTATGGATCCCTTTGTTGACCCGGGGTCCTTGTTGTTTTGTTTATTTTTTCTAAGTTTTTGCACAAGTCTTAAAAAACTGCCGCAATCATGAACAGTGCATGATACAAACTTCTTGTACATAGTTCACACCTTCTTAAGGGTGTTTCCTACTGGTTTTACTTAGAAAGAGACTCTTTGCGAAGATACCGCACCAGAGCCTTTGCTGAGTATGGACTGGTAGCTAGAGAACAAATGCTACCTCCTGAAGATTTGGTCCCTTCTTAAAGGGGACATCCACGTGTATATTTGAAGAATCGTATTGCTTTAAGATTGATGGATAGCAATAATGTCTTGATGAGCGAAAGTGATGATAATTCTTACATGTAAAAGTTATATGTATTTGATTGGTTAAATGTAGAGAAATGCAGATGATGTTTCCAGAAAGAAAATAGTAATGAAGATTGATGTTATAAGGGGATAGTTGAGAATGTTGATAAGAAACTAGGGATAGAAGGTAAACCCTGAGTCCTCCATAGTAAGTTAGTTATTGTAAAGAAAGAGTTAATAATGTGTTACAGAAGACAGAAAGTGAACCCGTAGGGGTTGGGTAGTGAGTCCTCCTAGGAGCCATACGTAGACGGCTCAGTGCTTCTAAAACTGAAAGTAATGTTATGATCTATACTGCGTATAGAAGTTGAAAAGGCAGTAGGCCCTGGCTGAACGGGGCGGTCCTGTAACAGAAAGGAGAGGCAGTAGGTCTGGTGCCGATAGGACAGGCGGTCCTGCAGATTTAAAGAAGGAGAATGAAAAAGTTAAAATACCTTATAATGTGATTATAGGAAGGTCTTTAGTGGACTAAGAGTGTATGTCCTTAAAGGCAAGGTTAAATTATTGTTCAACAATTTGTGCACTTAGTAGAATACCCGGTTGGGTAAGGAAAGTTAATTATAGCATGTTGCTATGATATTTAACCATGTTTTGTAACGTTCAAGTGTCCTCACCTCCCATAAAGGGAAGCTTGTTCAAGTATACTTATTGTTATTGCACTCAACCAAACTGTATGTCTTTTTGCTAAACTTGTATTGTTGTTTTCTTCCCAGTCCCGGAGTACTGTGTTTAACCAGGGGGGAGTGCAGCGCCCCAGAGTCCTGGTCATTGCAGTACTGTGGCTCCGCCACTATGGGGAGCTATGGTGCGTCCGATGGCACTGAAGGAGTTCATCTGATCAGGTATCACAGACACCAATACATTTCACAGCCGGGCCTCCGGGGGGAGCTAAGGGTGCTATTCATTAGGCCACTCCCCACCATAGTGGGTAAACTGGGGGTCAGGCAGGAAGTTAGATCAGAAAGCTGACTGGGTTGGAACCAGGCAACACCTTGTGGCAGAGGGTGTTGTAGGGGAAGATACAGTAGGGTCTCTGTCAGGGGTGGGATCCTGACAGAGGCTTGGCAACGAGAACGAACGTAACGGGACCGTGCCTGCTCCGGGTAGCGGCGGTGCCCAAGAAAGGATTAGAAGAGAGATAGATTGTGCTGAGTGAGAAACGGGATCACGCAAAGGAGAAATACCAGTAGGAGTCGTGCTGTAAGACCGAAGCAACATCCTACTGAGGCGCAATACCGGTGGCCGGAACGCCGAGGGAGTAGAACAACATTCAGCTTCAAGCAATACTCCAAACAGCGGCAGGACAGTCAGTCTCAGGTGGGCTGTCTAACTCAAATCACCTATGAAGTCTTGGGAGGCAATTGTGGGAGAGGGGCGTCTCTAGGGTCCCGGAAGAACTCCAGGCCTACCCGTCAAACGGGTGCCGTTCCTACCCGAACCTCAGGGAGGGACGGAGGATTAGCAGAACATCATCTAGTCGAGTTGTGAGGGAACATCAGAAACAGACACAACAGTTGTGGGGTACTTTTCGTAAGCACAGCAGGGAAGGACTACAACACATAGCGCTAGGGGGAAGGCACAGATTTCCTCCTGTGAAGAGAACTCTGGAAGTGTCATTGGACCGGCCGGACTTGCGCAGCCTGGTGAGCCGTATTCTGGATTGAGGACCCAGAGATCTTCAGTAAAGAGGTAAAGAGACTGCAACCTGGTGTCCTCATTATTTATCGCGACCTGCACCCCACAATTGCACCGTTACAACACCACTTATTGCACCGGACGTCCCCCACTGACAGACAGGGCCACGGACCGGGTCTAGCCACCGTGACAACCCCAGGACTGAGATCCCAGAGGCCCGGCTCCGGGTACCCCTCGGCCCTGCGGCGGTGTGGGGGCGCTCCACCCACATAACCTAACATGGTGATGCACTTTATGGTGATATGAAATCAGAAAGCATGTTGATGCCTAGACAGTGAAGGAAGTACGGATGAAAAGTGAAAAGGAAATTGGCACCACTGGGGAGTAAGCAAAGGACCATCAGGAATCTGCGGTGGAAGGGATTGGTGGTAGGTTAGATGAGTACCCCTTTTCCACAGAAATTCAGCAAAATGTTGGCTAGCTGGCTGCCATTTTTCTCTATTCTGGTTATTCAGATCCCTCACAATTCGATTTAGCTAGAATCCACATTTTTCAGGGAATTCCAAACAAATTTGATCGGTTTAGAATCGATTTGCTCATGCTTACTTGGCATACGAGCGTCTGTGAAAAGATACAAAATACATTGGACTTTTGAAAACTGATTAATGATGTGATACATTGTTATTTTTGAGAATGTTTAATAAGGTTCTAGTGAAAAAGATTCAATAAAAAATGAGAATGTTGCGTCAAATGTGCCAAAAAAAGAGCAGAGACATTTGTGTTTAGGATCCTCAACAGTCGACAGAGCCCTTTCTTCACTTTTCATATATACTTTATTTATGTCATTTATTAACTTTTTTACATTACTTAACTTCTGGGAACATTTTGTAAGAAGTGGGGATTTTTGGGATACAAACAATTGGAACATTAGTTTAGCTTGTGAACAACTTGTTTTCTATATCTGCATGTAGGCTTATGGATTAGGAGTCAGGACACATAAATTAAAACAGGTAAGAATTGCAGAAAAATATACATAAAAAATGTAGTGAAAGGGAAAACCAATAGAGATGAGCGAGCACTAAAATGTTCTTATGCTCGTTACTCCAACCAAGCAATTCCTAATGCTCATTTCGAGTGAGGAGCATAATGGGAGTCAATAAGAAATACAAGCATTTTACCAGCAGATCCTACAAGGAGGTCTGGGGGCAGTGAAAATGTTGAAATGGATGGAAAAAATGCAAGAAAATGGAAGGTAAACAGCATGGGGAAGACTCCTGGAAGCATCTCTGACTCCCAGATCACTGCTGAAAACAATGGTGTAACATGTTTACTCCATTTTAAGCACTGACGACAAAAGCATTCAAAATCGATGAGAATTTGGAGTTTACTGGGTAAATAAGTTATGAAACATTTAATCTTGATATTCCACAACAGGGCACTGCTGCTCATAAAGCCTTGCCAGCATGTGCAGAGTGGAGTTCAAGCGTGTGGTGTTGTCGCACTCCAGATGATAAGCTGGCACTTGCGAGCACTGCAGTGGCACTGTCAGAGCGGCGGCATAACCTTGACCAGAAGCTCTCGCAAATATGGGTAGGTGTTCACAAAATGCTGAACTACTAAGTTGAGCACATGGCCCCAGCATGGTATGTGTGTGAGCTTGCCAAGCTTCACAGCCACCACCAGGTTGTGGCCATTATCACACATGAACATGCCTAGCTGTAGGTTCAGACCACAGATCTATATGGTCTGTTATTCCTTTCAATAACTGTGCCATGGTTTGCGTTTTGGTACTGAGGGACCAAATTTGTACACCTGTAGCAGGCCAATTTTTGTTTTTATTTCAAACCAATTAAATTGCACACAAATCAAGTTCTGCAGTATATGTGACAATAGTCAATTTTTCAAGCAGCTAAATTTTTACACTTGTAGAAGTACAATTTTGTTTTTTATTATCAAGCCAACAAAATTTCACACAAAGCAGGTTCTGCAGTATACATGAAAATAGCCAATTTTTTGAACAAAAATATTTTATGAACTCTACTAGGCCAAGAGGCTTTTAAAAATTAAAATGCATGTTAACCTATATGGATGACAAATTGATTCCATAACAAATTTTGGAAGATTTTTGGGGAGTTTGATATGCCAACGTAATATGACAATAAACAAGTTAAACTGTATGGATGAATAATTGAAACCATAAAAAAGTAAAGTTTTCTTTTAGATTTATATATCACCGTAATTTAACAAGAATAGCGTTAAACTGTGTGGATAATTAATTGAATCCATAAACAGTTTTGGAAGGGTCTTTTTGAGTTTTATATACCATCGTAATGTAACAAGAACCGCAATATACTGATGAATAATTAAATCCTTCAAAGTTTTTGGAACTTTTTCAACTGTTTTTTGGAGTGTTATATACCACTGAAATGTAACAGAAAGCACCTATGTCACGATATGGTATGAAATATCATATAAGTTTAGTTTCTCCTGTTAGCCCAGGCTGTGGGCTAAAACCCCCCTTCCCTTTCACTCAGGCAAGAGCTTGCCTTGTCAATGTATGTGGGGGAGTTTTATTGAAGAAAGGTATTTACGACCGGCATAGCTGCAGTGAAAGTTGTGCTAGCAGAAACTGGTCTGATCTCCCTTTTAAAACATGCGGTCCTTTGTCCTAATATTGCAAGATATTGGGCAAACGATTTAGGCTAGGAAAATAATGGGTACATATTGCTAAAGTCCATCGGCGCATCTATCCATCACTGTAAGCAGGAGCTTCCAAGTCCAACAGGGACAGAGTTTGGATTTCTCTGGAACTGAGTGTCCTTACTAGCCTGAATTTAGTATCTATACTCTGTGTTCCAAATTATTATGCACAAAGAGTTTAGGAGTGATAAGGTTAGAATTTTTTTGTTTTTCATTTAAACTCATTGATGGTGATGTGTGTCAGGGCTCTTTATATCACTGAAAGCAATTTCAGATATCTGTGCAAATTAGTTTGGCAGGTGTGTCCAAATAAAGGCAAGACTACTTAAGAAGGCTGTTCCCAATTATTAAGCAGCCTACATTTTTTGCCAAAATGGGAAAGAAAAAGGATGTGTCGGCTGCTGAGAAGCAACAAATTGTGGAGTATTTAGGTCAAGGCATGACTACAATCAACATTGCCAAGACACTTCATCATGATCATCGCACAATCAAGAGGTATGTAGCTGATTCCCAGCACACACGTGTGCGTGCTGATAAGGAAAAATTGAGGACTCTTTCCAACAGGCAATTGCTTAAGGTTAAAAGAGCAGCTGCAAAACTGCCTTGTCATAGCAGCAGACAAGTTTTTGAAGCTGCTGGTGCCTCCAACGTCCCCAGAACAACAAGATGCAGGGTCCTTCAGAGGTGCGTAAGCCATCCTGTCGACCACCTCTATCCACTGCACACAAGCAGAAACGGCTCCAGTGGGCCAAACGATACATGAAGACTGACTTCCAAACTGTTTTGTTCACCGATGAGTGCCGTTCAACGCTCAATGGTCCAGATGGATGGAGTGGAGGATGGCCGGTTGATGGACACCCCGTGAAAACACAGCTAAGGCGCCAACAAGGAGGAGGTGAAGTAATGTTTTGGGCTGGAATCATGGGAAGAGAGATTGTCGGCCCCTTTATGATCCCTGAAGGGGTAAGGATGAACTCCATAATCTATGTGGAGTTTCTAAAACAACACTTCCTGCCATGGTTCAAGAGGAAGAACCGTGCTTTCCACAGCAAGATCATTTTCATGCATGATAATGCACCGTCTCATGCTGCAAAAAACACATCTGCATCTCTGGCTGCTATGGGCATAAAAGAGGAAAAACTTATGGTGTGGCCACCATCTTCCCCTGACCTCAACCCCATTGAGAACCTCTGGAGCATCATCAAAAGGAGTGTCTATGATGGCGGGAGGCAGTTCACATCTAAGCTACAGCTCTGGGAGGGGATTCTGTCCACATTCAAAACAATTGAAGCAGAAACCATCCAAAAACTGACAAATTCAATGGACAAGAGAGTTCAGAAGCTTCTTTCGAACAAGGGGTCCTATGTGCAAATGTAACATCACCTAGAATAAAGTTTTCACTTGAAAACTGTTTGATTTCATTTTGTAATAAGCTGATAATGCTTATAACTTCACAATTGACCATATTTTTTGTTCAAAATAAAAAAAAGGTTGAAAACTCTGCTGTGCATAATAATTTGGAACATGCATTTTGAGTGTTTATTTTTTTTAAAAAGATACTGTTTTCATAGGCAGTTTGTTCCAAAACATTGCAATTATACTAGAATAGTAGATGACTGGAAAATAACAATGACTGCAATTCAGATAGGTAATTTAGAGAAAATATGAGGAAATATTATTTGCATAATAATTTGGAACACAGTGTAGAGAGCAAATCTTAACACAAGATGAATGCTGGGTGTGTTATGATTCTGACATGTTCTGTAGCGGAGATACAGGCATTAGACAAACTTGTGTTAAATTCACTAAGACTGAAGAGATAGGAGGGTCTGGGGAGCCAGCCCTTTTGGTGATGTCACCGAGCTACACTTTATAAGTTTCTACCCTCACCCCAGCCTGGAGTCTGTCTGCTGGAGCCTATGTGAGTCTGACTGGAATAGTTGTTCCTAACCAGAGTCCTGATGCATTGGGACATATGGGAACTCCACTAGCCTGGTTGCCTCAAATGATCTGAACACATGTAAGTGTTATTTCTCATTTAACCCCTGTTATTTTTATAATTACCTCTGTACATATTTGCAATTGTCTCTTTTTGTAACAACCTTGTAATATTTTTCTATAAACACTGCCTAAACTTTAATGGGGTATAATATTTAATACTACATTCGTTCTTCATGCTCTAAAACGTACCTTAAGCCTTCTGAAGGGAATTACGCTTCTGTTTTGGGTTAGCTTCGGACCCGTTTAACCAAAGCTGGTGGCAGCAATACAGTGCACTGTGCCTTTGGGAGTCGTTGTAGCGACGGCGACATTGATAATTATTGTTCCTGCCTGAGCGGGAGTAGTTAAATCGCCTTGCTGCCACGTGCCCAATAGCCAGTACATAGCAGGCAGCCTTTCTGGTGACTAATTACCCTAGGTGTAGTACCTAATCTGACCTGAGGGTAAGGGGGCGCCAGAGAGCTGCAAGTTTAAGCGGAACTGTAAAGCGGGATATACATAAATCCCTGCAGTTTGTGGTATATGGTAGAGCAGTGGGATACCTAAAATAAGCCCCTACTGTAAATCAAGAGGTCAATAGCCTTGTGTGTGTTTTTTTCATCACATTGCTAGCAGTGGAGGGATAACTAGGATAAGCCCCCCTGCACATGTGATAGCCGTCTGTTGGCCTAAAGTCACCCCGATCCGTGACGTAAAGGTGACGGTCACGGTGTGGATTCGTGACATATTTGTGGCAGCGGTGTGGATTCGTGACAACCTAATACACTATGGATGACTAGTTTAATCCAAACAAATATTTCAACACTTTTTTGGACTGTTATATACCACCCTAATGTCACAGAAAGCACCTAATACTCAATGGATGACTAAGTGAATTCAGGTACCATTTTCAACACAATTTCTGGAGTGTTATATACCACCCTAAAGTCACAGAAAGCATGTAATACTGCATAGATGAGTCATTGAATCCAGAAAATTTTTTAAACACTTGCTACATACCACAGTAATATAACAAGAACTGCATTAAAGAGTATAGATTAATAACTAAATCCAGAATATTTTTTTGAAGTTTCTTTATTTTTATATACAACCGCAATGTATCAATAACTGCGATAAACTGTATGGATGGATAAATGAATCCATAAAAAAAGTTGTGATTTTTTTTCTTCATATTCCACGGTAATGTAACAAGAACTACTTTAAACTTTATTGATGACTAATTGAATACATAAAAATGTACTGAAGGTTTTTCTTTTAGTTTTATATACCACGGTAATGTAACAAGTAGGGTTGAGCGAAACGGGTCGATCATTTTCAAAAGTCGCCGACTTTTGGCTAAGTCGGCGTCTCATGAAACCCGATCCGACCCCTGTGCTTGTCGGCCATGCGGTACGCGACTTTCGCGCCAAAGTCGCGTTTCAATGACGCGAAAAGCGCCATTTCTCAGCCAATGAAGGTGAACGCAGAGTGTGGGCAGCGTGATGACATATATCCTGGTCCCCACCATCTTAGAGAAGGGCATTGCAGTGATTGGCTTGCTGTCTGCGGCGTCACAGGGGCTATAAAGGGGCGTTCCCGCCGACCGCCATCTTACTGCTGCTGATCTGAGCTTAGGGAGAGGTTGCTGCCGCTTCGTCAGAAGCAGGGAGAGCGTTAGGCAGGGTCCACTAACCACCAAACCGCTTGTGCTGTAGCGATTTCCACTGTCCAACACCACCTTCGGTGTGCAGGAACAGTGGAAGCTATTTTTTTTTTTTCCCCTCAGCGCTGTAGCTCATTGGGCTGCCCTAGAAGGCTCCGTGATAGCTGTATTGCTGTGTGTACGCCACTGTGGAAACCAACTGCTTTTTTCAAAGCACATATCCTCTTGTTCCTTTCTGCACAGCTATCTTTTTTGTTTGTCCACACTTTTTATTTAATTTGTGCATCAGTCCACTCTTATTGCTGCCTGCCATACCTGGCTTACATTACTGCAGGGAGATAGTAATTGTAGGACAGTCCCTGTTTATTTTTTTTTTTTTTTTTTTGTGGGAGATTAAGATTGGCATTTCTGCTACAGTGCCATCCCTGTGTGTGCCATCTCTCACTGAGTGGGCCATAGAAAGCCTATTTATTTTTTCCGTGATTTGTGTTCTAAATTCTACCTCAACACAAAAACACTACATCAATCAGTGGTAGAAAAATATTGGCCTCAGTCAGGGCTTGTGTGCCACTGCTGTGTGTGCTATCTCTTATTCAGTGGGCTATAGAAAGCCTATTTATTTATTTATTTTTTTTCTTATTATCTGGTTTCTAAAGTCTCCCTGAAAAAAAAAAAAATAAATAAAAAAACAGTGGGAGAGTAATATTGCCCTTTCAGCTTGTGTGCCAGTCTTGACTCCTGGGTGTGCCACCTCTCTCTCTAATTGTGGGCCATAGAAAGCCTTTTTTTTTTTGTTTTTTTTTTAATATTATTTGGTTTCTAAAGTCTCCCTTAAAAAACAAAAAATACATAAAAAAAACAGTGGGAGAGTAATATTGCCCTTTCAGCTTGTGTGCCAGTCTTGACTCCTGGGTGTGCCACCTCTCTCTCTCATTCAGTGGGCCATAGAAAGGCTATTTATTTTTTTGGTTTTTTTAATATTATTTGGTTTCTAAAGTCTCCCTGAAAATAAAAAAAAAAAAACTTAAAAAAACAGTGGGAGAGTAATATTGCCCTTTCAGCTTGTGCGCCAGTCTTGACTCCTGGGTGTGCCACCTCTCTCTCTCTAATTGTGGGCCATAGAAAGGCTATTTTTTTTTTGTTTTTTTTTTAATATTATTTGGTTTCTAAAGTCTCCCTTAAAAAACAAAAAATACATAAAAAAACAGTGGGAGAGTAATATTGCCCTTTCAGCTTGTGTGCCAGTCTTGACTCCTGGGTGTGCCACCTCTCTCTCTCTAATTGTGGGCCATAGAAAGCCTTTTTTTTTTGTTTTTTTTTTAATATTATTTGGTTTCTAAAGTCTCCCTTAAAAAACAAAAAATACATAAAAAAACAGTGGGAGAGTAATATTGCCCTTTCAGCTTGTGTGCCAGTCTTGACTCCTGGGTGTGCCACCTCTCTCTCTCATTCAGTGGGCCATAGAAAGCCTTTTTTTTTTTTTTATATTATTTGGTTTCTAAAGTCTCCCTTAAAAAACAAAAAATACATAAAAAAACAGTGGGAGAGTAATATTGCCCTTTCAGCTTGTGTGCCAGTCTTGACTCCTGGGTGTGCCACCTCTCTCTCTCTAATTGTGGGCCATAGAAAGCCTTTTTTTTTTTTTTTTTTTTTTTTAATATTATTTGGTTTCTAAAGTCTCCCTTAAAAAACAAAAAATACATAAAAAAACAGTGGGAGAGTAATATTGCCCTTTCAGCTTGTGCGCCAGTCTTGACTCCTGGGTGTGCCACCTCTCTCTCTCTAATTGTGGGCCATAGAAAGCCTTTTTTTTGTTTGTTTTTTTTTAAATATTATTTGGTTTCTAAAGTCTCCCTAAAAAAACAAAAAATACATAAAAAAACAGTGGGAGAGTAATATTGCCCTTTCAGCTTGTGTGCCAGTCTTGACTCCTGGGTGTGCCACCTCTCTCTCTCATTCAGTGGGCCATAGAAAGGCTATTTATTTTTTTGGTTTTTTTAATATTATTTGGTTTCTAAAGTCTCCCTGAAAATAAAAAAAAAAAACTTAAAAAAACAGTGGGAGAGTAATATTGCCCTTTCAGCTTGTGCGCCAGTCTTGACTCCTGGGTGTGCCACCTCTCTCTCTCATTCAGTGGGCCATAGAAAGGCTATTTATTTTTTTGGTTTTTTTAATATTATTTGGTTTCTAAAGTCTCCCTGAAAATAAAAAAAAAAAAACTTAAAAAAACAGTGGGAGAGTAATATTGCCCTTTCAGCTTGTGCGCCAGTCTTGACTCCTGGGTGTGCCACCTCTCTCTCTCTAATTGTGGGCCATAGAAAGGCTATTTTTTTTTTGTTTTTTTTTTAATATTATTTGGTTTCTAAAGTCTCCCTTAAAAAACAAAAAATACATAAAAAAACAGTGGGAGAGTAATATTGCCCTTTCAGCTTGTGTGCCAGTCTTGACTCCTGGGTGTGCCACCTCTCTCTCTCTAATTGTGGGCCATAGAAAGCCTTTTTTTTTTGTTTTTTTTTTAATATTATTTGGTTTCTAAAGTCTCCCTTAAAAAACAAAAAATACATAAAAAAACAGTGGGAGAGTAATATTGCCCTTTCAGCTTGTGTGCCAGTCTTGACTCCTGGGTGTGCCACCTCTCTCTCTCATTCAGTGGGCCATAGAAAGCCTTTTTTTTTTTTTAATATTATTTGGTTTCTAAAGTCTCCCTTAAAAAACAAAAAATACATAAAAAAACAGTGGGAGAGTAATATTGCCCTTTCAGCTTGTGTGCCAGTCTTGACTCCTGGGTGTGCCACCTCTCTCTCTCATTCAGTGGGCCATAGAAAGCCTTTTTTTTTTTTTATATTATTTGGTTTCTAAAGTCTCCCTTAAAAAACAAAAAATACATAAAAAAACAGTGGGAGAGTAATATTGCCCTTTCAGCTTGTGTGCCAGTCTTGACTCCTGGGTGTGCCACCTCTCTCTCTCTAATTGTGGGCCATAGAAAGCCTTTTTTTTTTTTTTTTTTTTTTTTAATATTATTTGGTTTCTAAAGTCTCCCTTAAAAAACAAAAAATACATAAAAAAACAGTGGGAGAGTAATATTGCCCTTTCAGCTTGTGCGCCAGTCTTGACTCCTGGGTGTGCCACCTCTCTCTCTCTAATTGTGGGCCATAGAAAGCCTTTTTTTTTTTTTTTTTTTTTTTTAATATTATTTGGTTTCTAAAGTCTCCCTTAAAAAACAAAAAATACATAAAAAAACAGTGGGAGAGTAATATTGCCCTTTCAGCTTGTGCGCCAGTCTTGACTCCTGGGTGTGCCACCTCTCTCTCTCTAATTGTGGGCCATAGAAAGCCTTTTTTTTGTTTGTTTTTTTTTAAATATTATTTGGTTTCTAAAGTCTCCCTAAAAAAACAAAAAATACATAAAAAAACAGTGGGAGAGTAATATTGCCCTTTCAGCTTGTGTGCCAGTCTTGACTCCTGGGTGTGCCACCTCTCTCTCTCATTCAGTGGGCCATAGAAAGGCTATTTATTTTTTTGGTTTTTTTAATATTATTTGGTTTCTAAAGTCTCCCTGAAAATAAAAAAAAAAAACTTAAAAAAACAGTGGGAGAGTAATATTGCCCTTTCAGCTTGTGCGCCAGTCTTGACTCCTGGGTGTGCCACCTCTCTCTCTCATTCAGTGGGCCATAGAAAGGCTATTTATTTTTTTGGTTTTTTTAATATTATTTGGTTTCTAAAGTCTCCCTGAAAATAAAAAAAAAAAAACTTAAAAAAACAGTGGGAGAGTAATATTGCCCTTTCAGCTTGTGCGCCAGTCTTGACTCCTGGGTGTGCCACCTCTCTCTCTCTAATTGTGGGCCATAGAAAGCCTTTTTTTTGTTGTTTTTTTTTTAATATTATTTGGTTTCTAAAGTCTCCCTGAAAATAAAAAAAAAAAAACTTAAAAAAACAGTGGGAGAGTAATATTGCCCTTTCAGCTTGTGTGCCAGTCTTGACTCCTGGGTGTGCCACCTCTCTCTCTCATTCAGTGGGCCATAGAAAGCCTTTTTTTTTTTTTTTTTTAATATTATTTGGTTTCTAAAGTCTCCCTTAAAAAACAAAAAATACATAAAAAAACAGTGGGAGAGTAATATTGCCCTTTCAGCTTGTGCGCCAGTCTTGACTCCTGGGTGTGCCACCTCTCTCTCTCTAATTGTGGGCCATAGAAAGCCTTTTTTTTGTTTGTTTTTTTTTAAATATTATTTGGTTTCTAAAGTCTCCCTTAAAAAACAAAAAATACATAAAAAAACAGTGGGAGAGTAATATTGCCCTTTCAGCTTGTGTGCCAGTCTTGACTCCTGGGTGTGCCACCTCTCTCTCTCATTCAGTGGGCCATAGAAAGGCTATTTATTTTTTTGGTTTTTTTAATATTATTTGGTTTCTAAAGTCTCCCTGAGAAAAAAAAATAAATAAATTAGGTGGGAGATTAATATTGACATTAGTGCTTGAGTGACAGTCCTGCGTGTGTGTCATCTCTGTGATTTTGTGCCACAGAAAACAGAGTGTGTAACATTGTGCCTGATTTTCCTTGTGGTCTCACCAACCTGTTAAGGGATATTGAAATCATACTGAAGTTATAGCTCACCGTATAAGTTGTTTGACAGCAACAAATAAAGTTACTTTGGTTAAGATTTTAAAACAATGAGGAAGTCTGGTGCAAGAGGTCGTCGTGGGCGTTCATTGTCAGCTGGTAATGATGGTAGTGGTAGTGGAGCATCAGGTGGTCGTGGGGATAAAAATATTCCACCTAAGTCTGGAGCTGTGGAGCCAGTTTCGTCGTCAGGCTACACAAGGCCTCGAACGCTCTCTTTTCTGGGAGTAGGAAAACCGCTTTTAAAGGCGGAGCAGCAACAGCAAGTTTTGGCTTACATTGCAGACTCAGCCTCTAGCTCTTTTGCCTCCTCTTCCGAAACTCGTAAATGTAAAAGCAGCGCGTCGCTTGTGGATGTTCACGGTCAGGGACAAGTCGCTTCCTTGTCCTCCTCAGCAAAAACTACAACAAGAGAGAAGGATGCAGCAGGCGACACAACGGGTCACTCCATGGAGCTCTTTACACATACCGTCCCTGGCTTAGAAAGTGAAACATTTAACAGGCCATGCCCATTACAAGTAGATTCTGACATGGAGTGCTGTCATGATCTCCATGGCCAGAGAACTAGCATAAGCCTCTATAGGAACAAGCTCTTGGAAGATGTAACTGTACTGACCATGAACTAAACCTACCGCATCATCTAGAAGTAGCCAGGTAGCATGTCCTACTTTTTATAGAAAACCCTAACAAAACACATCCAGAAATTACTTTAGGACTCTGGCATTAACTCATAATACCAGAGTGGCAATTCCTGATCAACAAGAGCTTTCCAGACACAGTAACGAAACTGCAGCTGTGAACTGGAACCAAAATACAAAAACAAAACATGGACGAATGTCCAACTTATCTAGTAGATGTCTGGGAGCAGGAACAAGCACAGAGAGGCTTCTGATAACATTGTTGACCGGCAAGCATCTAACAGAGAAGCCAGGTTATATAGCGACACCCAGATCTAATCAGAACAGGTGAACAGGGAAGATGATGTCACAAGTTCAATTCCACCAGTAGCCACCGGGGGAGCCCAGAATCCAAATTCACAACAGTACCCCCCCCTCAAGGAGGGGGCACCGAACCCTCACCAGAACCACCAGGGCGATCAGGATGGGCCCTATGAAAGGCACGAACCAGATCAGAGGCATGAACATCAGATGCAGTGACCCAAGAATTATCCTCCTGGCCGTATCCCTTCCACTTGACCAGATACTGGAGTCTCCGTCTGGAAACACGGGAGTCTAGGATTTTTTCCACAACGTACTCCAACTCACCCTCAACCAACACCGGAGCAGGAGGCTCAACGGAAGGCACAACCGGTGCCTCATACCTGCGCAATAACGACCGATGAAAAACGTTATGAATAGAAAAGGATGCAGGGAGGTCCAAACGGAAGGAAACAGGGTTAAGAATCTCCAATATTTTATACGGACCGATGAACCGAGGCTTAAACTTAGGAGATGAGACCCTCATAGGGACAAAACGAGAAGACAACCACACCAAATCTCCAACACAAAGCCGAGGACCAACACGACGGTGACGGTTGGCAAAAAGCTGAGTCTTCTCCTGGGACAACTTTAAATTGTCCATCACCTGCCCCCAGATATGATGCAATCTCTCCACCACCGCATCCACTCCAGGACAATCCGAGGATTCCATCTGACCGGAGGAAAATCGAGGATGGAACCCCGAATTACAGAAAAACGGGGAAACCAAGGTGGCAGAGCTGGCCCGATTATTGAGGGCGAACTCCGCCAATGGCAAAAAAGCAACCCAATCATCCTGGTCAGCAGACACAAAACACCTCAGATATGTCTCCAGGGTCTGATTAGTCCGCTCGGTCTGGCCATTAGTCTGAGGGTGAAAAGCAGACGAAAAAGACAAATCTATGCCCATCCTAGCACAAAATGCCCGCCAAAATCTAGACACAAATTGGGTTCCTCTGTCAGAAACGATATTCTCAGGAATACCATGCAAACGAACAACATTTTGAAAAAACAGGGGCACCAACTCGGAAGAAGAAGGCAATTTGGGCAGGGGAACCAAATGAACCATCTTAGAAAAACGGTCACACACCACCCAGATGACAGACATCTTCTGAGAAACAGGCAGATCTGAAATAAAATCCATCGAGATGTGTGTCCAAGGCCTCTTAGGAATAGGCAAGGGCAACAATAATCCACTAGCCCGAGAACAACAAGGCTTGGCCCGAGCACAAACGTCACAAGACTGCACAAAGCCTCGCACATCTCGTGACAGGGAAGGCCACCAGAAGGATCTTGCCACCAAATCCCTGGTACCAAAAATTCCAGGATGACCTGCCAACGCAGAAGAATGCACCTCAGAGATGACTTTACTGGTCCAATCATCAGGAACAAACAGCCTATCAGGCGGACAACGATCCGGTCTATCCGCCTGAAACTCCTGCAAGGCCCGCCGCAGGTCTGGAGAAACAGCTGACAAGATAACTCCCTCCTTAAGAATACCTGTGGGGTCAGAGTTGCCAGGTGAATCAGGCTCAAAACTCCTAGAAAGGGCATCCGCCTTAACATTCTTAGAACCTGGTAGGTACGATACCACAAAATTAAACCGAGAAAAAAATAATGACCAGCGCGCCTGTCTAGGATTCAGGCGCCTGGCGGTCTCAAGATAAATCAAATTTTTGTGGTCAGTCAATACCACCACCTGATGTCTGGCCCCCTCGAGCCAATGGCGCCACTCCTCAAACGCCCACTTCATGGCCAAAAGCTCCCGATTCCCAACATCATAATTCCGCTCAGCGGGCGAAAATTTACGGGAAAAGAAGGCACAAGGCCTCATCACGGCGCAGTCAGAACTTTTCTGCGACAACACTGCCCCAGCTCCGATCTCAGAAGCGTCGACCTCAACCTGAAAAGGAAGAGTCACATCAGGCTGACGCAACACAGGGGCAGAAGAAAAACGGCGCTTAAGCTCCTGAAAGGCCTCCACAGCATCAGGGGACCAATTAGCAACATCAGCACCCTGTCTAGTCAAATCGGTCAATGGCTTAACGACATCCGAAAAACCAGAAATAAATCGACGATAAAAGTTGGCAAAGCCCAAAAATTTCTGAAGACTTTTAAGAGAAGAGGGCTGCGTCCAATCACAAATAGCTTGAACCTTGACAGGATCCATCTCAATGGAAGAGGGAGAAAAAATATATCCCAAAAAGGAAATTCTCTGAACCCCAAAAACGCACTTAGAACCCTTGACACACAGAGAATTAGACCGCAAAACCTGAAAAACCCTCTTAACTTGCCGGACATGAGAGTCCCAGTCATCCGAAAAAATCAGAATATCATCCAGATACACTATCATAAATTTATCCAAAAAATCGCGGAAAATATCATGCATAAAGGACTGGAAGACTGAAGGGGCATTAGAAAGACCAAAAGGCATCACCAAATACTCAAAGTGGCCCTCGGGCGTATTAAATGCGGTTTTCCACTCATCCCCCTGCCTGATCCGCACCAAATTATACGCCCCACGGAGATCAATCTTAGAGAACCACTTGGCCCCCTTTATGCGAGCAAACAAATCAGTCAGCAACGGCAATGGGTATTGATATTTAACCGTGATTTTATTCAAAAGCCGATAATCAATACATGGTCTCAAAGAGCCGTCTTTTTTTGACACAAAGAAAAAACCGGCTCCTAAGGGAGATGACGATGGACGAATATGTCCCTTTTCCAAGGACTCCTTTATATATTCTCGCATAGCAGTATGTTCAGGCACAGACAGATTAAATAAACGACCCTTTGGGTATTTACTACCCGGAATTAAATCTATAGCACAATCGCACTCACGGTGCGGAGGTAGTGAACCCAGCTTGGGTTCTTCAAAGACGTCACGATAATCAGACAGGAACTCAGGGATTTCAGAGGGAATAGATGATGAAAAGGACACCAAAGGTACGTCCCCATGAGTCCCCTTACATCCCCAGCTCAACACAGACATAGCTCTCCAGTCAAGGACTGGGTTGTGAGACTGCAGCCATGGCAATCCCAGCACCAAATCCTCATGTAGATTATACAGCACTAGAAAACGAATAGTCTCCTGGTGATCCGGATTAATACACATAGTCACTTGTGTCCAGTATTGTGGTTTACTATTAGCCAATGGGGTGGAGTCAATCCCCTTCAGAGGAATAAGAGTTTCCAAAGGCTCTAAATCATACCCACAACGATTGGCAAAGGACCAATCCATAAGACTCAAAGCGGCGCCAGAGTCGATATAGGCGTCAGTAGTAATAGATGACAAAGAGCAAATCAGGGTCACAGACAAAATAAATTTAGACTGTAAAGTGCCAATGGAAACGGATTTATCAAGCTTTTTAGTACGCTTAGAGCACGCTGATATAACATGAGTAGAATCCCCACAATAGAAACACAACCCATTTTTCCGTCTAAAATTCTGCCGCTCGCTTCTGGACAGAATTCTATCACACTGCATGCTTTCTGGCGTCTTCTCAGTGGATACCGCCAGATGGTGCACAGGTTTGCGCTCCCGCAGACGCCTATCGATCTGAATGGCCATTGTCATGGACTCATTCAGACCTGCAGGCACAGGGAACCCCACCATAACATCCTTAATGGCATCAGAGAGACCCTCTCTGAAAGTAGCCGCCAAGGCACACTCATTCCACTGAGTAAGCACAGACCATTTACGGAATCTTTGGCAGTAAATTTCAGCTTCATCTTGCCCCTGCGATAGGGACATCAAAGTTTTTTCTGCCTGAAGTTCCAAATGAGGTTCCTCATACAGCAAGCCCAAGGCCAAAAAAAACGCATCCACATTGCGCAACGCAGGATCCCCTGGTGCCAATGCAAAAGCCCAGTCTTGAGGGTCGCCGCGGAGCAAGGAAATCACAATCCCAACCTGCTGTGCAGAGTCTCCAGCAGAACGAGATTTCAGGGACAAAAATAGCTTACAATTATTTCTAAAATTCTGAAAGCTAGATCTATTCCCTGAGAAGAATTCCGGCAAAGGAATTCTCGGCTCAGATACCGGAGCATGAATAATAAAATCTTGCAAATTTTGTACTTTCGTGGTGAGATTATTCAAACCTGCAGTTACACTCTGAAGATCCATTATTAACAGGTGAACACAAAGCCATTCAAAGATTATAAGGAGAGAGAAAAAAAAGAAAGACTGCAGCATAGACAGACTGGCAAGTGATCCAATTAAGAGCACAGAGGAAAAAAAAAAAAAAAACTCTCAGCAGACTTCTTATTTCTCTCCTTTCTCAGCCAAGGATTTTAACCTTTTAGAGGGCCGGTCAAACTGTCATGATCTCCATGGCCAGAGAACTAGCATAAGCCTCTATAGGAACAAGCTCTTGGAAGATGTAACTGTACTGACCATGAACTAAACCTACCGCATCATCTAGAAGTAGCCAGGTAGCATGTCCTACTTTTTATAGAAAACCCTAACAAAACACATCCAGAAATTACTTTAGGACTCTGGCATTAACTCATAATACCAGAGTGGCAATTCCTGATCAACAAGAGCTTTCCAGACACAGTAACGAAACTGCAGCTGTGAACTGGAACCAAAATACAAAAACAAAACATGGACGAATGTCCAACTTATCTAGTAGATGTCTGGGAGCAGGAACAAGCACAGAGAGGCTTCTGATAACATTGTTGACCGGCAAGCATCTAACAGAGAAGCCAGGTTATATAGCGACACCCAGATCTAATCAGAACAGGTGAACAGGGAAGATGATGTCACAAGTTCAATTCCACCAGTAGCCACCGGGGGAGCCCAGAATCCAAATTCACAACAGAGTGCACTGATGCACAGCCACAGCCAGAGTACTATGCTGCTCCTTTGACTCAGACCACCACATTGCCCTCTCAGGGTACAGATCCACAATCAGACCCTGATGAGACTATGTTGCCCCGCCACGAACGCTATACCACCGACCGACACAGTGACACAGACGAAGTTGCACACGAGCTCGAAGAGGAGGTAATAGATGACCCAGTTATTGACCCCGATTGGCAGCCATTGGGGGAACAGGGTGCAGGCGGCAGTAGTTCAGAAGCGGAGGTGGAGGAGGGGCCGCAGCAGGCATCAACATCGCAACAGGTTCCATCTGCCGGGCCCGTATCTGGCCCAAAACGCGTGTCAAAGCCAAAACCTGTTGGAGGACAGCGTGGCCATCCGGTTAAAGCTCAGTCTGCAATCCCTGAAAAGGGATCCGAGTCTAGGAGGAGTGCAGTCTGGCATTTTTTTAAACAACATCCAACTGATCAGCGCAAAGTCATCTGTCAAAAATGTTCAACTAGCTTAAGCAGAGGTCAGAATCTGAAAAGTCTAAATACTAGTTGCATGCATAGACACTTAACCACCATGCATTTTCAAGCCTGGACTAACTACCAAACGTCCCTTAAGGTTGTAGCACCCTCGGCTAGTCAGCAACGCAACATCCCTTCCGTCACTGTAAGGCCACCATTTTCCGCACCACCGGCAGTATCTGTGCAGGTTTCTTTGCCAGCCAAAAGCAGTCAGGGTCAGGGAACCACCAGTTTTGTAGGAGGAAATATTGCATCTAGGGCACCGGCGGAAACAATACCGTCTCCAACCGTCTCTCAGTCTGCCATGTACACCGGCACACCCGAAAGTTCCACGATCTCCAGCTCTCCAGTCCAGCTCACCCTACATGAGACTCTGGTTAGAAAAAGGAAGTACTTATCCTCGCATCCGCGTACACAGGGTTTTAACGCCCACATAGCTAGACTAATCTCGTTAGAGATGATGCCCTACCGGTTAGTTGAAAGCGAAGCTTTCAAAGCCCTGATGGAGTACGCTGAACCACGATATGAGCTACCCAGTCGACACTTTTTTTCCAGAAAAGCCATCCCAGCCCTGCACCAGCATGTTAAACAGCGCATCGTCCATGCACTCAGGCAATCTGTGAGTACAAAGGTGCACCTGACTACAGATGCATGGACCAGTAGGCATGGCCAGGGACGTTATGTGTCCATCACGGCACACTGGGTGAATGTGGTGGATGCAGGGTCCACAGGCGACATCAATTTAGGGACAGTTGTGCCTAGCCCACGGTCTAGGAAACAGTTGGCTGTAGGCGTTCGCACCCCCTCCTCCTCCTCCTCCTCGTCCTCCTGCAGAAGCTACAGCTCTTCCACAGAACGCAGTCTGCCAACCACTCCATCGGCAGATGACACTGTTGCACACCAGTTGTCCCATTATGGGCCAGCTACTGCCAAGCGTCAGCAGGCTGTATTGGCTATGAAGTGTTTGGGCGACAACAGACACACCGCGGAAGTTCTGTCCGAGTTCTTGCAACAAGAAACGCAGTCGTGGCTGGGCACAGTAGATCTTGAGGCAGGCAAGGTAGTGAGTGATAACGGAAGGAATTTCATGGCTGCCATCTCCCTTTCCCAACTGAAACACATTCCTTGCCTGGCTCACACCTTAAACCTGGTGGTGCAGTGCTTATTGAAAACTTATCCTGGGTTCTCCGACCTGCTCCTCAAAGTGCGTGGACTTTGCTCACATATCCGACGTTCGCCTGTACACGCCAGCCGTATGCAGACCTATCAGCGGTCTTTGAACCTTCCCCAGCATCGCCTAATCATAGACGTTGCAACAAGGTGGAACTCAACACTGCACATGCTTCAGAGACTATGCGAACAGAGGCGTGCTGTTATTTATTTGTGGGAGGATACACGGGCAGGCAGTAGGATGGCAGACATGGAGTTGTCAGGTGTGCAGTGGTCTAAGATACAAGACATGTGTCAAGTCCTTCAGTGTTTTGAGGAATGCACACGGCTGGTTAGTGCAGACAACGCCGTAATAAGCATGAGCATCCCCCTAATGCGTCTGCTGATGCAAAGTTTGACGCACATAAAGGAGCAGGCGTCTGCACCAGAGGAAGAGGAAAGCCTTGATGACAGTCAGCCATTGTCTGGTCAGGGCAGTGTACAGGACGAGGTAGCGGGCGAAGAGGAGGTGGAGGACGAGGAGGATGATGGGGATGAGTATATTTTTAATGCCGAACCTTTCCCGGGGGCACAGGAAATTGGTTGCGTGTCACGGCCGGGTTCTGGTTTTTTGAGGGACACAAGTGACGTAGATTTGCCTGCAACTGCCCCTCAACCAATCACAACCGGAGATTTGACAACTGGAACTTTGGCCCACATGGCGGATTATGCCTTACGTATCCTAAAAAGGGACACACGCATTACGAAAATGATGAACGATGACGATTACTGGTTGGCCTGCCTCCTTGATCCACGCTATAAAGGCAAATTGCAAAATATTATGCCACATGAGAACTTGGAACTAATATTAGCAACCAAACAATCAACTCTTGTTGACCGTTTGCTTCAGGCATTCCCAGCACACAGCGCACGTGATCGTTCTCACACGAGCTCCAGGGGGCAGCAGACTAGGAGTGTTAGGGGTGCACACATCAGAAGTGGCGTTGGACAGAGGGGTTTTCTGACCAGGTTGTGGAGTGATTTTGCTATGACCGCAGACAGGACAGGTACTGCTGCATCAATTGAAAGTGACAGGAGACAACATTTGTCCAGTATGGTTACTAACTATTTTTCATCCCTTATCGATGTTCTCCCTCAACCGTCATTCCCATTTGATTACTGGGCCTCCAAATTAGACACCTGGCCAGAATTGGCAGAATATGCATTGCAGGAGCTTGCTTGCCCGGCAGCAAGTGTCCTATCAGAAAGAGTATTCAGTGCTGCAGGTTCAATATTAACCGAAAAAAGGACTCGTCTGGCTACCCAAAATGTTGACGATCTAACATTCATTAAAATGAACCACAACTGGATTTCGAAATCTTTTGCCCCACCTTGCCCGGCCGACACCTAGCTTTCCTATGAAAAGCTCTTGCCTGTGAATTACTTTTCTAATGTCTAATTTGCTGCAGCTGATTGTACAGCATACGACATGTTTACACCTCCCTAAATGGCAAAACTCCCCACACGGGGCCGTGGTATCGCGACTTGGCGCAAGCACCCGTGAGACTGCTGTTTGTCTGAAGAGGTGGGTGTGCTCGCTTTTGGTTGACGGCATTGCTACTGGGTCCCTCATAGTACAATGTAGTGTCTCTGGCGGTGGTGGTGCGCACCCAACGTCAGACACACCGTTGTAACATGAGGGGCCCTGGGGCGGTCCCGCCGGCCTCAAGAGAGTTCCCCCCTACCCCAGCTCAAAATGTGCTCTACCACGTGCAAAATTATGTCGCACAGCTCCACCAATCTTTAGTCTATTCGCTGACATCATTCAATGTCTGGCACTGACAATACAAATTTGTAGACATCTATGATGCAACTTAAAGTAGTCTGTGTCTGTGTCCTATATTGGCACCATTAAATAGTTACTGCCAAATTACAATGTCAGAAACTCAGTAGATGAGCCCACCCCTGTACCTAAGTATGCCACCTTTTTTTTTGTTTTGGTTGTTTTGCGAGACATTAACATCTATTTATATTTTGGGAGTACTGGGACAGACACTCCTTGCACTACTCCTCCACTCACCACCAAGCTGCCTGTGTATCCATGTAACCGCTGTAAAGCTGCCATGAGCCTATTGTTTGTTATTTTAGGCCTTTGATAGCCTGTCTGCGGTCCCTACTTTAAATACTCCTCCACTCACCACCAAGCTGCCTGCCCGTGTATCCATGTAACCGCTGTAAAACTGCCATGAGCCTATTGTTTGTTATTTTAGGCCTTTGATAGCCTGTCTGCGGTCCCTACTTTAAATACTCCTCCACTCACCACCAAGCTGCCTGTGTATCCATGTAACCGCTGTAAAACTGCCATGAGCCTATTGTTTGTTATTTTAGGCCTTTGATAGCCTGTCTGCGGTCCCTACTTTAAATACTCCTCCACTCACCACCAAGCTGCCTGCCCGTGTATCCATGTAACCGCTGTAAAACTGCCATGAGCCTATTGTTTGTTATTTTAGGCCTTTGATAGCCTGTCTGCGGTCCCTACTTTAAATACTCCTCCACTCACCACCAAGCTGCCTGCCCGTGTATCCATGTAACCGCTGTAAAACTGCCATGAGCCTATTGTTTGTTATTTTAGGCCTTTGATAGCCTGTCTGCGGTCCCTACTTTAAATACTCCTCCACTCACCACCAAGCTGCCTGCCCGTGTATCCATGTAACCGCTGTAAAACTGCCATGAGCCTATTGTTTGTTATTTTAGGCCTTTGATAGCCTGTCTGCGGTCCCTACTTTAAATACTCCTCCACTCACCACCAAGCTGCCTGCCCGTGTATCCATGTAACCGCTGTAAAACTGCCATGAGCCTATTGTTTGTTATTTTAGGCCTTTGATAGCCTGTCTGCGGTCCCTACTTTAAATACTCCTCCACTCACCACCAAGCTGCCTGCCCGTGTATCCATGTAACCGCTGTAAAACTGCCATGAGCCTATTGTTTGTTATTTTAGGCCTTTGATAGCCTGTCTGCGGTCCCTACTTTAAATACTCCTCCACTCACCACCAAGCTGCCTGCCCGTGTATCCATGTAACCGCTGTAAAACTGCCATGAGCCTATTGTTTGTTATTTTAGGCCTTCGAAGCCTGTCTGCGGTCCCTCCTTCCACTAGGCCTCAACTGACCAGACCACTGCTGCCCGTGTACCCCTGGAACCAATTTTAAAGTGCCTACAGCCAGCCAATTTTATTGTGTTAGGCCTTCGAAGCCTGTCTGCGGTCCCTCCTTCCAATAGGCCTACACTGACAAAGGTACACCTGACAACAGACACATGGACCTGTAGGCATGGCCACGGAAGGTTACGTGTCCTTTGTGGCTCAATGGGTTAATGTATTGGATGCATGGTCCACACAGGGGACAGCCTGCTAAGTCTGTATGCAGTCCCTAATTCAAGTTGTCCTCAACTGAATAAAGCTGAGCTTCTACCTTCTGGCTCTCATTAAGTGTTTTTTAAAAAACAAAATGGTGGTTAGGGCCTACTAACGGCTTCTGCCCCTCCCTGGTGTTGCCCTCAACTGAATAAAGCTGAGCTTCTACCTTCCGGCTCTGATTAACTGCTGTTTTTAAACACATTGCTGGTTCCGGCCTACTAACGGTGTCTGCCCCTGCCTGGTGTTGCCCTCAACTGAATAAAGCTGAGCTTCAACCTTCTGGCTCTGATTAACTGCTGTTTTTAAACACATTGCTGGTTCCGGCCTACTAACGGTGTCTGCCCCTCCCTGGTGTTGCCCTCAACTGAATAAAGCTGAGCTTCTACCTTCCGGCTCTGATTAACTGCTGTTTTTAAACACATTGCTGGTTCCGGCCTACTAACGGTGTCTGCCCCTGCCTGGTGTTGCCCTCAACTGAATAAAGCTGAGCTTCAACCTTCTGGCTCTGATTAACTGCTGTTTTTAAACACATTGCTGGTTCCGGCCTACTAACGGTGTCTGCCCCTCCCTGGTGTTGCCCTCAACTGAATAAAGCTGAGCTTCTACCTTCCGGCTCTGATTAACTGCTGTTTTTAAACACATTGCTGGTTCCGGCCTACTAACGGTGTCTGCCCCTGCCTGGTGTTGCCCTCAACTGAATAAAGCTGAGCTTCAACCTTCTGGCTCTCATTAAGTGTTTTTTAAAAAACAAAATGGTGGTTAGGGCCTACTAACGGCTTCTGCCCCTCCCTGGTGTTGCCCTCAACTGAATAAAGCTGAGCTTCTACCTTCCGGCTCTGATTAACTGCTGTTTTTAAACACATTGCTGGTTCCGGCCTACTAACGGTGTCTGCCCCTGCCTGGTGTTGCCCTCAACTGAATAAAGCTGAGCTTCAACCTTCTGGCTCTGATTAACTGCTGTTTTTAAACACATTGCTGGTTCCGGCCTACTAACGGTGTCTGCCCCTCCCTGGTGTTGCCCTCAACTGAATAAAGCTGAGCTTCTACCTTCCGGCTCTGATTAACTGCTGTTTTTAAACACATTGCTGGTTCCGGCCTACTAACGGTGTCTGCCCCTGCCTGGTGTTGCCCTCAACTGAATAAAGCTGAGCTTCAACCTTCTGGCTCTCATTAAGTGTTTTTTAAAAAACAAAATGGTGGTTCCGGCCTACTAACGGTGTCTGCCCCTGCCTGGTGTTGCCCTCAACTGAATAAAGCTGAGCTTCAACCTTCTGGCTCTCATTAAGTGTTTTTTAAAAAACAAAATGGTGTTTAGGGCCTACTAACGGTGTCTGCCCCTCCCTGGTGTTGCCCTCAAATGAATAAAGCTGAGCTTCAACCTTCTGGCTCTCATTAAGTGTTTTTTAAAAAACAAAATGGTGGTTAGGGCCTACTAACGGTGTCTGCCCCTCCCTGGTGTTGTCCTCAACTGAACAAAGCTGAGCTTCCACATTCTGGCTTTCGGCCTATACTATCAGATATTAAACTGCATTTGGCCTACTAGTGTGGTTAGGCCCTTGAAACAGTGTCTGCTGCTCTTGGGTTTGCTACTCCACTGAACAAAGCAATGCCGCCTGTTTAGTCCTGTTACCAATTTTGATCTGCATTTAGCCTACTTTATTCTTTGGCCCTATATCTGTTTCCTCATCATCCTGCCCATTGCCCAGCCACTGCTAGATGAGTCTGCTGGTACATTGACCTAGACCACTACATTCCCCTTGTACTCTACACAGCCAGAATCTGACCCTGCTGAAAGTAAGGTTCCCCTTCCCGCATATTATACCACCTTACACAGGGACAAAGAGGAAGGTGCAGATGAAAGTGCAGGTTCCTTCATCAGGTGGGGGGGCATACTCGTTGGCGACGTCACTGGCACAGGGCCACTCAGAGTACGCAAAAGTGTCGCTGCTGGTGGGAGGCGCCCCCGCCATGCAAACACACCGCCGTACTTTGAGGGGCCCTGTGCCAGTGCCAATGCGAACGAGTGGGCCCCCCCTGCTTGCTCAGGATCACAGCACTTGCAACGTTGAAATACTTACCTCTCCCTGCTCCACCGCCATGACGTAGTCCATGTTTCCTGGGCCCACTAAAACCTTGAACCAGCCCTACCCCCACAACTTTTGCCAAATGACCCCCAATTTCCAGTGCCCAACTATTATTATAAAGTTAATTAAGATTGACAAGCTTCAGAAAACAAGAATGGATGTTTTTGGCAGTAAAATGTGCACTGTAGGTGTTTTCCTGGCCTCCACTCACTGCCGGCTATGCTTCCCCATTGACTTGCATTGGGTTTCGTGTTTCGGTCGATCCCCGACTTTTAGCGATAATCGGCCGACTTCACTCGACTCGACTCTGGACTAAATCGGGTTTCACAAAACCAGACTCGATCTTAAAAAAATGAAAGTCGCTCAACCCTAGTAACAAGAACTGCTTGAAACTGTATGTTTGAAGAAATGAATCCTTTGAAAAATGTATAATTTTTTATCTTCCTATTCCACGGTAATGTAACAAGAACCGCTTTAAACTGTATGGATGACTAATTGAATCCATAGCACATTTTTTGAAGGTTTTTTTAGCTTTATATACCACCGTAAGGTAAAAATAATCGCATTAAACTGTATGGATGAATAATTAAGTGCATAAAAAAATGTTGAAGTGTTTTTGGGAGTTTTACATTCCACAGTAATGTAACAAGGACTGTGTTAAACTGTATGGATGAATCCCTAAAAAATTTTGGAAATTTTGGGGGAGTTTTATGTACCACCAAAATGTAACAAGAATCGCTTTAAACTATATGGATGACTAATTAAATCCATAACAAATTTTGGAACTTTTTTAGTGGTATGCACTACTGAAATGTAATATAAAGCATGTAATACCATATTGATGAGTCAATGAATCCAGACAAAGTTTTAACACTTTTTTGGAGTGTTATATATCACCAAAATGTAACAGAAAGCAATAATAAAAAAAAAATAAAAAAAATAATACTCTATTGATGACTGATTAAATCTAAAATTTTCAACACTTTTTTTGAGTGCTATATACCATATACATAATATATGAGGTATTGGTTGATATTTTGGCCATGATATGCAAGATCGCAACCTGAGTTAAGGGTCTTCACACTTGGGAGTCGAAACACTAAACTTAATAGCAAAGCCACAAAAAGAGGACTAAAAATGCTCCAAAAATTCATGAATTAATATAGCAAAAAAGGGGCAGCAGTATTTATCTGCCCAGGTCTCAGAAATAATGCACTCTCATGCAAACCCATGTAGTAAAGATCGCGGCAACACAGATGCAGAACACTGATGTGACAACTACAGACAACCTACCAATTGATGGAGGGGGCGATTGCTTAGTATTAGATTGCACAAAAGCGGCTTGTTTAGGGCACTTTTCACAGACAGGTAATATACAGTGTCAAGTATACAGCCTATTAGTGACGACCATACTATTAGGTAAGGCGGGCTGCCCAGCAATATGAGAGCAAATACCCTAGTTTAAAAAGCCAAAAATTCTGGGCTTGGCTGTACCTTGAAAAGTGCATTAGTTCTGAGACCTGGGCAGGTAAACACTGCTGGCCCTTTTTTGCTGTATTAATAAGTTTTAGTATACCACCTTAATGTCACAGAAAGTACCTAATACTCTATGGATGACTAATTGAATCCAGACAAATGTTTCAAGGCTTATTTAGAGTGTTATATACCACCCTAATGTCACAGAAAGTATGTAAGCCTCTATGGATGACCAATTGAATCCATATGCATTTTTCAACGCTTTTTTGGAGTGTTATATACCACCTTAATGTCAAAGAAAACACACCGCTATTTGGATGACTAGTTGAATCCAGACAAATTTTTCAATGTTTTTCTGGAGTGTTATATACTGCTCTAATGTCACAGAATGCACCTAATACTCTATGGATAACTAATTGAATCCAGGTAAATTTTTCAATGCTTTTTTGGATTGTTATATACCACCTTAATGTCACAGAATGCACCTAATACTCTATGTATGACCAATTGAATCCAGACAAATTTTTCAATGCTTTTTTGGGGTGTTATATACCACCGAAATGTAAAAGAAAGCACCTAATACTCTACGGATGACTCTTTCAATCCAGACAAATTTTTTCACCTTTTTTTGAGTGTTATTTACCACCCTGTCACAGATAGCACCTAATACACTATTGATGACTAGTTGAATCCAAGCAATGCTTTTTTGGAGTGTTATATACCACGAAAATGTGCCACAGAGCATGTAATACTTTAATGATGAGTAATTGAATCCAAAAACATTTTTCAATACTTTTTTGAAGTCTTATATAATACAGAAATGCACCACAAATCACATAATACTGTATGGATGAGTAATTGAATCCAGAAAAAAATGTTAATGCTTTTTTGGAGTGTTATATACCACTGAAATGTACCATAGAGCACATAATACTCCATGGGTGAGTTATCGCATAAAGAAAAAAATGTCAGTGCTTTTTTGGAGCACAAAAATGTACCATAAGCAACAGCACCAGTATCAACATTGGAGGACTCTGATTCATTCAACTGTGTACACACAGCCCTGGGCAAAAGCACTCTCTCCTCCCTCTTATAAGAACTGTCCCTGAACTATGTGATGGCATCAGTGTGCCAATCCTGGGGGCTCCTGTTCTTTTACAACCCATGATGATGTCATATGGCCAGCCAATCACAGTAATGCCTCTAACAAGATGGCTACAGCGTTACAGTGTTTCGCAGGCAATCCCTACATGCTTATTGGTGCCAAACATACGAAGTGGGAATTCGAGTTTAAAATTTGAGCACTAGCTAATACTCACCGAGTAACGAGCACATCTGTGTGCCAGGACACTCGAATGATATCCGAGTATCACTGAGCATGTTCTCTTATCTGTAAAAATCAGCTAAAAAAAGTTGTATGAAATATAAAATATAATAGTGAAAATAAAAGAAGAAATAGAACGTTTAGGAAGAAAAAAAGGAGGGAGAAAAAAGAACATAAGAAGTGTGGAAAAGAGAGAAAAGGAGTAGAGAAGGAAAAAGACTGAATTAAAGAAAAGAGGTAAAGAGTAGTGTTGAGCGATACCATCCGATACTTGAAAGTATCGGTATCGGATAGTATCGGCCGATACCCGAAAAGTATCGGATATCGCCGATACCGATACCCGATACCAATACAGGTCAATGGGACACCAAGTATCGGAAGGTATCCTGTATGGTTCCCAGGGTCTGAAGGAGAGGAAACTCTCCTTCAGGCCCTGGGATCCATATTAATGTGTAAAATAAAGAATAAAAAATATTGATATACTCACCTCTCCGACGCAGCCTGGACCTTACCGATATAACCGGCAGCTTCCGTTCCTAAGAATGAGCGCTTGAAAGACCTTAGATGACGTCGCGGCTTGTGATTGGTCGCGTGAGCAGTCACGTGACCGACACGCGACCAATCACAAGCCGCGACGTCATCTAAGGTCTTTCAAGCGCTCATTCTTAGGAACGGAAGTGTTGTGAATTAGACTTTTTTGGCTCCCTCTTGTGGTCACTAGTGATATGACTCTGGGATTGTCTTTCCTCAGTTTGGCACCCACCTGGGTCGTTAGTCCAGGGGTGTTGCTATATAAACTTCCTGGATTTTCAGTCCAGTGCCTGGCATCGTTGTAATCAGTTCCTTTCTGTTTGCTCCTGTCTGCTGGTCCTGGATCTTGCAAAATTAAGCTAAGTCCTGCTTCCTTGTTTTTTGGCTATTTGCATTGCTATTATTTTTTGTCCAGCTTGTACTAAATGTGATTCCTGATTCTGCTGGAAGCTCTAGGGGGCTGGTGTTCTCCCCCCGGGCCGTTAGACGGTTCGGGGGTTCTTGAATATCCAGCGTGGAAATTTTGATAGGGTTTTTGCTGACCGTATAAGTCATCTTACTATATTCTGCTATTAGTCAGTGGGCCTCTCTTTGCTAAATATCTAGTTCATTCTTACGTTTGTCTTTTCTCCTTACCTCATCGTTATTATTTGTTGGGGGCTTGTATCCAACTTTTGGGGTCTTTTCTCTGGAGGCAAGAAAGGTCTATCTTTTCCCTTCTAGGGTTAGTTAGTTCTCCGGCTGGCGCGAGACGTCTAGAACCAACGTAGGCACGTTCCCCGGCTGCTGCTATTTGTGGTGCTAGGATTAGATATATGGTCAGCCCAGTTACCACTGCCCTATGAGCTGGTTTTTTGTGTTTGCAAACTTGGTATGTATTTTTGAGACCCTCTGCCATTGGGGTCATAACAGTATGCCAGGCCAAGGTTGAATGTTTAATGCATTGCAGAAGTGGGATTACAAGAAAGGAAAGTCTGAGTTTTTTTTTTTTTTTTTTTTTTTCTTTCCTCTCTTTTTTCCTCCCCTTTACCTCTGAGTGGCTTGTGCTTGCTGCAGACATGAATGTCCAGACTTTGATTACAAGTGTGGATCAGCTTGCTGCTCGTGTGCAGCGTGTACAAGATTTTGATTTTGTTACCAGTAGTCCAATGTCTGAACCTAAAATACCTATTCCTGAGCTGTTCTCTGGAGACCGATTTAAGTTTAGGAATTTCAGGAATAATTATAAATTGTTTCTATCTCTGAGACCCCGTTCATCTGGAGATTCAGCTCAGCAAGTAAAAATTGTTATCTCTTTCTTACGGGGCGACCCTCAGGATTGGGCCTTCTCGCTAGCGCCAGGAGATCCGGCATTGGCAAATGTTGATGCGTTTTTTCTGGCGCTCGGATTGCTTTACGAGGAACCCAATCTTGAAATTCAGGCAGAAAAAGCCTTGTTGGCTATTTCTCAGGGGCAGGATGAAGCTGAAGTGTATTGCCAAAAATTTCGGAAATGGTCCGTGCTTACTCATTGGAATGTGTGTGCTCTGGCCGCAAATTTCAGAAATGGCCTTTCTGAAGCCATTAAGAATGTGATGGTGGGTTTCTCCATTCCTACAGGTCTGAATGATTCCATGGCGCTGGCTATTCAAATTGACCGGCGTTTGCGGGAGTGCAAAGCCGCGAATCCTCTGGTGGTGTTGTCTGAACAAACACCTGATTTAATGCAATGTGGTAGAATTCAGACTAGAAATGAACGGAAAAATCATAGACGTCAGAATGGGTTGTGTTTTTACTGTGGTGATTCTACACATGTTATATCAGCATGCTCTAAACGCCTAACTAGGGTTGTTAGTCCTGTCGCCATTGGTAATTTGCAACCTAAATTTATTTTGTCTGTGACTTTAATTTGCTCATTGTCTTCCTACCCTGTTATGGCGTTTGTGGATTCAGGTGCTGCCCTGAGTCTTATGGATCTGTCGTTTGCCAAGCGCTGTGGTTTTGTTCTTGAGCCATTGGTAAATCCTATCCCTCTTAGAGGTATTGATGCTGCGCCATTGGCGGAAAATAAACCGCAGTTTTGGACACAGGTAACCATGTGCATGACTCCTGAACATCGGGAGGTGATTCGTTTTCTTGTTCTGCATAAAATGCATGATTTGGTCGTTTTGGGTCTGCCATGGTTACAGACCCATAATCCAGTCTTGGATTGGAAGGCAATGTCTGTGTCAAGTTGGGGCTGTCAGGGAATTCATGGTGACTCCCCGCCGGTGTCTATTGCTTCCTCTACTCCTTCGGAAGTTCCTGAGTATTTGTCTGATTATCAGGATGTATTCAGCGAGTCCAGGTCCAGTGCTCTGCCTCCTCATAGGGACTGTGACTGCGCTATAGATTTGATTCCAGGTAGTAAATTTCCTAAGGGAAGATTATTTAATCTGTCTGTACCTGAGCATACCGCAATGCGTTCGTATATCAAGGAATCTCTGGAGAAGGGGCATATCCGTCCATCCTCTTCCCCTCTTGGTGCGGGATTCATTTTTGTGGCCAAGAAGGACGGATCTTTGAGACCTTGTATTATCTATCGGCTTCTGAATAAAATCACTGTTAAATTTCAGTATCCTTTGCCTCTGTTGTCGGACTTGTTTGCCCGGATTAAAGGTGCCAAGTGGTTCACCAAGATAGATCTTCGTGGTGCGTACAACCTTGTGCGCATTAAGCAAGGAGATGAATGGAAAACTGCATTTAATACGCCCGAAGGTCATTTTGAGTACTTGGTGATGCCTTTCGGGCTCTCTAATGCTCCTTCAGTGTTTCAGTCCTTTATGCATGATATTTTCCGGAAGTATCTGGATAAATTTATGATTGTTTATCTGGATGATATTCTGTTTTTTTCTGATGATTGGGACTCGCATGTAGAGCAGATCAGGATGGTGTTTCAGGTTTTGCGTGAGAATGCTTTGTTTGTTAAGGGCTCAAAGTGTCTCTGTGGAGTACAGAAGGTTCCCTTTTTGGGTTTTATTTTTTCCCCTTCTGCGGTGGAGATGGACCCAGTCAAGGTCCGAGCTATTCATGATTGGACTCAACCCACGTCAGTTAAGAGTCTTCAGAAGTTCTTGGGTTTTGCTAACTTCTACCGTCGTTTTATCGCTAATTTTTCTAGCGTTGTTAAACCTTTGACGGATATGACCAAGAAAGGTTCTGATGTTGCTAACTGGGCTCCTGCAGCCGTGGAAGCTTTTCAAGAGTTGAAGCGCCGGTTTACTTCAGCGCCTGTTTTGTGCCAGCCTGATGTCTCACTTCCCTTTCAGGTTGAAGTGGATGCTTCTGAGATTGGGGCAGGGGCCGTTTTGTCGCAGAGAGGCCCTGGTTGCTCTGTAATGAGACCATGTGCTTTCTTCTCTAGGAAGTTTTCGCCTGCTGAGCGGAATTATGATGTTGGCAATCGGGAGTTGCTGGCCATGAAGTGGGCATTTGAGGAGTGGCGTCATTGGCTCGAGGGTGCTAAGCATCGTGTGGTGGTCTTGACTGATCACAAGAATCTGATGTATCTCGAGTCTGCTAAACGCCTGAATCCTAGACAGGCCCGTTGGTTATTGTTTTTCTCCCGTTTTGACTTTGTGGTCTCGTATTTACCAGGTTCAAAGAATGTGAAGGCTGATGCTCTTTCAAGGAGCTTTGTGCCTGACTTTCCTGGAGTCGCAGAACCAGTTGGTATTCTTAAAGAGGGAGTAATTTTGTCAGCCATTTCTCTGGATTTGCGACGTGTGTTGCAGAGATTTCAGGCTGGTAGACCTGACTCTTGTCCACCTGACAGACTGTTTGTTCCTGATAAGTGGACCAGCAGAGTCATTTCCGAGGTTCATTCCTCGGTGTTGGCAGGGCATCCGGGAATTTTTGGCACCAGAGATCTGGTGGCTAGGTCCTTTTGGTGGCCTTCCTTGTCACGGGATGTGCGGTCATTTGTGCAGTCCTGTGGGACTTGTGCTCGGGCTAATCCTTGCTGTTCTCGTGCCAGCGGCTTGCTCTTGCCCTTGCCTGTCCCGAAGAGGCCTTGGACACACATTTCCATGGATTTCATTTCAGATCTTCCCGTGTCTCAAGGTATGTCTGTCATCTGGGTGGTATGTGATTGCTTTTCCAAGATGGTCCATTTGGTATCTTTGCCTAAACTGCCTTCCTCTTCCGATCTGGTTCCCTTGTTCTTTCAGAATGTGGTTCGTTTACACGGCATTCCTGAGAATATCGTGTCTGACAGAGGATCCCAGTTTGTTTCCAGGTTCTGGCGATCCTTTTGTGCTAAGATGGGCATTGATTTGTCGTTTTCGTCTGCCTTTCATCCTCAAACTAATGGACAAACGGAGCGAACTAATCAGACTCTGGAGGCTTATTTGAGGTGTTTTGTTTCTGCAGATCAGGATGATTGGGTGACCTTCTTGCCGTTGGCTGAGTTTGCCCTTAATAATCGGGCTAGTTCCGCTACCTTGGTTTCGCCTTATTTTTGCAACTCTGGTTTCCATCCTCGTTTTTCCTCGGGACATGTGGAGCCTTCTGACTGTCCTGGGGTAGATTCCGTGGTGGATAGGTTGCAGCAGATCTGGAATCATGTGGTGGACAACTTGAAGTTGTCACAGGAGAAGGCTCAGCGTTTTTCCAACTGCCGCCGCGGTGTGGGTCCCCGACTTCTTGTTGGGGATTTGGTATGGCTGTCTTCTCGAGTTGTTCCTATGAAGGTCTCCTCTCCTAAATTTAAGCCTCGCTTCATTGGTCCTTACAAGATATTGGAAATCCTTAATCCTGTGTCCTTTCACTTGGATCTTCCGGTGTCGTTTGCCATTCACAACGTGTTCCATAGATCTTTGTTGCGGCGGTACGTTGTACCTGTGGTTCCTTCTGTTGAGCCTCCTGCTCCGGTGTTGGTTGAGGGCGAGTTGGAGTACGTGGTGGAGAAGATCTTGGATTCTCGTCTCTCCAGGCAGAGGCTTCAGTATCTGGTCAAGTGGAAGGGCTATGGTCAGGAGGATAATTCCTGGGTGGTTGCCTCTGATGTGCATGCAGCCGATTTAGTTCGTGCCTTTCACGCTGCTCATCCTGATCGCCCTGGTGGTCTTGGTGAGGGTTCGGTGACCCCTCCTTAAAGGGGGGTACTGTTGTGAATTAGACTTTTTTGGCTCCCTCTTGTGGTCACTAGTGATATGACTCTGGGATTGTCTTTCCTCAGTTTGGCACCCACCTGGGTTGTTAGTCCAGGGGTGTTGCTATATAAACTTCCTGGATTTTCAGTCCAGTGCCTGGCATCGTTGTAATCAGTTCCTTTCTGTTTGCTCCTGTCTGCTGGTCCTGGATCTTGCAAAATTAAGCTAAGTCCTGCTTCCTTGTTTTTTGGTTATTTGCATTGCTATTATTTTTTGTCCAGCTTGTACTAAATGTGATTCCTGATTCTGCTGGAAGCTCTAGGGGGCTGGTGTTCTCCCCCCGGGCCGTTAGACGGTTCGGGGGTTCTTGAATATCCAGCGTGGAAATTTTGATAGGGTTTTTGCTGACCGTATAAGTCATCTTACTATATTCTGCTATTAGTCAGTGGGCCTCTCTTTGCTAAATATCTAGTTCATTCTTACGTTTGTCTTTTCTCCTTACCTCATCGTTATTATTTGTTGGGGGCTTGTATCCAACTTTTGGGGTCTTTTCTCTGGAGGCAAGAAAGGTCTATCTTTTCCCTTCTAGGGTTAGTTAGTTCTCCAGCTGGCGCGAGACGTCTAGAACCAACGTAGGCACGTTCCCCGGCTGCTGCTATTTGTGGTGCTAGGATTAGATATATGGTCAGCCCAGTTACCACTGCCCTATGAGCTGTTTTTTTGTGTTTGCAGACTTGGTATGTATTTTTGAGACCCTCTGCCATTGGGGTCATAACACGGAAGCTGCCGGTTACATCGGTAAGGTCCAGGCTGCGTCGGAGAGGTGAGTATATCAATATTTTTTATTTTTATTCTTTATTTTACACATTAATATCGATCCCGATACCGATTCCCGATATCACAAAAGTATCGGATCTCGGTATCGGAATTCCGATACAGCAAATATCGGCCGATACCCGATACTTGCGGTATCGGAATGCTCAACACTAGTAAAGAGGATTAAATAGTGAAAAGATGAGAAGACAGGAAAGGAGAGAAGAGGAGAGATGGGGAGTAACGAGGAGAATACAGGAGAGAATAATAATGAAGACAAGAGAAAAGGAATCTAGTGAAATGAAGAAAGAGCAAAATGAGGCCTGGAGCAAAAAGGAAGAGAAAAGTAGAGAATGAAAAAGAGGAGAAAATGCAGGAGGGTGAAGGGAGGGTTAAGAAGAGAAGAGAGTAAGTCAGGAGTAGATATGACCAAAGAGGAGGAAAGGAGAAAATGTGAGGGTTTAAAGGGGGAGCGGAAGGAAGGAAAGGAGAAAAGTAAGTTTACCATAAGTTGAGAGTAAAGAAAGGAGGTACTTGATAGTGGAAATAGACAGAGCAAAGAGGAAGGGAAGTAAGAAAAGAGAGAAAAGAGAAGACTACACTAGAGGTTAGAAAAGAACATAAAAAAGGGGAAAAAGGGAGAAGAGACGGGGAGTTGGGGATGATGAGGGAAGATGACAGGAGGAGAAGAAAGAAAATGTCAAGAAAACCAATGATAAGTAGTGTTGAGCATTCCGATGCTGCAAGTATCGGGTATCGGCCGATACTTGCTGTATCGGAATTTCCGATACCGAGATCCGATATTTTTGTGATATCGGGTATCGGTATCGAAACAACATTAATGTAAAAATGTGTAAAAGAAAGAATTAAAATAAAAAATATCGCTATACTCACCTGTCCGACGCAGCCTGGACCTCAGCGAAGGAACCGGCAGCGTTGTTTGTTTAAAATTCGCGCTTTTACTTGGTTACGTGAATTCCCGGCTTGTGATTGGTCAGGGCGGCCATGTTGCCGGGACGCGGACCAATCACAGCAAGCCGTGACGAAATTACGTCACGGCTTGCTGTGATTGGTCCGCGTCCCGGCAACATGGCCGCCATTAACCAATCACAAGCCGTGACGTCACGGGAGGCTGGACTTGCGCGTTTTTTTAAAAAGCGCGCGTGTCCAGCCTCCCGTGACGTCACGGCTTGTGATTGGTTAATGGCGGCCATGTTGCCGGGACGCGGACCAATCACAGCAAGCCGTGACGTAATTTCGGCACGGCTTGCTGTGATTGGTCCGCGTCCCGGCAACATAGCCGCCCTGACCAATCACAAGCCGGGAATTCACGTAACCAAGTAAAAGCGCGAATTTTAAACAAACAACGCTGCCGGTTCCCTCGCTGAGGTCCCGGCTGCGTCGGACAGGTGAGTATAGCGATATTTTTTATTTTAATTCTTTCTTTTACACATTTATATGGATCCCAGGGCCTGAAGGAGAGTTTCCTCTCCTTCAGACCCTGGGAACCATCAGGAATACCGTCCGATACTTGAGTCCCATTGACTTGTATTGGTATCGGGTATCGGTATCGGATTGGATCCGATACTTTGCCGGTATCGGCCGATACTTTCCGATACCGATACTTTCAAGTATCGGACGGTATCGCTCAACACTAATGATAAGTGAAAAAGCCTAAAAGTGAACAAGACAGAAAGGAAGGGAAATGGGAGAGAGAAGAGGAAACAACACATCAGGAAAAGAGAATAGAAAGGGAAAAGGAAGATGGAAGGAGAAAAGGAAAATGAATGGGAGAAGAAAATGGAAAAAAAAACAGTGGAAGTTTAGTGAAGAAAGGAAGGGTATGGGAAAAAAGCAGAGAAGGCAGGAGAGGAAAGGAGAAAAAAGGAAATGATCTCAAGGCCGTGGTCTAACCTTGTGTTATTTCTGTGGTATTTTGTTAGAAAGCTACACATGTAAAGTCTCCTGTTTCTACAATGTCCATGTTAATGTCTGACTTTCACGGCTCGAAGAACAAAGCCTCTGTCCAAAATCTAATCTGTTAAGTGTTCAAGGTTTCGTAACTCCAAATTGTTTTTTTGGCCGTGTGACAAATCCAATTTAAGAGTAAATAAGAGAATTTGTCCAAAAAGCTGCAGGCAACCTGATACATAATGCTGAATACAATCTACATGTTGTTTAATAAGTGCTCGAAATTTACCTATTACAAGACACTGAGAACTAAACATAGACTGTACGCTGCCGAAATACACTTATTCTTAACGCTTACAAAGAAGCATGCTGATTTAATGGACAGGCTCTATATAAACACTTTAAGAACTACTTAAGGGTTTTTTGAGATGGTAAATATACAATTTTACCAATTCAGAAATCAATGTTTCCTAAATTCTGCATATCGACAGCACTAAAAAGGATGCCGAAATGTAGCTGACCGCTAATATACCTAGCATAACGCTTGAATTTATGCAAAAGTAGATGAACAATGTAATTCTGCAATCAATATTTTTAAAAATACAGCTTTGTACAATATATCTACACCAAAACTGTTCTAATGTTCAATAATATAACTACTATAATACTGCCTCCATATACAAGAATATAACTATTATAATACTGCTCCAATTTACAAGAATATAACTACTATAATACTGCCCCTATGTACAAGAAAATAACTACTATAATACTGCTCCTATGTACAAGAATGTAACTTCTATGATACTGCTCCTATGTACAAGAATATATCTACTATAATACTTCTCCTATGTACAAGAATATAACTACTATAATACTTCTCCTATGTACAAGAATATAACTACTATAATACTGCCCCTATGAACAAAAATATAACTACTATAATACTGCCCCCTATGTACAAGAATATAACTACTATAATACTGTCCCCTATATACAAGAATATAACTACTATAATAATGTCCCTCATATACAAGAATATAACTACTATAATACTGCTCCCTATGTACAAGAATATTACTACTATAATACTGCTCCCTATGTACAAGAATATAATTACTATAATACTGCCCCTATGTACAAGAATATAACTACAATAATACTGCCCCTATGTACAAGAATATAATTACTATAATACTGCCCCTATGTACAAGAATATAGCTACTATAATACTGCCCCCTATGTACAAGAATATATCTACTATAATACTGCTCCTATGTACAAGAATATAATTACTATAATACTGCCCCTATGTACAAGAATATAATTACTAAAATACTGCCCCTATGTACAAGAATATAATTACTATAATACTGCCCCTATGTACAAGAATATAACTACTATAATACTTCTCCTATGTACAAGACTATAACTACTATAATACTGCCCCTATGTACAAGAATATAACTACTATAATACTGCCCCTATGTACAAGAATATAACTACTATAATACTGCTCCTATGTACAAGAATATAACTACTATAATACTGTCCCCTATATACAAAATATAACTACTATAATACTACTCCCTATGTGCAAGAATATAATTACTATAATACTGCCCCTATGTACAAGAATATAACTACTCTAATACTGCCCCTATGTACAAGAATATAACTACTATAATACTGCTCCTATGTACAAGAATATAACTACTCTAATACTGCCCCTATGTACAAGAATATAACTACTATAATACTGCTCCTATGTACAAGAATATAACTACTATAATACTGCTCCTATGTACAAGAATGTAACTACTATGATACTGCTCCTATGTACAAGAATATGTCTACTATAATACTTCTCCTATGTACAAGAATATAACTACTATAATACTACTCCTATGTACAAGAATATAACTACTATAATACTTCTCCTATGTACAAGACTATAACTACTATAATACTGCCCCTATGTACAAGAATATAACTACTATAATACTGCTCCTATGTACAAGAATATAACTACTATAATACTGCTCCTATGTACAAGAATATAACTACTATAATACTGCTCCTATGTACAAGAATATAACTACTATGATACTGCTCCTATGTACAAGAATATAACTACTATGATACTGCTCCTATGTACAAGAATATAACTACTATAATACTGCTCCTATGTACAAGAATATAACTACTATAATACTGCTCCTATGTACAAGAATATAACTACTATAATACTGCTCCTATGTACAAGAATATAACTACTATAATACTGTCTCCTATGTACAAGAATATAACTACTATAATACTGTCCCCTATATACAAAATATAACTACTATAATACTGCTCCCTATGTACAAGAATATAACTACTATAATACTGCTCCTATGTACAAGAATATAACTACTATAATACTGCTCCTATGTACAAGAATATAACTACTATAATACTGTCTCCTATGTACAAGAATATAACTACTATAATACTACTCCCTATGTACAAGAATATAACTACTATAATGCTGCTCCTATGTACAAGAATATAACTACTATAATACTGCTCCCTAATGTTCTATAATTATGCTATATTTCGGTAATCATGCAATTACTCATTTTATATTTTGCAATGAAGTGAAATTTGGAATGTTACTATTTGAATTTGTATATAAAGTACTGCACAATAGTTTTTGGCAAGTGTGGTAGAAAAGTTTGCAAAGTAGGAAAGTTTTCAAAAATAGAAGTGTTATTTTTTTTATCAACTTACAAAATGCAATATGAATGAACAATAGAGAAATGTCAAGGGAACACTGCGGCAGAGAGGAGCCAGAAGATTGTGTCTTTTGGTTACCCGAACTACTGCACTGGCTAGAACTACTTCACCATCATACTAAATAGTGCAGGTTTTCTTTGCACTAGCATTGCTATGGTTAATCAGCTCATCTTCTGGAGTTTTCTGTCATGGATTGCCTCAGCTGTTCTGCGATAGACACTCCCCTCTGGTATAAATGCTTGCCACTGGCTTTTGGGAATTGCCAGTGATAGTTCATTCTGCCTGGTTTGAAGTTGGAGGAGTTCTTGGGTGTTTGGAGTTGGTGCGATGAGAGTTGTTCAGGCAATTTCTGTATAGTTAGTTTGCATGTAGACCTGTACAGCCAATGTCATTAAGAACAAGGAGTCCTGGAGGTGATGATCTTGTTCCAGAGTGTCCAGATCTCACATCTGTTTGGGATCACATGAAGAGCCAGGAGGATCTGCACAAGCTTCATACACAGAAGATCTAGGGTCTGGTCTCCAAAATGTTTAGAACAACCTCCTGCTGAGATCTTTCATAGCCTGTGTACATGTGTTTAGAAGAAGTGATGAAGGGGATGAGTGGTCATCAGATACTGATGATGGAGGCGATGAGCAGCCACCAGATACTGATGATGGAGGTGATGGGTGGTCACCAGATACTGATGATGAAGGTGATGGGCGGTCACCAGATACTGACGATGGTGCAGACGGGCAGCCACCAGATACTGATGATGGAGGCGATCGGCGGCCACCAGATACTAATGATGAAGGTGATGGGTGATAACCAGATACTGAAGATGAAATAGACGGGCAGATTACTGATGATGGAGGCGATCGGCGGCCATCAGATACTGATGATGAAGGTGATGGGCGATAACCAGATACTGAAGATGAAGTAGACGGGCGGTCACCAGGCAGTGATGAAGGAGACGACAGAAAGTCACCAGATTCTGATGAAGGAGGCGACGGGCGGTCACCAGATACTGATGATAGAGGTGACAGGCAGTCAACAGATACTGATGATGGAGGTGACGGGCGGTCACCAGATACTGATGATGGAGGCAACAGGCAGTCACGAGATACTGATGATGGAGGTGATGGATGGTCACCAGATACTGATGATGAAGGTAACAGGCAGTTACCAGATACTGATGATGGAGGTGACGGTCGGTCACCAGATACTGATGATGAAGGTGACAGGCAGTCACCAGATACTGATGATGGAGGCGACGGGCAGTCACGAGATACTGATGAAGGAGGCGTCAGGCAGTCACAGATCCTGATGAAGGAGGTGATGGTCAGTCACCAGATACTGATGATGGAGGCGACGGGCAGTCACGAGATACCGATGATGGATGAGACTGGCAGTCACCAGATACTGATGATGGAGGCGACGGGCAGTCACCAGATACTGATGATGGAGGCGACGGGCGGTCACCAGATACTGATGATGGAGGCGACGGGCAGTCACGAGATACTAATGAAGACGGCATCAGGCAGTCACCAGATACTGATGATGAAGGTGACAGGCAGTCACTGATTGTGATGGTGTGATATGTTATGAGGGTATCATTTTGTGTATATTTATATTTTACTGATTATCATGGTGTTCTCTTGTAGAAGGAGTTATTTGCCAATTGATGAATTGTTGTTCTTTGCCATCTGATATCAGCCCCCACATTCCTGTACTGTTATCTCTCCACAGGGTCAGTGAATAATGTTGTTTGCTAATATGTTAATGACATGTTGACCTAGCTTGTTGAAACAATGAGCCCCTGGGACCCACCCCCCTAACCTGTGAATGAGGAGGGGACTTGTAAATATCAGGGAGGTGACACACAGATGAGTCCTGTGTGGAATGATGATGTGAACCCAGCACGTCAGAGAGAAGGGGAAACATATGGACCATTTTATCCTCTGCTGGACTGTCATCTCCTTGGACATTTATCCGGTTACTGAACTGCATTCGGCTTCTGGACTATCTTATCCTTTGTGTGGTGGATCGTATATGGACCTTTCGTGTTTTTGCCTAAATATAGCTATAGCGTTCACTATTCTCTTGCTCTGTAGATTGTGTGGTATCGGAGAATGACCCTGCGACACTGATGATGGAGGCGACAGGCAGTCACGAGATACTGATGAAGGAGGCGACGGGAAGTCACGAGATACTGATGAAGGAGGCAACAGGCAGTCATGAGATACCGATGATGGATGAAACTGGCGGTCACCAGATACTGATTATGGAGGCGACTGGTGGTCACCAGATACTGATGATGGAGGCAACAGGTGGACACCAGATACTGATGATGGAGGCGACGGGCAGTCACGAGATACTGATGAAGGAGGCAACAGGCAGTCATGAGATACCGATGATGGATGAGACTGGCGGTCACCAGATACTGATTATGGAGGCGACTGGTGGTCACCAGATACTGATGATGGAGGCAACAGGTGGACACCAGATACTGATAATGGAGGAGACGGGCGGTCACCAGATACTGATGATGGAGGCAACAGGTGGACACCAGATACTGATGATGGAGGTGACAGCTGGTCACCAGATACTGATGATGGAGGCAATGGGCAGTCACGAGATACTGATGAAGGAGGCGTCAGGCAGTCACCAGATACTGATGACGGAGGTGACGGGCGGTCACCAGATACTGATCATGGAGGTGATGAGCGGTCACCAGATACTGATGACGGAGGTGACGGGCGGTCACCAGATACTGATCATGGAGGTGATGAGCGGTCACGAGATACTGATGATGGAGGAAACAGGCAGTCACCAGATACTGATGATGGAGGTGATGAGCGGTCACCAGATACTGATCATGGAGGTGACGGGCGGTCACCAAATACTGATGGGATTTACATTTCTCTATTGTTCATTCACTTAGTATATTGAAATAAACTATTAACGCTTCTTTTTTATGAAAGTCTCTTACTCTGCGGCATTTCTTCCACAACTCCTGACACTGTTGCAGACACTGTGTAATAACCATGATTGTTATTGTGCTTTTATGTGCGTCTTACGTTGGGTAAATCATATCTCGGCCAGCGTGTGATATACAGATTTTTGTGTAGTCCTTTTTTTAGCCGTTACCTTCGCCGTCCTCAGTTGATCTACATACGGGCACTGCCACTAATCTGTCTGGGTGAAGTGAGCCATTATATGGTGCCTGATGTTTATTAATAAATCATCACAATGGCTGCCGTATTTTACGCCTTCAGCGTCTCTTCTTCTCTGTTTTGGTTATTGAGGTAATTGAGTCCACAGAACGACGGGAAGGAAAACATAAACCCATAAATAGGAGTTTAGGAGCCACATTAGCGCCGTTCGCTATTACTCACGGTTTACATTTTGGGTGGATAAGGCGTCGTAAAAATATCATAAAGTGGAGGGAACATGAAAAGTGTTTTCTAAGCAGATTTTTCGTGAGAATGCATTGAAGAGCCCAGTGAGGCAGGGAATATTTGTCTGGGAAACAATCTGTCTGAAGCGCGGAGTCATTTACCTGAGAATTTTCCCATTTAGCCTTCCCTTCTGGTGCACGGCGGCTGTCACATCCTTTATATCGGGCGGGTGACGCGCTCCGGAGAGGGATTAGGTCTGCTCGTTATACACCAGGACGCGCTGCCATGTGACAGCCGGGATTGTCACTGGCGCTAAGGCCCCAGATTGCTCATTGCTCATGCAGGCGATGGCGTTCACCAGAACATATGTTTGCATTAACTTGAATCCGGCGAACATCGGATCGGGGTCACTGTGTTTATCCTGTTAGTTTTTTAACTTTTTTTTTACATTTTTAATTTTGTTTTATTATTCACAGCATGTTTTTTGCATCACATCATGGATATGAAAGAAGAGCAAAAGAAACTCATTTTTTGTCCATTTAAGCCTTTTAAAAAATGATAATAAAAATATATCCCAAATACACATATTCATCATTGGGTAAGGGACTATAGTCTAGTGTCCCCCCATAACGTAATAATGCTGTCACCTTTCCTTGAGAAAGCTGGACAAGAAACGCGCGTCGGGGCAGTGCTGGCACAATCCCACCAAGTCTCCTCACTATGGGTAAGCATTATAACCTATAAACCGGTTGTTGTCTCATTCTATGTCTATTGGGTTTTTACTACATATCTACATATGGTGACTGGGTATACGGGTTTAGTATATACCATGTACTGCTTGATGCCTTGGATTGGTTTGCTGGTTTGTCCTTATTTTTACATATTGTTACACTGTTTGATAAATATTTTTAATGATTTTTTTTTCCAATAAATATTCTTCTTTTAATTTTATTGGTAGATTATGACTGCTTCAATTTTTCTTTAGCCGTCTTTTTAAAAAAAATAATTATGTAGACCATAGACTTAGAATTGGTGCAATACAGCCAAAATATCACTTTTTGCACTTTTATTCAGAAAAAAAATTGATCAATTTGGATTTTCACCAGTTTTAGGAGATAGATTCCCGTCTAGAACCCTTGTGCATATTGTTGCAGAGTAAAATCTACTGTAAATCAGCATAAAAATCTGCAAGTACTGTACGGATTAGCAACGACTTGGGGCAGAAATCCACGATGTGATTGATTCTCCCAAATATTGATGCATATGTCTCTTTCTGCTAAAATAATGGAGCTCTCAGATTTAATTTTTTAGGAATAAACATCGTTTATGCAATGTGAGCAGATAAACTAGGGTCCGGCGGGCCGGGAGCCCCCTGCACTGCAGCTTTAAGAGCAGCTTCCAACTCAAACTTCTAAACATTAGATTTGGCAACATAATGTTACTTCAGTCCAATCGTCAATGTTTCTGAGGAACGGCCCCAAATCTCAAGGCCAAATCTCAAGTTTGCATAAATCCCATCAATGTATATCAGATAAATTTTAAATTAAAAGTCAAATCTTAAAAAAGAAAATATCTATATATATAAGAACGAGTGTATGTGTGTATCGATGATGATGATGTCATAATGGTTGCCATGGCGAAGATAATATCATTAATAGGTTGCAATGGTGACGGTTATGTCATAACTGATGACGTCATGAAGGTTGCCATGGCGAAGATGATGTCATAATGATTGCCAAGGCAATGATGATATCATCATAGGTTGCAATGGTGAAGGTTAGGTCATAATGGTTGCCATGACAACGATGATGTTATAATAGGTTACAATGGTGAAGGTTATGTCATAACGGTTGCCATCGTGACAATAATGACATAATAGGTTGCCATGGCGACTATGATGTCAGAATGGTTGCCATGGCGAGGATGATGTCATAATGGGTATATGGGCACGGAACTATGAGATGGAGAATGTGTCATGGGTATATGGGCATGGGACTATGTGATGGAGGATATGTATGATGGGTATATGGGCAGGGGACTATGGGATGGAGGATGTGTGATGGGTATATGGGCAGGGGACTATGGGATGGAGGATGTGTGATGGGTATATGGGCATGGTACTATGGGATGGAGGATTTGTCATGGGTATATGGGCACGGGACTATGGGATGGAGGATATGTATGATGGGAATATGGGCACGGGACTATGGGATGGAGGATGTGTGATGGGTATATGGGCATGGTACTATGGGATGGAGGATTTGTCATGGGTATATGGGCACGGGACTATGGGATGGAGGATATGTATGATGGGAATATGGGCATGGGACTATGGGATGGAGGATGTGTCATGGGTATATGGGCACGTGACTATGGGATGGAGGATGTGTGATGGGTATATGGGCATGGGACTATGGGATGGAGGATGTGTCATGGGTATATGGGCACGTGACTATGGGATGGTGGATGTGTATGATGGGAATATGGGCATGGGACTATGGGATGGAGGATTTGTCATGGGTATATGGGCACGGGACTATGGGATGGAGGATATGTATGATGGGAATATGTGCATGGGACTATGGGATGGAGGATATGTATGATGGGAATATGGGCATGGGACTATGGGATGGAGGATGTGTCATGGGTATATGTTATGACCCCAGTGGACAGGGTCTCAGAGGAACATGTAAGTCTGCGAGATTCAAAAATCCAGCTCATAGGGCTGTGGTAACTGGGTTGACCAAATAGCTACTCCTAACGCCAACACTAGAAGTAGCCGGGGATCATGCCTACTGTCATGTTCTCAATGGCAAGAGAACATAGCATAAGTATATATAGGAACTAGCTCTTGGAAGATGGGAACTGAGCTGACCATGAACTAAACCTAACGCACAACTAGCAGTGGCCGGGTAGCATGCCTACGTTGATTCTAGATGCCCAGCACCAGCCGGAGGACTAAATAATGCTAGCAGAGGAAAATATTAGTCCTAGCTCACCTCTAGAGAAATACCCCGAAAGGAGACAGAGGCCCCCCACATGTATTGGCGGTGAATTAAGATGAAATAACAAACGTAGTATGAAAATAGGTTTAGCAAATTTGAGGTCCACTTACTACATAGCAGAAGACAGAAAGGACACTTTCATGGTCAGCTGAAAACCCTATCAAAACACCATCCAGAAATTACTTTAAAACTCTGGCATTAACTCATAACACCAGAGTGGCAATTCCTGTTCACAAGAGCTTTCCAGACACAGTAACGAAACTTCAGCTGTGAACTGGAACAAAAATGCAAAAACAAACATGGACAAGAGTCCAACTTATCTAGTAGTTGTCTAGGAGCAGGAACAAGCACAGAGAGGCTTCTGATAACATTGTTGACCGGCAAGCAACTAACAGAGCAGCAAGGTTATATAGCGACTCCCACATCTTGATGGGAACAGGTGAACAGAGAAGATGACAACACCAGTTCAATTCCACGAGTAGCCACCGGGGGAGCCCAGAATGCAAATTCACAACAGTACCCCCCCCTCAAGGAGGGGGCACCGAACCCTCACCAGAACCACCAGGGCGATCAGGATGGGCCCTATGGAAGGCACGAACCAGATCAGAGGCATGAACATCAGATGCATTCACCCAAGAATTATCCTCCTGGCCGTATCCCTTCCACTTGACCAGATACTGGAGTCTCCGTCTGGAAACACGAGAGTCTAAGATTTTCTCCACAACGTACTCCAACTCACCCTCAACCAACACCGGAGCAGGAGGCTCAACGGAAGGCACAACCGGTACCTCATACCTGCGCAATAATGACCGATGAAAAACGTTATGAATAGAAAAGGATGCAGGGAGGTCCAAACGGAAGGAAACAGGGTTAAGAATCTCCAATATCTTATACGGGCCGATGAACCGAGGCTTAAACTTAGGAGAAGAGACCCTCATAGGGACAAAACGAGAAGACAACCACACCAAATCCCCAACACAAAGCCGAGGACCAACACGACGGTGGCGGTTGGCAAAAAGCTGAGTCTTCTCCTGGGACAACCTCAAATTGTCCACCACCTGCCCCCAGATCTGATGCAATCTCTCCACCACAGCATCCACTCCAGGACAATCCGAAGTTTCCACCTGACCAGAGGAAAATCGAGGATGAAACCCCGAATTACAGAAAAACGGGGACACCAAAGTGGCAGAGCTGGCCCGATTATTGAGAGCGAACTCCGCCAATGGCAAAAAAGCAACCCAATCATCCTGGTCAGCAGACACAAAACACCTCAGATATGTCTCCAGGGTCTGATTAGTCCGCTCGGTCTGACCATTCGTCTGAGGATGGAAAGCGGACGAAAAAGATAAATCTATGCCCATCCTAGCACAGAATGCCCGCCAAAATCTAGACACGAATTGGGTCCCTCTGTCAGAAATGATATTCTCAGGAATACCATGCAAACGAACAACATTTTGAAAAAACAGAGGAACCAACTCGGAAGAAGAAGGCAACTTGGGCAGAGGAACCAAATGGACCATCTTAGAGAAACGGTCACACACCACCCAGATGACAGACATCTTCTGAGAAACAGGCAGATCTGAAATAAAATCCATCGAGATGTGCGTCCAAGGCCTCTTAGGAATAGGCAAGGGCAACAATAATCCACTAGCCCGAGAGCAACAAGGCTTGGCCCGAGCACAAACGTCACAAGACTGCACAAAGCCTCGCATATCTCGTGACAGGGAAGGCCACCAGAAGGACCTTGCCACCAAATCCCTGGTACCAAAAATGCCAGGATGACCTGCCAACGCAGAAGAATGAACCTCAGAGATGACTCTACTGGTCCAATCATCAGGAACAAACAGTTTATCAGGTGGGCAACGATCCGGTCTATCCGCCTGAAACTCCTGCAAGGCCCGCCGCAGGTCTGGAGAAACGGCTGACAATACCACTCCATCCTTAAGGATACCTGTGGGCTCAGAGTTACCAGGCGAGTCAGGCTCAAAACTCCTAGAAAGGGCATCCGCCTTAACATTCTTAGAACCCGGTAGGTATGACACCACAAAATTAAACCGAGAGAAAAATAATGACCAGCGCGCCTGTCTAGGATTCAGGCGCCTGGCGGTCTCAAGATAAATCAAGTTTTTGTGGTCAGTCAAAACCACCACCTGATGTCTGGCCCCCTCAAGCCAATGGCGCCACTCCTCAAAAGCCCACTTCATGGCCAAAAGCTCCCGATTCCCAACATCATAATTCCGCTCAGCGGGCGAAAATTTACGGGAAAAAAAGGCACAAGGCCTCATCACGGAGCAGTCAGAACTTTTCTGCGACAACACTGCCCCAGCTCCGATCTCAGAAGCGTCGACCTCAACCTGAAAAGGTAGAGCAACATCAGGCTGACGTAACACAGGGGCAGAGGAAAAACGGCGCTTAAGCTCCCGAAAGGTCTCCACAGCGTCAGGGGACCAATCAGCAACATCAGCACCCTTCTTAGTCAAATCGGTCAATGGCTTAGCAATATCCGAAAAACCAGCAATAAATCGACGATAAAAGTTAGCAAAGCCCAAAAATTTCTGAAGACTCTTAAGAGAAGAGGGCTGCGTCCAATCACAAATAGCTTGAACCTTGACAGGATCCATTTCAATGGAAGAGGGAGAAAAAATATATCCCAAAAAGGAAATCCTCTGTACCCCAAAAACACACTTAGAACCCTTCACACACAAAGAATTAGACCGCAAAACCTGGAAAACCCTCCTGACTTGCTGGACATGAGAGTCCCAGTCATCCGAAAAAATCAGAATATCATCCAGATACACAATCATAAATTTATCCAAATAATCGCGAAAAATATCATGCATAAAGGACTGGAAAACTGACGGAGCATTTGAAAGACCAAAAGGCATCACTAAATACTCAAAGTGGCCCTCGGGCGTATTAAATGCGGTTTTCCACTCATCCCCCTGCCTGATTCGCACCAAATTATACGCCCCACGAAGGTCAATCTTAGAGAACCACTTGGCCCCCTTTATGCGAGCAAACAAATCAGTCAGCAACGGCAATGGGTATTGATATTTTACAGTGATTTTATTCAAAAGCCGATAATCGATACATGGTCTCAAAGAGCCGTCTTTTTTTGACACAAAGAAAAAACCGGCTCCTAAGGGAGATGACGATGGACGAATATGTCCCTTTTCCAAGGACTCCTTTATATATTCTCGCATAGCAGCATGTTCAGGCACAGACAGATTAAATAAACGACCCTTTGGGTATTTACTACCCGGGATTAAATCTATGGCACAATCGCACTCTCGGTGCGGAGGTAATGAACCAAGCTTGGATTCTTCAAAGACGTCACGATAGTCAGACAGGAACTCAGGAATTTCAGAGGGAATAGATGATGAAATAGAAACCACAGGTACATCCCCATGAGCCCCCTTACATCCCCAGCTCAACACAGACATAGCTTTCCAGTCGAGGACTGGGTTGTGAGATTGCAGCCAAGGCAATCCTAGCACCAAATCATCATGTAGATTATGCAGCACCAGAAAGCGAATAATCTCCTGGTGATCCGGATTAATACGCATAGTTACTTGTGTCCAGTATTGTGGTTTATTATTAGCCAATGGGGTGGAGTCAATCCCCTTCAGAGGAATAAGAGTCTCCAAAGGCTCTAAATCATACCCACAGCGTTTGGCAAAGGACCAATCCATAAGACTCAAAGCGGCGCCAGAGTCGACATAGGCGTCCGTGGTAATAGATGACAAAGAGCAAATCAGGGTCACAGATAGAATAAACTTAGACGGTAAGGTGCAAATGGAAACAGATTTATCAAGCTTTTTAGTGCGCTTAGAGCATGCTGATATAACATGAGTAGAATCACCACAATAGAAACACAACCCATTTTTCCGTCTAAAATTCTGCCGCTCGCTTCGGGACAGAATTCTATCACACTGCATACTCTCTGGCGACTTCTCAGTGGACACCGCCAGATGGTGCACTGGTTTGCGCTCCCGCAAACGCCTATCGATCTGAATAGCCATTGTCATGGACTCATTCAGACCCGCAGGCACAGGGAACCCCACCATAACATCCTTAATGGCATCAGAGAGACCCTCTCTGAAAGTCGCCGCCAGGGCGCACTCATTCCACTGAGTAAGCACAGACCACTTACGGAATCTTTGACAGTAAATTTCCGCTTCATCTTGCCCCTGAGATAGGGACATCAAAGTTTTTTCTGCCTGAAGCTCCAAATGAGGTTCGTCATAAAGCAACCCCAAGGCCAGAAAAAACGCATCCACATTGAGCAACGCAGGATCCCCTGGTGTCAATGAAAAAGCCCAGTCTTGAGGGTCGCCCCGGAGCAAGGAAATCACAATCCTGACCTGCTGTGCAGGGTCTCCGGCAGAGCGAAATTTCAGGGACAAAAATAATTTGCAATTATTTCGAAAATTCTGAAACCCAGATCTATTCCCCGAGAAAAATTCCGGCAAAGGAATTCTCGGCTCAGATACAGGTGCATGACAAACAAAGTCTTGCAAATTTTGTACCTTCGTGGCGAGATTATTCAAACCTGCAGTTACACTCTGAAGATCCATTACAAACAGGTGGACACAGAGCCATTCAAAGATTAGAAGGAAAAAAAAAAAAATTCTCAGCAGACTTCTTATTTCTCTCCTTTCTCAGCCAAGGATTTTAACCCTTTAGTGGGCCGGTCAAACTGTCATGTTCTCAATGGCAAGAGAACATAGCATAAGTATATATAGGAACTAGCTCTTGGAAGATGGGAACTGAGCTGACCATGAACTAAACCTAACGCACAACTAGCAGTGGCCGGGTAGCATGCCTACGTTGATTCTAGATGCCCAGCACCAGCCGGAGGACTAAATAATGCTAGCAGAGGAAAATATTAGTCCTAGCTCACCTCTAGAGAAATACCCCGAAAGGAGACAGAGGCCCCCCACATGTATTGGCGGTGAATTAAGATGAAATAACAAACGTAGTATGAAAATAGGTTTAGCAAATTTGAGGTCCACTTACTACATAGCAGAAGACAGAAAGGACACTTTCATGGTCAGCTGAAAACCCTATCAAAACACCATCCAGAAATTACTTTAAAACTCTGGCATTAACTCATAACACCAGAGTGGCAATTCCTGTTCACAAGAGCTTTCCAGACACAGTAACGAAACTTCAGCTGTGAACTGGAACAAAAATGCAAAAACAAACATGGACAAGAGTCCAACTTATCTAGTAGTTGTCTAGGAGCAGGAACAAGCACAGAGAGGCTTCTGATAACATTGTTGACCGGCAAGCAACTAACAGAGCAGCAAGGTTATATAGCGACTCCCACATCTTGATGGGAACAGGTGAACAGAGAAGATGACAACACCAGTTCAATTCCACCAGTAGCCACCGGGGGAGCCCAGAATGCAAATTCACAACAGCCTACGGTGATCGCTAGATGACTCGCGCCAGCCGGAGAATCTAACTACCCCTAGGAGAAGAAAACAAAGACCTCTCTTGCCTCCAGAGAAAAGGACCCCAAAGCAAGATACAAGCCCCCCACAAATAATAACGGTGAGGTAAGAGGAAATGACAAACACAGAAATGAACCAGGTTCAGCAAAGAGAGGCCAGCTTACTAATAGCAGAATATAGCAAGATAACTTATCTGGTCAACAAAAACCCTATAAAAATCCACGCTGGAGATTCAAGAACCCCCGAACCGTCTAACGGTCCGGGGGGAGAACACCAGCCCCCTAGAGCTTCCAGCAAAGGTCAGGATACAGATTGGAACAAGCTGGACAAAAATACCAAACAAAACAAAAGCAAAAAGCAAGGAAGCAGACTTAGCTTGAAATACAGGAACCAGGATCATAGGACAAGAGCACAACAGATTAGCTCTGATTTCAACGATGCCAGGCATTGAACTGAAGGTCCAGGGAGCTTATATAGCAACGCCCCTGAACTAACGGCCCAGGTGAGGATATAGGAAAAGACAGAAGCTCCAGAGTCAAATCACTAATGACCACTAGAGGGAGCAAAAAGCAAAATCACAACAGTACCCCCCCCTTAGTGAGGGGTCACCGAACCCTCACCACGACCACCAGGGCGATCAGGACGAGCGGCGTGAAAGGCACGAACTAAATCGGCCGCATGAACATCAGAGGCGACCACCCAGGAATTATCTTCCTGACCATAGCCCTTCCACTTGACCAGGTACTGAAGCCTCCGCCTGGAGAGACGAGAATCCAAGATCTTCTCCACCACGTACTCCAACTCGCCCTCAACCAACACCGGAGCAGGAGGCTCAGCAGAAGGAACCACAGGCACAACGTACCGCCGCAACAAGGACCTATGAAACACGTTGTGGATAGCAAACGACACAGGAAGATCCAGGCGAAAGGATACAGGATTAAGGATTTCCAATATCTTGTAAGGACCAATAAAACGAGGTTTAAATTTGGGAGAGGAAACCTTCATAGGAACAAAGCGGGAAGAAAGCCACACCAAATCCCCAACACGTAGTCGGGGACCCACACCGCGGCGGCGGTTGGCAAAGCGCTGAGCCCTCTCCTGTGACAACTTCAAGTTGTCCACCACAAGATTCCAGATCCGCTGCAACCTATCCACCACAGAATCCACCCCAGGGCAGTCAGAAGGTTCCACATGACCCGAAGAAAAACGAGGGTGGAAACCAGAGTTGCAGAAAAACGGCGAAACCAAGGTGGCGGAACTAGCCCGATTATTAAGGGCAAACTCAGCCAACGGCAAGAAGGTCACCCAATCGTCCTGATCAGCAGAGACAAAACACCTCAAATAAGCTCCGTCTGTCCATTAGTCTGAGGATGGAAAGCAGACGAAAACGACAAGTCAATGCCCATCCTACTACAAAAGGATCGCCAGAATCTGGAAACGAACTGGGATCCTCTGTCTGACACAATATTCTCAGGGATGCCGTGCAAACGAACCACGTTCTGGAAAAACACAGGAACCAGATCGGAAGAGGAAGGCAGCTTAGGCAAAGGAACCAAATGGACCATCTTGGAGAAGCGATCACATATCACCCAGATAACAGACATGCCTTGAGACACCGGAAGATCAGAAATGAAATCCATGGAGATATGTGTCCAAGGTCTCTTAGGGACAGGCAAGGGCAAGAGCAACCCGCTGGCACGAGAACAGCAAGGCTTAGCTCGAGCACAAGTCCCACAGGACTGTACAAATGACCGCACATCCCTAGACAAGGAAGGCCACCAAAAGGATCTGGCCACCAGATCTCTGGTGCCAAAAATTCCTGGGTGACCTGCCAACACCGAGGAATGAACCTCGGAAATGACTCTGCTGGTCCACTTATCAGGCACAAACAGTCTGTCAGGTGGACAAGAATCAGGCCTATCAGCCTGAAATCTCTGCAACACACGTCGCAGATCTGGAGAAATAGCTGACAAGATAATACCATCCTTAAGAATACCAACAGGTTCAGCGACTCCAGGAGCATCAGGCACAAAGCTCCTGGAAAGAGCATCGGCCTTCACATTTTTTGAACCTGGTAAATACGAGACAACAAAGTCAAAACGGGAGAAAAACAATGACCAGCGGGCCTGTCTAGGATTCAGGCGTTTAGCAGACTCGAGATACATCAGATTTTTGTGATCAGTCAAGACCACCACACGATGCTTAGCACCCTCGAGCCAATGACGCCACTCCTCAAATGCCCATTTCATGGCCAACAACTCCCGATTGCCCACATCATAATTTCGCTCCGCAGGCGAAAACTTCCTAGAGAAAAAGGCGCAAGGTCTCATAACAGAGCAACCAGGGCCTCTCTGCGACAAAACGGCCCCTGCTCCAATCTCTGAAGCATTCACCTCAACCTGAAAGGGAAGCGAGACATCAGGCTGGCACAAAACAGGCGCTGAAGTAAACCGACGTTTCAACTCCTGGAAAGCCTCCACGGCAGCAGGAGCCCAATTAACCACATCGGAGCCCTTCTTGGTCATATCCGTCAAAGGTTTCACAATGCTAGAAAAGTTAGCGATAAAACGACGGTAGAAGTTAGCGAAACCCAAGAACTTCTGAAGACTCTTAACTGACGAGGGCTGAGTCCAATCAAGAATAGCTCGGACCTTGACTGGGTCCATCTCCACAGCAGAAGGGGAAAAAATGAACCCCAAAAAGGGAACCTTCTGTACACCAAAAAGACACTTTGAGCCCTTGACAAACAAAGAATTTTCACGCAAAATTTTAAAGACCATCCTGACCTGCTCCACATGCGAGTCCCAATTATCAGAAAAAAACAGAATATCATCCAGATAAACGATCAAAAATTTATCCAGATAGTTCCGGAAAATGTCATGCATAAAGGACTGAAAAACTGAAGGGGCATTGGAGAGCCCAAAAGGCATCACCAAGTACTCAAAATGACCTTCGGGCGTATTGAATGCGGTTTTCCATTCATCCCCTTGCTTAATGCGCACAAGGTTGTACGCACCACGAAGATCTATCTTGGTAAACCACTTGGCACCTTTAATCCGGGCAAACAAGTCAGACAACAGCGGCAAAGGATACTGAAATTTGACAGTGATCTTATTTAAAAGCCGATAGTCAATACAAGGCCTCAAAGATCCGTCCTTTTTAGCCACAAAAAAGAATCCCGCACCAAGAGGGGAAGAAGACGGACGGATGTGTCCTTTCTCCAGAGACTCCTTGATATATGAACGCATAGCGGTATGTTCAGGTATCGACAGATTAAACAGTCTTCCCTTAGGAAATTTACTGCCTGGAATCAAATCTATTGCACAGTCACATTCCCTATGAGGAGGCAATGCACTGGACCTGGACTCGCTAAAGACATCCTGATAATCAGACAAGTACTCCGGAACTTCCGAAGGCGTAGAAGAAGCAATAGACACAGGCAGGGAATCCTCATGAATACCACGACAACCCCAACTAGACACTGACATAGCCTTCCAGTCAAGGACTGGATTATGGGTCTGTAACCATGGCAGCCCCAAAACAACCAAATCATGCATTTTATGTAGAACGAGAAAACGTATCACCTCGCGGTGTTCAGGAGTCATGCACATGGTAACCTGTGTCCAATACTGCGGTTTATTTTCTGCTAATGGCGTAGCATCAATACCCCTAAGAGGGATAGGATTTTCTAATGGTTCAAGAATAAAACCACAGCGCTTAGCAAATGAGAGATCCATAAGACTCAGGGCAGCACCTGAATCTACAAACGCCATGACAGGATAAGATGACAGTGAGCAAATCAAAGTTACAGACAGAATAAACTTAGGATGCAAATTACCAACGGTGACAGGACTAACAACCTTAGATATACGTTTAGAGCATGCTGATATAACATGTGTAGAATCACCACAGTAGTAGCACAAGCCATTCCGGCGTCTATGAATTTTCCTCTCATTTCTAGTCAGGATTCTATCACATTGCATCAAATCAGGTGTCCGTTCAGACAACACCATGAGGGAATTTGCGGTTTTTCTATCACATTGCATCACATCAGGTGTCTGTTCAGACAACAACATGAGGGAATTTGCGGTTTTGCGCTCCCGCAACCGCCGGTCAATTTGAATAGCCAGGGACATGGTATCATTCAGACCTGTGGGAATGGGAAAACCCACCATAACATTCTTAATGGCCTCAGAAAGGCCATTTCTAAAATTAGCGGCCAGTGCACACTCGTTCCAATGTGTCAGCACGGACCATTTCCGAAATTTTTGGCAATACACCTCAGCCTCGTCCTGGCCCTGAGACATAGCCAGCAAGGCTTTCTCTGCCTGAATCTCAAGATTGGGTTCCTCATAAAGTAAACCGAGCGCCAGAAAAAACGCATCAATATCAGCCAATGCCGGATCTCCTGGCGCCAACGAAAAAGCCCAATCTTGAGGGTCACCCCGTAAGAATGAAATAACAATTTTTACTTGTTGAGCAGAGTCTCCAGACGAACAAGGTTTCAGGGACAAAAACAATTTACAATTATTCCTGAAATTCCTAAACTTAAATCGGTCTCCTGAAAACAGTTCAGGAATCGGAATCTTGGGTTCAGACCTAGGATTTCTGGTAACATAATCTTGTATACCCTGCACACGAGCGGCAAGCTGGTCCACACTTGTAATCAAGGTCTGGACATTCATGTCTGCAGCAAGCTTAAGCCACTCTGAGGTAAAGGGGAATAGAAAAAAAAAAAAAAAAAAATGAGAGAGGGAAAAAAAAAAACTCAAAATTTTCTTTCTTATAATCCCACTTCTGCAATGCATTAAACATTTAATACTGGCCTGGCATACTGTTATGACCCCAGTGGACAGGGTCTCAGAGGAACATGTAAGTCTGCGAGATTCAAAAATCCAGCTCATAGGGCTGTGGTAACTGGGTTGACCAAATAGCTACTCCTAACGCCAACACTAGAAGTAGCCGGGGATCATGCCTACGGTGATCGCTAGATGACTCGCGCCAGCCGGAGAATCTAACTACCCCTAGGAGAAGAAAACAAAGACCTCTCTTGCCTCCAGAGAAAAGGACCCCAAAGCAAGATACAAGCCCCCCACAAATAATAACGGTGAGGTAAGAGGAAATGACAAACACAGAAATGAACCAGGTTCAGCAAAGAGAGGCCAGCTTACTAATAGCAGAATATAGCAAGATAACTTATCTGGTCAACAAAAACCCTATAAAAATCCACGCTGGAGATTCAAGAACCCCCGAACCGTCTAACGGTCCGGGGGGAGAACACCAGCCCCCTAGAGCTTCCAGCAAAGGTCAGGATACAGATTGGAACAAGCTGGACAAAAATACCAAACAAAACAAAAGCAAAAAGCAAGGAAGCAGACTTAGCTTGAAATACAGGAACCAGGATCATAGGACAAGAGCACAACAGATTAGCTCTGATTTCAACGATGCCAGGCATTGAACTGAAGGTCCAGGGAGCTTATATAGCAACGCCCCTGAACTAACGGCCCAGGTGAGGATATAGGAAAAGACAGAAGCTCCAGAGTCAAATCACTAATGACCACTAGAGGGAGCAAAAAGCAAAATCACAACAGGTATATGGGCATGTGACTATGGGATGGAGGATATGTATATTGGGAATATGGCCACAGGACTATGGGATGAAGGATATGTATGATGGGTATATGGGCACGGGACTATGGGATGGAGGATGTGTGATGGGCATATGGGCATGGGACTATGGGATGGAAGATGTGTCATGGGTATATGGGCACGTGACTATGGGATGGAGGATGTGTATGATGGGAATATGGGCATGGGACTATGGGATGGAGGATTTGTCATGGGTATATGGGCTCGGGACTATGGGATGGAGGATATGTATGATGGGTATATGGGCACGGGACTATGGGATGAAGGATATGTATGGTGGGTATATGGGCACGAGACTATGGGATGGAGGATGTGTGATGGGTATATGGGCACGGGACTATGGGATGGAGGATATGTATATTGGGAATATGGCCACAGGACTATGGGATGAAGGATATGTATGATGGGTATATGGGCACGTGACTATGGGATGGAGGATATGTATGATGGGTATATGGGCACAAGACTATGGGATGGAGGATGTGTGATGGGTATATGGGCACGGGACTATGGGATGGAGGATATGTATGATGGGTATATGGGCACGGGACTATGGGATGGAGAATAATCATTATAATTTGTTATAACCACAGTTAGTTACTATACCTGGGCAACGCCGGGCGCTTCAGCGAGTTTAGAAATAAATCAAAGTTAGATTTAAAAAAAAGTCTAAATTTTTATTAACTGTTCTGGAATTTCTGGGCAGTTGCCAACTCTGATTCTAAACTTGATTTTGTATAGGCATTAGGCAAGTAAAAAAAAATACTAAAAAACAAAACCACATCTGAAGATATTTCCACTAATGATTGTGCGTTTATGGAATCACATATTTCTGTATATGTTTCTCTGCTGCATTCATTAGGCTCGTGCACTGAGCACTTGTGTGTGTGCTGGGAATGTTGTGAGCACATCCCTGTGATTCTTGGACGGGGATTAACTGCAGTAGTTGATGAGTGATGCCCAAGGATGCCGAGCAGCTGTTGCTCCAGAATGGCACAGGTGCAAACGACTTTATTACAATCCCATGGGCCCTGTCATTAAAGAATAGGCAGATGTTGTCCATGGCGAATGTGGAAGTCCCCCCTAGAAAAAAGAGGATCCAACACTTAACTAGCACAATGCCACACATACCAACAGGCAATTAAGTTTTTGGCCCATACTGGATATTGTGAATAAATATACAGAAGACAAGTTTTCATTGATCCTGCAACATATTCATAAGAAAATACCTACCACAGTATAACACTGACCTCTGTGTACAAGGACGTAACAACTATAATACTGCCCCTATGTACAAGAATATAACTACTATAATACTGCCCCTATGTACAAGAATATAACTACTATAATACTGCTCCTATGTACAAGAATATAACTACTATAATACTGCCCCTATGTACAAGAATATAACTACTATAATACTGCCCCTATGTACACGAATATAACTACTATAATACTGCCCCTATGTACAAGAATATAACTACTATAATACTGCTCCCTATGTACAAGAATATAACCACTATAATACTGCCCCTATGTACAAGAGTATAACTACTATAATACTGCCCCTATGTACAAGAATATAACTACTATAATACTGCCCCTATGTACAAGAATATAACTACTATAATACTGCTCCTATGTACAAGAATATACCTACTATAATACTGCCCCTATATACAAGAATATAACTACTATAATACTGCTCCTATGTACAGGAATATAACTACTATAATACTGCTCATACATACAAGAATATAACTACTATAATACTGTCCCCTATGTACAAGAATATAACTACTAAAATACTGCCCCTATGTACAAGAATATAACTACTATAATACTGCCCCCTATGTACAAGAATATAACTACTATAATACTGCCACTATGTACAAGAATATAACTACTATAATACTGCTCCTATGTACAGGAATATACCTACTATAATACTGCCCCTATATACAAGAATATAACTACTATAATACTGCTCCTATGTACAGGAATATAACTACTATAATACTGCTCATATATACAAGAATATAACTACTAAAATACTGCCCCTATGTACAAGAATATAACTACTATAATACTGTCCCCTATGTATAAAAATATAACTACTATAATACTGCTCCTATGTACAAGAATATAACTACTATAATACTGCCTCCTATGTACAAGAATATAACTACTATAATACTGCTCCTATGTATAGGAATATAACTACTATAATACTGCCCCTATGTACAAGAATATAACTACTATAATACTGCCCCTATGTACAAGAATATAACTGATATAATACTGCACCTATGTACAAGAATATAACTACTATAATACTGCTCCTATGTATAAGAATATAACTACTATAATACTGCCCCTATGTACAAGAATATAACTACTATAATACTGCTCCTATGTACAAGAATATAACTACTATAATACTGCTCCTATGTACAAGAATATAACTACTATAATACTGCCCATACTTACAAGAATATAACTACTATAATACTGCACCTATGTACAAGAATATAACTACTATAATACTGCTTCTAATTACAAGAATATTACTCCTATAATACTGCCCCTATTTACAAGAATATAACTGCTATAATACTGCTCGTATTGTGAAAACACATCTGAATTACAGTATAATGTTCATGTCTTAATTCTTTTTTCCTTTTTTTACTTGTCTTCTGTAGTTAAACGTTCCCTAGATTTTGACTTCTGGGGTAGCTAGCAGCAGTAAATCATCTTCACAGGAGAATATCATGGTGCCATATGGCAGGATCTAGTCGCCATGTCCCAGAGGACTATCACGGGGGTCTCTGGGGTGCATTAATATCACACAGGCAGACTCGTCGGCTTGTTGAGCTATTACAGCTGCTTTGAGGCTCATCTTGTGTTTTTATCCCGGCCCAGTTCAGGGAAGACGCTGCCTCTCGGAGCCGCGCTCTCCAGTTTTCTTTCTCGCTTTCAAGTTGTTGTGTTTCTCCCTTTGTTGAGATTACAGTCGGTGGCGTCATTGCTACAAAGACTCTGTGATGTGTTCTGTACATAAAAACAATTCTCGTTCCTCGGCTGATGTCTGACGGCAGAGCAGAGGGGAAGACGAGATAATTCTGAGATGATTGTTATCTTTTCTTTTTTATGCCAATTCAAAAATAAAATATGCAAATAGTTGCAAAGAGGATCACAAAATTCACAGAATATAGATTTGTATGAATAGTTTTATGCACGCAGGGACATGTAAGCTCCCGCCAACCGAATTTCTTCCATGGCCGGCTGTAAACTTATGTTATTCTGCATTCCAAGCTTGCATGGTTATGGTGTTTAAAAGAGTCATCCAAATTAAAAATTCCCATTTGGAACATCTCTTTGCTCATTTCATTGTCTTTAGAACTGCCAGAGAATGCTGACTACATTTCTCAACTATTTCCTGCAGTCCAATGGGCAATAAGTGATGCACATGAACTTCCACCAACTCATTTGACAGTTGGTGGAAGTTGTATTTCTAAATCAAACCATACTCACGAAATTGCCCATTCCATTGAAGCCCTCGTCTCCTGTAATAAAACAAAAAATAAAAAACAACTACATTCCTCACCTGTACAAAGTTCTGTCCCAAGCTGTAATCTATGTCTTGGGGATAAACAGTTTTCAACCTGGACAGTGGCAATATGTGACCATCCAGGCTGAGAATCACTGGGAGAATGAGCTGCTGCGAGCGCAGCATCAGTGACTAACGTTGACATCATTGAGATCACCGCTGGTCACTGAGACTGTGTTCCCAGCCGTGACCCTGAACTATGGTGACCTTGGTGAGATCACTGCTCGCTCTTTGAGAAAAAGGCTCACAGTGCAGCAGTGAGTTTTTAGTAATGGATGGGTGTGTAATAGATGCCTCCCCATTAATAATCCATGGGCTTGATGTCACTGAGCAATATAAAGGTGACATGAACCCCACAAATATGAACCCCACTTTCCACCGCTACAGGGCAAGTGGGAAGTGATGGGAAAAGCGCTAGGATTGGTTCATCTTATAGATGTGCCTTTTCTGGGGTGGCTGCAGGCTGCTGCTTTAAGGCTTGCTGGGGCCAATATCAATGGCCCATTACCAGCCTGAGAATATCAGCCCCCAGCTGTCTGCTTTAGCAAAAGTGGTTGTCACAAATGGGGAGAAACCACATCCCACACCGTTTTTTTTTATTATTTATTTAAATAATAAAATAAAAATGTGTGGGCACCCCTCTATTCTTGATAACCAGCATTGCTTAAGCTGACAGCTGAGTTTTGCCTGGCTGGTTATCCAAAATACAGGGGGACCCATGCCATTTTTTTTTTAATCATTTATTTAGAGCGCAGGTGCCAGCTGATGAATACTCTCATCAGCTGCTCCTGCTCTTGCTGTTATTAGCGGCAGTAGGAGTAGGCTGATGGGAGCAGTAGTCCCATCAGTCAACACCAGTGACCGGAGGTGAACTTTATACCTCCAATCACTCTCATTTGACAGCATGGGAAGAGTGATTTTACCGCCGATCAGAAGAAGTGTATGCCACGCTGTCCCCCTGTACACAAATTATAACAACTGCATAAACTAATCTATATATTTATACAGTACAGAGAAAAAAAGTGTGGACACAACTTCTCATTTAAAGATTTTTCTGTATTTTCATGACGATGAAAATTGTACATTCACACTGAAGGCATCAAAACTATGAATTAACACATGTGGAATTATATACTTAACAAAAAAGTGTGAAACAACTGAAATTATGTCTTATATTCTAGGTTCTTCAAAGTAGCCACCTTTTGCTTTGATGACTGCTTTGCACACTCTTGGCATTCTCTTGATGAGCTTCAAGAGGTAGTCACCGGAAATGGTCTTCCAACAATCTTGAAGGAGTTCCCAGAGATGCTTAGCACTTGTTGGCCCTTTTGCCTTCACTCTGCGGTCCAGCTCACCCCAAACCATCTCGATTGGGTTCAGGTCTGGTGACTGTGGAGGCCAGGTCATCTGGCGTAGCACCCCATCACTCTCCTTCTTGGTCAAATAGCCCTTACACAGCCTAGAGGTGTGTTTGGGGTCATTGTCCTGTTGAAAAATAAATGATGGTCCAACTAAACGCAAACCGGATGGAATAGCATGCCGCTGCAAGATGCTGTGGTAGCCATGCTTGTTCAGTATGCCTTCAATTTTGAATAAATCCCCAACAGTGTCACCAGCAAAGCCCCCCACACCATCACACCTCCTCCATGCTTCACGCTGTGAACCAGGCATGTAGAGTCCATCCGTTCACCTTTTCTGCGTCACACAAAGACACGGTGGTTGGAACCAAAGATCTCAAATTTGGACTCATCAGACCAAAGCTCAGATTTCCACTGGTCTAATGTCCATTCCTTGTGTTCTTTAGCCCAAACAAGTCTACTCTGCTTGTGGCCTGTCCTTAGCAGTGGTTTCCTAGTAGCTATTTTACCATGAAGGCCTGCTGCATAAAGTCTCCTCTTAACAGTTGTTGTAGAGATGTGTCTGCTGCTAGAACTCTGTGTGGCATTGACCTGGTCTCTGAGCTGCTGCTAACCTGCGATTTCTGAGGCTGGTGACTCGGATAAACTTATCCTCAGAAGCAGAGGTGACTCTTGGTTTTCCTTTCCTGGGGCGGTCCTCATGTGAGCCAGTTTCTTTGTAGCGCTTGATGGTTTTTGCCACTGCACTTGGGGACACTTTCAAAGTTTTCCCAATTTTTCGGACTGACTGACCTTCATTTCTTAAAGTAATGATGGCCACTCGTTTTTCTTTACTTAGCTGTTTTTTTCTTGCCATAATACAAGTTCTAACAGTCTATTCAGTAGGACCATCAGCTGTGTATCCACCAGACTTCTGCACAACACAACTGATGGTTCCAACCCCATTTATAAGGCAAGAAATCCCACTTATTACACCTGACAGGGCACACCTGTGAAGTGAAAACCATTCCCGGTGACTAGGGTTGAGCGACTTTCATTTTTTTAAGATCGAGTCGGGTTTTGCGAAACCCGACTTTGTCCAGAGTCGAGTCGAGTGCAGTCGGCCGATTATCGCTAAAAGTCGGGGATCGACCGAAACACGAAACCCAATGCAAGTCAATGGGGAAGCATAGTCGACAGTGAGTGGAGGCCAGGAAAACACCTACAGTGCCCATTTTAATGCCAAAAACATCAATTCTTGTTTCTGAAGCTTGTCAATCTTAATTAACTTTATAATAGTTGGGCATTGGAAATTGGGGGTCATTTGGCAAAAGTTGTGGGGGGTAGGGCTGGTTCAAGGTTTTAGTGGGCCCAGGAAACGTGGACTACGTCACGGCGGTGGAGCAGTGAGAGGTAAATATGTCAAGTTTGCAAGTGCTGTGATCCTAAGCAAGCAGGGGGGGCCCACTCGTTGGCATTGGCACTGGCACAGGGCACTGTTGTGATTTTGCTTTTTGCTCCCTCTAGTGGTCATTAGTGATTTGACTCTGGAGCTTCTGTCTTTTCCTATATCCTCACCTGGGCCGTTAGTTCAGGGGCGTTGCTATATAAGCTCCCTGGACCTTCAGTTCAATGCCTGGCATCATTGAAATCAGAGCTAATCTGTTGTGCTCTTGTCCTATGATCCGGGTTCCTGTATTTCAAGCTAAGTCTGCTTCCTTGCTTTTTGCTTTTGTTTTGTTTGGTATTTTTGTCCAGCTTGTTCCAATCTGTATCCTGACCTTTGCTGGAAGCTCTAGGGGGCTGGTGTTCTCCCCCCGGACCGTTAGACGGTTCGGGGGTTCTTGAATCTCCAGCGTGGATTTTTATAGGGTTTCTGTTGACCAGATAAGTTATCTTGCTATATTCTGCTATTAGTAAGCTGGCCTCTCTTTGCTGAACCTGGTTCATTTCTGTGTTTGTCATTTCCTCTTACCTCACCGTTATTATTTGTGGGGGGCTTGTATCTTGCTTTGGGGTCCCTTTCTCTGGAGGCAAGAGAGGTCTTTGTTTTCTTCTCCTAGGGGTAGTTAGATTCTCCGGCTGGCGCGAGTCATCTAGCGATCACCGTAGGCATGATCCCCGGCTACTTCTAGTGTTGGCGTTAGGAGTAGCTATTTGGTCAACCCAGTTACCACAGCCCTATGAGCTGGATTTTTGAATCTCGCAGACTTACACGTTCCTCTGAGACCCTGTCCACTGGGGTCATAACAGTATGCCAGGCCGGTATTAAATGTTTAATGCATTGCAGAAGTGGGATTATAAGAAAGAAAATTTTGAGTTTTTTTTTCCCTCTCTCATTTTTTTTTTTTTTTTTTTTCTTTTCCCCTTTACCTCAGAGTGGCTTAAGCTTGCTGCAGACATGAATGTCCAGACCTTGATTACAGGTGTGGACCAGCTTGCCGCTCGTGTGCAGGGTATACAAGATTATGTTACCAGAAATCCTAGGTCTGAACCCAAGATTCCGATTCCTGAACTGTTTTCAGGAGACCGATTTAAGTTTAGGAATTTCAGGAATAATTGTAAATTGTTTTTGTCCCTGAAACCTTGTTCGTCTGGAGACTCTGCTCAACAAGTAAAAATTGTTATTTCATTCTTACGGGGTGACCCTCAAGATTGGGCTTTTTCGTTGGCGCCAGGAGATCCGGCTTTGGCTGATTTTGATGCGTTTTTTCTGGCGCTCGGTTTACTTTATGAGGAACCCAATCTTGAGATTCAGGCAGAGAAAGCCTTGCTGGCTATGTCTCAGGGCCAGGACGAGGCTGAGGTGTATTGCCAAAAATTTCGGAAATGGTCCGTGCTGACACATTGGAACGAGTGTGCACTGGCCGCTAATTTTAGAAATGGCCTTTCTGAGGCCATTAAGAATGTTATGGTGGGTTTTCCCATTCCCACAGGTCTGAATGATACCATGTCCCTGGCTATTCAAATTGACCGGCGGTTGCGGGAGCGCAAAACCGCAAATTCCCTCATGTTGTTGTCTGAACGGACACCTGATTTGATGCAATGTGATAGAATCCTGACTAGAAATGAGAGGAAAATTCATAGACGCCGGAATGGCTTGTGCTACTACTGTGGTGATTCTACACATGTTATCTCAGCATGCTCTAAACGTATATCTAAGGTTGTTAGTCCTGTCACCGTTGGTAATTTGCATCCTAAGTTCATTCTATCTGTAACTTTGATTTGCTCACTGTCATCGTATCCTGTCATGGCGTTTGTAGATTCAGGTGCTGCCCTGAGTCTTATGGATCTCTCATTTGCTAAGCGCTGTGGTTTTATTCTTGAACCATTAGAAAATCCTATCCCTCTTAGGGGTATTGATGCTACGCCATTAGCAGAAAATAAACCGCAGTATTGGACACAGGTTACCATGTGCATGACTCCTGAACACCGCGAGGTGATACGTTTCCTGGTTTTACATAAAATGCATGATTTGGTTGTTTTAGGGCTGCCATGGTTACAGACCCATAATCCAGTCCTGGACTGGAAGGCTATGTCAGTCTCAAGTTGGGGCTGTCGTGGTATTCATGGGGATTCCCTGCCTGTGTCTATTGCTTCTTCTACACCTTCGGAAGTTCCTGAGTATTTGTCTGATTATCAGGATGTCTTCAGCGAGTCCAGATCCAGTGCACTGCCTCCTCATAGGGAATGTGACTGTGCAATAGATTTGATTCCAGGCAGTAAATTTCCTAAGGGAAGACTGTTTAATCTGTCGATACCTGAACATACCGCTATGCGTTCATATATCAAGGAGTCTCTGGAGAAAGGACACATCCGTCCGTCTTCTTCCCCTCTTGGTGCGGGATTCTTTTTTGTGGCTAAAAAGGACGGATCTTTGAGGCCTTGTATTGACTATCGGCTTTTAAATAAGATCACTGTCAAATTTCAGTATCCTTTGCCACTGTTGTCTGACTTGTTTGCCCGGATTAAAGGTGCCAAGTGGTTTACCAAGATAGACCTTCGTGGTGCGTACAACCTTGTGCGCATTAAGCAAGGGGATGAATGGAAAACCGCATTCAATACGCCCGAAGGTCATTTTGAGTACTTGGTGATGCCTTTTGGGCTCTCTAATGCCCCTTCAGTTTTTCAGTCCTTTATGCATGACATTTTCCGGAACTATCTGGATAAATTTTTGATCGTTTATCTGGATGATATTCTGGTTTTTTCTGATAATTGGGACTCGCCTGTGGAGCAGGTCAGGATGGTCTTTAAAATTTTGTGTGAAAATTCTTTGTTTGTCAAGGGCTCAAAGTGTCTTTTTGGTGTACAGAAGGTTCCCTTTTTGGGGTTCATTTTTTCCCCTTCTGCTGTGGAGATGGACCCAGTCAAGGTCCGAGCTATTCTTGATTGGACTCAGCCCTCGTCAGTTAAGAGTCTTCAGAAGTTCTTGGGTTTCGCTAACTTCTACCGTCGTTTTATCGCTAACTTTTCTAGCATTGTGAAACCTTTGACGGATATGACCAAGAAGGGCTCCGATGTGGTTAATTGGGCTCCTGCTGCCGTGGAGGCTTTCCAGGAGTTGAAACGTCGGTTTACTTCGGCGCCTGTTTTGTGCCAGCCTGATGTCTCGCTTCCCTTTCAGGTTGAGGTGGATGCTTCAGAGATTGGAGCAGGGGCCGTTTTGTCGCAGAGAGGCCCTGGTTGCTCTGTTATGAGACCTTGCGCCTTTTTCTCTAGGAAGTTTTCGCCTGCGGAGCGAAATTATGATGTGGGCAATCGGGAGTTGTTGGCCATGAAATGGGCATTTGAGGAGTGGCGTCATTGGCTCGAGGGTGCTAAGCATCGTGTGGTGGTCTTGACTGATCACAAAAATCTGATGTATCTCGAGTCTGCTAAACGCCTGAATCCTAGACAGGCCCGCTGGTCATTGTTTTTCTCCCGTTTTGACTTTGTTGTCTCGTATTTACCAGGTTCAAAAAATGTGAAGGCCGATGCCCTTTCCAGGAGCTTTGTGCCTGATGCTCCTGGAGTCGCTGAACCTGTTGGTATTCTTAAGGATGGTATTATCTTGTCAGCTATTTCTCCAGATCTGCGACGTGTGTTGCAGAGATTTCAGGCTGATAGGCCTGATTCTTGTCCACCTGACAGACTGTTTGTGCCTGATAAGTGGACCAGCAGAGTCATTTCCGAGGTTCATTCCTCGGTGTTGGCAGGTCACCCAGGAATTTTTGGCACCAGAGATCTGGTGGCCAGATCCTTTTGGTGGCCTTCCTTGTCTAGGGATGTGCGGTCATTTGTACAGTCCTGTGGGACTTGTGCTCGAGCTAAGCCTTGCTGTTCTCGTGCCAGCGGGTTGCTCTTGCCCTTGCCTGTCCCTAAGAGACCTTGGACTCATATCTCCATGGATTTCATTTCTGATCTTCCGGTGTCTCAAGGCATGTCTGTTATCTGGGTGATATGTGATCGCTTCTCCAAGATGGTCCATTTGGTTCCTTTGCCTAAGCTGCCTTCCTCTTCCGATCTGGTTCCTGTGTTTTTCCAGAACGTGGTTCGTTTGCACGGCATCCCTGAGAATATTGTGTCAGACAGAGGATCCCAGTTCGTTTCCAGATTCTGGCGATCCTTTTGTAGTAGGATGGGCATTGACTTGTCGTTTTCGTCTGCTTTCCATCCTCAGACTAATGGACAGACGGAGCGAACTAATCAGACTTTGGAGGCTTATTTGAGGTGTTTTGTCTCTGCTGATCAGGACGATTGGGTGACCTTCTTGCCGTTGGCTGAGTTTGCCCTTAATAATCGGGCTAGTTCCGCCACCTTGGTTTCGCCGTTTTTCTGCAACTCTGGTTTCCACCCTCGTTTTTCTTCGGGTCATGTGGAACCTTCTGACTGCCCTGGGGTGGATTCTGTGGTGGATAGGTTGCAGCGGATCTGGAATCTTGTGGTGGACAACTTGAAGTTGTCACAGGAGAGGGCTCAGCGCTTTGCCAACCGCCGCCGCGGTGTGGGTCCCCGACTACGTGTTGGGGATTTGGTGTGGCTTTCTTCCCGCTTTGTTCCTATGAAGGTTTCCTCTCCCAAATTTAAACCTCGTTTTATTGGTCCTTACAAGATATTGGAAGTCCTTAATCCTGTATCCTTTCGCCTGGATCTTCCTGTGTCGTTTGCTATCCACAACGTGTTTCATAGGTCCTTGTTGCGGCGGTACGTTGTGCCTGTGGTTCCTTCTGCTGAGCCTCCTGCTCCGGTGTTGGTTGAGGGCGAGTTGGAGTACGTGGTGGAGAAGATCTTGGATTCTCGTCTCTCCAGGCGGAGGCTTCAGTACCTGGTCAAGTGGAAGGGCTATGGTCAGGAAGATAATTCCTGGGTGGTCGCCTCTGATGTTCATGCGGCCGATTTAGTTCGTGCCTTTCACGCCGCTCGTCCTGATCGCCCTGGTGGTCGTGGTGAGGGTTCGGTGACCCCTCACTAAGGGGGGGGTACTGTTGTGATTTTGCTTTTTGCTCTCTCTAGTGGTCATTAGTGATTTGACTCTGGAGCTTCTGTCTTTTCCTATATCCTCACCTGGGCCGTTAGTTCAGGGGCGTTGCTATATAAGCTCCCTGGACCTTCAGTTCAATGCCTGGCATCGTTGAAATCAGAGCTAATCTGTTGTGCTCTTGTCCTATGATCCGGGTTCCTGTATTTCAAGCTAAGTCTGCTTCCTTGCTTTTTGCTTTTGTTTTGTTTGGTATTTTTGTCCAGCTTGTTCCAATCTGTATCCTGACCTTTGCTGGAAGCTCTAGGGTGGCTGGTGTTCTCCCCCCGGACCGTTAGACGGTTCGGGGGTTCTTGAATCTCCAGCGTGGATTTTTATAGGGTTTTTGTTGACCAGATAAGTTATCTTGCTATATTCTGCTATTAGTAAGCTGGCCTCTCTTTGCTGAACCTGGTTCATTTCTGTGTTTGTCATTTCCTCTTACCTCACCGTTATTATTTGTGGGGGCTTGTATCTTGCTTTGGGGTCCCTTTCTCTGGAGGCAAGAGAGGTCTTTGTTTTCTTCTCCTAGGGGTAGTTAGATTCTCCGGCTGGCGCGAGTCATCTAGCGATCACCGTAGGCATGATCCCCGGCTACTTCTAGTGTTGGCGTTAGGAGTAGCTATTTGGTCAACCCAGTTACCACCGCCCTATGAGCTGGATTTTTGAATCTCGCAGACTTACACGTTCCTCTGAGACCCTGTCCACTGGGGTCATAACAGGGCACCTCAAAGTACAGCGGTGTGTTTGCACGGTGGGGGCGCCTCCCACCAGCAGCGACACTTTTGTGTACTCTGAGGGGCCCTGTGCCAGTGACATCGCCAACAAGTATGCCCCCCCACCTGATGAAGGAACCTGCACTTTCATCTGCACCTTCCTCTTTGTCCCTGTGTAAGGTGGTATAACATGCGGGAAGGGGTACCTTACTTTCAGCAGGGTCAGATTCTGGCTGTGTAGAGTGCAAGGGGAATGTAGTGGTCTAGGTCAATGTACCAGCAGACTCATCTAACAGTGGCTGGGCAATGGGCAGGATGAGGAGGAAACACAGATATAGGGCCAAAGAATAAAGTAGGCTAAATGCAGTTCAAAATTGGTAACAGGACTAAACAGGCGGCATTGCTTTGTTCAGTGGAGTAGCAAACCCAGGAGCAGCAGACACTGTTTTAAGGGCCCAACCACACTAGTAGGCCAAATGCAGTTTAATATCTGCTACTATAGGCCAAAAGCCTAAAGACTGAAGCTCAGCTTTATACAGTTGAGGACAAACACCAGGGAGCGGCAGACACCGTTAGTAGGCCCTAACCACCAATTTTTTAAAAAACAGCACTTAATGAGAGCCAGAAGGTTGAAGCTCAGCTTTATACAGTTGAGGACAAACACCAGGGAGCGGCAGACACCGTTAGTAGGCCGCAACCAAAGTTGAAGGCCACATGCTGTTTAATATCTGATACTATAGGCCGAAAGCCAGAAAGTTGAAGCTCAGCTTTATACAGTTGAGGACAAACAACAGGGAGCGGCAAACAGAGGTATTAGGCCCCAAACACCAATTTTTTTAAAAAAAGCACTTAATGAGAGCCAGAAGGTTGAAGCTCAGCTTTATACAGTTGAGGACAAACACCAGGGAGCGGCAGACACCGTTAGTAGGCCGTAACCACCAATTTTTTTTTAAAAACAGCACTTAATGAGAGCCAGAAGGTTGAAGCTCAGATTTATTCAGTTGAGGAGAACACCAGTGAGCGGCAAACAGAGGTATTAGGCCCCAAACACCAATTTTTTTTTTAAAAAAGCACTTAATGAGAGCCAGAAGGTTGAAGCTCAGATGTAGACAGTGGAGGACAATTTGAATTAGGGACTGCAGACAGACTTAGTAGGCTGTCCCCTGTGGATCATGCATCCACCACATTAACCCATTGCGCCGTAATGGACACGTAACCTTCCGTGGCCATGCCTACAGGTCCATGCGTCTGTTGTCAGGTGCACCTTTGTACTCACAGATTGCCAGAGTGCATGGACAATGCGGTCTTTTACATGCTGGTGGAGGGTTGGGATGGCTTTTCTCGCAAAAGAAGTGTCGACTGGTTAGCTTGTAGCGTGGTACAGCGTAGTCCATCATGGCTTTATTAATATTAAATAAAATATATAAATAGGCTCTATGAACTTTTAAATAGGTTCCAGGGGTACACGGGCAGCATTGGTGTGGTCAGAGGAGGAGGATTGCAAGGAGGAACCGCAGACAGGCTAACGAAGGCCTAAAATAACAAAAATTAGGCTCAAGGCAGTTTTAAATCGGTTACATGGATACACAGGCAGCATTGTGGTCAGCGGAGGAGGAGGATTGCAAGGAGGGACCGCAGACAGGCTAACGAAGGCCTAAAATAACAAAAATTAGGCTCAAGGCAGTTTTAAATCAGTTACATGGATACACAGGCAGCATTGTGGTCAGCGGAGGAGGAGGATTGCAAGGAGGGACCGCAGACAGGCTAACGAAGGCCTAAAATAACAAAAAATAGGCTCATGGCAGTTTTAAATCGGTTACATGGATAAACAGGCAGCATTGTGGTCAGTGGAGGAGTATTGCAAGGAGGGACCACAGACAGGCTAACGAAGGCCTAAAATAACAAAAAATAGGCTCATGGCAGTTTTAAATCGGTTACATGGATACACAGGCAGCATTGTGGTCAGTGGAGGAATATTGCAAGGAGGGACCGCAGACAGGCTAATGAAGGCCTAAAATAACAAAAATTAGGCTCAAGGCAGTTTTAAATCAGTTACATGGATACACAGGCAGCATTGTGGTCAGCGGAGGTGGAGTATTGCAAGGAGGGACCGCAGACAGGCTAACGAAGGCCTAAAATAACAAAAAATAGGCTCATGGCAGTTTTAAATTGGTTACATGGATACACAGGCAGCATTGTGGTCAGTGGAGGAGGATTGCAAGGAGGGACCGCAGACAGGCTAACGAAGGCCTAAAATAACAAAAATTAGTCTCATGGCAGTTTTAAATCGGTTACATGGATACACAGGCAGCATTGTGGTCAGTGGAGGAGGATTGCAAGGAGTGTCTGACACAGTTAGTACTCACAAAAAAGAAATAGATGTTAATGTCTCGCAAAACAACAAAAAAAAAAGTGTGGCATACTTAGGTACAGGGGTGGGCTCATCTGCTGAGTTTCTGACAAAGTAATTTGGCAGTAAGTATTTACTGGTGTCAATATAGGACACTGACCCAGACTACTTTAACTAGCATCATAGATGTCAACAAATTGCTATTGTCAGTGCCAGGCATTGAATGATGTCAGCGCATAGACTAAACATTGGTGGAGCTGTGCGAGATAATTCTGCACGTGGTAGAGCACAGTTTGAGCTGGGGGGGGAACTCTCTTGTGGCCGGCGGTACCGTCCCAGGGCCCCTCATGTTACAACGGTGTGTCTGACGTTGGGTGCGCACCACCACCGCCAGAGACACTTCATTGTACTATGAGGGACCCAGTGGCAGTGCCGTCGACCAAAAGCGGGCACACCCACCTCTTCAGACAAACAGCACTGTAACGGGTGCTTGCGCCAAGTGGCGAGACCACGGCCCCGTGGGGGGAGTTTTCCCATTGGGGGAGGTGTAAACATGTAGTATGCTGGACAAACAGCTGCTGCAAAGTAACAGATTGGAACACTCAGTAAGACCAGTCCACAAGCAAGACCTTTTTATAGGAAAGCTAGGTGTCAGCCGGGAAAGGTGGGGCAAAATAATTTGAAATCCAGGAGTGGTTCATTTTAATGAAGGTTAGATCATCCACATTTTGGGTAGCCAGACGAGTCCTTTTTTCGGTTAATATTGAACCAGCAGCACTGAATACTCTTTCTGATAGCACACTAGCTGCTGGGCAAGCAAGCTCCTGCAATGCATATTCTGCCAATTCAGGCCAGGTGTCTAATTTGGATGCCCAGTAATCAAATGGGAATGACGGTTGAGGGAGAACATCGATAATGGAGGAAAAATAGTTAGTAACCATACTGGACAAATGTTGTCTCCTGTCACTTTGAATAGATGCTGCAGTACCTGTCCTGTCTGCGGTCATTGCGAAATCACTCCACAACCTGGTCAGAAAACCCCTCTATCCAACGCCACTTCTGATCTGTGCACCTCTAACACCTCTGCCCTGTAGCCCCCTGCAACTCGTGTGAGAACCATCACCGGCGCTGTGTGCTGGGAATGCCTGAACCAAACGGTCTACAAGAGTAGCTTGTTTGGTTGCTAAGATTTGTTCTAGGTTCTCATGTGGCATTATATTTTGCAATTTGCCTTTATAGCGAGGGTCAAGGATGCAGGCCAACCAGTAATCGTCATCGCTCATCATTTTAATAATACGTGGGTCCCTTTTGAGGATACGTAAGGCATAATCCGCCATGTGGGCCAAAGTTCCAGTTGTCAAATCTGCGGTTGTGCTGGTTTGAGGGGCAGTTACAGGCAAATCTACGTCACTTGTCTCCCTTAAAAAAACAGAACCCGGCCTTGCAACGCCACTAATTTCTGTTGGCCCAGGAGAAGCTTCCTCATTAAAAAAGTACTCATCCCCATCATCCTCCTCGTCCTCCTCCTCCTCCTCCTCTTCGCCCGCTACCGCGTCCTCTACACGGCCCTGACCAGACAATGGCTGACTGTCATCAAGGCTTTCCTCTTCCTCTGGTGCAGACGCCTGCTCCTTTATGTGCGTCAAACTTTGCATCAGCAGACGCATTAGGGGGATGCTCATGCTTATTATGGCGTTGTCTGCACTAACCAGCCGTGTGCATTCCTCAAAACACTGAAGGACTTGACACAGGTCTTGTAGCTTCGACCACTGCACACCTGACAACTCCATGTCTGCCATCCAACTGGCTGCCCGTGTATCCTCCCACAAATACATAACAGCACGCCTCTGTTCGCACACTCTCTGAAGCATGTGCAGTGTGGAATTCCACCTTGTTGCAACGTCGATGATTAGGCGATGCTGAGGAAGGTTCAAAGAACGCTGATAGTTCTGCATACGGCTGGAGTGTATGGGCGAACGGCGGATATGCGAGCAAAGTCTTCGCACCTTCAGGAGCAGGGCGGGTAACCCCGGATAACTTTTCAGGAAGCACTGCACCACCAGGTTTAAGGTGTGAGCCTGGCAAGGAATGTGTTTCAGTTGGGAAAGGGCTATGGCAGCCATGAAATTCCTTCCGTTGTCACTCACTACCTTGCCTGCCTCAAGATGTACAGTGCCCAGCCATGACTGAGTTTCTTTCTGCAAGAACTCGGACAGAACTTCCGCGGTGTGTCTGTTGTCGCTCAAACACTTCATAGCCAATACAGCCTGCTGATGCTTGCCACTAGCTGTCCCATAATGGCACACCTGGTGTGCAACAGTGGCAGCTGCGGATGGAGTGGATGTTCGACTGCGGTCTGTGGACGAGCTCTCGCTTCTGCAGGAGGAGGAGGAAGAGGAGGAGGGGGGGCGAACGCCTACAGCCAACTCTTTCCTTGACCGTGGGCTAGGCAGAACTGTCCCAATATTGCTGTCCCCTGTGGACCCTGCATCCACCACATTCACCCAGTGTGCCGTGATGGACACGTAACGTCCCTGGCCATGCCTACTGGTCCATGCATCTGTTGTCAGGTGCACCTTTGTAGTCACAGACTGCCTGAGTGCATGGACGATGCGGTCTTTAACATGCTGTTGGAGGGCTGGGATGGCTTTTCTAGAAAAGAAGTGTTGACTGGGTAGCTCGTAGCGTGGTACAGCGTAGTCCATCAGCGCTTTGAAAGCTTCGCTTTCAACTAACCGGTAGGGCATCATCTCTAATGAGATTAGTCTAGCAATGTGGGCGTTCAAACCCTGTGTACGCGGATGTGAGGATGAGTACTTCCTTTTCCTAACAAGAGTCTCATGTAGGGTGAGCTGGACTGGAGAGCTGGAGATCATGGAACTAGCGGTGGTGCCGGTGGACATGGGTGACTGAGAGAGGGTTGGAGATGGTATTCTTGCCGGTGCCCTACATGCAGTGTTTCCTACTGCAAACCTGGTGATTCCCTGACTGCTTTGGCCTGGCGACGAAAGCTGCACAGATACTGCAGGTGGTGCGGGAAATGGTGGGTTTACAGTGAGGGAAAAGATGTAGCGTTGCTGACTAGCTTCATTGGCCGAGGGTGCTGCAACCTTTAGGGACGTTTGGTAGTTAGTCCAGGCTTGCAAATGCATGGTGGATAAGTGTCTATGCATGCAACTTGTATTTAGACTTTTAAGATTCTGACCTCTGCTTAAGGTAGTTGAACATTTTTGACAGATGACTTTGCGCTGATTATTTGGATGTTGTTTAAAAAAATGCCAGACTGCACTCTTTCTACTATCGGATACCTTTTCAGGCATTGCAGACTGAGCTTCTTTAACCGGATGGCCACGCTGTCCTCCAACTGGTTTTGGTTTTGCCACGCGTTTTTGGCCAGATACGGGCCTGGCAGATGGAACCTGTTGTGATGTTGATGCCTGCTGTGGCTCCTCCTCCTCCGCTTCAGAACTACTGCCGCCTGCACCCTGTTCCCCCAATGGCTGCCAATCAGGGTCAACAACTGGGTCATCTATGACCTCCTCTTCTATGTCGTGTGCAACTTCATCTGTGTCACCGTGTAAGCCGGTGGTATTGCGTTCGTGACAGGGCACCATAGTCTCCGCTGGGTTTGATTCTGCCTCAGTACACTGCGAGGGCAATGTTCTGGTCTGAGTCAAAGGAACAGCATAGTAATCTGGCTGTGGCTGTGCATCTGTGCACTCCATGTCCGATTCAACTTCGAATGGGCATGGCCTGTTAACTGTTTCACTGTCTAACCCAGGAACGGTATGTGTAAAGAGCTCCATGGAGTAACCTGTTCTGTCGACTGACGCATCCTTCACTGTTGTTCTGGGTGAAGGACACAAGGAAGCGACTTGTTCCTGACTGGGAGCATCCACTGACGATGCACTGCTCTGACATTTGGCACTTGGCGAGGAGGAGGCGAAAGAGCTAGAGGCAGAGTCAGCAATGAAAGCCAATACTTGTTCCTCCTGCTCCGGCTTCAAAAGTGGTTTTCCTACTCCCAGAAAAGAGAGCGTTCGAGGCCTTGTGTAGCCAGACAACGAACCTGGCTCAACAACTCGAGACTTAGGTGCTGTATTGCTTTTACCACGACCACCTGATGCTCCACCACCACTACCATCATTACCAGCTGACAATGACCGCCCACGGCCACGACCTCTTCCACTAGACTTCCTCATTGTTTGCAAAACGTAACCAAAGTAACACTATTTGTTACTGTAAAACAACTTATAAGGTGAACTCAAACTTCTGTTGGATTTATATGTACCTTTATAGGTGCCTGACACTGAAAGGAAAATCAGGCCCAATGTTACACACAAGGTTTTCTGTGCCCCAATAATTTGAGACAGATGGCACACACAGGACCAGCACTCAAGCAGAAATGCCAATCTTAATCTCCCACTATTTTTTTTTTTTATGGGAGAATTTAAAAAAACAAAAAACGAAAACAAAAACAAACAACAATATTACACACTAGGTTTTCGGTGGCACACAATGAGAGACAGATGCCACACACAGGACTGGCACAGAGGCAGACTTGCCAATCTTTATCTCCCACTAATTATTTTTTTTTTACAGGGAGAATTTACCCCCAAAAAATAAATGGCCAAGTATTACACAGTGGTTTTCGGTGGCACACAATGAGAGACAGATGCCACACACAGGACTGGCACAGAGGCAGACTTGCCAATCTTTATCTCCCACTAATTTTTTTTTTTTTACAGGGAGAATTTACCCAAAAAAATAAATGGCCAAGTATTACACAGTGGTTTTCGGTGGCACACAATGAGAGACAGATGCCACACACAGGACTGGCACAGAGGCAGACTTGCCAATCTTTATCTCCCACTAATTATTTTTTTTTTTTACAGGGAGAATTTACCCAAAAAAATAAATGGCCAAGTATTACACAGTGGTTTTCGGTGGCACACAATGAGAGACAGATGCCACAACACACAGGACTGGCACAGAGGCAGACTTGCCAATCTTTATCTCCCACTAATTATTTTTTTTTTTACAGGGAGAATTTACCCAAAAAAATAAATGGCCAAGTATTACACAGTGGTTTTCGGTGGCACACAATGAGAGACAGATGCCACACACAGGACTGGCACAGAGGCAGACTTGCCAACCTTTATCTCCAACTAATTTTTTTTTTTTTACAGGGAGAATTTACCCCAAAAAAATAAATGGCCAAGTATTACACAGTGGTTTTCGGTGGCACACAATGAACGACAGATGCCACAACACACAGGACTGGCACAGAGGCAGACTTGCCAATCTTTATCTCCCACTAATTATTTTTTTTTTACAGGGAGAATTTACCCAAAAAAATAAATGGCCAAGTATTACACAGTGGTTTTCAGTGGCACACAATGAGAGACAGATGCCACACACAGGACTGGCACAGAGGCAGACTTGCCAACCTTTATCTCCCACTAATTTTTTTTTTTTACAGGGAGAATTTACCCCCCCCCAAAAAATGGCCAAGTATTACACAGTGGTTTTCGGTGGCACACAATGAGAGACAGATGCCACACACAGGACTGGCACAGAGGCAGACTTGCCAATCTTTATCTCCCTGCAGTAATCTCAGGAAAGTATGGCAGGCAGCTATAAAAAGGACTGCTGCACACAAAAGTGGGGACAAACACACAAGATAGCTGTGCAGAAAAGAAGGAACAACAGGATTTGTGCTTTGAAAAAAGCAGTTGGTTTGCACAGCGCACGGCGTACACACAATGCAACGCAGCTATCAGGGAGCCTTCTAGGGCAGCCCAATGAGCTACAGCGCTGAGGAAAAAAAAATGTAGCTTCCACTGTCCCTGCAAACAAAAGGTGGTGTTGGACAGTGGGATGTTGTGAACTCTGTTTTTGGGCTCCCTCTAGTGGTCACAAGCGGTACTGTGTAGTGTTGTCTTTCTGCAGGTTGGCAGCATCAGCTGGTTCGTTATCCTAGGTTGGTTTCTTATTTAGCTCACCTGGATACTCAGTTCCTTGCCTGCTCTCAATGTATTCAGTGCTCTTCAGATTCCTTGTGACTACCTTGCTCCCAGTCTCTCCAAGACAAGCTAAGTTTTTGTTTGATCATTTTTTGATTATCAGCATTTATTATGTTTTTAGTCCAGCTCGCTAAAATGTGATTTCCTCGCTTGCTGGTTGCTCTAGGGGACTGAGTTTCTCCCCCCACACCGTTAGTTGGTGCGGGGGTTCTTGAAATCTCAGTGTGGATATTTTGTAAGGGTTTTTTACTGACTGCACAGACCCCTTTACTATTTTCTGCTATCTAGTATTAGTGGGCCTCATTTGCTAAATCTGTTTTCACCCCTGTGTATGTGCCTTCCTCTTACCCCACCGTTATTATATGTTGGGGGCTTCTATATCTTGGGGATTATTTCTCTGGAGGCAAGGGAGGTCTTTCTTTCTCTCTAGGGGTAGTTAGTTCCTCAGGCTGGCTCGAGACGTCTAGGATTTTTAGACACGTTCACCGGCTACTTCTAGTGTGTTTGGATAGGTTCAGATTTGCAGTCAGTCCAGTTTGCCACCTCCCTAGAGCTTGTCCTATGTATGTTACTTAGCTGGAGTAATTTGTGATCCTCAACCACTAAGGATCATAACAGTGGGAATCGCTACAGCACAAGCGGTTTGTGGCTTTATGTACCCTGCCTAACACTATCCCTGCTTCTGAAGAAGCATCAGCAACCTCTCCCTACGCTCAGATCAGCAGCAGTAAGATGGCGGTCGGCGTGAACGCCCCTTTATAGCCCCTGTGACGCGGCAGAAAGCAAGCCAATCACTGCAATGCCCTTCTCTAAGATGGTGGGGACTGAGATCTATGTCATCACGCTGGCCACACTCTGCGTCCACCTTCATTGGCTGAGAAATGGCGCTTTTAGCGTCATTGAAACGCGACTTTGGCGCGAAAGTCGCGTACCGCATGGCAGACCCCACACAGGGATCGGGTCGGTTTCATGAGACGCCAACTTTGCCAAAATTCGGTGACTTATGAAAATGAACGATCTGTTTCGCTCAACCCTACCGGTGACCACCTCTTGAAGCTCATCAAGAGAAAACCAAGAGTGTGCAAAGCAGTCATCAAAGCAAAATGTGGCTACTTTGAAGAACCTAGAATATAAGACATAATTTCAGTTGTTTCACACTTTTTTGTTAAGTATGGAATTCCACATGTGTTAATTCATAGTTTTGATGCCTTCAGCGTGAATGTACAATTTTCAGTCTTGAAAACACAGAAAAATCTTTAAATGAGAAGGTGTTTCCAAACTTTTGCTCTGTACTGTATATAAAAATGAATGTATGTGTAAGTGTGTATCGACAATGATGTCATAATGGTTTCCATGGCGACAATGATATAAAGGTTGCCATGGCAAAGATGATGTCAGAATGGTTGCCATGGCGAAGATGATGTCATAATGGGTATATGGGCACAGGGCTATGGGATGTAGAATGTGTATGATGGGTATATGGGCACGGGACTATGGGATGTAGAATGTGTATTATGGGTATATGGGCACGGGACTATGGGATAAAGGATGTGTATGATGGGTATATGGGCACAAGACTATGGGATGGAGATAATCATTATAATTTGTTATAACTAACCACAGTTAGTTACTATGCCTGGGCAACGCTGGGCTCTTCAGCTAGTGCACAATATTTACAGTTGTCAACATTGTAACAAATGTTGTGAGGTGTCATATAAAGAATAAAATGGAAACATGGTGACAAAGTCCCCTTCGTGCCTACATCTCAGGTCCAGTGCATCTCGGGACATATGAGCTGTATCAGCACAAGGGCAGGCAGAGTCACATCTGTTCCCCTCTCTTTTTGTGATCTCACAGCAGGATTTTCGTTGCGCCGGATGGCAGATGACTTGGAAACAAGAAGAGACCCATCTTTTTTGTCTCTTGTCATCCCAGCAGACTACATAGGCAGAAAAAAAGCCAAACTCTAAGCAAGGAGAGGCGAGAGTCAGCGTCAAGACAGCTGCACACCTGACCTGAGCAAGCTGTCTTGGGCTGTTTTTACTAACAGATGGGAGAATTGAGGCCGAGCAGAGATGCACAAGAAAAATGGAAAGGTTACTGAAGGTGAATAAATTATTAAAAGTATCAATCTGTGTCCACTGAAACGGCGACAATGCAAAGATGTGCAATGTCCTAAAAGACAAAAGATACAAAGGAGCTAAATTCAGCAATAATACACAGACATCACTACAGTGCGGAAATGTAGAGGAGATGACTGATATGTCATGTGGAGGGCTCATACGCTGATATATAGAATATTGGTAAGAGAAATAAATAGAGTTACCAATCCAGGAGTAAAGCAAGTTAGTGGTGAAAAATTAAAATAAAACTCAATGAGATACATGGCAAACAACAGACAAATAAACATATAACATATTCACGGATTATTCTAGGACTCAGAATTGTGTGTATAAAGGGGGAAATCTACACTGAGAAAACCTATGTGACAATTGCTGAAAGGCTTTCCCTTACAATGCCTAGTTATATCTCCTGAGCCCACACTGAAAGGACCAGATTATTGTATACCAACAGAGGAAAACAGTACTTGTAAGTAATGTATACCCCCAGGAACTCTGGGAATAAGAGGAGAGGGCCTAGGACTGAACCCCCAGGAACTCTGGGAGTAAGAGTAGAGGGCATAGGACTGAACCTCCAGGAACTCTGGGAGTAAGAAGAGAGGGCCTAGGACAATCCCCAGGAACTCTGGGAGTAAGAGTAGAGGGCCTAGGACTGAACCTCCAGGAACTCTGGGAGTAAGAAGAGAGGGCCTAGGACTGAACCCCCAGGAACTCTGGGAGTAAGAGTAGAGGGCATAGGACTGAACCTCCAGGAACTCTGAGAGTAAGAAGAGAGGGCCTAGGACTGAATCCCCAGGAACTCTGGGAGTAAGAGTAGAGGGCCTAGGACTGAACCTCCAGGAACTCTGGGAGTAAGAAGGGAGGGCTTAGGACTGAACCCCCAGGAACTCTGGGAGTAAGAGTAGAGGGCATAGGACTGAACCTCCAGGAACTCTGGGAGTAAGAAGAGAGGGCCTAGGACTGAATCCCCAGGAACTCTGGGAGTAAGAGTAGAGGGCCTAGGACTGAACCTCCAGGAACTCTGGGAGTAAGAAGAGAGGGCCTAGGACTGAACCCCCAGGAACTCTGGGAGTAAGAGTAGAGGGCATAGGACTGAACCTCCAGGAACTCTGGGAGTAAGAAGAGAGGGCCTAGGACTGAACCTCCAGGAACTCTGGGAGTAAGAAGAGAGGGCCTAGGACTGAATCCCCAGGAACTCTGGGAGTAAGAGTAGAGGGCCTAGGACTGAACCTCCAGGAACTCTGGGAGTAAGAAGAGAGGGCCTAGGACTGAACCCCCAGGAACTCTGGGAGTAAGAGTAGAGGGCATAGGACTGAACCTCCAGGAACTCTGGGAGTAAGAGTAGAGGGCCTAGGACTGAACCTCCAGGAACTCTGGGAGTAAGAAGAGAGGGCCTAGGACTGAATCCCCAGGAACTCTGGGAGTAAGAGTAGAGGGCCTAGGACTGAACCTCCAGGAACTCTGGGAGTAAGAAGAGAGGGCCTAGGACTGAACCTCCAGGAACTCTGGGAGTAAGAGTAGAGGGCCTAGGACTGAATCCCCAGGAACTCTGGGAGTAAGAGTAGAGGGCCTAGGACTGAACCTCCAGGAACTCTGGGAGTAAGAAGAGAGGGCCTAGGACTGAACCCCCAGGAACTCTGGGAGTAAGAGTAGAGGGCATAGGACTGAACCTCCAGGAACTCTGGGAGTAAGAAGAGAGGGCCTAGGACTGAACCCCCAGGAACTCTGGGAGTAAGAGTAGAGGGCCTAGGACTGAACCTCCAGGAACTCTGGGAGTAAGAGTAGAGGGCCTAGGACTGAACTTCCAGGAACTCTGGGAGTAAGAAGAGAGGGCCTAGGACTGAATCCCCAGGAACTCTGGGAGTAAGAGTAGAGGGCATAGGACTGAACCTCCAGGAACTCTGGGAGTTAGAAGAGAGGGCCTAGAACTGAACCCCCAGGAACTCTGGGAGTAAGAGTAGAGGGCCTAGGACCGAACCTCCAGGAACTCAGGGAGTAAGAAGAGAGGGCCTAGGACTGAATCCCCAGGAACTCTGGGAGTAAGAGTAGAGGGCCTAGGACTGAACCTCCAGGAACTCTGGGAGTAAGAAGAAAGGGCCTAGGACTGAATCCCCAGGAACTCTGGGAGTAAGAGGAGAGGGCATAGGACTGAACCCCCAGGAACTCTGGGAGCAAGAAGAGAGGGCCTAGGACTGAGCCCCCAGTAACTCTGGGAGTAAGAGGAGAGGGCCTAGGACTGAACCCCCAGGAACTACGGGAGTAAGAGGAGAGGGCATAGGACTGAACCCTCAGGAACTCAGGGAGTAAGAGGAGAGGGCCTAGGACTGAACCTCCAGGAACTCTGGTAGTAAGAGGAGGGGTCCTAGGACTGAACCCCCAGGAACTCTGGTAGTAAGAAGAGGGGGCCTAAGGCTTAACCCTGAGGAACCCTGACAGTAAGAGGAGAGGGCCTAGGACTGAACCCCCAGGAACTCTGGGAGTAAGAGGAGAGGGCCTAGGACTGAACCCACAGGAACTCTGGGAGTAAGAGGAAGGGTCCTAATGCAGAACCATGAGGAACCCTGACAGTAAGAGCTGAGGGCATATAACTGAACCTCCAGTAACTCTGGTAGTAAGAAGAGGGGGCCTAAGACTAAACCCTGAGGAACCCTGACAGTGAGAAAAGAGGGCCTAGGACTGAACTTCCAGTAACTCTGGGAGTAAGAGGATAGGGCTTAGGACTGAACCCCCAGGAACTCTAGAAGTAAGAGGAGGGGTCCTATGACTGAACCCCCAGGAACACTGGTAATAAGAAGAGGGGGCCTAGGACTGCACCCTGAGGAACCCTGACAGTGAGAGGAGGGGGCCTAGGACTGAACCCCCAGGAATTATGGTAGTAAGAGGAGGGGGCCAATGACTGCACCCTAAGGAACCCTGACAGTAAGAGGAGGGGGCCTAGAACTGAACCCTGAGGAACCCTGACAGTGAGAGGAGAGGGCCTAGGACTGAACCCCCAGGAACTATGGTAGTAAGAGTTGGGGGCTTAGGACTGAACCCTGAGGAACCTTGACAGTGAGAGGAGGGAGCCTAGGTCTTATCCCTGAGGAACCCTGACAGTAAGGGGAAGATGAGAGGAGGAGGAGCCAGCAAAAGATACAGTCAGAGAGGGAAGAGGAGAACCCGGACTGAGGAGACCGATGCAGCGGAGCATAGTGATGAGGAGCTGGTGATCCACAGTGTCAGATACTGCAGAGATCCAGGAGAATCAGCGGGGAGTGGTGACCATTAGATTTAGCTGTTAATAGATCATTAGAACCTTTAGTGAGGGCAGTTTCACTGGGGTATAAAGAGCAGAAACCAAATTGTAAAGGGTCGAGAAGAGAGTGATCAGAGCGATAGCAGATTAAAAGGGAAAAATGCTAGAAGAAAGAGAGAGGTTAAATATTTTAGTTAGGTGAGTGGTGACAGTGGGGTAAAGAGACTGAAGGAGATGTGAGGGAACAGGGTTACTGGTGCAGGTAGTAGGGCGAGAAGATGCAAAGAGCTGGGTAACCTTTTATTCTGTGAGCGATTGAGAGGGAGGACAATGCATGATATTTGGAGGATCGGGTCACTTTTTTCTTTGAAATAATTGGCCAGATTGTCAGTGCTGAGGTCAGCGGTCGGGTCCTGCACTCTTGCGCTAAGGAGGGAATGAAAAGTAGTTTTATTTAGTTGATTTTTTACATTTTGTTTAATAGTGTTTGCAACTCACATTATCGCGTAATAATTTTGTAATACCACTAATAATATTACAGGTTTGATATTTTGTCTTTGTGAGTGATGTCCGGGGCTGCAGACCTCAGCAGCTCTTAGTATAATCGAAGGACAGTCAATGATATAGCCGGAGAGCGATGAGACATCTTTGAACAGCTTACTAAAGGTCATTTATAGAGAACATGCGTCCAGCCTCACAACAGCTAAAGTGGAGTGTCAGGCGAGATAAACAGGGTGCAATGGGACGAAATATCATTTCCCACAGTCCTGTCATCTGGCAGAGAAGAATGGATGAGTCTTGTATTCCTCAAAGGGCGTCCAGGGCTGAGCTGGGGAGGCTGAATGGGAGGATTGCCAGCGCTCAGGGATTACATCCCGTCATCTCGTGTACGGCTCTGGTCGGGATCTGAGGCCTGGAGGGAGTGAAGTGTCTGCTGATGGGAAAGACTCAGTGTCCATGATTGTGCAGCTGACACTTGATAGAAATTCTCCGGAGGAACAAAAACTCAATGTACGCGGACAATAGATACATAACATCAGCACAATTCCTGAGGACACACGATACAAAATGTTCTGTGACATCCGACTTCTTGTCCTGGTATTATGTGTAGAAGATAAGCTCCTGAGAACGACAAGCTGAGACCCCAACAGTTACCATTATTACGGCAAACCACCAGGAACGTTAATATAGTATTCTCCATTCCTCTAGACCACCAGAGTTATAAGTGATAATACCTACAGCTCCTGTAGGCCAACAAAGTTGTTAATTACAATGTTTCACATCCCCTAGGCCACCAGGGTTGTAAATATAATGTAATTATAATACCTTAAGTGTCTGTAGGCCGTCAGGTGTAATAATTATGATTTCACAAACTTTAGGAAAACCAGAACGTTATTTATTATATTTTTGTTCCTGTCAGCCACCAGAACGGTTAATTATAACAATGTGAATTCCTCTAGGCCACCAGGGATACTAATTATAATATTTTCAGTTGCACTTAGACACCAGGGGTGTTACATATAATATTTCCAGTTCTCCTAGGTCACCAGGGGTGTTAAATATGATGTTTTCAGTCCCACTAGACCCCCCAAAGATTTTAATTCAGATGTTATTTATTGATAACACTTGTCCTAGGCTACTGGTATTGTGAATTATAATGCATGCAGTTCTTCTAGGCCACCAGGGAGATTAATTATAACACTCTCAGCTCCTCTAGCCCACCAGGTATGTTGTTTACAGCGATTTCAATTCTTCTAGACCACCAAGGATACTAATTATAACACTATCAGCTCTCTAGGCCTCCGGGGATATTTGTTATATTGCTTTCAATTCCAGGCCACCAGGGATACTAATTGTAACATTTTCAGCTCCTCTAAGTCACCAGGGATGTTTGTTATATTGCTTTCAATTCAAGTAGACAATCGGGGATACATATTTTAACACTTTCAGCTCCTTTAGGCCACCCGGTATATTTGTTAAAGTGCTTCCAATTCTCCTAGACCACCAGGGAGATTAATTATAACACTCTCAGCTCCTCTAGCCCACCAGGTATGTTTGTTATAATGCTTTCAATTCAAGTAGACAATCAGGGATACATATTTTAACACTTTCAGCTCCTTTAGGCCACCCGGTATATTTGTTAAAGTGCTTCCAATTCTCCTAGACCACCAGGGAGATTAATTATAACACTCTCAGCTCCTCTAGCCCACCAGGTATGTTTGTTATAATGCTTTCAATTCTTCTAGACCACCAGCCATACTAATTATAACACTTTCAGCTCTCTAGGCCACCAGGGATTTTTGTTATAATGCTTTCAATTCTAGACCACCATGGATACTATTTTTATCACTTTTAGCTCGTTTGGGCCACCAGAGATGTTATCATTAGTTAGATTGTCTCATTTAGGACAACCCATTTCCCATTGCTGCCACTTGTGTGTTCATCACCCCAACAAACAATTAAATGGTCATTTTAATGATACTAAAAAATGCTTAAATCTGCCAGCACCTTCAGAGAAAATCTCGACTTGGGCTCGTGTAGGGGATTTCATTAAGATGTCTGGAAACACTATTAGCCCTTGTGGTCAGGGGTTGCTTTGATAAGATTACCAATTCTAACCTCTACTCTCCTAGACCAGGGACCATATTGTCTCACCATGATTTCCACTTAGTAATGCTTATTCCATAGCCACAATTCATCAAGAACTTTTTGCCAAAATTCTAACATAAAACTGCTTAAAATGATGAAAATTGTTTGTGCAGCTCAAAATACCTGAAATATTTGCTACTTTTTTCTTTTTTTTACTTTAGTTTTGAATAGTGCTGGAAACTTTTTCAAAAGTAGAAGGGAGACAGCGAATGGCCAAGTGAATTCTTCATAACTTCTGGTGGTGACACATAACTGTAGGAACAAGTGTGAAAACACCGATGCCGCTTAATAAATTTGGCGCATATTACTCCAGCGCTCCATTAATTAAAACTGTAGTACAATACAATGTTAAAGAACTGGCCCCTATGTGTTCTAAACCAAGCAGTAATTTATACGGAGAATCCGCGGCACGCACTCATACGCAAGTCCTTCCAAATTAGAGATTATTACATAATTAGTAAACACTTCAAACAGTTGTCAAAATTTCCTCCAACTGATTAAAAGTGGGAAAAAACATAATAATATGAATTTTTCTGGTAGAAATGTAGTAAATTTTACAGCATCGCAGCATGTGGGTTCTTCCTGGAGTTTTATCAAGTAGTTTCTGAACAGATGGAGAGATAGGGGCTCGTGGCTTCACCTCCGGCACACCTGCGCCCCCGCACCCATCCTGACACTTTTCACATTCAGTAAATTACGGTAGTATTTTACATTTCCATATTGAAGTGAAAGGAAAATTTGAATAAGACACATAAAGGGAATGTATGAACAGAAAGTACCCCAATGTTTATGTCTGGTTATTGTGTTAAATAACATTAATAAAAAATTAGCATGGTTTTAGAATCATAATTCATGATCTTTACATACCATTTTTTTCAAAATACTCATTATTATTACAGACAGGATTATAATGACTGATAACACCTCTATATACAGCTGGGAACACAGGATCCACCATTCACAATAGGTGATGTCACAGCTCACCTCCTCCTGTACAATGACTGATAACACCTCTATATGCAGTAGATAACACAGGATCCACCATTCACAATAGGTGATGTCACAGCTCACCTCCTCCTCCTGTACAATGACTGGTAACACCTCTATATACAGTAGATAACACAGGATCCACCATTCACAATAGATGATATCACAGCTCACCTCCTCCTCCTGTACAATGACTGATAACACCTCTATATACAGTAGATAACACAGGATTCACCATTCTCAATAGATGATATCACAGCTCACCTCCTCCTCCTGTTCAATGACTGATAACACCTCTATATACAGTAGATAACACAGGATCCACCATTCACAATAGGTGATGTCACAGCTCACCTCCTCCTCCTGTACAATGACTGATAACACCTCTATATACAGTAGATAACACAGGATCCACCATTCACAATAGGTGATGTCACAGCTCACCTCCTCCTCCTGTACAATGACTGATAACACCTCTATATACAATAGACAACACAGGATCTACCATTCACAATAGGTGATGTCACAGCTCACCTCCTCCTCCTGTACAATGACTGATAACACCTCTATATACAGTAGATAACACAGGATCCACCATTCACAATAGGTGATGTCACAGCTTACCTCCTCCTCCTGTACAATGACTGATAACACCTCTATATACAGTAGATAACACAGGATCCACCATTCACAATAGGTGATGTCACAGCTCACCTCCTCCTCCTGTACAATGACTGATAACACCTCTATATACAGTAGATAACACAGGATCCACCATTCACAATAGGTGATGTCACAGCTTACCTCCTCCTCCTGTACAATGACTGATAACACCTCTATATACAGTAGATAACACAGGATCCACCATTCACAATAGGTGATGTCACAGCTCACCTCCTCCTCCTGTACAATGACTGATAACACCTCTATATACAGTAGATAACACAGGATCCACCATTCACAATAGGTGATGTCACAGCTTACCTCCTCCTCCTGTACAATGACTGATAACACCTCTATATACAGTAGATAACACAGGATCCACCATTCACAATAGGTGATGTCACAGCTCACCTCCTCCTCCTGTACAATGACTGATAACACCTCTATATACAGTAGGTAACACAGGATCCACCATTCACAATAGGTGATGTCATAACTCACCTCCTCCCCATTCCAGTTTGAGACTTTGAGTGCCAAAGATCCTTACTGATCTTATTCCTACCCTATACAGAGTGATTTGACCCACAATCACTCCACCCCAAAATGAACACTGACCACAGACCATACCTCCGGTCTGGAATATATGTCCCCTTTTTCAGACTTAAGATCTGTATAGTGGAGAGTATTATTTAGTGTAGACCATAGTGCCCCGGAGATTGCACATATTTTGAGAAGTTTCTGTGACATTCCAGGTGAGGGGACAAGTATAATATAGATATGTAAATCTCGACACAAAGTCCAATACTGATATTACCGCCATATAGTGACCACATAGTGGTAGATACAGGTCCTGAGGATCACATTAGTAAAATTTAATAATGTCCTCTGAGTCCCCCCAATGTACATCTCTGCTATACACAGCATTATGGGACCACAGCTCCTCTATACACAGTATGATGACCCCACAGCTCCTCTATACACAGTATGATGGGCCCACAGCTCCCCTATACACAGTATGATGACCTCACAGCTCCCTTATACACAGTATGATGGGCCCACAGCTTCCCTATACACAGTATGATGGGCCCACAGCTCACCTATATACAGTATGATGGCCCACAGCTTCCCTATACACACTATGATGACCCAACAGCTCCCCTATACACAGTATGATGGGCCCACAGCTCCCCTATACACAGTATGAAGGACTCACAGCTCCTCTATACACAGTATGATGGACCCACAGCTCCCCTATACACAGTATCATGGGCTTACAGCTCACCTATATACAGTATGATGGGCCCACAGCTCCCCTATATACTGTATGAAGGACCCACCACTCCCCTATGCTCAGTATAATGACCGCACAGCTCTTCTATGCACAGTATGATGGACTCACAGCCCCTATATACAGTATGATGGGCCCACAGCTCCCCTATATACTGTATGAAGGACCCACCACTCCCCTATACTCAGTATAATGACCCCACAGCTCCGCTATGCACAGTATGATGGACTCACAGCCCCTATATACAGTATGATGGGCCCACAGCTCCCCTATATACTGTATGAAGGACCCACAGCTCCCCTATACTTAGTATAATGACCCCACAGCTCCGCTATGCACAGTATGATGGACTCACAACCCCTATATACAGTATGATGGGCCCACAGCTCCCCTATATACTGTATGAAGGACCCACAGCTCCCCTATACACAGTATAATGACCCCACAGCTCCTCTATGCACAGTATGATACCCTTCTATCTCCATTGCTCTCCCTACAGAACAGTGTAATGACCACCACAGTAGCCCCCACACTATCTAATGGCCCCAACAGTCGTCTCCACATTGTATGATTGCGCCAACGCTAGGTCCCACACTGTATAATGGCCCCAACACTTTATGTGGACCCCCCAGTGTTGTCTCTATAATGTATGAAGGGCCCAAAACACTCTTTAATGGCCTCCCACACTGTATAATGGCCCCCCACGCTGCATGAGGCCCCCCACAGTAGTCCTTACACTGTATGATTGCCCCCACATTAGCTGTTACACTGTATAATGGAAAGAAAAAAAAGAAAGAAACAGTAGCTGTATAGATAGATAAATAGATAATAGAGAGATAGTAGATTTCTGGATAATGTTTTTGTAATGAAGGGTCTTATACTGTGTAGGTTGCCCCCCACTCTCTCGTGGCCATACCTTTTCTATACAGATTTATTTTTCTGGTCCTGCCTTTCTTTTTATTTTGCAAACCGGTAAATTTCTGGATAAACAGAAATGATAAGAAGTCTCCTGATCTGCATAAATATACCGGAAGGAAATTAATTCTGAAATGTTGTTTTGTATGGAAGCCCGGGCCGACTCCTGCAAGCTTCTATGGAACAAATTGCAATCCGCAGCTTGGATATTGTGGAGCGCACATTGCGGTGGGAGACTGGGAGGAAATATAATTGCACCTTCTGTTCTGTCTGAGACTTGCAGTGTATTGTTCTTCGGGCGGATAACTGCGCTACTATCCGACTTATTAAGATTTAAGATCCCCTAATGACAATAACAGAGTTTGGTAATAAGTAACTTTGCTTCAGAAATTTATATGAAACTCAAGACCGAGGTCTCGGGAGGCCGAGCAGAGATTGTGCGCCGGCGGCTTCGGCACAGCCTGGAGGATCCTTCGCACCATCACCATCCTCCCCGGCCGCTCAGCAGGGACACATTCATTTCCATCATCATCTTCCAATCCTGCCGCACCTAGCACAGAGGAAAATAACAAAACTTTTCCAAACGCGGCTCTGATTTTTTATTAAAATTTTTCCCCTCTCCCTTCCACAATCAAACAGTCGCAGCAGAGACTAATCACATAAAGTTGATGAAGCTTCGCTAAATATCAGGCAACGCGTCAAACTAATTCATCACGCCTGGCGAGGAGATGGAAGTCCGACCGCCATTAGCATATTTTTGTCATCAGGATGTGCTGATGTTTTTCAATCCCCTCTTCATCATTCGCATGGAACGTGTCATTGGCTTTAAAGCAAGGAGTGTAATGACACATGCAAAGGGGGGAGGAACAAAGAGGGGGCTGCGACTGATGTGGCATTTAAGAAATATGGAATGCGCAAATCAAAAAATGTAACAAAAAAACCTGTTATTTGTCAGAATGCAAAATATTAAAAATACTATGTTAATATTTACTCCTCCTATTAGTAAATATTTGTAAATTAATCCTTCCCCCACTGTGTGGAGCTTTGTTACAGCAAAGTGGATGGAGCAGAATATGAAAAAAATAGGTCTCTTGAATTGCAGCTATTGCACTGAACATTTCCACCTCTAGGGGGGGATCTGGAGTCCAGTTTCACAGCTACATAGATGAAGGACAATAGGAAGGATTGGATTACATAAATTGCACTTCACATTTCTACCTCTAGGTTGCGCTCCATAGCCCTGCATTAGAGCTGTATTGATGGATTACTCGCTAATAATGTTTAATTAGTGTACTTCCTATTTCTACCTCTAGGTTGTGTTCTATTGCCCTGCATTAGAGCTGTATTGATGGATTACTCAATAATAATAATAATAATCTTTATTTATATAGCGCCAACATATTTTGCAGCGCTTTACAGTTTAACAGTTTCAAACACAACAGTCATGGGTAACAACGTTAACAATACAGTAATAAAGCAAAATAAGACAAAATAAGACAAAATAAGCCGCCCCTGCTCGTGAGAGCTTATAATCTACAATGAGGTGGGGAGATACAAAGTACAGGTGTGTATTTACAATGATGTATTTACAATGATGGTCCGGCCATCTTCAGGGAGTGGGGGGTAGATGGAGATAGTGAATGGGCTACACACACTCAAACATAAAATGACTTTGATTAGGGAACATGATAGGCTGCTCTGAACAAATGAGTTTTGAGCGAGCGCCTAAAACTATGCAAGTTGTGGATGGTCCTAATGTCTTGGGGTAGAGCATTCCAGAGGATTGGCGCAGCACGGGAGAAGTCTTGGAGTCGGGAGTGGGAGGTACGGATTAGTGCAGAGGTTAGTCGGAAGTAATTTGCAGAGCGCAGCGGTCGGTTAGGCCGATAGACCGAAATGAGGGAGGAGATGTAAGGGGGTGCCGCACTGTGGAGAGCTTTGTGGGTGAGAACAAGTACTTTGAATTGTATCCTGTAATGAATGGGCAGCCAGTGTAACGACTGGCGAAGAGCGGATGCATCTGAGTAATGATTAGCCACATGGACGACCCTAGCTGCTGCATTAACCCCTTCGCGACATGCGCCGTACTAGTACTGCGCTGCCGGCACTGCATTAGTGCCAGCAGCAGTACTAGTACGGCGCCCTGATCACCGCGGTCTCACGCTGAGCGCCGCGGTGATCGGGTGCGGGTGTCAGCTGTATATGACAGCTGACACCCCGCAGCAATGCCCACGATCGGCGCTGTCGCCGATCGCGGGCATTTAACCCCTCTGATGCCGCTGTCAATAGTGACAGCGGCATAGAGGGGGATCGCGCAGGGACGGGGGCTCCCTGCGCTCTCCCACCGGAGCAGCGCGATGAGATCGCGCTGCTCCGGTGACCTGGAAGGAGTCCCCGGATCCAAGATGGCCGCGGGACTCCTTCCGGGTCATGAGATGACCCTGCTTGCCGGCGTCTGCTGAGAATTCCTCATAGCAGGCACCGGCAAGCCTCTGTAATGTGCCTGTCAGATCGATGATCTGACAGAGTGCTGTGCACACTGTCAGATCACCGATCTGTGATGTACCCTCCTGGGACAAAGTAAAAAAGTAAAAAAAAAAATTTTCCACATGTGTAAAAAAAAAAAAAAAAATTCCTAAATAAAGAAAAAAATATATATACACTCACCGGCCACTTTATTAGGTACACCATGCTAGTAACGGGTTGGACCCCCTTTTGCCTTCAGAACTGCCTCAATTCTTCGTGGCATAGATTCAACAAGGTGCTGGAAGCATTCCTCAGAGATTTTGGTCCATATTGACATGATGGCATCACACAGTTGCCGCAGACTTGTCGGCTGCACATCCCAAAGATGCTCCATACAAGGCAGGATGGATCCATGCTTTCATGTTGTTTACGCCAAATTCTGACCCTACCATCCGAATGTCGCAGCAGAAATCGAGACTCATCAGACCAAGCAACATTTTTCCAATCTTCTACTGTCCAATTTCGATGAGCTTGTACAAATTGTAGCCTCAGTTTCCTGTTCTTAGCTGAAAGGAGTGGTACCCGGTGTGGTCTTCTGCTGCTGTAGCCCATCTGCCTCAAAGTTCGACGCACTGTGCGTTCAGAGATGCTCTTAGGCCTACCTTGGTTGTAACGGGTGGCGATTTGAGTCACTGTTGCCTTTCTATCAGCTCGAACCAGTCTGCAAATTCTCCTCTGACCTCTGGCATCAACAAGGCATTTCCGCCCACAGAACTGCCGCTCACTGGATTTTTTTTCTTTTTCGGACCATTCTCTGTAAACCCTAGAGATGGTTGTGCGTGAAAATCCCAGTAGATCAGCAGTTTCTGAAATACTCAGACCAGCACTTCTGGCACCAACAACCATGCCACGTTCAAAGGCAATCAAATCACCTTTCTTCCCCATACTGATGCTCGGTTTGAACTGCAGGAGATTGTCTTGACCATGTCTACATGCCTAAATGCACTGAGTTGCCGCCATGTGATTGGCTGATTAGAAATTAAGTGTTAACAAGAAGTTGGACAGGTGTACCTAATAAAGTGGCCAGTGAGTGTATATTCCCATAAATACATTTCTTTATCTAAATTTAAAAAAAATCACACAATAAAAGTACACATATTTGGTATCGCCGCGTCCGTAACGACCCCACCTATAAAACTGTATCACTAGTTAACCCCTTCAGTGAACACCGTAAAAAAAAAAAAAAAAACGAGGCAAAAAACAACGCTTTATTCTCATACCACCAAACAAAAAGTGGAATAACACGCGATTAAAAAGACGGATATAAATAAACATGGTACCGCTGAAAACGTCATCTTGTCCCGCAAAAAAAAAGCCGCCATACAGCATCATCAGCAGAAAAATAAAAAAGTTATAGCTCTCAGAATAAAGCGATGCAAAAACAATTATTTTTTTATATAAAATAGTTTTTATTGTGTAAAAGCGCCAAAACATAAAAAAATTACATAAATGAGTTATCGCTGTAATCTTACTGACCCGAAGAATAAAACTGCTTTATCCTTTTTACCAAACGCGGAACGGTATAAACGCCCCCCATAAAAGAATTTCAGGAATTGCTGGTTTTTGTTCATTCCGCCTCCCAAAAATCGGAATAAAAAGCGATCAAAAAATGTCATGTACCCGAAAATGGTACCAATAAAAACGTCAACTCGTCCTGCAAAAAACAAGATCTCACATGACTCTGTGGACCAAAATATGGAAAAATTATAGCTCTCAAAATGTGGTGATGCAAAAACTATTTTTTGCAATAAAAAGCGTCTTAGTGTGTGATGGCTGCCAACCATAAAAATCCGCCAAAAAAACGGTATATAAGTAAATCAAATCCCCCTTCATCACCCCCTTAGTTAGGGAAAAATAATAAAATTTAAAAAAATATATTTATTTCCATTTTCCCGTTAGGCTACTTTCACACTAGCGTCGGTACGGGGCCGTCGCGCTGCGTCGGCCCGACATACCGACGCATACTGTGCAAGCGCTGCACAACGGGGGCAGCGGATGCTGTTTTTCCACGCATCCGCTGCCCCATTGTGAGGTGCGGGGAGGTGGGGGTGGAGTTCCAGCCGCGCATGCGCGGTCGGAAATGGTGGACCGTCGGCACAAAAAAAGTTACATGTAACGTTTTTTGCTGCTGGCGGTCCGCCACAACACGACGCAACCGTCACACGACGCTTGCGACGTGTGTCAATACGTCGCTAATGTTAGTCTATGGGGAAAAAACGCATCCTGCAGATGACTTTGCAGGATGCGTTTTTTCGCCAAAACGACGCATTGCGACGTATGCAAAAAAACGCTAGTGTGAAAGTAGCGCTAGGGTTAGGACTAGGGATAGGGCTAGGGTTAGGGTTGGGGTTAGGGTTTCAGTTAGAATTGGGGAGTTTTCACTGTTTAGGCACATCAGGGGCTCTCCAAACGCAACATGGCATTCGATCTCAACGCGTTTGTTTGCGTAAAAAACGCATGCGTTTTTATAGAGAAAAACCAGAACACACACTGAAAAGTCACCCACCACCATCAAGGTGATAAAGGGATCCAAACCCTAACCCTAACCCTACCCCTAAACTCACCCCTAACCGTTTAATGAACATTTTCTGACAGTCATAGTGCCACGTATTTCAGTGCCACGTATTTCAATGCCACGTCTTTCAGTGCCACGTATTTCAGTGCCACGATATTTCAGTGCCACGATATTTCAGTGCCACGTCTTTCAGTGCCACGATATTTCAGTGCCACGTCTTTCAGTGCCACGTCTTTGAAATATCGTGGCACTGAAATACGTGGCACTGAAATACGTGGCACTGAAAGACGTGGCACTGAAATATCGTGGCATTTACGTGAAATACGTGGCACTTATATACGTGGCACTTATATACGTGGCACTTATATACGTGGCACTTATATACGTGGCACTTATATACGTGGCACGTATATACGTGGCACTGATATACGTGGCACTTATATACGTGGCACTTATACACGTGGCCACTGAAATATCGTGGCACTTATATACGTATATAAACGTATTTCAGTGCCACGTATTTCAGTGCCACGTATTTCAGTGCCACGTATTTCAGGTTAGGGTTAGGGGTAGGGTTAGGGGTAGGGTTAGGGTTAGATTTTTTTGGTTTTTTCTTGTTTTCTTGTGTTTTTCTATAAAAACGCATGCGTCTAAAAAACACATGCGTTTTACCGCGTTTACATGCGTTTTTTCACACATGCATTTTTTTTAAAAACGCATGCAGATAAAAACGCAAGTGTGAAACCAGCCTTACCCTTGGGAAAATAAAAACATGGGGGCTAAAATATAATTTTCGTGGAAAAAAATATATTTTTTATTTTCGCGGCTCTGCGTGATAAACTGTAGTGAAACACTTGTTGGTTCAAAGTTCTCACAACACATCTAGATAAGTTCCTCGTGGGATCTAGTTTCCAATATGGGGTCACTTGTGGGGGGTTTCTACTGTTTAGGTGCATCAGGGGCTCTGCAAATGCAACATGACACCTGCAGACCAATCCATCTAAGTCTGCATTTCAAACGGCGCTCCTTCCCTTCCGAGCTCTGCCGTGTGCCCAAACAGTGGTTCCCCTCAATGTATGGGGTATCAGCATACTCAGGACAAATTGGACAATAACTTTTGTGGTCCAATTTCTCCTGTTACCCTTGGGGAAAAAAAATTGCGGGCTAAAACATCATTTTGTGGAAAGAAAAAATGATTTTTTAATTTTCACAGTGCTACATTCTAAACTTTAGTGAAACAACTGGGGGTTATAAGTGCTCACCACACATCTAGATAAGTTCCTTAGGGGGTCTTCTTTCCAAAATGGTGTCACTTGTGGGGGTTTCCACTGTTTAGGCACGTCAGGGGCTCTCCAAACACGACATGGGTTCCGATCTCAATTCCAGCCAATTTTGCATTGAAAAGTCAAATGGCGCTCCTTCCCTTCCGAGCTCTGCCATGCGCCCAAACAGTGGTTTATCCCCATATATGAAGTATCAGCGTACTCAGGACAAATTGCACAACAACTTTTGGGGTCCAATTTATCCTGCTACCCTTGGGAAAATAGAAAATTTGGGGCAAAAAGATCATTTTTTGTGAAAATTAATATAAATTATTTTTACGGCTCTGCATTATAAACTTCTGTGAAGCACTTGGAGGTTCAAAGTGCTCACCACACATCTAGATTAGTTCCTTAGAGGGTCTACTTTCCAAAATGGTGTCACTTGTGGGGGTTTCCACTGTTTAGGCACGTCAGGGGCTCTCCAAACACGACATGGGTTCCGATCTCAATTCCAGCCAATTTTGCATTGAAAAGTCAAATGGCGCTCCTTCCCTTCCGAGCTCTGCCATGCGCCCAAACAGTAGTTTATCCCCATATATGAAGTATCAGCATACTCAGGACAAATTGCACAACAACTTTTGGGGTCCAATTTATCCTGCTACCCTTGGGAAAATAAAAAACTTGGGGCAAAAAGATCATTTTTTGTGAAAATTAATATTAATTTTTTTTTACGGCTCTACATTATAAACTTCTGTGAAGCACTTGGAGGTTCAAAGTGCTCACCACACATCTAGATAAGTTCCTTAGGTGGTCTTCTTTCCAAAATGGTGTCACTTGTGGGGGTTTCCACTGTTTAGGCACGTCAGGGGCTCTCCAAACACGACATGGGTTCCGATCTCAATTCCAGCCAATTTTGCATTGAAAAATCAAATGGTGCTCCTTCCCTTCCGAGCTCTGCCATGTGCCCAATCAATGGTTTACCCCAACATGTGGGGTATCGGTGTACTCAGGACAAATTGTACAACAACTTTTTTGGTCCAATTTCTCCTGTTACCCTTGGTAAAGTAAAACAAATTGGATCTGAAGTAAAAATTTTGTGAAAAAAAGTTGAATGTTCATTTTTTTTTAAACATTCCAAAAATTCCTGTGAAGCACCTGAAGGGTTAAAAAAATTTTTGAATGTGGTTTTGAGTACCTTGAGGGGTGCAGTTTTTAGAATGGTGTCACTTTTGGGCATTTTCTGTCATATAGACCCCTCAAAGTCACTTCAAGTGTGAGGTGGTCCATAAAAAAAATGGTTTTGCAAATTTTGTTGCAAAAATGAGAAATCGCTGGTCAACTTTTAACCCTTATAACTCCCTAACAAAAAAAAATTATGTTTCCAAAATTGTGCTGATGTAAAGCAGACATGTGGGAAATGTTGTTTATTAACTATATTATGTGATATAACTCTCTAATTTAAGGGCATAAAAAAGAAAAATTTGAAAATTGCTAAATTTTCATAATTTTCAACAAATTTCTGTTTTTTTCACAAATAAATGCAAGTCATATCGAAGAAGTTTTACCACTATCATAAAGTACAATATGTCACGAGAAAACAGTCTCAAAATCACCAGGATCCGTTGAAGCGTTTCAGAGTTATGACCTCATAAAGTGACAGTGGTCAGAATTGTAAAAATTGGCCGTGTCACTTAGGTGAAAACAGGCTTTGGGGTGAAGGGGTTAAGGATAGACTGGAGAGGGGAAAGTCAAGTGAGGGGAAACCAATTAAGAAAGCGTTACAGTAGTCCAGGCGGGAGTGGATTAGGGCGACAGTGAGGGTTTTTGTTGTCTCCATGGTGAGAAAAGGGCGGATTCTAGAGATGTTCTTTAGATGTAAGCGGCACGAGCGGGCAAGAGATTGTATGTGGGAGGTGAAGGAGAGATCGGAGTCAAACATAACACCCAGACAGCGTGCCTGCTGCCGGGGTGTTATTATGGTGCCACCCACGGAGAGGGAAATGTCAGATTTAGGGAGGTTAGTAGAAGGCGGGAGCAGAAGAAGTTCAGTTTTGGAGAGGTTGAGTTTCAGATAGAGAGCGGACATGATGTTAGAGACTGCGGACAGACAGTCAGTGGTGTTCTGTAGTACAGCGGGGGTAAGGTCAGGGGATGACGTGTATAGTTGTGTGTCATCAGCATAAAGATGGTACTGAAAGCCAAATCTGCTGATGGTCTGTCCAATTGGGGCCGTGTAGGGGGAGAAGAGAAGGGGGCCAAGGACTGAGCCCTGAGGTACCCCGACAGTGAGAGGAAGAGGAGATGAAGTGGAGCCGGAGAACAGAATACTGAAGGAGCGGTCAGAAAGATAGGAAGAGAACCAGGAGAGAGCAGTGTCCTTAATGCCTAGTGACTGGAGCCTAGAGAGTAGGAGAGGGAGGTCAACAGTGTCGAAAGCTGCAGAGAGGTCAAGGAGAATGAGCAGAGAGTGGTCACCGTTACGTTTTGCTGTCAGAAGGTCATTGGTCACCTTGATGAGTGCAGTTTCTGTCGAATGTAGGGGGCGGAACCCGGACTGTGAAGGGTCTAGGAGGGAATGAGTGGAGAGGTAACGGGTAAGGCGGGAGTAGACTAGGCGCTCCAGGAGTTTTGAGATGAAGGGGAGATTGGAGACCGGTCTGTAGTTATTTGTGCATGATGGGTCAAGGGTGGGTTTTCTTAGTAATGGAGTAATGATAGAGTGTTTGAAGGAGGAGGGAAAAATGCCAGAGGAGAGGGAGAGATTAAAGATTGTAGTTAGGTGAGTTGTGACGACTGGAGAGAGAGACTGGAGGAGGTGTGAGGGAATGGGGTCAGTGGTGCATGTAGTTGGACAAGAAGAGGAGAGGAGCTTGGAGACTTCTTCTGTGATGGGATCGAATGCAGAGAGTGAGCCAGGGGAGATGCAGGGAGGAATGGGAGTCATTGCACTTGGTGTCTGGGAGCGGATTTCCTGATGGATATTGTCTATTTTCTCTATAACGTGGGAGGCCAGGTCATCAGCACAAATGTCTGTGATAGGGTCTTGTGCTTTTGGCCTGAGGAGGGAGTGAAAGGTGTTAAAAAGTTTCTTGGGGTTGTTGGATAGTGAGGAGATCAGGGTGGTGAAGTAGGTCTGTTTGGCAAGGTGAAGGGCAGAGTTATAGGTCCTTAACATAAATTTGAAGTGTATGAAGTCTTCTGGTGTGCATGTTTTCCTCCATAAGCGTTCAGCACTCCTAGAGCATCGCTGGAGAAATCGGGTTTGCGGTGTGAGCCAGGCCTGTTTCACTCTGTATTTGGAGGTTCTGAGGGTGAGGGGAGCTACTTGGTCTAGGGTGCTTCTAAGAGTGTCATTGTAGTGATGTACAGCTAGATCAGGACAGGAAAAAGAGGAGATTGGGGACAGTGATGAGTGTAAGGAGTCTGAAAGTGTATGAGGGTTAATGGCAAGTAGATTTCTGAGTGTGTGGTAGGTAGGAGAGTGCTGTGGTGGGCGAGGAATTGTGAGTGTGAAGGAGAGAATGTTGTGGTCTGAGAGGGGAAGTTGTGAGTTATCTAGGTAAGAGATTGAACAGAGCCGGGCGAAGACCAGGTCCAGGGTGTTACTGTCTTTGTGTGTTTCAGAGGTTGAGAGCTGTGAGAGGCCGAGCAAAGTGGTTAGTGATAGAAGCTGGGATACAAATGTGGAAGTGGGGCTGTTAATGGGGATGTTGAAGTCTCCCAGGATAAGGGTTGGTAGTTCTGAGGACATGAAGTGCGGCAGCCAGGCTGAGAAGTGGTCCAGGAAGTGGGTGGGTGAGCCTGGGGGCCGGTATATGACCGCTACTCTGAGGGAGAGGGGACGGAAGAGCCTGATGGTGTGGACCTCAAAAGAAGGGAACGAAAGTGAAGAAACTGGGGGTATAACCTGGAACGTGCATTGGGGGGACAAGAGTATGCCGACTCCACCACCAGGTCTGTTTGTGGGTCTTGGGAAATGGGAGAATTGTAAGCCACCATGGGAAATGGCAGCAGGGGAGACAGTGTCAGAGTCCTGGATCCAGGTTTCAGTGAGGGCCCACAGATTCAGAGAGTTGTTCACAAAGTAGTTGTGCAGGAAAGGAAGCTTGTTACAAACAGACCGTGGATTCCAAAGGGCACAATTGAAAGAGAGAGATGAGGGAGTGCAGGTAATATTAAGAAGGTTAGTATGGTTTTGATATGAGGTAGGGTAGCGGTTGAGGTTGGGGGATGGGGGACCGGGGTTGGGGGATATGTCCTCCGAAATCAGTAGGAGTAACAAGATAAAACGCAAGTAGTTTTTTGAAGTGTAATGAGGAGTTTTTTTGTGCAGTGTGTTTGGGTAAGATGGGCTGAGGTTTTTCAGGAAGGTGAGAAGTGCATGGGAGCTGTACATGGGAGAGGGAAGCAGTGAGGAGCTGATGTGTATGAGTCGTGGTGGAGGGGGGATTGGGCGGTGAATGTGGATTGCAAGGGAGCATAGGAGGATAGGAATAAAGCACATGGTGAGAAGGGAAAACAGAGTGTGGGTTACCTGACTCCTGCCCTGACTAACTGCCATGAAATAGCTGCTGTATCACGACGCTTATCTTCCGTGACGCTTTGCTTCAGTGACGCGTGCAACCCCACTTGCGTGCACCCCTAAGGATGGTTCTACAATCTATAGTCCAATGCTGGGTCAGAAGAGATGGATTGTGGGACCAGGGTGGGGATAATTTGGCAGCTGGGGCCAGCACACCAGGGGGTGATTAAATGATCAAACACATTGTGGCTGGCAACATCTATATGCTATAAAACACCTTCAGCAAGATAATATCTAGAGTGGCCACAGTAATGGATATACATCAAACAGTGGGTAAATACTACCATGCAACCAATGAATTATACCAAACATATAAAGTTTAATTAATGTACATCCTATTTCTACCTCTAGGTTGCGCTCCATAGCCCTGCATTAGAGCTGTATTGATGGATTACTCACTAATAAAGTTTAATTAGTGTACTTCCTATTTCTACCTCTAGGTGGAGATGTTGAATCCTGTGTTACAGTTGCATGGATGGAGTATATTGAGACATTAGCTATCATTAAATTGAACTTCATCTGTCTACCTCTAGGTGAAGCTTTAAAATATTGTGTTACTGTTGAATGGATGGAGTACAACAAAAAGAATCAACTCATATTGAATTGTACCTATTGCGTTTCCTATTTCTACCTCTAGATGGAGCTCTGGAGTCCTGTGTTATAGCTGTACGGGTAGCTTATAATATAAGGGATAACTTGCACTAATTTGCACTTCAGATTTCCACCTCTAGGTGGAGCTTTAGACTCCTGTGTCACAGCTGTATGGATAGAGTACAATCAAAAACATCAACTCGTATGGAAATGCACCTATTGAACTTCATATATCTTCCTCTAAGTGGAGCTCTGGAGTCAAGGATTAGCGCAAATGAAATTGTAGCTATTGCACCTCATATTTTTATCTCTAGGAGGCACTTTTGGGTATAAATGGAGTACAATAAGATGGCTCAAATTGCATTAAATTGCAGCTTTTTCTTCTTCTAGATATATAAGGGGTAACATTTCTCCTTGTGGCACTAGAGTTTAAGCCCTCTTTCTCTCTGAAGAAGCAATTTGCATATTTCTAAGTGATGCTTTAGACCGTTGTGTTACAGTTGAATTGATGGAGTACAATAAGAAGGATTTGATCACATTTAAATTGGAGCTGTTGTAGTTATTATTTCAGCCTCTAGGTGGAGCTTTCTCTTCCTGTTTGCTCTTTTTTTCCTTTAGGCCAATTCCACTTCACAGCACTCCATGTGGTCAAGCAGGGTATTGCAAGTAAAAGTTGGCATCAGTTTTTTTTTTTATTATGTGCACCCTTAGTAATTTTAGCTCCTTTCCATTACTTTTCTAAAAAGTGGGAAAGGACTAGCAAAGCAGACTAAATTTGAGGAATTTTGGAGCATGGAAGCCAATGTTAATGTTACAATTACAAGCCGTCATCAAAATATTCCTGGTACATTCGGGCAATGAAGGGGAGATATTTTTTTTTTAATAACTTCTTGTTCAAAATTGAGCGCATTGGTGAATTCGTGTTTTGAGTTAACTGAAATGTCTAAAAGTCTCTAATACCGCGTCCTATCTTCACGCTGGCACTGTACATGACAACAGCCGGGAATACAGACATTTTCATTCGTTTCTGCTATTTTATAACTTGTAAGAAAAATATTTTATAATCTCCAACAAATTGTAAGGCAAATGCTGGAAATAGGTCACGGATTGTTCTGTAAGTGCCCGAGACGTCAGGCACTGCAAGAACACAAAACCCCAGTGTCGCTAACAAGACAGAATGGCGCCTGGGACAATCTCCATAGCAGGAATTGCATGATTCATGACATATGCTCCTAAGCTCATTATGTCAGACGCTCGCTCCCAAAATGTCAGCATTTGCAGAACTCCTCAGTCCCCCCCGATGTGGAGCCTCGGTCTTTGTTACGGCACGGATATAGATATATAATAATATTGTGACACATCCTGTAGGAGCGGAGAATCGTGCGGCTCGATCTGTCGCTGCCGCCGCTGACATTGTGTTTATGTTTGTTTTCTCCATCCAACAGTAAAGGTTACAATTCACACGCGGCCTGCGGATAAAGAGAACTTTCTGTGATGGGAGATACGACGGACGCCCAATATTTACTCAGGGATTATGATGAGGAAAAGCCTATTTGTCATTTAAGACGGAATGAGTGATAATGACGGAAACTGGCTACATATTAATTATTAACACTTTATGTAGAGGATCACGAGAGTCTCGATATACACAGCGGACAAAACTCGGTGACAGGTCTAAATAAAAATCAATCTGTAATCCTCCCATCCTTCTGTAGAGACACGGGGTTGGCGGGCACCCCGGTCCCCTTGCCAAAACCACATGGACTGCATGGACCACCGAACGCCCGCTCTCCTTTCACCATTGGCACAACACTACTCAAGCAACACAGGGTGAGGGTAAAACAGTGTGACAATGCTTTATTGAACCACAAGACAGGCAGATAACACATAGAACAGTCCCAGCACCATACCCAAGATGGTGCACATTACAGAGTCTCACCCTTCAACTCATTGGGATAATAGCAGTTGTTACTTCATATCTTCCAGAGCCGATTACCCCACCTGTGGAACACACAAAGAGGAGGTAATGACAAGTGTAGGAGGTACAATGGCCAGTTGACCGGAAGGTCACAACCTGGCATCAACTTCCAGGGCGACTACCCCACCTGTGGCATGCACAGGCAGTAGGTAATGATAAGCTTAGAAAGATGACAGCCCATTGAGGTACAAGGCCAGTTGACCAGAGGGTCACAACCTGGCTTCTCTGAACACCTCCATGGAACCAAGCAACCATCGAGTCTTGGCTTTCTCCAAACATATCCATGGATTCACAATGGTCAATTAAGCAGATCTGTATTTTTCCAGCCGGGGCCGTGGTTCCCTAAGCTGGCATCCTGTAGAATAATAAATCTGTGTCCCTCGTGATGGAGCCATGATGTCTTGGCTGCTTCCTGTCTCTGGTCCTTTGGATGTCTGGATGTCTTGGCTGAATCTCTGGCTGCCCCACTTTCATAGAGTCATATATACTATTTTTATGGTTAACAAGTGTCCTTCAATCAGTATATACAAGTAAAGGAGAAGAACAGACATTTATTGCATAGTTTTTTCTCCGCTATTTTAAAAGTCAACAAACTAGCTGGCCTAGACAGTGCCTAATTAGCATATCAGCAAACATATGCAAACATATCAGCACAATATGTTATAATAAATTGTCAAGTCAATGTTACACCAAAAGAAGGATAGCAAGTATCCACAATACACCACTCAAGAAAAGGAATAGTTACGTATAATAAAATATATTTTTTTATTAACAAAATAATACACATAATAAAACATGAATCACAATTAAACATGATAGATGCAAAGAGGAGTCCAAAAATACAGGAAATAATCAAATCAAAATAAGTGGTGAAGCGGAAAGGAGTCAGGTTGTAAATAGTGGTAACGATAGTATAATTAAGCCCATATGACCACGGGTATAAGAAATAATAAGCAAGTGCATACAGTACCAAGCCATGTCAAGTAGACCACATGGACACAACTGAAGCATATAGCTTACATATAATGCTGTAAACCGCCAGTCCGCCACACCACAGATGTCTGAGCTGGGACAGAGTGCCAGAATTGGTGCATCTAATGTGATGTGCCTGTTCTGCGGTGGCTGAGAGCTGGGATTTTTAGGCTGGGAAGGGGCCATTTACCATGGCCTCTCCCAGCCTGATTCTATAAGCCTGCAGCTGTATGCTTTGCCTCAGCTGGTTATTAAAAATAAGAGGTCCCTATGCCATTTTTAAAATGTATTTATTTATTCCTAGAAAGCTGTCAAATATCTGTCGGCTAGTTCTCTATCTATCTAGCTATCTATCTATCGTGAAAGAAATGGTTAATTTCTGGACTGAATAAAATACAAGAAAATAGTGTTATGCAAGAATGGCCTATGTTCCAGTAATCATCTGTCTGCATGCCGATATTTTTATGGCCTAATTGTTTTTCTTACAATTCCCAGAAATTGTTCAAGGACATATTGCTGTTTCCAAATTCTGTGGACTCCGCCTAAATTCTCTTCAGAACTTCAACTTTTGAACCAGGTCACACTGACCTTAAAGGCTCCTTTAATGTTTCCGGGCTTCACAGCTGCCACAAGACCCAGTGGGTGTGAACTCTGGTAACGTTATGACCCAATTTTTTATTTTTAGGTATATATACTACTTATCCATAGGTGTTTTCACCTTTTTCAATTTTAGCTTTTAGTTTATTTTTTTGGTGATTTTTTAAAATCTTTAAATAATGAAATAAGAACATGGGGTCAAATTTAAATCCCTTTCCGACGTTGAGCATAATAATACGCCCACGTCGGATTCCCTCCCTTTGATGGGCTCCGGCGCTGATCTTTTCTAGCACATGTCAGCTGTTGTGAACAGATGACATGTGCCTCTAACAGCTGCAGGTGGAATTCGCGATCCGCCCGTGGCTGTTAACCCGGAAATCTCACCCATTGGTGACCCCGTCACATGATCGTGGGTCACCGATGGGTTGGCATGACAACCAGAGGACTCCATCAGACCTCTATGGTTGTCAGAGCCAGATTACTATGAGAGCTGCCCGGTGGTCGGCGCTCATAGCAAGTGTGCATTTATGCTACATACAGGCGATCTGATCATCGGCTGTATATAGCAGAGCAGATCGGAAAACTCCAGCTTCTAGCCTCCCATGGAGGCTATTGAAGCATGCAAAAGGGTAAAAACATGGCCCGGGATTCAGGGATTAATCAATGAGTTGTCATCAAGTTTTTAATTTTCAAGTATATATACTACTTATCCATAGTTTTTTAAACTTTTTCATTTCAGCTTTAGTTAATTTTTTATTAGTTTTTACATAAATAGAACATAGGATAAAATTTAAGCAAAAAGTTTCCAATCAGTTTTTTTATTTTTATTTACAGTAATTGGTATTTGTTTTCCCTTTTGTTTCCTCTCTTAACTTTTTTTCTCTTTTTTGTAAATCTGTTTGAAACATCACCAAGTTATCCAGTAAACTTCTTTTTTTATCAATCATTAAATATTTCAGTAACTAGGCCATAGAGTAAAATTTAATCAATCAATTGTTGTCCAGTCTTTGATTTTTAAGTACGGTATATTTCAGAGGTGTCAAACTGCATTCCTCAAGGGCCGCCAACAGGTCATGTTTTCAGGATTTCCTTAGCATTCCACAAGGTGCTGGAATCATTCTGTGCAGGTGATTAAATTATCACCAGTGCAATACAAGGAAATCCTGAAAACATGACCTGTTGGCGGCCCTCGAGGAATGCAGTTTGACACCTCTGGTATATTTAGTACTTTTCCATATTTTTTTTTAAACTTTTTAAATGTTTCCAATCAGTTTTTGATTCTTAAGTATTTACGGTATAGATTTTCCTTTTTTTGTCTTAGAAATTTTTCTTTTAAAAAACATAAAATCTGTTTAAAACCTCACTGTGCCATCCTGGAAAATCACATCAATTTTTTTTTTTAATCCTGAAATGTCTTGTTCAGTAAAGAGAGTACTTTTTCTTTTCAATTTTTTTAAAATATTTTTCGTAAAACTTTGCAAAACTTCACTTAGTCAAAAAAAGTGAAATGTGCTAAAGAGTCAAATTATTAGATTAGATTTTTGTTGTTTTTTGAGGATACTCTGCCTTATTATTTTCTTTTTTGGTTAAACTGTTTGACAAGTGATAAGTCTTTTAGGCAATATCTTTAAAAAAAAGTTTCCAATGAGAATACCGGTAATTTTAATTCTAAAAAAGTTTTTATTTTTTACTGATCCATTTAGAGAGAAACAAAAAAAAGTACATTTTGGCAACGTTTCAATTGTAATTATGGAATTGGAGAATATTTTTGCAATCCTAGCTTTTGAAGATGTTTTCTCGTGCGGCAGTCGGACTGCTCAGAGCACAAGTTTGTTTTTAATTGGTACAAGTGATGTGTGTGAGTGCGGAGATACGCCGCCCTTCATTACCGCTCATTGTCTCATGTGTTAGGTCCCCTCGGTCTCAGGATACATCTCGTCTGATGGGCCGTTTTCACGTGACCTTGGAAATTGTCAAGCGATGTTGCAGCTGATTACATTATCTTCTTGTTACTTTCCTATTCAGGGATGTAATTTACATCAACACTCTTGACAAGTGCAGAAGGTTATTATCACGTTACTGACCCTGGTGGATGTTTATTGATGGTGGTGCTGCCGCATTAGGAGATGGGGGCAACTAGAAAAATAATCATCATCTGCACTGTCAAGTTCTCCATTGGAAGCTTCAAGATTTCCTCAAACACCTGAGATCTTCAAAAAGAGTTGAAAGAGTGAAAACGAGAATCTAATTAATACCGTAAAAATATAAAAGTCTCTGTTGAACTGTGTGAGAATATTCATTATGAGCAATTTAATACATGATAAATTATGAAAGATTCAAGAAGAGGCTTAGAAAAATGTACGGGATACCGTAATGGCTACTTACATTCTTGTACATTTTTCTTTTGAATGGTCACTTGTCTGAAGAGAAAATCTACGGACAAACAAATGATGGCTGTTATGTTCACTACATATAGATTGAGACAATGTACTTGAGAAACTTTTATAAAAAAACTTCCCCAAAAATATATATAATTGTCACAAATCTAAGGAGACCATGTGAGAACAAATTAAATATGAAGTATAACGCGGCTACCCACTGGCGGGAAAAGTCAGCTTTATATTAAACACTAGAGCGGAATTATACTGGATTTATTCCTGTACTAGATGGTGGCCCGATTCTAACGCATCGGGTATTGTAGAATATGTACAGGGGTTAGACAAAATAATGGAAACACCTAACGTTTTGACATCATAATCTTCGAACATGTGATAAACATGCAAACCGTGACATATGGTAATGTTGTGTAGTTGATTATTTGTGTCATGTGATATGTGTATGTAAATTAAATGTTTGTTTTACATAATTGTAAGAACATTGATGAGAACCTGATACCAATGGCAGACCTCTCGGATTTTCAAAGAGGCCAAATTGTTGGTGCTCGTATGGCAGGCGCTAGTGTAACAGAAAGTGCCCGAATGCTTGGCGTGTCAAGAGGTACTGTCTCCAAAGTAATGACTGCGTTTGAAAGAGAAGGAAAAACATCCGCAGCAAAGTACAGGTCCGGCTGAAAGTCAAAGTTGACTGAGAGAGACTCTAAAGCGAATTGTGAGAGAGGATCGCAAGACCACGGCTCCGAAAATCACTGCTGAGCTCAATGAACACCTACAGAACCCAGTTTCCACGAAAACTGTTCGTCGAGAGCTGCACAAATCTGGATTCCACGGAAGAGCTGCAATTAGAAAACCGCTGCTCTCAACGACAGATGTTTCCAAGCGTTTAGAGTGGTGTAGAAACCTCCAGAATTGGTCCCTCGAGCAGTGGAAACGTGATATTCTCAGTCGAATCATCGTTTACCCTATTTCCAACCTCCGGCCGAGTGTACGTTTGGAGACAGCCGAAAGAAGCATTCCATCCAGACTGCCTTCTCCCAACTGTAAAACATGGCGGAGGTTCTGTGATGATCTGGGGTGCTATTTTGTGGAGATCCGCCGGGCCAATGATGTCCCTTCATGGAAGAATTAACAGCAGAGATTATTAGGGAATTTTAGGCGACCAAGTGCATCCAATGGTTCAAGCTCTGTTCCCGGAGGGGAACGCCATCTTTCAAGATGATAATGCACCAATTCATACAGCTAGAATCGTTAAAGCATGGCACGAGGAACATTCTAATGAAGTTGAGCATCTCATCTGGCCCCGACAATCCCCAGACCTCAACATTATTGAGCATTTATGGTGGAGTTTAGAGATTCAAGTTAGACGTCGATTTCCGCCGCCATTGTCGCTCAAAGAACTGGAGGGTGTTTTACTGCAGAATGGGCTAAAATTCATTTGGAAACAATTCACACCTTGTATGAATCCAAACCTCGGAGAATTGAGGCTGTAATCACCGCAAAAGGTGGACCTACACCATATTAAATTAACTTTTGTTGATGCTTCCAGGTTATTCCATTATTTTGTCCAACCCCTGTATGTATGTATTTATATACCAGCCACATAGTATATAGCACAGGCCATGTAGTATATACGAGCCACGTAGTATATAACACAGCCACGTAGTATATAACACAGCCCACGTAATGTATAGCACTGGCCACGCAGTATATAACACAGCCCACGCAGTATATAACACAGCCCACGCAGTATATAAAACAGCCCACGTAATATATAGTACAGCCCAGGCAGTGTATAACATAGCCAACGCAGTATATAACATAGCTCATGTACTATATAGCACAGCCCACGCAGTATATAACATAGCAGTATTATAGTAGTTATATTCTTGTACATAGGAGCAGTATTATAGTATTTATATTCTTGTACATAGGAGCAGTATTATAATAGTTATATTCTTGTACATAGGGGCAGTATTATAGTAGTTATATTCTTGTATATAGGGGCAGTATTATAGTAGATATATTCTTGTACACATGGGCAGTATTATAGTAGTTATATTCTTGCACATAGGAGCAGTATTATAGTAGCTATATTCTTGTATATAGAGGGCAATATTGCAATGGTTATATTCTTGTACATAGTAGCAGTATTACAGTAGTTACATTCTTGCATATAGGGGGCAGTATTATAGTAATTATATTCTTGTACATAGGGGCAGTATTATAGTAGTTATATTCTTGTGCACAGGGGCAGTATTATAGTAGTAATATTCTTGTACATAGGAACAGTATTATAGTAGTTATATTGTTGTATATAGGGGCAGTATTATAGTAGCTATATTTTTGGCATAGGGGCAGTATTATAGCAGTTATATTCTTGTGCACATAGGCAGTATTATAGTAGTAATATTCTTGTACATAGGAACAGTATTATAGTAGATATATTCTTGTATATAGGGGCAGTATTATAGTAGTTATATTCTTGTACATAGGGGCAGTATTATAGTAGTTATATTCTTGTACATAGGAGCAGTATTATAGTAGTTATATACTTGTGCCTAGGAGCAGTATTATAGTAGTTATATTCTTGTACATAGGAGCAGTATTATAGTAGTTATATTCTTGTACATAGGGACAGTATTATAGTAGTTATATTCTTGTACATAGGAGAAGTATTATAGTAGTTATATTCTTGTACATAGGAGCAGTATTAGAGTAGTAATATTCTTGTACATAGAAGCAGTGTTATAGTAGTTATATTCTTGTCCATAGGGGCAGTATTATAGTAGTTATATTCTTGTACACAGGGGGCAGTATTATAGTAGTTATATTCTTGCATATAGGGGCAGTGTTATAGTAGTTAAATTCTTGTACATAGGAGCAGTATTATAGTATCTATATTCTTGTACATAGGAGCAGTATTATAGTAGTTATATTCTTGCATATAGGGGCAGTGTTATAGTAGTTAAATTCTTGTACATAGGAGCAGTATTATAGTATCTATATTCTTGTACATAGGAGCAGTATTATAGTAGTTATATTCTTGCATATAGGGGCAGTGTTATAGTAGTTAAATTCTTGTACATAGGAGCAGTATTATAGTATCTATATTCTTGTACATAGGAGCAGTATTATAGTAGTTATATTCTTGTACACAGGGGGCAGCATTATAGTAGTAATATTCTTGTACATAGGGGGCATTATTATAGTAGTTATATTCTGGTACATAGGGGCAGTATTATAGTAGTTATATTTTTGTACATAGTGGCAGCATTATAGTATTTATATTCTTGTACATGGGGCAGTATTTCAGTAGTTATATTCTTGCATATAGGGGCAGTGTTATAGTAGTTAAATTCTTGTACATAGGAGCAGTATTATAGTATCTATATTCTTGTACATAGGAGCAGTATTATAGTAGTTATATTCTTGTACACAGGGGGCAGCATTATAGTAGTAATATTCTTGTACATAGGGGGCATTATTATAGTAGTTATATTCTGGTACATAGGGGCAGTATTATAGTAGTTATATTTTTGTACATAGTGGCAGCATTATAGTATTTATATTCTTGTACATGGGGCAGTATTACAGTAGTTATATTCTTGCATATAGGGGGCAGTATTATAGTATTTATATTCTTTTACATAGGGGCAGTATTATAGCAGTTATATTTTTGGCATAGGGGCAGTATTATAGTAGTTATATTCTTGTACACAGGGGGCTGTATTATAGTAGTTATATTCTTGTATATAGGAGCAGTATTACAGTAGTTATATTTTTGTATATAGGGGCAGTATTATAGTAGTTATATTCTTGTACATAGGAACAGTATTATAGTTGTTATATTCTTGTATATATGGGCAGTATCATAGTAGTTATATTTTTGTCATAGGGGCAGTATTATAGTAGTTATATACTTGTACATAGGAGCAGTATTACAGTAGTTAAATTCTCGTACATAGGAGCAGTATTATAGTAGTTATATTTTTGTATATAGGGGCAGTATCATAGTAGTTATATTTTTGTCATAGGGGCAGTATTATAGTAGTAATATTATTGTGCACAGGGGCAGTATTATAGTAGTGATATTCTTGTACATAGGAACAGTATTATAGTAGTTATATTGTTGCATATATGGGCAGTATCATAGTAGTTATATTTTTGACATAGGGGCAGTATTATAGCAGTTATATTCTTGTGCACAGGGGCAGTATTATAGAAGTAATATTCTTGTACATAGGAACAGTATTATATAAGTTATATTCTCGTATATAGGGGCAGTATTATAGTAGTTATATTTTTATCATAGGGGCAGTATTATAGTAGTTATATACTTGTACATTGGAGCAGTATTACAGTAGTTAAATTCTTGTACATAGGAGCAGTATTATAGTAGTTATATTCTTGTATATAGGGGTAGTATCATAGTAGTTATATTTTTGTCATAGGAGCAGTATTATAGTAGTTATATTCTTGTGCACAGGGGCAGTATTATAGTAGTAATATTATTGTACATAGGAGCAGTATTATAGTAGTTATATTGTTTTATATATGAGCAGTATCATAGTAGTTATATTTTTGTCATAGGTGCAGTATTATAGCAGTTATATTCTTGTGCACAGGGGCAGTATTATAGTAGTAATATTCTTGTACATAGGAACACTATTATATTAGTTATATTCTCGTATATAGGGGCAGTATTATAGTAGTTATATTTTTGTCATAGGGGCAGTATTATAGTAGTTATATACTTGTACATAGGAGCAGTATTACAATAGTTAAATTCTTGTACATAGGAGCAGTATTATAGTAGTTATATTCTTGTACATAGGAGCAGCATTATAGTAGTTATATTCTTGTACATAGGAGCAGTATTATAGTATTGATATTCTTGTACATAGGGGCAGTATTATAGTAGTTATATTCTTGTACATAGGGGCAGTATTATAGTAGTTATATTCTTGTACATAGGGGGCAGTATTATAGTAGTTATATTCTTGTACATAGGGGCAGTATTATAGTAGTTATATTCTTGTACATAGGAGCAGTATTATAGTAATTATATTCTTGTACATAGGGGCAGTATTATAGTAGTGATATTCTTGTACATAGGAGCAGTATTATAGTAGTTATATTCTTGTACATAGGGGCAGTATTATAGTAGTTATATTCTTGTACATAGGGAGCAGTATTATAGTAGTTATATTCTTGTACATAGGGGCAGTATTATAGTAGTTATATTCTTGTACATAGGGGCAGTATTATAGTAGTTATATTCTTGTACATAGGAGCAGTATTATAGTAGTTATATTCTTGTATATAGGAGCAGTATTATAGTAGTTGTATTCTCGTACATAGGAGCAGTATTATAGTAGTTATATTCTTGTACATAGGAGCAGTATTATAGTAGTTATATTCATGTACATAGGAGCAGTATTATAGTAGTTATATTCTTGTACATAGGAGCAGTATTATAGTAGTTATATTCTTGTACATAGGGGCAGTATTATAGTAGGGATATTCTTGTACATAGGAGCAGTATTATAGTAGTTATATTGTTGTACATAGGAGCAGTATTATAGTAGTTATATTGTTGTACATAGGGGGCAGTATTATAGTAGTTATATTCTTGTACATAGGGGCAGTATTATAGTAGGTATATTCTTGTACACAGGGGGCAGTATTATAGTAGCTATATTTTTGCATATAGGGGCAGTGTTATAGTAGTTATATTCTTGTACATAGGAACAGTATTATAGTAGTTATATTCTTGTACATAGGAGCAGTATTATAGTAGTTATATTCTTGTACATAGGAGCAGTATTATAGTAGTTACATTCTTGTATATAGGGGCAGTATTATAGTAGTTATATTCTTGTACATAGGAGCAGTATTATAGTAGTTATATTCTTGTACATAGGAGCAGTATTATAGTAGTTATATTCTTGCACATAGGAGCAGTATTATAGTAGTTATATTCTTGTACTTGTACATAGGGGGCAGTATTATAGTAGTTATATTCTTGTACATAGGAGCAGTATTATAGTAGTTATATTCTTGTACATAGGGGCAGTATTATAGTAGTTATATTCTTGCACATAGGAGCAGTATTATAGTAGTTATATTCTTGTACATATGGGCAGTATTATTATTATTATTTATTTATATAGCACCATTAATTCCATGGTACTGTACATGAGACGGGGTTATATCAAAATATAAATATCACTTACAGTAAACAAACTAACAATAACAGACTGATACAGAGGGGCGAGGACCCTGCCCCTGGGGGCTTACATTCTGCAGGATTATGGGGAAGGAGACAGTCGGTCGGTGTCTGCAGTTGCTCCGATGGTCTTGAGGTGGCCGTGTGGTCATTACTAGGGTTGAGCGACTTTCATTTTTTAAAGATTGAGTCGGGTTTTGTGAAACCCGACTTTGTCCAGAGTCGAGTCGAGTGCATTCGGCCGATTATCGCTAAAAGTTGGGGATCGACCGAAACATGAAACCCAATGCAAGTCAATGGGGAAGCATAGTCGGCAGTGAGTGGAGGCCAGGAAAACACCTACAGTGCCCATTTTAATGCCAAAAACATCCATTCTTGTTTCTGAAGCTTGTCAATCTTAATTAACTTTATAATAATAGTTGTTCATTGGAACTTGGGGGTCATTTGGCAAAAGTTGTGGGGGGTAGGGCTGGTTCAAGGTTTTAGTGGGCCCAGGAATCGTGGACTACGTCACGGCGGTGGAGCAGTGAGAGGTAAGTATGTCAAGTTTGCAAGTGCTGTGATCCTAAGCAAGCAGGGGGGGCCCACTCGTTGGCATTGGCACTGGCACAGGGCCCCTCAAAGTACAGCGGTGTGTTTGCACGGCGGGGGCGCCTCCCACCAGCAGCGACACTTTTGCGTACTCTGAGGGGCCCTGTGCCAGTGAATTCGCCAACGAGTATGCCCCCCCCACCTGATGAAGGAACCTGCACTTTCATCTGCACCTTCCTCTTTGTCCCTGTGTAAGGTGGTATAACATGCGGGAAGGGGAACCTTACTTTCAGCAGGGTCAGATTCTGGCTGTGTAGAGTACAAGGGGAATGTAGTGGTCTAGGTCAATGTACCAGCAGACTCATCTAGCAGTGGCTGGGCAATGGGCAGGATGAGGAGGAAACAGATATAGGGCCAAAGAATAAAGTAGGCTAAATGCCGTTCAAAATTGGTAACAGGACTAAACAGGCGGCATTGCTTTGTTCAGTGGAGTAGCAAACCCAAGAGCAGCAGACACTGTTTTAAGGGCCCAAACACACTAATAGGCCAAATGCAGTTTAATATCTGATAGTATAGGCCGAAAGCCATAAGGTAGAAGCTCAGCTGTATTCAGTTGAGGGCAACACCAGGGAGGGGCAGACACCATTAGTAGGCCGTAACCAAAGTTGAAGGCCAAATGCAGTTTAATTTCTGATACTATAGGCCGAAAGCCAGAAGGTTGAAGCTCCAATTTAGACAGTGGAGGACAATTTGAATTAGGGACTGCAGACAGACTTAGTAGGCTGTCCCCTGTGGACCATGCATCCACCACATTAACCCATTGCGCCTTAATGGACACGTAATCTTCCATGGCCATGCCTACAGGTCCATGCGTCTGATGTCAGGTGCACCTTTGTACTCACAGATTGCCAGAGTGCATGGACAATGCGGTCTTTTACATGCTGGTGGAGGGTTGGGATGGCTTTTCTCGCAAAAGAAGTGTCGACTGGTTAGCTTGTAGCGTGGTACAGCGTAGTCCATCATGGCCTTATTAATAGTAAATAAAATATATAACTAGGCTCTATGAACTTTTAAATAGGTTCCAGGGGTACATGGGCAGCATTGGTGTGGTCAGTGGAGGAGTATTGCAAGTAGGGACCGCAGACAGGCTAACGAAGGCCTAACATAACAAAACATAGGCTCATGGCAGTTTTATATCGGTTACATGGATACACGGGCAGGCAGCATTGTGGTCAGTGGAGGAGTATTGCAAGTAGGGGCCGCAGACAGGCTAACAAAGGCCTAAAATAACAAACAATAGGCAGGCATGGCAGTTTTACATCGGTTACATGGATACACAGGCAGGCAGCATTGTGGTCAGTGGAGGAGTATTGCAGGTAGGGGCCGCAGACAGGCTCACAAAGGCCTAAAATAACAAACAATAGTCAGGCATGGCAGTTTTAAATCGGTTACATGGATACACAGGCAGGCAGCATTGTGGTCAGTGGAGGAGTATTGCAAGAAGTGTCTGACACAGTTAGTACTCCCAAAAAATAAATATATGTTAATGTCTCGCAAAACAACTATAAATAAAAAAAAGTGTAGCATACTTAGGTACAGGGGTGGGCTCATCTGCTGAGTTTCTGACAAAGTAATTTGGCAGTAAATTAGTATTTACTGGTGTCAATATAGGACACTGACCCAGACTACTTTAACTAGCATCATAGATGTCAACAAATTGGCATTGTTTGTCAGGGCCAGGCATTGAATGATGTCAGCGCATAGACTAAACATTGGTGGAGCTGTGCGAGATAATTTTGCACGTGGTAGAGCACATTTTGAGCGGGGGGGGGACTCTCTTGTGGTCGGCGGTACCGCCCCAGGGCCCCTCATGTTACAACGGTGTGTCTGATGTTGGGTGCGCACCACCACCGCCAGAGACACTACATTGTACTATGAGGGACCCAGTGGCAGTGCCGTCGACCAAAAGCGAGCACACCCACCTATTCTGACAAACAGCACTGTAACTAACGAGTGCTTGCGCCAAGTGGCGAGACAACGGCCCCGTGGGGGGAGTTTTCCCATTGGGGGATGTGTAAACATGTCGTATGCTGGTCAAACAGCTGCTGCAAATTAAGAGATTGGAACACTCAGTAAGACCAGTCCACAAGCAAGACCTTTTTATAGGAAAGCTAGGTGTCAGCCGGGAAAGGTGGGGCAAAATAATTTGAAATCCAGGAGTGGTTCATTTTAATGAAGGTGAGATCATCCACATTTTGGGTAGCCAGACGAGTCCTTTTTTCAGTTAATATTGAACCAGCAGCATTGAATACTCTTTCTGATAGGACACTTGCTGCTGGGCAAGCAAGCTCCTGCAATGCATATTCTGCCAATTCTGGCCAGGTGTCTAATTTTGATGCCCAGTAATCAAATGGGAATGACGGTTGAGGGAGAACATCAATAAGGGCTGAAAAATAGTTAGTAACCATACTGGACAAATGTTGTCTCCTGTCACTTTGAATAGATGCAGCAGTACCTGTCCTGTCTGCGGTCATTGCAAAATCACTCCACAACCTGGTCAGAAAACCCCTCTGTCCAACACCACTTCTGATCTGTGCACCTCTAACACCTCTGCCATGTTGCCCCCTGCAGCTCGTGTGAGAACCATCACCGGCGCTGTGTGCTGGGAATGCCTGAATCAAACGGTCTACAAGAGTAGCTTGTTTGGTTGCTAATATTTGTTCGAGGTTCTCATGTGGCATAATATTTTGCAATTTGCCTTTATAGCGGGGGTCAAGGATGCAGGCCAACCAGTAATCGTCATCGCTCATCATTTTAATAATGCGTGGGTCCTTTTTGAGGATACGTAAGGCATAATCCGCCATGTGGGCCAAAGTTCCAGTTGGCAAATCTGCGGTTGTGCTGGTTTGAGGGGCAGTTACAGGCAAATCTACGTCACTTGTCTCCCTTACAAAAACAGAACCCGGCCTTGCAACGCCACTAATTTCTGTTGGCCCAGGAGAAGCTTCCTCAGTAAAAAAGTACTCATCCCCATCATCCTCCTCGTCCTCCTCCTCCTCTTCGCCCGCTACCGCGTCCTCTACACGGCCCTGACCAGACAATGGCTGACTGTCATCCAGGCTTTCCTCTTCCTCAGCTGCAGACGCCTGCTCCTTTATGTGCGTCAAACTTTGCATCAGCAGACGCATTAGGGGGATGCTCATGCTTATTATTGCGTTGTCTGCACTAACCAGCCGTGTGCATTCCTCAAAACACTGAAGGACTTGACACAGGTCTTGTAGCTTCGACCACTGCACACCTGACAACTCCATGTCTGCCATCCAACTGCCTGCCCGTGTATGTGTATCCTCCCACAAATACATAACAGCACGCCTCTGTTCGCACACTCTCTGAAGCATGTGCAGTGTGGAGTTCCACCTTGTTGCAACGTCGATGATTAGGCGATGCTGGGGAAGGTTCAAAGACCGCTGATAGTTCTGCATACGGCTGGAGTGTACGGGCGAACGGCGGATATGCTAGCAAAGTCTGCGCACTTTGAGGAGCAGGTCGGGTAACCCCGGATAACTTTTCAGGAAGCACTGCACCACCAGGTTTAAGGTGTGAGCCAGGCAAGGAATGTGTTTCAGTTGAGAAAGGGCTATGGCAGCCATGAAATTCCTTCCGTCATCACTCACTACCTTGCCTGCCTCAAGATGTACAGTGCCCAGCCATGACTGAGTTTCTTTCTGCAAGAACTCGGACAGAACTTCCGCGGTGTGTCTGTTGTCGCCCAAACACTTCATTGCCAATACAGCCTGCTGACGCTTGCCACTAGCTGTCCCATAATGGCACACCTGGTGTGCAACAGTGGCAGCTGCGGATGGAGTGGATGTGCGACTGCAGTCTGTGGACGAGCTCTCACTTCTGCAGGAGGAGGAAGAAGAGGAGGAGGGGGGGCGAACGCCTACAGCCAACTCTTTCCTTGACCGTGGGCTAGGCAGAACTGTCCCAATATTGCTGTCCCCTGTGGAGCCTGCATCCACCACATTCACCCAGTGTGCCGTGATGGACACGTAACATCCCTGGCCATGCCTACTGGTCCATGCATCTGTTGTCAGGTGCACCTTTGTAGTCACAGACTGCCTGAGTGCATGGACGATGCGGTCTTTAACATGCTGTTGGAGGGCTGGGATGGCTTTTCTAGAAAAGAAGTGCCGACTGGGTAGCTCGTAGCGTGGTACAGCGTAGTCCATCAGCGCTTTGAAAGCTTCGCTTTCAACTAACCGGTAGGGCATCATCTCTAATGAGATTAGTCTAGCAATGTGGGCGTTCAAACCCTGTGTACGCGGATGCGAGGATGAGTACTTCCTTTTCCTAACAAGAGTCTCATGTAGGGTGAGCTGGACTGGAGAGCTGGAGATCGTGGAACTAGCGGTGGTGCCGGTGGACATGGGTGAGTGAGAGAGGGTTGGAGATGGTATTCTTGTCGGTGCCCTACATGCAGTGTTTCCTACTACTAACCTGGTGGTTCCCTGACTGCTTTGGCCTGGCGACGAAAGCTGCACAGATACTGCAGGTGGTGTGGGAAATGGTCGGCTTACAGGGAGGGAAGGGATGTAGCGTTGCTGACTAGTTTCATTGGCCGAGGGTGCTGCAACCTTTAGGGACGTTTGGTAGTTAGTCCAGGCTTGCAAATGCATGGTGGATAAATGTCTATGCATGCAACTTGTATTTAGACTTTTAAGATTCTGCCCTCTGCTTAAGGTAGTTGAACATTTTTGACAGATGACTTTGCGCTGATCATTTGGATGTTGTTTAAAAAAATGCCAGACTGCACTCTTTCTACTATCGGATACCTTTTCAGGCATTGCAGACTGAGCTTCTTTAACCAGATGGCCACGCTGTCCTCCAACTGGTTTAGGTTTTGCCACGCGTTTTTGGCCAGATACGGGCCCGGTAGATGGAACCTGTTGTGATGTTGATGCCTGCTGCGGCTCCTCCTCCTCCGCTTCAGAACTACTGCCGCCTGCACCCTGTTCCCCCAATGGCTGCCAATCGGGGTCCACAACTGGGTCATCTATGACCTCCTCTTCTATGTTGTGTGCAACTTCGTCTGTGTCACCGTGTAAGCCGGTGGTATTGCGTTCGTGACGGAGCACCATAGTCTCCGCTGGTTTTGATTCTGCCTCAGTACACTGCGAGGGCAATGTTCTGGTCTGAGTCAAAGGAACAGCATAGTAATCTGGCTGTGGCTGTGCATCTGTGCACTCCATGTCCGATTCAACTTCTAATGGGCATAGCCTGTTAACTGTTTCACTGTGTAACCCAGGAACGGTATGTGTAAAGAGCTCCATGGAGTAACCTGTTGTGTCGACTGACGCATCCTTCACTGTTGTTTTTAGTGAAGGACACAAGGAAGCGACTTGTTCCTGACCGGGAGCATCCACTGACGATGCACTGCTCTGACATTTGGCACTTTCCGAGGAGGAGGCGAAAGAGTTAGAGGCAGAGTCAGCAATGAAAGCCAATACTTGTTCCTCCTGCTCCGGCTTCAAAAGTGGTTTTCCTACTCCCAGAAAAGAGAGCGTTCGAGGCCTTGTGTAGCCAGACAACGAACCTGGCTCAACAACTCGAGACTTAGGTGCTGTACTGCTTTTACCACGACCACCTGATGCTCCACCACCACTACCATCATTACCAGCTGACAATGACCGCCCACGGCCACGACCTCTTCCACTAGACTTCCTCATTGTTTGCAAAACGTAACCAAAGTAACGCTATTTGTTACTGTAAAACAACTTATAAGGTGAACTCAAACTTCTGTAGAATTTATATATACCTTTATAGGTGCCTGACACTGAAAGGAAAATCAGGCCCAATGTTACACACTAGGTTTTCTGTGCCCCAAAAATTTGAGACAGATGGCACACACAGGACCAGCACTCAAGCAGAAATGCCAATCTTAATCTCCCACTATTTTTTTTTTTTTCTGGGAGAATTTACCCTAAAAAAAAAAAAAAAAAGGCCAAGTATTACACAGTGTTTTCGGTGGCACACAATGACAGACAGATGCCACACACAGCAATGGCACGGAGGCAGACTTGCCAATATTTATCTCCCACTATTTTTTTTTTTGGAAAAGGGAGAATGTACCCCCCCCAAAAAAAATGGCCAAGTATTACACAGTGTTTTCGGTGCCACACAATGACAGACAGATGCCACACACAGCAATGGCACGGAGGCAGACTTGCCAATATTTATCTCCCACTAATTTTTTTTTTGGAAAAGGGAGAATGTAACCCCCCCCCAAAAAAAATGGCCAAGTATTACACAGTGTTTTCGGTGGCACACAATGAGAGACAGATACCACACACAGCAATGGCACGGAGGCAGACTTGCCAATATTTATCTCCCACTAATTTTTTTTGGGGAAAAGGGAGAATTTAGCAAAAAAAAAAAAAAATGGCCAAGTATTACACAGTGTTTTCGGTGGCACACAATGAGAGACAGATACCACACACAGCAATGGCACGGAGGCAGACTTGCCAATATTTATCTCCCACTAATTTTTTTTGGGGAAAAGGGAGAATTTAGCAGAAAAAAAAAAAAATGGCCAAGTATTACACAGTGTTTTTGGTGGCACACAATGAGAGACAGATACCACACACAGCAATGGCACGGAGGCAGACTTGCCAATATTTATCTCCCTGCAGTTATCTCAGAAAAGTATGGCAGTCAGCTATAAAAAGGACTGCTGCACACAAAAGTGTGGACAAACACACAAGATAGCTGTGCAGAAAGGAAGGAAAAACAGGATTTGTGCTTTGAAAAAAGCAGTTGGTTTGCACAGCGGCGTACACACACAGGCACAGCAACGCAGCTATCAGGGTCAGGGAGCCTTCTAGTGCAGCCCAATGAGCTACAGCGCTGAGGAAAAAAAATGTAGCTTCCACTGTCCCTGCAAACAAAAGGTGGTGTTGGACAGTGGAAATCGCTACAGCACAAGCGGTTTGCAGCTTTATGTACCCTGCCTATCACTATCCCTGCTTCTGAAGAAGCGGCAGCAACCTCTCCCTACGCTCACATCAGCAGCAGTAAGATGGCGGTCGGCGGGAACGCCCCTTTATAGCCCCTGTGACGCCGCAGAAAGCAAGCCAATCACTGCAATGCCCTTCTCTAAGATGGTGGGGACTGAGATCTATGTCATCACGCTGCCCACACTCTGCGTCCACCTTCATTGGCTGAGAAATGGTGCTTTTAGCGTCATTGAAACGCGACTTTGGCGCGAAAGTCGCGTACCGCATGGCAGACCCCACACAGGGATCGGCTCGGTTTCATGAGACGCCGACTTTGCCAAAAGTCGGCGACTTATGAAAATGAACGATCCGTTTCGCTCAACCTTAGTGAGGAGCCAATAAGCGTGGAGGAGAGAAGGAGGTCTTTGGAGGACCTGAGATTACGTGAGGGAAGATATTGAGAGATTAGTTTGGAAATATACGGAGGAGACAGGTTATGGATGGCTTTGTAGGTCAGTGTTAGTAGTTTAAACTGGATACGCTGGGAAATTGGGAGCCAGTGAAGGGATTTGCAAAGAGGTGAAGCAGGAGTGTAGCGAGGAGAGAGAATAATTAGTCGGGCAGCAGAGTTAAGGACGGACTGGAGGGGTGCGAGAGTGTTAGCAGGGAGGCCACAGAGGAGGATGTTGCAGTTGTCGAGGCGGGAGATGATTAGGGCATGCACGAGCATTTTGGTAGAGTGAGGGTTGAGGAAAGGACGGGTTCTTGAATTTTTTTTTGAGCTGGAGGTGACAGGAGGTGGCGAGAGCTTGGATGTGCGTTTTAAAGGACAGGGCAGAGTCCAGGGTTACTCCAAGGCAGCAGATTACCGGGACAGGGAAAAGTGTGAATTTATTTATTGTGATAGATAGATCAGGTAGGGAAGATCTGCGAGATGGAGGAAAGATAATTAGTTCAGATTTCCCCACATTGAGCTTGAGGAAGCGAGAGGAGAAGAAGGAGGATATGGCTGATGAACCCTCCGTGATTCTGGACAGCAGACCGGTGACGTCTGGGCCAGAGAGGTAGATCTGGTAGTATTATCTCAGTTATATCCTTATATCCTTGTACATATGAGGCAGTGAAGAGGTAATGTACTGTATAAATTTGACTGCTGAATAACAGCTTGAATCAACCATCTTTTCTATCTCATACATAAATGTGACTTGCAGCTATTTAGCATATGATCGGTTATGCAGATTCTTGTCATGTTGCTACATTGTTACTGTTTTGCTCCTGGTGGTGGAAAAATCTTTTTCTTCCTGAATCTTACAAATTACAACTTGTTCTCACATTCCCTAATAGCTCAGTGTGTTATTAGGTTGATTCCCAAGTGAAAGGACACTGGTTTGAATTGAGGAGCAGCCATGAAGATGATTTCCAAAGAAAAGAGAAACATCATCATCCAGCTCATAGATATTCATCTCTTGGCCAAGAAAACTACCAAACTGCATCATGTGAGCGCCATGATGATTGAAAGAATACGAAATACGAAATTAAGTCCGTCCATCCATCCATTCAGAAGCCAAAAGGTAGATGTCCAGGAAAAATATCAGAGTCAACAAGTCGCCTCATCCCAAGGTCTATTAGTTCTGGTTCAAAAAACATGGCAATCGAGGAGGCTCGTATGCTCCATAATGGTGAGATCACTGACGTCCATGTAAGCACCGTGTGACGCACGTTACACAAGTCTGGAATGGTGGCACGAAAAAAGGTAAGATGCATCGGTTCAAGTTTGCAAACAAGTACGAAAAGTGTAAAGTAGAATGTTGGAAACGGGTGATTTGGAGTAATGAGACAGATGTCAATAGACGGCTCTGATGGTGCAAATGAGTCTGAAAAACAAGGGAAAAGGGGCTAATGGATCGAGAAATAGAAGGAACTGTTAAGTTTGGTGGAGGAAGCCTGATGATATGAGGATGTTCACAGCCAAAGGCGTTGGATAATTGACCAGGATCGATGGTGGTCTCAATGCTGAGCTATATGTGAGGGTCCTACAAGATGAGTTACATCATACACTCGAGTACTATGGGTATGAAAAGGACGACATAGTGTTCCAGCAGGACAATGACCATAACCATACGGTGAGATTGGTGAAGAAATGGATCAATGAAGTAGAGGAGCTGGATTGTCCCCACAGTCCTCGGATCTCAACCCAATCCAACACTTGTGGTTTTGTGGTTATAGGTGAAGAATAAGCCGTATACAGACCCAAGTGAGGCGACCAGTATACACCAACATGGGGAACGTGGAGGAGACACCTGGGATCAGATTTTAGTAGACACATGCTTGAATCTGATGGAGAGCTTCCCAGAAGGATTCAGGCCATGGTGAAAACCAAAGGTGGATTATAAAATACTAACAAAATAATACAAATTAAAACTTAGATCTTTAGGAGCAAACCAGTATCAATGCAGTGACATGACGAGAATCAGCATAACTAATCATATGCTAAATAGTTGCAAGTCACATTTATGTATGAGATAGCCCAGATGATTGTCTATAAAATGATCGAAGTCTCACATCTGTAGCTGTAGTGGATGGTGAGATATGGAACCAGAGAGTCAGAAGGTCAGAACATTGCTACCTTCTGCTCCTCACTGTGTCTGTAGACTATAGGACTATTTTTCAGCGCTCTCCACATTTGGCAGGTAGATTGTTTCTCCCCTCGGATGTTGGAGTCGGGAGTTGCCATGTCACAGAGCACGTGCCTACTTATTAAGCAAATATGATGTGTGACAGATATTCTTTAATGATTTTCCTACGTTTATGGAAATGGAGAAATGGATCTTTTGTAAATCAAAGAGATGCGTCTTCATTCTATGACCTGATTGTTGTAATTGAAGGGGTTTCGAGAGACTCCTGTTTGCAGAATAAAACTACTGGCACAAATAAAGACTTTATTATTTTCTTCTCGCAGAAATGCAAAAAACGATCAATCCTACTAAACCCAAATGACTTTTTTGTTATACACGGAGTATTGTGTTTAGATCTGATTGTGCTCCTGTATTAAGCTGGTTCACCGCTGGTCGTGAAAGCCTGCCATTGATTTGCATTATGTTCTATTCCTTTCCCACATCCCAAAGTAGTGATGAGATTAATAACACAATGGGAAAATGCAGCTCGCTTCGTGTGTTTGGCTAACAGCGCTGCGCCTCCGGGGTGAGCGGTTTGTGTATGTGTTTATTAGAGGCGGTCAGTGAGTGTTTTCGGCAGCACTTGATGTGAGAGCAGCACAAATGCCAATATCGGTTTTATTATTCTGGTGAAGAATTCTATGAAAAAATCAAAACTCTGTAATAAATTAACACCATTTTTTTATGGGATAACATTTGCAAAAAAAAGCTGCAACTGAAATGACTCCCCTTCAAGACCGATGACATATACTTACGTCATCGGTTGTGTCCCTGCCTTTGATGCGCACTCTGACGCTGAGCCGACATCTTTCCTCGCGCTGATTTATTAGCCATCAAGTACCTATAACAGTCATGGGTGTATCTGAGATCTGAGATCCATCCATGGCTGTTAACCAGTAAAAGGCTGCTCAATCTTCCTGCGCTGGCAGGAAGAGCGTCTTTGATCACATGATCGGGGGGTGCCGATGGCTTGTCATGTCTAAAGGGCTGCTATGGATAGCACAGCACAGGGGACATAAATACTGTATAAAGCAAAAGAAAAAAAAGTTAATTTTTTTTTTTTTTAAAGTACAAGTTCAAATCACTCCCCTTTTGCCCCATTACAAATATAATAAATAAATAAAATTAAAAATATATTCATATCTGATATTGTCACATTAAGAAATATCTGATCTATCAAAATATTAAATAAATTAATCCGATCTGTAAAACGTCTTAAAAAAATCAAAAATTCCATTTTTTTAATCATCGCTACATTGCAATAAAATGCAATAAAAGACTATCAAAACATCGCATCTACCCCAAAATGATACCAGTAAAAATGTCAGAACAGGGCACAAAAAAAACCTCTCACCCGGCCCCAGATCCTGATCTCGGAAAATGGCAACAAAAGTGATTTTTGTTTTTACAAATTTTTTTTGAACTGTTTGTGAATTTGTTTTCACCACTTAAACTAAAAAAACTATACATGTTTGATATCTGCGTACTCATACGGATCTGGAGAATCAAATTGCCCAGTCAGTTTTACTATATATTGCACATGGTAAATAAAAAAAAAATTAAAAAGAAATTGCAGAATTACTTTTTTTTTTTGCAATTTAACCGCACTTTTGTTTTTCCTGATTTCCAGTAGACGATATGGCTGAATGAATGGAGTCATTCAAAATACAACTCGTCCTGCAAAAAACAGCCCTTTTTTGGCTATATGGCTGGGAAAATTAAAAAAAAGTTATGGCTCTTGGAAGAAAGGGAGCAAAAAATGAAAACGAAAAACGGAAAATTGCCCAGTGTTGAAGAGGTTACATGTAAATGACCATAAAAGCAAAGCAGGTTTCCCTTTGTTTAGCCATATGTAAAAAAAAAAGTTACGAATGCCAAAAGACTCATCTTTTTCAACGTTAGGGTTCCAGAACCTGGGGAACGCTATAGTTACAGATCCTCGTACACCTATTCATAAGGTCTATTTATTTGCATTTTATCAAATGATTTTCTGGGAAATAAAAGAATAAATACTAGCGATAAGAGAATCACTTTGAGTCAAATCAAATTTGCCCAAATTTTTCTCTAAAATTTGGAGTTGGCTGAATTTGAATTTTTTTGTAATTTGATTCTCGTGAATCCACTCTAAGTCAGCCAGTCTCTATTCTCCTAACTTTAAAAAAGTTTAAAAGTGGGTAAAAAATTGTAAAAAAAATATTACTCTACTTTCTGAAGCATTCCTTTCCTACAGTTTCCTACTTCCACTTACTAGGTCTTCTGCATGTCATCTCATGGGTCTTTTTGGGTCTTTAGCAATGCCGTTGCCCACTAGGTCTCACAATGTTATGACATTGCGTGCGGTCTAGTCATTGTTGGAAGAAGGGCACTAGATTCTATGATGGAACGTTGATCAAGGGAACTAGTCTGATTGTCACATGTAGCGTTTGGAAGGAATTTTTCTTCTGATATGTAGCTATTATTGTCAGCCCAATGGGGTTTTGCCTTCCTCTGGATCATCATGTTAGGCTATAGATTTAACTCGATGGACTTAAGTCTACTTTCAACCTTACAAACTATGAAACTATAAGACTTGAAGTGACTAAAGACAGAACCAAAATGGCCAAGATGGGTTGGGCAGAAGTGATTATTATTTTTTCCATCTAACATACACAATGCACTAGGGTCTGGAGAGACCTCGATTTGCATCTAATTAATTTGACGTAAATCACATTTTTTGGCCAAAGACGAGAAAATCTGACCAATTCGAATTTTGGTTCCAAAAAATAGGTGACAAGTGGTCATCTCTTTCTGTGACATCCCAAATGTTTCCGTTCTACAAGAAATAGTGTGGGAAGCTGCTCTTGCATTGTCATCCACTACTTGTGGTTGGGACTAAACGTTTATAAATGCTAGAAAATTCGAAAATTGAATTTCTTATCAAGCACTTTAATTGGTCAGAATTAGGGTTGAGCGAAACAGATCAGCACTTCTCAAAAGTCGCCGACTTTTAGCAAAGTCAGGTTTCGTGAAACCCGACCCGATCCCACTCTGGGATCGGGTCGGCGGTACACAATCTGTAATCCAAAGTCGGGTTTCGTTTTTATATATATATATATATATATATCATAGAGATACATATATATATATATATATATATATATATATATATATTTATATTTACTTCAGCGCGATAATGTTGAAAAGCCGATAATTCAATTGCCGGCTTTTCATTTTTCCTGCACAAACCCGACATGATATGAGACATGATTACATACAGTAAACCATCTCATATCCCCTTTGTTTTGCATATTCCACACTACTAATGTTAGTAGTGTGTATGTGCAAAATTTCGGCGCTGTAGCTATTAAATTTAAGGGTTAAATCGCGGAAAAATTTGGCGTGGGCTCCCGCGCAATTTTCTCCGCCAGAGTGGTAAAGCCAGTGACTGAGGGCAGATATTAATAGCCAGGAGAGGGCCCATGGTTATTGGCCCCCCTGGCTACAAACATCTGCCCCCAGCCACCCCAGAAAAGGCACCTCTGGAAGATGCGCCTATTCTGGCACTTGGCCACTCTCTTCCCACTCCTGTGTAGCGGTGGGATATGGGGTAATGAAGGGTTAATGCCACCTTGCTATTGTAAGGTGACATTAAGCCAGATTAAGTTACCTTCAGTCGCGGTGATGCGCCCTCTGCTGGATGTCCTCATGAACTGCAGCCTGGGAACTTTTTCCCACGCTCCAGGTCATATGAGGACATCCACCAGGGGGCGCATCACTGCGACTGAAGGTAACTATAGGTCATTGACCTACATTTCCTTCATTCGCCGGGTTTTATAGGCACGAGCACAGCTGCATTATAGCAGAGCTCCTGCCTGTAAACTATTTTAACCCCTTCAGATGGATTTACCTCGTGGGACGTGACAGTTCATCAGAGGGTATGTATATTGTTGGTTTATTATTTTGCCGAGCGAGGGTCTTCAGGTGGATTGAGAGAGCAATAAAATATTAAAACAACCTGTGTGTTTATTTCCTTAAAATACTTTTTAATAATGTGTGTGTTTTTTTAACCCTTTCATACAATTGGATTAATAATGGATAGGTGTCATAATTGACACCTCTCCATTATTAATCTGGCTTAATGTCACCTTACAATAGCAAGGTGGCATTAACCCTTCATTACCCCATATCCCACCGCTACACGGGAGTGGGAAGAGAGTGGCCAAGTGCCAGAATAGGCGCATCTTCCAGATGTGCCTTTTCTGGGGTGGCTGGGGGCAGATGTTTGTAGCCAGGGGGGGCCAATAACCATGGACCCTTTCCTGGCTATTAATATCTGCCCTCAGTCACTGGCTTTACCACTCTGGCGGAGAAAATTGCGCGGGAGCCCACGCCAATTTTTTCCACGATTTAACCCTTAAATTTAATAGCTACAGCCCTGAAATTTTGCACATACACACTACTAACATTAGTAGTGTGGAATATGCAAAAAAAGGGGGATATGACATGTTTTACTGTATGTAATCATGTCTCATATCATGTCGGGTTTAGGCAGGAGAAATGAAAAGCCGGCAATTGAATTACCGGCTTTTCAACATTATCGCGCTGAAGCAAATATTAAAAAAGTATGCTTCCCCATTGAATTGCATTGGGTTTCGTGTTTTGGCCGATCCCCGACCCCGACTTTTCAATAAGATCGGCCGATTTCACTCGACCCGACTTTTGAGAAAGTCGGGTTTCGTGAAACCCGACTCGATCTCAAAAAATGAAAAGTCGCTCAATCCTAGTCAGAATACAAAAAGAAGGGAGTTTAAAAAAAATCTTCAAAAACAAAAACTGGCAATCAAATAAAAAATAATAATATGAGCTTTATAAGGCTACATAAAAGTTTTTAAGGAAAAGATTGAACTCAACTCAAATATACAGTATATATATATATATATATATATATTCAAAATACCATTTGTTAGATAAGGATGGTTATTTTTCCCTGTGTTTCGAGATTACCAGGTACTGTGTTTAATTCCTTTAGGAAGATCCCAGAGGAACAAACACTAGAAAAAGCACAAAGTAAAATTCCTATAATTGATAGTACAATAGCATGTGTTGTGCCTTTGGCTTTGTATTAAAAATGGCCGCCATACGATGCATTCAAGTTGTTAAAGACAGTAAGACTTAAGGGTGGAGTTTCTCCCATAGAGATTTGCACATTGATTTGATGTAAACTGAATATCTGTCAATTTTTTTGTAAACTGCAACCTAAACAGTTTTCAACTTGCTTTGAGCGTTGATCATTAGTAGTTGGGACACATCACATTGCACAAGCATCGGCCAGTGACGAAGGGTCACATTGGGTGCAACTGAGCGAGGCTTCTCTATAATGCCTAGCCTTGTGAAGACGCGAGGGTGAGTGGATGCTCTCATCCGCTATCCTGACTGTCTTTAGAAAGACCGCACGGACCGGGGCTCATCCCACTGAACGGCTGTACTCCTTTCCTATGGGCAGAACACTACTCAGAAAACAAAGGGTGAGGGTTCGCACTCGGCTAAAACTTTATTGTATCACCAACAATTCTAAGCACACATTACATTCCCAGCAAGGAAACAAGATGGTGCAAGTGACAGGGTTTCACCCTTCGGCTGGCTCATGAGGAAACAGAACCTTTGGGACCTTGGGGCATCCAGGTCCAACTCCCCCAGCCAGCAGCATCCTGCTTTAGGTGGGCACCCTCTCATAGGAGATAGCGGCAAGCTTAGGAAGCTGACTGAGCACAGCAAGTTATGTGGCCAGGTGACCGGATTGTCCCAATCTAGGTTCTCTAAACAAATTTGTGGGCTCAGCATTGTGCAGTAGAACCAGTAGAACCAGTTCTGTAATCCAACAGCTGGAACTATGGTCCCTAGGCTGAAGTCCTGTAGAATCAAATCAGTGACAGGAGCAGGCCCCTTTTATATCCCACTGCTCATATTTCAGGGCATTGTGTCCCACATGACAGTGGGGGAAATGATCATGGCTGTTCCCTCGTTGATTGCTAGTTCTATTTGACCTCATAATTGTCCTCCAAATGATGCAGACTAGTATACCACAGGGAGCTGATGCAAGCTGATGGCGTGCATTCCACAAATTTGCATACAAAAAGGGTCATTGGACAGTCTCTCATGAAATAATGGCTCATGTCCCTTGACCTACTGAACAAAGGAATAACACTCGTACGTCTGGCATAATTAGGAATATTTTTTCCCTTTCCATATGGATCAATGTATTTATCGTATAATGTATTGAACATTTTATAATGAATGCATATATTTTTGTTTACACTCCAGCCTCTTATATTCTGAAGTTCATCACTTTTAAATGTTTTAATTAAGTTTTTTTGTTATACCACAATTTTTGAATAAAGATTTACTGATTTAAATATATACAATTTCCTTTTGTAGGCTTTTATATGTAATTTACTCACACTTGACATGACAACCCAAAACATCCAAATGACCCTGATCAAATGGTCACATCCCCTGACATGCACAAAAGTTTACATAAATGGGTGTGAATGGCTACTAAAGGTAATATTATCACCTGTGACCTGTTTGCTTGTAATCAGTGTGTGCATAAAAGCTGAGTGAGTTTCTGGGATCCAGACAGACTCTTGCATCTTTCATCCAGCCACTGACATTTCTGGATTGTGAGTCATGGGGAAAGCAAAAGAATTGTCAACGGATCTACAGGAAAAGGTAGGTGAACTGTACAAAACAGGAACGGGATAAAAAAAGATATCCAAGGGATTGATAATGCCAGTCAGCAGCGTTCACACTGTGATTAACAAATGGAAAATCAGGGGCTCTGTAAAAACAAAGACCAACAGGTAGACCAACAAAAATGTTGTCCACAACTGCCAGTAAAATTGTTCGGGATGCAAAGAAAAACCCACAATAACATCAGCTGAAATACAGGACTCTCTGAAAACTAGCAGTGTGGCTGTTTCAAGATGCACAATAAGGAGGCACTTGAAGAAAAATGGGCTGCATGGTCGAGTCGCCAGAAGAAAGCCATTACTGTGCAAATGTCACAAAGCATCTCACCTACACTACATAAAACAGCACCGAGACAAGCCTCAAAACTTCTGGAACAAGGTAATTTGGAGTGATGAGACCAAAATTAAACTTTTTGGCCACAGCCATAAATGTTACATTTGGAGAGAGGTCAACAAGGCCTATGATGAAAGGAACACCATTCCTACTGTAAAGCACGGAGGTGGATCACTGATGTTTTGTGGATGTGTGAGCTGCAAAAAGCACAGGAAACTTGGTCAAAATTGAAGGAAAGATAAATGCAGCATGTTATCAGCAAATACTGGTGGCAAATTTGCACTCATCAGTCCGGAAGCTGCGCATGGGATATACTTGGACATTCCAGCATGACAATGATCCAAAACACAAGGCCAAGTCGACCTGTCATTGGCTACAGCAGAACAAAGTGAAGGTTCTGGAGTGGCCATCTCAGTCTCTTGACCTCAATATCATTGTGCCACTCTGGAGAGATCACAAGCGCGCAGTTCATGCTAGACAGCCCGGGAATTTACAGGAACTGGAGGATTTTTACCAAGAAGAGTGGGCAGCTTTACCATCTGAGAAAATAAAGAACCTCATCCACAACTTCCACAAAAGTCTTCAAGTTGTCATTGATGTTAGAGGGGGCAATACACGATATTAAGAAATGGGGTATGTGAACTTTTGATCAGGGTCATTTGGATGTTTTGGGTTGTCATTATGATTTAAATAGAGAAAACACAGTCCAAGAAAGCAAATATTTTGCCGGAGTATGTAAACTTTTGAGCACAACTGTATATCTTTGTCACATTGACATTACTAAGGCTGGGTTTGTGCTAAAAAGCTTGAATATGCTAGATACAGTCCAACAGTACATCTTTTAAGGGTAATTGGATACTTTGTAGTCCTTACAATTTGCTACAAATCAATTTGCACACATTTAATTGTTGGTAAAAGTTTGATAAATCAGGCAAAAGATTTGTTTATCTCTATGTAGAAAGCAGAATTTATATAGACAATATAGGCTCACAGATTTGTATTGGTGCCATATTATGGATCAGTGTAGCATGATTAGACCCTTTTTATTGATCTACATGTAGAGCCTTCTCGTTCCCCAGCGCACGGCATGGCACAGACTGACAAGCCTCCTCTGGACTCAGGACAACTCATCACGCTGAGAAAAAAAGTCATTAGTTAACCCTTGCCCTCCTGACGCTGAAACCTTCTTGCTCTTTTCTACTCTTGATTATATCTCCAAGGAGAAAAATCTGGATTTGATCAATCCAGCGCAATTTTCTGCCTTCCATTTTGGCCAATTATGGATGATGAGATTTAAAGACATCGGGCCAAATAGCAAAGGGCACTGGTTTTGTACTAGACAAAGCATCATCATCATTAAACCCACAGATGGGCTTGGCTCAAAGTGATCTCCTGATTGGAGCCAAACGGTCTCAACTGCCAAATTACAATATGGGGCGGTGGTGTGATTGGCAGCTGTTACTCCCGGCATCGGGGCTAACAATCAATACACCACACAATACATAACAATGAGTAGGAGGGCAGCACGATAAGGTTCCTCCACGGGTGGGCGCAAGCTGCAAATGAGTTAACATGTTCCCCAATATGTCTAATGAGTAAAAAAGATGAATGCAGCTTCGATGTTTCAGACACAACATGGAACCATTGTCGCACACATCTTGCATTTTAAATTAGAGAGTCAATTGGCATCTAGAAATCCAGCATGGAGGAAAACATTCAGAGACTCATCATGGATGTGATCATATATAGAGTTAGCAACTTTTTTTTTAGTGAAATTCTTGTCAAATTTTACAAAAATTCACGTTCTGGAGAATACATATTCTTTTGCTCTGTGCATGGAAATAGAACCAGTTGTGGCTGCCACCATGCTTAATGAAAGAGGGCTGAAAAAAAGGTTTAGAATTATATAATAAATATACTTGCCTAATCCATCATCTCTCCGACTATTTCCGCTGCTTCCTGCCCACTGTCCGGTCTTTCGTGTCTCCAACTCTTTGCATCTCCGGCTTGGTGATTCTGGCCACGAGCAGACCCTGGAGTTCACGGGGCATGCTCCGAGGTTGACTAGGTTTTATTTTAGTGTCAAATAAGTGTTAATCCTTCATCACATGTGAAAGAATGCCAAATAAAAAGCTAAAGTAGTTTTGCATACCATGGACCAATTTCACGCTTTTTCTTTTAGACTCACATGTAACCTAATTCTGTTTGACCAAAGTCACCAGAGAACGTCACAGCGCTCAGATACCGACCAACTGTACATCAGTACGCTGGCATAGTCTCGGAATGTTCATTAATTACAATGAGTCAAACCTTTTAAAGCAGTTTTTAGAGTTTTTTTGACCAGACCAATGGGGGGATTCAGATAGACTGAACCTCCACATGAAAAAACATTGTAGCATGCACTAATTTCCTCCATGTGTCGGATGAGACTCGTTTATTTAAGCCTATGTGTGAAAAAAAAATGTAGCCACTATATAACCTCTGCCTTTTACGGATACATTGCAACTCCTCTAGATAACTATATTTGGTCTTGCAATTTTTTTGAACCGCTTATGTATAAAAATGGATTGCATATGGTTGACAAATGAGAAAAAAATTGTCTGAGTTTTCTAAATGAGACCTGAACAATTTTTTTAGATCACCCTATGAACTTAGCCGTAGGATGTGTGCACACAATGTCTTTTTCGTGCAGGTTTGTCGCAGATCGGCCATGAAAACTGCTAAACAAAATGCTAAAAAAACAAACAAATGTATGCATTTCTTTGTAAGCGTGATCAGTCTCATGAGCATTTTTTAACCATTCCAGGCTTATAAAGATGAAAATTAGTGAAAAAAACGATTGGTCCATTGTTTAGGCATCTTACGTACTAATGGTATACCACACTTACAATTGGAAGGTTCTTCACGCGCTTTGTCAGTGATTTTGCTTGAAAAAACTCTAGATGTTTCTTCATTGTTGAATTAAGTTTTAAAAAAAAACACCAGTACAAAAAATGTTCCAAAACGCTTAAAAAAAGTCTAAAAAAACATTGAAAAAGCAGTCAGAAAACAACCAAAAATTGTTATAAAAAGCTTCAAGTCTATAAAAAGTCAAAGAAAAGGAGATTCCTGAAGTGTCTTCAGCTTGAAAAATAGATGTTTGACCTTCATAAAAAGATGTCTCGTGCACACACCCTCAGTATTGCTTTTTTAGTTATTTAATTATTAGAAAAATATATTCCACAAATTCAACATCTGACTATGCAGAAAGACCAGAAAATGTTGGCGACTGAATAGTGAAGTCTTTGAGGATGTAAGTTCAGTTCAGTCAATGAAAAACGTCCTGATATTTGGCCACAAGGTGACAAGAGTCGACTGACTTCAACCCAACAGAGGAAGTTTAATTATTTACGGTAATTAAGTTTGGAGATTCTAGAATTCTCCATTTCTCGTCAATAATAATAAAAAATAAATATTTTTTTTCTAGAGTTTTCCATGTATCTATGTTGGATTTGATCCATAAATGCATTTTTTTGCTTTCTTACACTAGTGATCCATAGAGAAGGAATATTTTACTTTGGCGCTATGAAAGGGAATGAAATAATGATGTATTCTTCCTTAATGAATGAAATTAATCAAATGAAAATATATTAAAAGAAAATGGAGTTAATGATGGTTAATTACCAGTGGAATTCGGCTGCGATACTTTTCCCACTGAACCAATAGTCCATAACTGATTATGGAAACCCATTAGGGGCACACAATTTACCCGACAGCTGCCAGACCCAAATCTTGAGGTTAAGAGGGTTAATGCCATGTCATCATCTGTCTGCTCTCTGATTGGATGTAATATGCTCTAGTTTTTGCGCCGGGCACCACTTCCGAGATTTGGAATCACGTTCGTATTTCCTGGAATCCAAAAATTCTGGTCAAAAAGTTGCAAAAAAAGAATAAATTAATATGTGGGGGACTGTGAATCAAGGTTATTCCCAGAATGAAAAGTTTTATTTTGTTGATCCGACAGAAGATAACTTATTGATCGCTGGAGTCTGACCGCTTGAACCCCTGTAATGATCCCCCAAAAAGGGGCTCTGGCTCCTGAGAACTAGGCTTTTATGGAGCATTGGTTTAGTGCATGCACCTCCACTCCATGCCCCTCGGGGTTCTGCAGAACCAAGTTCCTGGGGTGCAGCGCCCTTTTCTTGGAATCTCTGAGATGTCCCAGAAGTTGGGATGGATTGGGGAAAGTTTTAATTCTGGGAATAACCTTTTGATCTTTTTTTTATAGTGTCTGTTAATGGGATTGTTCTGCTTTAAAAGACTGAACGGATGGAATATTGATATTGAGTGACATCACTTGCTTCGCTTGGCTGGTGATGTCTCAGCTGGCATCATGCACAGAACAAGAAAGGATGTTCTGCTCATGCATCAATGTTGGGTGGTGTGTGAGCATGCGCACAATTTCGGTGCATGGCCCAATGGCATTGGCGCCTCCGTAGAACAGACTTCCTTGTGGTCTTTGCCTTTGTTTCTTGGGTCAATAAAGGAAGTGGAGATGGAGCGGGCTGACCTAACGGAGGAAAGGTGCACCAGTAGTAGTTGTTTTATGACATTTTGCCCACCAGAGCGAATAGAGAGGGTTAGAGGTGGAGAAATACACCTAAAGGAGTAATGGAAGGGGCTGAGTCACTAAGAGGAGTCCTTTAACATTGGGTTGTGCATTTGGTTTTGTGCTCGTTGCTCTCAGATCTTAGAATGCCGAGCAACTTAACATGGAATACAAATGGTATATTTCCAGCTTTCGTCATCCTCATTCTGAATTCCGCTAATGTCTTCTCAGCACTGAGCTCACGTCCTGTAGCTGCTCCTGCTGGTTCAGGGTCTGTGCGGAGAATGCTCCACTGATTTTCAGTGTGTGATAGATGGTCTGCACAGCAGGCGCTGTGTATTAGTGTTATGTAAGGCATATATAGAATCCTAAGTGAGCTCAGGAGTGAGAGATGGCTGTCATAGTAATACCCCCAGATTCAGCGGAATTGCGTGACAGCTGAAGATGAACATGGTGCGTTTGGTGCCGCTTTATGTAACCGCTATATGGTGTTCAGACTTCAATGCAAGAAGAAAAATGATGTTCCCCAGAGAATATACAGAGCAGAGTAAATGTACATGTAATGTGGTTTCTATTGATACAGTGTGACACAGTATAACAATAACTATTCAGCACAATAAAGAAAATGTAGAGAGGACATCGTGCTACATATTATCATGTAAAGGCCGCGGACACCACCGACAGGGAAAAAGATCTTCAGAATGAGTTGGTTGCTACTATTGCTAATATTTTTCCTTCATAATTAACCTAATTCCTCCCTCCTTCTCTTCCTTCCTTCCTTAGTTCCTTTCTTTTTCACTCCTTCCATCTTTACTTCCCTCCCTCGCTCCCTTTCTTCCTTTCCTCATTCCTTACTATCTTCCTCTGTTTCTTCCTCCTTGTCTCACTTCATCTTTTGTACCCTTCCTCAATTTCTCCCTTTCTTCCTTTACACCTTCCTTGATTTCTTCCTAAGTCCCCTCTTTGTTCCCTCCCTCCATCTTTCTCTTCCCTCCTTCGCTTTCTCCATTTTTCCTTCTGTCCTTTCTTTCTTCCTTTCCTCCTTCCTTCCTTTCTTCTTTAGCTCCTTTGTTTTCCCTTCCTCTGTTTTTCCTTTCCTCCCTCGTTTTTCCCTTTTATTCCTTCCTTTCACTCATCCGTAGTACCTTCCTTCTTTTCTCCTTCCAAATTTCCTTCCCCCCTTGCATTCTCCTTTTAATCTTTTCCTCCTTCCATCCTTCCTTAGTTCCTTTTTTCTTTCCTTCCCTTCCTTTCTTTTTCCTTTTTCTCTTTCATTCCTCTCAACGTTAGTTCCTTCCTTCTTCCCTCTCTGCGTCGTACCTTCTTTTCTTCACTCGCTTTCTTTCTTTATTTCCCCTTTCCTTACTTAGTCCCTTCCATCTTCTCTCCCTCCCTCCCTCCCTCTTTCCTTTGCTTGCTCTTTCTTCTTTTTCGTTCTTTCTCTTTCTTTCTTTCTTTCTTTCTTTCTTTCTTTCTTTCATTCTTTCTTTCTTTCTTTCTTTCTTTCTCTCACTTTCTCTCTTTCTTGCTTTCCTCCTTCTTTCCTTTCTCCCTAAGTTCCTTTCTTCTTCCCTCCCGCTATATTTCCTTCCTTCCATTCTTCTTTTCTCTTTATTTTGTTCTTTCCCTCCCTCCTTTCTTCCATCCTTCCCTTCTCTTTTGCCTCTAATATTTTTTCCTCTTTTTCTAAAACCTTTGTGCTCTGCCCTCCCCGAGACTGTAGATTCTTTTGCTTATCGCCATGCTCTGGTCTCTGTACAATCATCTCCCTGCTGTTATCGTAACACTAAGAGAAGGGAGGGGAAAAGAAGATAGAGCTGTCAGAGCCAGGATCAAAGCTCTTGTGAAATTGTGTCAACTTTACAAACCAGCTTGGTAGGATTTTTGTTTGTTTTAATGAAGAATATTTAAAAATATGCAGAGAAAATAAAAAAAATGAAAGACATATTTCTGTAAAGAAGAGCATTGCCGTTAATCTTCCTGATTGGGTAATTTGTAGGTTACACTGACTCACCAGGGTAGTAGTGAACCCTCCAGTAGGCAGAACTTCTCATCTTAGGGGCAATCATTTTTCATCAGAGTTGGTGACAGACAACACATTGATTGATCCCAAGAACTACAGTCTGTTGCTGAATATCTTAATAATTGTACTATTTCGGGAGGAATAGGACCTCTTATCTTAGTCTATCTGCTTCTTGACTTTTGGTTGACCCTAATTCTTCTGGTGACGGCCTGACCCAGCTATTGTTTTACCCAAGCAAAACCTTCAAGGTAATAGAATTTAGAAGAAGAAACAATGTTACTCTGGAGTGTCTGCATTTGGGACTGTCTGCCTCCTACTGTGGAGCAGAAGCATAAAGAGTTGTAAAGGAAGGATATAAAGGTGCGGTTGGGTCAAAATTCTTTAGTTGAAACCATGGATCTCTTCCAGACTTACAAAGATTCATTGCATAAGCCGTAGGACCTAGAGATGCGATATTACCTCACAAGAGACAGTTCAGAGGCCGCGTCAGTAATCTTTGGCTACCAAAAAAGAGCACTGGTCACCGCCTATTACCTGGTGGCTTCTCTGGCCCCTTTTTTGATTAGCTAGCCTGTTTCGACATTATTGTTGCAGCATGTTGCAGCTCCAGGCTAGTTAAAGAAAGAAGAGTCATGGATGCTAATTAGTGATGAAGCGAATAGTGAAATATTCGGAATCGGGAAAATCGGCACAAATCTAATATATAAAGCTGAATGTGTGTGTGTGTGTATGTATGTATGTATGTATGTATGTCCGGGATTGGCATCTGAACCGTAGCAGCTACAGCCACAAAATTTTGCACAGTCACACGTCTGGACCCCGAGAGCGTCATAGGCTATGTTGTGAGGTGAAATTTTAACCCCGCGCTTTCCAATTCACCAAACAATTTTGCCCCTATCTACATAATGGGGAAAAAGTGAAAGGAAAAGTGTTGGAGGCGTCGCAGCTACAGGCACAAAATTTTGCACAGTCACACGTCTGGACCCTGAGAGCGTCAAAGCTATATTGTGAGGTGAAATTTTAACCCCGCGCTTTCCAAGTCACCAAACAATTTTGCCCCTATCTACATAATGGGGAAAAAATGAAAGGAAAAGTGTTGGAGGCAAATTAACAGCTGCCAGATGTGAACAAGGGGGACTTAAAGAATGACAGCGATGGCACCAAAGAGTATATACTGTACAGTTGCTAAGGTGGGGCCCCAACATGGGATAATCACACCACCACGGGGATATGAACACACACACAAAATGCGCCACACACTACCACGTGCTCGAACACATATACCACCCTCAGTGCACATTTCACCACACATACACCAACCTCGCCACATAAAAGTAGAAACACAAAAGTCGCCGCTCAAAACTCGCCACGCGCAAAACTCTCCACATGCAAAACTCGCCACACGTGCAAAACTCGCCACACGCAAAACTTGCACACGCAGAAAAATTGCCACACGCAGAAAAATTGCCACATGCACAAAAGTTGCAACACATGCAAAAGTTGCCTCACACAAAACTTGCACATACTCAAAAGGCACCACACATAAAACTCGCCACGCGCAAAACTCGCCATGCGCAAAACTTGCTGCACACAACTTGCTACACTAACCTGTCACATGCAACTCGACACACAAAAAGTTGCTACACGCATGTCGCCACACAAAACTCATCTCACAAAAGTCCCTACATGCATGTCGCCACACGCAACTCAACACACACAACTTGACACACGAAACTCGCCCTAAAACACACACAAGTCTGGTATCCTTCAAAAATAAAAATCTGATTAATAAGCAGACAAACTACAAGAGCAACAAATGTACCATATAGGAATCCGGCAGCTGTCAGTCACATGACCAGTCTATTATGTGTATGTGTGAGCTAATATATACTGCCAGGGGGTGGGCTTACTGTTGGCTGGGGATTTATCAGGCTGCCATTTTAGCTTACAAATACTGAGGTAAAAATACTGACCAAATAACGTGTGAACGAGGGCTAATACAGGAGGAGATGGCATACAGCTATATACTATATACAGGAGATGACACACAGGTATATACTATTTACAGGGGAGATGACACACAGGTATATACTATATACAGGAGGAGATGACACACAGATATATACTATATACAGGAGAGATGACACACAGGTATATACTATATAGAGGAGGAGATGACATACAGGTACATACTACATACAGGAGGAGATGACATACAGGTATATACTATATACAGGAGGAGATGACACACAGGTATATACTATATACAGGAGCAGATTACCTACAGGTATATAGTATATACAGGAGGAGATGACACAGGTATATGCTATGTATAGGAGGAGATGACATACAGGTATATACTATATACAGGAGATGACACACAGATATATACTATATATAGGTGAGATGACACACAGGTATATACTATATACAGGAGATTACATACAGGTATATCTAATATATAAAGCTGAATGTGTGTATGTATGTATGTGTGTATGTCCGGGATTGGCATCTGTACCGTCGCAGCTACAGCCACAAAATTTTGCACAGTCACACGTCTGGACCCCGAGAGCGTCATAGGCTATGTTGTGAGGTGAAATTTTAACCCCGCGCGTTCCAATTCACCAAACAATTTTGCTCCTATCTACATAATGGGGAAAAAGTGAAGGGAAAAGTGTTGGAGGAAAATTGACAGCTGCCAGATGTGAACAATGAGGACTTAAAGAATGAGAGCGATGGCGACAAAGAGTATATACCGTACAGTTGCTAAGGTGGGGCCCCGACATGGGATACTCACCACACACGGGGATATGAACACAAACACAAAATGCGCCACACACTACCACGTGCTTGAACACATATACCACCCTCAGCACACATTTCACCACACACACACACCAACCTCGCCACATAAAAGTCGAAACACAAAAGTCACCACTCAAAACTCGCTACATGCAAAACTCGCCATATGCAAAACTAGGCTCACGCAAAACTCGCCACACGTGCAAAACTCACCTCATGGAAAACTCACCTCATGCAAAACTTGCACACACAGAAAAATTGCCACATGTACAAAAGTTGCACCACATGCAAAAGTTGCCTCACACAAAACTTGCACATACTCAAAATGCACCACACATAAAACTCGCCACGCGCAAAACTCGCCATGCACAAATCTTGCTGCACACAACTTGCTACACTAACCTGTCACATGCAACTCAACACACAAAATGTTGCTACACGCATGTCGCCACACAAAACTCATCTCACAAAAGTCGCTACATGCATGTCGCCACACGCAACTCAACACACACAACTTGACACATAAAACTCGCCCTAAAACACACACAAGTCTGGTATTGTCCTTCAAAAATAAAAATCTGATTAATAAGCAAACTACAAGAGCAACAAATGTACCATATAGGAAATACGGCAGCTGTCAGTCACATGACCTGTCTATTATGTGTATGTGTGAGCTAATATATACTGCCAGGGGGGAGGGCTTCCTGTTGGCTGGGGATTTATCAGGCTGCCAATAGCAACCAATCACAGCTCAGCTTCTATTTTGCTACAGTTAATTAACCTGAGCTCTGATTGGTTAATATAGGCAACAAAGACATTCTCAGTATAACAAAGCTAATATATGTTGTGAAATGCTTCTATTTGCTTAGTTTTTGCCTTTTAATAATTACATTTCTATCTATTTGTTTTGTGGTTTTTGTGTGCAGAATAAATTTTTGTTAACACATTCTATTTTGCTAACAGCAGTCATTAACCCGGGCGAAGCCGGGTAGTACAGCTAGTACTTTATAATAACCGAATAACGAATCCAATGCAAGTCAATGGGAAAGCTGAATATTTTCTGCTGGACCTAAAAAACAGGTCTGGGGCATGAGAAAAAAGTTGAAATGGATGGGACAGATAGACAGATATAGTTGAAAAGTCGCCAATTCATCTGCTGTGCATAGTAAAATCTCAGTGTGATAGGTTAGAATAGAATAGATAGAATAGAACAGTGAGAGAAGGATCTGCTGATGGGAGTAGTCATTAGCTGGCTCCTGCACTATAAATAAATAAAAGAATGAAAAAACCTATTCCCCTATATTTTCTATAACTAGCCAGGCAAAACTGACAGCTGGGGCTGCAACCCTCAGGTGTCAGTGTTAGCAAGGCTGGTTATCAAGAATGGGGGGTCCCCACATCGTATTTTTCATTATTTAAATAAATAATTTAAAAAAATGTCATGAGGTTGCCCCGATTTTTGTCAACCAGCCTTGCTAAAGCAGACAACTGGGGGCTGGTATTCTCAAGCTGGTAAGGGGCTATGGATATTGAACTCCCCAGCCTAAATATAGCAGCCCGCAGCGGCTCAGAAAAGGCGCATCTATTAGATGCACCAATTCTGGCACTTTGCCCGGCTCTTCCAACTTGCCCTGGAGAGGTAACTAGTGGGCTTCATATTTGTGGGGTTAATGTCACCTTTGTATTGTCCGGTGACATCAAGCCCACGGATTAGTAATGGAGAGAGGCATTTATAAGACTAATCCTATAGTTGTATGGTAAATAAAGACAAGGAAAGAATAAAGTCCTATAATAGAAATAAAACAAAACACAATTTTCCATTTTTATTTAAAAATTTAAAAAAACACAGTTAAAGCGAAAATAAAAAGCAACAATATCCCTCACCTCTCTGTTGTTCTGTCTCACGCCGTAATACATGTCTGGGGGAGAAAGAGTTTTCAACCTGGACGGCGCCAAGATGCGACGGTCCAGGATGAAAACTACTGGTGAATGAGCTGCTGTTAGCACAGCCTCAGTGACTAGCGGTGACGTCATCAAGGTTACCTCCGGTCACTGAGGCTGCGTTCTCAGCCAGGCTGAACTGCGGTGACATCATCAAGGTTACCTCCGGTCACTGAGGCTGCGTTCCCAGCCAGGCTGAACTGCGGTGACATCATCAAGGTTACCTCCGGTCACTGAGGCTGCGTTCCCAGCCAGGCTGAACTGCGGTGACATCATCAAGGTTACCTCCGGTCACTGAGGCTGCATTCCCAGCCAGGCTGAACTGCGGTTACCTCAGCACCGTGGGAAAAAAGCCAGTGAAGAGGTCACCGCAGTTCAAGCTCAGTGACTTCACCACAGATCACGGTGAGAAATTCACTTAGAAAATTCTATCAATATACTTCCCAATAATGCTTTACAGCTATCACATAGTATAACACCGTTATAACATAGTAAAGCACAGCCTATGATAGCCTGTGTAAAAGCTGAAGGAGGGAATGCAGCAACCTTTTTTAAGATATGAATCTGGAAAGTGAAACAACATCACAGCTTAACAATAGAAATAGGCAGAAACATTTTTAAAAAATCCTTTGACTATATTGTACAGATAGTGCGCGTGACGAAACTGCAGCGAAGAACGGTTAACATCCTTTTACATCACTGAGGTCAATTTTCCATTACTAGACTTTTTGTCAAAAAGCTTGAAAGGGATTGTATACAGTCCTAGGAGACCTCACAGTGGTACTCACTTCTTGTGAGGGCGAATGGTTGATTTTTTAAAGGAGAGTTTCCAAAGATTTTATCATCTAAAGCGACAGGTAAAATTCTAGTCTCCCTCGGGCATCGGTTCTCTAAAGTCATCACTTTCCCTGCACTCCCTATAACTATGCTCTATGTCGATGATGTTTGATCCCATTTTTTACCTGGTTTGGTCTTTCTTTCCCCTCTTTTCTCGATGACTTTACAAGTGCACACTAAGGACACCCACACAAGGAGCCCAGGTTCTGTTCTATGCGTTTTTATTCCCATCTTCCAGCCGCTTTCTCTTCATTAATAAATGTTGCAGTCAGGTCTTTGAAGTTGGAATGGATTTGCAGTCATCTTTGTATATTAATTATTGATAAATGAAGCACTGAGACGCTGTGATGAAATTGGGTGTGATTAAATTCAGACAGGCTCTAATTTTATGCCTCTCACCGTAACAGAGAAGACATCCAGTCTAATAAAAAAATACTTTTTCATAGGAGATTAAATTGGAAACCGGGGAAGAGAATTAGCGCTGCACATGCAGCTCGCTGGAAGCGCACAGGAACTTGATTGGACGGGAGCCGGAGCTGTAGATTAGTGGTTGCACGGAATGCGCTTAAACATTTTTACTGTTGGTCGTTGGATGGAAAATTGGTTGTTTATCGTGCCATTAGTTAAATTATTTTTAATGCATCGCCTTGCAAACTCGTGTGGAAGTATCAGTCATTATGGGAAGAGCAGACTCTGCAAAGGACAAAACTGAGCATCTCACATTGATAAATCTACAATGTGTCTCTTAAAGGTCCTCAGTGTACATTTATTTCCAAATATTACTTTTTTTTTAACAAAAAATAATCCCGTAGAAAGAACTAGTGCTCACTGCACTACTTCATCTGCAACGTATATGGTAGCTTCGAGGCTCACTTTCAGCACTTGACACAGAGGACAGCTCCCTAGTTGGAGATTTTTGTAGAAAATCAGGTTATTTTGTGGAATATTACAATGATTATTGTGTACGTAATATCTTTTCTGGCCACAAAATATGGAAAAACACATTTCTAAGTATTTTAGGGAACATTATTACTGCAAGGTTTTCACATGGACCCTGACGCAGCAAGCCGGAGGACACATGTGTAGCGAGAACTTGGCAAACACAGGAATCTCAGGAGCAGTAGGATGGAATCAAGTAAAGCACAGTATGGACAGACGGTGGACAACACCAACCATTAGGGTCCGGAGGCTGAATTGCAAGACAGAGCAATGCATCTAAAAGGGCCTTAGAGAGATTATGTCATTAATATATGCCAACCTACAAAACCTGATGTGGAGCACAACAGAGGGCAGCGGGTCAAGGGGAAGGAAGCGGAGCCTGGGATATTGCAGACAGCTGTGTAACAAATACATAGAAGACTTAAATTTCAACCAAGGTTTGCTGAAAATACATTCACAAAGTCAGAGCATGGTGACGCAGCACGGTGGGCAGCCTTGAAGCGCTGGAGTCCTGGGTTCAAACCCCACCAAGGACAACATCTGCAAAGTGTTTGTATCTTCTCCCCGTATTTGCATGGGTTTCCTCCGGATTCCTCCCACATTCCAAAGACATACTGATAGGGAATTTAGATTGTGAGCCCCATCAGGGACAGCGATGATAATGTGTGCAAACTGTAAAGCGCTGCAGAATATGTCCGCGCTATATAAAAATAAAGATTATATTATTAAGAGCGTTGTGGCGTATTTTGCATGGTGCTACTTTTTAAGAGACTGCAACCCTTAGGAAAATGGACCTGGGAACTTGGTTAACATTGGAATAGGTGTTATTTTTTGTATTGCTTTTCCTTTTATGTCCAGTTAGCCAGCTGGGTTAAAGGAGCACTTCCATCAAAGTTTCTATCCTCTTAGCAAAATGCAATCATATTATATAGAACTGTGTACTTACAATTGCTCATTTTCCCTTCTACTCAGTTAATTCTCCTGTTTTCCATTAGGTCTATGACATCACACGATTAAAAACTGATGAGCTGAATCCTTCTAAGTGCTATGTAGAAACAGGAGGTCAATTTTCACTGTATGAGTAATAAAAACACACTGCAAAAGTCTTACAGTGGAGGAGGAGGGAGCATCTGGGTCAGCAGTGGAACAGGGGAATGATAAATGCCGGGACTAGAGACTTCCTGTTTCCTGTTCTGCACAGAGCAGAGATAAGAGAATAATTAACTGGGTAGAAAGGCTAAATGAGCAATTGTGAGTACACACTGCTATATAATATGATGATTGCAATATAGTAAGCAGATAAACACTGTGATGTGAGGAGTGCTTCTTTAAAACAGGAAGGAATTATAAGGAGATATAATCAGTTGAGTGCCAAAAAGATCAACGGATGTTAAAGGATGTCATTTAATCAAGGTTATACAGGGTCCAAGAATCCAAAAAAAGTTTATTCCCAAAACTTTTGACGTTTGTCAATTTATCTCTTGTCAATATATATCAGGCAACCGACAATGGATAAATTGTCCACACCCTAGATAGGCATTTTTTCTTTTGGAGCTCAAATTAGAATTTCTGAACTATTTAAGGCTGTTCTCTGGTACTTTGTACAAATTTGTGGTTCTCTTGAAGAAGAAGTGAGAGCAGTAAGAAACGCGTTGAGAAGTAAGTGCACTGCTATCCTCCATGCTGTTTATTGGATTCTTTTGTGGATACACTATCAGCAGCGCAGGTTAGCTGCATCTCCTAATACTTGAAGAATACATTGGGTCTACCAACTTGTGGAGCTGCAGAAGCTGGAAGCATCGGCTGTGAAATTCTATTAGTGTTGGGTCTCTTACTACCGAGTTAGGTGAGCAGTATCACTTTACCTTCAACATTGGTGTCAGTATAACACCTTCTTGGCTTGTTTGTCTCCGCAGCCATTTCTCAGGATGCATTCATTGTCATTAGAAGGATGTTACAATTTAGAAGACCCTTAGACATGACAGTGGACACCTTAAGAAGATGAATCCAATATTTGTTCATTATTTTTTCTTTATCTTTTGACCTAATATAATTGGTCATCTTAAAGACCTGGGACATCCTAAATAATGCCAATCGTCCAGTGCTAATGAGATCACGAGATGGACAGGTGGTCATTTCTAGGGTATTGTCCATTAAAGGTCAAGAAACAATTGGATACATGCGAAGGAAACTATTAGAAAGGCGAATGGGGGAACATGGACAGGAAATCTTTTTGAATTTTCTTCCTATTAGATTTTATTTGGTGCTGTGAGCTAAAAAAAAAGGACAAATCATAAGTAGTAACAATTAATTTAAATCTGCTGGTTCCTCTTAGATTGAAACATCTCAAGGGAACACTTAGGAAGATGAATTTGGGAACTTGGCCAACAATGCTATAGGTATGCCTCACGTTTTTGTCACCTTGGCTATGAAATGGAAACATTGTAAGTATTGCCAATATATTTAGTGCCAATAAGGTTATTAAATGTGCCAGTTTGTCATTTGAAGTGTGACTCCAGATCAAGGTGATACAGGTTCACGGAGTAGGAGAACTTGGAGCCAGTTCTTTCTTCTTCTCCATGACTTTTCCGAGCTCAGATGACTTCAAAAATTACATTATGAGATGAAAATGTGCAGATCTTTGGCCCACACTGGTTCTATCTTTCCGAAAATTTAAACCGCAATCATTCTACACAATGCAGACCTCAACAGGTAGTTCTTTAAACTAGCAGCGCAACTTTTGATGCATTTTCATGCCTTACTTACTGCTTATACAAATCAAATTTATAAATACATTTGGTATGATAAATATTTTTTAGCACTAGCAAATTTATCACCACTCTGGTGGAATGAGACAGCATAAATCCTCGCCTTGAGCCTCATATTTAATTCATGGCATAAACACACATAGTTACTTATTCAATCTGACTCTCTATACTATTACTTTACAGTGTTCCCTCCACTCCTGGGAACCATCTGCCCACAAACATCTCCAGTAATTTTTATGGCCCAATGCAGGCTGCTTCAGAGTTTGCTGCTTCTTAAAAGACGTAACTGGCCCCACAGATACTGATTTATTAACGTCATGAAGGAAAAACAGACTGTCTTGGAGCATTTAATTCTTCCTCTTTAGTCTGCTGAGGTTTCTAAAATGTGAGCTAAATCCGTACTTGTTAAATGTATCTCTTGGGTCACCCAACTATTCTTTTTTTGCATGGACTCAGAAGTGACATTTGAATACGTAAAGTTCAGAAGAGTCGGGCAAACCTCAACCGTTTCCATTGCCTGAAGTTATCTGAGAAGTTCAAGGAACTTGAAAATATATAGCAAAGTCTAACTTTGATTCTGGCCTCTATTGAGCGAATAAATCAAAGAAAAGGTTTTGTTGCCCATAGCCTTTTCTGTTGTACTTTTAGAACTGGACAACATTATAAAATAAGTTGATTCTGAGATGACTTGTGGCAAAATATCTGGCAAGGTTGACATAGTACAATGTTATGTGGGTAGAAGAATGTTGGGTCTTCAAAAACGTTTTGACCTGATACTCTTCCCATTGTAATTACCTTCTCCAAAGGGATGGAGCTTCTGATGATACTTTAGATAAAGCTTCAGTCTGGTCATAGATACTTTAGGTTGAAGGTTGACCTTGAATGTGGTCAATGATCCACGTGTTGGGTCTCCATAATATCTATGGCGAAGGTTGTTCTAGGAGGCGTGCAAGGTCAGGACCCACTTTAAAACTGCAACAAACAACTCTCCGTAAGAGGAAAGTGGCAAGCTGGTTGGAGCAGTATTGAAATGTGTGCTGGAGCTAAAAATCTATGATGGCAGCTAACCCCTTCCCCTAAGTACTGGCTGCGATCTGCATCAACATAGCCAATGCTTAGAAGAGGGGCTGTAGCTGGCACAGTGAGCTGACCCAATCTTTGAATCTGAATGGATGCAGCCAGCGCTTAATAGAGGGAGTGATGGCAGCACATGGAGCAGGTGCCATGTTTGTGAGTGAAGAGTGCACACCATGTACGCAGTCATCCTGCACAAATGGTGGATGCAGTGATCGCACTCAACCTGTACAAATGGTGAATGCCGTAAATGTAGTCAGCCAGCACAAAAAGTGATCATAGACAGCCAGCACCTTTGTGTGGTTCCATCTTTGAAACAGAGCAGACACCACCAATACTTAGCATAGACAGCAGTCCATCTTGGACTCTGAGGATAGCTTTTTTAACCCTATTTCCCAGGAACAGTTCTCTTAGCCCTAGTACCCAGAGACAACTTTCTTAAACCTAATATCCAAGGACAGAGGTCTTAGCCCTACTACCCAGGGGTAGCTGCCCTATAGCCCTACTATCCAAGGACAGCTCTCTGATAGACCTACTGCTAAGGGACAGCTCTCTTAGTCCTATTACCTAGGGACAACTTTCTTAGCCATACTACTCAAGGACAGCTGTCTTAGTGTCAGAGGCAGCAGGGACGGCGTTAACGGCAGGCAGAACAGGCAGCTGCCTAGGGCCCCTGCTCCCACTGCCAGTCGCCTGCCGCCAGCGCCAACTGCCCCCCCATCAGTGCCGACTAATTCAACTATACTGTCGTCTAAGACGCCGATACAGTTCAATACAATGATGGAGAGAGAGTGTCAGCTGACGCTCCCTCTCTCATCATTCCCCTCTATCTCTGACACTGCGGCAGTGTCGTCGTTGGCAGCAGGAAGACCAGGAAGGTGCCTAGGGCCCCCGCTCCCCCAGGGGCACCCAGCCAGTTGCCTGCCGCCAGTGCCGACTCCCCTCACCAGTGCCGACTGCCCCCGCCAGCGCCATGTTGGTGCAGATACAATCTTTTGATGGCCGTTATTGCATTTTAATTCAATGTCACGGCGACCAAAAAAATTTAATTTTGGCGTTTTGACTTTTTCTCACCATGCCGTTTACTGATCAGGTTAATCCTTTTTTTCTTGATAGATTCTGAATGCAGCAATACCAAATATGTGTATGTTTGATTTTATTTGTATTGTTTTATTTTGAATGGGGCGAAAGGGGGGTGATTTGAACATTTGTATTTTTTAATATTTTTAAAAACATTTTTTTTTAACTTTTGCCATGCTTCAATAATCTCCATAGGAGACTAGAAGCTGCCACAGCCCGATCGGCTCTGCTACATAGAGGCGATGATCAGATCGCCTCTATGTTGTAGAATTGCTGACTTGCTATGAGCGCCGACCACTGGGTGGTGCTCACAGCAATCCGGCATCAACAACCATAGAGATCACCAGGAGACCTCAGGTTGCCATGCCGACACACCGATGACCCGCGATCACGTGACAGGGGTCACCGGTAAGCATATTTCTGGTGCTATTGCAGGAAGCGCCATTTAAATGCCGCTGTCAGCGTTTGACAGCGACATTTAACTAGTTAATAGTCGCGGGTGGATCACGATTCCACCTGCGGCTATTGCGGGCACATGTCAGCTGTTCAAAACAGCTGACATGTCCCTGGAAAGATGTGGGTTCACCTCCGGAGCCCACATCAAAGGGAGGGCATCCGACATCGGCACACTATTGCGCCCGATGTCGGAAAGGGGTTAAGCCATAATATGAGATGATCCCTTCACAGATTCCCAAACTCTCCTATTGGCAAAATTGTCTTATATCCAATAAATAGGGCGCTACTTTAAATCTTCTATTGTCCGAAAGGATTTTTCCAATCTCATTTAGTGGCAGCATATCACTAGGGTTTGTCATTACTTTCCAAGTGGTGTGAGTCCATCTTTTGGGATTCTACATGGTTTCGAATTTTGAGAGGTCGTACTGCATTTTCTCCCGACCCGTGGTCGAAAATGAAACTGGAGTCGGCCAACATTGCACAATGGGTGTATGGGAAATAAATGCTTAATTGAAGATAGTCCATTTCTTTCTCAGTGGGGTCCCACCAGTATGACTCAAAAAGTGATGGCATACTTTAGTGATTTGCTGTCTCTTTACGAAGAAGGGGGCAAAGACAATTCTGACTTGCAAAATTGGTGAACTGTTAACAAACTCCTAAGGTTGGTCTAATCTCTACTTAGGACCCATTTTTGACATCATCAATAAAAAATAACGTTAGAAGTAGGTGATTACATGACAAACATTTTGTTACAGATGAGTCCACCCTTACTTCAGATAAAATTTCTCAAAACAAATTAATTTCATTATCACGACTTGCCATCAAAATTCTTAAAACATTACAATAAAATTCATACAGGCAAATAATGGGTAACAGACAGAGCATCAGAAATCATGATTTTCTTCAAAGTTGATCATCTTACACCACTCATCTTAGGATGGATAAGGAAGTCCACATCTGTAATTTGAGCAAACCATTAGGTTTTAATATCTCCAATTTATGGCAACTTGTGGTGTTTGTATCTTTAAAGAGATGAGCGGAGTATTGAGTCTTAAAGAGACGGCCCTATGAGAGCAAAATATACAAGTTATCTTTCTCATAGAATGATGGAGACTGTCTCACAGATATCACCCAAGAGCGTTTGCAACTAGAGAGAGCCAAACCTTTTTATTTCCCAGCTTCGGTAAAATTTTCCACAAAAAATATATTTGTCAGGAACAGATTTACCTTAATCCTAAAGTGTTGCAAAACCTCCAATTTCCCTGAAAAGACATGTGTACAACTAAGGTATCCAAAGACTGTATGCAACCACTTTGAAGCTCCTTGATGCAGACATAGCCTTAGTAATGTCAAAGTAACCTTACCATACTGTATATGGCTATGGGTGAACAAATGTTAACTGTTCTTCACTCCTGTTCTGTTACTCACTATCTGTACTATTTATTCAGAGTTTTATTGTTTTCTCTTCTTATCTCTATTCCTTAGCTGCGACGTCCTCTTATGATCCAGATTCACCACAAAATGGCAGCTGCAATCCCTGCTTCAGCTTTTATGCATCCGCATAGTCCCTCCTGATTGGCTGCACTATGCCATATGATGTGATAGCTGCAAAGCATTATAGGGAAAACAGTGTGGCTATGGCTGATGTCATGTCAGCCTTCTATAACTCATCTTATTCATTTTGTGCAAGTAAAATCACAAATTTATTGCATTCATCTAGTCCACTGAATTTTCTAAAATTCAACACAAATTTGATTTACATCAAATTGATTCACTCTTCTCTAGTAGATACCTGTCATGCCCCTCGACTTGGGTATCATACAGTATTGTATTGTATTGTTGCTGTTTGTCCTGTCGCTCTCTATGTGTGCCTCCCCAGCTTTGATGTCAGTAACTGCTTTCTTCCTCACTCTGAGTATGTCAGCCATGTTATGGGGCTCATGTCTTTGCATCTCCAGTTCAGAATAGTCATTTTTAACTTCTGTAATTGTGCATAACTACAAGAATTCATAATGAAAATAAACCTTCTGCTGGAATCTTCATACGTGACTGTGAAACTGAGTCAAGTTATCTAATGAAATCTATTTGTGTGAGTACTGGTACATAGAGACAGCCAAGAAGGTGTCTCAAGAGCCCCACACTCACAGCCTAGTTATGGATTCAGACTAATACCCTATAAGTTATTGTCTGAACCTTTAACAAGCCTTGCAACATGGCCAAAGATAAAAAGGTAGGCTAACAAAGTATGGAATTCAACAGGAAATTCTCCAGCAGGAAAATCAAATTAGCATTTTTTGCTAAATGAAAGAGAAGCGGTGCTCCCCCATGTTGCTTTAAGGGTGTCTCACTCAGCCAGCCATACATTTTCTCTACACAGATGAGGGGCAAAGACCATGAAATAAGCGGCCTGTAGATGAGTTTCTGGCCATGTTGCAAGGCTCATTAAAAAATCAGACATTGACTTATAGGGTAGACACCTCTCCTTAGTGGTACTTGCGCGCAAGCTTCCTTTATTCTGTTAGAATTATATTGTATATCAATTTTTGGAAACTTTTAACCTATACCAAACGATTTTGCGTATTTTTTTTCACATACTGTGCATTGTCCCTGCCATTTCATTAAGAGAAATCCATTTTGTGGAACTTCTGAAGAAATTAGAAATTCTATAACATCTCCCACAGTGTTACAAGTAATAACCCAACTGGTTATAATGGAAAATTATAACACGAGACACCACTAGAAAGTATTTCACTACATTCCTGATTGTGCGCCTCTAGACGCGCGTCGGAGCCGTAGACTACGTCTGAAGGGGACCTTGCACGTATTGACCTTCCATTGTATCTTTACGCAGCTGGGCTGCGTGCTGAATCATGTCGGGAGCATAATTGTCTTTAGGTGAATTAAAGAAACAACAGCAGTAGGACAGCGCTTGTATGTCAGCCGCCGCAGCAGCGAGCTGATTTCACTTGCCTCGCAAAGTGCCATTTGACTCCCTAATGAAAGAGGATTAAAGAAATAGTGGCATAATTGAGGTTGAACAATATCTCTTGGAATGAATGAACAAACGGCATTTAATGGGTATTTGTGTGCACGCTCGCTCGTTCGCTCTGAAAAGTAAATGGAGTCTGAGGATTTAGCAATGAAGCCTTCGCAGACAATGGTAAAGTCAATTTCCTTTCCTTGTGCAGTAATTAACCTTTCATGTAATCTCTTTCGGAGGTCATGTGGAGGCTAGCACGCAAGTCATTGTTCCACGCAACCTTAAAATACATTTCGGCACAAGCCCGATACACTTGGCTGGCATTCTATTTACTGGAGATGGTATCACCGGCCGATGGGCTCATTTTTGTGTTATTTGAAGATTTTCATGGTCGTTGGTAGAGTTTCTTCTGTTCATGGTACATTGGAGGCTAGTGTGGAGTGAAGAGTCATTGAGTTAAAGACATTTTCCTCTTCTGCTGTCTTTTCTGCCTAGTTGCTTTTGCTTTATTGATACAGAGAACTTTTTGGATATGATCAAATATTTTTAACCTTAACGGGGATGTCTGTTGAAGACCGTATCTTTTGGGGAGGTTTAGAGAATAAAGGAGGGGGTTTCATCATCAGAGACCACCATCTTCTCTAAAGAATATCTAAGTGGTTAATGTCTAACAATAGATCTAGAATTCCAAGAAAGAGGCAGCACTCCATTGTTTCAGTGGGAATATGTGCAGGATTTTAATCAACCCACATGTCTGGGCGACGTTTCGGCTACAAATGAGCTTTTCTCAGGCCAATAGATCTAGAGATGGGCAAAAAGTATTCAAGTGGAATTGAATTCTACTAAAATTTTTTACAAAAAATGTTTTTAATCTGGAATATGGATATTTTATTATTTGCTTGCCATCATTTTACTGAACCGTAGAGGGAATGTAAAATGATAAAGGGTTGTCCACTCTTTGGACAACTCCTTCTCAATTGCTATATGTCTTCGTATAAATTACTAACAGCCTACACTCACCTCCGGAGCTGGCATAGTTCCATCGATGACAGTGCTGGGTCTCCCGGAGAATGCGGGATGTTATTAGGCCACATGAGCGCTGCAGTCAATCAGTGACAGCTTCATTCTCACTTCCTTCAGATGTAATTGACCTCTAGAAGTCCTGTTGCTCACTGCCCACTCTCCGATCTTTTGCTAATTTTCTTTCCGCCATTGCTTGCCACATTTATGGTCTTCACTCTAGGCTGGGTTCCTCCGGCCATGACCAGACCTCGACTGAGGCAGTCACAAGGTCACAATGAGGCCTGGGCTTATTGTGAAGACTGGAGATTTGGCATTCGTGTGATGGCATAGAAAAGAAGGGGCACAAAAGACCTGATGGTGGGCAATGAGAAGTGGGTGCAGATAGTTGAGCAGTGAGATGAGAATCATTTTTTTGGTTTGCTTTTTACACCCTACATTTTTTAGGCTCTGGAGTCTTGGGAGCCTCCTGATTATTATAAGAAATATTCAATTCACAGCGATTCAGATTTATCAGGAAAATCCTTGTGATTAAGCGAATTTGATCTTTGTCAGATCTGCTCATCTCGTAACAGCGATCGAGCAAAAGGAAATCACGATATACTCGTATGAAGGATTGGCACCGTTCCAGTAATGTATTTGTCATTGCGTGCATGACATTGTGACCGCTGACGGGCTGCAGTGCTCAAATTTCCCTCAGAGGAGACTAACATGTCCGAGGAAGGTGTGAACGCTGCAGTCCATCAGTGGCCACTGATAGTCAAACGGCTAAATTGTCACGCCAGCAGTACCAACATTGTTAGGATTTTTAGGAAGGATTTTAGAATTTTCCAACTAGCGGACAACTACTTTAAAGGGTTCCGTGAATCATTTATTTTTTTCATAAGTCTTCCGAAAATCTTTAAGAGAACAAGACTGATACTTACTTATCAGATGATCTATAGACACCCGAGAAGAGAAGGTTTTCACTGTATTTTGGAGATTGCCGACCGAGTTGTGGGAAAGAGCTCCTTTACTTTATGGGCATAAATGAGTTTGTGAGAATCAGAAGGGAAAATACAGTATATCGATAGATTTCTTATCAAAGAACGTTTCTTTCTCACAAAAGTGGTTGTCAAGTTTTATGACCATTTTGTCCTTGTTTAGAGAAAAATATATATTTTTTAATAAATTTATGGTAAATAATATAACATATTGATATTCACTGCAGGTTATAGATAGGTATATAGATTAAATAATGGATTATTATTATGTACAGAGAGACAACAGGCGACTGTTCGAGAATAAGCTGTCATGTTTGTACAAGATGAATAACACAAAAACTCAACATTATATTACTGGTATTTTCACTAGTTTTCCCTTCTGTAAGCTCTAACTTTCAGTTGTCTCTGAGCTGGTGGGTTGGAGATTATCTGCAATGATGTCTTTTATAAGTTTTTCAAAATGATTAATGTTTTCAGGAGGCAGTGGGAGGAAAAGTAGTTCATAAGTGTAGGAAGAAGCATATTTCTCTAATATGATATATAACAAAGTTTTCGCTTGTACTATTGATTTATGCTACTATGAAATTATTGTGGCCAATTAAAGCTATTTTTTTTCTCTTACAGGTAAGAACTTTTCCTGTATAATATCTGATAATTCGGTTTCATCTTTCGGTGAGTAAAGAATATTCACAGTTTGTGGGTTATATTACGACTACATTGTAACTATTCATCTTTCATTCATGAGAATAGGAATGTCACAAGGGGATTAGACATGAGCAATTTTGTTTTTATACATATCGATTTAATTTGCTTCAAAATGATAGCAAATCCTATTCTCTGAGGTCTCACGTGACTGTATCCAACTCCCGTCAAACTCTTTAATGAAAACCCAGCCCAAGTAATGTCAATGTGACCTCATCATATACAGAGGAGCTAAAAAGTCTGCGAAAAATACCAGGTTTTTGTTTTGTAAAAACCCGCTTCGGTGCTGCCTATGTGTCTGGATGGCGAACACTGTCAGGAAGAATAAAGGTCATTTCCTCCTGGCAGCAGGGCTCTAAGTGCTGGTGCAGGGCCGGTTCAGAAAACTATTAACCTGCAGACTACCCATATATCTGCAGGTCTATCATGTATAGGTTCTCTTTAATGTCTCCCATAATCTGTACAATTCGATTGAAAAATTAACTGAAACCTTTTTGGGTGGAAAAAGAAAAATAAAGAACTAAAATAATGTGTCTGCATAAATCTGCACACCTTTATACTAATACTTTGATGAAGTCCTCTTTGAATTTAGGACAGCATTCAGTCTTTTGGGTTGGAGTCTATTAGCATGGCACGTGTAGAATTGGTAATCTTTTCCTTAATTTAACTCTACATCTGTCAGATTGCAGGGGCATCTCCTGTGGACAGCGCCCTCTTCAAGTTATCACAAATTTTCAATTGGGTTCAGGTCTATTCTCAGACTTGGCCTTTACAGAATTTCCATTTCTGCCATTCTTTTGGTGATTTGGAGGTCGCTTAGGGTTGTCATTTGATGAAAGGTGAAATTCCTCTTCATATTCAGGTTTTTAGCAGAGACCTAAAAGTTTTGTTGCAAAATTGACTGATATTTCGAAATGTTCATAATTCCCTCTACCTTAACAAAAACCTCAGTTTCAGTTGCCTAAAAACATCCCCAAAGCAAAATGCAGTCCCCACCATGCTTCAGAGTGGGTATGATGTTCTTGTGACGCTGAGATACTTCTCACAGACAAGCCGTGAGATGGGGAAGTCAAGAAGTCCGAGGTGAAAAGCCAGGAGGGTAAATCATAAACAGAAGGCACAGGTAACATTCCGAGGTCAGAATGCCAGGAGGATAGAGGATCAGAGCAGAAGGGGTTAAACAGATGGATGGTCAGAACGAGGTCCAAGGTCAGGCAACAAAAGATCAAAACACAGAATGCTAGGCACAGGTAGACAAACCACACAGTAGCTGAATGTAGGTCTGTCAGAGGTCTGGGAGAAACAGCCCAGTTAAGTAGCCTAGCAATCCCCTGGGACAATGAACACCTGAAGACAGCCAGCACCTCCAAGCTCAGATTGGACATCGGAGCTGTCACTCAACACACCGACAGCTCAGCACGCCTCTGCACCAGACTGGACATCTAAACTGTCAATCAAAGTACTGACAGCTTCAACACGCCCCGGTACCAGATTGAATGGCTGAGCTGCCAGTAACTGTGTCCCAGACACACTGAGGAGTAGAAATGTGACAGTTCTTTTGGTGATGTGCGGTGTTCATTTTGCTCCAAACATACCTTTTGCAATTATGGCCGAAAATGTCACCCTATGTCTCATCAGACCATAACACATTTACCCATATATTTTGGCAGACAATGTAGAATTTGCCAAAACATGTGTAAAATGGCTGCAGGAATTATAGGCAATTTGCTCAGAATTGCTTGATTATGCTGTGTTTCGAAAATTCCTAAAAATTTGACCTGAATTTTTCCCAGACAATGGAGCTCCAGTGCACCTGTAATAAAATGAATAGGAAGAAAGTGCGGCCACCTTCCCATTTAATTGATTCCATTTTCTCATCTTTACTAGAGAAATGTCTCTGTAATACTCCCTGGTATTTCCCCTGGTGGTTTAGTGTTGTCATAGAGAAGATAGTTGGGCATTGCTGTAGTTGGTGGTTTGCATATTGATTTCTATACAATACTTGAGAATGTATTACTACAGGAGATTTCTAGAGATTGAGCAAAAATACTCCCCTTATGGGGTTATTCCAAATAAAATCATCTTATCCCCTATACATATGATAGAGGGATAGCTTAATGATTACTGAAAGTTGACCTTTGAGACCTCCAGAGATCTTGGGAACCCTAAATAGAGGCTGACATGATTGTGGGGGGAATAACCCTTCATTGAGAATCTGTGGTCAGATGATTGTTTCAACTTATTTTCCATCCCAGTTGTTTGTATGAGCAAATCTCCAAAAATTCATTTTTTGGCACATTCACTGAAATCATCAAGAAGATTCAATTCTGAGGTCTACTCACCTATCCCAGGCTTGTCCCTCACCTGTCTTCCAGCATCCCGCCCATTCCTCCACTCACTCAATTCAGTCTTTGGATCTTCCAGAGCTTGCTAGGCCTTGTGTGGTTACTTTTAGCGTGTGCTCCAATGCGGTCACGTGGCCACAAAGAATGTCATTATACTCCATATGACTGCATGAATCCTTCCCAAAAGATGATCCGAAGACCGGAAGGAGTGGGAGGAGGACTGGGTGGAGAGGCAGTGACACCACAAAGCAGGGGTTGATCTTGGACAAGTGAGTTTAATTTATTTTTAAATTTTTTAGTCTCTTCCTAAAGTTTAGGAAAATCAAGAAAAATTATGGATTGATTTGTGCAAATTGAATCCTGCAAATTTTGGATTCTGGCAATTTAAATTTTTCAGGAAATTTGTAATGAATTCAGTTTTTTAAAATTGATAAAGTAGAGGCTGAAATCCACCATAAAGCAGGTGATGGCCACCGGAGAGATCCTCCTTCTTCCTCTGCTCTCTCAGCACATATCATGGAACATGCCCGGTACACCGCCCCACAGAGATTCTGCAGCATAAAGGGATAATGTACACCCGCCTTACAGACATCACACAATCCACAGACTGAGATACACAGGTCAGAGGAGAGGACCTCACAGGACTGGATTGGCTAGATCATCTCGGGAGACAGTATCATAAAATGGGCTTTAATAAGCTACAATGTATTCCGAAAACGCGGGCTACATTAGCCTACGAAGGCCAATTAATGTGAAACAAGCCGATCAGTACATGGTGGAAGATTGCTATTCACTTTTCCCATTTTGCACTTTTACAGCCCCCAGGGACTGAATAGCATCAATTATTGCACATTGCTGTATTTCTGTACTTAGTAACTAATGACTTATAGATCGCACGTCCTTCATTAACCACTCAATACATAAAGGACAACAAAAAAAAAGTTCAGATGAAAGTTAAAGAAAAAAGAAAAAAAAAACATTTTAGTTTCCATGACAATAAGAGCGGAGAACAGAGGCTGACGCTAGTTAGGTTCCCTCGTCCTTCTCCCGCTAATGGGCGACCATTAGGCTTCAGTTCAGGATGCGGTGATTGCAAAGTCACCTGCTGATTTCAACACTTTTTAATCATCTGCAACAACCAGAAAGTGTGGAAAAGTCAAGTGGGAAAGTGGAAGTGGAAAAGGGAGCAGTTTACAGAGTAGATAATAAAGGCTTATTCTTAACCGTGCAAGGTATCGGCATAGGACAGGTGATGACCTGATGACAGCTGGATGTCCAAACACTGGGACCTCCACTGATACTGATAACGGGGCACTGAAAAATACCATTATAGTGGAGCCTGTGCATGAGCATCACCACTCGTTGTCTATGGGACTGATGACAATGTATCCAGTTTGGGGTAACCCTTCGAATCTTAATTGTCTTTTTTGGAACATACGGGTGTATAACATGTAAAGTCTTAGTTAAAAGGTAATTTATTAACCAGATACTCCAAATAGTAGTCACATAGTTTGAGTTTACTATCACTGTACTAAAGCAATCCTTCATCCTAGATATTGACTCCTCTAGTCCTCTTATATAGTTACTTTACGTTTTGATCCCTGCTAAGCTTTGGAAGAGCATCGATAGCCCGCGGAAACTCTGAACTATTCATCTCCCACTTCTAGGATCCACCATCGGTGTCCAGAAAAGAAATGAATGAACGAATACATTAATGTATCGAAAGAGAGGAATTTAATGACAGAATCATCCAGTTATACAACATATGGATACACCTGGGTGGGCCAGTTATAAAGTTTTATCCAAAATGGCCAGCTTCAAAATGGCCGCCATGGTCACCACCCATCTTGAAAAGTTTTCCCCCCTCCCATATACTAATGTGCCGCAAACAGGAAGTTGATATCACCAACCATTCCCGTTTTATTTAGGTGTATCCATTTACATGGCCCACCCAGGTGTATCCATATAAATGGCCCACCCTGTAGAATGAATGTATCAAGTGAATGAACCAGTCGCTAAATTGAGAAGTGAGATCATCAACAAATGACTGAATAAATTGAATAAAATACATTTAAAAAAAGAATAATTCAATAAGTTTACAAATTAGTGAATGAAAATCATAAATGAATTCATTAAATCAGTGAGTCCATCAATATATAAAGGAATACCTTCATAACTAATTTAAAAAACTAATGAATAAATTAAATTAGTCAACAAATAAATTAATAAATTAGAATAATGGATGAATCAACATATGAAGGAATAGGACAAATCAATGAATCAATTGATGAGTCAATAAAAATAATATGAAAATTAATAAAATTCAAAGTCATTGAATGAAAGAATGAGTCCTAGCAATTTATTAATTTATTGTTGAATAAGGGAATATATCAACAGATGATCAAACAAATTCAATCAAGGATTCAATTATTCATTAAATGAATGCAACAATGAATGAATGAAGGGATTAATCTGTTAACCCGTGAGTTTATTATCATCAAATGAAAAATAAGTGAACAAATACATGAATGAAGTAATTATAAAACAGAATGAATCATTGAATCAATCAAGCATTGATGAGAGTGAATCAATACATTAATAATGTCATTGGTAAATAAATCAGTACCTGGATGCAGGGCCGGCGCCAGCACCCGGTGTACCCGGGCAAATGCCAGGGCCCTGAGCAGGCAGGGGGCCCACTCACCATCAGGGACACCTGTGCACTATGGGGGCCCGGTGTCTGTGCTAGTGCAGACACCTGCGAGTGGGCCCCTCTGCTTGATCAGGGTCCCGGCACTTGTGATACTTACCTCTCCCAGCTCCACCGTCTGTGCGCCCTCTGCCTGAGCAGTCACAGTTCAGAGAGCTGGAAGACGACGACACTGAGGAGTCCGGAGCAGAGCAACAGCCAGCGATGAGAGGTGTGTTGTGATCCGCTTTTTGGGCTCCCCTAGTGGTGGCTGGTGGTACTGGAGACTTGTGTGTTCTTTTCTGCCTCAGCTCACCTGCTTCCATCAGTTTTGGGAGTTCCCTATTTAGCCTTGCTCTCCAGTCACTTCCTTGCCGGTCATCATTGTAACCTGAGTCTTTCAGTTGCATGTTCCTGCTACCAGTCTGCTGATCAGCTAAGTGGACTCTTGTCCTTTTTGTTTTGTATTTTTTGTCCAGTTTACAGTTTGTCATTTCCTGTTACTGGAAGCTCTTGTGGACTGAAATTGCCACTCCTGTGTCATGAGTTGACACAGGAGTCTTAAAGTAATTTCAGGATGGGTTTTTGAAAGGGTTTTTCAGCTGACCGTGAAGTCCTCTTTTGTATCCTTCCTCTATCTAGTAAGTGGACCTCGCTTTGCTAAATCTACCTTCATACTGTGTATGTCTTTTCCTCTGAACTCACCGTTAATATATGTGGGGGCTACTATCATCTTCGGGGAATTTCTCTAGAGGTAAGCCAGGTCTGTTCCTTCCTCTTCCAGGCGTAGTTAGTTCTCCGGCTGGCGCATGGCATCTAGGCAGCCGTAGGAATGCTTCCTGGCTACTGTTAGTTGTGTGGTAGATTTAGGTCACGGTCAGCTTGAGTTTCCATCACCCGAGGGCTAGTCTGTTATTTTGTGTTTCTGATGTTCCCATGCCATTGGGGAATCATGACAGTATGACCGGCCACTGTTAAAGTAATTGGCAGAAGAAAGGAGAGTAAAAGAAGTCTGTAGATTTTTTTTTTTTTTTTTCCTCACATGTTTGCTACTTAGTTGGCTCAGTTGTATTTCTGCTTTATTTACAGCCTTGCCTTTCTCGCCTTCTAATCCTTGAATGGCTCTGATCTCTCCGGTTTAAGGATGGACTCTCAGAGTTTGGCTGCAGGTTTAAATAATCTTGCTACGAAGGTTCAGAATTTACAAGATTATGTTATACGTACTCCTATTTCTGAACCTAAGATTCCTACACCAGAGGTATTTTCCGGAGATAGATCTCGGTTTCTGAATTTCAAATGTAATTGTAAATTATTCCTTTCTCTCAGACCTCACTCCTCTGGAGATCCTGTTCAGCAGGTTAAGATTGTGATTTCTTTGCTGCGAGGTGACCCTCAAAATTGGGCATTTTCATTGACACCAGGGGATCCTGCGTTGCTCAATGTGGATGCGTTTTTTCTGGCTTTAGGGTTGCTGTATGAGGAACCTAATTTGGAGATTCAAGCTGAAAAAGCTTTAATAGCCCTGTCTCAAGGGCAAGATGAAGCTGAGATATACTGCCAAAAGTTTCGTAAATGGTCTGTGCTTACTCAGTGGAATGAGTGTGCCCTAGCGGCAATTTTCAGAGAAGGCCTTTCTGATGCCGTTAAGGATGTCATGGTGGGGTTTCCTACGCCCACAGGTCTGAATGAGTCCATCACAATGGCGATTCAGATTGATCGGCGTTTGCGGGAGCGCAAACCCGTGCACCATTTGGCGGTATCTTCTGAAGGGACTCCAGAGAAAATGCAATGTGACAGAATTCTGTCAAGAAGCGAGCGGCAGAATTACAGGCGCAAAAATGGCTTGTGCTTCTACTGTGGTGATTCCGCGCATGTTATATCAGCATGCTCTAAACGTACTAGGAAGGTTGACAAGTCTGTTTCTATTGGCACTTTACAGTCTAAATTTCTTCTGTCTGTAACTCTGATTTGTTCATTATCAGTTATTACCGTGGATGCCTATGTGGACTCTGGCGCCGCTCGGAGTCTCATGGATTGGTCCTTCGCCAGGCGCTGTGGGTTTGATTTGGAGCCTCTGGAAGTTCCTATACCTCTGAAGGGTATTGATTCTACACCTCTGGCTTGTAATAGACCACAGTTCTGGACGCAAGTGACTATGCGTATGACTCCAGACCATCAGGAGATGATTCGCTTCCTCGTGTTGCATAATTTACATGATGTGTTAGTGCTTGGATTACCATGGTTGCAATCTCATAACCCAGTACTGGACTGGAAAACTATGTCTGTGTTAAGCTGGGGATGTCGGGGGGCTCATGGGGACATACCTTTGGTTTCTATCTCGTCATCTATTCCCTCTGAGGTTCCGGCATTTTTGTCGGATTTTGGGGATATTTTTGAAGAGCCTAAAATTGGTTCTCTCCCTCCCCACAGAGAGTGTGATTGCGCCATAGATCTGATTCCAGGCAGTAAATTTCCAAATGGTCGTATGTTTAACCTATCTGTACCTGAGCATGCTGCCATGCGAGAGTATGTTAAGGAGTCCCTGGAAAAGGGACATATTCATCCTTCTTCATCACCTTTAGGAGCTGGGTTTTTCTTTGTCTCTAAAAAGGATGGCTCGCTGAGGCCTTGTATTGATTATCGACTCCTGAATAAAATTACTGTCAAATATCAGTATCCGTTGCCGCTGCTTACTGATTTGTTTGCTCGCATAAGGGGGGCTAAGTGGTTCTCCAAGATTGATCTCCGTGGGGCGTATAATTTGGTGCGAATTAAGCAAGGGGATGAGTGGAAAACCGCATTTAATACGCCTGAGGGCCACTTTGAGTATTTGGTGATGCCTTTCGGCCTTTCTAATGCACCTTCAGTTTTTCAGTCCTTTATGCATGATATTTTCTGTGAATATCTGGATAAATTTATGATTGTGTATTTGGACGATATTTTGATTTTTTCTGAGGACTGGGAGTCTCATGTTCAGCAGGTCAGGAGGGTTTTTCAGGTCTTGCGGGAGAATTTTCTGTGTGTAAAGGGTTCTAAGTGTGTTTTTGGGGTTCAAAAGATTTCCTTTTTGGGGTACATTTTTTCCCCTTCTTCTGTTGAGATGGACCCTGTCAAGGTTCGGGCTATTTGTGACTGGACGCAGCCTACTTCTCTAAAGGGTCTTCAGAAGTTCTTGGGCTTTGCTAATTTTTATCGTCGATTTATAACTGGTTTTTCTGGTGTTGCTAAGCCTCTTACGGATTTGACTAAGAAGGGTGCTGATGTTGCCAATTGGTCCTCTGCCGCTGTGGAGGCCTTTCGGGAACTTAAGCACCGCTTTTCGTCTGCCCCTGTGTTGCGCCAGCCTGATGTCTCTCTCCCCTTTCAGGTTGAGGTCGATGCTTCCGAGATCGGAGCGGGGGCGGTTTTGTCGCAGAAAAGTTCCGATTGCTCAGTGATGAGACCTTGTGCGTTCTTTTCTCGAAAATTTTCTGCCGCCGAAAGAAATTATGATGTCGGCAATCGGGAGCTTTTGGCCATGAAGTGGGCATTTGAGGAGTGGCGTCATTGGCTTGAGGGTGCTAGACATCAGGTGGTGGTTTTGACTGATCACAAGAATCTGATTTATCTTGAGTCTGCCAGGCGCCTGAATCCTAGACAGGCGCGCTGGTCGTTGTTTTTCTCTCGGTTTAATTTTGTGGTCTCATATCTACCAGGTTCTAAGAATGTGAAGGCAGATGCCCTTTCTAGGAGTTTTGAGCCTGATTCCCCTGGTGATTCGGAACCTACAGGTATCCTTAAGGATGGGGTGATATTATCCGCTATTTCCCCAGATCTGCGACGTGCTTTGCAAGAGTTTCAGGCGGATAGACCTGATCGCTGTCCTCCTGGTAGACTGTTTGTTCCTGATGATTGGACCAGTAGAGTCATCTCGGAGGTTCATTCTTCTACGCTGGCGGGTCATCCTGGAATTTTTGGTACCAGGGATTTGGTGGCTAGATCCTTCTGGTGGCCATCTCTGTCTCGAGATGTGCGTGTTTTTGTGCAGTCTTGTGATGTGTGTGCTCGGGCCAAGCCTTGTTGTTCTAGGGCTAGCGGGTTGTTGTTGCCCTTGCCTATTCCAAAGAGGCCTTGGACGCACATCTCGATGGACTTTATTTCTGATCTTCCTGTCTCTCAGAGGATGTCTGTTATCTGGGTGGTGTGTGACCGTTTTTCTAAGATGGTTCATTTGGTGCCATTGCCGAAGTTGCCTTCCTCGTCTGAGTTGGTTCCTTTGTTTTTTCAAAATGTGGTTCGCTTGCATGGTATTCCTGAAAATATCGTTTCTGATAGGGGTACCCAGTTCGTTTCTAGATTTTGGCGGGCATTCTGTGCCAGGTTGGGCATTGATTTGTCTTTTTCGTCTGCCTTCCATCCTCAGACTAATGGCCAGACGGAGCGAACTAATCAGACTTTGGAGACGTATTTGAGGTGTTTTGTGTCTGCGGATCAGGATGATTGGGTTGCCTTTTTGCCGTTGGCGGAGTTTGCTCTTAATAATCGGGCTAGTTCGGCCACTTTGGTTTCCCCTTTCTTTTGCAATTCGGGGTTTCATCCCCGTTTTTCTTCTGGTCAGGCGGAGTCTTCGGATTGTCCTGGAGTAGATGCTGTGGTGGATCGGTTGTATCGGATTTGGGAACAAGTGGTGGACAATTTGAATTTGTCCCAGGAGAGGACTCAGCGGTTTGCTAACCGCCAGCGTCGGGTTGGTCCTCGCCTTCGTGTTGGGGACTTGGTGTGGTTGTCTTCCCGTTTTGTCCCAATGAGGGTTTCTTCTCCTAAATTTAAGCCTCGGTTCATCGGTCCCTATAGGATTTTGGAGATTATTAACCCTGTTTCCTTTCGTTTGGACCTCCCGGCATCTTTCGCTATCCATAATGTGTTCCATCAGTCGTTGTTGCGGAGATACGAGGTGCCGGTGGTTCCTTCTGCTGAGCCTCCTGCTCCTGTGCTGGTTGAGGGTGAATTGGAGTACGTTATAGAGAAGATCTTGGACTCCCGTATTTCCAGGCGGAGACTCCAGTATCTGGTTAAATGGAAGGGCTATGGTCAGGAAGATAATTCTTGGGTAACTGCCTCTGATGTTCATGCCTCGGATTTGGTTCGTGCCTTTCATAGGGCTCATCCAGGTCGCCCTGGCGGTTCTTGTGAGGGTTCGGTGCCCCCTCCTTAAGGGGGGGTACTGTTGTGATCCGCTTTTTGGGCTCCCCTAGTGGTGGCTGGTGGTACTGGAGACTTGTGTGTTCTTTTCTGCCTCAGCTCACCTGCTTCCATCAGTTTTGGGAGTTCCCTATTTAGCCTTGCTCTCCAGTCACTTCCTTGCCGGTCATCATTGTAACCTGAGTCTTTCAGTTGCATGTTCCTGCTACCAGTCTGCTGATCAGCTAAGTGGACTCTTGTCCTTTTTGTTTTGTATTTTTTGTCCAGTTTACAGTTTGTCATTTCCTGTTACTGGAAGCTCTTGTGGACTGAAATTGCCACTCCTGTGTCATGAGTTGACACAGGAGTCTTAAAGTAATTTCAGGATGGGTTTTTGAAAGGGTTTTTCAGCTGACCGTGAAGTCCTCTTTTGTATCCTTCCTCTATCTAGTAAGTGGACCTCGCTTTGCTAAATCTACCTTCATACTGTGTATGTCTTTTCCTCTGAACTCACCGTTAATATATGTGGGGGCTACTATCATCTTTGGGGAATTTCACTAGAGGTAAGCCAGGTCTGTTCCTTCCTCTTCCAGGTGTAGTTAGTTCTCCGGCTGGCGCATGGCATCTAGGCAGCCGTAGGAATGCTTCCTGGCTACTGTTAGTTGTGTGGTAGATTTAGGTCACGGTCAGCTTGAGTTTCCATCACCCGAGGGCTAGTCTGTTATTTTGTGTTTCTGATGTTCCCATGCCATTGGGGAATCATGACAGAGGTGAGTATTTAATTTTTTTATGTTTGGAGCATTATATATGGGGCCCATCATACACTGGAGCATCATATATGGGGCCAATTATATATGGAGCATGATATGGGCACATCATACACTGGAGCATTATATATGGGGCCCATCATACACTGGAGCATCATATATGGGTCCATCATACTCTGGACCATCATACATGGGGCCCATTATATATGGAGAATTATATGGGAACTATTCTATATGGAGAATTATATGGGGCCCGTCATATACTGTATGGAGCATTATGTGAGGCTTATTATACTATATGGACCATTATTTGGGGTGTATTATACTGTATGGAGCAATATATGGGGCTTATTATACTCTATGGGGCCCATCCTATACTGTATGGAGCACTATATGGGGCCTGCTATATATGGACCAATATATGGGGCCCATCATATACTGGAGCATTATATGGAGCCCATCATATACTGTATGGAACATTATATGGGACCCATTATGTATGGAGCAATATTTGGGGCTCATTATACAGTACGGAGTAATACATGGGCCTCATTATACTGTATGGAGCAATATATGGGACCTATTATACACTGTATGGAGCAATATATGGGGCTCATTATTCTGTATGGAGCAATATATGTGGTTCATTATACTGTATGGAGCACTATATGAGGTCTATTATTATGTATGGATAAATATATGTGGCACATTATTCGGTATGGAGCATTATACGGGGCCTATTGTTCTGAATGGAGCACTATATGGCACCCATAATACTGTACGGAGCAATATATGTGGCTCATTGTACTGTATGGAGCATTATATGTGGCTCATTATACTGTATGGAGCATTGCATGGGGTCCATTATTCTGTATGGAGCAATATATGTTGCTCATTATTCTATAGGGAGCAATATATGGGGCACTTTATTCTGTATGGAGCAATATATGGGGCACTTTATTCTGTATGGAACAATATATGTTGTTCATTATTCTATATGGAGCAATATACAGGGCACATTATTCTGCATGGAGCATTATGTGATGCCCATAATACTGTATGGAGGACTGTACTTTCCGGTTTCTGACCCATTGAAGAATTTACAATCACTCATGTAATGTAAGAAGTGAAATCTTTGGCAATGCACTATACCTATATTTCTCTGCTGTAACTGTGCATTATGAATTGTGATATGTGTTAAAGGGGCCCACTGAGACACTTTTGCTCGGGGCTCACAAGAACCTGGAGCCCTGTTTGGATGAAAGATCTAATCAATAAATTAAACAATAAAGATATTGATGTATACATTAAGTTAATGGGTTTAGTAGCAAATGGTTCATAAAATGAATGGATTGATCAAGTAAATGAGTCAGTCAGGGAATGAATAGATACATAAAATCACAGATTGACTGGATGAATGAATGTATGAAATCACAGAATGAATGAATACATCAAATGACAGAATAAATGAATTAAATAACAGCTTGATTGAATGAATAGATTAATTAATACATCAAATCATAGATAGGTTGACTGGATGAATTAAATCACTGATAGATAGATAGATAGATAGATAGAATGAATGAATGAATGAATACATAAAATAATAGACTGAGCCAAATAAATGAGTCAGTGAATGAATGGATACAACAAATCACAGATTGATTGACTTCACAGAATGAATGAAGTCACAGAATGAATGAATAGATCAAATATCAGAATAAATGAATGAAATAAAAGACTAGTTGAATGAATAGATTATTGAATACATGAAATCATAGATTTGATGAATGGATGAATGAATGTACAAGTTAAATCACTGATTGAATGAATGAATACGTCAAATAATAGATGGAATAGATGAATGAATACATCAAATAACAGACTGATTGATTGGATGAATTAATGCATAAAATTATAGAATAGATGACTGGATGTATTCAATCACAGATTGAATGAATGAATAAAACAAATAACAGATTAAATGATTGAATAAATGTATCACAGAATAAATGAATAACTATATAAAATTAATGAACAAATGAATTCATCAAATCACAGAATGAATGAATAAAACAACAGATTAATTGAATGAATAGATTAATGAATACATGTAGTCACAGACTGGATGAATGAATATACATATTAAATCATTAATTGATTGAATGAATGAATGAATGAATACATAAAAAAATAGATTAAATAGATGAATGAGTAAATCAAATCACAGATTGAATGACCAAATGAATGATTACATCAAAAGCAGGCTGACTGGATGAATTAATACATCAAATCATAGAATGAATGAATGAATGAATGAATGAATGTATCAAATCACAGATTGAATGAATTACACCAAATAGATTGAGTGGATAAATGAATTCATCAAATCACAGATTGAATGACTGAATGAAAGTATCACAAAATGAATGAATAATTGATTAATTAATTGATTGCATGAAATGATCAAAATATTAAGAAATGAAGGAACCAATTTATACTTAAATGTATATATGTTAATGAATTTGACAATGAATGAATGAATGGAGTAAAGTGCAGAGAACCCAGTGATTCTGCCTGGATTTTCCTCCACACACGACTTTGTGCTCTTTCTTTTTTTTATTCTTTATTCATAGACCTTATTTTAGTCGTTTCCTCTGGAGCCTCTTGAGAACCATTTCAGATCGTTGTGTTCTGCGGTTCCCTCTCATCTCTATTCACCTGCAAAGCCGGCGACGCACCATGTCATCTCCAGAGCAGAACTCATCACTGCCACTTACAAAACCTGTAACTCTGATTTCATTGTATTCCTATAATTAACAGGAAATTTAAAAAAATAAGAAACACAAGACTATTTCATTTTCCGGATGTTTTGTCAATAAGCGCCAATGGCTCGAAACCAATCGTGGTCTCAAATATTAAATCCAACCTTCCACCCTTCCGGGGCTGCCAGGACCTCGTATTCAATAGTGAAGCTCAGATCTCATAATGTCTGCGGTAAGAGGAACATCTGTGTCAAGGCTAAAAATATATATCACCGCTACTTCACAAAATGGCTGCGTCTCCTGCCGAAACGGAATCGGTAGATGCAGAGTCACAGGGGTACAGTCCTGATACCTAAACTTATAGCTACACCCATCTATGGCTGTATCACCTGCATACTGTAATTCCTCTACTTACATTTTTGCCATTACATTTTAATTGTTTCATACAGAAAACTTTGCAAACAGATAGTGTTGCCTCCTGGTCTCTATCTTTAATCAGTGTTGGTTGAGAAAACCTCTTGGCCTTGCCTTTAAATTAATGTACTTACTACTGGTCTCTTCATTTAAGGGATGTTGTTAAATAGAACTTCCTATTTGTTTTTCAATTTAGGTGATAATCGTACAGATAGTACTGCCTCCTACTCTCACTCCATAAATTATTTGGACACTGAATGTAAAGTTTCTATGTGGCTCCTTGTATATGATTCAAGGAGAGATAGTTCTGCCTCCTAGTCTCACTGCATAAGTGATTGTACTGTTTCTATGTTGCTCCTTGTAAATGATGCAAGTACAGATAGTGCTGCCTCCTATTTACACCCCACAAGTGATGCAAACACTGGTTGTACTGTTTCTATGTGGTTCCTTGTAAATTATACAAACATAGATAATAAATGATGTAGGCACTGATTTTACAGCTTCTATGTTTTTCCTTTTAAATATTGCAAGCACAGATACCACTGCCTCCTAGTCTCACTGCAGAAATGACGCCGGCACTGATTGGATTGTAGTTTTTATGGGACTCCTTGTAAATGATGCAAGTACAGAGAATACTGCTGTCAGTGTCTAGTCTCACTGCATAATGCTTGCGCAGTAGCAGCTATGGGATCACAGCTGCTTGAAGTTTGCTGCTTCAGTTTTCATAGTGGCAATTTGCATTAACTGTAGCTTTTTTATTAAGAAAGATCAGATGAATTGAAAAAAATCAAGTCATTCCTTGCCCGAAAATTAACTTAATCACAAAATCGCAATTCCCACCTAATTTTTGCCCTACCAGAAAATGACTGGCTTAGATCATTTCAGTGATGTTCTTATTAACGCAGGAGAAAGTGTTAACGAGGACAAGGCAGCTGATATCACTCTGTCATGGTGATAGAATTATAAGAGAAAAATGGTTGATTTAAAATGGGGCTGGTGTATAAAATAATTCTTCCCTTAACCTTGATTACCTCCATGGAAATGCATGCAGCCATCACTGCTTTGTATCTAAAGGGCTTTATAGGCAAGGACATTGCTGCTTGTAAGATTGCCCATAAATCAACCATCTATTAGATTTTAAAGAATGGGATCAGTTCCATACCAGTGGAGAGCTTGCTCAGGAATGGCAGCAGGTAGGGGTCAGTGCATTTGCACATACAGTGAAGTACAAACTTTTGGTAGCTGGGCTGGTATCAAGAAAGGTAGCACAGGAGCCATTTCTCTTCATTTAACCAACAAGGACAGGCTGATATTCTGCAGGAAGTATAGGGATTTGACTCCAGAGGACGTGGGTAAAGACTCTTGAGACTGTTTTGGACATCTAGAAGAATGATTGTCTGGAGAAGGCAAGGTAAGAGCTACCATGAGTCATGTGTCTACCAAAAGTAAAGTGTCCTGAGAACATCCATGTGTGGGGGTTTCTCAGCCATGGAGGGGGCTCAATCACAATTTTGCCTAAGAACACCGCCATGAAAAAGAATGGTATCTAAACATTCTCCAAGAGCAACTTCTCCCATGATCCAGTAGAAATATTTTGATGATGTTTTTTCCAGCATGAATGTGACAGTGCCACAAGGCAAAAGTTATAACTAAGTGGCTCAGACAAAAAATACATTGAAATTTTACGTCAATGGCCGGTAGGCCCCCAATATTTCAATCCTATAAAACGAAAAACAAAAAATCCAGAAAAACGTCAAATACTGGTAATGGGCGGTCATCAGTAAGGATTTGGCCCAGGAGCAGGTATCAAGCTGCCGCCTCAAAGGGAAGAAGTCCTGAAAAATCAGGGTCAACATTGTAAAGATTGAGTCTTTACAGAAATTTCATATAATTGTCAATAAAAGTGTAAAAACGTACAGTGGAGTACCTAGTACTGTGATGTATTGAGTAATAGAGGCTTTTGTGTACTCTAGTTAGCTAGATGGTGGTGCATTAATTTTGTGCAAGTGTGCCATTTTCTGGCATGCTCTCCTTGCCAAAGCACACTCCAGTCAAGGTTAATGGTACCAGTAGAAGAACAACACCCAACTGGTAAATCATTTCAGGAAAAATAACAGACGTTCCAGATTTTTGTATATACTTCAGGTGTGGTGAGTGGTGAGGTGACAGGTCCTCTATTGGTCAACTCTCCTTGAATGTCCGAGAGTCTTCTGAAATAAGACACCAGGGACACTAATAGAAGAACCAGCAAATCTTGTGAACTTGCTTAAAACTTCCCAAAATTGAGGCAAGGAATGTGCCATATAGAGGCAGGAAGAAGCCTGAAAGGCTTTGCGTAAGAAAAAAAATCATGGGTATGTCCAAAATTTGGCTGATTACCTAACCAAACATATACAATTACGGAAAGTTGATTTGATATCTACATGTAAAACTCAGAATCATAGGAGATTTCATTGTCTTTAGATGACAAATTTGCCTCTACTACGTGTTAGTCTACAATAATATTTCACACTCGGCGGAGGGGCTTAGTCACCGTGATACATAATTATATCTAGAAGTAAAAAATAGAGCTGTTCTACCGCCTGACCTATGTTGTCTTCCTGCCATCAAGTCTTCTATTAGGATTACGTGATCAGAACGAGTCTTTGTCAGATCATTGATCAGAACAAACATTTGTATCAGCCGAATAATGGAAATCAATAGATTATTCTAGACAGGAGAGCAGGCTGCGTGCGACTGGGAGCCATTATTGGCATCTCTAACAGGTCTGTATTCTCTTGTCAACTTTCCAATATCGGACGGAATTGTCTTCCAAGTATTCGGATCTGTCAAATTGCCTACATTTGTTTAAAGTGCAAATTGAAGTAAAATTATAGACACGCGGCCAAGAAGGAACGCATTTAATACAGTGCTGGATGTATTAGGACTCATTAGCCGAGCACCAGCCACAGTTCTCCGAGCAGAATTCAATTTATTCACTGCAGCAAATGAAGACAGGAAAAAAATCAAGAAAGTATAGAAGCATTTTGATAAAACACCATGTATGCTGCTATCCTAAGTCTACTCTTGGCTCTCCAGGGTTCTTGGTATCTTGTAGACAATGAGCGAATTCATTTGATCTGCATCGAATTCTTCTTGAATTTTTTTTCTTCCTTGAATTTTTTTTGTAATTTGTTTGGTTCATGATTGGCTGGCTGATATTTTGCTGGATATTCCTCCAGAATATCTTACCTTGAGTTTTTAGATGTTTTTTAACACCATGTTCAACATTCTCGCCATCATCTCCATCCATCTTATTGCTGGGTGTCATTGTTTTTTTTTCAACTATTCCAAGTGTGATTGTTTTTTTGCTTTTTATTTTTTTACATAGGGTCAGACCATTTCATATCGGGATTGAGACTTCATTGTCAAGGATGGTCAGATTGGATTTGTCTACTCTGGATAATGTCAAAAGTATTTTTCCAAAATGTCTTTGATTTGGAACTTCCAAGTTCTTTAACAAGTTGAATTCCGTTCTTGTGGTTTGTCCTTTTTATATTTGTAAACATGCAGGAGTGTGCCGATGTCGCGTATCATGTAACTGTCTACGATGATGTTGTCTTACCCTCTGCTGAGCACTATTGGTGAATAAAGAAAGAAGTTTGTTCACAAGTTCGATGAGCTGAACTTCTCTTGTTTTTGGTTCTTCTTTACTTTTTCTTTCGAGATATCAAGAGTACTGTGAGATGACTAGCTCTGAAGAAAACAAATATTGTGTTACTTTATTTATTTATGTTATTTGGTGGTGTTTATGCTGTATGTATCAGCAAGAGAACGTATTGAATTTGTATCAGGAAAAATTTGATTATTTGATTAGATTGTTGGGGATATAAGGGTGGACACGTCTGTTTCTGTTTTCTACAATTCGATACGGCTTCTTAGGACATGTGCAGGTATAATATGTCTGGTCAACTGGGCTTCAAGATACATTGTTAATCTGGTTATCAGGAATACAAGTGGATGGTTTTGTCAGGAATCTACGATTGTTATATTTATAATTATTTGTCAATGAGACTCTATCAACTCTTGGTTTTCTAATGAGAATTGGTAAAAGATGATGAAATCACAAATACTGTTTTCCAATTTTCAGCGAAAATTGATTTACAACAAAGCTATTTAATGCACTGAATGTTCCTTGGCAGTGGTGCAGGACAGGTGGTATCAATTGCTCCGTAATGACTAGTGTTCCTCCACTTTTGTATGAGTCTTCAGTATTTTTTACAGCAAGTTCAACTTTCATGTGATTATTCCCCGTCCATAAAATGAACTGAGATAACTACTGTAAATAGATCTCCAATATCTCAAAAAGTTCAATGCATAATTTAAGTTTAAGGCTTAAAATTATTTTGTATCTTCAATTAATAGGACAATATCCAACTCTTCCCATATTACACCCACTCTCTAGAAGCTGAGGTGATTGTCGAGCTGCTTCACTATAATGGTCATGCTGATCATCTAGGGGAACGGTATGGTAACTGCTGACGCCATTTGTTTGGACCCCTATGAATGTTTTTGTTTCCCAGACACTTGTGAGTGTGACATGGAAAAGTAGGTCATATTGAGCTCGTCACATACAAAAGTTACAAATTATTGTTGGAGGAATTTCATTCCTTTCTTTCGGAGAAAACATATATCATGATTCTTTCCTGCTAAGACAATGATGATCTTCCCAGACCGCACACCCTTCAGCGAGAACTGACTGAGGAATGTTAATGAATGGTGGAAACATCCTTCCCCGACCGATCGTTTGACAAGTCATCATCAGCTAGAAAACTTGTTAAAACAAATTGATGTATATCGATATCAAGATGTCCTTTATTTTATCTCGAGCTTTGAATTCCCAAATTTAATTGAAGGTCATCCATAAATAAGTCTTATTAGCTCTCCGACGTGCTTCTCCGACTGCGAGTGACCTGCGGGGAAAGTTTCTGGATGGTACGGCAGAGGTGAGGAGGAACTTTTGTGCTGACATCAGGTTCTCTCCTTGACGTTGGGTCATCTGTATGCATTAATGGGGTAACAAATATACAATGAAATATATATGAGCAGCCGACGTGTCAGCTCATCTCCGGGAAGGGTCATTTTAGCAAATTACATTGTCTTGTGCATGTTCGGTGATTGACCTATCACTTCTAGTTATGTCCTAAACTTTAGCACCACGCCTTCTTTGATATCTAAAGGTTGACGTGCACCTTTGCAAGCATTTTTGCTACTTTACTCCTCTGCTTTTTACGGAGCAACTTTGGAGATTACTTTGATTAACAATTTGTTACCGTTTTGTGTATACAATAGGTTGAAGCAGCTGATGCTCAATGGTGACAAACTTTAACTAAAACCCTATATGTAGTCTGAACCAGTAGTCATCCGCCACCCGCTTGCAACTTTCTAATCTTCTTCTCATCATAGCTTTGCAAACCCATCAACTCATACAGGCTAGAATGGACAGATTTGGCCAATCTAGGTACCAGGACCCATGGGCTCATCGATAATTACCATTTCAACCCTGTACAAGGTTTTTGCCTTGCCCTTTTGATGGATCATAGAGGGTCTACAAGACTCTCATCTTTCATGCCATGGAACATCATTTAGGTCCAGTTGTCTTCTCCTTCCCCGTCACTGATGCGGTCTATGCAGGTGTTAACTTGGCTCCATGATGTCAGCAATGCATGTTGTGAAGTCGCAGAGTCATGTCAGCACCTACAGTGCTAAAGATGCATCAAAAGAGACCTCTGTTTAATGACCGGTGTGGTAGATCAGCTCACTCGCCTGCACATGGAGGTAGACACGGGAACACTGAGGCTTTAGGAAAGTATTTGGTTTATTAGAACAGATACGGCATAAACCGAGCTGAAGCACAAAATAAACACGGCCCTCTGGGCAAAACAGCAAAACAAAATGGTGGGAACAGTCCTTACATTAGCAGGGATCAGACTGCTCATGATTAGCAAGACCCATGGTTCAGGCATAAACAAAAACACTAAACACTTCTCTGGAGTATTCCACTCCAGACACTGAACATTGCTGCCTTTGGAACTCAGCTACTTAAGCCCCAGACCACACCCTGGGGTGGAGATAAGGTGGACATCCTCCCACCAGCTCTATAGATGTCTACATAAAATCCAGCCCATTGCGCAAATTAGCTTAACCCTTCACAACACTTAGTGTGCTGGAGGAAAAACTCTGGGTTTTATATCACTGACGCCATTAGGAGTGGTGAAACATATCTCCCCTCCAGCACTTTACCAATTACTTCATTACACTGGTCAGTAGAAGACAACCTGACTGGGACTGAGTAGCAGGACAGGTGAAGAATATATACTTTTATTTAGCTTTACCTATAATTAGTCCATCCATACAGAATATCAGAACTGTAATAAAATGCACTCTAGGTGCAACATAAAGTAGTTGGCTATTGAGTCCACCCAGCAATTGGTTGGTATGTATGACCAATTTATGGCTGACACCGCCCAGCAGAAGCAGAGAATTTATAAATGGAGCTTGTTTGTTGGCGAGAGCACCGCCAGACACTAGCGTCACCGTCACAGGCCACATCCTAAAGAAACCAGGTCATCAAGAGATCAGATAAAATGGTTGCGCTGCTTTTCCAGTAATGCAGTTTTCACTAGTCACATTATCCACAAATGTTGATGCAGATTGTTCATCTAAACTTGTGTGAAATGTGGCAATATTGTTCCAAAAGCTCATTCACATGCAACAGATAGTTTCAGCAAAAATTTCTGTCACCATTGGGGAAAAAAGTAGCTGCAGAAAAGTAGATGGATGGATTCAAGTGTGGAATTAATGCTTTAATGCTTATTTCATACTGTACTGATTGCTTTAAGTTCCTCTTAATTCAGGAAACTTATATGTAAATTAGCAGCAATGTACAAAGCTCACTTCCTCTCCACAGGGAGAGGAGGTGAGCTGTGACATCACCTATTGTGAATGGTGGATCCTGTGTTATCTACTGTATATAGAGGTGTTATCAGTCATTGTACAGGAGGAGGAGGTGAGCTGTGACATCACCTATTGTGTAGGGTGGATCCTGTGTTATCTAATGTATATAGAGGTGTTATCAGTCATTGTACAGGAGGAGGAGGTGAGCTGTGACATCACCTATTGTGAATGGTGGATCCTGTGTTATCTACTGTATATAGAGGTGTTATCAGTCATTGTACAGGAGGAGGAGGTGAGCTGTGACATCACCTATTGTGAATGGTGGATCCTGTGTTATCTACTGTATATAGAGGTGTTATCAGTCATTGTACAGGAGGAGGAGGTGAGCTTTGATATCACCTATTGTGAATGGTGGATCCTGTGTTATCTACTGTATATAGAGGTGATATCAGTCATTGTACAGGAGGAGGAGGTGAGCTGTGATATCAGCTATTGTGAATGGTGGATCCTGTGTTATCTACTGTATATAGAGGTGTTATCAGCCATTGTACAGGAGGAGGAGGTGAGCTATGACATCACCTATTGTGAATGGTGGATCCTGTGTTATCTACTGTATATAGAGGTGTTATCAGTCATTGTACAGGAGGAGGAGGTGAGCTGTGACATCACCTATTGTGAATGGTGGATCCTGTGTTATCTACTGTATATAGAGGTGTTATCAGTCATTATACAGGAGGAGGAGATGAGCTGTGATATCACCTATTGTGAATGGTGGATCCTGTGTTATCTACTGTATATAGAGGTGTTATCAGTCATTGTACAGGAGGAGGAGGAGGTGAGGTGTGACATCACCTATTGTGAATGGTGGATCCTGTGTTATCTGCTGTATATAGAGGTGTTATCAGTCATTGTACAGGAGGAGGAGGTGAGCTGTGACATCACCTATTGTGAATGGTGGATCCTGTGTTATCTACTGTATATAGAGGTGTTATCAGTCATTGTACAGGAGGAGGAGGTGAGCTATGACATCACCTATTGTGAATGGTGGATCCTGTGTTATCTACTGTATATAGAGGTGTTATCAGTAGTGTTGAGCGATACTTTCCGATATCGGAAAGTATCGGTATCGGAAAGTATCGGCCGATACCGTCAAAATATCGGATCCAATCCGATACCGATACCCGATCCCAATGCAAGTCAATGGGACGAAAATATCGGAATTAAAATAAACCCTTTATAAACTTGTAGGTTCATTCTACATGAAGGAAAACAACTAAGAATAATGTAGGATGTATTGGGGGACGTGGCGGAGATATTAAAGGGACAGAGGTTTAGCCCAATGTAATAGAATAGCAGGATTTTTAATTTTTTTTTATGAAGTTCGGCGTTAGAAAGAATTTGACTATGTTATTTTTTTTTTTTTTAATGTCAGATATTGATGTTTCACTACTTCCACGCCCTTCACCTTCTTTTTTACTTCTCCCACGCTTTCTTCTTAATTATCCTCATCATCAGCTTCTTTGACATCAACTTCTTCACCTTATTCATCTTCTTCTTCATCTTCTACCTATTATTTTTTGGGTTACATTGTTCATATTCTTTTTATTTTACTATTATCTTCATCATATTCAACTTCTTCATCATATTCTTATTTGTGACAGGCATTCCCGTAGTTGTTATCTATAAAAGTTTGAAGATTACACCTTCCGTTCTGCCTGTCACAAACCAGTTACATTTGTCCGCGTTCAGTTTGGCCTGCAGCATCAGGCTTTATCCAGGGGCACCACGAGGAGGAACGGACTCACCCCCATACACTGCTTAGTCTTCTTCTGCTTATAATTTACATAATATTTTTTTGCTCTGATATTTTGTGTTATGCTTAATGTCCTTCTGCTCTTTGTTCTGCAGCCTCTTGTTCTTCTGCTTCTCGGTCTTCCAGGTCGTCGTCGTCTCCAGGGTCGTCGTCTCCGGGGTCGTCGTCATCGGGGTGGTCTCCGGGGTCGTCGTCATCGGGGTGGTCTTCAGGGTCATCGTCTCCAGGGTCGTCGTCATCACGGTGGTTGTCGTCTCTGGTGTCGTCGTCATCTTAGGGGTGTTCTTCCGGGTCATCGTGTTTAGTCTCTTGAACTTGGAAATGTAGCAGAAGGTACAAGAAGGCTGAGAAAATGCCGAGAACCAGCTGATGGAACTGGAACTCGGATGGCTACCCGAAGGTCCAAGAGCCAATGGAACTACCGAGGACCAGCTGACGTTACTGGAACCCGGTTACTAAGCAGGAGGTACCCGTGCCTGAAAGCACTACCAAGGACCACCTGACGTTGGTGGAACTCGGATACCCAGAGGGAGGCACCTAAGCCAAAGGCTCTGCCCGGAACCAGCTGACGGTACTGGAACCAGGATGGGGAGCAGAAGGTACAAGAGCAAAAGACACTGCCGATAACCAGCTGACGGTGCTGGAACCCGGATGGGTAGCCGAAGGTCCAAGAGCCAATGGAACTACCGAGGACCAGCTGACGTTACTGGAACCCGGTTACTAAGCAGGAGGTACCCGTGCCTGAAAGCACTACCAAGGACCACCTGACGTTGGTGGAACTCGGATACCCAGAGGGAGGCACCTAAGCCAAAGGCTCTGCCCGGAACCAGCTGACGGTACTGGAACCAGGATGTGGAGCAGAAGGTACAAGAGCAAGTGTCTGCGTGGCTTTTGCAGGACACGTTGCCGGCTGCACAGCAGGGGAACAGCTGGCGGTGCTGGACCCCACTGACACATTGGCGAGGTGTTTGGCTCTGTGCAGCCAGCACTTCCGGACAGCAACGAGCGGTGTTGTAGCCCGGGCTCTGCAGGGGGAGCAGAGTGTAGGCCGAAGCCTACTTGAACCAATTTCAAAGGTTACCTTTAACCCCCCCTCAGGGGTTAGAAAGTAGAAGAGCCACAGCTTATGCAGCAGTAGTGCTGCACAAGTCAAAGGTTGCTCTTTTAATTTCGCTCCTTGCACACGCTGAATGAAACACGTATAACATTTAGCCCTTTATACAGTCAAACTGTGTTGGAGGCGCGAGTTCCCTTTGTAATGAGACGCAGCACAGATGTCAAGAATCCCACCTTGGTGCTGGGTGCAGCCTCCTGAGCGTTGTTATTTGCTGTACAGGAGTCTGCGCTGTCGTGTTATCCCCTGGCCTAGCGCTGTTAGCGCTGCCCATCTTCTGACCTCATTTAATGTTGGCCGGTGCGGTTCGCGATGCCCATGAATCACAGCCCCGCAGTGTATTGACATAGTTTAAACACTGCGGGGCTGGGATTCATGGCCTGGCGCAGCACATATGTTCGCCTCTCGCTTGGGTTCTTACACCTGCTTCAGACTATGTGGCGTCATCTGATCCCTTATCGCATGCCACGGCCATGAAGCCGCACAGTCCGAAGAAGGCGGAAGGAGAGGAGGGACAGGCGAACTGATGCACTGATCCTGCCCATCAATCACACCCTCGCAGTCCCAATAAATAAGACACCGAGGGGCGTTGTGTGGGTCAGGGCGGCCGCAGAGGCGCAGGCAGCCAAACAATGATGCCAGAAGACGGGCAGCGCTACCAAGGGGGTTGCAGCGTGTCATTACAAAGGAAAGTCACACCACCGGGACGGTTAAATGGTCACACAGAGGACACATTGCAGACGTGTTTTCAGTTCCACATGTGCGAGGAGAATACGTTTCTGAGCCACCTTGCACACATGCAGCATTACCGCTGTACAAGGTGGCTGGATAACGTAAAAACGCCTGGGGGAGGGGGGACAGGTTCCCTTCAATTTCAGTTCTTGTGTCTGCGTGGCTTTTGCAGGACACGTTGCCGGCTGCACAGCAGGGGAACAGCTGGCGGTGCTGGACCCCACTGACACATTGGCTGGTGTTTTTCTCTGTGCAGCTAGCACATCTGGGCAAAAACTGGCGGTGTGTTAGAGCCCAGGGACAGCAGGAGGAGGAGCAGGAGGAGGAGGAGCAGGGGGAGGGGAGTGTAGGCCGAAGCCTGCACAGGCGGCAGCTTTGGGTGTGTTGTGTCTGCGTGGCTTTTGCAGGACACGTTGCCGGCTACACAGCAGGGGAACAGCTGGCGGTGCTGGACCCCACTGACACATTGGCGAGGTGTTTGGCTCTGTGCAGCCAGCACTTCCGGACAGCAACTAGCGTTGTTGGAGCCCGGGCTCTGCAGGTGGAGCAGAGTGTAGGCCGAAGCCTAATTGAACCGATTTCAAAAGTCACCTTTAACCCCCCCTCAGGGGTTACAAAGTAGAAGAGCCACAGCTTATGCAGCAGCAGTGCTGCGCAAGTCAAAGGTTGCTCTTGTAATTTTTCTCCTTGCACACGCTGAATGGAACACGTATAACATTTAGCCCTTTATACAGTCAAACTGTGTAATGGAGGCGAGAGTTCCCTTTGTAATGAGACGCAGCACAGGTGTCAAGAATCCCACCTTGGTGCTGGGTGCAGCCTCCCGAGCGTTGTTATTTGCTGTACAGGAGTCTGCGCTGTCGTGTTATCCCCTGGCCTAGCGCCGTTAGCGCTGCCCATCTTCTGGCATCATGTAATGTCGGCCGGTGCGGTTCGCGATGACCATGAATCCCAGCCCCGCAGTGTCTTAACATTGTTAAAACACTGCGGGGCTGGGATTCAGGGCCTGGCGCAGCACATATGTTCGCCTCTCACACTCGGGTCCTTACACCCGCTTCAGACTGTGCGGCGTCATCTGATCCCTTATCGCATGCCACGGCCATGAAGCCGCACAGTCCGAAGAAGGCGGAAGGAGAGGAGGGACAGGCGAACTGATGCACTGATCCTGCCCATCAATCACACCCTCGCAGTCCCAATAAATAAGACACCGAGGGGCGTTGTGTGGGTCAGGGCGGCCGCAGAGGCGCAGGCAGCCAAACAATGATGCCAGAAGACGGGCAGCGCTACCAAGGGGGTTGCAGCGTGTCATTACAAAGGAAAGTCACACCACCGGGACGGTTAAATGGTCACACAGAGGACACATTGCAGACGTGTTTTCAGTTCCACATGTGCGAGGAGAATACGTTTCTGAGCCACCTTGCACACATGCAGCATTACCGCTGTACAAGGTGGCTGGATAACGTAAAAACGCCTGGGGGAGGGGGGACATGTTCCCTTCAATTTCAGTTCTTGTGTCTGCGTGGCTTTTGCAGGACACGTTGCCGGCTGCACAGCAGGGGAACAGCTGGCGGTGCTGGACCCCACTGACACATTGGCTGGTGTTTTTCTCTGTGCAGCTAGCACATCTGGGCAAAAACTGGCGGTGTGTTAGAGCCCAGGGACAGCAGGAGGAGGAGCAGGAGGAGGAGGAGCAGGGGGAGGGGAGTGTAGGCCGAAGCCTGCACAGGCGGCAGCTTTGGGTGTGTTGTGTCTGCGTGGCTTTTGCAGGACACGTTGCCGGCTACACAGCAGGGGAACAGCTGGCGGTGCTGGACCCCACTGACACATTGGCGAGGTGTTTGGCTCTGTGCAGCCAGCACTTCCGGACAGCAACTAGCGTTGTTGGAGCCCGGGCTCTGCAGGTGGAGCAGAGTGTAGGCCGAAGCCTAATTGAACCGATTTCAAAAGTCACCTTTAACCCCCCCTCAGGGGTTACAAAGTAGAAGAGCCACAGCTTATGCAGCAGCAGTGCTGCGCAAGTCAAAGGTTGCTCTTGTAATTTTTCTCCTTGCACACGCTGAATGGAACACGTATAACATTTAGCCCTTTATACAGTCAAACTGTGTAATGGAGGCGAGAGTTCCCTTTGTAATGAGACGCAGCACAGGTGTCAAGAATCCCACCTTGGTGCTGGGTGCAGCCTCCCGAGCGTTGTTATTTGCTGTACAGGAGTCTGCGCTGTCGTGTTATCCCCTGGCCTAGCGCCGTTAGCGCTGCCCATCTTCTGGCATCATGTAATGTCGGCCGGTGCGGTTCGCGATGACCATGAATCCCAGCAGTGTCTTAACATTGTTAAAACACTGCGGGGCTGGGATTCAGGGCCTGGCGCAGCACATATGTTCGCCTCTCACACTCGGGTCCTTACACCCGCTTCAGACTGTGCGGCGTCATCTGATCCCTTATCGCATGCCACGGCCATGAAGCCGCACAGTCCGAAGAAGGCGGAAGGAGAGGAGGGACAGGCGAACTGATGCACTGATCCTGCCCATCAATCACACCCTCGCAGTCCCAATAAATAAGACACCGAGGGGCGTTGTGTGGGTCAGGGCGGCCGCAGAGGCGCAGGCAGCCAAACAATGATGCCAGAAGACGGGCAGCGCTACCAAGGGGGTTGCAGCGTGTCATTACAAAGGAAAGTCACACCACCGGGACGGTTAAATGGTCACACAGAGGACACATTGCAGACGTGTTTTCAGTTCCACATGTGCGAGGAGAATACGTTTCTGAGCCACCTTGCACACATGCAGCATTACCGCTGTACAAGGTGGCTGGATAACGTAAAAACGCCTGGGGGAGGGGGGACAGGTTCCCTTCAATTTCAGTTCTTGTGTCTGCGTGGCTTTTGCAGGACACGTTGCCGGCTGCACAGCAGGGGAACAGCTGGCGGTGCTGGACCCCACTGACACATTGGCTGGTGTTTTTCTCTGTGCAGCTAGCACATCTGGGCAAAAACTGGCGGTGTGTTAGAGCCCAGGGACAGCAGGAGGAGGAGCAGGAGGAGGAGGAGCAGGGGGAGGGGAGTGTAGGCCGAAGCCTGCACAGGCGGCAGCTTTGGGTGTGTTGTGTCTGCGTGGCTTTTGCAGGACACGTTGCCGGCTACACAGCAGGGGAACAGCTGGCGGTGCTGGACCCCACTGACACATTGGCGAGGTGTTTGGCTCTGTGCAGCCAGCACTTCCGGACAGCAACTAGCGTTGTTGGAGCCCGGGCTCTGCAGGTGGAGCAGAGTGTAGGCCGAAGCCTAATTGAACCGATTTCAAAAGTCACCTTTAACCCCCCCTCAGGGGTTACAAAGTAGAAGAGCCACAGCTTATGCAGCAGCAGTGCTGCGCAAGTCAAAGGTTGCTCTTGTAATTTTTCTCCTTGCACACGCTGAATGGAACACGTATAACATTTAGCCCTTTATACAGTCAAACTGTGTAATGGAGGCGAGAGTTCCCTTTGTAATGAGACGCAGCACAGGTGTCAAGAATCCCACCTTGGTGCTGGGTGCAGCCTCCCGAGCGTTGTTATTTGCTGTACAGGAGTCTGCGCTGTCGTGTTATCCCCTGGCCTAGCGCCGTTAGCGCTGCCCATCTTCTGGCATCATGTAATGTCGGCCGGTGCGGTTCGCGATGACCATGAATCCCAGCCCCGCAGTGTCTTAACATTGTTAAAACACTGCGGGGCTGGGATTCAGGGCCTGGCGCAGCACATATGTTCGCCTCTCACACTCGGGTCCTTACACCCGCTTCAGACTGTGCGGCGTCATCTGATCCCTTATCGCATGCCACGGCGATGAAGCCGCACAGTCCGAAGAAGGCGGAAGGAGAGGAGGGACAGGCGAACTGATGCACTGATCCTGCCCATCAATCACACCCTCGCAGTCCCATTAAATAAGACAACGAGGGCTGTTGTGTGGGTCAGGGCGGCCGCAGAAGCGCAGCCAGCCAAACAATGATGCCAGAAGACGGGCAGCGTTACCAAGGAGCTTGTTGCGTGTGTCAATACAAAGTCAAATCACACCTGAGGGACGTTTTAATGGTCACAGAGGACACATTTTAGACGTGTTCACTTCAACATGGGCAAGGAGAATAAGTTTCTGAGCCACCTTGAACACATGCAGCATTACTGCTGTTCAAGGTAGCTGTAAAACATAGAAACACCTGGGGGAGGGGGGACAGGTTCCCTTCAATTTCAGTTCTTGTGTCTGCGTGGCGGTCGCAGGACACGTTGCCGGCTACACAGCAGGGGAACAGCTGGCGGTGCTGGACCCCACTGACACATTGGCTGGTGTTTTTCTCTGTGCAGCTAGCACATCTGGGCAAAAACTGGCGGTGTTAGAGCCCAGGGTCAGCAGGAGGAGCAGGGGGAGCGGAGTGTAGGCCGAAGCCTGCACTCGAGCAAGTTGAAAGGAAACCTTTAACCCCCCCCCCCCCCAGGCGTTTGTAGCTGAAAGAGCCATTGTGTACAGCACTAATGCTGGAAAAGGTAAACTTAGCTCTTTTAATTATGGTCCTTGTACATGCGGAACCTAACATTTATGAAATGTGTCCCCACACAGCGTTAAACCGTCCGGTAGGTGGAACTTTCCTTTGTCGTGTGACGCAGCACAGCCATCATTTTTACCCCCTTGTCGCCGTTCGCCCCCTCCTCAGCGTTGTTTGAATCTGTCCCGGAGCCTGCGCTGTTAGGTTAGCCCATGGCCATGCACACATGTTGCGCTGCCCGTCTTCTGACCTCATTTGGTGTCAGGCTGGCTGCGCCTGTGCGGGTGCGCTGGCCGAGATCCCGCCTCGCAGTGTCGTCTCATGTAATCCCACCGCGGGCCTGTGATCCGTGCCCGTGCGCAGTGCATATCCTCTCCTCTCACTCCCCTCCCTACGGCTTTTTCAGACTGTGCGGTGTCACGGCCGTGGCATGCTATTAGGGACCAGCTGACATCGCACAGTCTGAAGAAGCCATAGGGAGGGGAGTGAGAGGAGAGGATATGCACTGCGCACGGGCACGGATCACAGGCCCGCGGTGGGATTACATTAGACGACACTGCGAGGCGGGATCTCGGCCAGCGCACCCGCACAGGCGCAGCCAGCCTGACACCAAATGAGGTCAGAAGACGGGCAGCGCAACATGTGTGCATGGCCAAGGGCTAACCTAACAGCGCAGGCTCCGGGACAGATTCAAACAACGCTGAGGAGGGGGCGCACGGCGCCAAGGGGGTAAAAATGATGGCTGTGCTGCGTCACACGACAAAGGAAAGTTCCACCTACCGGACGGTGTAACGCTGTGTGGGGACACATTTCATAAGTGTTTGGTTCAGCATGTGCAAGGAGCATCACGAAAAGAGGCACTTTTTCCCTTTGCATCATTACTGCTGCACAAGGTGGCTCCTTCAGTAACAAACGCCTGGGGGGGGGGGGGGGGTCAGGTTCCCTTACATTTAACTTGTTGTGCCTGCGTGGCGGTCGCAGTACACGTTGCCGTATACACAGCAGGGGAACAGCTGACGTTACTGAACCCCAATAACAGAGGAGGGACTGTTGACTGTGCGTACAGCACTTCTGGACGGCAACTGGCGGTGTTGGAGCCCAGGGACAGGTGGAGGAGGAGGAGGTTGGAGGAGGTAGGAGGGATTGCCACACACACAGCAGGGGAACAGCTGACGTTACTGAACCCCAATAACAGAGGAGCGACTGTTGACTGTGCGTACAGCACTTCTGGACGGCAACTGGCGGTGTTGGAGCCCAGGGACAGGTGGAGGAGGAGGAGGTTGGAGGAGGTAGGAGGAGGTAGGAGGGATTGCCACACACACAGCAGGGGAACAGCTGACGTTACTGAACCCCAATAACAGAGGAGGGACTGTTGACTGTGCGTACAGCACTTCTGGACGGCAACTGGCGGTGTTGGAGCCCAGGGACAGGTGGAGGAGGAGGAGGTAGGAGGAGGTAGGAGGGATTGCCACACACACAGCAGGGGAACAGCTGACGTTACTGAACCCCAATAACAGAGGAGGGACTGTTGACTGTGCGTACAGCACTTCTGGACGGCAACTGGCGGTGTTGGAGCCCAGGGGCAGGTGGAGGAGGAGGAGGTAGGAGGAGGTAGGAGGGATTGCCACACACACAGCAGGGGAACAGCTGACGTTACTGAACCCCAATAACAGAGGAGCGACTGTTGACTGTGCGTACAGCACTTCTGGACGGCAACTGGCGGTGTTGGAGCCCAGGGACAGGTGGAGGAGGAGGAGGTTGGAGGAGGTAGGAGGAGGTAGGAGGGATTGCCACACACACAGCAGGGGAACAGCTGACGTTACTGAACCCCAATAACAGAGGAGGGACTGTTGACTGTGCGTACAGCACTTCTGGACGGCAACTGGCGGTGTTGGAGCCCAGGGGCAGGTGGAGGAGGAGGAGGTAGGAGGAGGTAGGAGGGATTGCCACACACACAGCAGGGGAACAGCTGACGTTACTGAACCCCAATAACAGAGGAGGGACTGTTGACTGTGCGTACAGCACTTCTGGACGGCAACTGGCGGTGTTGGAGCCCAGGGACAGGTGGAGGAGGAGGAGGTTGGAGGAGGTAGGAGGGATTGCCACACACACAGCAGGGGAACAGCTGACGTTACTGAACCCCAATAACAGAGGAGGGACTGTTGACTGTGCGTACAGCACTTCTGGACGGCAACTGGCGGTGTTGGAGCCCAGGGACAGGTGGAGGAGGAGGAGGTTGGAGGAGGTAGGAGGGATTGCCACACACACAGCAGGGGAACAGCTGACGTTACTGAACCCCAATAACAGAGGAGCGACTGTTGACTGTGCGTACAGCACTTCTGGACGGCAACTGGCGGTGTTGGAGCCCAGGGACAGGTGGAGGAGGAGGAGGTTGGAGGAGGTAGGAGGAGGTAGGAGGGATTGCCACACACACAGCAGGGGAACAGCTGACGTTACTGAACCCCAATAACAGAGGAGGGACTGTTGACTGTGCGTACAGCACTTCTGGACGGCAACTGGCGGTGTTGGAGCCCAGGGGCAGGTGGAGGAGGAGGAGGTAGGAGGAGGTAGGAGGGATTGCCACACACACAGCAGGGGAACAGCTGACGTTACTGAACCCCAATAACAGAGGAGGGACTGTTGACTGTGCGTACAGCACTTCTGGACGGCAACTGGCGGTGTTGGAGCCCAGGGACAGGTGGAGGAGGAGGAGGTTGGAGGAGGTAGGAGGGATTGCCACACACACAGCAGGGGAACAGCTGACGTTACTGAACCCCAATAACAGAGGAGCGACTGTTGACTGTGCGTACAGCACTTCTGGACGGCAACTGGCGGTGTTGGAGCCCAGGGACAGGTGGAGGAGGAGGAGGTTGGAGGAGGTAGGAGGGATTGCCACACACACAGCAGGGGAACAGCTGACGTTACTGAACCCCAATAACAGAGGAGCGACTGTTGACTGTGCGTACAGCACTTCTGGACGGCAACTGGCGGTGTTGGAGCCCAGGGACAGGTGGAGGAGGAGGAGGTTGGAGGAGGTAGGAGGGATTGCCACACACACAGCAGGGGAACAGCTGACGTTACTGAACCCCAATAACAGAGGAGCGACTGTTGACTGTGCGTACAGCACTTCTGGACGGCAACTGGCGGTGTTGGAGCCCAGGGACAGGTGGAGGAGGAGGAGGTTGGAGGAGGTAGGAGGGATTGCCACACACACAGCAGGGGAACAGCTGACGTTACTGAACCCCAATAACAGAGGAGCGACTGTTGACTGTGCGTACAGCACCTCTGGACGGCAACTGGCGGTGTTGGAGCCCAGGGACAGGTGGAGGAGGAGGAGGTTGGAGGAGGTAGGAGGGATTGCCACACACACAGCAGGGGAACAGCTGACGTTACTGAACCCCAATAACAGAGGAGCGACTGTTGGGACTGTGCGTACAGCACTACCAGGCAACAACTAGCGGTGTTGGAGCCCAGGGACAGGTGGAAAAGCAGAGGAACACAATGTAGGCCGAAGCCTGAGAAAGTCGAAAGGGAACCTTTAACCCCCCCCCAAGGCGTTTGTAGCTGAAAGAGCCAGCTTGTGCAGCACAAAAGATGCAAAAGGAAAAGGTGGCTCTTTTCATCATGCTCCTTGCAAACACAGAACTAAACACTTATAAAATGTGTCCCCTGCAACCGTAAAACCGTCCCGGAGGTGGGACTTTCCTTCGTAATGTGACGCAGCCCAGCCGTCATTCCTACCCCCCCGGCGCCGCGCACCGGCTCCTCAGCGTTGTTTTATTCCGTCCAGGAGCCTGCGCTGTTATGTTATCCCGTGGCCAGGCACACTTAGCGCTGCCCGTCTTCTGGCATCATTTGGTGTCTGGATGGCTGCGCCTGTGCGGCCGCGCTGGCAGAGAGCCCGCCTCGCAGTGTCTTCTGATTTAATCCCACTGGGGGCCTGGGATCCATGGACATGCGCAGTGCATATCTGAACCTCCACCTCTCACTCATCTCCCTATGGCTTCTTCAGACTGTGCGGTGTCACGGCCGTGGCATGCTGTTAGGGACCAGCTGACACCGAACAGTCTGAAGAAGCCATAGGGAAATGAGTGAGAGGTGGAGGTTCAGATATGCACTGCGCATGTCCATGGATCCCAGGCCCCCAGTGGGATTAAATCAGAAGACACTGCGAGGCGGGCTCTCTGCCAGCGCGGCCGCACAGGCGCAGCCATCCAGACACCAAATGATGCCAGAAGACGGGCAGCGCTAAGTGTGCCTGGCCACGGGATAACATAACAGCGCAGGCTCCTGGACGGAATAAAACAACGCTGAGGAGCCGGTGCGCGGCGCCGGGGGGGTAGGAATGACGGCTGGGCTGCGTCACATTACGAAGGAAAGTCCCACCTCCGGGACGGTTTTACGGTATCAGTGGACACATTTTATAAGTGTTAAGTTCTGCGTGTGCAAGGAGCTAAACAAAAATAGCTACCTTTTCCTTGGGCAGCATTACTGCTGCACAAGGTGGCTCTTTCAGTAACAAACGCCTTGGGGGGGGGGGGACAGATTCCCTTACATTTCAGTTGTTGTGTCAGCGTGGCGGTCGCATGACACATTGCCGGCTACACAGCTGGGGATCAGCTGACGTTACTGAAACCCAATAACACTGGGTCGTATGTTTTGACTGTGCAGACGGCACGTCTGAGCCTCAACTGGCGGTGTTGGAGCCCAGGAATTTAAGTTCAGGTGGTAGAAAGATGAACACAACAGGAGACCTGGATAACGTATACAGTGACCTAATTATTCAATCAGGAGGAGGAGTGGCAAATTCCGGCGAGATCCAGGCCTTGTTCATTTTCAGGAAAGTAAGCCGGTCAACGTTATCGGAGGATAGTCGCATGCGACGGTCAGTTAGTACACCACCTGCAGCACTAAAGACACGTTCCGATAATACACTGGCCGCAGGGCAAGACAGCACCTCCAATGCATACTGGCTTAGCTCTGGCCATGTATCCAGCTTTGAGACCCAAAACTTGAAAGGGGAAGAGCCGTCTGGGAGTACAGCAAGAGGGCAAGACATGTAGTCTGTCACCATCTGACGGAACCGTTGCCTCCTGCTGACTGGAGCCGTCTGTGATGGTGTAGACTTTTGTGGCGGGCACAGAAAACTGTGCCACAGTTCGGCCATACTGGTCTTGCCTTGGGCAGAGGCACTGCTTCTGCTCCCTCTTTGTGCAGAGCCTCCACCACGGCCTGGACGCACTGAGCTGCTTTGGAATGCACTAGCAGCACTTCTCTCAGTTGGAATGGAGAAGATGATGGAATTGACCAGTGTGTCTTGGTACTCCCGCATTTTTCGCTCCCGGTTCAACGGTGTGATGAGGCTTTCTACATTGTCCCGGTAGCGAGGATCGAGGAGGGTGAACACCCAATAATCAGACATGTTGAGAATGTGGGCGATGCGGCGGTCGTTTCTCAGGCACTGCAGCATGTAATCCACCATGTGCTGCAGACTGCCAACTGCCCAAGAAACGCTGTCCCCTGCTGGAGGCGTGATCTCTGCCCGCTCGTCATCACCCCACCCTCGCTGTACACACTGAGTACTGGACAATTGTGTAACTCCCTCCTCTGGACGGATGTCTTCCTCCTCCATTGACTCCTCCTCATCCTCCTCACAAACGGTCCCCTGCCTACGCGTTTGTGAGGAACCACGTGGCGCTGACTGTCCAGAAGATGATGGAAATGGTGAATCCTCATCCTCCACCTCTTCCACAACATCATCCCTTAGCGCTTGCAGTGATTTTTCAAGCAGGCAGATAAGGGGGACAGTCATGCTGACTAGTGCATCATCTGCACTCGCCATCCGCGTGGAATAATCAAAGGGACGCAAAACCTGGCAGACGTCATTCATAGTGGCCCACTCTGTGGTTGTGAAGTCTGTACGGCGCTGACTGCGACTTTTTTGCGCCTGAAGCAGCTGGTACTCCATTACAGCTTGCTGCTGCTCACACAACCGCTCCAACATATGTAACGTGGAATTCCACCTGGTAGGTAGGTCACATATGATGCGATGTTCCGGCAGGCGGTGTCGGCGCTGCAGAGCCGCAATGCGCGCTTTTGCCGTGCTGGAACGCCGCAAGTGAGCACACTCTAGGCGGACCTTGTGCAGCAGTGCATCAAGATCCGGATAGTCCCTCAAAAAGCTCTGCACGACCAAATTGAGCACATGTGCCAGACATGGGATGTGAGTGAGGTTGCCGAGGCCCAGAGCTGCCACCAGATTTCGGCCATTATCACACACTACCATGCCTGGCTGGAGATTCGCTGGCACAAACCACACATCGCTCTCCTGCTTGATGGCATTCCAGAGCTCCTGCGCTGTGTGGCTACGATTCCCCAAGAAAATTAATTTCAAGACGGCCTGTTGACGTTTGGCCACGGCTGTGCTCATGTCGGTCGTAACAGGTACACGTTCATCACGGGTCCATGTGGAGGTGGACTGTGACGGCTCCTGCAGCGATGATTCTGAGGAACTGGTGTAAGAGGAGGAGTCAATGCGTACAGAATGGATTCCTGCAATCCTTGGAGTGGGCAGGACACGTCCTGCGCCACTCGCACGGTCTGTACCCGGCTCAACGACATTAACCCAATGGGCAGTGAGGGAAAGGTATCGCCCCTGTCCATGTTGACTGGTCCACGCATCGGTGGTGAGGTGGACCTTGCTACTGACGGCGTTCAGTAGCGCGTGTTTTATGTGTCCCTCCACATGCTTCTGCAGGGCAGGGACGGCTTGCCTGCTGAAGTAAAAGCGGCTGGGCACATTGTACTGTGGGACTGCCAATGACATCAAGTCACGGAAGCTGTCAGTCTCCACCAGCCTGAATGACAGCATTTCCAGTGACAGAAGTTTGGCAATGCCTGCAGTCAGAGCCTGTGCTCGTGGGTGGTTTGACGAGAAAGGCCGCCTTTTCTCCCATGCCTGTACTACCGATGGCTGTAGACTGGGCTGGGAGTGTGTGGATGACTGGGAAAGTGGCGCTGCGGGTGGAATTACAGCGGGTCTCTGGACAACAGGGGCAGAGGTTCATCCACGGCGATCCTGGGAGGACGCCGAACCAGCTGCGTGTGAGGTAGAGGAAGAGGCAACACGAGCTGAAGAGGTGGTAGCTGCCGCTGTTGGTTGGCCTACCTCTTCAGTGTGTTTTTCTAACTCCGCCGGGTGCCTGTTGCGCACATGTTTCCACATGTTGGAGGTATTGAGGTTGCTGACATTTTTCCCTCTTTTGACTTTTTGATGACACACGTTGCATCTGACATAGCAAATGTCATCTGCAACTGTGTCAAAAAAGGACCAGGCACTGCAAGTCTTGGGAGCGCCCTTTTTGGCTTTTGGAAGAGACATGCTCCTAACGGGTGCCAAAGCGGAGGCTGCAGGATCCGCAGTCTTCCCCCTCCCTCTCCCTCTTTGGGCCGTACGGGGAATCTCTTCCTCAGAGCTGCTCCCACCACCTTCCTGTCCCTCACGCCAAGATGGGTCGAGGACCTCATCATCTACACTACCCTCTGCCCCCAACTGCTCCTCCTGGGTAGTCTCAGCAGCAGAGCACGCACCAGTAAGTGGCACCTGAGTGTCATCATCAGCTGATGCGGCCTGCGATGTGGTGACCGGAGCCACTGGCCCACCCGCCTCTTCAGAGGAAGACAGAAAAAGCTGTTGGGCATCACTGCACCCTGCCTCTTCTTCCATTTCTCCAATGCTGCTTGGCTGGCCCCCTGTTTCCAAGCCAAGAGATTCAGAGAACAGAAGTAGAGACGGCTCCTGTCCTGGGCTCTCTGTCTGCCTGGGCAATTTGGCAGGTGGTGAAGAGACAGATGGCTGCTCTCCAGTGCTCTGTGTCTGAGAGGATGTGGCACTAATGGAAGTTGATGCATTAGCTGCCATCCATCCGACAACAGCTTCAATTTGTTCTTCACGCAGCAGCGGTGTACGGCGCTCGGACACAAAGCTTCGCATGAACGACTGTTGCCTGGTGAAAGTGGGTGCTGATGAGTCACCGGTGCCCGCAGCAGGCACAGAATCCCCACGTCCCCTCCCTGCTCCGCGCCCACGCCCACGCCCACGTGCCTTACTCACTGCCTTCTTCATCTTGGTTGACTGATAAAGATAAGCAGAAAAGTACTAACGGATTTGTGTGCTTATTCCTGAGCAACTCCTCCTAACAGGTATAAGAAGCACTAATTATCTAAAGTGTGGACTAGACTTTAATATGAGCTAATGTGGCCTACAGAAATGTAAAGTGGTGTAACTGGTGTGTTTGGTGAACTTTATTATTTATTTATTTTTTGGGGGCTGAACTGACAACAGATAGAGCTGCAGTCACACGGAGACCGTGCAGACAGACGTAAACGGCGCTACAAGGCCCAAAAACCCTCCTCTACTTTATCCTATGTAGTGTTTTTCCACAAATTAGCTGGAGACGGGTGGAAAGACACTAATAGGATTTTTTTTGAATAAATTAGCAGCAGACTACACTATTTGGAAAAAAAAGAAAATTGATTTGGCGGTATGACGCAGTGAAAAACCCTGAGCTGGAGACAACCAGGCTATAGCTGCTCACAGATTACAGGGCGAGCTGCAGTCACACGGAGACCGTGCAGACAGCCGTAAACGGCGCTGCAAGGCCCAAAAACCCTCCTCTACTTTATCCTATGTAGTGTTTTTCCACAAATTAGCTGGAGACGGGTGGAAAGACACTAATAGGATTTTTTTAAATTAATTAGCAGCAGACTACACTACTTTGAAAAAAAAGAAAATTGATTTGGCAGTATGACGCAGTGAAAAACCCTGAGCTGGAGACAACCAGGCTACGGCTGCTCACAGACTACAGGGCGAGCTGCAGTCACACGGAGACCGTGCAGACAGCCGTAAACGGCGCTGCAAGGCCCAAAAACCCTCCTCTACTTTATCCTATGTAGTGTTTTTCCACAAATTAGCTGGAGACGGGTGGAAAGACACTAATAGGATTTTTTTAAATTAATTAGCAGCAGACTACACTACTTTGAAAAAAAAGAAAATTGATTTGGCGGTATGACGCAGTGAAAAACCCTGAGCTGGAGACAACCAGGCTACAGCTGCTCACAGATTACAGGGCGAGCTGCAGTCACACGGAGACCGTGCAGACAGCCGTAAACGGCGCTGCAAGGCCCAAAAACCCTCCTCTACTTTATCCTATGTAGTGTTTTTCCACAAATTAGCTGGAGACGGGTGGAAAGACACTAATAGGATTTTTTTGAATAAATTAGCAGCAGACTACACTACTTGGGAAAAAAAAAAAAAAAAGGAACAGTATGAGGCAATGAACCACCCTCCCTGAACTGAATACAACCAACTATGGATGGCCTATGTGGCTGCACTCAGACTGGAGACTGGGCTGCACTCACACACACACACACACAGACCCTGCAGATCGCTGTGAAAACAGCGCTACAAGGCAAAAGCAAGGTGAATAGTAGGTGAACACAGCGGTTGCTAAATTAGCCTTTGGAAAGCACAAAGAAGCAAATCGCTATCTCTAAACTGTCCCTCAGTCAGCAAACAGCGTCCTGTCACTAACTGAATTCACAGCAGAGTGATCGCAAAATGGCGCCAGCGACTTTTAAACTGCATCATGACATCATTACACCAGCCAATCACAGCCTTGCCAGTAGTTTCATGCCCTCCATGCTAAACAGGATGTGCCCACACTTGGAATCAATCTCATTGGCTGAATTTCTGCTTTTTGAATCTTAGAACTTCCGATTCCGGTATCCGATACGCGGCAAGTATCGGAATCCCGGTATCGGAATTCCGATACCGCAAGTATCGGCCGATACCCGATACTTGCGGTATCGGAATGCTCAACACTAGTTATCAGTCATTGTACAGGAGGAGGAGGTGAGCTGTGACATCACCTATTGTGAATGGTGGATCCTGTGTTATCTACTGTATATAGAGGTGTTATCAGTCATTGTACAGGAGGAGGAGGTGAGCTATGGCATCACCTATTGTGAATGGTGGATCATGTGTTATCTACTGTATATAGAGGTGTTATCAGTCATTATACAAGAGGAGGAGGAGGTAAGCTGTGACATCACCTATTGTGAATGGTGGATCCTGTGTTATCTACTGTATATAGAGGTGTTATCAGTCATTGTACAGGAGGAGGTGAGCTATGACATCACCTATTGTGAATGGTGGATCCTGTGGTATCTACTGTATATAGAGGTGTTATCAGTCATTGTACAGGAGGAGGAGGTGAGCTGTGACATCACCTATTGTGAATGGTGGATCCTGTGTCATCTACTGTATATAGAGGTGTTATCAGTCATTGTACAGGAGGAGGAGGTGAGCTATGACATCACCTATTGTGAATGGTGGATCCTGTGTTATCTACTGTATATAGAGGTGTTATCAGTCATTATACAGGAGGAGGAGGAGGTAAGCTGTGACATCACCTATCGTGAATGGTGGATCCTGTGTTATCTACTGTATATAGAGGTGTTATCAGTCATTGTACAGGAGGAGGTGAGCTGTGACATCACCTATTGTGAATGGTGGATCCTGTGTCATCTACTGTATATAGAGGTGTTATCAGTCATTGTACAGGAGGAGGAGGTGAGCTATGACATCACCTATTGTGAATGGATGATCCTGTGTTATCTACTGTATACAGAGGTGTTATCAGTCATTATACAGGAGGAGGAGGTGAGCTGTGACATCACCTATTGTGAATGGTGAATCCTGTGTTATCTGCTGTATATAGAGGTGTTATCAGTCATTGTACAGGAGGAGGAGGTGAGCTGTTGTGAATTCCGTTCTCGGACTCCCTCCTGTGGTCATGAATGGTACTTTGGTGAGTTCTGTCCTTGGACTCCCTCTGGTGGCTTTGAGTGGAACTGCTGGTCCTTGAGGTTGGCTTTTTCAGCTGCCCTCGTTTATTGCTATGCTGACTTCCCTATTTAACTCCACTCAGATCGTTACTTCATGCCAGCTGTCAATGTCTCAGTATTGGTTCAGATCTCTCTTGGACTTCTCAGATGACCTGTCTACTCCAGCAGAAGCTAAGTCCCTGCTAGTCCATTTGTTGCTACTGCTTCCTGAATTTATTTCTTAGTACTGCTAAATTCTAGTCCAGCTTGCTATCATGATATTTCCTTGCTAGCTGGAAGCTCTGGGGGTGCAGAGTTGCACCTCCACACCGTGAGTCAGTGTGGAGGTCTTTTTGCGTACTCTGCGTGGTTTTTTGTAGTTTTTTGTGCTGACCGCATAGTTCCCTTTTCTATCCTCTGACTATTTAGTGAAGACTGGCCTCCTTTGCTAGAACCTGTTTCATTCCTGTGTTTGTGACTTTCCTCTTAACTCACAGTCAATATATGTGGGGGGCTGCCTTTTCCTTTGGGGAATTTCTCTGAGGCAAGGTAAGGCTTCTATTTCTATCTTTAGGGATAGTTAGCTCTTAGGCTGTGAAGAGGCGTCTAGGGAGAGTTAGGTACGCTCCACGGCTATTTCCAGTGTGTGTGATAGGAGTAGGGTTTGCGGTCAGCAGAGTTCCCACTTCCCCAGAGCTTGTCCCAATTTCTAGTTTAACCATCAGGTCATTCCGGGTGCACCTAACCACCAGGTCCATAACAGTACAGCTGGCCCACAAAGTGTTAATGCATCTCAAAAGAGGGATAAGAGAAGTTCTGAACTCATTTTTTTTTTTTGCAGTGTGTTTTGTCTCTCTTTTCCCCTTAACCTCTGGGTGGTTCAGGACTCAGGTGTAGATATGGATATTCAAGGTCTGTCCTCTTGTGTGGATCAACTCACTGCAAGGGTACAAAGCATTCAAGATTATGTAGTTCAAAATCCGATGTTAGAGCCTAGAATTCCAATTCCTGATTTGTTTTCTGGGGATAGATCTAAGTTTCTGAATTTCAAAAATAATTGTAGACTGTTTCTTGCTTTGAAACCCCGCTCCTCTGGTGACCCCATTCAGCAAGTGAAAATTGTTATTACTTTGTTACGTGGCGACCCTCAAGACTGGGCATTCTCCCTTGCGCCAGGAGATCCTGCATTGCTTAATGTAGATGCGTTTTTTCTGGAGCTTGGATTGCTTTATGACGAACCGAATTCAGTGGATCAGGCAGAGAAAATCTTGCTGGCTTTGTGTCAGGGTCAGGATGAAGCGGAGGTATATTGCCAGAAGTTTAGAAAATGTCTGTGCTTACTCAATGGAATGAATGTGTCCTGGCAGCAATTTTTAGAAAGGGTCTTTCTGAAGCCCTTAAGGATGTTATGGTGGGGTTCCCCACGCCTGCTGGTTTGAAAGAATCAATGTCCTTGGCCATTCAAATTGATCGGCGTTTGCGCGAGCACAAAGTTGTGCACCATTTGGCGGTGTCCTCTGAGCAGAGGCCTGAGCTTATGCAATGTGATAGGACTTTGACCAGAACTGAACGACAAGAACACAGACGTCAGAATGGGCTGTGTTTTTACTGTGGTGACTCCACTCATGCTATCTCTGATTGTCCTAAGCGCACTAAGCGGTTCGCTAGGTCTGTCACCATTGGTACTGTACAGCCTAAATTTCTTTTGTCCGTTACTCTGATTTGCTCTTTGTCGTCCTACTCTGTTATGGCATTTGTGGATTCTGGCGCTGCCCTGAATTTGATGGACTTGGAGTTTGCCAGGCGCTGTGGTTTTTCCTTGAAGCCTTTGCAGTATCCTATTCCATTAAGGGGAATTGATGCTACGCCTTTGGCCAAGAATAAACCTCAGTACTGGACTCAGTTGACCATGTGCTTGGCTCCTGCACATCAGGAAGATATTCGCTTTTTGGTGTTGCATAATTTGCATGATGTGGTCGTGTTGGGTTTGCCATGGCTACAGGTTCATAATCCAGTATTGGATTGGAAATCAATGTCTGTGTCTAGTTGGGGTTGTCAAGGGGTACATGGCGATGTTCCGTTGATGTCAATTTCTTCTTCCACTCCTTCTGAAGTCCCTGAGTTTTTGTCGGATTACCGGGATGTATTTGATGAACCCAAATCCAGTGCTCTACCTCCTCATAGGGATTGTGATTGTGCTATTAATTTGATTCCTGGTAGTAAGTTTCCTAAGGGCCGACTTTTCAATTTATCTGTGCCAGAACACGCCGCTATGCGGAGTTATGTAAAGGAGTCCTTGGAGAAAGGGCATATTCGCCCGTCTTCGTCACCGTTGGGAGCAGGGTTCTTTTTTGTGGCCAAGAAGGATGGTTCTCTGAGACCCTGTATAGATTACCGCCTTCTCAATAAAATCACAGTCAAATTTCAGTACCCTTTGCCTCTGCTGTCAGATTTGTTTGCTCGGATTAAGGGGGCTAGTTGGTTCACCAAGATAGATCTTCGAGGGGCGTATAATCATGTGCGTATTAAACAGGGCAATGAATGGAAAACAGCATTTAATACGCCCGAGGGCCATTTTGAGTACCTGGTGGTGCCTTTCATTTGGCTCATCCTGATCGGCCTGGGGGCCCTGGTGAGTGTTCGGTGACCCCTCCTCAAGGGGGGGGCTACTGTTGTGAATTCCGTTCTCGGACTCCCTCCTGTGGGCATGAATGGTACTTTGGTGAGTTCTGTCCTTGGACTCCCTCTGGTGGCTTTGAGTGGAACTGCTGGTCCTTGAGGTTGGCTTTTTCAGCTGCCCTCGTTTATTGCTATGCTGGCTTCCCTATTTAACTCCACTCAGATCTTTACTTCATGCCAGCTGTCAATGTCTCAGTATTGGTTCAGATCTCTCTTGGACTTCTCAGATGACCTGTCTACTCCAGCAGAAGCTAAGTCCCTGCTAGTCCATTTGTTGTTACTGCTTCCTGAATTTATTTCTTAGTACTGCTAAATTCTAGTCCAGCTTGCTATCATGATATTTCCTTGCTAGCTGGAAGCTCTGGGGGTGCAGAGTTGCACCTCCACACCGTGAGTCGGTGTGGAGGTCTTTTTGCATACTCTGCGTGGTTTTTTGTAGTTTTTTGTGCTGATCGCATAGTTCCCTTTTCTATCCTCTGACTATTTAGTGAAGACTGGCCTCCTTTGCTAAAACCTGTTTCATTCCTGTGTTTGTGACTTTCCTCTTAACTCACAGTCAATATATGTGGGGGGCTACCTTTTCCTTTGGGGAATTTCTCTGAGGCAAGGTAAGGCTTCTATTTCTATCTTTAGGGATAGTTAGCTCTTAGGCTGTGAAGAGGCGTCTAGGGAGAGTTAGGTACGCTCCACGGCTATTTCTAGTGTGTGTGATAGGAGTAGGGTTTGCGGTCAGCAGAGTTCCCACTTCCCCAGAGCTTGTCCCGATTTCTAGTTTAACCATCAGGTCATTCCGGGTGCACATAACCACCAGGTCCATAACAGTGAGCTGTGACATCACCTGTTGTGAGTGGTGGATCCTGTGTTATCTACTGTATATAGAGGTGTTATCAGTCATTGTACAGGAGGAGGAGGTGAGCTGTGACATCACCTATTGTGATTGTGAAGGAGTCTGCTGAAAACTCTTCCTGAAGCAATAGGAGCACTATAAAAGAAATTGCACTGATTTTCTATTTTGTTTGTTTTTATTAAGATTATGCTCTAAAAAAAAGAAATAACAGCGGCCAAATAAAAAAGCAATACATGTAAAATAAAAATCTGATTTCAACAATAAGTCATTTGTGAAGGGCACATTTTATTCCGATGTGTAAAGAAACCCTAACCCCTTTTTTGCCCTACTGCAAACATAAAAAATTGCTTTTAATTTCTTGCCTAAACAATGTGTGAATAATTACACGGCGAGAAGCCTCGGCTTAATAACACAATTATTTTTAACTAGATGCTGACGGCCAGACCCACAACACGGTTTGGTATTCTGAGCGCGTTCCGAGTCCTTGAAGTCGCGGAGGCAAACACGCAGTTATTTTTCCTCCACACAAATGTGTTTTGATTCCAGTGATCTAAGGTTTCAGACTATTGTTAGAAAAAGTAATTAAGTTTCAATGGCAGCTAATTATTTGTGAAGAGAAAAAAAAAACAAGATGGGAAGTTAGCTGGCGAGACAACTTCTGAATGTTTTTTAATTGGATGTCATCTTTTTGTCCCTTTTTTTCCATTTTAGAAGGGTCTTGTCTGAGACTGGAGCAAAAAAACTTTTAATTTCCTAGCCTCCATTTACTATCAAAATAAAAACTTGTGAATTTTGTTCTGTGGTGAAAAAAAAACTTGGTGAAAGAGATTGGATTTATACCAGAATTATGTTATTACACAGTGGTAAATTGTGAAGTAAATATGTGCTAAATCCTGCAACATTTTTTTTCATCTCGCCACTCGCCAGTATTCAACAATTAGAAAAGTAGATCCGACAATGTTGTGCAGCAGCGTCGGACTGGAGCACCTTGGGCCCACCAGAGAAAACCATTCTTGGGGCCAACTATGTAGCTGCATAGAAATAAATTCAAGACCACCAATTGTGCTGTAAAACATGCTAATATCAGGGTATAATAAGGTAGTACACGTCTTAATTATGTAGCAGGGGTTGGGGTAGCCCCCTCATAGAATATAATGTAGCCCCCTCATAGAATATAAAGTAGAACTCCTCATTGAATATAATGTAGCCTCCCTCATAGGGTATAATACAGCACCCCACAAAATATAATGCAGACCCCCCATAGGTTATAATGTAGCACCCTCATATGGCATAAAACAGCCCCCCTCATATAGTATAATGCAGCCCCTCCACAGAATATAATGTAGCCCAATCAGAGGATAATGCAACCACCTCATAAGGCAGCCCCCCATAGAATATACTGTAGCCCCTTCATAGGGCATAATGCAGCTTCCCACATATAGTATGATGTAGCCCACTGAGAGAATAATACAGCCTCCCACATATAATATATTGCAGCCCCTCCACAGAATATACTGTAGCCCCCACAGAGGATAATGCAACCCCCTCATAAGGCAGCCCCCCATAGAATATACTGTAGGCCCCTCATAGGGCATGATGCAGCTCCCCTCATGTAGTATGATGTCACCCCCTGAGAGAATAATGCAGCCCCCCACAGAAAAATAAGGTAGCCCCTTCATAGGGTATAATGCAGCCCCCCTGAAAGGTTATAATGCCTCCCCCCTCCACCACCATCATTGTTCTGTCACTCCACCTCCATCATTGCCTTCTCACCCACCACCTCCATCATTGCCTCCTCCTCCCACCATTGTCCTTTCCACCACAACCATGTTTGTCCTTTACACCACAACCATCATTGCTTTCTCCCCCACCACCCGGATCATTGCCCATTCCAACACCTCCTTCATTGCCTCTCCTATCACCATCATCATTGTCCTTTCCACCACAACCATCATTGCCTTCTCCCCCACTACCACCATCATTGCCCATTCCAGCACCACCAACATTGCCTCCCCCACCACCACCATCATCATTGCCTCCACCACCATCATCATTGCCTCCCCACCACCATAATCATTGACTCCACCACCATTATTGCCTTCCCCACTACCATCATCATCATCTTTGCCTCCCCCACCACCATCATCTTTGCCTCCCCACCACCATCATTGCCTTCTCCCCAACCACCCCATCATTGCCCATTCCCCCACCACCAACATTGCCTCCTCCACCAACATCATTATCGCCTCCCCACCACCATCATTGCCTCCCCCACCACCATCATCATTGCCTCCCCCACCACCATCATTGACTTCTCCCCCACCACCCCATCACCCACATCATTGCCAATCTCCAATATCTCCAATACACACACACAACACCACTATCACACATACATCACACATACAGCACCACACCACTCTCTCACTGCACCACATGCACACAGCTGCAAACACGCAGGCAGGCAGAGACACACACACAGCACCCATTCACCTCTCCGCCCAGCAGCCGCAGCACATACCGGCAGCTTCCTCTCTGAAACAGCCGCGCTGAATGATGACATCATCCAGCCGCGCTGAGTCAGACAGGAAGTGCTGGGCAGGAAGGAGGTCGGCATCAGATCCCAGGAGCTCTGCTCTGGTCCCAAGCTGCAGGGATCGCAATCAGGGTTCGCCACTCTTTAGGGGCCCACCTCCGGGACCCCGATTCAGCAGCACCAGCAGGAAGTGTTAGCCTCAGCTTGCTACTAATGCCCATGGGGGCATGGGGAAGCGTGAATAATCATTTCTCTTTAGCAGCTGGGACAGGCTCCTGTCTCCAGCTGCTGCTCTCTAGCACCAGGAGGGCCCCCATTGACTCAGGGGCCCCATAGCAGCTGTGTGTTAAGCTATTAGCGACACGCCACTTTCTAAGGGGCCCTTGGAGTAGTGGGGGCCCTAGGCAGCTTCTGGCCAATATACCAGCAGGTTTCAGTGCCTGGGCCCACCGGAGAATCCTCCGGTTCTCAGGTGGGCCAGTACGAGCCTGTTGTGCAGCTCCTATTGTAGAAGGAATGGATTTCAAGATTTGTTCAAGTTTAATGTCCATTGTCTACTGCAAAATTTGGCTACTATTACTCCAATAAACATGAATTTGTGACAGATATATGGAACAATGGTTTCGATAAATTTGCTCCAAATTGATTTAGTGGTAAGATCCATACTATATATATATATTTCATCTTTGTCAAAGCAAAAAGACATTATATTATAATACTGCTCCTATGTACAAGAATATAACTACTATAATACTGCCCCTATGTACAAGAATATAACTACTATAATACTGCTCCCTATGTACAAGAATATAACTACTATAATACTGCCCCTATGTACAAGAATATAACTACTATAATACTGCTCCTATGTACAAGAATATAACTACTATAATACTGCCCCTATGTACAAGAATATAACTACTATAATACTGTCCCTATGTACAAGAATATAATTACTATAATACTGCTCCCTATGTACAAGAATATAACTACTATAATACTGCCCCCTATGTACAAGAATATAACTACTATAATACTGCCCTATGTACAAGAATATAATTACTATAATACTGCTCCCTATGTACAAGAATATAACTACTATAATACTGCTCCTATGTACAAGAATATAACTACTATAATACTGCCCCTATGTACAAGAATATAACTACTATAATACTGTCCCTATGTACAAGAATATAATTACTATAATACTGCTCCCTATGTACAAGAATATAACTACTATAATACTGCTCCCTATGTACAAGAATACAACTACTATAATACTGCCCCTATGTGCAAGAGTATAACTACTATAATACTGCTCCCTATGTACAAGAATATATCTACTATAATACTGCTACTACTGTATGTACAAGAATATAACTACTATAATACTGCTCCTATGTACAAGAATATAACTGCTATAATACTGCTCCCTATACACACGATTATAACTACTATAATACTGCTCCTATGTACAAGAATATAACTACTATAATACTGCTACTACAGTATGTACAAGAATATAACTACTATAATACTGCTCCTATGTACAAGAATATAACTACTATAATACTGCCCCTATGTACAAGAATATAACTACTATAATACTGCTCCTATATACAAGAATATAACTACTATAATACTGCCCCTATGTACAAGAATATAACTACTATAATACTGCCCCTATGTACAAGAATATAACTACTATAATACTGCCCCTATGTACAAGAATATAACTACTATAATACTGCTCCTATGTACAAGAATATAACTACTATAATACTGCCCCTATGTACAAGAATATAACTACTATAATACTGCTCCTATGTACAAGAATATAACTACTATAATACTGCTCCTATGTACAAGAATATAACTACTATAATACTGCCCCTATGTACAAGACTATAACTACTATAATACTGCCCCTATGTACAAGAATATACCTACTATAATACTGCCCCTATGTACAAGAATATAACTACTATAATACTGCTCCTATGTACAAGAATATAACTACTATAATACTGCTCCTATGTACAAGAATATAACTACTATAATACTGCCCCCTACAAATAAGAATATAACTACTATAATACTGCCCCTATGTACAAGAATATAACTACTATAATACTGCTCCTATGTACAAGAATATAACTACTATAATACTGCTCCTATGTACAAGAATATAACTAGTATAATACTGCCCCTATGTATAAGAATAGAACTACAATAATACTGCTCTTATGTACAAGAATATAACTACTATAATACTGCTCCATATGTACAAGAATATAACTACTATAATACTACTCCTATGTACAGGAATATAACTACTATAATACTGCTCCTATGTACAAGAATATAACTACTATAATACTGCTCCTGTGTACAAGAATATAACTACTATAATACTGCGCCTATGTACAAGACTATAACTACTATAATACTGCCCCCTACAAACAAGAATATAACTACTATAATACTGCCCCTATGTACAAGAATATAACTACTATAATACTGCTCCTATGTACAAGAATATAACTACTATAATACTGCTCCTATGTACAAGAATATATCTAGTATAATACTGCCCCTATGTATAAGAATAGAACTACAATAATGCTGCTCTTATGTACAAGAATATAACTACTATAATACTGCTCCATATGTACAAGAATATAACTACTATAATACTACTCCTATGTACAGGAATATAACTACTATAATACTGCCCCTATGTACAAGAATATAACTACTATAATACTGCCTCCTATGTACAAGAATATAACTAATATAATACTGCTCCTGTGTACAAGAATAACTATTATAATACTGCTCCTATGTACAAGAATATAACTTCTATAATACTGCCCCTATGTACAAGATTATAACTACTATAATACTGACCCCTATGTACAAGAATATAACTACTATAATACTGCCTCCTATGTACAAGAATATAACTACTATAATACTGCCCCCTATGTAGAAGAATATAACTACTATAATACTGCTCCTATTGTCATGATCTCTGCAGGCAGAGATCATAGCAAGCCTATAGAGGGACAAGCTCTCGGAAGATGGAACTATACTGACCATGAACTAAGCCTGCCGCGCAACTAGAAATAGCCAGGTAGCATTTCCTATTTATCGCTAGATGCCCAGCTCTGGCCTAAGACCTAAATAGCTAGCAGAGGGAAATATAAGACCTGGCTCACCTCTAGAGAAATATTCCAAAGAAGACAGTAGCCCCCCACATATAATGACGGTGAATTCAGATTAAACAACAAACGCAGCAGGAAAATAGTCTTAGCAAATTTGAGGTCCGCTTACTAGATAGCAGAAGACAGATAGTATACTTTCATGGTCAGCAGAAAAACACTAACAAAACACCATCCAGAGATTACCTTAAACTCTGGCATTAACTCATAACGCCAGAGTAGCAATCCCTGATCAACGAGAGCTTTCCAGACACAGTAACAAAACTTCAGCTGTGAACTGGAACAAATAGGCAAAACAAAACATGGACAAAAGTCCAACTTATCTAGTAGTTGTCTAGAAGCAGGAACAAGCACTGAGAGGCATCAGATAACATTGTTGACCGGCAAGAAACCACCAGAGAAATGAGCTTAAATAGCGACACCCACTACTGATGGAACCAGGTGAAACAGGAAAGAGGATGACAAGTCCAATTCCACAAGCGGCCACCGGGGGAGCCCAGAATCCAAATTCACAACAGTACCCCCCCCTCAAGGAGGGGGCACCGAACCCTCACCAGATCCACCAGGGCGACCAGGATGAGCCCTATGGAAGGCACGAACAAGATCAGAAGCATGAACATCAGATGCATTGACCCAAGAATTATCCTCCTGGCCGTAACCCTTCCAGTTGACCAGATACTGGAGTTTCCGTCTGGAAACACGAGAGTCCAAAATTTTCTCCACAACGTACTCCAACTCACCCTCAACCAACACCGGAGCAGGAGGCTCAACTGAAGGTACAACAGGTACCTCATACCTGCGCAATAACGACCGATGAAAAACGTTATGAATGGAAAAGGACGCAGGGAGGTCCAAACGGAAAGAAACAGGATTAAGAATCTCCAATATTCTATAAGGGCCGATGAACCGAGGTTTAAACTTAGGAGAAGAGACCCTCATAGGGACAAAACGAGAAGACAACCACACTAAATCTCCAACACAAAGCCGAGAACCAACACGACGATGACGGTTGGCAAAACGCTGAGTCTTCTCCTGGGACAACTTCAAATTGTCCATAACCTGCCCCCAGATGTGATGCAATCTCTCCACCACCGCATCCACTCCAGGACAATCCGAGGATTCCACCTGACCGGAGGAAAATCGAGGGTGAAACCCCGAATTACAGAAAAACGGGGACACCAAGGTGGAAGAACTGGCCCGATTATTGAGGGCGAACTCTGCCAATGGCAAAAAAGCAACCCAATCATCCTGGTCAGCAGAGACAAAACACCTCAGATATGTCTCAAGGGTCTGATTAGTCCGCTCGGTCTGGCCATTAGTCTGAGGGTGAAAAGCAGATGAAAAAGACAAATCTATGCCCATCCTAGCACAGAATGCCCGCCAAAATCTAGACACAAATTGGGTACCTCTGTCAGAAACAATATTCTCAGGAATACCGTGCAATCGGACAACATTCAGAAAAAACAGAGGAACCAACTCAGAAGAAGAAGGCAACTTGGGCAGAGGAACCAAATGGACCATTTTAGAGAAACGGTCACAGACCACCCAGATGACAGACATCTTCTGGGAAACAGGCAGATCTGAAATAAAATCCATCGAGATGTGTGTCCAAGGCCTCTTAGGAATAGGCAAGGGCAACAGCAGTCCGCTAGCCCGAGAACTACAAGACTTGGCCCGAGCACAAACGTCACATGACTGCACAAAGACTCGCACATCTCGTGACAGGGAAGGCCACCAGAAGGATCTTGCCACCAAATCCCTGGTACCAAAAATTCCGGGATGACCTGCCAATGCAGAAGAATGTACCTCAGAGATGACTCTGCTGGTCCAATCATCCGGAACAAACAGTCTATCAGGCGGACAACGATCCGGTCTATCCGCCTGAAACTCTTGCAAGGACCGCCGCAGATCAGGAGAAACGGCCGACAAAATTACTCCCTCCCTAAGGATACCTGTGGGTTCAGAATTACCAGGAGAGTCCGGGTCAAAACTCCTAGAAAGGGCATCTGCCTTAACATTCTTAGAACCCGGTAGGTATGACACCACAAAATTAAAGCGAGAAAAAAATAAAGACCAGCGCGCCTGTCTAGGATTCAGGCGTCTGGCAGTCTCAAGATAAATCAAATTTTTGTGGTCAGTCAATACCACCACCTGATGCCTAGCCCCCTCGAGCCAATGGCGCCACTCCTCAAACGCCCACTTCATGGCCAAAAGCTCCCGATTCCCAACATCATAATTCCGCTCTGCGGGCGAAAATTTGCGAGAAAAGAAGGCACAAGGCCTAATGACGGAGCAGTCGGAACCTTTCTGCGACAACACTGCCCCAGCTCCGATCTCCGAAGCGTCAACCTCAACCTGAAAAGGCAGATTCACATCAGGCTGACGCAACACAGGGGCAGAGGCAAAACGGCGCTTAAGCTCCTGAAAGGCCTCTACAGCATGAGGGGACCAATTAGCAACATCAGCGCCTTGTCTGGTCAAATCAGTCAGTGGTTTAACGACATCCGAAAAACCAGCAATAAATCGGCGGTAAAAGTTGGCAAAGCCCAAAAATCTCTGAAGACCCTTAAGAGAGGAGGGCTGAGTCCAGTCACAAATAGCTTGCACCTTGACGGGATCCATCTCAATGGAAGAGGGAGAAAAAATATACCCCAAAAAGGAAATTTTCTGGACCCCAAAAACGCACTTAAACCCCTTCACACATAAAGAATTAGACCGCAGAACCTGAAAAACTCTCCTGACCTGCTGGACATGAGAGTCCCAGTCATCAGAAAAAATCAGAATATCATCCAGATATATTATCATAAATTTATCCAGAAAATCGCGGAAAATATCATGCATAAAAGACTGGAAAACTGAAGGGGCATTAGAAAGACCAAAAGGCATGACCAAATACTCAAAGTGGCCCTCGGGCGTATTAAATGCGGTCTTCCACTCATCCCCCTGCCTGATCCGCACCAAATTATACGCCCCACGAAGATCAATTTTAGAGAACCACTTAGCACCCTCTATACGAGCAAACAAATCAGTAAGCAATGGCAATGGGTATTGATACTTAACAGTGATCTTATTCAGAAGCCGATAATCAATACATGGTCTCAAAGAGCCGTCTTTTTTTGAGACAAAGAAAAACCCAGCTCCCAAGGGAGAAGAAGATGGACGAATATGTCCCTTTTCCAAAGACTCCTTTATATATTCCCGCATAGCAGCATGTTCCGGCACAGACAAATTAAACAAACGACCCTTTGGATATTTACAACCCGGTATCAAATCTATGGCACAATCGCACTCACGGTGCGGAGGTAACGACCCAAGCTTGGGTTCGTCAAAGACGTCTTGATAATCAGAGAGGAACTCAGGGACTTCAGAGGGAATGGACGACGAAATAGAAACCAAAGGTACGTCCCCATGAATACCCTTACATCCCCAGCTCAACACAGACATTGCTCTCCAGTCCAAGACTGGGTTGTGAGATTGCAACCATGGCAATCCCAGTACCAAATCGTCATGTAAATTATACAGCACCAGGAAACGAATAATCTCCTGGTGATCCGGATTGATACGCATGGTTACTTGTGTCCAGTATTGTGGTTTATTATTAGCCAATGGGGTGGAGTCAATCCCCTTCAGAGGAATAAGAGTCTCCAAAGGCTCTAAATCAAAACCACAACGATTGGCAAAGGACCAATCCATAAGACTCAGAGCGGCGCCAGAGTCAACATAGGCGTCCGTGGCAATGGATGACAAAGAACAAATCAGGGTTACAGACAAAATAAACCTAGACTGAATGGTGCCAATGGAAACAGACTTATCAAGCTTCTTTGTACGCCTAGAGCATGCTGATATAACATGAGTAGAATCCCCACAATAGAAACACAATCCATTCTTCCGTCTAAAATTCTGTCGCTCGCTCCTGGACAGAATTCTATCACACTGCATACTTTCTGGCGTCTTTTCCATAGACACCGCCAGATGGTGCACCGGTTTGCGCTCCCGCAGACGCCTATCAATCTGAATAGCCATTGTCATGGACTCATTCAGACCTGCAGGCAAAGGGAACCCCACCATAACATCCTTAACGGCATCAGAGAGACCTTCTCTGAAAGTTGCCGCCAAGGCGCACTCATTCCACTGAGTAAGCACAGACCATTTACGGAATTTTTGGCAGAAAACTTCAGCTTCGTCTTGCCCCTGAGATAGTGCCATCAAAGTTTTTTCTGCCTGAAGTTCCAAATGAGGTTCCTCATAAAGCAAGCCCAAGGCCAGAAAAAACGCATCCACATCGCGTAACGCAGGATCCCCTGCTGGCAATGAGAAGGCCCAATCTTGAGGGTCACCCCTGAGCAAGGAAATCACAATCCTAACCTGCTGAGCAGGGTCTCCAGCTGAACGAGACTTCAGGGACAAATAAAGCTTACAATTATTTCGGAAATTCTGGAAGCTAGCTCTATTCCCTGTGAAGAACTCCGGCAAAGGAATTCTCGGCTCAGATACCGGAGCATGTACCACAAAATCTTGTAAATTTTGTACTTTCGTGATGAGATTATTCAAACCCGCAGTTACACTCTGGAGATCCATTATTGTCAGGTGCACACAGAGCATACAGAGATTAGGAGGAGAGAGAGAAAAAAGACTGCAGCAAGGCAGACTGGAGGAAAAAAAAAAAAAAAAAAAATTCCAGCAGACTTCTTAAAACTCTCCTTTCTAAACCTGGGTCTTTAACACTTTAGGGGCCGGTCAAACTGTCATGATCTCTGCAGGCAGAGATCATAGCAAGCCTATAGAGGGACAAGCTCTCGGAAGATGGAACTATACTGACCATGAACTAAGCCTGCCGCGCAACTAGAAATAGCCAGGTAGCATTTCCTATTTATCGCTAGATGCCCAGCTCTGGCCTAAGACCTAAATAGCTAGCAGAGGGAAATATAAGACCTGGCTCACCTCTAGAGAAATATTCCAAAGAAGACAGTAGCCCCCCACATATAATGACGGTGAATTCAGATTAAACAACAAACGCAGCAGGAAAATAGTCTTAGCAAATTTGAGGTCCGCTTACTAGATAGCAGAAGACAGATAGTATACTTTCATGGTCAGCAGAAAAACACTAACAAAACACCATCCAGAGATTACCTTAAACTCTGGCATTAACTCATAACGCCAGAGTAGCAATCCCTGATCAACGAGAGCTTTCCAGACACAGTAACAAAACTTCAGCTGTGAACTGGAACAAATAGGCAAAACGAAACATGGACAAAAGTCCAACTTATCAGTAGTTGTCTAGAAGCAGGAACAAGCACTGAGAGGCATCAGATAACATTGTTGACCGGCAAGAAACCACCAGAGAAATGAGCTTAAATAGCGACACCCACTACTGATGGAACCAGGTGAAACAGGAAAGAGGATGACAAGTCCAATTCCACAAGCGGCCACCGGGGGAGCCCAGAATCCAAATTCACAACATCCTATGTACAAGAATATAACTACTATAATACTGCTCCTATGTAAAAGAATATAACTACTATAATACTGCCCCTATGTACAAGAATATAACTACTATAATACTGCTCCTATGTACAAGAATATAACTACTATAATACTGCCCCCTATGTAGAAGAATATAACTACTATAATACTGCTCCTATGTACAAGAATATAACTACTATAATACTGCTCCTATGTACAAGAATATAACTACTATAATACTGCCTCCTATGTACAAGAATATAACTACTATAATACTGACCCCTATGTACAAGAATATAACTACTATAATACTGCCCCCTATGTACAAGAATATAACTGCTATAATACTGCCCCCTATGTACAAGAATATAACTACTATAATACTGCCCCCTATGTACAAGAATATAACTACTATAATACTGCCTCCTATGTACAAGAATATAACTACTATAATACTGCCCCCTATGTAGAAGAATATAACTACTATAATACTGCTCCTATGTACAAGAATATAACTACTATAATACTGCCTCCTATGTACAAGAATATAACTACTATAATACTGCTCCTATGTACAAGAATATAACTACTATAATACTGCTTCTATGTACAAGAATATAACTACTATAATACTGCTCCTATGTACAAGAATATAACTATTATAATACTGCCCCTATGTACAAGAATATAACTACTATAATACTGCTCCTATATACAAGAATATAACTACTATAATACTGCTCCTATGTACAAGAAAATAACTATTATAATACTGCCCCTATGTTCAAGAATTTATCTACTGTAATAAAGCTCCTATGTATGATAATCTATATATAACTGTTATATTACTGCCCCTTTATGCAAAACAATAACTAATATGGGCCACCAGTATGATACAGAACAATGATATAACCGTCATGTATATAGTGATTACTTATCTTCTATGCTGATGTATATCTTCCTTTATTTTTATTTAATAATTAAATCTCTATTGTTCTCGCTGTCATTGAATCTTTGGGTAGTAAACAGCTTCCTATGAGATGATTTGTCTATACTTTGTAATCTAATTTGACGTAATCTCACATTCATCTTGATTCCCTGCAGTGAATAGTGGAAATGAAGCAACGAAATCTTATCAACGCCCGTGCAACTATAACAAGCAGTGCGGATGATATGTGATAATTTGATGTAATATCTTATGACAGAACAGTAAATATGATCAGATTTCATAGAGACGCTTTCTTCGTTTTACTATTACACTTTTCATACTTGGTAAATAGAGTTAAAAATTCTCTTATAGGTACAATGGATGTTATTGTGTCTCCGCTGTAAATTATGAACATCTTAGAAGTCACCAGGGAATCACAGCATTCTATACATATTACATAATATAGTAGGCGCCAAAATAATATTACCGCTATCTCCATCATGAGACTCGATAGCAGAAAATGTTCCATCAGAGATTCAGAAGTTAGAAGTGTTCTCGCTTCCAATCTATTAAATGTACAGTTGGCTGATAAGAAAATTAGTACTTGGGCTCCACAGAGGAAAGCTTGAAGTCCGGGTCCCCTTTATAATTGATGATATAGTCTTAAACTGCTTGGTATTAGATTGTGAGTTGAGCTTTTGGATTTTTCCTAGAGTCAGGAAAGTGGCAGAAATTAAGTTATTCTTCACAAAGAAGAACTGACCGGGATCTATTCACCCCTAGCAATAATTGAAGACTGGACCCAGTGTTGGGGCCCTGGGCTCGAATCAGAACAGAATGCAGTAAACATCTGCACGGAGTCTGTATTCTCTTCCCAATGACTTTCCTTTCCATACTCCATTGTTCTCCTACACTTCACCAACCTACTAATATGGCTAGGAAATTGGGCCCAATGTGTGTCTTAGTTATAAAAATTGTGTCCAATGGGGCCACGGAGTGATATGAACTGATCTGAGATATGGGATGTCACAGGGTCCTTCTCCGATACCACACAATCAACAGATCAAGAGAATAGTGAAAAATTCCAAGACCTTTATTTAGGCAAAAACATGAAAGGTCCATACACGATCCACCACGCAAAGGATAAGATAGTTCAGAAGCCGAATGCAGTTCAGTAACCGGATAAATGTCCAAGGAGATGAGAGTCCAATAATCCAGCAGAGGATAAAAAATGGTCCATATGCTTCCCCTTCTCTCTGATGTGCTGTATTCACATCATCATTCCACACAAGACTGATCTGTGTCTCACCTCCCTGATATTTACAAGTCCCCTCCTCATTCACAGGTCAGGAGGGGGAAGGTCTCAGGGGCTCATTGTTTCAACAAGCTAGGTCAACATGTCATTAGCATACAATACAGTGCTGTGGGGGCTGATATCAGATGGCAGCAACAGCCATTCATCAATTAGCAAATAACTCCTACAAGAGAATACCATGAAAATAAGTAAAATAGAAATATACACAAAAATGATACCCACATAACATATCACACCATCACATGGGATGTTAGATACTTTTGTACAATTGCACGCCTCTATGGGAATCAGAATGGTATCCAGGTTCAGATTTTATAGGAAAAATGTTTTTGTCCATTGGTAAGTCAATTGGTCACCTATTAATTCATTAATGGAGCAGGGTGTCCTGATAATTTTTGGGGGTATTTTTTTAGGTTCGCTATTGTAAATGACGTTTGGGGTTTCCAAAAGTTTTTGGCTGATTCCTCAATTATGACTTTCTAAACGATGCAATTTTTTTTTAGCACAAATGTTGTCACTTTTTGAACTACAAAATTGCAGAAAACGTTCTATGTTATTATATTTTTTAGGGTTTAATTGTAGGGTACGTCTGGGGTCACAGTAGCCTACTAAAGGCTGATTTACACTAAAAACATGTCAAAAATGTAACCCTTATCGGTCCCCAATCTATTGCTCATAGCTTAAAAAACACAGATAATGTTGCTTTACATCCAGTGGTTTTGCCCTCGGGGGTGGTGCATGTTTGATCTCTTTGATGCTATGCTCCACCCCTGAGTGTCTTGCTCCAATCATATTACCTTAGATCATTTTTGCCAAAAGTGTTCCTTTAAAGTTTTCTTCACTAACGCAAAATGTTAAGAGACTTTTTTTTATTATTTTATTTTTTTTTGGAAAGTTTGATATAATGACTTCATAGCAGATGTTCTACCCAGCATTCAGAAGAGAAAAATGTTCTAGACAACTACATTAGATCTATTAAATGTTGGTGTATAGGTCAAAAAGCACTTCGGGTAAAAGGAGGAAAGTGTGCAATTCCGGTCCCCTTATAAGGAAACCTGCTGGTTAAATGTCATTTTTGATCGTCTTCTTGTCTTTTTGTTGAACGGTCTTTCTATTTACTTGAGCTTTGAAAACAGACTGAGATCCTCTAACTCTCCCCTCCAAGCATCCACAAGAATGATATCCTTCTCTCTGCTTCTGTACGGCAGGAGGACATCAGAGCGCAGGTGACGGTCATTAGCCTTTCCGTTCCTTTGTCTGGATCGACTGCAGAAGATATCTTCTTTGAAACAGACATAGAATGTCATTTTTTATACTTTTTTTTTTTACCATTGGAGAATAGTCAAAAGGCGACGAGGTTCATCTGTTCACAGTTCTTGCTCTTGTAAAATTCATAGATCCCATTATACATTTTATCTTGTCTCTCTTGCCACATCTCATTTCTGGAAAATTCCCTTAATGGGTTGTCAACTTTTGCATAATCACCTCTAACGGGAGGTGCCAGGAGAATTTTCTGCAGTCGCAATCCTACATACAATAGGCTAAAATAAAGGTCACATAATGCAAAATTCACCTTGAGATCTCACTTGCTTTTTCTACAAGTCCCCGAGCACTTTATTAGGGTAGGAACAGGTGCTAACGTAATGAATACACCAGAGCTAAGGAATTGTAGAGACCTCTCTGCTAAAGAAGGGGGCACACACTATGAATAGGGAATGAAAGGTGGGACCCCAATGTAAAGTTTGCATTGAAGTTTTGTAAGGCCTTTGGGTAGGAGAGCAGAATGATAACAACCTTGTGTCAACCCTGAGATCGTTGACATTGGTCTTCAGCTAGTTCTCTCCTTTGCAAAAGTTGGTGGGAATACCTGTTGGCTTCAAGCAAAGACCCCTCTAATTAGTGCCAGCACCTATTTACAGCCATATGTCCACATCTTTCACTTACATTAAGTCTGTCAATACTAATCCACTCATTCTGGACCCAGATTGAGTGCATGTATCCAAATTCACATCACACATTGGCAAATATCTGTAGACCCAAAGTGGTAAATGGGTTGTACACTACTCGCAAACCCTTCTCAATCCCTATGTCTCCCCTACTCAGGAAAATAACAAACCTTGTACTCACCTCCACTGTGGTTCCACCGATGTTGGCACTGACTCTCCTGGGGCTCATGTGACATTGTTGTGTCACGCAATCCCTGAGATCATTCAGTGGTGGCATTACAGGTATAATTGACATCCAGAGGAAGTGAGAGAGCAGCAACAGGTCTCACTTCCTCTGGATATCTTGATTTGCCCGAAGGCACAGAGAACAAAGCATGCACCATGTGCGCTAGGGCTAAGACGCCCCGCTCCCGTCCTGCTGGCACACTACATCCTCTAGGGGTGCCCAGTAGGCCATGGACGGAGATCTCCATGGATTTTATTACAGAATTGCCCTCCTCAGCTGGGAACACGGTCATCCTGGTGGTTGTTCATCGGTTCTCAAAGATGTCGCACTTTGTGTCCTTGCCTTCGTTGCCTAACGCGAAGACTCTGGCTCAGGTATTTGTGCAGGAGGTGGTCAGACTTCACGGGTCCCGTCTGACATTGTGTCTGATAGGGGTACTCAGTTTGTGGCAAAATTTTGGAAAGCATTTTGCTCACGGCTGGGGACCAAGTTGTCGCATTCTTCGGCGTTTCATCCTCAGTCAAATGGTCAGACCGAGCGTATGAACCAGAATTTGGAGCAGTATTTACGCTGCTTTGTTTCTGACAATCAGGAGGAGTGGTCGACGTTCCTTCCTTTGGCGGAGTTTGCCATAAATAATCACCATCAGGAATCGTCTGGGGAGTCCCCGTTCTTTTGTGTTTACGGGCACCATCCTCAATTTTGTACTGTGCGTCAGGGGGGCTCTGCTGGCATCCCGGAGGAAGACCAGCTAGGAGCACAACTGGCATCTGTCTGGAGGAGAGTGAAACAGCGCCTGTTGAGTGTGGGTGCTAGGTACAAATGTGTGGCTGACAGTAGACGTGTGCCAGGTCCGGACCTGGGTGTGGGTGACTGGGTGTGGTTGTCCACAAAAAACATAAGACTCAAAATACCATCCCTAAAATTAGGTCCAAGGTTTATTGGTCCATTTAGGGTCACCGCCATCATTAACCCGGTAGCCTACCGATTGGAGCTCCCTACGTTATGTAAGATACACAACGTGTTCCACAGATCTTTATTAAAAAAGGTGGTGGGTTCCGTGGATGCGGCGCCGATGTCACCTCCGGTCTTGGTGGATGGCAATTTGGAGTTTGAAGTCTCCAAGGTGGTTGACTCTCGTATAGTGCATCGCATATTACAGTACCTGGTATACTGGTGGGGTTATGGGCCGGAGGAGAGGTCTTGGGTACCTGCCTCGGACATACATGCGGACCGGCTGGTCAGTATGTTTCTCCACCGCCATCCAGACAAGCCGGGTCCTATAAGTCGTGAGGGCCCTGGGGTCACTCGTAGAAGGCGGGGTACTGTCATGTCGGACGCTATTCACACTAGGGCATCCGACAGACAGCGGTAATTCCACATTCGTCCACTATACGCTCAGTGGCACCGACTAGATTTTTATCCAGGTTGCCCAGGGTTAATCTAGCTGGTACTCGGGTTGGAGCCTGGGTCACGCCCACGGCCTTTAAATAGTATTTCTGGACTTTGGGAGTCGCCGATTATAGCTTGTGCCTCGTGCCTAGTGATTCTGGTCTGGAGTGGTGGTCTTGGAGAAGAAATATCATATCTGGTGGTGTATTATCCTTTGTTATATTTCTCCTTCCTATATTTGTATTTGTTTTGCCCTGGGCACATTATTGTGTTTTCCTGTGTGTCTGCGGCGTGGTGCGTTTTTTAGTTTTCCCTGTCTGTGCTTTCTGTGGGGGTTGGTTTGTGGTCTATTCACTGGGTGGCAGGTGGTGGTTTCAGCATAGGACTGAAACAGGAGTCAGGGCCAGGCCTGGTGGCCCAGACATGCACACCATTAGTGTAAATTCTGGGAGAGGGACAGACAGGGTTTTCCCTAGTCTGAGGGATATCGCAGGGGCCCGGGTAACCAACCTTAGTCTACCCTGTTCCCCCGTGACACTTATAGTACAAATTCCTTGGATCCAAGCATCTATTGGACACATCAGGGACTACATATCCCTGAAAACGACAAGCTTCTACATTCCAAGAAGCCCCTTCCAGAATGATATGTGCAGTAGTTAGTTTCTAATAACAGCATGGGGACACAAGTCATCACTATGGCCATTAGTTTTATATGGGGTGGAGAGGCGGTAATTACTATTTGGTGATAGCAATTCTTGTTTATCCAGTAGTGCCGGCATATTTATACTTCTCCACGTAGTAATTAGACGAGCCATGTAAAGTAATATTATCATGCTCGATAGAAGAAGGTTTTTGTCCCCGGTTGATAATTGTTCTTTATGACTTAGTTTGCTGGAGAGCGGTTGAGATAAGTGCTTTGGGCTTTCATTCGAGATAGTTTGTAGAAGGACATGATTACTTTACAAGCTGCTCATAGAGAAGACGACACTCAGCAATTCAGAGGACACAAGAATGAACAGAACATAAAATCCGAAAATAAATTCTACTGCAAATTGAGAAATGACTCCGACAATCGAATAAGTCTATGTAGTTAGGAAGAAAAGACTCTAAATATTAGGGTTATGAATAACTCCAGGAAACGTTTAGTCTAGATTGGAGACAAATCTGTTGATTCTCCAGATTAACAATGAGTCCACTGTGAATGGCTCTGTTGCAAAAATAAAAACTAAAAGTAATTTTTTGGTGGTTATGACACCACCACACTCCCACAACGAACTTGTGGCCCTATCAATAGCACATTTTACATTTTCTACTTTCCCAATATTTAAAAATTTATTGAGCTTAAATTTTTATGTATTATAGGTTCTCATGATCCCCTAAAGGGATTTATAAATCCCATGGTCAAATACCCTATAATTAAATATTTCATAGGTGGCGTCTTCTGTTAAGGATCCTCGTCTCTTGGTCGGGAGAACAACTGCATATATCATTTCTAGATTTGGAGGATCTGTCCTGGTCTATATTTCACAAATGGTCCATTGATTTGAGGAGACACTGGTCTGCAGATAATCCCTGAGGGTTCCATCTATTGCGATACTTTGAGATCAACTTATTGGTTAGGAATCTTCTAACGAGAAGGTATTGTCCAAGTGTGAAGAACCCGGACAAGGCCTGAAGAAGACTTCTTCCTTCTAAAAGCAACTTCAGAGGCTGTCTCCATTGTATCTATGTCCTTGGAGAATGAATCTCCAAAGCAAGGGTTTTAGAGATCCATTCTCCAAGGACTTCGATACCTTGGAGGCAGCCCACGCTAAGGAAAAATCCTAATTCAGGTCTTGACTTCATTTTAAAGGGTTTTCTCCTTTGGACAACACCTACTTGTTAAAAAACTTCCAACTCATAAGTTGATCACAAAGTTCTCCAAGAGTTTGGACTCTCAGTGAACAGCTGTGATCTAAGTGAAGACCAGGAGGTATTTGATTTCTCTGCAGCACGTCCGCAGGAGAAACTAACTGACTAATTTTTCATTTTGTTTTTGTTTTTTCCTCTCTTTTTTCCAAGTGCCAAATCTTATTTTTTGTGGGGACGATAAAAAATGGTTATTTCTTGTAATTTTAAAGTTTTTTTTTTTTTTTTCTATTCTGAAAGGTTGATCATTTATGGATACGGCAATATCCGCCATATTTATTGTATTTTTTTATTATTGGAAGGAAAATGAGAGCGATTTTAGTATGTGTGTTATGAAATATTGCACCTGTGTTTTACATTCTTTGTGGATCTGATATTTGCCGTTGCTTGACTGCATGTAGAAGGCATTGGCCGACTTCTGAGTTGCATTGATGTCATATGCGGCTTCTGGTTTTTGACCGACGGTCTTGGATCCAAACCGGAAAATAAGTCTTTGTCTGTTTGACTTCTGGTTTACAGCTTTTGGATACAGATACAATGACACACAGCTTTGATATTTCAAGATGATTCTTGATATTTGATACTTTGTGTCATGCCCCGATGGCAGGGCGCCGTTACTTTCTTTACTTTCTCCAGATCTCAGTAGCTCGTCTCCCAAGCTGAATTCCTTATCAGATAGACATTAAAATAATGCAATGTTCTTCTCATGCATGAGATATTCAGGCGAGGGAAAGGTCTGTCCTTTATATCTGCTTTCCGCCAGTCGGTAAAGTACGTCGCTAATGTTGTTCTGTTTGTTGATAAATAACACCCCCTCCTCTCATTACATCAGTGGTTTCTCTACGACCCGCAGCTTATAAATATGTCTTCTCCCGTCTGAGTGCGCCGCTGGGTTAATGTACTGTTGGCTCGTACCAAGCCACAAAGAGGCTTTTTAAAATATCAAACACCCTCCATATAGTTTTTATGGCTCCATTCGCCGGCACTTTCCTTTGAAAAGCAATTTTTAAGGTTGAAGCCAAATGACACAATTTATTTTCTGATGCTTTGTCCTTTCAGATATAATGACAATATCTCAATATCTTTCCATATAGATTAAGGGAGGCAATCAGTAATAGAGAGAGATGGCAGTGACAGCTGGGAGCCGACGACAATCCCCTCTAAAGGAAAAGTCTGGAGAGGTGATCGATAGATATATATATATATATATATATATATATATATATGATAGACAGATAATAGATAGATAGATAATAGTTATATAATAGATAATAGATAGATAATAGATAGATAGATATTAACCCTTTAATCCCATATGACGTACTATCCCGTCGAGGTGGGGTGGGCCTTAATTCCCACTGACGGGATAGTACGTCATAGCGATCGGCCGCGCTCACGGGGGGAGCGCGTCCGATCGCGGCTGGGTGTCAGCTGACTATCGCAGCTGACATCCGGCACCATGTGCCAGGAGGGGTCACGGACTGCCCCCGGCACACTGTGATCAAACATGATCACAGTGTTCAGGCGGTATAGGGAAGCACCGCGCAGTGAGGGGGCTCCCTGCGTGCTTCCCTGAGACTCCCGGAGCAACGCGATGTGATCGCGTTGCTCCGAGAATCTCTTACCTCCTATCCCTGCAGGCCCCGGATCCAAAATGGCCGCGGGGCTGCATCCGGGTCCTGCAGGGAGTACTTTCGGGTCCAGAGCAGGCGCTGGTAAGCCTGCAGCGCTCTACGTCAGATCGCCGATCTGACGGACTGCTGTGCAAACTGTCAGATCAGCGATCTGTGATGTCCCCCCCCGGGACAAAGTAAAAAAAGTAAAAAAAAAAAAATTCCACATGTGTAAAAAAAAAAAAAAAAAAAAATTCCTAAATAAAGAAAAAATATATATATATATTATTCCCATAAATACATTTCTTTATCCAAATTAAAAAAAAACACAAAACAATAAAAGTATACATATTTAGTATCGCCGCGTCTGTAACGACCCAACCTATAAGGCTAAGTTCACACGTTGCAGAATTGCTGCGGAAATTTCCGCGGCAATTCTGCGAATCCTGCCGCGGGTATATCGCATGCAGAATTAGCATGCATATACCCGCAGAAAACTAGCGTTTTGCAAGCATAATTAGCTTGCAGAATGCTAGAGTTTTCCAAGCGATCTGTAGCATCGCTTGGAAAACTGACTGACAGGTTGGTCACACTTGTCAAACATACTGTTTGACAAGTGTGACCAACTTTTTACTATAGATGCTGCCTATGCCGCATCTATAGTAAAAGATCGAATGTTTAAAAATAATAAAAAAAATAAAAAAAATGGTTATACTCACCTGCAGACCTCAGCGGCGTCCGTTCCTATAGCTGGTGTGCGGTGAAGGGCTTGCGATGACGTCACGGCTTGTGATTGGTCGCGTGAGCAGTCACATGCGGTCTCGCGACCAATCACAGACCGCGACGTCATCGCAGGTCCTTCACCGCACAGCAGCTATAGGAACCGAAGCGGCAGCGTGCAGCGGAGCGGCCGGAAGACTGCGGGGGACATCGAAGGTGAGTATATCGCTATTTTTTATTTTAATTCTTTTATTTTTAACCAATTATATGGTGCCCAGTCCGTGGAGGAGAGTCTCCTCTCCTCCACCCTGGGTACCAACCGCACATGATCTGCTTGCTTCCCGCATGGTGTGCACAGCCCCGTGTGGGAAATAAGCAGATCAATGCACTCCTATGGGTGCAGAATCGCCGCGATTCCGCAATTTTAATGAACATGCTGCGTTTTTTTCTGGAATGCGATTCCGCTCAGGAAAAAAATGCAGCATGTGCACAAAAAATGCGGAATGCATTCTATTTCATAGGATGCTTAATGTTAGCGTTTTTTTCGCGGTTTTATAGCATTTTTATAGCGAAAAACCGCGAAAAAAACACGAAAAATATGCTACGTGTGCACACAGCCTTAAACTGTCCCACTAGTTAACCCCTTCAGTGAACACCGTAAGAAAAAAAAAAACGAGCCAAAAACAACGCTTTATTATCATACCACTGAACAAAAAGTGGAATAACACGCGATCAAAAACAGGGATATATATAATCATGGTACCGCTGAAAACGACATCTTGTCCCGCAAAAAATGAGCTGCAATACAGCATCATAAGCAAAAAACTAAAAAAGTTATAGTCCTCAGAATAAAGCAATGCCAAAATAATTATTTTTTCTATAAAATAGCTTTTATCGTATAAAAGCACCAAAACATAAAAAAATTATATAAATGAGGTATCGCTGTAATCGTACTGACCTAATGAATAAAACTCCTTTATCAATTTTACCAAACGTGGAACGGTATAAACGCCTCCCCCAAAAGAAATTCATGAATAGCTGGTTTTTGGTCATTCTGCCTCACAAAAATCGGAATAAAAAGCGATCAAAAAACGTCATGTGCCCGAAAATGTAACAAATAAAAACGTCAACTCGTCCCGCAAAAAAAGAGACCTCACATGACTCTGTGGACCAAAATATGAAAAAATTATAGGTCTCAAAATGTGGAGACGCAAAAACCTTTTTGCTATAAAAAGTATCTTTTAGTGTGTGACAGCTGCCAATCATAAAAATCCGATATAAAAAACGCTATAAAAGTAAATCAAACCCCCCTTCATCACCCCCTTAGTTAGGGAAAAATAATAAAATTAAAAAAATGTATTTATTTCCATTTTCCCATTAGGATTAGGGCTAGGGTTAGGACTAGGGTTAGGGTTAGGGTTAGGGCTAGGGTTAGGGCTAGGGTTAGGGTTAGGGCTAGGGTTAGGGTTGGGGCTAAAGTTAGGGTTAGGATTACATTTACGGTTGGGATTAGGGTTGGGATTAGAGTTAGGGGTGTGTCAGGGTTAAGGGTGTGGTTAGGGTTACCGTTGGGATTAGGGTTAGGGGTGTGTTTGGATTAGGGTTTTAGTTATAATTGGGGGGTTTTCACTGTTTAGGCACATCAGGGGCTCTCCAAACGCGACATGGCGTCCGATCTCAATTCCAGCCAATTCTGCGTTGAAAAAGTAAAACAGTGCTCCTTCCCTTCCGAGCTCTCCCATGCGCCCAAACAGGGGTTTACCCCAACATATGGGGTATCAGCGTACTTGGGACAAATTGGACAACAACTTTCGGGGTCCAAGTTCTCTTGTTATCCTTGGGAAAATAAAAATTTGGGGGGCTAAAAATCATTTTTGTGGGAAAAAAAGGATTTTTTATTTTCACGGCTCTGCGTTGTAAACTGTAGTGAAACACTTGGTTCTCACAACACACCTAGATAAGTTCCTTGGGAGGTCTAGTTTCCAATATGGGGTCACGTGTGGGGGGTTTCTACTATTTGGGTACATCAGGGGCTCTAAAAATGCAACGTGACGCCTGCAGACCAATCCATCTAAGTCTGCATTCCAAATGGCATTCCTTTCCTTCCGAGCTCTGCCATGCGCCCAAACAGTGGTTCCCCCCCAATATGGGGTATCAGCATACTCAGGACAAATTGTACAACAACTATTGGGGTCCAATTTATCCTGTTACCCTTGTGAAAACACAAAACTGGGGGGTAAAAAAATCATTTTTGTGAAAAAAAAAGAATTTTTATTTTCATGGCTCTGCGTTATAAACTGTAGTGAAATACTTGGGGGTTCAAAGCTCTCAAACAACATCTAGATAAGTTCCTTAGGGGGTCTAATCTCCAAGGGTGCCCAAACTTTTGCATAGGCCTATTTTCATTTTTGTAGTTTTAATAGATAAATAGATAATAGATAGATAGATAGATAATACATATAGATGATAGATAATAGATAGATAATAGATAGATCGATAATAGATAGATAATAAATAGATAATATATAATAGATAGATAACAAATTGATAGATGAAGGATAAATAGATAGATAATAGATAGATAGATAGATAGATAGATAGATAGATAGATAGATAGATAATAGATATTTATGTTTGTAAAGAGCTTGTAAAGTGACAGAGACCTCCTTGCTTGTGTTGATGGGCTTTGCCGGGATTCTTGGTTCTCGTCCTGCACAATGTCTACCAGCGTTATAAATGATGACATGTTAGTGCTATTATCTGGGAACAGCGATGGGAGTGCAATACACACTGCGAATCCCTCATATATTATTTATATTTCAAGAGCCGGTATGGATCGCAGGGAAGTCAGGAGGAGGGAGAGAAACAAATTTCTTACTCAAACCAAGTCCCCCTGAAGCGGACACATCAAAAGACTACAAAACACTAATCCAGAAAAACCAGTGTATTATTTAAAGTGACAAGCAGCTCGTCATTATCAGAGGTACCTGGTCGATACTTCTGACAGCAAAACCCCATGTATTATGTACATCTAGAGAGGACAAGCAGATTGTTACATTGTCTTATTGCTGAATATCTTATATGTGCAGCTTTAAATGTCGTCAGCACAATCACAGGAAGGAGAGACAGAGGGAAGAATGATTGGAAGGAATTTAAATTGTCAACAGCTCAACATGAACATGTATCACTAATCGTATAAAGGGCAGTATTATAGTAGTTATATTCTTGTACATAGGGGGCAGTATTATAGTAGTTATATTCTTGTACATAGGGGGCAGTATTATAGTAGTTATATTCTTGTACATAGAGGCAGTATTATAGTAGTTATAATTCTTGTATGTAGGGGCAGTATTATAGTAGTTATATTCTTGCACATAGGAGCAGTATTATAGTAGTTATATTCCTGTACATAGGGGGCAGTATTATAGTAGTTATATTCTTGCACATAGGAGCAGTATTATAGTAGTTATAATTCTTGTACGTAGGGGCAGTATTATAGTAGTTATATTCTTGTACATAGGAGCAGTATTATAGTAGTTATATTCTTGTACATAGGGGCAGTATTATAGTAGTTATATTCTTGTATATAGGGGCAGTATTATAGTAGTTATATTCTTGTACATATGAACAGTATTATAGTAGTTATATTATTCTTGTACATAGGAGCAGTATTATAGTAGTTATATTCTTGTGCATAGGAGCAGTATTATAGCAGTTATATTCTTGTACATAGGAGCAGTATTATAGTAGTTATTTTCTTGTACATAGGGGCAGTATTATAGTAGTTATATTCTTGTACATAGGAGCAGTATTATAGTAGTTATATTCTTGTACATAGGGGCAGTATTATAGTAGTTATATTCTTGTACATAGGGGCAGTATTATAGTAGATATATTCTTGTACATAGGGGCAGTATTATAGTAGATATATTCTTGTACATAGGGGCAGTATTATAGTAGATATATTCTTGTATATAGGAGCAGTATTATAGTAGTTATATTCTTGTACATAGGAGCAGTATTATAGTAGTTATATTCTTGTACATAGGAGCAGTATTATAGTAGTTATATTCTTGTACATAGGAGCAGTATTATAGTAGTTATATTCTTGTACATAGAAGCAGTATTACAGTAGTTATATTCTTGTACATAAGGGCAGTATTATAGTAGATATATTCTTGCACATAGAGGGCAGTATTCTAGTAGTTTTATTTATGTACATAGGGGCAGTATTATAGTAGTTATATTCTTGTGCATAGCATTAGCAGCGGTATTAATTATATTTTCCTGTTTTTATCAATCACCATTACGGCTCTCAGTCTATATTGCATCGTATAATGTCTTAGGGTACCGTCTCACTATACGATTTACCAACGATCACGACCTGCGATACGACCTGGCCGTGATCGTTGGTAAGTCGTTGTGTGGTCGCTGGGGAGCTGTCACACAGACTGCTCTCCAGCGACCAACGATGCCGAGGTTCGGTGGTAACCAGGGTAAACATCGGGTTACTAAGCGCAGGGCCGCGCTTAGTAACCCGATGTTTACCGTGGTTACCAGCGTAAAAGTAAAAAAAAAACAAACAGTACATACTGACCATCTGATGTCCGTCAGGTCCCTTGCCGTCTGCTTCCTGCACTGACTGAGTGCCGCCGTAAAGTGAAAGCAGATCACAGCGGTGACGTCACCGCTGTGATCTGCTCTCACTTTCCGGCCGGCAGACAGACAGAGCAGGAAGCAGACGGCAAGGGACCTGACGGACATCAGATAGTAAGTATGTACGGTTTTTTTTTTTTTTACTTTTACGCTGGTAACCAGGGTAAACATCGGGTTACTAAGCGCGGCCCTGCGCTTAGTTACCCGATGTTTACCCTGGTTACCAGCGAACGCATCGCTGGATCGCTGTCACACACAACGATCCAACGATGACAGCGGGAGATCCAGCGACGAAAGAAAGTTCCAAACGATCTGCTACGACGTACGATTCTCAGCTGGGTGTCTGATCGCAGTAGCGTGTCAGACACTGCGAGATCGTAACGATATCGCTAGAACGTCACGAATCGTGCCGTCGTAGCGATAAAAATGCCACTGTGTGACGGTACCCTTAGGATAATAGGAGGAAACCAGACACATGAGGAACATACAAACTCTTCTCAGTTGTACCCTCTCTGTCGGTATGTCAGTTCTCTGTAATCTTTGGTTAAGTACACATATACTGTATTCCAAGTCTCACTGTGTTGTTATCTTTTTTTTACCTTTAGTGACACATTTTGTTTCTTAACTTTCTGTAAATATTTTTGCAAAACTGAAGAATTTGCAAACAAATTTGTAAATGTTGAAGCTGAGCATCACTTCTCGGGTACATGACTTCACATCAGTTGTCCCACCTAAACTGCTTCGCTCCAGAACTACAACTCCCCGCCTTGTCTCAGCTTTACATGAACAGCAGAGAACACCAGACCATCTTTATATTACTCTGCTGCCACTTATATAAAACAGAAGCCTCACCATCAAGCTTGCTCCACTTTCAAGAACTTCTTAGGATGTAACATCCCGCACTGCAGACCATGGTGAACCCCGACCACTCATACCAGTCCTCCCACAGCTAGTCCAGTGCATTAATGAGAATGCTACAGTTACTTGGATTTTTGGACCATTTTAAATGTTTAGTTTCACGGAGTCCGACACTGAACATTACCTGCCTGACTGCTAAATATAGATTCACCTGATTTCTCAAGCACCAATTAAATTGAGCTTGAAAGTGCGAAAAGGCAACTTCTGCTTCTTCTATTTTTGACTGTTAGCAAATATAGCCAAACTGAGTGACGAAGAATCAGAAAGATTATCTCATTGCTAATGACTGAAATAAGACAAGCATCAAAGTCAAAGGAATATGTAAGAAATCTCCGACAGGCAGATGTAGTATATAGTGCCTCAAAAAGTATTCATACAATATAAATTTTTCAGCATTTTTTCACACCACACCCACAAACTTAAATTAAATTTATTGGGATTGTGATACCAGCACAAAGTTACAAGTATTTGTGAAGCGTAAAGGAAATGATACAAGGTTTTCTAATTATTTAAAAATATATACACTCACTGGCCACTTTATTAGGTACACCTGTCCAACTTCTTGTTAACACTTAATTTCTAATCAGCCAATCACATGGCGGCAACTCAGTGCATTTAGGCATGTAGACATGGTCAAGACAATCTCCTGCAGTTCAAACCGAGCATCAGTATGGGGAAGAAAGGTGATTTGAGTGCCTTTGAACGTGGCATGGTTGTTGGTGCCAGAAGGGCTGGTCTGAGTATTTCAGAAACTGCTGATCTACTGGGATTTTCACGCACAACCATCTCTAGGGTTTACAGAGAATGGTCCGAAAAAGAAAAAAAATCCAGTGAGCGGCAGTTCTGTGGGCGGAAATGCCTTGTTGATGCCAGAGGTCAGAGGAGAATGGGCAGACTGGTTCGAGCTGATAGAAAGGCAACAGTGACTCAAATCGCCACCCGTTACAACCAAGGTAGGCCTAAGAGCATCTCTGAACGCACAGTGCGTCGAACTTTGAGGCAGATGGGCTACAGCAGCAGAAGACAACACCGGGTACCACTCCTTTCAGCTAAGAACAGGAAACTGAGGCTACAATTTGTACAAGCTCATCGAAATTGGACAGTAGAAGATTGGAAAAACGTTGCTTGGTCTGATGAGTCTCGATTTCTGCTGCGACATTCGGATGGTAGGGTCAGAATTTGGCGTAAACAACATGAAAGCATGGATCCATCCTGCCTTGTATGGAGCATCTTTGGGATGTGCAGCCGACAAATCTGCGGCAACTGTGTGATGCCATCATGTCAATATGGACCAAAATCTCTGAGGAATGCTTCCAGCACCTTGTTGAATTTATGCCACGAAGAATTGAGGCAGTTCTGAAGGCAAAAGGGGGTCCAACCCGTTACTAGCATGGTGTACCTAATAAAGTGGCCGGTGAGTGTATATCTAAATATTGTGAAGTGCATTTATATTTAGCCCCCAGTAGTCTGTTGCCCCTAAAGAAAATCCTGCGTGATCAATTGCCTCCAAAAGTCAATTAGTACATTGAGTCCACCTGGGTGTAATTTCTTCTCAGTATAACTACAGCTGTTCTGTGAAGGCTTCAGATGTTTGAGAACATTAAGGATCAAACAGAATCATGAAAACCAAGGAGCTCACCAGACAGGTCAGGGATAAAGTTATGGAGAAGAGTAAGGCAGGGATAAGTTATGAAAAACAGCCCAAGCTCTGAACATCTCAAGGAGCAATATACAATCCATCATACAAAAAATGGAAGGAGTATGGCGCAACTGCAAACCTACCAAGACATGGCCGTCCACCTAACCTGACATCCATAGCAAGCAGAACACCATGTAGAGATGCAGCCAAGAGGTCCATGGTCACTCTGGAGGACCAGCAGAGAGCCACAGCTCAGGTGGGAGAATTTGTCCACATAAATCTTTCCTGCATTTAAAAGTGGCAAGAAGAAATACATTTTTGAAAAGAAGTCATAAGAAGTGTTGTTTGCAGTTTGCAAAAAGTCATGTAGAAGACACAGTGAGCATGTGGAAAAAGGGGCTCTGGTCAAATGAGACCAAAGGAGAAATTTCGAGGCTAAATGCAAAATACTATACGTGGTGTAAAATGAAAATTGCACATGACCCTGAAAACACCATCCCCACCGTCACACATGGTGGTGGCAACATCATGCTGTGGGGAGACTTTTCTTCAGCAGGAGAAGGGAAGCTGGTCAAAATTAATGGAAAGATGATTTTAGATAAATACAGGGTAATCGTGGAGGAAAACTTGTTATATGCTGCAAAAGACTTGAGACTGGGATGTAGGTTCACCTTCCAGCAGGACAATTACCCTAAACCTCCTGCCAGAGCTACAATGGAGGGTTTATATCAGAGTATATTCATTTGTGTGAACGGCCCAGTCACAGTCCAGACCCAAATCCCACAGAATATGTGACAAGATGTTAAAATTACAGATCACAGACGTCTCCGTTAAGGATGATCGTACCCGTGGATGTTCGGGTTAGTCATTTTCGGCCGAACTGTAGTTCAAAGTTCGGTTTGGGCATAAGAACTTGACCTGAACTTGATCCAGAAACCAAAACACTATAGAAGTCAATGGGGACCCAAACTTTGGTGTTTTAAAATGGATGTAAAATGGTCACAGAAAGGGCTATGGGGCAGCAAAAGAGACCAAAATGGGGGTTTAAGCAGGGAGGGCAATTGTCCTCCAAACAAATGTGGATATTGAAGTAACTTAAAATAACATAGAATAAAAAAAAGAAAAATAATAATCTTGAACCAAGAGGCAGAAGTTCAAGAGGAGGAGAAGGTTGAGAAAGAGGTGGAGATGGAAGAGGAGGAGGAGGAAGCAAACACTGTTTTTGTGGGGGGGTTGGGGGGTACTCTGAAAACAGGCTCTGTGGGGGCACTTTGCATCCAAGCAGTGTAATAATCTGCACTATTTTGGGGTACAAACAATGAGGAGATCATCAAATAGGAGATGTGGCCGTGTTTCTGGTGGTGGTGGTGTAGTTCCTGCAGTGAGAGAGAGGACATGGTCGATCTGTGTCCACTATGCACTTAAATGAAACACCTTCCTCTGGTACATGCAGGCGACAGGACGTTCTGTGTAATTTCATAGGCCCGAGTAACGTTGGACAATGGTGAGGCCAGAAGAAGTAGAGGTGGTTTGGGATTGGATGGGTGAAAGTGCTTCCAGTTCCTTTGCATTATATTTCACCCAGTCCCTTGATGAAAGGGCAGATTTTGCATTTACGCCTCATAGATGACTGTCTTCCCCCTCACCCCCTTGGAAATCACACAAGCAGTGTGAGCCCCAAGTCATGCAGCAGTCAATTCTGCTTTTTGATGACTGTGCTGGCCGTGGTCCCTTGGGCTATCCACCTTGTCCTGCCCCACAATGTCTAACCACTTCATTTTATTTGCCATTCCAAATGTTTTGGGGCTTCCCCAAATTGAAATAATAAAACTAAAAAAAATAAAAAAAGAAGTTACTTTGCAGGGTAAGACCACAAAGGCTTTTAGGCCCAGAACTCCCACAGACATGGGTGCAGAGTAAGAAAAGTGATTTTTAGGCACAGTACTCCCACAGACACAGGTGTGGAGCAAATTAAAAGTGGGTTTTAGGCACAGTACTCCAGCAGACATGGGTGCAGAGTAAGAAAAGTGATTTTTAGGCACAGTACTCCCACAGACACAAGTGCGGAATAAAAGAAAAGTGGGTTTTAGGCCCAGTACTCCCACAAACATGGGTGCAGAGTAAGAAAAGTGATTTTTAGGCACAGTACTCCCACAGACACAAGTGCGGAGTAAAAGAAAAGTGGGTTTTAGGCCCAGTACTCCCACAGACATGGATGCAGAGTAAAAAAAGTGATTTTTAGGCACAGTACTCCCACAGACGCAGGTGTGGAGTAAAAGAAAAGTGGGTTTTAGGCCCAGCACTCCCACAGACATGGATGCAGAGTAAGAAAAGTGATTTTTAGGCACAGTACTCCCACAGACACAGGTGTGGAGTAAAAGAAAAGTGGGTTTTAGACCCAGTACTCCCACAGACATGGGTGCAGAGTAAGAAAAGTGATTTTTAGGCACAGTACTCCCACAGACACAAGTGCGGAGCAAAAGAAAAGTGGGTTTTATGCACAGTGCTGCCACAAACACGGGTGCAGAGTAAAAAATGTGGCATGACCTGGGATCCAGCATTTCTACAGGCTGTGTACGTTTCAGCCGGGAAATCACAGCTGTGCCAAAACTTGACATGGATGTGATGGTTCCAGAAGTGCCCACAGCCTGAAATCTTGTTGATTGACTGCACTGCAGCTTTTCAACAAACTTTATTCAGCACCGAATCCGAACAGTAAAACTTCCTGTAAAAAGTCCATGTTCGGAGTTTGGTACCAGACACTAGTTGTTCCATATAAACCCTAAACTTTCACAGTTCAGGTTCACTCATCCCTAGTCTCCATTCAATCTCACAGAGCTAGAGCGAGTGTGCAAAGAAGAAGGGGCAAAATGTCTCCACCAGGATGAGCAAAACTGGTAGACATAGACCCCAAAAGAGTGCAACAGTAACTGAAAAGAGAGGTGGTCCTAAAAAGTGATGACTTAGGGGGCTGAATTGAAATGCACGGCACAATTATCAGATTTATAGTTTTAAAATATTTAAACAAATCCTGCATAATTTCCTTAACACTTAACAAATAATCGTTACTTTGTGTTTGTATCATATGAAATGCTAATAAAATACATTTAAACTCGTGGGTTTAATGTAAAAAAAAAGTGAAAAAGTTTGTGGGTATGAATATTTTTCAAGGCTCTGTATGTACAGGTGTATAACCTGAGCAACTCCTGTGTATATAAAACACCCCCATAGCAAGATGCTGCCTCCACCATGCTTCACTGTTGGGATTGTATTGGGCAGGTGATGAGCAGTGCCTGATTTTCTCCACACATACCGCTTAGAATTATCACCACAAAGGTCTATCTTCATCTCATCAGACCAGAGAATCTTATTTCTCATAGTCTGGGAGTCCTTCATGTGTTTTTTTTAGCAAACTCTATGCGGCTTTCATATGTCTTGCACTGAGGAGAGGCTTCCATCTGGCCACTCTGCCATAAAGGCCCGACTGGTGGAGGCTGCAGTGATAGTTGACTTTGTGGAACTTTCTACCATCTCCCTACTGCATCTCTGGAGCTCAGCCACAGTGATCTTGGGGTTCTTCTTTACCTCTCTTACCAAGGCTCTTCTCCCACGATTGCTCAGTTTGGCTGGACAGCCAGATCTAGGAAGACTTCTGGTGGTCCCAAACTTCCTCCATTTAAGGATTATGGAGACCACTGTGCTCTTAGGACTAGTGTTGAGCGATACCGTCCGATACTTGAAAGTATCGGTATCGGATAGTATCGGCCGATACCCGAAAAATATCGGATATCGCCGATACCGATACCCGATACCAATGCAAGTCAATGGGACACAAGTATCGGAAGGTATCCCTGGATGGTTGCCAGGGTCTGAAGGAGAGGAAACTCTCCTTCAGGCCCTGGGATCCATATTTATGTGTAAAATAAAGAATTAAATTAAAAAATAGGGATATACTCACCCTCTGACGCGCCCTGGTTGTAACCGGCAGCCTCCGTTCCTAAGAATGAGGAGTTTAGGACCCTCGATGACGTCGCGGCCGACGTCACGGCTTCTGATTGGTCGCGTGAGCGGTCACATGAGCGCTCACGCGACCAATCACAAGCCGCGACGTCAGCCGTGACATCATCGAAGGTCCTAAACGCCTCATTCTTAGGAACCGAGGCTCCCGGTTACATTGGTAAGGTCCAGGGGCCGCCGGAGAGGTGAGTATATAAATTAAAATAAAAAATATGGATATACTCACCTCTCCGGAGGCCCCTGGACCTTACCGAAATGTAACCGGGAGCCTCCATTCCTAAGAATGAGCCCGTGAAGGACCTGCGATGATGCGACATCATCGAAGGCCCTTCACGCGCTCATTCTTAGGAACGGAGACTCCCGGTTACATCGGTAAGGTCCAGGGGCCTCCGGAGAGGTGAGTATATCCATATTTTTTATTTTAATTCTTTATTGTACACATGAATATGGTTCCGATACCGATTCCCGATACCACAAAAGTATCGGAACTCGGTATCGGAATTCCGATACCGCAAGTATCGGCCGATACCCGATACTTGCGGTATCGGAATGCTCAACACTACTTAGGACCCTTGAGTACTGCAGAAATCCTGTTGTAACCTTGGCCAGATCTGTGTCTGAAAACTTTCCATACCCACTGTATATATGTACAGTTGATATAACCTGGGCATCTCCTGTATATAATTATATATGTACAGCTGGTATAAGCTGGGCATCTCCTGTATATAATTATATATGTACAGCTGGTATAACCTGGGCATCTCCTGTATATAATTATATATGTACAGTCGGTATAACCTGGGCATCTTCTGTATATAATTATATATGTATAGCTGGTATAACCTGGGCATCTCCTGTATATAATTATATATGTACAGCTGGTATAACCTGGGCATCTCCTGTATATAATTATATATGTACAGCTGGTATAACCTGGGCGTCTCCTGTATATAATTATATATGTACAGCCGGTATAACCTGGGCATCTCCTGTATATAATTATATATGTACAGCTGGTATAGCCTGGGCATCTCCTGTATATAATTATATATGTACAGCTGGTATAAGCTGGGCATCTCCTGTATATAATTATATATGTACAGCTGGTATAACCTGGGCATCTCCTGTATATAATTATATATGTACAGTCGGTATAACCTGGGCATCTTCTGTATATAATTATATATGTATAGCTGGTATAACCTGGGCATCTCCTGTATATAATTATATATGTACAGCTGGTATAAGCTGGGCATCTCCTGTATATAATTATATATGTACAGCTGGTATAACCTGGGCATCTCCTGTATATAATTATATATGTACAGCCGGTATAACCTGGGTATCTCCTGTATATAATTATATATGTACAGCTGGTATAAGCTGGGCATCTCCTGTATATAATTATATATGTACAGCTGGTATAACCTGGGCATCTCCTGTATATAATTATATATGTACAGTCGGTATAACCTGGGCATCTTCTGTATATAATTATATATGTATAGCTGGTATAACCTGGGCATCTCCTGTATATAATTATATATGTACAGCTGGTATAACCTGGGCATCTCCTGTATATAATTATATATGTACAGCTGGTATAACCTGGGTATCTCCTGTATATAATTATATACATACAGCTGGTATAACCTGGGCATCGCCTGTATATAATTATATATGTACAGCCGGTATAACCTGGGCATCTCCTGTATATAATTATATATGTACAGCTGGTATAACCTGGGCATCTCCTGTCTATAATTATATATGTACAGCTGGTATAACCTGGGCATCTCCTGTCTATAATTATATACATACAGCTGGTATAACCTGGGCATCTCCTGTATATAATTATATATGTACAGTCGGTATAACCTGGGCATCTTCTGTATATAATTATATATGTATAGCTGGTATAACCTGGGCATCTCCTGTATATAATTATATATGTACAGCTGGTATAACCTGAACATCTCCTGTATATAATTATATATGTACAGCTGGTATAACCTGGGCATCTCCTGTATATAATTATATATGTATAGCTGGTATAACCTGGGCATCTCCTGTATATAATTATATATGTACAGCCGGTATAACCTGGGCATCTCCTGTATATAATTATATATGTACAGCTGGTATTATCTGGGCATCTCCTGCTGTACACTGATTATTTATTACTACATACTGTATACATGCAGCAGTGTCCTCCTATGTGTGCCGGGTTGCAGCGATGATTTGATGATATTGTCCTCAGAATTCCCTGACCCTGATGATTGATGGAATGTTCGTTATTGAGTATACATAGAGCAGATGGAGGCGGATCTGGGTGAAGGTGACTGTGTCTTTGTATTTCTGATCTTTTTCTTAGGTCTGGTCATTATCTTAGAGAACTGAAGCTCGCACTGCTGAAATTTCCAGAATCAGCCACATCGGTTTTCTCAGCTTCCAATTAAATTGCAGTTGAAAGTCAGAAATGGCGTCTTCTGCATTTTCCATTTTTGGCCTGTTAGCAAGTTTGGCAAAATGAGAGTTGAGGAATCCTCATCATTATCTCAGTGTTAATCACCAGGAGCTCATTGTGCCTGACATCTGATCTTTCCTTCTCAGAAAGGAGCGAGGGCCGGCTGGGATTTTTTTTTTATTTTCCCCAGAGGTTTCTGTATCTTTTTTTGTGTTCTCAGATATTGGGCGAAGTGATTCACATGCAGCCGAAGCAAAAATGATCAGTGTGTCGAGCTGTTCTGGGGAAAGTGGTCAAAAAAGAAAAGATATTAATTAAATAGAAATACCATATATATACTCGAGTATAAGCCGACCCCCCTAATTTTGCCACAAAAAACTGGGAAAACTTAATGACTCGAGTATAAGCCTAGGGTGGAAAATGCAGCAGCTACCGGTAAATGTCAAAAGTAATAATAGATACCAATAAAAGTAAAATTAATTGAGACATCAGTAGGTTAAGTGTTTTTGAATATCCATATTGAATCAGGAGCCCCATATAATGCTCCATACAGTTTATGATGGGCCCATAAGATGCTCCATATTAAAATATGCCCCATATAATGCTGCACAAATGCTGATTATGGCCACATAACATGCTCCATACAGATATTTGCCCCCATATCATGCTGCACATGGCCCCATAAAATGCTCCATACAGATATTTGCCCCCATATCATGCTGCACATGGCCACATAAGATGCCCCATACAGATATTTGCCACCATATCATGCTGCACATGGCCCCATAAAATGCTCCATACAGATATTTGCCCCCATATCATGCTGCACATGGCCACATAAGATGCCCCATACAGATATTTGCCCCCATATCATGCTGCACATGGCCACATAAGATGCTCCATACAGATATTTGCCCCCATATAATGCTGCACATGGCCCCATACAGATATTTGCCCCATATAATGCTGCACATGGCCACATAAGATGCTCCATACAGATATTTGCCCCCATATAATGCTGCACATGGCCACATAAGATGCTCCATACAGATATTTGCCCCAAATGCTGTTGCTGTGATTAAAAAAATAAAAAAATCACATACTTACCTCTCCGGCCCCCTGCACTTGCTATAGTCACCTGCTCCCCGTTCCGCCGCTGTGTCTTTCCATCCTCTGCACCGACGTTCAGGAAGAGGGCGGCGTGCATTAATCGCGTCACCGCACCCTCTGACCTGAGCATCACTGCGGAAGACACAGCGGCGCCGACGGTGGAACGAGGAGCAGGTGAATATCACGCACTGCCTCCGTCATACTCACCTGCTCCCGGCGAGGTCCCTTCACGTCTGTTCCCTGGTGCTGCATTTTCTTCCTGTAGTGAGCGGTCACCATTACCGCTCATTACAGTAATGAATATGCGGCTCCACCCCTATGGGCTGAAAATCTCGGCTTATACTCGAGTATATACGGTAATATGAAAGGACGTGTGTTTAGAAAAAAATGCAAATAGGAAATGGAGCAATTTTCAAAAAATCTTCATTTAACCAATTCAATTTACCCCCAGGGTGGTTTGCATGTTAATGACTGGGCCAATTCTTACAATTCTGACCACTGTCCCTTTATGAGGTTATAACTCTGGAACGCTTCAACAGATCCTGGTGATTCTGACAATATTTTCTCGTGACATATTGTAGTTCATGATAGTGGTAAAATTTCTTTGATATTACCTGCATTTATTTGTGAAAAAAATGGAAATTTGGCGAAAGTTTTGAAAATATCGCAATTTTCCAATTTTGAATTTTTATGCAATTAAATCACAGAGATATGTCACACAAAATACTTAATAAGTAACATTTCCCACATGTCTACTTTACATCAGCACAATTTTGGAACCAAATTTTTTTTTTGTTAGGGAGTTATAAGGGTTAAAAGTTGACCAGCAATTTCTCATTTTTACAACACCATTTTTTTAGGGACCACATCACATTTGAAGTCATTTTGAGGGGTCTATATGATAGAAAATACCCAAGTGTGACACCATTCTAAAACTTGCACCCCTCAAGGTGCATAAAACCACATTCAAGAAGTTTATTAGCCCTTCAGGTGTTTCACAGGAATTTTTGGAAAATGTTTAAATAAAGAAAAATGGAAAAACACAGGAAATGTTTAAATAAAAATGAACATTTAACTTTTTTTCACAAAAAATTTACTTCAGCTCCAATTTGTTTAATTTTACCAAGGGTCACAGGAGAAAATGGACCCCAAAAGTTGTTGTACAATTTGTCCTGAGTACGCCGATACCCCATATGTGGGGATAAACCACTCTTTGGGCGGATGGCAGAACTCAGAAGGGAAGGAGCGCCATTTGACTTTTCAATGCAAAATTGACTCGAATTGAGATGGTGTGCCTAAACATTGAAACTCCCCACAAGTGACACCATTTTGGAAAGTAGACCCCCTAAGGAACTTATCTAGATGTGTGGTGAGCACTTTGACCCATTAAGTGATTCACAGAAGTTTATAATGCAGAGCCGTAAAAATAAAAAATCATATTTTTTCACAAAAATGATCTTTTCACCCCCCATTTTTTATTTTCCCAAGGGTAAGAGAAGAAATTGGACCACAAAAGTTGTTGAACAATTTGTCCTGAGTACGCTGATACCCCATATGTGGGGGTAAACCACTGTTTGGGCGCATGGCAGAGCTTGGAAGGGAAGGAGCGCCGTTTGACTTTTCAATGCAAAATTGACAGGAATTGAGATGGGATGCCATGTTGCGTTTGGAGAGCCACTGATGTGCCTAAACATCGAAACCCCCCACAAGTGACACCATTTTGGAAAGTAGACCCCCTAAGGAACTTATCTAGATGTGTGGTGAGCACTTTGACCCACCAAGTGCTTCACAGAAGTTTATAATGCAGAGCCGTAAAAATAAAAAATCATATTTTTTCACAAAAATGATCTTTTCACCCCCCATTTTTTATTTTCCCAAGGGTAAGAGAAGAAATTGGACCACAAAAGTTGTTGAACAATTTGTCCTGAGTACGCTGATACCCCATATGTGGGGGTAAACCACTGTTTGGGCGCATGGCAGAGCTTGGAAGGAAAGGAGCGCCGTTTGACTTTTCAATGCAAAATTGACAGGAATTGAGATGGGATGCCATGTTGCGTTTGGAGAGCCACTGATGTGCCTAAACATCGAAACCCCCCACAAGTGACACCATTTTGGAAAGTAGACCCCCTAAGGAACTTATCTAGATGTGTGGTGAGCACTTTGACCCACCAAGTGCTTCACAGAAGTTTATAATGCAGAGCCGTAAAAATAAAAAATCATATTTTTTCACAAAAATGATCTTTTCGCCCCCAATTTTTTATTTTCCCAAGGGTAACAGGAGAAATTGGACCCCAAAAGTTGTTGTCCAATGTGTCCTGAGTACGCTGATATCCCATAAGTTGGGGTAAACCCCTGTTTGGGCACATGGGAGAGCTCTGAAGGGAAGGACCGCCGTTTTACTTTTTCAACGCAGAATTGGCTGGAATTGAGATCGGATGCCATGTCGCGTTTGGAGAGCCCCTGATGTGCCTAAACAGTGGAAACCCCTCAATTATGACTGAAACCCTAATCCAAACACATCCCTAACCTAATCCTAACGGTGACCCTAACCACACCCCTAACCCTGACACACCCCTAACCCTAATCCCAACCATATTCCCAAAGGTAAATGTAATCCAAACCCTAACACTAACTTTAGCCCCAACCCTAACTGTAGCCTTAACCCTAGCCCCAACCCTAATCCTAGCCCTAACCCTAACCCTAGCCCTAACCCTAGCCCTAACCCCAATGGGAAAATGGAAATAAATAATTTTTTTAATTTTTCCCTAACTAAGGGGGTGATGAAGGGGTGTTTGATTTACTTTTATAGTGGGTTTTTTAGCTGATTTTTATGATTGGCAGCCGTCACACACTGAAAGACGCTTTTTATTGCAAAAAATATTTTTTGCGTTACCACATTTTTAGAGCTATAATTTTTCCATATTTTGGTCCACAGAGTCATGTGAGGTTTTGTTTTTTGCGGGACGAGTTGACATTTTTATTGGTAACATTTTCGGGCATGTGACATTTTTTGATCGCTTTTTATTCCGATTTTTGTGAGGCAGAATGACCAAAAACCAGCTATTCATGAATTTATTTTGGGGGAGGCGTTTATACCGTTCTGCGTTTGGTAAAATGGATAAAGCAGTTTTATTCTTCGGGTCAGTACGATTACAGCGATACCTCATTTATATCTTTTTTTATGTTTTGGCGCTTTTATACGATAAAAACTATTGTATAGAAAAAATTATTATTTTTGCATCGCTTTATTCTGAGGACTATAACTTTTTTATTTTTTCACTGATGATGCTGTATTGTGGCTCGTTTTTTGCGGGACAAGATGACGTTTTCAGTGGTACCATGGTTATTTATATACGTCTTTTTGATCGCGTGTTATTCCACTTTTCGTTTGGCAGTATGATAATAAAGCGGGTTTTTTTGCCTCTTTTTTTTACGGTGTTCACTGAAGGGGTTAACTAGTGGGACAGTTTTATAGATTGGGTCGTTATGGACGCGGCGATACTAAATATGTGTACTTTTATTGTTTTTTTTTATTTAGATAAACAAATGTATTTATAGGAACAATATATATATTTTTTTTTAGGAATTTTTTTTAATTTTTTTTTATACTATAACATTGCTCCAGGGGGGGCATCATGTGATAGTGTAAGATCGCTGATCTGACACTTTGCTGTGCACTGTGTCAGATCAGCGATCTGTCGTGCACTCCTGCAGGCTTACCAGCGCTTGCTCTGAGCAGGCGCTGGTATGCCACCTCCCTGCAGGACCCGGAAGGCCCCCCGTGGCCATTTTGGATCTGGACCTGCTGCAGAAAGGAGGACGTAAGAGACCCTCAGAGCAACGCGATCAAATCGCGTTGCTCCGGGGGTCTCAGGGAAGCACGCAGGGAGCCCCCTCCCTGCACGATGCTTCCCTATACCCCCGGAACACTGCGATCATGTTTGATCGCAGTGTGCCGGGGGTTAATGTGCCGGGGGTGGTCCGTGACCACTCCTGGCACATAGTGCCGGATGTCAGCTGCGGTAGTCAGCTAGCACTCGGCCGCGATCGGCCGCGCTCCCCCCGTGAGCGCGGCCGATTGCATATGACGTACAATCCCGTCGGTGGTCATACGGGCCCACCCCACCTCGACGGGATAGTACGTCTAATATCAGAAAGGGGTTAAAGGGGCTTGTCCAACTTTGAGCATCCTTTTTTTTTTACTTAAATGCATTTAATGAGAGCTAACAATCATTTTTGCAATTGAGTTTCATTAAAAAATTTGCACCGTTTGCCTCCTATGGCCGTTGTATTACACTGTGAATTGCTAACTGTTTGTGCAACCAGCAATTGCCACTTTAATACAGCACTTATAGGAGGCAGACAGTGCAAAATATTTAATGAAACCTCATTGTAAAAATGATTTTCATCCCCAACTGCATGCATTTAAGTATCAAAAAAAATTGTCTACAGAGGTGGACAACTCCTTTAAAACCCTTTACCATATTCTATACACATGTCCATGCAGTTCTATTTGTCTCCATAGATACAGAACACAAACAAGTCTTATGCAGTCAGAACCTAGCCATGTGTTCCTGCATTTTATCTGTCTTTTAAGTAAAATATAGAGATGAGTCCATTGATTTGAAGACAATTCAATTTACTTTAAATGTCACAAAAAATTGGATTCACTACAATCCAAATTATTTGCTTTAATTAAAGGGGATGTCCACTTTTTTGACAATTTATTTGTACTTAAATGCACATATTTGGGGCTAAAAATCAGTTTTGCAATTTGGCTTTATTAAAAATGTTGCACCGTTTTACTTTTATAGGCTCGTTGTTACATTGCACACTCAACTTTTATGTGATCTGTGGTCATAAATTATGGAATAAGGAGCTCAGAAAAAGTCAACTGAAAATGTTACAAATTCCCCATCTGGCCATCATAGTGAGCTGACTGATGGATTCTCAGTTAGCTCGTTCTGCAGCCATCAATAGACAGAGACTATAAAAGGCAAACTGTGCAAAATGTTTAATGAAAGCCAAGTGCAAAAATTATTTTAGTGTAAAACATATGCATTTAAGTAAAAAAAAAGTTTTTAAAAGTGCTTGTCGTAATTTTGAGATTAAGAAGGGATTAAAAAATTAGACTCTTCTGTCCTCTTAGGCCGACGTCACACTACCATAGAATACAGGCGAGAGCTATGCAACAAAACATCGCCTAGCACGTGAACCAGTGTTAATCTATGGGACAGCTCACATCACCGATTATTTTCTCAGATATATTCAGCGTGCGTGTAAAATAGCAACATGGAAGACTCGCCAATGCAAGCCTATGGGTGCGAGAAAAAAATCGCACAGCACTCAGACCATGCGAATTCTGTCCGATTTTTACACACCAGTGTCCTTCGAAAAGTTGGCAATTCATGTGCTACATACAATAAAATCACACTGACAGGTTAGAATAGAATAGATATATACACATAGAATACATAGATATACAGTACAGACCAAAAGTTTGGACACACCTTCTCATTTAAAGATTTTTCTGTATTTTCATGACTATGAAAATTGTACATTCACACTGAAGGCATCAAAACTATGAATTATCACATGTGGAATTATATACTTAACAAAAAGTGTGAAACAACTGAAATTATGTCTTATATTCTAGGTTCTTCAAAGTAGCCACCTTTTGCTTTGTTGACTGCTTTGCACACTCTTGGCGTTCTCTTGATCAGCTTCAAGAGGTAGTCACCGGGAATGGTCTTCCAACAATCTTGAAGGAGTTCCCAGAGATGCTTAGCACTTGTTGGCCCTTTTGCCTTCACTCTATGGTCCAGCTCACCCCAAACCATCTCGATTGGGTTCAGGTCTGGTGACTGTGGAGGCCAGGTCATCTGGCATAGCACCCCATCACTCTCCTTCTTGGTCAAATAGCCCTTACACAGCCTGGAGGTGTGTTTGGGGTCATTGTCCTGTTGAAAAATAAATGATGGTCCAACTAAACGCAAACCGGATGGAATAGCATGCCGCTGCGAGATGCTGTGGTAGCCATGCTGGTTCAGTATGCCTTCAATTTTGAATAAATCCGCAACAGTGTCACCAGCAAAGCCCCCCCACACCATCACACCTCCTCCTCCATGCTTCACGGTGGGAACCAGGCATGTAGAGTCCATCCGTTCACCTTTTCTGCATCTCACAAAGACGCGGTGGTTGGAACCAAAGATCTCAAATTTGGACTCATCAGACCAAAGCACAGATTTCCACTGGTCTAATGTCCATTCCTTGTGTTCTTTAGCCCAAACAAGTCTCTTCTGCTTGTTGCCTGTCCTTAGCAGTGGTTTCCTAGCAGCTATTTTACCATGAAGGCCTGCTGCACAAAGTCTCCTCTTAACAGTTGTTGTAGAGATGTGTCGGCTGCTAGAACTCTGTGTGGCATTGACCTGGTCTCTAATCTGAGCTGCTGTTAACCTGCGATTTCTGAGGCTGGTGACTCGGATAAACTTATCCTCAGAAGCAGAGGTGACTCTTGGTCTTCCTTTCCTGGGGCGGTCCTCATGTGAGCCAGTTTCTTTGTAGCGCTTGATGGTTTTTGCCACTGCACTTGGGGACACTTGCAAAGTTTTCCCAATTTTTTGGACTGACTGACCTTCATTTCTTAAAGTAATGATGGCCACTCGTTTTTCTTTACTTAGCTGCTTTTTTCTTGCCATAATACAAATTCTAACAGTCTATTCCAGGGGTCAGGAACCTTGGCCCTCCAGCTGTGGGAGAACTACAATTCCCAGCATGCCTCAACTGCTGCAAGTTGCTAGGGCATGCTGGGAGTTGTAGTTTTATAACAGCTGGAGAGCCGAGGTTCCCCACCCCTGGTCTATTCAGTAGGACTATCAGCTGTGTATCCACCAGACTTCTGCACAACACAACTGATGGTCCCAACCCCATTTATAAGGCAAGAAATCCCACTTATTAAACCTGACAGGGCACACCTGTGAAGTGAAAACCATTCCCGGTGACTACCTCTTGAAGCTCATCAAGAGAATGCCAAGAGTGTGCAAAGCAGTCATCAAAGCAAAAGGTGGCTACTTTGAAGAACCTAGAATATAAGACATATTTTCAGTTGTTTCACACTTTTTTGTTAAGTATATAATTCCACATGTGTTAATTCATAGTTTTGATGCCTCAGTGTGAATGTACAATTTTCATAGTCATGATAAAACAGAAAAATCTTTAAATGAGAAGGTGTGTCCAAACTTTTGGTCTGTACTGTATATAGATGTCAGTGACACACACATATATACATGTATTTCTATTACATAGATACATAGAAGAAAAGCCGGCAATTCATCTGCCGTGTTTTGTAAAATCACTGCAGGAGCCGACAGAATAGAAGAGATCGATTACATACAGTGAATTGAAATTGAATAGGTAGATATATAGATGTCAGTGACAAATACAATTAGTACAGTGTGTGTGCAAATTACTGGACATGTTTTCAATAAAATATTATTTTTCGGAAAAAAATGGCGTGGGCTCCCGCACAGTTTTCATAACCAGCAGAGGGAAAGCCGACTGCTGGGGGCAGATGTTTATATCCTGGGAAGGGGGTAATACCCATGGAGCTTCCCAGGCTATTAATATCAGCTCACAGCTGTATAATTAGCCTTTACTGGCTATTCTAATGGGGGACACTAAAAAAATGATGCAGGGTCCCCCTATAATTAATAGCCAGCAAAGGCTATGCAGACAGCTGTGGGCTGATATTAATAGCCTAGGAATGGGGAATGGATACTGGCCCTCCTCCCAGGCTAAAAACATCAGCACGCCAATTGTGGCACTTAGCCTCGCTCTTCCAACTTGCCCTGTAGCGGTGGCAAGTGGGGTGATAGTTGGGGGAGGTTGATGTCACCTTTGTATTGTCAGGTGACATCAAGCCCAGAGGTTAGTAATGGAGAGGAGTCTATAAGATGCCCCCATTACTAACCCCATAGTGATATTGTAAGAAAACACAGACACCCAGAAAAAATCATTTAATTGAAAGAATGACACAGACTCTTTTAATAATCTTAATTAAACCATACTCACAACCTTGCGCATTCCACTGAAGCCCTCGTCATCTGCAAAAGAGATTAAAAAACAAACAACAATATTCCTCAACTTTCCGCAGAGATGCTTTTAATCCATTTGTCACACGACGGGTCCAGCTCTGCTACATCTAGATGGCAAGCTGCATGGTTGCATGATGCGACCGTACAGCCTGTCATTCAGCAGACACTGAGCACCGTGTGCTCAGTGTCTCCCTGTAGACTCCTATTCCCTGTCTGACGGCACCAGGAGCGTGAGAAAGTTCTCCGGCTCGCGATGCTGTCAGACAGGTCCCAGAAGGTCACAGCCAATGAACTCACTTCACCGATGTGATGTCAGAGCGAGCACTGTGGGAGCGCCGTTGGCTTTCCCATTGCTCGATAGAAAATAGCGCAGGAGCTCACGCCACTCTTTTCCAAAATTGCCGGCTTTTCTTCTATCTATGTAATATATATATATTCCACTAGTGCGACTCTCGGCAGGGAGACTCGGACCAGTTTTTCATATGTGTAGTGTGACTCCATCCTTACCTGTACTATCACCCCAGCTCACTGCCGGGTTCTTTTCTGGCTCACTTCCTACATCCAGTTCACATCTTCCATTCCATCTGCAGCAACATAACATTTATCATTACTTCAATGATTCGGATGACAGCTGGAATATCCCTTTAAGAATAATTTCCTACCCCAAGTGACACTAATAATGTCTAGAAAGTGCAGATCTAGGCTGCTGTTTGCAGGGTGCTTTCACTATATATAAGTGTAGATATTGTCACGATTACCCCAACAATTGATTTCAATATGCACCATGTAATTCTGCACTTCGCCTGTGGAGGCGCTGCAGGAAAATGTGACAGTTTTCCTCTGTAGATCAGATCTGATCACTGTGAAATTAGACAATAGAGATGTCCATATAGGTGGGATGAGAGTTTATATCTCTCTCCCCTTACTCGGCATCCTTTGATCCGTCTGTTACCGAGCGTCGGTACTGCAAGCAGGAGCCAATCAGACTGCTGGGACTGGCTGCCGAAAAACAGATGTGAAATGAATAATTGACAAACATCTCAGTTGTGGAATTGGAGGAGCCGGCGCTCCCTGCGTATAATTAGATGATAACTTCAGGGTGCTTGTTGTTACGGAGGTAATGAATGTGTCCTAATAAATGTATCACATTAACAAGAAACAGTCTCAATTTATAACAATTACACTTCCATTTACCATTTTTCCCCTCCGTCTGTGAGCGGCTGTGGAGTCGCAATCCGTATTCCGAGCACAAAGGACGATTAGCTAGAAACATTTGTTTCGCCTTCCTCTAATTCTCCTGTTTTGCCTGGAAATATAAAATCCTAAATTATTTCCGGATGCAGCCGCCAGGAAGAGCAAGTGAGGTCCAAGCGGTAAGTATGTGCTTTCCCCAGTGATACTATGTATGCCATGCTGAGCGTAACGGACTCTGCCTCATGTCTCCTGATACACAGCGCCAAAGCCACAGCAGTGACGTAGACTTAAAGGTGTTGTCCCACAGTTACATAAGTGACTTATCCTAAAAAATGTGAGGGGTTAATATAAAGCATGCCTGATTTTCTCCAAAAACAGCGGCACAGGTTGCCTGCGATAATTGCAACTAAGTGTCCACTCGCTTTAAAAGGAAGCTGACCTCACGGTGTTACATGCGGCAGTAATGGTCCAATCATAAGAAATAATTTGTAGCAGTCATATGCAAATCTGACTAGTAGTGCACTGAAGGCGGGTCAATGCATCCGGACGCCTTCTCCCAAGTGCACTCACACACCCCAGTGCACATCCAGACGGATTTTGCATAAACGCTACACAGCCACACCACTGCTTCCAAATGCCAACAGGTTCCCTTTAAAGTGGATTGGACTGAGTTGCAATACTACATCTGACCACTAGCAGGCGTGGAGCTGTTTTCAGATAGCGCCGCCATGTTTTTCAAATCATTTACTTATATAGTATGGCTCCCCCTAGTGGAGCCTAAGTGATATGGGAGTAAGAAGAGGCCATACTGGGATATTCCACATTGTGGCAGACCGCACAGCTGCTACGGGCCCACGAGTGGGGGAATCAGTGCCAAATGGGCATCTAGTTAAGTACGGCATCTAGCCATGTAGCTGTGTCAATCATGTTCTGACTGGGAACAGCACTTTAACCCCTTAGATTCTGCGGAGAATAGTGGCCACGGCACTGGACGGCCACCCAGATTGGGCACTTAAAACCCAAACCTGGAAAAGGTTGTGATTAGAGCTGTATGGGGCGCTATGGACTCCAATATTCTCATTGTGTATCCCTGGATTAGACTGTCAGCTGCCAGAAGGAGAAGAAGACTGATACTGTCCAAAGCCACTCACCACCACTACTTTCCTCAAGAATTCAATGGTGGCAATTTTTTTTTATTTTAGCTTTTGATGTGGCCTCAGATCGATAAACTGTGGTTTCCTTTACATATTTTTTTCCTTTTTTTATTTTTGTAATTATGATCTCAGGCTGAATATTAGGGACATTGGGCTGCTGACTGAGGGCACACGGAGAAGGGGCTGAGAGGAGGGATGCCATCACTAAAGTCTTTCTGATGGCTGCCAGTATAAGGTAGTAGAAGGGGGAATGTTCTAGAAGGGGGTTGAATTACTAGCTACAGTATATTCTTTGCATACAGATGTAGCAGGGCTGAGTTTGTCACTTGGTATGACTCAATCTTATAGGGCAGAATGAGGACTCAGGACACTGTCTGCAGACAGTATGGCCAGTTCAGCTCTGCTTCATCTGCATGTAATGGACTGATTACACAGGATTGCAGCCATGCTAGAGGAGGACATGGAGGCCACTGAATAGACAAGGAAACATTGTTTCCACATAAACCCTCAGAGGCTGTAACTTCATGTTCGTTGTAATGTTTCTGTATTTAGCACTTATTACATTGGGGTCATCTGGATCCAGTATTCAATGCGGAAATGGTTTATTCGTGCCTCAGCGTGCCGAGCTTTATCAGGGCCGCGCTCTATGAGCCACCTGAGCGCTGCCGTGCGGATTGTGTGAGCTTTTCCCCGGATGGATTTCTGCTCCTATGAACAGAAGTGTGAATAATGAGACTTTGTTGAGTTTCTTCCTGGGATTCATCCACCGTTAATTTGGAGTAGAAGTTCTCAGGTACCATTAACTATTTGAAAAGTGCTACATTGTAACGCTGACCTCAGCTGCTCTGGTGTAAGAATATGGCTACCAGAAATGTAATTGAAATAATGACTTCTCTTTTTTTTTGCCAATTACATCTCTTTTATCTTTTCTAATTCATCATAAGAGCTGTTACTAAATTGTGGTACATTGTTGTTTTTGTATGACAGAACTGACTGGACAAAAGGAGAAAAATTAATGAACAAGAAAATGAAATCATCGCACTGTACTTACTGCTGCGGAGCTGCATTCACTATTCTGCTGGTGCAGTCACTGTGTACATACATTACATTACTGATCCTGAGTTACATCCTGTATTATACCCCAGAGCTGCACTCACTATTCTGCTGGTGCAGTCACTGTGTACATACATTACATTACTGGTCCTGAGTTACATCCTGTATTATACCCCAGAGCTGCACTCACTATTCTGCTGGTGCAGTCACTGTGTACATACATTACTGATCCTGAGTTACACCCTGCATTATACTCCAGAGCTGCACTCACTATTCTGCTGGTGCAGTCACTGTGTACATACATTACATTACTGGTCCTGAGTTACATCCTGTATTATACCCCAGAGCTGCACTCACTATTCTGCTGGTGCAGTCACTGTGTACATACATTACATTACTGATCCTGGGTTACATCCTGTATTATACTCCAGAGCTGCACTCACTATTTTTCTGGTGCAGTCACTGTGTACATACATTACATTACTGATCCTGAGTTACATCCTGTATTATACTCCAGAGCTGCACTCACTATTCTGCTGGTGCAGTCACTGTGTACATACATTACATTACTGATCCGGAGTTAAATCCTGTATTATACCCCAGAGCTGCACTCACTATTCTGCTGGTGCAGTCACTGTGTACATACATTACATTACTGATCCTGAGTTACATCCTGTATTATACTCCAGAGCTGCACTCACTATTCTGCTGGTGCAGTCACTGTGTACATACATTACATTACTGATCCGGAGTTAAATCCTGTATTATACCCCAGAGCTGCACTCACTATTCTGCTGGTGCAGTCACTGTGTCCATACATTACATTACTAATCCTGAGTTACATCCTGTATTATACCCAAGAGCTGCACTCACTATTCTGCTGGTGCAGTCACTGTGTACATACATTACATTCCTGATCCTGAATTACATCCAGTATTATACCCCAGAGCGGCATTCACTATTCTGCTGGTGCAGTCACTGTGTACATACATTATATTATTGATCCTGAGTAACACCCTGTATTATACTCCAGAGCTGCACTCACTATTCTGCTGGTACACTCACTGTGTACATACAATACATTACTGATACTGAGTTACGTCCTGTATTATACTCCAGAGCTGCACTCACTATTCTGCTGGCGGGGTCACTGTGTACATACATTACATTACTGATCCTGAGTTACATCCTGTATTATACTCCAGTGCTGCACTCACTATTCTACTGGTGCAGTCACTGTGTACATATATTACATTACTGATCCTGAGTTACATCCTGTATTATACCCCAGAGCTGCACTCACTATTCTGCTGGTGCAGTCACTGTGTATATACATTACATTACTGATCCTGAGTTACCTCCTGTATTATTCTCCAGAGCTGCACTCACTATTCTGCTGGTGCAGTCACTGTGTACATACATTACATTTCTGATCCTGAGTTACATCCTGTATTATACTCCAGAGCTGCACTCACTATTCTGCTGCTGAAGTCACTGTATACATACATTATATTACTGATCCTGAGTTACCTCCTGTATTATACCCCAGAGCTGCACTCACTATTCTGCTGGTGCAGTCACTGTGTACATACATTATATTGCTGATCCTGAGTTACATCCTGTATTATACTCCAGAGCTGCACTCGCTGTTCTGCTGGTGCAGTCACTGTGTACATACATTACATTACTGATCCTGAGTTACATCCTGTATTATACTCCAGAGCTGCACTCACTGTTCTGCTGGTGCAGTCACTGTGTACATACATTACATTACTGATCCTGAGTTACCTCCTGTATTATACCCCAGAGCTGCACTCACTATTCTGCTGGTGCAGTCACTGTGTACATACATTACATTACTGATCCTGAGTTACATCCTGTATTATACCCCAGAGCTGCACTCACTTTTCAGCTGGTGCAGTCACTGTGTACATATATTACATTACTGATCCTGAGTTACATCCTGTATTATACTCCAGAGCTGCACTCGCTGTTCTGCTGGTGCAGTCACTGTGTACATACATTACATTACTGATCCTGAGTTACATCCTGTATTATACTCCAGAGCTGCACTCACTGTTCTGCTGGTGCAGTCACTGTGTACATACATTACATTACTGATCCTGAGTTACCTCCTGTATTATACCCCAGAGCTGCACTCACTATTCTGCTGGTGCAGTCACTGTGTACATACATTACATTACTGATCCTGAGTTACATCCTGTATTATATTCCAGAGCTGCACTCACTATTCTGCTGGTGCAGTCACTGTGTACATACATTACATTACTGATCCTCAGTTACATCCTGTATTATACCCCAGAGCTGCACTCACTATTCTGCTGGTGCAGTCACTGTGTACATACATTACATTACTGATCCTGAGTTACCTCCTGTATTATCCTCCAGAGCCGCACTCACTATTCTGCTGGTGCAGTCACTGTGTACATACATTACTGATCCTGAGTTACCTCCTGTATTATCCTCCAGAGCCGCACTCACTATTCTGCTGGTGCAGTCACTGTGTACATACATTACATTACTGATCCTGAATTACATCCTGTATTATACTCCAGAGCTGCACTCACTATTCTGCTGCTGCAGTCACTGTGTACATACATTACATTACTGATCCTCAGTTACATCCTGTATTATACCCCAGAGCTGCACTCACTATTCTGCTGGTGCAGTCACTGTGTACATACATTACATTACTGATCCTGAGTTACCTCCTGTATTATCCTCCAGAGCCGCACTCACTATTCTGCTGGTGCAGTCACTGTGTACATACATTACTGATCCTGAGTTACCTCCTGTATTATCCTCCAGAGCCGCACTCACTATTCTGCTGCTGCAGTCACTGTGTACATACATTACATTACTGATCCTGAGTTACATCCTGTATTATACTCCAGAGCTGCACTCACTATTCTGCTGCTGCAGTCACTGTGTACATACATTACATTACTGATCCTCAGTTACATCCTGTATTATACCTCAGAGCTGCACTCACTATTCTGCTGGTGCAGTCACTGTGTACATACATTACTGATCCTGAGTTACCTCCTGTATTATCCTCCAGAGCCGCACTCACTATTCTGCTGCTGCAGTCACTGTGTACATACATTACATTACTGATCCTCAGTTACATCCTGTATTATACCCCAGAGCTGCACTCACTATTCTGCTGGTGCAGTCACTGTGTACATACATTACTGATCCTGAGTTACCTCCTGTATTATCCTCCAGAGCCGCACTCACTATTCTGCTGGTGCAGTCACTGTGTACATACATTACATTACTGATCCTGAGTTACATCCTGTATTATACTCCAGAGCTGCACTCACTATTCTGCTGGTGCAGTCACTGTGTACATACATTACATTACTGATCCTGAGTTACATCCTGTATTATACTCCAGAGCTGCACTCACTATTCTGCTGGTGCAATCACTGTGTACATACATTACTGATCCTGAGTTACATCCTGTATTATACCCCAGAGCTGCACTCACTATTCTGCCGCTGCAGTCACTGTGTACATACATTATATTACTGATCCTGAGTTACATCCTGTATTATACTCCAGAGCTGCACTCACTATTCTGCTGGTGCAGTCACTGTGTACATACATTACTGATCCTCAGTTACATCCTGTATTATACCCCAGAGCTGCACTCACTATTCTGCTGGTGCAGTCACTGTGTACATACATTACATTACTGATCCTCAGTTACATCCTGTATTATACTCCAGAGCTGCGCTCACTATTCTGCTGGTGCAGTCACTGTGTACATACATTACATTACTGATCCTCAGTTACATCCTGTATTATACCCCAGAGCTGCACTCACTATTCTGCTGGTGCAGTCACTGTGTACATACATTACTGATCCTGAGTTACCTCCTGTATTATCCTCCAGAGCCGCACTCACTATTCTGTTGCTGCAGTCACTGTGTACATACATTACATTACTGATCCTCAGTTTCATCCTGTATTATACCCCAGAGCTGCACTCACTATTCTGCTGGTGCAGTCACTGTGTACATACATTACTGATCCTGAGTTACCTCCTGTATTATCCTCCAGAGCCGCACTCACTGTTCTGCTGGTGCAGTCACTGTGTACATACATTACATTACTGATCCTGAGTTACATCCTGTATTATACTCCAGAGCTGCACTCACTATTCTGCTGGTGCAATCACTGTGTACATACATTACTGATCCTGAGTTACATCCTGTATTATACTCCAGAGCTGCACTCACTATTTTGCTGGTGCAGTCACTGTGTACATACATTACATTACTGATCCTGAGTTACATCCTGTATTATACCCCAGAGCTGCACTCACTATTCTGCCGCTGCAGTCACTGTGTACATACATTACATTACTGATCCTGAGTTACATCCTGTATTATACTCCAGAGCTGCACTCACTATTCTGCTGGTGCAGTCACTGTGTACATACATTACTGATCCTCAGTTACATCCTGTATTATCCTCCAGAGCTGCGCTCACTATTCTGCTGCTGCAGTCACTGTGTACATACATTATATTACACACCACCCTCTATATCGGCTGCTGATTTGTATGGTCTATAATGGTATTACAAAATTAAAAATTTAGAGAAATGAATGTAGAGTCGGTGATATTTGTCGTCTTCTACTTGGTCCTCCAGGCTGTCAATCATTGCAGGTACCAGGCTCCGGCAGGAGATGTCTGACAGGAGGTGGCAGCTGTGGGACATGTCAGGGTAACAGAAAACACTGGTGATTGACAGGGGCCACACGCGTGAGCCGGCCGGGCCGTCCCTGACTCCTGTAATGTTATGTATGAGTAATGCATGAGAGATCCGAGAGACAGAGAGCAGCGCAGCACAGCGACATCGCACAACACATCCTGGACACCATTGTAAAGTGCAGGGAGTGAGGCAGAAACAAAGGGACAGTGACCCCCTCCATACACCACTACTACCTCCATCATGGAATATTTGGAATATTACTGACTTTCAATATAAAATGCTGTCCATCGAGTTCTGCTAAGCCATGTATCTAAGCGTGTGATACCATTTGCTGAGCTGTGTATGTAATACAGTGATATGTGGAGAGTGATATGTGGGGAAAGGGGGGGGGGGTCGGCCGGCGCCCAGGTCTGCTAGCCGGAATCACATGGACCAGGGATCGTCCTGTCGAACGCCCGCTGTCCCATTAAGGTGGGCATAAGGCTACTCAGACAACACAGGGTGAGGGTAAAACAGTGGGACAATGCTTTATTGAACCACAAAACAGGCAGATAACACATAGAACAGACCCAGCACAGTACCCAAGACGGTGCACATTACAGAGTCTCACCCTCCCGCTGACCCGCTGGGATAATGGCAGATGTGACATCAGAGCTCCCAGGATCGGCTACCCTACCTGTGGTACACACACAGAGAGGAGGTAACAACAAGCGTAGGGAGATGACAGTCCATGCGAGCTCCAAAGCCAGTTGACACGAGAGTCACCACCTGGCTTATCCAAACATCTCCATGGAGCCAGGTGACCAGCGGATCCCAATCCTGGCTTTCTCCAAACATATCCATGGTTCAGCGATGGTCAATAGAGCAGATCTGTATCCTTCCAACCGGAGATGAAAACCCCTAGGTTGTTTCCTATAGAATGAAAGATCAGTTTTCCTTGTGATGGTGCCATGATGAATTGGCGGCCGTCCTGTCTCTCGTTCATTTGATGTTTTGCAGAATGTCCGGCTGTGTCACTCTCTCAGTCTCTCTGTCTCTGAGTCTCTACCCGAGGCATGTAACCTATTTTCAGGCTTAACAAGAGTCCTTCAGTCCAGCATCAAGATAAAGGGAACAATGGTGATGAGATCAAGTAGCATTACTTGACCATTCAATCTATTTGCACAGTCTTTCCCTCTCTGTTTTTGAAGTCAACAAACTGGATCCATAATACAATGCACAATTAACATATGAGCAATATCAATAGTCAAAGATAGGCACACACTGTGTTATATGAAATATCAGCTTACAAGTCAATATTCCATGCATACACAAACAAAAGTCTGTTTTCTTGACCCACCAGAAATCAACACTTAAATCCAAAAGCCAACATACCGATAAAAAGTCAATTCTTCTTAGTTTGCAAAACATAGTCGTCTGGGTAATTAAGATATAATCTGGTTTCTTCACATGACACATGGAGAATACATGGAGAGATATACGCAGAGAGGGATATGATCATATAAAGAATTGCGTATGAGAACAAAAATAGTATAATAATCTTTATTAAAGAAAAGACAAAACAACATCAGGGGATACAATCCCTGCAGTACTAAAAACACCTCAAAAAACTAGTGGCCACAAGTATGTCATACAGATGAGCCAAAAAAATTGTAAGTGGCGCCAGACTGAGTGAATATTTGTAACAAACAAATCAAAGAAAAAACATATACTACCCTACCATATTCAACATGTTAGAGCCGAGTACCAAGTGGTACAGGTCAGGCTGCACTCCTGCAATCAGGAGTCACTATGACTATACTACCATTAAGATCTTCTATAGTAAGTATACATAGATGCTACATAGAACGCTAAACAAGATAATGGTAGCTACATAATAACAGATAACAGATAAGGTATAGAAAATGTGGATCATAAGTACTTTACCTAAACACTCAGACAATGGTGCCACTGCCCCTACGCGCGTTTCGGCGGCGTGCCTTCGTCAGGGTTTCTTCACATGACACATGGAGAATACATGGAGAGATATACGCAGAGAGGGATATGCAGAGAGGGATACACGGAAAGAGATGCATGGAGAGGGATACGCAGAGAGGGATATGCGAGGAGAGATATGTGGAGACACATGGACAGGGATGCGAGGAGTGGGATAAGTTGAGAGAGATCCGTGGAGAGAGATACATGGAGAGGGTTACGTGGAGAGGGATACACGGAGAGAGATATGTGAGAAGAGATATGTAGAAAGAGACACATGGACAGGGATACGAGGAGAGGGATAAATGGAGAGAGATCCGTGGATAGGGATCCACGGAGAGATATACATGGAGAGGGATACGTGGAGAGATACGCAGAGAGGGATCTGCAGAGAGAGATACATGGAGAGGGATACGCAGGGAGAGATACGTGGGGAGAGATACGTGGAGAGGGATACATGGAGAGGGATACACGGAGAGAGATATGTGGAAAGAGACACATGGACAGGGATACGAGGAGAGGGATAAATGGAGAGAGATCTGCGGAGAGATATACATGGAGAGGGATACGTGGGGAGAGATACATAGGGAGAGATACACGGGGAGAGATACGTAGGGATATACGTGGAGAGGGGATACGTGGAGAGGGGTACGTGCAGCGTTGTACCTACAGCGTGATACAGGGATGAAGATCTTTTGTATACACGCTACACAGTGTTAGAATGTATCTTGCTATTTGATATTTGCAGCACTTTATACTGTAAAACAAGACTGTGCAGATGGCGGCACTCCGGACAAAGGTGTAGCTAATAGTTGTGACATCAGTGGCGGCTGAGCTCAGACCCGCTGCTCTTTACTACTTGCCTCTTCGTCATTGGTCTGCCGTTGGCGCGAGGTGAGTAGATTGCAGCTCAGCTGCCATAATCTCCCATCCTCCCCTCTCTCGCTGACAGCGCGGCGGCTCCGAGGTGAACAGCTGCGCAAATCTTCACCGTAATTACATCCTATTAAATTAAAACGAAAACAAAAACACCAAAATAGGAGGAAAGTGGAAAACTTTCCATTTAGTGAGAAGCAAATTCAGACAGGGAGGAAATGACTGTCAGACACTGGGTGATACTGAGACGTGTATCTAAGGCTTAGGGACATACAGTGCTGGTGAGCTGGGTATCCAAGTTTAGAATGTCAGATACTGTGGTACTGAGACGTGTATCTAAGACTATCTATCTGAGATTCTATGCTGCTGGACTGTGTATCAAAGCTGTGATAGGCTTAGATACAAAGCTTAGAACACTATCATCTGTGATACTGTGCTGTAGAGCTGTTTGTCAAGTTTTAAAATGTTTGGTATAATGTTACTGAGCTGTGTATCTCAGCATTTTGTGAGATACTGTGCGGTGAAATGAAGTGTGTCATACAATGCTGTTATACTGATATACAAGTGCTCTCACTAAATTAGAATATCATCAAAAAGTTCATTAACAAAATATACCTCTAAAGGTTCCTAAGTGTTTATAAAGGTCCTTAGTCTGTGTCAGTAGCTCCACAATCATGGGGAAGACTGCTGACCTGACAGATGTCCAGAAGGCGTCACTGACACACTCCACAAGGAGGGGAAGGCACAAAAGGTCATTGCTAAAGAAGCCGGCTGTTCACAGAGTGCTGTATGCAAGCAGATTAATGGAAAGTGGAGTGGAAGGAAAAAGTGTGGTAGAAAAAGGTGCACAAGCAACCGGGACAACCGCAGCCTAGAAAGGATTGTTAAGGAAAGGCCATTCGATAATTTAGGGGAGATTCACAAGGAGTGGACTGCTGCTGGAGTCATTGCTTCTCCACACACAGACGTGTCCAGGACATGGGCTACAAGTGTCGCATTCCTTGTGTCAGCCACTCATGACCAATAGACAACGCCGAAAGCATCTTACCTGGGCCAAGGAGGAAAAGAACTGGACTGTTGTCAGTGGTCCAAGGTGTTGTGTTCAGATGAAAGTACCAGGACATTGTAGAGCACTTCATGCTTCCCTCTGCTGACAAGCTTTATGGAGATGAAATATCATTCTCCAGCAGGACTTGGCCCCTGTCCATACTGCCAAAAGTACCAATACCTGGTGTACAAACAACAGTATCACTGGGCTTGATTGGCAGCAAACTCGCCTGACCTTACCCTCATAGAGAAACTATGGAGTATTGTCAAGAGGAAGATGAGACACCAGACCCAACAATGCAGACGAGCTGAAGACTGCTATCAAAGCAACCTGGGCTTCCATAACCCCTCAGCAGTGCCACAGGCTGATTGCCTCCATGCCACGCCGCGCTAATGCAGTAATTGATGCAAAAGGAGCCCCGACCAAGTATTGAGTGCATTTACCGAATATGCATTTCAGTAGGACAACATTTCGGATTTTACAATCATTTTTCAAGCTGGTGTTATAAAGTATTCTAATTTACTGAGATAATGACTTTGGGGTTTTCATTGGCTGTAAGCCATAATCATCAACATTAACAGAAATAAACACGTGAAATAGATCACTCTGTCTGTAATGACTCTATAGAATATAGGAGATTCACTTTTTGTATTGAAGAACTGAAATAAATTCACTTTTTGATGATATTCTAGTTTTGTGAGAAGCACCTGTATGTAGCTAATCCTATCACGAGTGACACAATCTGCTAAGCTGTGTATCTAAGCATATTTTGTGATACTGTTCCTTTTTACCAAGCATTGAAGCAGGCTAGCTGTGTACGTGGCATGTGGAAAAAGGGGCTGTGGTCAAAAGAGACCAAGGAAGAACTTTTTTTGGCTAAATGAAAAACACTATGTGTGATGGAAAACAGACACTGCACATCACCCTGAGCACACCATTCCTAACGCCACTCATGGTGGTGGCAACATCCTGCTGTGGGGAGACTTTTCTTCAGCAGGGGCAGGGAAGCTGGTCAGAGGTGATGGGAAGATGTATGAAGCTGAATACAGAGCAATCCTGGAGGAAAGCCTGTGATAGGCTGCAAAAAACCTGAGACTGTGGTGTAGATTTACTTCCAGCAGGACAACGACCCTAAACGTCCTGCCAGAGCTACAATGGAGGGTTTACGTCAGAGCATATTCATGTGTGTAAACGGTATTGTCACAGTCCAGACCCAAATTCCAGTGAGAATCTGTGAAAATTGCGATCATAGACGTCTCCATCCAACTTCACTGAGCGAGAGCGAGTGTGCAAAGATGGAGCAAAATGTCACTTCTAGATGTGCAAAGCTGGAAGAAGCAGACCCCAAAAGACTGCAGCCATAACTGCATTGAAAGGTGGTCCTACAAAGTACTGGCTCAGGGGGCTGAATACAAATTCACATCACAATGTTCAGATTCTTATTTTTAAAATATTGTGAAAACCCTGTAACATTTCCTTTACACGTCACAAATACTTGTTACTTTGTGTTGGTGTCCCTAAAATCCCAATAAAATACTATTAAGTTTGTGGTTTTTAACATGAAAAAATTAGGAAACGTTCATGGGGTATGAAGACTTTTTCATGGCAGTGACTGCCACCTGCCAAATATTAACTGTAAGTGTCCAGAGGTTGAAATGTCATTCAGTCATTGCATGATAGTATAAGCTATAACGTGTTATTCAGTCATTGTATGGTGGTATTATTTGTAGTCATTGTAAGGTGGTGTTATTTATAGTCATTGTATGATGGTATTATTTATTGTCATTGTATGGTGGTATTATTTATTGTCATTGTATGGTGGTATTATTTGTAGTCATTGTTTGGTGGTATTATTTATAGTCATTGTAAGGTGGTGTTATTTATTGTCATTGTATGGTGGTATTATTTGTAGTCATTGTATGGTGGTATTATTTGTAGTCGTTGTATGGTGGTATTATTTGTAGTCATTGTAAGGTGGTGTTATTTATAGTCATTGTAAGGTGGTATTATTTATAGTCATTGTAAGGTGGTATTATTTATAGTCATTGTAAGGTGGTATTATTTATAGTCATTGTAAGGGGGTATTATTTATAGTCATTGTAAGGTGGTATTATTTATTGTCATTGTATGGTGGTATTATTTGTAGTCATTGTATGGTGGTATTATTTGTAGTCATTGTATGGTGGTATTATTTGTAGTCATTGTATGGTGGTATTATTTATTGTCATTGTATGGTGGTATTATTTATAGTCATTGTAAGGTGGTATTATTTATTGTCATTGTATGGTGGTATTATTTGTAGTCATTGTATGGTGGTATTATTTGTAGTCGTTGTATGGTGGTATTATTTGTAGTCATTGTAAGGTGGTGTTATTTATAGTCATTGTAAGGGGGTATTATTTATAGTCATTGTAAGGTGGTATTATTTATTGTCATTGTATGGTGGTATTATTTGTAGTCATTGTATGGTGGTATTATTTGTAGTCATTGTATGGTGGTATTATTTGTAGTCATTGTAAGGTGGTGTTATTTATAGTCATTGTAAGGTGGTATTATTTATTGTCATTGTATGGTGGTATTATTTGTAGTCATTGTATGGTGGTGTTATTTATAGTCATTGTAAGGTGGTATTATTTATTGTCATTGTATGGTGGTATTATTTGTAGTCATTGTATGGTGGTATTATTTATAGTCATTGTATGGTGGTATTATTTATTTATTGTATGGTGGTATTACTTATAGTCATTATATGGTGGTATTATTTATAGTCATTGTATGATGATGTTATTTATAATCATTGTAGGATGTTATTATTTATTCATTGTATGGTGATATTATTTATAGCTATTGTAAGGTGGTATTATTTTTAGTCATTGTATGGTGGTGTTATTTATAATCATTGTAAGGTGTTATTATTTAGTCAATGTATGTAGGTATTGTTCATAGCTATTATATGGTGGTATTATTTGTAGTCATTGTATGGAGGTGTTATTTAGTCATTGTATGGTGGCATTATTTATAGTCATTGTAAGGTGGTGTTTATTAATTGTATGGTGGTATTATTTGTAATCATTGTATGGTGCTATCATTTTGTTATTGCATTTTGGTATTGTTTAGTTATTGTATGGTGGTATTATTTATAGTCATAATATGATGGTATTTAGTCGTTGTAAGGTGGTATTATTTGTAGCCATTGTATTTTGGTATTATTTAGTCATTGTATGGTGGTATTATTTATAGTCTTTGTATGGTGGTATTATTTATAATCATTGTATTTCGGTGTTATTTAGTCACTGTATTTAAATTATAGCTATCTGACTCAGTCACGATAGATTGATATTATTTACTTACTATATGGTGGTATTATCCAATCACTATACAAGGTCACAGTATGTATGGAGAAATTATTCAGGAAATGTCAATATTATTTGAGTACTGTATGGTATTATTTGTTCGGTGAAATTATTCAGAGACTGTATGGCAACATTTGTCAGTTACTATTTAAAGGGAATCTGTCACCTCAAATTGGCGAGCTATGTAAATGCTCTGTGTCCGGTCAGATGGGCGGTGTTTCATCTTCTATACTCTACCCCATCCTTCCTCCGCGGTCTGCAATATTTTCGGGAATTTGAGTAGGTGTCCTCCATAGTTCGCGCGTGCGCAATGCAATCTTACCTCGCGCACGCACAGTATGCTTTGCCCAACTGCGGGCAAAGCCGAAAAGCATTACTGCGCATGCGCCGCCGCACAATGTCCCGGAAGTATTTTGTTGTGTTCCTGGACATAGTGCGCCAGCGCATGCGCAGTAATGCTTTTCGGCTTTGCCCGCATTTGGACAAAGCATACTGCGCATGCACCTGACCGGACACAGGGTATTTACATAGCCCGCCAATTTGAGGTGACAGATTCCCTTTAATGCCATTATTTGATCACTTTAATGTGATTATTTGGTATTGCTTATTTTATGGTAGTATTTGACACTGGAGAGAGGCATTATTATGTGACTGCAGAGCGACACTACAATTTAGTCTTTTTGTGATGATGATATTATTGCATTACCATATGATGGTATTATATTGCAACTCTCTAGTAATGTGATTTTGTCATTGGTATGGTAGTATTACGTGACCAATATTCTATGGTTTTGTTTAGTCGCTGTATATTAGTCATTGTATTGTGGTATTATTCAGGTTTTTATTCGATCACTGTATGGCACATTCATTTGGTTATTATATGGTGGTATTATTTGGCAATTATATATTAAAATGATACAATTCTGAAGAAAGGAAATATCACTGACGTGCGGGAAAGAAAAAATACTAAAAAGTTATAGACTTCTAGGGCAAATAAAGAGACGGCGGAGGGGAGGACATAATCTCTATACAATGAACAGCCCCATAGTGAAACCTGTAATTATACCGTAATATTATAGCGCACCCATAATGGCAATAGTAGCTTATAAGTAAAATCTGAGAAAGCACAGACACGTCTTGTAGTGTATGATGTTGTTAGCGGTCACTGTTTGGCGATATTAGTTACAATGTAGAGTTTTTAACTAGTGACTATATAGCAGTGTAATAGATCCATTGTATGGTGGACATATTCGCTCACAATAGTGGGGCATAATCATGGAATTACTTTGAAGGTTAATAAGTTACATGTTATACTGATATCCATTATGTATCGTCCACCACTGAATGTCCCAATTTTACTATTTAGATTGTATCCATGCCTGTTATATAGGGACTTTATATATACACGTAATGCTCTATAGCTGAGTACTCCATATGGCGGTATAGTTCTTTTCTATCAGGAGAAAGGAGTCAAAATGAAGTACTTCCTCCATAGATCTACACCGTCAGCTACACCGGGAAGGACATGACCCACAGACAGAGCCGGCTACCTACTAAACTGATCGTCTAATCAGACTCCAGCCAATTTGTTCATCATTATCCGGAACCTTCTCCATATATCTAATGACCTTTTCACATTCTGTACTGACGATTTCAGGATAATTAGTCAACGGAATTTTCGGGAGATCTGCAGACCATCGCTCTATTCTGTCACATTTTAGGTGAAAAGTTAAACCGCAAACTAAAAAGTACATCATTCCACATAATTTCCCAGTGACCCAGTTTTTTTTAAGGCCACGTGACCTTCAGATATACAGTGAAGGAAATAAGTATTTGATCCTGTGATGGTGGGATATGTTATGTGGGTATCATTTTGTGTATATTTCTATTTTACTTATTTTCATGGTGTTCTCTTGTAGGATGAGTTGTTATTTGCCATCTGATATTCTCCCCACAGTTCTGTATTGTTATCTCTCTGCAGGGTCAGTGAATAATGTTTTCTAATATGCTAATGACATATTGACCTAGCTTGTTGAAACAATGAGCCCCTGAGACCTTCCCCCTCCTGGCCTGTGGATGAGGAGAGGGACTTGTAAATATCAGGGAGGTGAGACACAGATCAGTCTTGTGTGGAATGAGGTGAACACAGCATGTCAGAGAGAAGGGGAAGCATATGGACCATTTTTTATCCTCTGTCTGCTGGATTGTTGGACTTTTATCCTGTTACTGAACTGCATTCGTGTTCTGGAATATTTTATCCTTTGTGTGGTGGATCGTATATGGACCTTTCGTGTTTTTGCCTAAATAAAGGTCTTGGAATTGTTCACTATACTCTTGCATAAGTAAGACCCTGGGTGAGAAGGAGACAACTGTTGGTGCAATAGTAATAAAATGGAAAAAATACAAAATGACTGTCGATCGACATTGATCTGGGGCATCATGCAAAATCTCACCTCGTGGGGTATCCTTGATCATGAGGAAGGTGAGAGATCAGCCTAAAACTACACAGGGGGAACTTGTTAATGATCTCAAGGCAGCTGGGATCACAGTCACCAAGAAAACCATTGGTAACACATTACACCGTAAAGGTTTAAAATCCCATAGTGCCCGCAAGCTCCTCCTGCTCAAGAAGGCACATGTGCAGGCCCATCTGAAGATTGCCAATGAACACCTGGATGATTCTGTGAGTGATTGGGAGAAGGTGCTGTGGTCAGATGAGACAAACATTGAGCTCTTTGGCATTAACTTAACTCGCTGTGTTTGGAGGAAGAGAAATGCTGCCTATGACCCAAAGAACACCATCCCCACTGTCAAGCATGGAGGTGGAAACATTATGTTTTGGGGGTGTTTCTCTGCTAAGGGCACAGGACTACTTCACCAGATCAATGGGAGAATGGATGGAGCCATGTACTGCAAGTTCCTGAGTGACAACCTCCTTTCCTCCGTCAGGACATTAAAAATGGGTCGTGGCTGTTTTTTATAATTATTCTGCAGCTATTTTTTCCCCTTGGTGTCAAAATGTTATATGTCAATGAGTTCAGGAAAACCATTAATGCTCTACTGGAAAAAAACAAACATTTAAAGAAGTTGTCTAGGATGAGGATTTTGATAGGTCACCAATATCAGATTTATGGGGGTCTCATAGTGGCTGTAAATAATCAGTGGAGTGGAACAGAATAGATATGTGCACATGTAGTGGCCACTACTAGGTACTGCAGCTCAGCCCTTACTGAAGTGAATGTGATGTGATTTGCAGTAGCTGGAGTAGACACTGTACAGTGTATGTAGTTCTGCTGTCCGGATCAGTACACCGTGTAGTGGCCGATCCCTGGTACTGCAGCTCAGCCCTTATTGAAGTGAATGTGATAGGAGCTGCAGTACTGGGAGCAGCCACTACAGAGTGTACGGAGCTGTGCTGATCCTGATTAATGTGCTGTGTAGTGGCCACTCCCTGGTACTGCAGCTGAGTCCTTATTGAAATGAATGTGACCTGAGCTGTAGTACCTAGGAGCAGCCACTGTGCAGTATACGGAGCTGTGCAGTTTCGGATGAGTACACTGTTTAGTGGCCGCTCCTGAGTGCTGCAGTTCAGCCCTTATTGAAGTATGATCTGAGCTGCAGTACCTAGGAGCAGCCACTGTGCAGTATACGGAGCTGTGCTGTTTCGGATGAGTACACCGTGTAGTGGCCGCTCCTGAGTGCTGCAGTTCAGCCCTTATTGAAGTATGATCTGAGCTGCAGTACCTAGGAGCAGCCACTGTGCAGAATACGGAGCTGTGCTGTTCTGGATGAGTACACCATGTAGTGGCCGCTCCTGAGTGCTGCAGTTCAGCCCTTATTGAAGTATGATCTGAGCTGCAGTACCTAGGAGCAGCCACTGTGCAGAATACGGAGCTGTGCTGTTCTGGATGAGTACACCATGTAGTGGCCGCTCCTGAGTGCTGCAGTTCAGCCCTTATTGAAGTATGATCTGAGCTGCAGTACCTAGGAGCAGCCACTGTGCAGAATATGGAGCTGTGCTGTTCTGGATGAGTACAACATGTAGTGGCCGCTCCTGAGTTCTGCAGTTCAGCCCTTATTGAAGTATGATCTGAGCTGCAGTACCTAGGAGCAGTTACTGTTCAGTATACGGAGCTGTGCTGTTCCGGATGAGTACACATGTAGTGGCCGCTCCTGAGTGCTGCAGTTCAGCCCTTATTGAAGTATGATCTGAGCTGCAGTACCTAGGAGCAGCCACTGTGCAGAATATGGAGCTGTGCTGTTCTGGATGAGTACACCATGTAGTGGCCGCTCCTGAGTGCTGCAGTTCAGCCCTTATTGAAGTATGATCTGAGCTGCAGTACCTAGGAGCAGCCACTGTGCAGAATATGGAGCTGTGCTGTTCTGGATGAGTACACCATGTAGTGGCCGCTCCTGAGTGCTGCAGTTCAGCCCTTATTGAAGTATGATCTGAGCTGCAGTACCTAGGAGCAGCCACTGTGCAGAATATGGAGCTGTGCTGTTCTGGATGAGTACACCATGTAGTGGCCGCTCCTGAGTGCTGCAGCTAAGCGCAAAATCCTATATAAAAAGTCAATCTAAGATCTACCGCACAGCCTGGATCAGAGAACCCTCCTATCCTGGGTGTGAATTACTGAGCTCAGACATAACACATTGACCCATTGCTTATAAAGCGATGACACTCTACATCCATGGTCATCAGTCACAGTTCTTCAGAGATGGTTACAGGGACCATAAATCAGCAGCACAAGTCTCACTCCTGTCCTGTTTGTTTGTTACAATGTATCTTACTAGAATAGAGACTGATTATTTACCTCCAGACTGGAAACAATTGTATCAAACTGGAACACAACATAAATAAGACGTTAGGAAGTAACGTCAGGGGCTCGGAGGGCACATGGATCGGGCATGGAAAATCTACCAGAGACATAAACCCAGACATGAGACCTCGCAGAAGAGGGCGATGTGAGGACATTTAGGGAGATTTTAAGAGAAGGTCAATTAATATTAATAGAAACTTTTGTCACAGAATCCCCCAGGGTTCTAGAGCTCCCATTCATCCCTGCCGCCCCGGCTGGTATTATCTGTAATCATATAGTAACTCCCAGGTAACGAGCACAGCTGGACCGGGGATGAGAGCGACGTGAGCACTATTCACATACAGAAGACAGAAGCTGCCACCGGCCACGGCTGACATTATCACCCAGAACTTTCCATCTCGTCTAAATCACTTCTTCATTAAAATTACCAGAGGGTGAAATCCAGCATGTGTGAGAAGTGAGCGATACAGACGAAGCGCGACTATGTCCTCCATAATACTCTGCCGACAGTGTCATCACTGTGTGGTCTCACCTCCCAGGATCTGCCATTATACTATTGTCATAAATATTACTATTTATTATTATTATCTATTATTATAACACCATTTATTCCATGGCGCTTTACATGTCAGGACGGGTGTACATAATAAAAACAAGTACAGTACAATACAAGTCACAATGGTACAGGAGGAGAGAGGACCCTGCCCGCGAGGGCTCACAATCTACAAGGGATGGGTGAGGATACAGTAGGTGAGGATAGAGCTCGTCGTGCAGCGGTTTGGTTGATCGGTGGTTACTGCAGGTTGGAGGCTTGTCGGAGGAGGTGGGTCTTCAGGTTCTTTTTGAAGGTTTCGATGGTAGGTGAGAGTCTGATGTGTTGTGGTAGAGGGTTCCAGAGTAGGGGTGATACGCGAGAGAAATCTTGTATACGATTGTGGGAAGAGGAGATAAGAGGAGAGTAGAGAAGGAGATCTTGTGAGGATCGGAGGTTGCGTGTAGGAAAGTACCGGGAGACGAGGTCACAGATGTATGGAGGAGACAGGTTGTGGATGGCTTTGTATGTCATGGTTAGGGTTTTGTACTGGAGCCTCTTGGCAATGGGGAGTCAGTAAAGGGATTGACAGAGGGGAGAGGCCGGGGAATAGCGGGGGGACAGGTGGATTAGTCGGGCAGCAGAGTTTAGAATAGATTGGAGGGGTGCGAGATTGTTGGAGGGGAGGCCACAGAGCAGGTGGTTGCAGTAGTCAAGGCGGGAGATGATGAGGACATGGACTAGGGTTTTTGCAGATTCTTGGTTCAGGAATGAACGGATCCGTGAAATATTTTTGAGTTGAAGTCGGCAGGAAGTGGAAAGGGCTTGGATATGTGGTTTGAAGGAGAGATCAGTTTCAAGGATTACCTCGAGGCAGCGAGCTTGTGGGACTGGGAAGAGTGGCAGCCATTTACTTTAATGGATAGGTTTGTTGGGGGGGTCACGTGAGATGGGGGAAAGATGATGAATTCTATTTTGTCCATGTTAAGTTTTAGAAATCTAGTGGAGAAGAAGGATGAAAAAGAGGACAGACATTGAGGGATTCTGGTTAGTAGGGAGGTGATATCTGGTCCAGAGATGTAGATCTGTGTGTCATCAGCATAGGGATGATACTGAAAGCCATGAGATACTATGAGCTGTCCCAGGCCAAAGGTGTAAATGGAGAAGAGCAGGGGCCCTAGGACTGAACCTTGTGGGACTCCGACAGACAGGGGGCGAGGTGAGGAGGTGGTGAACGAGTGTGAGACACTGAATGTCCGGTCTGCTAGGTATGATGAGATCCAGGATAGGGCCGAGTCTGTGATGCCAAGGGATGAGAGGATCTGTAATAGTAGGGAATGGTCCAATGTGTCAAAGGTAGAGGACAGGTCTAGGAGGAGGAGAACAGAGTAGTGTCGCTTGCTCTTGGCAGTTAATACATCATTGGTGACCTTAGTTGGGGCAGTTTCAGTGGAGTGGTGTGGCCAGGAGCTAGATTGTAAGCGGTCAAAGAGGGAGCAAGAAGAGAGGTGGGAGGACAGTTCAGGATGGACGTGTTGTTCCAGTAGTTTTGAGGCATAGGGAAGAAGGGATATAGGGCGATAGGTAGACACAGAGGATGGGTCAAGAGAAGGCTTTTTGAGGATAGGTGTGATTGAGGCATGTTAAAGCTTGAGGGGAAAACACCAGATGTTAGTGATAGTTTGAATAGATGGGTTAGGGTTGGGATGAAGACTGTGGGGAGGTTTGGAATGAAGTAGGATGTGATCAGGTGAAGTGCACAGGTGGTGAGATGCGATCTTGAGAGTAGAGAGTAGATCTTCTGTAATGGTGGGGAAGTTGGTTTTGGAGGTGGAGGGCTGGGCAGTTAGGAGGAAGGGCTCTGGAGGTTGTGGACCAAAACTGTCTCTGATGTTGTCAATCTTCTGCATGAAAAATGAGGCAAAGTCTTCAGCTGAGATGAGTGGGGAGGGAGGAGGCGCTGGGGGACGGAGGAGAGAATTTAAAGTGTTGAATAACTGTTTAGGGTTGTGAGACAGGGAGGATATGAGAGATGAGAAGTAGGTTTGTTTAGCTGTGGCGAGTGTGGCCTTGAAAGTAGTGAGGGACTGTTTGAATGCGATGAAGTGCTCGTTGGAGTGGGATCTTTTCAATCTCCGCTCAGCAGCCCTGGAAGCTCGCCTCAGTTCTTTGGTCAGGCTGGTGTGCCAGGGCTGTCTGTTGATTTTGCGAGCTTTGGTATGTGTAAGTGGGGCAGCAGATTCCAAAGCTACAGCTATTGTGGTGTTATATAGAGCAGCAGCGGCATCTGCATTGTGTAGGGAACTTATGTCTGTGAAAGGGAGGAGGGATTCAGAGAATGAGTGTAGATTGAGGTGTTTAAGATTTCTGCAAGGGTGTTCAAGTTTGTGTGGTGGGGATTGTAGACATGGAGTGGAGAGGGAAGAGAATGTAAGTAGGTTGTGGTCAGAAAGCGGAAGAGATGAGTTAGAGAGGTTAGATAAGGAGCAGATGCAGGTGAAAACAAGGTCCAGTGTGTGACCATCTTTGTGGGTGGCTGCAGAAGACCATTGAGCGAGGCCAAAGGAGGAAGTGAGAGATAGAAGCTTAGTGGCAGCTGAGAGGGAAGTGTCAATGGGCATATTGAAGTCACACACGATGATAGTGAGGATGTCAGCAGAGAGGAAATGAAGTAGCCAGGTGATAAAGTGGTCGAAGAAGGTGATGGCTGGCCCTGGGGGGCGGTAAATGACAGCCGGTTGGAAGTTGGTGGGGGAGTAGATGCGCACAGAGTGCACCTCAAAGGAAGGGAGGGTAACAGAGGCTGGTAGTGGGATTGGGGTGAAGGAGCAGTTATTTGACAGGAGAAAACCAACTCCTCCACCATGCTTGCTGCTGGGGCGGGATATGGGAAAGGTGGAATCCACCATACGAGAGTGCAGCTGGAGATGCTGTGTCAGAAGGGGTGAGCCAGGTTTCAGTGATGGCGAGGAAGGAAAGTTTGCGAGTAATGAAAAGATCATGGATGTAAGAAAGCTTGTTGCAGACAGAGCTAGCGTTCCATAGAGCACCTGTTAGTGGGACTGGGGAAGCAGGGGCCGTGCGAATGGGTATAAGGTTAGAGAGGTTACGGTAAGTTGTGATAGAGCGTGGATGGGAGGTAGAAATGACTGTGGGAATATGGTGAGGAGGACCAGGATTTGGAGAGATATCACCAGCAGTGAGGAGGAGCAGAGAAAGTGTTAGCAGGTGGGAGCAGGAGAGGGCGTGAGGAGACTGTCAGTGTTTGGAGACAGAGGATTGTATGTTGAGGAACAGTTCAGAGGAGGAGGTGAGGTGGATGGGGCGGATTGAAGAAGAGATGAACAGTTCTTTACTAGGTGTAGGGATTAGGGGAGTTAATAGAAAGTGAAGGATTATAGCAGTGAGAGTGAAAAACAGAACCATTGTTTACAGTGACTGTATCCAGTTACCTTCAGTTCCCTTCTGGTTCAATTCTGGAATTAATTCTGATCTTCACACTTGCATGATACACACTTGTAAGATACACACTGCAGACTAAAATCTTGGCAGATTTATGCTATGCAATATATGTGCTACAAAGTGCATTCAGGTGTGAAGCAGAGAGGAGTGGTCTGTGCTCCTCTTGCTCAGATAATTAAGACTGAACCAGATGCATATGATGAAGCTAAAGAAAACAAGGTCATAAATAACACTGGGGTAAAGCTGATAGAGGTACCAAGTGAATACTAGGAGCAGAGGTAAGAAGTTCGCGCGAAATACCCAGGTTAGACCTGCTTACATACCAGTATATAATTATATACAGGAGATGCCCAGGTTACACCAGCTGTACATATATAATCATATACAGGAGATGCCCAGGTTATACCAGCTGTACATATATAATTATATGGAGGAGATGCCCAGGTTATACCAGCTGTACATATATAATCATATACATGAGATACCCAGGTTATACCAGCTGTACATATAATTATATACAGGAGATACCCAGGTTATACCAGCTGTACATATATAATTATATACAGGAGATGCCCAGGTTATACCAGCTGTACATACATAATTATATACAGGAGATACCCAGGTTATACCAGCTGTACATATATAATTATATACAGGAGATGCCCAGGTTATACCAGCTGTACATATATAATTATATACAGGAGATACCTGGGTTATACCAGCTATACATATATAATTATATACAGGAGATGCCCAGGTTATACCAGCTGTACATATATAATTATATACAGGAGATACCCAGGTTATACCAGCTGTACATATAATTATATACAGGAGATACCCAGGTTATACCAGCTGTACATATATAATTATATACAGGAGATACCCAGGTTATACCAGCTGTACATATATAATCATATACAGGAGCTGTCCAGATTATTCCAGTTGTACATTTATAATTATATGCAGACGATATATATATATACTCACACATAAGTACTGTCGGTATAACCTGGGCATCTTCTCTGTATAATAACTGTAGTGAGGCTTCAGCTGTGTGAACAGGTAGTAATTCGTAGTAGGCAGGGGTTATACCTGGACGTGGATGCTTGGTGGATGCCCCCCACCACTCATTTTTGCCCCTGACATCGGTGGGCAACTCTGACATTTATTCGCACATCTCCCGTTATATAAATTGGTCGCTGCTTGCAGGAAAGAACTTTTTTCCTCTAAGCAATGAAATATTGATGCAGTTGAAGGGGTGGACGGCTGGGCTGATGCTGGTTGCTACATGAGGATGCCAGTTCTGTGCTGACAGATGAAACGCGCTGACTAAGAGTGACGGGCGTCCTGCGGCTTCTGCTTGGCACTGAATGTTGGCACCCTCCGAACTTCTCTGTGAGCGGAGCTGATGAAGATGACACTAAGACAAATGTGTGAGCTCCTAATTCCATTTCATGGGTTGCGGATGGCAGCCGAAAGTAAATTTTTATTCTCCTCTGTTTTTCTGCTGAAAATACCACTGCACATCACATAATTAATACTGCAAGGTGTACGTGCCTCCCGCCATACTGTGCTCCAGATCAGAGCCGGGCAGGGTATGCCACCCACGTATGAAGTCTAGGCAGTACAGAATCCTGCCGCACTCTGCTGCTAAGCTTTACCATGCAGCTGAAGTTTTGCAAATTGGAAAACAAAGCACATCTGGAATATTTCTAGGGGGTCTAATATTTCCTATGGGGTCTCCAAACTGTGGAGACCAAGCACCCCCAGACTTTAATACATAAGATAACCTACGAACCCTCCCCCCTCACACCTACTGACACTATTTTGTAACAGGGATGCGGTGAGTGCCTGACTAGTGGCAGGAGAGCCAAAAAAGTAAACAGGCTCAAATGAGTTTGCTGGTGCTCTCTGCATAGGCAGCAGGAGATAAAACAAAGCACTCAATGTGATCAATCAAGCTTTGTCATCTCAGTTGGTGTCTACACAAAGCGCCATAGCTATTAACAAACTTATCTTGATTGCTGCGCTCTGCGTAGGCAACAAATGAGATGACAAAATCTACCCTGTGATCTCCCACAGCTCCCTGCCTGTACTATCACTTGTAATTTTGGAAGAAGGGAGAAAGAAACTTGCTGGGGAAGTTCTCCCAAAAGTCTACTGTAAAATGATAAATTAATGTGACACCCCAGGATCCGGTTGTCACAGTGGTATTGCCTGCCTCCTGGGGAGGGTGATGCCATGCCTGGAAGCGAGAAGGAGTCCCCTTAGCAGCACTTAACACTAGCATACAACACTTTCCTGACTCCAGGCCAGAAGGGGGAGCTCTAGACCCAGTTTCATTGGAGCTGCCCAATAAGTCCGGGTCTGGAGGAGGAGTTAGGGGGTCAGAGCTAGTCTGAGGAAGAGGAAGCATGTGAGGAGAGGAGAACTGGGAGTGGAGCTGCGATTGAGCTCAGTCCCAGGATTGAGCGCAAGAAGCCGGGCACCGGGGTCCGAGGTTGTGTGGTAACTAGTGTTGAGCGATACCGTTCGATACTTGAAAGTATTGGTATCGGATAGTATCGGCCGATACCCGAAAAGTATCGGATATCGCCGATACCGATACCCGATACCAATACAAGTCAATGGGACACCAAGTATCGGAAGGTATCCTGATGGTTCCCAGGGTCTGAAGGAGAGGAAACTCTCCTTCAGGCCCTCGGATCCATATTACTGTGTAAAATAAAGAATTAAAATAAAAAATATGGATATACTCACCTCTCCGGAGGCCCCTGGACATCACCGCTGGTAACCGGCAGCCTTCTTTGCTTAAAATGAGCGCGTTTAGGGCCTTCCATGATGTCACGGCTTCTGATTGGTTGCGTGCTGCTCATGTGACCGACACGCGACCAATCACAAGCCGTGACGTCATTCTCAGGTCCTAAATTCCGAATTCTAGGAATTTAGGACCTGAGAATTACGTCACGGCTTGTGATTGGTCGCGTGGCGGTCACATGAGCGGCACGCGACCAATCAGAAGCCGTGACGTCATGGAAGGTGCTGAACGCGCTCATTTTAAGCAAAGCAGGCTGACGGTTACAAGCGGTGATGTCCACGGGCCTCCGGAGAGGTGAGTATATCAATATTTTTTATTTTAATTCTTTATTTTTTACATGGATATGGATCCCAGGGCCTGAAGAAGAGTTTCCTCTCCTTCAGACCCTGGGAACCATACACTGGGAACTTCCGATTCCGATTCCCGATACCACAAAAGTATCGGATCTCGGTATCAGAATTCCGATACCGCAAGTATCGGCCGATACCCGATACTTGCGGTATCGGAATGCTCAACACTAGTGGTAACTGTATGCCCCACAGCAGAAACCGGAGGGCAGGAGATTGCAGGTCCTCTAGCCACAACTGACATCTGAAGGCACAGCAGCAGATTAGAGCCCGGAGTCACCACAAGAAAGGGAAACCTGTAAAAAGGCTCGAGCTGCCTGCCATGCGGGAAGAGTTCCACCTAAGGGACAAATTGAGAGAGGGACTTGAGGAAAGCTAATGTATCAAGAACCTAGAATTCAGCGCAGAAAGGAAGGCTTCCAACCCCACCTGGCTAGGGGGATTCCCAACCACTTCCAAGCTGCCCGGATTTCAAAAATCGCCGTAACCTGTGCCCTGGACTGCAATTTCACCAATACAAGGGGTAAAGAGACTGCAAATCCTGTGTCCTCCAATTATTTCCTGCACTCCACCATCTATCATTCCTTCCCAACTGCATTGGGAGCCATGGGTACTAAGCTTTACCTGCAGGGAGCTATACCAACCCTGCTGCATAACCATCAGCCCCAGTGGACTCCTTTAAGCAGCATCGGCCACACAGGTAGCGTCAAGAACACTACTACATTAGACTTTATTTCCACTTCCATTCATCCCTTTTTATTGGACGCCCAGGGCCACAGACCGGGTCACTGGTGCCGTGACACATCTCTTTAAGAAATGGCTCAGTACCGAGTATCCCACGGCCCTAGCAGGCGCTCCATTAATATAAACAATAATGTTATACTAAACTTTATGTTTTTACATCCTAGCTAGGGTTTGGGCTAAGATTAGGGTTAGGACTAGGATTAAGGTTAGGGCTTGGGTTAGGTGTAAGAAGGTGAACTATATGCAACTGCGGAGACCACAGGTAGAGCAACAATCTACTTTTTTTCAGAATAGGCACATCCGTAAGTTGTCAAGGTCAGTAGTGTCACCGTGCATGTCCTCTAAGATCTTTTAAAACCTTCTTTACGGTGTCTTTGTCTTTTGGCTGTCGGTACATAACTGCCATCTACATCTAGATGGCAGGCTGCACGGTGGCATGATGTGACCGTACAGCCTGTCATTCAGCAGACACCGAGCACCATGTGCTCAGTGTCTCCTTGTGAACTCCTATTACCTATCTGATGGCACTGCAAGCGTGAGAAAATTCTCCTGCTTGTGGTGGTGTCAGACAGGTCCTGCGAGTTGACAGCCAGTGAACTCACTTCACCTATGTTACGTCAGCGCGAGCACCATGGGAATTTTCACGGAAGTGAGTTCATTGGCTGTGAACTCGCAGGACCTGTCTGACGGCACCTTGAGCAGGACAACGTTCTCTCTCGCGGTGCCCTCAGGCAGGGAATAGGAGTTCACAGGCAGACACTGAGCACATGGTGCGCAGTATCTACTGGATGACAGGCTGCATGGTCGCATCATGCAACCATGCAGCCTGCCATCTAGATGTAGCAGAGCTGGACCAGTTGTGAGACCAATGGATTAGCAGCATCTCTGAGGAAAGGTAAGGAATATTGTTGTTTGTTTTTTTAACTCTTTTGCAGATGACGATGGCATTGGGGGAATGGGCGAGGTCGTAAGTATGGCTTAATTAAGATTATTAAAGGAGTCTGTCCCATTCTTTCAATTAAAGGACTTTTTCTGGGTGTCTGTGTTTTCATACAATGGGGTTAGTAATGGGGGAGACTTATTGATGCCTCTCCACTACTAACCCCGGGGTTTGATGTCCCCTGACAATACAAAGGTGACTTCAACCCCCCAACTATCACCCCACTTGCCACGGCTGCAAGGCAATTGGGAAGAGCAAGGCTAAGTACCAGAATTGGCACATCTCAGAGATGCGCCATTTCTGGGGTGGCAGAGAGCTAATGTTTTTAGCCTGATGGGGGCTGGTATCCATGGCCCCTTCCTAGGCTATTAATATCAGCCCGCAGCTGTCTGTATAGCCTTCGCTGGTTATTAATTATAGGGGAACCCTATGCCGTATTTTTTAGGGTCCCCTATTTTAATAGCAGGTAAAGGCTAATTATACAGCTGTGAGCTGATATTAATAGCCTGGAAAGCTCCATGGGCATTATCCCCTTCCCAGGCAATAAACATTGGCCCTCAGCCATCGGCCTTCCCTCTGCTGGTTATGAAAATTGCACAGGAGCCCACAACATTTTTTTCTGAAAAATAATCTTTTATTTATTAAATACATGTACAGTAAGCTGCACACCATTGCACTAATTGTATTTGTCACTGACAGCTATATATCTATTTATTCTATATGTATTTACTAAAGTAAAAAAGGGGGAGAAGCCAGCGCTGCTTGTGGTCAGAACGCAAAACATAAAGTGCTCATGCACATATTGATTTCTAACTGAGTTTCAGAAATGAGACATTTAGCAAACAATTGATCAATTCTTTGAGCCACCCCGCCACTTCACGGCATTCTCATAATGGGGCAGTCCTACTCTACGTTTTTTATATTTGCTGTGCCATTACGGCCTCTAAAAAGCAAGACCACATTAAATGCAAGCTGTACCTGAAGCATTTCTGAATCACTCCCATGGCACCAGAGAGGACAGCACAGATAAAGGTTGACCAGGTCTGGACATAGACATTTCAGGTCCAACCTCCACACTGCCTAACCAGCAGCACAGATGAAGGGTGAGACAGGCTTGGACACAGGTGCACAATCAAACAAAGCCTAGGGCAGGGCAGGGCAGGGCTGCTGTATGTGTGTACAGCAGCCTAGGTCAATCACGAAGAAACCCCAGAAAGAATGGCGTACATAACCCAGCGTGCACGGCAACAGTGGTGGTCAACCACAAACCAATATTAAAGTAAAAAAGGGGGAGAAGCCAGCGCTGCTTGTGGTCAGAACGCAAAACATAAAGTGCTCATGCACATATTGATTTCTAACTGAGTTTCAAAGAATTGATCAATTGTTTGCTAAATGTCTCATTTTGATATACAGTTAGAAATTATTATGTGCATTAGCACTTTTTGTAGTGCGTTCTGACCACAAGCAGCGCTGTCTTCTCCCCTTTTGTTATATGTATTTACCGTATGTACCCCATCTCTTCTATCCTGTCAGCTCCTGCAGTGATTTTACTGTACACAGTTTCTGAATTGCCAGCTTTTCTTCTATCTATATATCTATGTAATATATATCTATATACAGTATATAAAGCTGAGTGTATGTATGTGTGTGTGTATGTATCAAGCCACGCCTAGCCAACGCCTAGTCAATCCCTTCATTAATACTTCCAGCCTCCAGGCACACACACTTAGGCCGGTTTCACACGTCAGTGGCTCCGGTACGTGTGGTGACAGTTTTCTCACGTACCGGAGACACTGACTCACGTAGACACATTAAAATCAATGTGTCTTTGCACATGTCAGCGTGTTTTCACGGACCGTGTGTCCATGTGAAAAACACGGAGACATGTCAGTGTTCGTGGGAGCGCACGGATCACAAGGACCCATTAAAGTCAATGGGTCCGTGTAAACACGTACCGCTGTCCGTGTGCCGCCCGTGTGCCGTGCTGGAGACAGTGCTACAGTAAGCGCTGTCCCCCCAGCTTGTGGTGCTGAAGCCGCCATTCATTTCTTCTCTCCAGCAGCGTTCGCGGGAGAGAAGGAATGAAAAATCAATGTTTTTTTTATTATTTTTGTGTTTAAAATAAAGATCCTTGTCACCTGCCGCCTCCCACCCCCTGTGCGCCCGCCCGCTGAAAATAAAATACTCACCCAGCTCCAACTTTATTTTTTCCAATGGGAAGAGGGTCGAGTGACACATCAAACTTATTGAGAATTTCACAAGATAAACAATGGTGTGCTTGGTTTTAACGTAACTTTATTATTTCATGAGTTATTTACAAGTTTATGACCACTTATAAAATGTGTTCAGCGTGCTGCCGATTGTGTTGGATTGTCAATGCAACCCTCTTCTCCCACTAATGACAAACTGATAGCAACACCGCAGAAGAAATGCTAGCACAGGCTAGAATCCATTGTCTGGAATCCATTGTTTCAGATGCTGCACATCTTGTATCTTCACAGCATAGACAATTGCCTTCAGATGACCCCAAAGATAAAAGTCTAATGGGGAGACCATGGTGGCCATGCAACTGGCCCACGATGACCAATGCACTTTCCAGAAAACTATTCATGTAGGAATGCTCGGACCTGACATCCATAATGTGGTGGTGCACTGTGGTGAGCGAGATTGGACATTATCTGGGAAACAGAGAGAAACTGATGGCACCATCTTAAGGGGATGAGGGGTTGGATGGAAGTGTCTAAAGAGAGTAATAGCACATGTGGGGGGTAATTGATGGCAGGGATTATGGCACTCTCTGGAGGAACTGATGAGGTTGGAGAACTGTCTAGAGAGAGTTATGGCTCCACTTGGGTTGGTCATAGTAGGGAGGGGGTAGAACTATCAAGAAGATAGGGAGAAATGATGGCAGTACTTAAAGACAATAAGAAGGTGGTGACAAAAAGCATTTGACGTGTGGGAGCTATCCAGATAGGGGTAAAGGAAGGACTGCACTATATGGAGGGAGAGATGGCAGTAACCAAGAAATGATGATTACTGGTTCATTGCGGGTTCCACCATTTGGACCTTTTTCCTCTTTTTTCCTTAGTTTGCAGGACAATGTACAGAAGAGGTTGAACGGTGCAGCCGGTGTCTGCTCTCTGCCACCCCTTTTGGCATTGATGAATCAGCTGCTATCTGCACTACCCCTATATGATTATTCTTCTTCTCTCGTCCTTTGTGTGCAGATGATGTTCATGTTGCACAATACAGAGGGGGGTGGTGGTGGCACTATATGGAGAGAGTGGTGGCACTGTATGGAGGGAGTGGTGGCACTATATGGAGGGGATGGTGGCACTGTATGGAGGGAGTGGTGGCACTGTATGGAGGGGATGGTGGCACTGTATAGAGGGGTGGTGTCACTGTATGGAGGGGTGATGGCACTATATGGAGGGAGTGGTGGCACGGTATGGAGGGAGTGCTGGCACTATATGGAGGGGGTGGTGGCACTGTATGGAGGGAGTGGTGGCACTATATGGAGGGGATGGTGGCACTGTATGGAGGGGATGGTGGCACTGTATGGAGGGAGTGGTGGCTCTGTATGGAGGGAGTGGTGGCACTGTATAGGGGGGTGGTGTCACTGTATGGAGGGGTGATGGCACTATATGGAGGGAGTGGTGGCACGGTATGGAGGGAGTGCTGGCACTATATGGAGGGGGTGGTGGCACTATATGGAGGAAGTGGTGGCACTATATGGAGGGGATGGTGGCACTGTATGGCGGAAGTGGTGGCACTATATGGAGGGGATGGTGGCACTGTATGGAGGAAGTGGTGGCACTATATGGAGGGGATGGTGTCACTGTATGGAGGAAGTGGTGGCACTATCTGGAGGGGGTGGTGGCACTATATTTAGAGACGGGTGGCACTATATGGAAGTAGTGGTGGCACTGTATGGAGGGAGTGGTGGCACTGTATGGAGAGAGTGGTGGCACTGTATGGAGGGGGTGGTGGCACTATATAGAGGGAGTGCTGGCACTATATGGAGGGGGTGGTGGCACTGTATGGAGGGGTGGTGGCACTATATGGAGGGGGTGGTGGCACTGTGTAGAGGGGTGGTGTCACTGTATGGAGGGGGAGGGGTGGCGGCACTATATGGAGGGAGTGGTGGCACGGTATGGAGGGAGTGCTGGCACTATATGGAAGGGGTGGTGGCACTGTATGGAGGCATAATGTCAGGTACCTGTAGTCCTCTGCTCTTGTGTGTGGCCTATGTGCCCTCAGATGGAGCAGATACAAGTGGACGCTATGTCTTTAAGCTCTGTCCTTAAGGATAATAGCCAAGAATGGGAAATATTCTGGAGTCGTGGGTCTGACACTTCACATATTTAATTCCCAGTTTCATTTAATTTAAAGATTTATTGTTTTTTTTTGCTCATGAAAGTGTGAAATGATTCTTATTTATATGTAGCTATTGCATATGTGAGAACACCCCGCACAGATAAAACCCATTAAATGCTGTAATCAGAGCGTGCCGCACTCTCTCTATACTCCGCAGGGTCTGTGGGGGACAGTTGCTCGCCGTGGCAGAACAATGCCGGTGCTGCCAGCCGCCGGGCCCCTGAGGTGATGGCAGCCGCCGGGCCCCGGAGGTGATGGCAGCCGCCGGGCCCCTGAGGTGATGGCAGCCGCCGGGCCCCTGGGGTGATGGCAGCCGCCGGGCCCCTGAGGTGATGGCAGCCGTGGGGTCCCTGAGGTGGTGGCAGCCGCCGGGCTCCTGAGGTGATGGCAGCCGCCGGGCCCCTGAGGTGATGGCAGCTGCCGGGCCCCTGAGGTGATGGCAGCCGCCAGGCCCCTGAGGTGATGGCAGCCGCCGGGCCCTGAGGTGAAGCCGCACATACAGTCCATTGACGGATGAAGCGTGCAAGCATTTGCAGGAGATGAGGGCCGCACCTCGGGGCTCTGCTGTCGAGGCGGTGGCCATCACTGAAAACCGGTAGCGGTGGCTTTGATCCAGAAGTAGAAAGAAAAAAACATGAAAATGAGGATTTTAATGCTAAGGAGTCAAATCTTTTCCGCAATCACAAACTTAAAAAAAAATAATAAGCCCCTCGGCCAGAAATCGAGAATGCAGATTAATAAAGTTAACGGACTGTTCTCTATGTGGAAAGACGTTCCCTTCAGATGCGCTGGGACCAGTGAGGACAGACTGAGCCCGGCTGATGTTTCATTAAAATATTCCCTTAAGCTGCTGCTGAATGAATCTCTCTCCTGCTCCGCCATCGATGTAATGACTCAGCCCCTCCTTGTAAGATGAAGCAGACACTTAACTCCTTATCGTGCACATGCAGAGTGCTAGGAGAATACATATGGGGTATCCGGAAAGTGACAAACATGGCGCCACCCCTTGTTCAGGCTGTGTGTGGTATTGCAGTTCAGCCTTATTCACTTTAATTGAGCTGCAATACCAAACTGAGCCTGTAGACCAGGGGGGGTGCTCTTTCTTGAAGAAAGCAGACGCTTGTTTTTCTAATTCTAGACCTAAAAGATCACAGTTGTTTCCGCAACTTTTGCACAAATCAATCCCACAATGAAATATAAGAAGCCGATCGTTCACTCATCATTCACTCTGAAAAGGTACTAAAATCAGACAGCCTGAGGGATCAGAGTACAGTGACTTACTGATGTTTTTAGTGAGAGAGGGAGGAGCAGAAGAAGATGCAGCTAGAGACATAAATACACTGTGATGTGGCTTTCTAAGAAGTATTTTATCTCACACCAGTTCTGGAGTCACAGCTACACTTTACAAGACTGCTGTATAATGTTCCCCAACTGACAGTTTTCCAGTAAGTGTTCTATCTGAATCCAGTGCTTGATTCACAGTTACACTGCTTATTAATGCTACTTAATCTCTTCCATGCTGCTGTATTCTAGCAAGTGCTAGATTCACAGCTACACTTTTCAGTACTTTTGCATAAAGTTCTCCAAGAAACTGCTTTCAAGCAAGTGATCTGAATACAGTGCTGGATTCACAGGTATACTGCTTAGTAGTGCTATATAATGTTCTATATATGGCTACTTTCTAGTATTTGTTCTGATTCCAGTGCTGAATTCATAGTTACAATGCTTAGTACTACTATATTTTTTTCATGCTGCTGCCTGATAAGTGTTTTTTCTTGTAACCAATGCTGGATTTACAGCTACACTGTTCAGTACTACTATATAATGTTCTCCATGCAACTGTTTTCTAGTAACTATTATCAGGCTTTAGTACTGGATTCACAGTGACACTGCTCAGTATTGCTTTATAATGTTCACAATGCTGCTCCTTCTGATCATGTCCTTCATATAGATGGGAGAACAAGAATATCTCATGAACAATCACATATATAATGACTGATACCCTTTAAAGATAGAATTGTCCAAACAAAATGAAGTACAAGATGTTATGAAGTCCTCGTCCATATTGTTCCCTTTGACTCATATGGTTTGGTTGGTCATCCCCTGCAGTAGTATTGCTGCTCTGAAAACCCCTTTCTTGTATTCTTCCAAACCGGATGTCCCTTCAGAGTACATGAACATCAAAAGGTGCTAAGCTCTGATCTATGAGCCAAAATGTAGAGATGCCGACAACTCTCAACTTCCTCTCTCTTAGGTGGACTCAGGCCTTCCTTGTATTACACAATTGGAAGTCTTCACAGATGTAAATTTGAAATATAGTGCTGCATGACAGAATTCTTGAGGAGAGTACCAAGCTGGTGTAAGGAGACTTATAGGCCAAGCAATGCTTCTCTGGGAAAATAAATATGCAAATATACTTTTGAGAGAGGAAGAGGACAGGATCTCTAGTGCCACCTATTAGGAGTAGCAATCCTAAAAGTCAATGCTGACCATTTAATGAGCCTTGTCACATCACTTAGGATAAAAAGCCAAATCACATACTCCACTTGCAGACGCGTGTTTGGGGTTGTTTGCCCCTCATCAGTGTAAAGCAGGAGATCCAGTAGGTGGCATTACAATTTTAGTCCTCTTCTTGAATTTAAAGGTTATTTGCATATTTAAATTTCCATAGGAGCATCGAATGGAATAAAAGTCTCCTTAAAATGGTATGTTGCTCTCTACAAGGAGACAAGTTATTCCTTAGACTCCCAGTCAGAAGCCACTCATCCAGCCAGATCAGACCTCGTACTTTGCACTAATTGGGGGCAAAGACCCCAAAACCAGTGTTTGCAAATGGAGTGTTTGGTTTGGCGTTTTATCCTAAATAATGTGGCAAGGCTCATCTAAAAGTGTATATTGACTTTAAGGATTGTTACATCCAATGATAATAATAATAATTTTTATTTCTATAGAGCTAACATATTCCGCAGCACTTTACTTAATGTGGGGACTTCTACAGACTGTAAAGACATTACAGAGTGTGACAATGTCACTGGTAAAGTGCTGGAAAGGAGATATGTGTCACTACGTTTAATGGCGTCGGTGATATGCAGATCACCTGTGGAGACGGACATGCGGCGCGTCTTCCTCGACCGCAGCACGTCTAATTATCTTGTGGAGACGTGAGCCTGCAAGATAAATCTCACCCAAACAATGTATTGGATGCGGTGATTCTGCACAGTTCAATGATCCCATGTGGAATTACCTGCATTCTAAAGCCAGCAGTAGTGTTGAGCGATACCGTCCGATACTTGAAAGTATCGGTATCGGATAGTATCGGCCGATACCCGAAAAATATCAGATATCGCCGATACCGATACCCGATACCAATGCATTTCAATGGGACGCAAAGTATCGGAATGGTTCCCAGGGTCTGAAGGAGAGGAAACTCTCCTTCAGGCCCTGGGATCCATATTCATGTGTAAAATAAAGAATTAAAATAAAAAATATGGATATACTCACCTCTCCGGTGGCCCCTGGATCTTACCGCTGTAACCGGGAGCCTTTGTTCCTAAGAATGAGCGTGTGAAGGGCCTTCGATGACGTTGCGGCTTCTGATTGGTCGCGTGACCGCTCATGTGACCGCTCACGCGACCAATCAGAAGCCGCGACGTCAGCCGTGACGTCATCGAAGGTCCTTCACGGGCTCATTCTTAGGAACGGAGGCTCCCGGTTACAGCGGTAAGATCCAGGGGCCACCGGAGAGGTGAGTATATCCACATATATCCATATACTCACCTCTCCGTTGGCCCCTGGACCTTACCGCTGTAACCGGGAGCCTCTGTTCCTAAGAATGAGCCCGTGAACGACCTTCGATGACGTCGCGGCTGACGTCGCGGCTTCTGATTGGTCGCGTGAGTGGTCACATGAGCGGTCACGCGACCAATCAGAAGCCGCGACGTCATCAAAGGCCCTTCACGTGCTCATTCTTAGGAACAAAGGCTCCCGGTTACAGCGGTAAGATCCAGGGGCCACCGGAGAGGTGAGTATATCCATATTTTTTATTTTAATTCTTTATTTTACACATGAATATGGTTCCGATACTGATTCCCGATACCACAAAAGTATCGGAACTCGGTATCGGAATTCCGATACCGCAAGTATCGGCCGATACCCGATACTTGCGGTATCGGAATGCTCAACACTAGCCAGCAGCGCTCTGGATGCCCGCGGACATCTGCTGCCTCCAAAGCGTTGTTGACTCCTGAATGTGTGCACCTACCCTAAAAAGCAGTACATTGCAAACTACACTGTGTTCCAAATTATTATGCAAATTGGATTTAAGTGTCATAAAGATTTAATTGTTTTGTTTTTCAAATAAACTCGTGGATGGTATTGTGTCTAAGGGCTCAATGGATCACTGAAATCAATCTTAAACACATGTGATAATTAGTTTTCCAGGTGATTCTAATTAAAGGAAAACTACTTAAAAATGATGTTCCACATTATTAAGCAGGTCACAGTTTTCAAGTAACATGGGAAAGAAAAAGGATCACTCAGCAGCTGAAAAGCATCAAATAGTGCAATGCCTTGGTGAAGGGATGAAAACATTAGAAATTTCCCAAAAACTTAAGCGTGATCATCGTACTGTTAAGAGATTTGTGGCTGTATCTTAGCACAGATGTGTTTGTGCTGATAAAGGCATAATGAGGAAGATTTCTGCCAGGCAAGTTCATCGGATTAAGAGAGCAGCTGCTAAAAAGCCATTACAAAGCAGCAAACAGATATTTGAAGCTGCTGGTTCCTCTGGATTCCCTCGAACCTCAAGGTGTAGGCTCCTTCAAAGGCTTGCTGTGGTGCGTAAACCTACTATTCGGCCACTCCTAAACAGTGTGCACAAGCAGAAATGGTTGCATTGGGCCCACACATACATGAAGACTAATTTCCAAACATTCTTGTTTACTGATAAGTGTTGAGCAACCCTGGATGGTCCAAATGGATGGAGTAGTGGATGGTTGGTGGATGGCCACCATGTTCCAACAAGGCTGCAACAACAGCAAGGGGGTGGAGAAGTCATGTTTTGGGCCGGAATCATGGAGAAACAACTGGTAGGGCCCTTTAAGGTTCCTGAAGGTGTGAAAATGACCTCTGCAAAGTATATAGAGTTTCTGACTGACAACTTTCCTCCATGGTATAAAAAGCAGATATGTACCTTCAGGAGCAAACTCATCTTCATGCTGACAATGCACCATCTCATGCTGCAAAGAAAACCTCTGAGTCATTGGCTGCTATGGGCATAAAAGGAGATAAACTCATGGTGTGGCCACCATCTTCCCCTGACCTCAACCCTATAGAGAACCTTTGGAGCATCATCAAGCAAAAGATCTATGAGGGTGGGAGGCCGTTCACATCAAAACAGCAGCTCTGGGAGGCTATTCTGACTTCATGCAAAGAAATACAAGCAGAAACTCTCCAAAAACTCACAAGTTCAATGGATGCAAGAATTGTGAAGGTGACATCAAAGTAGGGTTCCTATGTTAACATGTAACTTGGCCTGTTAGGATGTTTTGGAGTTAAATAGCTTTTTTGTTCAGTGAATGTGACCTCCTAATGCTGCAAATTCCACAAATGAGCATTTTCAGTTCTTTAAAACATATCAAATGTTTAGAAATTCTACTATGCCTAATAATTTGGAACAGTGCATTTTAAGGTTTTATTCATTTTGGAGATTATACTTTTATCATTGGGAGGTTTCTTCAATAAAATTCGATGTATAATCTAACGGGTGATGACTTTTATTAGACTGACTGTCATTTGCACCAACCATTTAGGAAAATCAGAGAAAAATGTCATTTGCATAATAATTTGGAACATAGTGTATAGACCAATTTGGACCCTTTGTCTTTTGTAGCCTTTTCATCACAACTCACCTAACCACAATCTTTAATCTCTCCCTTTCCTCTGGCATTTTCCCGTCCTCCTTCAAACACTCTATCATTACTCTGTTACTGCAGAAACCCGCTCTCGACCCATCCTGCACAAACAACTACAGACCGGTCTCCAATCTCCCCTTCATCTCTAAACTCCTGGAGCGCCTAGTCTACTCCCGCCTTACCCGTTACCTCTCCACTCATTCCCTCCTAGACCCTTCACAGTCCGGTTTCCGCCCCCTACATTCGACAGAAACTGCACTCATCAAGGTGACCAATGACCTTCTGACAGCAAAACGTAACGGTGACCACTCTCTGCTCATTCTCCTCGACCTCTCTGCAGCTTTCGACACTGTTGACCACCCTCTCCTACTCTCTAGGCTCCAGTCACTAGGCATTAAGGACACTGCTCTCTCCTGATTCTCCTCCTATCTTTCTGACCACGCCTTCAGTGTTCTGTTTTTTGGCTCCACTTCATCTCCTCTTCCTCTCACTGTCGGGGTACCTCAGGGCTCAGTCCTTGGCCCCCTTCTCTTCTCCCTCTACACGGCCCCAATTGGACAGACCATCAGCAGATTTGGCTTTCAGTACCATCTTTATGCTGATGACACACAACTATACACGTCATCCCCTGACCTTACCCCCGCTGTACTACAGAACGCCATTGTCTGTCTGCAGTCTCCAACATCATGTCCGCTCTCTATCTGAAACTCAAACTCTCCAAAACTGAACTTCTTCTGCTCCCGCCTGCTACTAACCTCCCTAAATCTGACATTTCCCTCTCCGTGCGTGGCACCATAATAACGCCTCGGCAGCAGGCGCGCTGTCTGGGTGTTATGTCTGACTCCGATCTCTCCTTCACCTCCCATATACAATCTCTTGCCCGCTCGTGCCGCTTACACCTAAAGAACATCTCTAGAATCCGCCCTTTTCTCACCATGGAGACAACAAAAACCCTCACTGTCACCCTGATCCACTCCCGTCTGGACTACTGTAACGCTCTATTAATTGGCCTCCCCCTCACTCGACTTTCCCCTCTCCAGTCCATCCTTAATGCAGCAGCCAGGGTCGTCCATCTGGCTAATCGTTACTCGGACGTGTCCGCTCTTCGCCAGTCGTTACACTGGCTGCCCATTCATTACAGGATACAATTCAAAGTACTTGTTCTCACCCACAAAGCTCTCCACAGTGCGGCACCCCCTTACATCTCCTCCCTCATTTCGGTCTATCGGCCTAGCCGACCTCTGCGCTCTGCAAATGACTTCCGACTAACCTCTGCACTAATCCGTACCTCACACTCCAAGACTTCTCCCGTGCTGCGCCAATCCTCTGGAATGCTCTACCCCAAGATATTAGGACCAGCCACAACTTGCATAGTTTTAGGCACTCGCTCAAAACACATTTGTTCAGAGCTGCCTACCACATTCACTAATCAAAGTAATTTTATGTTTGTTTGTGTGTAGCCCATTCACTATCTCCATCTACCCCCCACCCCCTGAAGATGGCTGGACCATCATTGTAAATACATCATTGTAAATACACACCTGTACTTTGTATCTCCCCACCTCATTGTAGATTGTAAGCTCTCACGAGCAGGGGCGGCTTATTGTGCTTTATTATTGTATTGTTAACGTTGTTACTTATTACTGTTGTATTTGAAACTGTTAAGCTGTAAAGCGCTGCGGAATATGTTGGCGCTGTATAAATAAAGATTATTATTATTGTATCCTCTGTGTACAGTATTATGGCACTGTACATAGCAAACTGGAGAATGAGTTGTATTCTCTATCTTCTACATCCTTTATGCATTACAGTACATAGCAGACTGGATGATGAGTTATAGTCTCTTTCTTCTATATTCTTTATGTATTGTGGTACATAGCAGAATGAAGGATGAGTTATAGTCTCTGTCTTTTATATCCTCTTTGTATCACAGTACATAGGAGACTGGAGGATGAGTTATAGTCTCTGTCTTCTATATTCTCTATGTATTATGGTACATAGCAGACTGGAGGATGAGTTGTATTCTCTATCTTCTACATCCTTTATGCATTACAGTACATAGCAGACTGGATGATGAGTTATAGTCTCTTTCTTCTATATTCTTTATGTATTGTTGTACATAGCAGAATGAAGGATGAGTTATAGTCTCTGTCTTTTATATCCTCTTTGTATCACAGTACATAGGAGACTGGAGGATGAGTTATAGTCTCTGTCTTCTATATTCTCTATGTATTATAGTACATAGCAGACTGGAGGATGAGTTGGAGTCTCTGTCTTCTACATCCTCTATGTATCATAGTACATAGCAGACTGGGAGATGGATTGCTAGTAATTTGTCAGTGAGCTTGTTCTTGTCTGTAACGTTTATCTCTTCTGATCTATCTTCTAAGCTGAATTCCATCTTTGTTGAATATGTCCACGTGTCATTTATACACAATGTATTCTTTATGTCCGCCTCTAAACACTGACGTATCTTTTCCCTCTTTCTTCTAGGTAAGTGTCATTCTGTTGTGATCCTAAAATAACTATCGCGAAAGGTAAGAGCTACCTGTCCTATTACCTATGGCAGTGTACAGTAAGTAATGGTAGAGTCTGAGAGGTGCTTATCTTAAGGGTCTCTATCAGCACAGAGGATTTCAGGAGGAATGCATGCTGCTAATATTGTCTGTAGGTACGTAGTGAAAAGGTCCTGGTCAAACAGCAGCACAAAGTATTTCAGAAAAGGAGTTTACTAATCTTTTGGGAGATCAATGAATGAGAATTGCACAGCTAAGAGATCAGGATCTTAAAGCAGCACAGAGTATTTTAATAAAGGAGCGTGTTCACCTTGGAAGTCTCTGAAATGAAATGGAATAGTGGAATAAGCAGAGCTGGAAGTAGCACAGAGTATTTCAGGACAAGAGTGAGCGGATCCTGCGCTACATCACAAATCGACAGTTTCATAGTGTAAGGACAAGAGGCCTCCCAGCAGCACAGAGTATTTAATTGAAGTGTGTCCTGATCTTTTGGGTGGTTTCTGGCTCAGAATTACTTTGTGGAATGAGCACAATCTCCCAGCAGCACAAAGTATTTCAGGACTAAATCTTAGAAGTCACAGATTTAGGGCAAGATTTATCAAGCACTTTTCAGTATTCCGGCATAGAACTGCTTGAAACTTTGCAATATTTTTTGCACAACCTAAAATTGCACGAAAATTTTGCAATTTTTTACCAATCCCAGCCATCTCTGCCATAAAGAGATGTGGTCAGATTTATCATAACTTTCTGCACAAAAGTAGCAGAAATTATGACAGAATTCCTCGTTGTTGCGCACGACGATTGAAACATCTGAAAAATTAACTAAAGAGTTGCATGTTACCCCAACGCTGACTTCATTAAGACCAGTGGACAAAGCCCCAGTCCTAATGAATAGGCCATTTGTAATTATATATCGGAGAGACCACAATCCCCAGCAGCACAGAGTATTTCAGACCAGGAGAGCGATGATCTTGCGGGAGCTCACAGAGACCCCCGCAGCACAGAGTGTTTCAGTAGAGTAGCGAGCTGCCATTATTGGAGGTCCCATATTGGAGGGGTGCGTGCTGGTTTTGTTGGGGATGTATTAGTAAAAGGAACAATGAAACATAACGGCAATGTAATGTATCTGTTTCCACATATTTTCTAACATGGAGAGTTTACACATCAGTGTCCTTATGATGAACTATTCTATAAGGGCTTAAATGAGCTTTTAAGTACAAATTGTAGAGGTGAAAACTGGAGGGGAGGTGGGAGAAGACACTACAGGGGGCTGAATATTGCTGTGATACAATGGAAGCCAAAAACATTGTAGGAAAACTGATACATTCAGTGAAGATGTTTATATAACATGGTGATATAGGTGACTCCATCAATATACAACGAAAGCTTGTGGAGTGGATTACTCCAACATTAGCGCCTACATATGACTACAAAAAGTATTCACAGAACCACTCACACAAATTAGTTTGATTTAAACACTGTTAAAATATATCTGATACAAAACATGAGGTTTCAAAGAAAGGATCAAGCAAAAATGAGGATAGACCCCATGGAGGGTGTTATCCACATATCCACAGATACATACAGGAGCTTCTCACAAAATTAGAATATCAACAAAAAGTGAATTTATTTCAGTTCTTCAATACAAAAAGTGAATCTCCTATATTATATACAGTCATTACACACAGAGTGATCTATTTCACGTGTTTATTTCTGTTAATGTTGATGATTATGGCTTACAGCCAATGAAAACCCAAAAGTCATTATCTCAGGAAATTAGAATACTTTATAACACCAGCTTGATAAATGATTACAAAAATCCGAAATGTTGTCCTACTGAAATGTGTGTTCAGTGAATGCACTCCTTACTTGGTCCTTTTGCATCAATTACTGCATCAATGCGGCGCGGCATGGAGGCGATCAGCCTGTGGCACTGCTGAGGGGTTATGGAAGCCCAGGTTACTTTGATAGCAGCCTTCAGCTCGTCTGTATTGTTGGGTCTGGTGTCTCATCTTCCTCTTGACAATAAACCATAGATTCTCTATGAGGTTAAGGTCAGGTGAGTTTGCAGCCAATCAAGCCCAGTGATACTGTTGTTTTTACACCAGGTATTGCTACTTATGGCAGTGTGGACAGGGGCCAAGTCCTGCTGTGAATTGCCTTCTGCAGACATGTGAAGCCAATAAAGAGCGGTCACCATCCACACTGAGGCCTCATATATTTGGATGATGATCGGCTTCACCAGATTTCTCTTCTATATAATAAAGATATCGATCGTCTTTTCAGTAACGTCTGTGTCAATACTCTGCAGTGCGCTTCTCCACAATGAGCAATGATAGACATGGACACAACTGGGAAATGATTAATCGGAAATCTTCTACTAAAAAATGCCACTCCTCCAATAGTAGTCAGGGCCTTTTTAACCTAATGCAAAGTTTTGTTACATTTTGCTGAAATAATTCATTTCCTTATTCTTTTTTTTTAAATGAGTGATGTTTATGGAAGTAAATTGATACAACAGAAAGTTTCCCACTGGAGAAAGAAATGTCTTTTATATAAAGTTTTTTTATATAAAGATTCTTTTCCAGGTGAAGCTTCTATAAGTCTTTGCACATACAGATAGATACTTTTTATTTAAGTTGTGTCTCTTTAAGGGGTGTTATCTACTCCTTGTCATGTTAGAATGATCTCTGTAATTTCTTAGACCTATTCTTATTAATGTTGGGCCATTGTGAGGATTGCCAAGATTGCATCTTTCTACGCTATATCACAATCCACTGGAAAAAAAAAATTGTCAAGTACTGTGAGAAAAATCAACCTCCTGCTGCGCTCTACCGTTCTTGATAGGTCTCACCGAAACTCATATCTAATGAAAGCAGCAGCAAAACTCACATTAATTGACACCCCGGCTGCTACTCACAGCAGAGAAGACACTGAACACAAAGAGATGAGGCCCGAAATAACTTCCTAACGAAACGGGGGGTCATGTTTAAAGGGAGACTGTAATAAATCTGGGCGAGGACAATGCAATGACATCTGAACACATCTTATTTATTGCTCGCCTTATTAAAAGGAATATTTCACAAGAATTAGTTTAGATACTCAAATGTTATTAACATGAATCTGCCGAGTCCACTCTCTAATGATTAAGAGATGACTCTACTGACCCTGCAATCTAATAATAACGAGATGACTCTGCTGACCCTGCCCTCTAATAATTATGAGATGACTCTGCTGACCCTGCCCTCTAATGATAATATGATTACATTGCTGACCCTGCATCTAATGATAATGAGGTGACGCTACTGGCCCTGTCCTCTAATAATAATTATATGACTCAACTGCCCCTGCCCTCTAATTATAATGAGATGACTCTGCTGACCCTGCGTTCTATGACTCTGCTGACCCTGCCCTCTAATAATAATGAGATGACTCTGCTGACCCTGCCCTCTAATGATAATATGATTACACTGCTGACCCTGCATCTAATGATAATGAGGTGACGCTACTGGCCCTGCCCTCTAATAATAATTATATGACTCAACTGCCCCTGCCCTCTAATGATAGTGAGATGACTCTGCTGACCCTGCCCTCTAATTATAATGAGATGACTCTGCTGACCCTGCGTTCTATGACTCTGCTGACCCTGCCCTCTAATAATAATGAGATGACTCTGCTGACCCTGTCCTCTAATGATAATGGGAGGACTCTGCTGACCCTGCCCTTTAATGATAATGAGGTGACCCTGTTGACCCTTCATAATAATAATAATAATAGTAACAACAATAATGTGGTTGTGCAAACCAAGCAAAGCTTCAAAGTTATCAGCAGAAAACCAGAACCTTCCACCTGTTTTATGTTCGCCTGTTGTCACAATGATAATAAGAGAACCTCATCCTTTAATTTTAATATTACAATTTGTGTGACCCAGACCTAATGATACTGAGAATTAAACTACAGACCATTTAGGGGGATCTGTCAGAAGGATTGTTCCTCCTGAGGCGTCTATATGGGGTCATAGGAACCTGAATAAAATGATACCCTGAGATCTGATCTTATACTAGAGAAATCCACATGTTCTTATATGTAAATGAGCTGCTAAGATCTATGCGTTGTACACTGTTCTGCATGAGAATCTGCCTCCAGAGATTATCATAAATGATAGATGGTGTTATCAGTGTGATGTGTGATGGCCGCTCTCTGCTCTCCTGATCTCACTGCAGAGCTGTGTGTAATTATACCCAACACATCTGCAGCTTCTATCTCACAGGCAGACAAGGGGCAATGCAGCAGAGCTGTGAGAGCTGCAGCAAATGTGTTTGTAAGAAAACAAGGTTCAGTTCTCCTGTTCTATGTTAGTTACATGTCTCACACTGGTAACTCCTCCATTTTATTTAAAATAAGCTCTGGAGGCAGATTCCATGCAGAACAGTCCTGAACAGCTAATGAACACATTTGGGGCTGGTGCATACATCAAAGGAGATACAGGGGCTGGCACTGGGGTCTTCATCTGTGATAAGGGAGTGTATTGTGCTCTACCTTCACCCACAGATTACACCCAGGTGCTGGCACTGGCCAATGTAAGGACGTAACTCTTCAGTAGTGAACGCTGCATGCTCGCGGTGCAAGAAGAAATTAAAGGGCCAACTGTCAGCCCAAGCATTGTGGTCCCCAGGAACCTGACTGAAGCTGGAAAAAAGGTCATCACTGGAGGTTCCCCCACCCCTAATCTCTAGGGTCTTCTTAACCCTTTGTGGACAGGGCATTTTTACGTTTTACACGTTTCCTCCTCTTCTTCCAAGAGCCATAACTTTTTTTTCCCCATCGACTAGTTATGAGGGCTCTTGTAGTTTGCAGGACAAGATACAATGCAAATCCAGGTCCCCTTCTGAGCTTCTCAGGAGAGCCAAGATGACAGTGGCAAGGGTCTTCAGCAGACCCCTGGCTGTCATAGTTACCCATCGGTTCCGTGTCATAGTTGCCCATGGGAGGCCTTGATGGGGGCCAGTGTGTTCTAGGACCAGAGAGTGTCCATTTAAATGTCAGGGGTTTAAATAAATAGGTAATGGGCGTGGACAAAATCCGACTCAAGCCGAGGCCATTAGAGACTGATTCCAGATGTGTAGCATAGGAGTCAGGAGGGAGATTTGTAGGACCTTTCCCAGGACGTTAATACATATCCTAATGTGGCAGGGGTTAAATGATCCCTTAAGAGTGTTATCTTAAAGAGGTTGTCCACACCAGTGACGGAACGGCACAGCTCAGCCTCGTACACTGTGCCGTGGCCGCTGTCGAGATCTGCAGATCCGCTCCTGTCCAGCTGATGGGTCTCCATAGATATCTATGCATTGGTCCATGATATGGCAGGTCCTCCCTTGTGACGGGTCACCACCTATGTCCGTAAACTGGATACTATTCCTGCTCCGCAGCAGCTGCCTGGACCATATGGTATCATGGTGGCAGGTGGTGGAAATGCTGAAAGAAAGAAAAACGACTCCAGCAAAGCTGATATAATAAGCACAATGACAGCAGGCAGGACGCTGAGCCCGTACTGATATCTGACTAATGATTTCTGTCGCAGATATTTATGTCCAAGCACCCGATCATCGAAAACTGTCTACACACAGAATCGTAAAAATAGCCGTATCGCGGTGAAAGAAAAGCCCAACTCTGGAGAGAAAGGCTGTGGTTTTTATCTGTAAAGTTTCTTTATAATTAAAAGTTCTGGAAAACTTCCTCTGCTTTAATATGGTCAAGATCTCTGCTCACTGCCAGTGAATGAAAGTAGTTTGGTGTACAGCTGAGGGTTTGTTACAATGTATCTGGGGAGGTTTGAGCCATCAGACAGAATCCACAACATTAACCTTATGTAGCGTTATCCACACTGATAAATTGCAACAATCACTCGGCTGTGCGACGAAGTGTCCGACAAGGGGGAGCACTGACTTATGGATCTTACGGGTTTTATGGAATTTGCAGGTTTGATCCCCTCTGAATGGGATTGGGAATATTTCCTTCTACTGGCAGGTATTTCTGGCTGCTTCATCTTTGTCATTTATGGGGTTTTCTGTCCTACTGGGCGCGGAGGTTCTCCAATGTATAGGATACTATGGGCACGAGATGTCTGTATTATGGGGGCACAGAGGCTATCACAGTACTCAATGTGGGGCACCATAATACGGGGGCTCTGTGATCATCATAATTATGTGACACCTTGTGTCCATATTATGGGGGCTCTATCACATCTTTATGAGTACTGCAGCTTCATATTTTAGGGGGCTCTGTGATCACCATTATTAGGGGGCACCATGTGTCCATATTATGGGGGCTCTATCACATCTTTATGAGTACTGCAGCTTCATATTTTAGGGGGCTCTGTGATCACCATTATTAGGGGGCACCATGTGTCCATATTATGGGGGCTCTATCACATCTTTATGAGATCTGCACTTAGTATTTTAGGGGCTCTTTTCTTATCATTGATATGGGGCACCATCTGTCTGTATTATAGGGGCACAGAAAATTGGAACAGCACTTTACCAACAGGTGGGTGCACACCTCCCAGACAAAACCTCCAAGACTTGCCTCAATCCAGACATAGGGAAACATGCAGGCAGCACTCCGTATCAAGCCTTGAAAAATGAGCCGAAACATTGCCACAGTATGTGGGTTTGAAATAAAACCACATTTGTTTCACCTTTAAGCTATGGAGTGCTGCTTGCATTTTTTCCTATGTTCGTATTATAGGGGCGCTATAACTATCACATCTATAGGAATAATGCAGATTAGTATTTTAGGGGGCTCTGGTTTCACTATTATTATGGGGCACACCATGTGTTTGTATTATGGAGGCTGTCACTCATACCTAAATATTGTGGATTTCCGTCTTGCATAAAAAGATTTCTGTTAAAGGAGTTTTCCAAAATCAAAAACACTTATATTACAATAAAAATGTATTTCTAATATTCATCCAATGTTATATTTTTCTTTTCAGTGCTGCATATTTTTCAGTGTTCTTTGGCCCAAACAAGTCTCTTCTGCTTGTTGCCTGTCCTTAGCAGTGGTTTCCCAGCAGCTATTTTACCATGAAGGCCTGCTGCACAAAGTCTCCTCTTAACAGTTGTTGTAGAGATGTGTCTGCTGCTAGAACTCTGTGTGGCATTGACCTGGTCTCTAATCTGAGCTGCTGTTAACCTGCGATTTCTGAGGCTGGTGACTCGGATAAACTTATCCTCAGAAGCAGAGGTGACTCTTGGTCTTCCTTTCCTGGGGCGATCCTCATGTGAGCCAGTTTCTTTGTAGCGCTTGATGGTTTTTGCCACTGCACTTGGGGACACTTTCAAAGTTTTCCCAATTTTTCGGACTGACTGACCTTAATTTCTTAAAGTAATGATGGCCACTCGTTTTTTTTTACTTAGCTGCTTTTTTCTTGCCATAATACAAATTCTAACAGTCTATTCAGTAGGACTATCAGCTGTGTATCCACCAGACTTCTGCTCAACACAACTGATGGTCCCAACCCCATTTATAAGGCAAGAAATCCCACTTATTAAACCTGACAGGGCACACCTGTGAAGTGAAAACCATTCCCAGTGACTACCTCTTGAAGCTCATCAAGAGAATGCCAAGAGTGTGCAAAGCAGTCATCAAAGCAAAAGGTGGCTACTTTGAAGAACCTAGAATATAAGACATAATTTCAACTGTTTCACACTTTTTTGTTAAGTATATAATTCCACATGTGTTAATTCATAGTTTTGATGCCTTCAATGTGAATGTACAATTTTCATAGTCATGAAAATACAGAAAAATCTTTAAATGAGAAGGTGTGTCCAAACTTTTGGTCTGTACTGTGTACATCACATAGGAGACACCAGAGCTGATGCATATGTATCACATAGGTGACACTGGTGCAGGAGTATATACATCCCGCAGGATACACTGGGGCTGCAGCATATACATCGTGGAGACATTGGGGCATGCATCACACATATACATCTATTGAAACATATATTCAAATTTCCATCGATTGTAAATGCTTTTATCATATCTTTATGTGAGAATGAGCCTGAGCTATTCCTAACAGCAGATTAGAGATTTTCTTTACGGCAGCCTTATGAACCATAAGTAACTGTTGCCTGGACTCTATGAAAGTGTGTTGTGGGCATGCACTCTGACCTATGCGGTGGGTTCTGCGCAGAGAGAGGGAGGAATGAGGAGGAGCTGCCTGTTCTCATCACCTGTGATTAGAGGTGTATCTTGGGTTATCTGCCTTTGGCTCGATTATTGCCTTTCCAGAAAGGGTCGTGCAGAAAATCTGCAGTATTGTGACTATATGGCTATTTCCGAATTCAGAATGTGCCAGTCTACCCTCCCCAATTGTTTAGTGCAATAAATAGAAACTTCCCTATAAAAACTAATGACCTTCATTGACTCCTTTCCATCAGAAGCCCCACTGTTCTTCTCACCTAGCTGAAAAATATACAAAGCTCCTTGTGCCAAGATGGAAAGTTTCATGTCTTTCTACTGAGCTTCATGAGGAATCATTAATAATTATCCTCCATAATGATGTTTTGCCTGTTCTGGGCATAAAATTTACCCCAGTCAATTAGAGAGTAAACACATCTCACCATCCAGTTCAATTAAACCTCAGCGATATTTCATGTAATGATCAGCGGAGCCTGTAAAGGAAGGAACATTATGGAAGATGATAATTAAGTTTTCCACCACGCTAATAAGTTGGAAGGATCGGCGCTCGGAGGTAGTGACTGAGCGTTGGAGGTCGAGGGGGGCGGCTTTTCCTTTGGCTGCTGTCACTAGCCTGGGAGCTTTCCTTCGGATGCCGCGTCCTCACCCCTTTTATCAATTAGCGTTAATTGAACTGCTGATGTTACTGATGAGTTGGTGGAACCACAAAGGCGTTGAGATAATGAGCTGCCTCCTCCCTGTTGTCTTTATTAACTTTCCAGACTTGTGTGAACTCGACCTTACAAATAATGTCTCTTAGAGGAAGGATTTGCTGTTATTGTTTCTCATGGTCTGTTACATTGGAAGTCAACAAATCAAACCCTGTAAATGAGCAATCGAGGCCGAGGCCGAAACTGAACCAAGGGCATGAAATAGCGGCCATTGTCAGACCCATGGGGTGTAGTGTGGCAAAGCAGTTTACGTGTGTTACAACTTTACCAAGAGGATGCAACAAACCCGGGGTCACAACTAAAAGAAATGCAACCAACCTGGGGTCACAAGCATGGGGTCACTGCCGAGAGGGATATGGACAGCATGGGGTCACTACTGAGAGGGATATAGACAGCATGGGGTCACTACTGAGAGGGATATAGACACCATGGGGTCACTACTGAGAGGGATATAGGCAGCATGGGGTCACTGCCGAGAGGGATATAGGCAGCATGGGGTCACTACTGAGAGGGATATAGACACCATGGGGTCACTACTGAGAGGGATATAGACAGCATGGGGTCACTACCGAGAGGGATATAGACACCATGGGGTCACTACTGAGAGGGATATAGGCAGCATGGGGTCACTGCCGAGAGGGATATAGGCAGCATGGGGTCACTACTGAGAGGGATATAGACAGCATGAGGTCACTACCGAGAGGGATATAGGCAGCATGGGGTCACTGCCGAGAGGGATATGGACAGCATGGGGTCACTACCGAGAGGGATATAGGCAGTATATGGGCACTACCGAGAGGGATATAGACAGCCTGAGGTCACTACCGAGAGGGATATAGGCAGCATGGGGTCACTGCCAAGAGGGATATGGACAGCATGGGGTCACTACCGAGAGGGATATAGACACCATGGGGTCACTACCGAGAGGGATATAGGCAGCATGGGGTCACTGCCGAGAGGGATATGGACAGCATGGGGTCACTACCGAGAGGGATATAGGCAGCATGGGGTCACTGCCGAGAGGGATATGGACAGCATGGGGTCACTACCGAGAGGGATATAGGCAGCATGGGGTCACTACCGAGAGGGATAGAGGCAGCATGGGGTCACTACCGAGAGGGATAGAGGCAGCATGGGGTCACTACCGAGAGGGATATAGACACCATGGGGTCACTACCGATAGGGATATAGACAGCATGGGGTCACTACCAAGAGGGATATAAACAGCATGGGGTCACTACCGATAGGGATATAGACAGCATGGGGTCACTGTCGAGAGGGATATACACAGCATGAGGTCACTGTCAAGTGGGATATAGGCAGCATGGGGTCACTACCAAGAGGGATATAGACAGCATGAGGTCACTACCAAGAGGGATATAGACATCATGAGGTCACTACCGAGAGGGATATAGGCAGTATGGGGTCACTACCGAGAGGGATATAGGCAGGATATGGGCACTACCGAGAGGGATATAGACAGCCTGAGGTCACTACCGAGAGGGATATAGACAGCATTGGGACACTACCGAGAGGGATATAGGCAGTATATGGGCACTACCGAGAGGGATATAGACAGCCTGAGGTCACTACCGAGAGGGATATAGACAGCATTGGGACACTACCGAGAGGGATATAGACAGCCTGAAGTCACTACCGAGAGGGATATAGGCAGCATGGGGTCACTACCGAGAGGGATATAGGCAGTATATGGGCACTACCGAGAGGGATATAGACACCATGGGCTCAATACTGAGAGGGATATAGACATCATGAGGTCACTACCGAGAGGGTAGTACGGGTAACTAACCCAGGGTCATAAATAAAGGCGTTGCAGTTGATATTTCTGCAGTAGAGGAAAAGGATCTGCAATATGTCCAATCACGGATGTTTAGGTGCTCCAGTTAGTAGCCACCACAGCATCTGTTTAGAGAAAGGCAAGAGCCCCCACGTCGCCTCTGTGCCCCTCTGTGATCCTGTCAAGAATTGATGAGTATCAACACTAAATTGGCCTTACAGTTTGCCATCATGACATATCTATTAGGCATAGTACACAGGTTATCAAAATATCAGGAGTTCTCTAAGATGGAAAATTGTAAAAGAAACAAAAGGTGATAAAGCTTCCCTATTAAAAATGTGTCAAATAATTAAGGTAATATTACACATAAAGACTCACATTACTGTTAGTTAACCCACATGGTGAACACCGGAAATTAGTTACATGGAAAACCGTAAAAAAATTTTTTTCAAAAAGTAAAATACATCTTAGTGGTACCAATAAAATCAATAACTCATCCCACGATAAAGCAAGCATTCACAAAGTTCAGACAACAGAAAAATGAAAAAATATATATATATACATTATATATATATATATATATATATATATATAACAACTGAAACGCAATTTAAAAAAAAAATTCCAGTGTTTCTTTCGTGAAAGGAGCGAAACATAAAAAGTCTATGGTGTAAACGTGGAATTGTTGTAATCATTCTGACCTGCAGAATAATAGCCAAAAGAGAAAACATAGAGGGTAATTACAGCTTTAGGTGACTTTTCAGAATAAACTGTCGTGTGTACATGAGGAATAACACACACAGACATGACAGATCCTTGCTTTTCAATCCTTAGAGCGTAGACAGATGTAGCCACAGAATCCAGCTCTGAGATGAGGTAAATGACTTGTTAGAAAGCTCAGCATGATTTCTATGTACACCTTTGCTTCTTCTCTCACTCTGCTCCTCACTCTTCCTACCCTTCCTTCTACATTGTGCTGGAAGTCCATCCTCTCTTGAGCAAGAAATATTTGAAACTTTCTTTTAGAGTAAAGGATGAGTTCTGGAAATAAGGGGGATGGGAAAAGTGGATCATAAGTGGAGAAAGGAGCAGATTTCTCTGATAAAGATCTATTATAAAATATCTTATATTGCTAAAAGTACAGTTCTCCATTAAAAATTTTTTGAAGAATTACTGTTCTTTCCATCCTCCCCCCAAAATACATATATTTTTAATACAGTATATGAAAATACAATTCTTTGCACACAAAAATTAAAAAGCCCACTTATGGCTATATTTAGGGAAAAAAAATAAAATTTGTAAAGGCAGGAATAGAAAAAAAAGCAATAAAAACAAATTAAGTCATGCTAAAGTCCAAAATAGGGTAAAAGACAAAGTTAGACGGACAAGGGCCAGTGGGAAATTCATAGATTTCATGGATGTCACTTTATTTTGCGGAGAGGTATGAGATAACCTGCTGTGAGAAAAAAAGCGTTTCTCTTTCGAGAGATATTTCTGGTATACGTCTCTATGGGAAAAAGTTTTGAATTTGTAGAGCAAAACAATTGAACAATGGAGAAAGAATTAAAAAAAAAAGGGTTCAGTTTGTACCTCTCTAAGACAGTAACGTCACCAAGTGATCAGAAGACGGAAGAAACAAACTCAGCTCTGCTAGATTTGTATATTCATATCTAAATACTAATAAATATTTGTGATTTTTATTTTGGGGCTCCATCTATGTCTATGAATGTGTAGACTCTGCTTTACGTGTCACGGGTGTGTCACCTCCGGATGTGACTCTTGGAGGATCTGGGATCAGAAGGTCACAACGTTTAATAGATCGCAGGTCCTCTTTAGGATCCGTCTATCATTTACCGTGATTTGGAGTGGATTTACTTTCGTTTGGTGATGAAAGGATTAAGGACCCTTTCTCTTTTGGCTGTGAGCTTGGAGCTTGAGTTCTCAGCTGCAGCACATTGTGACCACTTCCTTCCTCTATATAAACCCACTCCTAGCTTCATTCCTTTTCGGTTATAGATCTTCTATACTGACCTCTTTGAAGGATCCATTCTCTGGAGAAGATGAGCTATTGGTAAAGTAAAGGAGTGTTATTTTTTGTGTCTTTTCCGACTGTTTGTTGTGCCTTCCTCGTGTTGTTTTTGTGGAGTAGTGGGTAAGACAGGGTAAGATCACGGCCAGCGAGGGACTAGGCACATGATGGTGCAGGGGTGGAAGGACCCATCTAGGGACGATAAGTAGAGCAAGGATCAGACTCAGGTTTATGTTAGGAGGTGACCCCTCTCCCTGCTCCCTATCGCCAGGGTCATCTTTGTACATCTTCCCTGGTGTTCCCCTTGTGTTGCACTGCATGCTGGACGTCCTCTCGTCTGTGTCCGCTGCTGCTATTCAGACAAAGCGACTCCCACACAACAGGGCGCCATAATTAGACATGATCTGCGGTCGCACATAATGATACAGTAGGCAGCAGGACGAGCTGATGCAACGGGCTGGAACTCATAGGTTCATCAGAACGAGGTCGGAGAGTCCAGAAAAAGAAAACTTCATAAGTTCTATCATCCTCATTACCATGCTCAACTGCTCAAACTCAATGATCTCTTAAACTCAGCTTAAAAGGACAAGTCCATCGCCAAATAGTGACACCACGGAGACCACAGAGTAGAGCGGGTCAGCTTATCCCGGGCGAGTAGAAGATTCGCAATTTATCCGAGCGATGACTCCACATAACCTATTAACATGTGCACTGATGGAAATAGTAATAGGGAAATTGGCAAGAGAGGAATTAATTGCAGGCTTTGTGCAGGATTAAAGGGACTTAGCAGAGTTGTTATTGTAGTGACGAGGTTTGTGCGATATTACTTAGTGTAGGGTCAATTGCTTGTCGTATCCCCAAACCGTGCAATTATTTCACCACTTACTCATAAGGACTTTTTGTTAAATGTTACCGATTAATAGAAATTACAGAGACTTCTGTACAAAGTAGAACAGATGTACATACAACATGTGAAAGCTATATGTTTCTAAGTTTAGAATAATGTCAATTTTAAAATTATTCTTTACTATAATACTGCCCCTATATAAGAATATAACTACTAAAGTAATGGCCCTAAATGCAAGAATATAACTACTGTAGTACTGCACCTGTGAAGAAGAATATACGGTAACTACTATAATACTGCTCCTATGTACAAGAATATAACTACTATAATACTGCCCCCTATATACAAGAATATAACTACTATAATACTGCCCCTATGTACAAGAATATAACTACTATAATACTGCACCTGTGAAGAAGAATATAACTACTATAATACTGCCCCTATGTACAAGAATATATACTATAATACTGCCCCTATATACAAGAATATAACTTCTATAATATTGCCCCTATGTACAAGAATATAACTACTATAATACTGCCCCTATGTACAAGAATATAACTACTATAATACTGCACCTGTGAAGAAGAATATAACTACTATAATACTGCCCCTATGTACAAGAATATATACTATAATACTGCCCCTATATACAAGAATATAACTTCTATAATATTGCCCCTATGTACAAGAATATAACTACTATAATACTGCTCCTATGTACAAGAATATAACTACTATAATACTGCTCCTATGTACAAGAATATAACTACTATAATACTGCTCCTATGTACAAGAATATAACTACTATAATACTGCTCCTATGTACAAGAATATAACTACTATAATACTGCTCCGATGTACAAGAATATAACTACTATAATACTGTTCCTAAGTACAAGAATATAACTACTATAATACTGCTCCTATGTACGAGAATATAACTACTATAATACTGCTCCTATGTACAAGAATATAACTACTATAATACTGCTCCTATGTACAAGAATATAACTACTATAATACTGCTCCTATGTACAAGAATATAACTACTATAATACTGCTCCTATGTACAAGAATATAACTACTATAATACTGCTCCTATGTACAAGAATATAACTACTATAATACTGCTCCGATGTACAAGAATATAACTACTATAATACTGTTCCTAAGTACAAGAATATAACTACTATAATACTGCTCCTATGTACAAGAATATAACTACTATAATACTGCCCCCTATGTACAAGAATATAACTACTATAATACTGCTCCTATGTACAAGAATATAACTACTATAATACTGCTCCGATGTACAAGAATATAACTACTATAATACTGCTCCTATGTACAAGAATATAACTACTATAATACTGCCCCCTATGTACAAGAATATAACTACTATAATACTGCTCCTATGTACAAGAATATAACTACTATAATACTGCTCCTATGTACAAGAATATAACTACTATAATACTGCTCCGATGTACAAGAATATAACTACTATAATACTGTTCCTAAGTACAAGAATATAACTACTATAATACTGCTCCTATGTACAGAATATAACTACTATAATACTGCTCCTATGTACAAGAATATAACTACTATAATACTGCTCCGATGTACAAGAATATAACTACTATAATACTGTTCCTAAGTACAAGAATATAACTACTATAATACTGCCCCTATGTACAAGAATATAACTACTATAATACTGCCCCTATGTACAAGAATATAACTACTATAATACTGCCCTTATGTGCAAGAATATAACTACTGTGAAACATGGAGGAGGCTCTGTTATGTTCTGGGGCTGCTTTGCTGCATCTGGCACAGGGTGTCTAGAATCTGTGCAGGGTACAATCAAATCTCAAGATTATCAAGGGGTTCTAGAGAGAAATGTGCTGCCCAGTGTCAGAAAGCTTGGTCTCAGGCGCAGGTCATGGGTCTTGCAACAGGATAATGACCGAATGCTCACAGCTAAGAACACCCAAGAATGGCTAAGAGGAAAACATTGGGCTATTCTGAAGTGGCCTTCTATGAGCCCTGACCTAAATCCTATTGAGCATCTTTGGAAAGAGCTGAAACATGCCGTCTGGAAAAGGCAACCTTCAAACATGAGACAACTGGAGCAGTTTGCTCTTGAGGAGTGGCAAAAATACCTGTCAAGAGGCGCAGAAGTCTCATTGACAGTTACAGGAATCGTTTGATTGCAGTGATTGCCTCAAAAGGTTGTGCAATAAAATATTAAGTTAAGGGTACCATTATTTTTGTCCAAGCCTATTTCATGAGTTTTATTTTTTATTTTTTAATTCTGTGGAAGCATGGTTGAAAAGCAATGTCTGACTTTAATTTGTTCATTTTCATAGATCTTTTATTTATTATTACTTTTGTCAGATTCAAGTTATTTCTGTGACCATTGTGTGTTTTTAGGTCATTAAACGAGGGGTGTAACAAGGTGGCACGGGGTGGTAGTCATGGGCAAGTCCATTAAGTAACAGTCAGTGAGCACCCCGGCACCTTGCACATGGAGTGATGAGTTCTCACTGTGTCTGCCGGAATTCTAGTCCCATGAAGCATCATAGAGTCACAGTTCTTTTCCAACAGTTGAACTTTACTAAACAGTAAGGCATCCATCACATCAGCAGTACAGTTCACACAGGGCAATGTTTTCCTGTACTTTCCCTGCCTTATGGGCAGACTCTATTCTCACTGCGCTTTCCTTTCCTCTGCCATCCGGGCAGTCCCTCTGGACAGTTCATGTCCCATCTGTACCTTCAGCATCACCAGCTCCCTGTCAGCCCCTTGTCCTTCCTGGGGATGATCCTGTTGAGCTGGTGCCCGACTGCACTATTCTCCATCCTGGGGTCCCTTACTGATGTCCGCAGCTTTATCCCCATGGCCTGTAACTGTTTCTGAACTTCATGCACCCTGCTCTTGGGCAGGCTGCCCAGAAGTCTGATTCTAAACAGGAAGTCCCTTTCGTATATCTCCCTGCTGTGTGCTGCTCTGCTCTAACTCCTTCCCTCTACTTAACCTCTATGCTACCTATACCTTGCTTACATCTATCCTATGCTCTATCTCAAATGTGCCCCTCTATTCTATTCCCTATGATCCTATACTACTTCCTAATCTATCCCTAAGCCTATGCACAATACAGCACAAATACATTTACATTACAGTACCTACACACAATAGTAAAACATTAGTAAACCACTCAGTAGATTAACATTAATGAAATCTCAGGGTGCCGCACATGATTGGAACAGTGTCCAAGGGAGAGGAGGCACATGAGGTTCCCAGCCACCTTCTTACACTCCTCCCTCTTAAAATATGGTCGTCCCCGACCATGGTGGCACCTGTCAATATAAAACTGCTAGAAAACACTTTAAAAAAAAAATACATATTTACAATATAAGACAGTCCCTATCTGATGACTTTGTTGGGTCAACCGTGACCTCGGCTCCTCTCAGTTGGAGCTTTGGAACAAAAAGTTCAAGTTCTTTTTTAACATGGGTCCAACTGACCCCGGTCCCCTGGTTCCTGGGACCCAGACACATATAGTATCAAATAACTACAATCTAGGCCGGTGGGCCAATCCTTTCCTGCTCCGGGTAGCCAAACACAGGAAGCCACTTTTAACAAATGGCCCAATGGCCAACTCAGCATCAGTTAATTTAGTTTCTTCAGTCCTGACCCGGCTCGCTCCTCGGGTCCTCCTGCACAAGTTTCTCCCCCTCCAACCTTTTAATGGACCACATGTCTATCTATCTATTTATCATCTATTTATCTATCCATTATCTATCTATTATATATCTATTTTCTATCTATCATCTATATATCTATTATCTATCTATCTATAATCTATCTATGTTATATCTATCATCTATCTATTTTCTATCTATTATATATATTTTATCTATCTATCATCTATATAATATCTATCATGTATCTATCTATTATTATTATTATAGCATCATTTATTCCATGGCGCTTTACATGTGAGGAGGGGTATACATAATAAAAACAAGTACAATAATCTTAAACAATACAAGTCATAACTGGTACAGGAGGAGAGAGAACCCTGCCCGCGAGGGCTCACAATCTACAAGGGATGGGTGAGGATACAGTAGGCGAGGGTAGAGCTGGTCATGCAGCGGTTTGGTGGATCGGTGGTTACTGCAGATTGTAGGCTTGTCGGAAGAGGTGGGTCTTCAGGCTCTTTTTGAAGGTTTTGATGGTAGGCGAGAGTCTGATGTGTTGGGGTAGAGAGTTCCAGAGTATGGGGGATGCGCAAGAGAAATCTTGTATACGATTGTGGGAGGAGGAGATAAGAGGGGAGTAGAGAAGGAGATCTTGTGAGGATCGGAGGTTGCGTGCAGGTAAGTACCAGGAGACGAGGTCACAGATGTATGGAGGAGACAGGTTGTGGATGGCTTTGTACGTCATCGTTAGGGTTTTGTACTGGAGTCTCTGGGCAATGGGGAGCCAGTGAAGGGATTGACAGAGGGGAGAGGCAGGGGAATAGCGGGGGGACAGGTGGATTAGTCGGGCAGGAGAGTTTAGAATAGATTGGAGGGGTGCGAGAGTGTTCGAGGGGAGGCCACAGAGGAGGAGGTTACAGTAGTCAAGGCGAGAGATGATGAGGGCATGGACTAGGGTTTTTGCAGATTCTTGGTTGAGGAATGTACGGATCCGTGAAATATTTTTGAGTTGAAGTCGGCAGGAAGTGGAAAGGGCTTGGATATGTGGTTTGAAGGAGAGATCAGCGTCAAGGATTACCCTGAGACAGCGAGCTTGTGGGACTGGGGAGAGTGGGCAGCCATTTACTGTAATGAATAGGTTCATTGGGGGGGGTCACATGAGATGGGGGGAAAAATGATGAATTCTGTTTTGTCCATGTTAAGTTTCAGAAATCTAGCGGAGAAGAAGGATGAAATAGTGGACAGACATTGAGGGATTCTGGTTAGTAGGGAGGTGATGTCTGGTCCAGAGATGTAGATCTGTGTGTCATCAGCATAGAGGTGATACTGAAAGCCATGAGATTCTATGAGCTGTCCCAGGCCAAAGGTGTAAATGGAGAAGAGCAGGGGCCCTAGGACTGAACCTTGTGGGACTCCGACAGATAGGGGGCGAGGTGAGGAGGTGGTGTGTGAGTGGGAGACGCTGAATGTCCGGTCTGTTAGGTATGATGAGATCCAGGATAGGGCCAAGTCTGTGATGCCAAGGGATGAGAGGGTCTGTAATAATAGGGAATGGTCCACTGTGTCGAAGGCAGCCGACAGGTCTAGGAGGAGGAGGACAGAGTAGTGTCGCTTGCTCTTGGCGGTTAAGAGGTCATTGGTGACCTTAGTTAGGGCAGTTTCAGTGGAGTGGTGTGACCGGAAGCCAGATTGTAAGCGGTCAAAGAGGGAGCAAGAAGAGAGATGGGAGGACAGTTCAAGGTAGACGTGTTGTTCTATTATCTATTATCTATCTATCTATTATCTAGCTATCTATCTATCATCTATATATGTATCTATTATTTATCTATCCTTTTCCTTTCTTCGGATACATCAGTGCTGAGCTTTGGAGGATCTCACAATGCTGTATTTCTGGATTTTGCCGTTGTTCTGTAGCGGAGCCTTTGCTCCTCTCCTCCTTGTTACCTGGGTATAAGTGGAGTATATGAGCGGTGCCTGTGATTCTTCGCTGTACACCTCAGGTCAGACCTTCTTTATCAGTCCATTGACTTCTTTCTTCTTTTTATGCGCATAGAGCATTGGCCGTCCTAGGTCTGATGCCGGGTTCCGGTCCTGCGCCTGTGCGGGCAGTGCGGCCACCCTGTTACTGAATCCCCGCCCCGCACTGTGCATAATGCATAACGCATCAGAGCTAGGACGGCCAATGCTCTATGCGCCTGCTCCAGGCAGAAGAGCAGAGCGCAGGCACCAGATTTCGGACGAAAACAGCGCTGAGGGGGCGGCGACAATCGCCCCAGAAGAGATGACTGACGGCAGTTGGGCGCTTCAAAGAAGAGGCTTCAGACCCGCCTCCAGGTACAAAGAGGTATTTGAGCAAAATTATAAATACCTTTTTATAAATACCTTTATTGTGGGAATATCAGCAACAAAAACTAAAAGAGTCACTTGTTAGACTGCAGGATTACTGCTACACAAGGTGGCTCTTTTAGTTTATAACGGCTGGAGGGGGTGACAGTGGCCCTTTAAGGTGCAATCATCTGAGGAGCTGTCCGCAGCCCAAGGTGCTGAGTGGCTGCACACAAAACTCTCACTTTATTTCTTTTCCAATTGAGCACCATTGAATGGCCACCATGTGCATACAAAGGCACTGCTGCCAGCCCGTCCCCAGTCTGAAATGACAGACACCAGGGAACAATAGATTGCACTGAAGTTCACAGCAGAAGACATGAACTTGCCATAAGATTTCTCCAGCTGATGAGTTTGAATTGTTCAGGTGCCCTCATGTGGTGGAAGAACAATACAAAAGTATCATGCATTTATTATTTCTAATGACACACACAACACACTACACACACCTGCAGGACACACAACACACAGACACACCAATGCAGCAAACAGACACATATACAACAAAGTATACACAAACACAACACACTATACACACCTACAGGACACACAACACACAGACACACCAATGCAGCAAACAGACACATATACAACAAAGTATACACAAACACAACACACTATACACACCTACAGGACACACAACACACAGACACACCAATGCAGCAAACAGACACATATACAACAAAGTATACACAAACAACACACTGTACACACCTACAGGACACACAACACACAGACACACCAATGCAGCAAACAGACACATATACAACAAAGTATACACAAACACAACACACTATACACACCTACAGGACACACAACACACAGACACACCAATGCAGCAAACAGACACATATACAACAAAGTATACACAAACACAACACACTATACACACCTGCAGGACACACAACACACAGACACACCAATGCAGCAAACAGACACATATACAACAAAGTATACACAAACACAACACACTATACACACCTACAGGACACACAACACACAGACACACCAATGCAGCAAACAGACACATATACAACAAAGTATACACAAACACAACACACTATACACACCTACAGGACACACAACACACAGACACACCAATGCAGCAAACAGACACATATACAACAAAGTATACACAAACAACACACTGTACACACCTACAGGACACAACACACAGACACACCAATGCAGCAAACAGACACATATACAACAAAGTATACACAAACACAACACACTATACACACCTACAGGACACACAACACACAGACACACCAATGCAGCAAACAGACACATATACAACAAAGTATACACAAACACAACACACTATACACACCTACAGGACACACAACACACAGACACACCAATGCAGCAAACAGACACATATACAACAAAGTATACACAAACAACACACTGTACACACCTACAGGACACACAACACACAGACACACCAATGCAGCAAACAGACACATATACAACAAAGTATACACAAACACAACACACTATACACACCTACAGGACACACAACACACAGACACACCAATGCAGCAAACAGACACATATACAACAAAGTATACACAAACACAACACACTATACACACCTACAGGACACACAACACACAGACACACCAATGCAGCAAACAGACACATATACAACAAAGTATACACAAACACAACACACTATACACACCTACAGGACACACAACACACAGACACACCAATGCAGCAAACAGACACATATACAACAAAGTATACACAAACACAACACACTATACACACCTACAGGACACACAACACACAGACACACCAATGCAGCAAACAGACACATATACAACAAAGTATACACAAACAACACACTGTACACACCTACAGGACACACAACACACAGACACACCAATGCAGCAAACAGACACATATACAACAAAGTATACACAAACACAACACACTATACACACCTACAGGACACACAACACACAGACACACCAATGCAGCAAACAGACACATATACAACAAAGTATACACAAACACAACACACTATACACACCTACAGGACACACAACACACAGACACACCAATGCAGCAAACAGACACATATACAACAAAGTATACACAAACAACACACTGTACACACCTACAGGACACACAACACACAGACACACCAATGCAGCAAACAGACACATATACAACAAAGTATACACAAACACAACACACTACACACACCTGCAGGACACACAACACACAGACACACCAATGCAGCAAACAGACACATATACAACAAAGTATACACAAACACAACACACTATACACACCTACAGGACACACAACACACAGACACACCAATGCAGCAAACAGACACATATACAACAAAGTATACACAAACAACACACTGTACACACCTACAGGACACACAACACACAGACACACCAATGCAGCAAACAGACACATATACAACAAAGTATACACAAACACAACACACTATACACACCTACAGGACACACAACACACAGACACACCAATGCAGCAAACAGACACATATACAACAAAGTATACACAAACACAACACACTATACACACCTACAGGACACACAACACACAGACACACCAATGCAGCAAACAGACACATATACAACAAAGTATACACAAACAACACACTGTACACACCTACAGGACACACAACACACAGACACACCAATGCAGCAAACAGACACATATACAACAAAGTATACACAAACACAACACACTATACACACCTACAGGACACACAACACACAGACACACCAATGCAGCAAACAGACACATATACAACAAAGTATACACAAACACAACACACTATACACACCTACAGGACACACAACACACAGACACACCAATGCAGCAAACAGACACATATACAACAAAGTATACACAAACAACACACTGTACACACCTACAGGACACACAACACACAGACACACCAATGCAGCAAACAGACACATATACAACAAAGTATACACAAACACAACACACTATACACACCTACAGGACACACAACACACAGACACACCAATGCAGCAAACAGACACATATACAACAAAGTATACACAAACAACACACTATACACACCTACAGGACACACAACACACAGACACACCAATGCAGCAAACAGACACATATACAACAAAGTATACACAAACAACACACTGTACACACCTACAGGACACACAACACACAGACACACCAATGCAGCAAACAGACACATATACAACAAAGTATACACAAACACAACACACTATACACACCTACAGGACACACAACACACAGACACACCAATGCAGCAAACAGACACATATACAACAAAGTATACACAAACACAACACACTATACACACCTACAGGACACACAACACACAGACACACCAATGCAGCAAACAGACACATATACAACAAAGTATACACAAACACAACACACTATATACACCTACAGGACACACAACACACAGACACACCACTGCAGCAAACAGACACATATACAACAAAGTGTACACAAACACAACACGCTATACACACCTACAGGACACACAACACACAGACACACCAATGCAGCAAACAGACACATATACAACAAAGTATACACAAACACAACACACTATATACACCTACAGGACACACAACACACAGACACACCAATGCAGCAAACAGACACATATACAACAAAGTATACACAAACACAACACACTATATACACCTACAGGACACACAACACACAGACACACCAATGCAGCAAACAGACACATATACAACAAAGTATACACAAACATAACACACTATACACACCTACAGGACACACAACAGACAGACACACCAATGCAGCAAACAGACACATATACACACTATTCACACAACATACACAGGACATGCTACACACACACAGACACATCACATCATACAAGCACACACAACACTATCCACACCTACAGGACACACAACAAACAAAGACACACCAATGCAGCAAACAGACACATATACACAACATACAAAACAAATATACACAAACACAACACACTATACACACCTACAGGACACACAACACTCACAGTACACGCACACAGACACATATACACACAACACATTATATACATGCACAACACACTGTACACACAACATACACAGGATGCACTAATTCACGCCCACAAATATGCACACCACATACACAATGCACTATACACATGCACGACACACTGTACACACTTAACACAGACACACGCAAACATTACACATATACACACACACACATCACATCATACACACATGACACACACGGAGTCATATACACGTAACACAGTATGTGTACAAACACACATACACATCCTGACAAACACACAGCATGCTATATATACACACACATTTATTTTGCTTATATAGCGCTATTAATTCCACAATGCCTTACAGACATACAAATACATGCACGCAGACGCACATATAACACACACAGGACACACTACACAAACACACACAAAGGACACACATTCAGAGATACACAGACACACACACAACACAGTGCACACGTCATGCACACACACTTACACACGCAACACACTACACATATGTGGCTCCCCAGGGTCCTGGTCGTCACAGTGGTATTGCTTTCCTCCAGGGAAGAGTGATGCTACGTTTAGAGGCAAGGAAGGATAACTGCATCCAGGTATCACAAACATGCAACACATTCACACACCAGGCCACCAGGGAGCTTTTGATCCTACAGTATTTACTAGGTGACTCCCCACATATATATAACTGGTAGTCTGTAGGGAAAGTCAGTCAGTCCTTCAGGGAAGCTGTTACTGGCAGGAGCGAATTCCTGTCAGAGGACAGAGGAGAGGGTTCACGGAGCTGTGCATGCCCTAAGAGCTGCAACTCAAAGAAAGAGACATTTGGAAGGCAGAATTGTATTGCAGCGAGCGTGAAGGAAGGCAAAGCACAGGAGAGGTTACCAGAAGGGGACCAGCCCCGAACAGGCTGCCTCCTTCTGAGGCGCAGAACACCGGTAGCCGGAACACCGAGGTAGTAAGGACCTCTATGCCTTACTTCAGAGACCGGCAGGACAGCTAATTGCATGTTACCTGTCCGCATTTACACCCAGGAGGCACAGTTGGACCCCTCAGAGGCTGGGGCATGCTAGAGTCCCTATAAACCGCCTCAAGTCACCAGTCATATGAGTTTTGTCCTATCCGACTTCGGGGGACAGAGAGAGAAACACCACATCTGTGAGGACCTTATTTGAAGCTTATGCAGTAAGGGACTACACCACTACAGCGCAAGGGAAGGCTATTGATTTCCACCTGGATAAGGGGACTCTGGACTTGCCTCCGAACCAGCCGGACTCTGCCTACCCTGTGATCTGGTGACCTGGACTGTGGATGCTGAAGCCTTCAGTAAAGGTAAAGAGACTGCAACCTTGTGTCCTCGTTCCTCACTGCGCCATTCACCATTCACCATCTACACCGGGAGCCCTGGGGCTACACTTCACCTGTGGGAAGGTATACCATCTAGCTGCCATCACATCACCCCAGCGGACCCCTTAAAGCAGCGTCGGTCACCCTGACCGAATACCACAGGTGGTGTCACGAACACAAACTTTATCCCTTTAAAGACCTTTCCCTTTTATACGGACGTCCCAGGGCCACGGACCGGGTCAGCCACCGTGACATCCCCCTGTGAACCGCAGGACCCAGTACCGAGTAACCCCTTTGCCCTGATGGGGCGCTTCACATATACACTGTAGAGATAAACACTCTCAGGCAGTGATTTGGTAGCGTTCACACAGGCAATGCAGTTTAGTCCAAGCAAGTGCAGTTTTATTACTTTCACAAGGGATTCAGAGACAAAAACTGCCTCTTCTGGACACAAAGGTATCGCAGCAAATAGAAGGTTAATTCAGCAGCACATATAGTGGCTTGTCGAAATTATTCACTCCCTGGCATTTTTCCTGCTTTGCTGCATCACAACCTGGAATTTCACAGGTTTATTTTTGAGAGTTTGCATCAGTTCATGTAAAAAACATGGCGATGACTGAACATTTGGTTTTCTTTTTATTGTGAATTAAACAATAAGTAGGACAAAATAACTGAAAATGTCATTGTGCATAACTATTCTCCCCCTAAAGTCAGTACTTTGTAGAGCCTCCTTTTGTGCCAATTACAGCTGCTAGTCACTTTGGATAAGTCACTATGAACTTTCCACATGCTCCAGCTCCTTCACGTTAGATGGTTTCCTCTGGTGAACAGCAATCTTCACGTCTGACCACAGATTCTCCATTGGTTTAAGGTGTGGACTGTGACTAGGCCACACCAGAACATTTACATGTTTCCCCTTGCACCTCTCGAGTGTTGCTCTAGTCTAGCAGTATGCTTTGGGTCATTGTTGTGTTGGAAAGTGAACCTCTGTCTCAGTCTCAAATCACTGACAGACTGAAACAGGTTTTGCTCAAGAAAATCCCTGTATTTCGCACCACCCACCTTCCCTTCAACTCGGACTATTTTCCATGTTCCTGCTGCCGAAAAACATCCCAACAGCATGATGCTGCCACCACCATATTTCACTGTGGGGATGGTGTTCTTGGGGTGATGAACTATGTTGGTTTAGCGCAACACATACCGTTTACCTTGCTGGCCAAAAAGTACAACTTTTGACTCATCTGACCACAGTACCTTCCTTCATACATTTGGGGAGTCTCTCACATGTCTTTTGGCAAACTCAAAACGAGCCTTACAATTTTTGTGTGTAATGGCATTTTTCTTGCCACTCTTCCATAAAGGCCACCTCTACGGAGTGTACGGCTTATTGTGGTCGTATGGACAGATACTCCAATCTCTGGTTAGGAAATCTGAAGCCCCTTTAGGGTTACATGTTCTGCCTCTCTGTTTAATGCCCACTTACCCGGGCTGAGAGATTTGGTGGACAACCCCTCTTAAACTCACAAACTAAATATCAAACAAGGGAAATAATCAGTTTTACAAAAGAATAGAAAACCCCCCATAAAAATATATACTTTATTAAATTTCAACAAATACCAAAATAGAACAATAGCCTTAGTAGTGGGTAGATCCCAAATCAAAGCAGGAGATATACTCCCAGATAAGTCTATATAACAGCAAACCTCGGTACGATAAAACTAACCGAGTAAAAAGCGAGCCTCAATAAATAAGTAGAGGTAAACCCACCCTCATGTAACAGTACCAGTGATATATCAATGTTGACATGCACTTAGTTATATAGATGTGCAGATATAGGTGAGAGTTCCCTAGATATAACACAGAACCTATATAGATATGTGCCTACCTAGATGCCGAGGTTGGCACCCTAAATTCGAGAATGGTGCCCCCGCTCGTACGAAGACTGTCCCTAATCTCCTATAAACACCCTATAAGGAGACAGTCAGAAAAAGAAGGCCAGGCAGCTTGTAATAACTTGTATTGGCATGTTATGTGCCATGGCAGATAAGAAAAGCCCACCCCCAATGTGATGTAAGTACAGGGACAGATAGGCACTATGCACGTAAATACAGGGAAATCTAGGTACTCTACAACATCCTAATTACTTAAACCTAACACCAGAGATAAAGTCATTCACCATGGTACTGCTACAGTAAAACATATATATAAACAATATCTGATAAATGCCACAATTTAGCATATAAATACTGCGTCACTAAATCCCCCAACTACAGGCACCCGCGTCGAGAGCTGTGTTTTTGATCTGAATTGGGAGTCACTCCATTAGGACCCACAACTACGCACATCTGACAGATGAGTAAAATACTATATGATGTGGATTTCTCTACTGTAAGGGCTAACCCTGTGCCTGTTGGCCGGAGACAACCCCTCTTGGCAGGTTTGTTATGGTACCATGTTCTTTCCATTTGATGATAATAGGTTTGATGGTTTTTCCGGGTGATCATCAGAGCTTGGGAGATTTTTTTTATAGGCCAAACCTGACTTGTACAGTGCTTCTTAACAACTTTGTCCCTGATGAGTTTGGAGATCTCCTTGGTCCTCATGGTGCCGTTTAGAGATCTACTTGGTCCTCATAGTATTGTTTGGAGATCTCCTTACTCTTCATGGTGTTGTTTGGAGATCTCCTTGGTCTTCATGGTGTTTATTGCTCTCCTTGATCTTCATGGTGGTGTTTAGTGTTCTCCTTGGTCCTCACGGTGCTGTTTGGATATCTACTTGGTCTTCATGGTGTTGTTTGGAGATCTCCTTAGTCTTTATAGTGATGTTTGGAGATCTCCTTGGTCTTCTTAGTGTTCTTTGGAGATCTCCTTAGTCTTCATGGTGTTGTTTGTAGATCTCCTTGGTCTTCCGGGTGTTTAGTGCTCTCCATTATCTTCTTGGTGGTGTTTGGCGCTATCCTTGGTCTACATGTGGTGTTTGGAGATCTCCTTGGTCCACATGGTGTTGTTTGGAGATCTCTTTAGTCTTCATGAAGGTGTTTGGAGATGTCCTTGGTCTTCATGGTGTTTGGTCAGTGTTGCCTCTTGTTAATGGTGTTGCAGCCTCTGTGGCCTTTCAGAAAAGTGTATATACTGACAGACATGTGATACTTAGATTGCACACAGGGGGACGTCCTGTCACTAAGCATAGGACTTATGAAAGGAATTGCTTGTACCAGAAATGTTTAGGGGATTAATAGCAAAAGGGGTGACTATATATGCACATACCAATTTTTAATTATGTGATCCCATAAATTTAATTTCTGCCTATTTTTTTCTTAATTCACCAACATAGACTATTTAGTGCTGATGCGTCACACACAAATATTTATACACAGGTTGTAATGTAGCAAAATAGGTAAAATGCCAAGAGGGGTGAATACATTTGCAAGCCACTGTATATGTCAGTGAGGGCTTATATGATGAACAGGTTGCAGTCCTTTCTCCCACAGCAAACTTCATACACAGAAGACGCATAATGCCACCATTCTTCCCTTCAGCCTGAGCTCCAGCAGCTTCCAGCGCCAAACAGAAGTGTTCAACTCCAGGCACAGTTCACACTGAACAGGCTGCAGCTTCCACATGGTTCTCTGCAGCTCCAACACACAGACTGCTCAGCTTTCCTAGCTGATCCATGCAGTCTTTATACAAAGAAAGACCCCGGCATGTCTATATCCCTGCTACAGCTCACATTTTAGCTGGACACAGACCAGCAGCACACTCTGCTCTGCTCAACATCCAGCAGAGTGACATAAAGTCAACAGATATTCACACACAGACACATATAAACACACACAACACACTTTACACACATACACTCACATATATAAACACATATATACAGAGCCGCATGTATAGATGCAAACCCATATATACACACAAGACACATTCACACACTCACACAATAGAAACACTACACACATGTACACATACAAACACAGGACACTTTACACACACAAATACACACATATGTATACATATATAGACATACAGTATACACACACATACTTGGATATATACATATACACACACAGGACACACTTTACACAAACACATACACTTACATATATATTCAATGATACATACACTCACAAAACACACACAGGTCACATTAAATTTAGCCATGATGGAACCCTTTCCTTTACCTACCCTTGGAGGGCCAATAGCATTTATACATATTTTTAATGGGTCATCAGTGTAAGATCAGTGGGGTTCTGGCTTCCAACACCCTCAATAATCAGGTTATTGACGATGCAACTACTGGTCCAGTTGTGCCCAGCTTTCTACATCATGTAGTGACCACAGGTGGTACTGCTGGCTCGCTTCCCTTCACTTTGTTGCAGTTCCACTGATGGCCACTATGCAGTTCATGGCGCTGTGACACTGACTGTGGACCTCAGCACTTACAATCAGGTGATCGGTGGAGGAGTTGCACCCCAATTATTTTTATTATTATTATTATTATTTTATTATTATAGCGCCATTTATTCCATGGTGCTTTACATGTGAAAAGGGGTATACATAATAAAAAAACAAGTAATTAATCTGAATTCATCAATAACATAGTTCCCCCAAAAGACCAAACTCAACTCTGCTACATCTTTCTGCAAACATTTAAGATATTTCCATCCATTCCTTCTAATAAATTGCCTTCTGCCAAATCATTTAGCTTAAATATGTGAAACAATATGTCAGGAAATCAGCAAATTGAGAGAGAAGAACAGGCTGCTCTTCTGCTGGGAGTGATTAGGGAATGTTCTGTTAGGAAATTATAGAGAATGGGTCCATGGAAATCATAAAAGGTTCACTCTCCGACAAATAAAAAAAATAAATTCTAATTTGTTTTCATGTAACAAAAATAGCAATGACGAGACGAGCGGGCGAAAATTGGAAAACAAAATTACACCAAAGTGGTAAAAAAAAAGTTACTTTGGTCCCTTCCCCTCCCCCACTTATTTATTGCCGTTGTCAATGGCTCCAGGCAGAGTTTGATGTTTGCGCTGCTTACTTTGCCCTATACAAAATGGGAAGCGAGTGGAATTTTTAAGCAAACATAATAAATTAGTAAACTGTAAGCGGAGCTTTGATACAATCGTCTGACATGTAAGAAAACATTCCCTGCATTAAGAATGGCGCAGACTTCCCCACAGGCGAGAGCGGCAAGTCGTCTGTGAAATAGCCAAGAAAATGATTACATTGCCTTCCCACAATTGTCTGCGAGGTAAATGTGTTCCCAGCCCACCGACAGGTAATGGCGGCAGATCAGTGCAAAATTAATAATGCTGAGGCTCAGCTCTCGGATGTAGCAGGGCGGTGGTGTCACGTGCGGCAGAGCAGAATTTCTCATCTGGAACAACTCGTATAAGCTGCTTGTTCTATTCTTTCTATAGGGATAAACCAGAAAACACCAACATACAGTGCTCAAATAATAAATAATACTACTATATGGTGCTTATAAAACACTAACATACAGTGTTCAAATAATAACTAATACTACTATATAGTGCTTATAAAACACCAACATACAGTGCTCAAATAATAACTAATACTACTATATGGTGCTTATAAAACACCAACATACAGTGCTCAAATAATAACTAATACTACTATATAGTGCTTATAAAACACCAACATACAGAGCTCAAATAATAACCAATACTACTATATGGTGCTTATAAAACACCAACATACTGTGCTCAAATAATAACTAATACTACTATAGAGTGCTTATAAAACACCAACATACAGTGCTCAAATAATAACTAATGCTACTATATAGTGCTTATAAAATACTAACATACAGTGCTCAAATAATAACTAATACTACTATATAGTGCTTATAAAACACCAACATACAGTGCTCAAATAATAACTAATACAACTATATGGTGCTTATAAAACACCAACATACAGTGCTTAAATAATATCTAATACTACTATATAGTGCTTATAAAACACCAACATACGGTGTTCAAATAATAGCTAATACTACTATAGAGTGCTTATAAAACACCAACATACAGTGCTCAAATAATAACTAATACTACTATATGGTGCTTATAAAATACTAACATACAGTGCTCAAATAATAACTAATGCTACTATATAGTGCTTATAAAACACCAACATACAGTGCTCAAATAATAACTAATACTACTATATGGTGCTTATAAAATACTAACATACAGTGCTCAAATAATAACTAATACTACTATATAGTGCTTATAAAACACCAACATACAGTGCTCAAATAATAACTAATACAACTATATGGTGCTTATAAAGCACCAACATACAGTGCTTAAATAATATCTAATACTACTATATAGTGCTTATAAAACACCAACATACGGTGTTCAAATAATAGCTAATACTACTATAGAGTGCTTATAAAACACCAACATACAGTGCTCAAATAATAACTAATACTACTATAGAGTGCTTATAAAACACCAACATACAGTGCTCAAATAATAACTAATACTACTATAGAGTGCTTATAAAACACCAACATACAGTGGTCAAATAATAACTAATACTACTATAGAGTGCTTATAAAACACCAACATACAGTGCTCAAATAATAACTAACACTACTATAGAGTGCTTATAAAACACCAACATACAGTGCTCGAATAATAACTAACGCTACTATAGAGTGCTTATAAAACACCAACATACAGTGCTCAAATAATAACTAATACTACTATATGGTGCTTATAAAATACTAACATACAGTGCTCAAATAATAACCAATACTACTATATGGTGCTTATAAAACACCAACATACAGTGCTCAAATAATAACTAATACTACTATAGAGTGCTTATAAAACACCAAAATACAGTGCTCAAATAATAACTAATACCAACATATAGTGCTTATAAAACACCAACATACAGTGCTCAAATAATAACTAATACCACCATATAGTGCTTATAAAACACCAATATACAGTGCACAAATAATCACTAATACCACCATATAGTGCTTATAAAACACCAACATACAGTGCTCAAATAATAACGGTTAGCAGTGGGGTACCACAGGGGTCAGTATTGGGCCCTCTTCTTTTTAACATATTTATTAATGACCTTGTAGGGGGCATTCGGAGTAGAATTTCAATATTTGCAGATGACACTAAACTCCGCAGGGTAATCAATACAGGGGAGGACAATTTTATATTACAGGATGATTTATGTAAACTAGAAACTTGGGCTGATAAATGGCAAATGAGCTTTAATGAGGATAAATGTAAAGGTCATGCACTTGGGTAGAAGGAATAAGATGTATAACTATGTGCTTAATTCTAAAACTCTGGGCAAAACCGTCAATGAAAAAGACCTGGTTGTATGGGTGGATGACAGACTCATATTCAGTGGCCAGTGTCAGGCAGCTGCTACAAAGGCAAATAAAATAATGGGATGTATTAAAAGAGGCATAGATGCTCATGAGGAGAACATAATTTTACCTCTATACAAGTCACTAGTGCGACCACACTTAGAATACTGTGCACAGTTCTGGTCTCCGGTGTATAAGAAAGACATAGCTGAACTGGAGCGGGTGCAGAGAAGAGCGACCAAGGTTATTAGAGGACTGGGGGGTCTGCAATACCAAGATAGGTTATTACACTTGGGGCTATTTAGTTTGGAAAAACGAAGACTAAGGGGTGATCTTATGTTAATGTATAAATATATGAGGGGACAGTACAAAGACCTTTCTGATGATCTTTTTAATCGTAGACCTGAGACAGGGACAAGGGGGCATCCTCTACGTCTGGAGGAAAGAAGGTTTAAGCATAATAACAGACGCGGATTCTTTACTGTAAGAGCAGTGAGACTATGGAACTCTCTGCCGTATGGTGTTGTAATGAGTGATTCATTACTTACATTTAAGAGGGGACTGGATGCCTTTCTGGAAAAGTATAATGTTACAGGGTATATACACTAGATTCCTTGATAAGGCGTTGATCCAGGGAACTAGTCTGATTGCCGTATGTGGGGTCGGGAAGGAATTTTTTTCCCCATGGTGGAGCTTACTCTTACCACATGGGTTTTTTTTGCCTTCCCCTGGATCAACATGTTAGGGCATGTTAGGTTAGGTGTTGTGAATTTGGTTTCTGGGCTCCCCCGGTGGTCACTGGTGGTACTGAACTTGTGTGCTTCATCGCCTCTGTTCACCTGTTTCCATCAGGATGTGGGAGTTGTCTATTTAGCCTTGCTCCTCAGTCATTTCTATGCCGGCCAACAATGTTACCAGAAGCCTTTCTGTTGCATGTTCCTGCTCCTAGACTACTATCAGCTAAGTTGGACTTGTAGTCCTAAGTTTGTTTTGCATTTTTGTTCCAGTTCTCTGTGATTGTTTATTTCTGAGGCTGGAAGCTCTTGTGAGCTGGAATTGCCACTCTGGTGTCATGAGTTGATATTAGAGTCTTAAAGTAATTCCAGGATGGTGTTTTGAAAGGGTTTTCAGCTGACTGTGAAGTTCCCTTTTCTGTCTTCCTACTATCTAGTAAGCGGACCTCAATTTGCTAAACCTATCTTCATACTTCGTATGTCAATTTCCTCTGAAATCACCGACAATATATGTGGGGGCTACTGTCTGCCTTTTGGGGAAAATTTCTCTAGAGGTAAGCCAGGTCTGTATTTTCCTCTGCTAGGGTCAGTCAGTCCTCCGGCTGGCGCTGGGCGTCTAGGGATAAAACGTAGGCACGCTAACCGGCCACTGTTAGTTGTGCGGTAGGTTTAGCTCACAGTCAGCTCGAGTTCCCATCTTCCAAGAGCTAGTCCTTTTTGTATGCTTTACTACGGTCCCTTGCCATTGAGAACCATGACAGTTTGGCCGGCCAAGGGTTAAAATTATTGGCAGAAGAAAGGAGAGAAAAGAAGTCTGCATTTTTTTTTTTTTTTCTGAGTTTGCTCATTAGTTGATTTACTAGCTTCTCTGCTTACTGCAGCCTTCGTCTCTCTCTCCTTCTAATCCTTGAATGGTTCTGACTTCACCTGATGAAAATGGATCCTCAGGGTTTAGCTACAGGTCTGAACAATCTCGCTATGAAGTTTCAAAGTTTACAGGATTTTGTAATTCATGCTCCTATATCTGAACCTAGAATTCCTTTACCTGAATTTTTCTCTGGGGATAGATCTCGCTTCCAGAATTTCAAACATAATTGTAAATTATTTTTGTCTCTGAGATCTCGCTCCGCTGGAGATCCTGCACAGCAGGTCAGGATTGTAATTTCCTTGCTCCGGGGCGACCCTCAGGATTGGGCATTTGCTTTGGCACCAGGGGATCCTGCGTTGCTCAATGTGGATGCGTTTTTCCTGGCTTTGGGGTTGCTTTATGAGGAACCTCATTTAGAGATTCAGGCTGAAAAAGCCTTGATGGCCCTGTCTCAAGGGCAAGATGAGGCTGGAATATACTGCCAAAAATTTCGTAAGTGGTCTGTGCTTACTCAGTGGAATGAGTGCGCCCTGGCGGCGAATTTCAGAGAGGGTCTCTCTGATGCCATTAAAGATGTTATGGTGGGGTTCCCTGTGCCTGCAGGTCTGAATGAGTCCATGACAATGGCTATTCAGATTGATCGGCGTTTGCGGGAGCGCAAACCTGTGCACCATTTGGCGGTGTCTACTGAGAGGGCGCCAGAGATTATGCAATGTGATAGAATTCTGTCCAGAAGCGAACGACAGAATTTTAGGCGAAAAAATGGGTTATGCTTCTATTGTGGCGATTCAACTCATGTTATATCAGCATGCTCTAAACGTACTAAGAAGGTTGATAAGTCTGTTTCAATTGGTACTTTACAGTCCAAGTTTATTCTATCTGTGACCCTGATTTGCTCTTTATCGTCTATTACCGCGGACGCCTATGTCGACTCTGGCGCCGCTTTGAGTCTTGTGGATTGGTCCTTTGCCAAACGCTGTGGGTTTAATTTAGAGCCTCTGGAAGTTCCTATACCTCTGAAGGGTATTGACTCCACGCCATTGGCTAGTAATAAACCACAATACTGGACACAAGTAACTATGCGTATTAATCCGGATCACCAGGAGATTATTCGCTTCCTTGTGTTGTATAATCTACATGATGTGTTGGTGCTTGGATTGCCATGGCTGCAATCTCATAACCCAGTCCTCGACTGGAAAGCTATGTCTGTGTTAAGCTGGGGATGTCAGGGGACTCATGGGGACGTACCTTTGGTTTCCATTTCGTCATCTATTCCCTCTGAGATTCCGGAATTTTTATCTGATTATCGTGACGTTTTTGAGGAGCCTAAACTTGGTTCACTACCTCCGCACAGAGATTGCGATTGTACTATAGATCTGATTCCGGGCAGTAAGTTTCCAAAGGGTCGTTTATTTAATCTATCTGTGCCTGAACACGCTACTATGTGGGAATATATTAAGGAGTCCTTGGAAAAGGGACTTATTCGTCCTTCGTCATCTCCCTTAGGAGCCGGTTTTTTCTTTGTATCTAAAAAAGATGGCTCTTTGAGGCCGTGTATTGATTATCGGCTTTTGAATAAAATCACGGTTAAATATCAGTATCCTTTGCCACTGCTTACTGATTTGTTTGCTCGAATAAAGGGGGCCAAGTGGTTCTCTAAGATTGATCTTCGTGGGGCGTATAATTTAGTGCGAATTAAGCAGGGGGATGAGTGGAAAACCGCATTTAATACGCCTGAGGGCCATTTTGAGTATTTAGTAATGCCTTTTGGTCTTTCAAATGCCCCTTCAGTCTTTCAGTCTTTTATGCATGACATTTTCCGTGATTATTTGGATAAATTTATGATTGTGTATCTGGATGATATTTTGATTTTTTCGGACGACTGGGACTCTCATGTCCAACAGGTCAGGAGGGTTTTTCAGGTTTTGCGCTCTAATTCCTTGTGTGTAAAGGGTTCTAAGTGCGTTTTTGGGGTTCAAAAGATTTCGTTTTTGGGGTACATTTTTTCCCCCTCTTCCATTGAGATGGACCCTGTCAAGGTTCAGGCTATTTGTGATTGGACGCAGCCCTCTTCTCTTAGGAGCCTTCAGAAGTTTTTGGGCTTTGCTAATTTTTATCGTCGATTTATAACTGGTTTTTCTGATGTTGCTAAACCGTTGACTGATTTGACTAAGAAGGGTGCTGATGTTGCTGATTGGTCCCCTGCTGCTGTGGAGGCCTTTCGGGAGCTTAAGCGCCGCTTTTCTTCCGCCCCTGTATTGCGTCAGCCTGATGTTACTCTTCCTTTTCAGGTTGAGGTCGACGCTTCAGAAATCGGAGCTGGGGCGGTTTTGTCGCAGAAAAGTTCCGACTGCTCCGTGATGAGACCTTGCGCGTTCTTTTCTCGTAAATTTTCGCCCGCTGAGCGAAATTATGATATTGGTAATCAGGAGCTCTTGGCTATGAAGTGGGCTTTTGAGGAGTGGCGTCATTGGCTTGAGGGGGCTAGACATCAGGTGGTGGTATTGACTGACCACAAGAATTTGATTTATCTTGAGTCTGCCAGGCGCCTGAATCCTAGACAGGCGCGCTGGTCGTTATTTTTCTCTCGGTTTAATTTTGTGGTTTCTTACCTACCGGGTTCTAAAAATGTGAAGGCGGATGCCCTTTCTAGGAGTTTTGAGCCTGATTCCCCTGGTAATTCTGAACCTACAGGTATCCTTAAGGATGGAGTGATATTATCTGCTGTTTCCCCAGACTTGCGTCGGGTCTTGCAGGAGTTTCAGGCGGATAGACCTGATCGTTGCCCGCCTGGTAGAATGTTTGTTCCTGATGATTGGACCAGTAGAGTCATATCGGAGGTCCATTCTTCTGCGTTAGCTGGTCATCCTGGAATCTTTGGTACCAGGGATTTGGTGGCTAGGTCCTTCTGGTGGCCTTCCCTGTCGCGAGATGTGCGAGGTTTTGTGCAGTCTTGTGATGTTTGTGCTCGGGCCAAGCCTTGTTGTTCTCGGGCTAGTGGATTGTTGTTATCTTTGCCTATTCCGAAGAGGCCTTGGACTCACATCTCCATGGATTTTATTTCTGATCTCTCTGTTTCTCAGAAGATGTCTGTCATCTGGGTGGTGTGTGACCGTTTCTCTAAGATGGTCCATTTGGTTCCCTTGCCTAAATTGCCTTCCTCATCCGAGTTGGTTCCTCTGTTTTTTCAAAATGTGGTTCGCTTGCATGGTATTCCGGAGAATATCGTGTCTGACAGGGGAACCCAATTCGTGTCTAGATTTTGGCGAGTGTTCTGTGCTAGGATGGGCATTGATTTGTCTTTTTCGTCTGCTTTCCATCCTCAGACTAATGGCCAGACCGAGCGAACTAATCAGACCTTGGAGACTTATTTGAGGTGTTTTGTGTCTGCGGATCAGGATGATTGGGTTGCCTTTTTGCCCTTGGCGGAGTTTGCCCTCAATAATCGGGCTAGTTCTGCCACCTTGGTTTCTCCTTTCTTCTGTAATTCGGGGTTTCATCCTCGTTTCTCTTCCGGTCAGGTGGAGTCTTCGGATTGTCCTGGAGTGGATGCTGTGGTGGAGAGGTTGCATCAGATTTGGGGGCATGTGGTGGACAATTTGAAGTTGTCCCAGGAGAAGACTCAGCATTTTGCCAACCGCCGTCGTTGTGTTGGTCCTCGTCTTTGTGTTGGGGACTTGGTGTGGTTGTCTTCTCGTTTTGTCCCTATGAAGGTTTCTTCTCCCAAGTTTAAGCCTCGGTTCATCGGCCCGTACAAGATATTGGAGATTCTTAACCCTGTGTCCTTTCGTTTGGACCTCCCTGCATCTTTTTCTATTCATAATGTCTTCCATCGGTCATTGTTGCGCAGGTATGAGGTACCGGTTGTGCCTTCCGTTGAGCCTCCTGCTCCGGTGTTGGTTGAGGGTGAGTTGGAGTACGTTGTCGAGAAGATCTTGGACTCCCGTGTTTCCAGACGGAGACTTCAGTATCTGGTCAAGTGGAAGGGCTACGGTCAGGAGGATAATTCTTGGGTGACAGCCTCTGATGTTCATGCCTCTGATTTGGTCCGTGCCTTTCATAGGGCTCATCCTGATCGCCCTGGTGGTTCTGGTGAGGGTTCGGTGCCCCCTCCTTGAGGGGGGGGTACTGTTGTGAATTTGGTTTCTGGGCTCCCCCGGTGGTCACTGGTGGTACTGAACTTGTGTGCTTCATCGCCTCTGTTCACCTGTTTCCATCAGGATGTGGGAGTTGTCTATTTAGCCTTGCTCCTCAGTCATTTCTATGCCGGCCAACAATGTTACCAGAAGCCTTTCTGTTGCATGTTCCTGCTCCTAGACTACTATCAGCTAAGTTGGACTTGTAGTCCTAAGTTTGTTTTGCATTTTTGTTCCAGTTCTCTGTGATTGTTTATTTCTGAGGCTGGAAGCTCTTGTGAGCTGGAATTGCCACTCTGGTGTCATGAGTTGATATTAGAGTCTTAAATTAATTCCAGGATGGTGTTTTGAAAGGGTTTTCAGCTGACTGTGAAGTTCCCTTTTCTGTCTTCCTACTATCTAGTAAGCGGACCTCAATTTGCTAAACCTATCTTCATACTTCGTATGTCAATTTCCTCTGAAATCACCGACAATATATGTGGGGGCTACTGTCTGCCTTTTGGGGAAAATTTCTCTAGAGGTAAGCCAGGTCTGTATTTTCCTCTGCTAGGGTCAGTCAGTTCTCCGGCTGGCGCTGGGCGTCTAGGGATAAAACGTAGGCACGCTACCCGGCCACTGTTATTTGTGCGGTAGGTTTAGCTCACAGTCAGCTCGAGTTCCCATCTTCCAAGAGCTAGTCCTTTTTGTATGCTTTACTACGTTCTCTTGCCATTGAGAACCATGAGAGTTAGGCTATGGGGTGAACTAGATGGACTTTTAAGTCTTCCTTCAACCTTCGTAATAATGTTACTATGTTACTATATGGTGCTTATAAAACACCAGCATACAGTGCTCAAATATTAATTAATACTAGTAGGGTTGAGCGAAACGGATCGGACAAATTAAAAAATCGCCGACTTTCGGCAAAGTCGGGTTTCATGAAACCCGACCCGATCCTAGTGTGGGATTGGCCATGCGGTCGGCGATCTTTGCGCCAAAGTCGCATTTCGTATGACGCTTTCAGCGCCTTTTCTCAGCCAATGAAGGAGGACGCAGAGTGTGGGCAGCGTGATGACATAGATCTGAGTCCCCACCATCTTAGAGAAGGGCATGACACTGATTGGCTTGCTTTCTGCGGCGTCACAGGGGCTATAAAGGGGCGTGCACGCCGACCGCCATCTTACTTCTGCCGATCTCAGCATAGGGAGAGGTTGCTGCAGCTTCGTCAGAAGAAGGGATATAGTTAGCCCCCTGACGAAGGCTGTGCCGAAACGTGCGTCGGGGTGACGTGGACGGTACTGGCAGGTCCACTGACTAATTTCTCGGTGGTTGATGGTTGTATACTGGGTGAGTCTATGAGGTGAACATTCTACATTGAGTAATTACTTTGCATATTATGGCAGTGTTTTGAGCTTGGCCAGCTTATTATACATGCGCTAAGGTCTCTAAATGGGCATATTATCTCAGACCACCGCTGTATCATTTTGGGGATATATAATAATGTTACTCTAGGAGTCTAATGTCTAGACTCTTTATATTGGGATTCTAACATCTACTACTGCCAGACTTTCCATGTCCCGTTTTGCTGTTTAAATTTATCTACATGTTCTGTGGGAGTACCCACTGTTTCACCTGTTTTTACTGTATTTGTATAATAAAATTTATCATATTTTTTCTAATATACTCTGGCCTACTGGTCGTTGTTTTCTCTGTGTTCTCTCTTATATTTATAACAATTGGCCTAATATTGTAGCCCGCTAGATGTAGCATAAGTATGTGTATATATTTTGATATTGACACTACTGGGGTAATGGTTACCTAATAATGCTACTAATGTGCGTGTTGAGATATGTGTTCATATAGTTAGGGAGGGAAGATTAACCCCCAAACCGCTTGTGCTGTAGCGATTTCCACTGTCCAACACCACCTTTTCTTTGCAGGGACAGTGGAGGCTAGATTTCTGTGCATCAGCTCTGTAGCTTATAAGGCTCCCTGATAGCTGCATTGCTGTTTGTACACCGCTGTGCAAACCAACTGCTTTTTTAAAAGCAAAAGTCCTGTTGCTCCTTTTCTGCACAGTTCTCTTGTTTCTTTGTCCACACTTTTGTGTGCAGCAGTCCTTTTTGTTGCTGCCATACTTGTCCTGAGATCATTGTGTGGAGATTGAAATTGTACTACAGTCCTTGTATTTTTTCATATATCAGCCAGCCACTGTCTGCCACTTACATTGTGTTGTGTTATACACTGGGCCTGAGTTGTGCTGCAGTCTCCCCCCCCAAAAAAAGGGAGAATTAAATTCTAAACAAGTTTACATACACCTTCTACCTTGTTTTACAGTACCATATAACGGTTGTTATTTTGGTTAGATTTTCCCCAAAATGAGGAAGTCTGGTGGAAGAGGCTGTGGGCGGTGGTTGCCAGCTGGTACTGGTGGTGGTGGTGGAGCATCTGGTGGTAGTGGGAAAAGCAAAATAGCAGCTAAGGCTGGAGGTGTTGAGCCAGCATCATCGTCTGGCTACACAAGGCCTCAAAAGCTCCCTTATCTGGGAGTAGGAAAACAAGTTTTAAAGCCGGAGCAGCAGGAAAAAGTTTTGGCTTTCCTTGCTGACTCAGCCTCTAGCTCTTTTGCCTCCTCTTCAGAAAGTTCCAAATTTAAAAGCAGCGAGTCGTCAGTGGATGCTCCCGGTCAGGAACAAGATGTTTCCTTGTGTCCTTCTCCCAAACCAAAAGTGAAGGATGCGTCAGGCGACACAACAGGTTACTCCATGGAGCTCTTTACACATACCGTGCCTGGGTTAGAAAGGGAAATAGTTAACAGCCCATTACAAGATGAATCGGACATGGAGTGCACTGATGCACAGCCACAGCTAGATTATTATGCTGTTCCATTGACTCAGATCACTACATTGCCCTCGCAGTGTACTGAGCCAGAATCTGACCCTGATGAGACTATGGTGCCCCGTCCCGAACGCTATAGCACCTTACACGGTGACACAGAGGAAGGTGCACATGACATTGAAGAGGAGGTGATAGATGACCCAGTTGTTGACCCCGATTGGCAGCCATTGGGGAAACATGGTGCCGCTGATAGTAGCTCAGAAGCGGAGGAGGATGATCTGCAGCAGCCATCATTCAACTGGCAGGCCCGTCTCAGGCCAAAAAAGTTTGTCAACCAAAAAAACAGTTTTAGGACAGCGTGGCCATCCTTTGAAAGTAGCACAGCGTGCAATGCCTGAAAAGGTATTCCCTAGTAGGAAGAGTGGAGTGTGGCAATTTTTTAACCAAGATTCAAATGATCAGTGCAAAGTTATCTGTAAAAAATGCTCAAAGACCTTTAGCAGAGGGAAGAATCCCCTAAATTTAAATACAACGTGCATGCGTAGACATTTAACCAACATGCACTTGCAAGCCTGGACTAACTACCAAACCTCCTGTGCCATTGGTGCACCTGCTCAGAATGAAGGTAGTCAGCAACGCTACATTGCTTCCCTCACTGTAAGCCCACCAGTTAGGACACCACCAGCAGCAAATGTGGAGGAATCGTCGCAACTCGCAAGGCCAAAGCAGTCAGGGAATCACAAGGTTCTTGGTAGGAAACACTGTATTAGGTCAACATCAAGAATACCATCACCGACCCTCTCTCAATCGGCCATGTCCACCACCACCACCACCACTAGTTCCACCATATGCACCTCTCCAGTCCAGCTCACCCTACAAGAGACTCTCGTTAGGAAAAGGAAGTACTCATCCTCTCATCCGCGTACACAGGGTTTGAACGCCCACATTGCTAGACTAATCTCGTTAGAGATGATGCCCTACTGGTTGGTTGAAAGCGAAGCTTTCAAAGACCTGATGGCCTACACAGTACCACGCAATGACCTACCCAGTCGACACTTCTTTGCGAGAAAAGCCATCTCAGCCCTCCACCAGCATGTCAAAGACCGCATTGTCCATGCACTGAGGCAATCAGTCAGTAGAAAGGTGCACCTCACAACAGATGCATGGACCAGTAGGCATGGCCAGGGACGTTACGTGTCCATCACGGCACACTGGGTTAATGTGGTGGATGCAGGGTCCACAGGGGACAACCATAGTGGGACAGTTCTGCCTAGCCCACCGTCTAGGAAACAGTTGGCTGTAGGCATTCGCCCCTCCTCCTCCTCAAGTGAGAGCTCGTCCACAGAGTGCAGACGCACGACCACTCCATCCGCAGCTGCCAGTGTTGCACACGAGGTGTCCCATTATCGAACAGCTAGTGGTAAGCGTCAGCAGGCTGTGTTGGAAATGAAGTGTTTGGGTGACAACAGACACATCGCGGAAGTTCTGGCCGAGTACTTGCAGCAAGAAACTCAGTCATGGCTGGGCAGTGAACATCTTGAGGCAGGCAAGGTAGTCAGTGATAACGGAAGGAATTTTATGGCTGCCATAGCCCTTTCAGAACTGAAACACATTTCTTGCCTGGCTCACACCTCAAACCTGGTGGTGCAGTGCTTCCTGAAAAATTATCCAGGGTTACCCGCCCTGCTCCTGAAGGTGCTCGCACATCCGCCGGTCGCCCGTACACTCCAGCCGTATGCTGAATCATCAGCGATCGCTGAAGCTTCCCCAGCACCGCCTAATAATCGACGTTGCAACAAGGTGGAACTCCACACTGCACATGCTTCAGAGACTGTGCGAACAGAGGCGTGCTGTTATGTATTTGTGGGAGGATACACATACACGGGCAGGCAGTTGGATGGCAGACATGGAGTTGTCAGGTGTGCAGTGGTCGAAGCTCCAAGACCTCTGTCAAGTCCTTCAGTGTTTTGAGGAATGCACACGGCTGGTAAGTGCAGACGACGCCATCATAAGCATGAACATCCCACTTATGCATCTGCTGATGCAAAGTTTGACGCACATAAAGGAGCAGGCGTCTGCAGCCGAGGAGGAGGGAAGCCTTGATGACAGTCAGCCATTGTCTGCTCTGGGAAGTCTCCTGGACGAGGTGGCGGACGAAGAGGAGGAGGACGAGGAGGATGATGGGGATGAATATTTATGGGAGGAGGAAGCTTCTCAGGGGGCAATAGAAACTGGTGGCATTGCAAGGTCAGGTACAGGGTTTTTGAGGGAGACAAGTGATGTTGATTTGCCAGAAAGTGCTCCTCAACCCAGCACAAGCAGTGACTTGTTACCTGGAACATTGGCCCACATGGCGGATTATGCCTTGCGTATCCTAAAAAGGGACCCCCGCAGTATTAAAATGATGACCGATGATGATGATTACTGGTTGGCCTGCCTCCTGGGTCCACGATACAAAGAAAAATTACAAAATATCATGCCACATGAGAACCTAGAGCAAATATTGGCTACCAAACAAGCAACTCTTGTAGACCGTTTGGTTCAGGCATTCCCAGCACACAGCGGCAGTGATGGTTCTCACACGAGCTGCGCGTTGGACAGAGGGGTTTTATGACCAGGTTGTGGAGTGATTTTGCAATGACCGCAGACACGACAGGTACTGCAGCATCGATTCAAAGTGACAGGAGACAACATTTGTTCAGTATGGTTACTAACTATTTTTCCTCCCTTATCGATGTTCTCCCTCACACGTCATTCCCCTTTGATTACTGGGCATCTAAAATAGACACCTGGCTTGAATTGGCCGAATATGCATTACAGGAGCTCGCTTGCCCAGCTGCTAGTGTGCTATCAGAAAGAGTCTTCAGTGCTGCTGGCTCAATACTGACCGAAAAAAGGACTTGTCTGGCTACCCAAAATGTGGATGATCTAACCTTCATTAAAATGAACCAATCATGGATTTCAAAATTATTTGGCCCACCTTCCCCTGCTGACACCTAGCTTTCCTGTAAAAATGTCTTGCTTTTGGCCTCCTCTGACTGACTGACCCAATTTCTCCATTTGCAGCTGCTGAATGTCCACCATAGGCCATTTTTTTACCTCCCTAAATGAGCTGACTCCCCCACAGGGCCGTGGTCACCACCTGGCGCAAGCACCCGTGTGAGTGCCGTTTGCCTGGACAGGTGGATGTGCCCACTCTTGGGCGACGGCACTGGCACAGGGTCCCTCATAGTACAATGAAGTGTCTCTGGCGGTGGGGGTGCCCACCCAACGTCAGACACACCGTCGTAATATGAGGGGTCCTGGGCCAGTGCCCAATGCAATGCCACTAGTTTACTCCTGTTACCTATTTTAAACTGCATTTAGCCTACTTACTTTATTGGGCCTACTAACTGCCAGCCTCTCATTACAGTTGTCCTCCGCTGAACAAAGCAATGCCGCCTGTTTAGTCCTGTTACCAATTTTGAACTGCATTTAGCCTACTTTATTATTTGGGCCTATATCTGCGTTTCCTCCTCGTCCTGCCCATTGCCCAGCCACCGCTAGATGAGTCTGCTGGTACATTGACCTAGACCACTACATTCCCCTTGCACTCTACACAGCCAGAATCTGACCCTGCTGAAAGTCAGGTTCCCCTTCCTGCATACTATATCACCTTACACGGGGACAAAGAGGAAGGCGCAGATGAAAGTGCAGGTTCCTTCATCAGGTGGGGGGGCATACTCGTTGGCGACGTCACTGGCACAGGGCCCCTCAGAGTACGCAAAAGTGTCTCTGCCGGTGGGAGGCGCCCCCGCCGTCATACACACCGCCGTACTATGAGGGGCCCTGTGCCAGTGCCAACTAGTGGCCCCCCCCTGCTTGCTCAGGATCACAGCACTTGCAAAGTTGAAATACTTACCTCTCCCTGCTCCACCGCCGTGACGTAGTCCGCGTTTCCTGGGCCCACGAAAATCTTGAGCCAGCCCTACTCCCCCCACAACTTGAGCCAAATGACCCCCAATTTTCAATGCCCAACTATTATTATAAAGTTAATTAAGATTGACAAGCTTCAGTAATAAGAATGGATGTTTTTGGCATTAAAATGGGCACTGTAGGTGTTTTCCTGGCCTCTACTCACTGCCGACTTTGATTCCCCATTGACTTGCATTGGGTTTCGTGTTTCAGTCGGCCCTTGACTTTTTGCAATAATCAGCCGATTTCACCTGACCCGAGTTTTGAGAAAGTCGGGTTTCGCGAAACCCGACTCGATCCTAAAAAAGTAAAAGTCGCTCAACTCTAAATACTACTATATAGTGCTTATAAAACACCGAGATACAGTACTGAAATAACTAATACCACTATAGAGTGCTTATAAAACACCATCATACTGGGCTCAAATAATAACTAATACTGCTATATAGTGCTTATAAAACACCAACATACAGTGCTCAAATAATAGCTAATACTACCATATAGTGCTTTTAAAACACCAACATACAGTGCTCTAATAACTAGTTCTACTATATTGTTCTTATAAAACACCATCATACATACTGTATATTGTAGAACCAGAAACATACTGTATATTGTGTATCAATATTGCCGCCATACTCTGCTAGTATAATACTTCCAAGCAGTGCTTAAATAATCTTACAATATAAAGTTCAATAATATTACAATACAGTAGTCATAAAACACTATCATACACTGCTCAAAAAACAGCACCATAAATAACCAAATAAAACCGCCACACTGTGCTCAAATAATACCATCATGCAGCATGCAAATGACAGCAATGTACAGTGGTCAAATAATATCACCATGCAGGCCTCAAATGATGCAACCATACAGTGCTCAAGTAACACTAACATACCTTGCTCAAATAATACCACTATAGAGTGCTGAAATAATACTGCCATAGAGTGCATAGAAAAAAACATCAAAAAGTGTTCAAATAGCTCCATGTAATGCTGAAATAATCCTACCATACAGTGCCACCGTAATTTCCAACTTGTGAATCCTTCTGGGTAACGAAGGGGCCAGGATTCGGTGGAGGGGTGGGGGGATCCCATTCATTTCTCCATCACATACCTATAGGGTAATTTCATTTCCAGGTCCCGCATCACTTATTATAAATACTGTAACTCTTATCCTGTGACGTCCCGGAGGGGAGGAGGGAGAGGGAGCTGCAGGGAGAACACATCCGATGGGCGCGCGAACACTTCCGTACTTAATGGAATTTTAGATGAGGAATAATCAGCCGGCGGCGTTGCTTTCGGACAAATATGCATTTTTTTTTACACTTTCATTTGCTTTATTTATTCATTCACTTTGGTAATAGGACTCGTTTTTTTTGTGGCATTAGCCGCAATCAGCCGGAGAGAAGCGGCCTCGGAGCTGCTCGTCTCTTCACCTTTTTAATTTCGCTTCTTTTGCTGGTGTAATTATCTGCACATACACGGCCCAACATCTATCAGTGGGAAAAGGCTTTTATCCCAATTGTTTTAATTTTGTCTAAACATCTTTAAAAATCTATACTGTTTTACCCATTTGATTTTTTTTTTACAATTATTATACATTACAAATGTTATTAATATTTGCTTTTATATTTGTATAATATTTTATATCTTTTTTAGTATTACTTATTATTGCATTTGCTATCATTTCGTTAGTAAGTTGCTAACAGATGCTATTGCATGCTTTCTACTTTTTTTTAAATTATATATTTAAAAACACTCTCTGGCTCCGCTGAATCTCTCTGCAAAGTGCTGGAAAATAGATTGTGAAACTTTATGTAATAGACTCAATGTTTGGATTCACTGCCAGAGCCCTTCTGCTCACTGCTGGCACAGAGTATGGTTGGTATAGTACAGATATAATCCGTAAATACAATCAGTGTAGAATAAAGAAGCATATAAAACAGGAAGGTAAAAGTAAGTTTCAAGTATAAAACTCAAACTGTAACAATATAGTATTGAGTGTACAACATGGAATTGACAGCTCTACAATCAGCGGTCAACTAAAGGTGGAAGACGCTCTGGAGAACATAAAGTATAAAGCTTTTCAATAACCAATTAAACATTGCATAATAGACTAATAAACCACCCCTAGCATAGACCACCCATTGTCTGGACAGCCCCTCCACCAGCTATTGTTATATCATTTGCCTAGAGCTTCCCCTGTCATGACCATCACTTTCCTGCACCAAACCTATTATAGACTTTCCCTTGTCTGGACTTCTCTTTTCGTATGAACCTTCCCTCCACTGGACCAAGCTTTGCCTGGACATCATATTGTCTAAAATCCAGAAGGCTATTAGCCTAGACCATGACTTGCTTACATCTACCCATGTTTGGACCAGTCTTGACCTGGTGCATTCCATGTTTAGACCATTAGTTGTCTAAATGTTTTCTTGTGTGTATCTTCCTTTATCTGCTCCTCCTTTCTTTCTGAACCTCCTCTTGCTTATACCTCTCTTTGTCTAGGTCTCCTTTATCTCGGGCATTCCATTTTCTGGACTTCCTTTTATTTAGATCTCACCTTGATTAGACCTCCATTAAATCAGGCATCCATTGGTTTAGATCTCCTATTGTTTAGACCTCCCTTTCTCTGGACCACTCTTTGGCCTTGAGCATGTCATGTCTGGATCACTCATTGTCTGAATGTCCTCCTGTCTGTATCTCTACTTGTCTGAACCTTCCTTTCTCATGTCTCCTCTCATCTGGACCTTCTTTTTTTGGACCATTCCTTGTCTGCACCTTCACTTATCTTAACTACCCTTTGCCTTTACCACTCCTTGTCTAGACCTTTGCTTCTCTTAACCACTCTTTGCCTGGGTCTACCCCTTTCCAGACTGGACTTTCTTTGTATATCCCCTTGTTTAGACCTCCCTTGGTGTGAACCATCTCTTCTCTTGACTTTCTCTTGTCTTCACCTCTCATTGTCTGGACCTTATTTTATCTGAACCACCTTTTTGTCTGGATTTCCCATTTTCTAGATGTAACTTTGGATCTCACTTTGTCTGGATCACCACTTGACTAGACTATACATTGTCTGATTCTCCACTTGTCTGGACCTCCCTTGCTCTTGGCCACCCTTTGTTCGGATTTCCTCTATTCTTGACCTAACTTTGTTTGGATCTGCCATTGTCTTGACTATACCTTGTCTGGATCACCACTTGCCTGTACCATAACTTGTCCAACTCTTTTTTATCTGGCCCTCCCTTTTTGTGAACCTTACCTTGTCTTGTCTTAACCACCATTCGCTGGACCTTCTTTCATCTGAACCACCATTTGTCTGGACTTCCCCATTTCTAGACATTAGGGTTGAGCGAAACAGGTCGTTCATTTTCATAAGTCGCCGACTTTTGGCAAAGTCGGCGTCTCATGAAACCCGACCCGATCCCTGTGTGGGGTCGGCCACGCGGTACGCGATCTAGGCGCGAAAGTCGCGTTTCGTATGACGCTTTTAGCGCCATTTTTGCAGCCAATGAAGGAGCGGTAGAGTGCTGATGTAGGTGTTAGGGGGGCGTACACAAGAACAGGCATTTTTTTTTTCGCGTGCATTACAGCAATGTGCAAAGTGTAAAATGAGCGTTCTGGGAGCGATGTGGAAAATCAGCGGAGAGAGAGAGAGAGAGAGAGAGATTTAGAAAAGAATATTAAAAAAATTTCTTCATTGGGTTTCGTGTTTCGGCCGAAACCAGACTTTTCACGGTGGTCGGCCGATTACACTCGACTCGACTTTTAAGACAGTCGGGTTTCACAAAACCCAACTCGACCCTAAAAAACTAAAGGTTGCTCAACCCTACTAGACATAATTACTTTGTATCTTCCCTTGTGTAGATCACCACTTGCCTGGTCCATAACCGGTCCAACTCTCTACTTGTCTAGACCTTCCTTTGTCTGAATCACCTTTTGTTACATATCTAAAATTCATTCCTATAAAGATGATCTAAAATGTTTTACTTCACCTTACCAATAAAGCAAAATCTTGTGAAATACAGTACAGGATATTTTGGAGACCTCATTCATCTGGAAACCTCATCACCTGCTACATTTCATTAGAAATTCTTATTTACAACATGAGCACAATGTGATTATTGATTTGTTTCCGGTCTGAATAAAATATGTTCCAATTTTATAATGAACTTTCATCTGGTAATTATTATTCTCCGGTGTGAGTTATTGGTACAGAAACATAATAACTGAGATGTTGACTGTACGATCGATAAGTAACTTTTTTGTTTTCTGTTTGGATGCCGCGGTTCGGTTGTGAGGTTGGAGAATTCAGAACAGAAAAGTCTTGATAGTTCTGTGTGTTCTGTTACTATGGAGACCATCAATGTTTAGAATAGTGGGGAAAAAAAGAACAAAATAACTTGTCTGTTTTCTTTGTCATTCGTCTAAATGACATTTACAAGGTAGCAACATACAGTGACCTAGATACGCTCTTGGATTCTTTGTCTCAAATTTCTAATGTCTTATGCAACTTTCCAAATAGTCTAGATTACATTGCACAAAAAGGGTAATTGAGGTCCAAACAAGGGCAAACATTGAAAGCGGAGGGTCCCTGTGCAATATGTGTGTGTGGACCCCACTTTGCAGTATCACACTTACAATTCACACATTGGACATGTGCCATACTATGATTTTATTTGCCTGCTACAGTACTAATCCGATACAATCCTTGCAGTCTCCATGCCTGTGATATCACTAAACCAAAGCTCCTTCCAAGGTTGCTAAATTACAGTTAATCTGGCAAAGCTCTATATATATCAGTCCAGGCATTTATAAAATCAGCTCCTTATCTCAATAAGGCCCCTGTGGAGATACAACTGACACTTGGCCCAACAAAGTCTAAACTAAGAAAATGGAGAGTCCATAAAAAATCAGACCAAGCTCTATTTTATGGTCCAAGGCTTTGCCACCAAGGACAAGAGGTCTTAGGGTATGTGCACACGTCCGGATTTCTTGCAGAAATTTCCTGAAGAAAACCGGAAATTTTCTGCAAGAAATCCGCATTTTTATTTACTTTTTTTTGCGTTTTTTCCGCGGTTTTTTTAGCATTCTGCAAGCGTAATTAGCTTGCAGAATGCTAAAGTTTTCCAAGCGATCTGTAGCATCGCTTGGAAAACTGACTGACAAGTTGGTCACACTTGTCAAACATACTGTTTGACAAGTGTGACCAACTTGTTACTATAGATGCTGCTTATGCAGCATCTATAGTAAAAGATAGAATGTTTAAAAATAATAAAAAAAAATTAAAAAATGGTTATACTCACCCTCTGCAGACAGCCGATCTCCTCAGCGGCGTCCGTTCCTATAGGTGCCAGTGTGGTTCAGGACCTGTGATGACGTCGCGGCTTGTGATTGGTCGTGTGAGTCACATGAGCGGTCACGCGACCAATCACAAGACAGTAACGTCATCACAGGTCCTGAACCACACCATCTAAAGGAACCTAAGAGAAAGCATGCACCGGAGAGGCGGGAACACTTCGGGGGCCATCAGAGGGTGAGTATAGGACTATTTTTTATTTTAATTCTTTTTTTTTTACCAATTATATGGTGCTCCACCCTGGGTACCAACCGCACATGATCTGCTTACTTCCCGCATGGTGGGCACAGCCCCGTGCAGGAAGTAAGCAGATCAATGCACTCCTAGGTGTGCGGAATCCCCGCAATTCCGCATTTTTAATGAACATGTTGCTTTTTTTTCCGCGATGCGATTTTTTCGCGGAAAAAATTGCAACATTTGCACAAAAAATGCGGAATACCCTGTAAATAATAGGAGGCATATGTAAGCGTTTTTTTCACGTTTTTATCAAGTTTTTATAGCGAAAAAACGCGAAAAAAACACGAAAAATCCTGAACGTGTGCACATGGCCTAAGTGTTTGCCTTTATCACCCTTCGCCCGCTTTCCATGACTTTCACGCTTTAACTTTTCCTCCATTCCATACAGTCTCAATCCATGCTACTAAAACCGCTAATTGCATAAACATCAACCAACAGAGTATCAAAAATCATGTTTTTCTCTTTCCAAGTTGATCATCTTGTGTCAGTCTTTTCAGGATGTGTTAAGTCAAAAGAGAAGTTAAGGAAAGATTACATGCAGGATCAACCGGGATTGGGTACACTGTAGCCAAGGTCCTCATATTAGATACATTGCACGCCTGCAGGCTCTTGGGTATAACCTAATGAGTGCCATTGACCCACCTTTTTAGGAAGTGATAGTCAACTTAGCCATTAAGGTGTTCCTTTTATTTTAAGTGTTTAGTTTAGTTTTCTTCATTTATTGAGTCTATTCAATACTCCAAAACATTACTGGCCGTCAGGTTGGAATTGACAGTAGGGTTAAATCCACAGAATCAACGTCCATTTCAATACTTTGTAGATTTATGTAACATTAATTTAAGTGTATGTTCAAAACACACCAAAGAAAATAGGCATGCCTTCTCAGACCCTTAGTAATGCAGTTTATTAGTTTTTTTTTCTGGAGTGTTCCTTTAACTATCGGATATCCTAAAAGTGGCAATATTTTCCTTTGTTCTTTAGGCTTTCTCATTGATGAGTTCCCAATATCTAAGTGCAAATAAAATGTTTAAAACTTTCAATGAAACAATTTCCTCTACGCAACCTCCTTGGCCTTCAGACAATACAGATGATGTGTCGTGAATGAGAGGCCAAACACCTGCTCCGATTTCCTCTCTGGCCCATCCTCTGTAGGTTTTCTGAACAAGTTAACAAACAGTGAATACAAGAGATGATTTTTATGGAGACGTGCGCTGCTCTACTAGGTTTGTTTGGCCAGCTCTACATAAACGTATGTCATTTCCCAAGATCTTGTTCTTTCTGTTGACTCGGTAAAAGAGTAGAAGCTGTAAGGAGAATATAGCGAGCAAAGTTTCCTCAACAAGATGACATTTCTTTTTAATCCTTTGACTAATTTCAAGTTATAAAAAAGGTGCAGGAATGTAGGTTCAAAGAAACTGCCCATTGGGTGCTATGAGGTTGGAAGCTCCAGTCACGGCTGGTCCATCCACCTTCTACATGAAAGTGTGACCTCATATAATTGTGATGGACTGGTTCAGTGGTCACCTTACCCTTCATTCCTTCAAGAAATGGGATTAAGAAAAGAAAAATTGACTCAATCTCCAGTAGGAGCTTTAATTTGAGGTTTTTCTTGAGTGTACACCATTGTTAATGATTCACACCTTACATACTAGTCCATCTTGATATTTGATGACCTACCGATAAAGTTTCTATCCCCATCACATGTAACAGAAAACGGCATTTTGACCCCTGAGAAAACATTTCATAGATATATCAGAGAAAAACACAAATCCATCAGATTCAACCATCTTCACATGTAGATATTTGATAGTGGGGAAAGCCAACGAAAAGTCCAATTTAGTCAATGTGGGAAATATTGGTTCGAGGCAAAGAAAATCCTTCCTGGCATCCCAAAATTTTAGGGATAAAAGTATTTTCAGACTAACCTCAACCAGATAAAATGGGGATATTCTCATTTTAAGGAGTGTTGTCATATTTCTTAGGTTATTCCACTATCTAATGTTCAGAAGAAGTCTACTGAGGATCCACTCTATCTTCACGCATAAGGATGCGGGAGATAGTGTCCAGTCTAGTCAACTCTTAGTGTGGCCAAGTATTTAAGAGTCAGTCATGTAATGTTGGGGCAAAGAGTAGGGAATTTGTGGCTTTTTGTTCCAACTGATGGAAGGATGTCCAAAGCAGACATCTCCTATATGAAGTATAGGCTTTACTATGTTGGTTTAATGTCCATTGGGATTGAACAGTGACCCCTTTTATTGGGAAGAACCTACATTAAAGCCTAATAATGTTATGGTTGTGAATTATGATAGTTGAGTTGAGAGAAAGAAGTGCATGAGCCAGGGATGAAGAGCAGTATTCCTGGAGGAGGTGGTGAGGAGCACTTTGCATGATGCTGACCATGAGGCGAAGGGACATGGAGAAATGATGTTCCTCAAGATTCATTGATGGAAGTTTGGAGCGTTGGAGAAGGAGTCTTCGTGCTTTGTATTAAGTGAGACATGGGGGGGTTTGGAGAGAGGAGTTTCGCCATGTTTCATAAGTCAGGTTTGGTTGGAGAAGAAGTCTCCTTGCATGTCAAAGAGAGAGGATCCAGGGGAACTCAAAGAAGTCGCCAGAAGACCGTTGGGTCACCAAAAGAAATATTAAAGAGTCTATTTAATCCTTACATGAGACTGTCTTGGATTTCCCTAAAATTGCAGTCTACTTGTGTGTGTACATTTGTTAAATTGTCTCCACAAAAATTGGAAATTATGGTTATGCTGAAACTTTTCAGAAATAATTCCATTTTTTCCAGTTGAACCCATTGGCGTCTTCTTGTATTTGTTGTGTCACATCTCTGCCGGTGGAAGAACGTAGGGGTTTACCATGCCCCCCTAACGAACAGATCCTTCTATTCCACCTCATCCCTGGTATCAATCTATGTCCTCAGTGGTCTTTATAAGCAGAAAACTCGCGTCCCATTGATATGTAAAAATCCATGGTAATTTCAATATATTTACAAGTCAGAGCAGAGCGTAGTGATTACCAAGCAGCATACGTGAAACGAGCACGAAATACACAGATTGGAAAAAAAAATGTACCTGCAGGTCAAACTGTATTTACGCAATGCAAAATTTCCTTTTCTCCTTGTTCCTTCCGAACAAATATAATTACCCAAATAGACCTCAGCAGCTTTCAGTCATACACAATTAATTGCCTTTCACTTGCTATTTCGGAGCCGTCTGCTCTAAGCTGCGCATTTCAGCCGCGACGGTAAAGGATTTGAATGGCGGAGACTGATGAAAAAATACATTTGTCAAATCCAGATGCAGAGGATTTGTGGGGATTTTTTCCTTGATATTTAAGTGTTGTACTTGTTGCTAAGTTTGTTGGTGCACAACAGGGGATCCGGGGCAGTGTTGGTAGCGCTTTGGAAAGAAAATGCATAAGATTTTTACTAAATATTTACAGCGGAAAAATGAATCTACCTGTCATTTATGTTGTGGGATAAGACTAATATGGGGTCCACTCCATGCCCACCGGGGGCCCCCATCTGCCGGTGCTGGTGTGATTTCCAAGGCAGAACAACGGATGGCATAAATGCACATGTCCGCATGCTGCCCTAGCATCCAAGGGTGCTAATGACCCAGGATTCCTGATGGACCCGTCCCACCTACTCTAACAGGTTCACAATGTTTCTGCTATCCTTTAACAACCCTGTTTGTATTCATATCCCTGTTTTTTGTTTGCTGCCCTGCCCAGAGCTCCGGTACGACCTCTTATGTTGAGCAAAGTTTGCCTATCTTGAAACTATGGAACATGTCTTTCCTTCAAGCACCGTACAAGTCAAATCCATTGCCACCCTAGGTTCCCACTGCCGTCCGATAGGCTTCTTGACTAGTGCACCTTTTACTCTGTGGACTTGAGCCATATATTGTAAAGGCACGGACGATTGACCTCGTGGAGACCAAAACATCCAACACTGCGGAGACACCATCACATGTTTCTTAACGCAGTGATCCAGAACACTGCCCCTAAATATGCAAATGCAAGTAGAGGAGCTGCCGAGACACCATCACGTGTTTCTCAATGCAGGCAGTGAATAGCCAGGCCTTTCCCCGGGAAGGAACAACCAAGGGAAGAGCAGCATCCAATAAAGGAAAACATCCAATAAAGGAAAACCACCTATGCCAAGCATGGTATCCATCCACAGACAGCTGTTTCGGGGTTTTTGCCCCTCATCAGTGTGGAGTAGGAAACTGGCTATCAGGAGCAGTGCCTAGTAGAAAGACTATAAAGGCACGGATGATTGACCTCGTGGAGACCAAAACATCCAACACTGCGGAGACACCATCACGTGTTTCTCAATGCAGTGATCCAGAACACTGCCCCCAAATATGCAAATGCAAGTAGAGGAGCTGCGGAGACACCATCACGTGTTTCTCAACGCAGGCAGTGAATAGCCAGGCCTTTCCCCGGGAAGGAACAACCAAGGGAAGGGCAGCATCCAATAAAGGAAAACATCCAATAAAGGAAAACCACCTATGCCAAGCATGGTATCCATCCACAGACAGCTGTTTTGGGGTTTTTGCCCCTCATCAGTGTGGAGTAGGAAACTGGCTATCAGGAGCAGTGCCTAGTAGAAAGACTATAAAGGCACGGATGATTGACCTCGTGGAGACCAAAACATCCAACACTGCGGAGACACCATCACGTGTTTCTCAACGCAGTGATCCAGAACATTGCCCCCAAATATGCAAATGCAAGTAGAGGAGCTGCGGAGACACCATCACGTGTTTCTCAACGCAGGCAGTGAATAGCCAGGCCTTTCGAAGGAACAACCAAGGGAAGGGCAGCATCCAATAAAGGAAAACATCCAATAAAGGAAAACCACCTATGCCAAGCATGGTATCCATCCACAGACAGCTGTTTCGGGGGTTTTGCCCCTCATCAGTGTGGAGTAGGAAACTGGCTATCAGGCCCACCGGGGGCCCCCATCTGCCGGTGCTGGTGTGATTTCCAAGGCAGAACAACGGATGGCGTAAATGCACATGTCCGCATGCTGCCCTAGCATCCAAGGGTGCTAATGACCCAGGATTCCTGGTGGACCCGTCCCACCTACTCTAACAGGTTCACAATGTTTCTGCTATCCTTTAACAACCCTGTTTGTATTCATATCCCTGTTTTTTGTTTGCTGCCCTGCCCAGAGCTCTGGTACGACCTCTTATGTTGAGCAAAGTTTGCCTATCTTGAAACTATGGAACATGTCTTTCCTTCAAGCACCGTACAAGTCAAATCCATTGCCACCCTAGGTTCCCACTGCCGTCCGATAGGCTTCTTGACTAGTGCACCTTTTACTCTGTGGACTTGAGCCATATATTGATCTCCGCTGGATCGCGGAACATTGTATAATCTATGGAGAAGAAAGAAATCTTACAGAATGTGGAAAATGCTACAACTTGATACATTGTACAATCTATATTGTCACAGGGAATGCAGAATTCCGAAAGTCTTCACAGTGTGACGGTGACTAACACAATACACTACTGATATTATGGGATGGATCTCAGCAGACTGACTGCATCTCCTATCACACTGACAACCCTAACCCCCAGGACCCATAAAGGGAGCAGTTAGCAACGCTGAACCATTGATCATGAATTTTGATCAGTCTCGGTGGGAAATGGAGTGTGTAATCTCAGAATATTACACTTTAATGGCCTTAATTAACAGCATGGTAAATGTAGCATACCGCATTAGGTGAAACTGGGCAGAAAAGTATCAAAAGTGTGTTCTTTCCGCTTGCTAACAAGCAGTTAACAGGTCAGTTAAAAGAAGTCGTAATTGAAAAGGTTCCTAACTGCACATTAAGTTGTAAGTGGCTGTAGTAGATGTCACCGAGGCGAAGGAAGCCGCATGAAATCACTCTGACAGGCAATATTTATAGCTGGGTATCCAGAGAGCATTGGGGCTCTGGTTATGATCCAATCATACACATGAATTTAAAAACAGCTTAATACATTAAGAACGTGACAATGTTATAACAAGAGCAGCCTTGTGGCATTTTTTAAAAAATACAAAACGTTAACATTTTTTCATGGACAGTTATATAATACAATTATGCTACCACTAGAGGGAGCTAAGGGGCTTAATGTTTATACACTGAGCTCCCCCTAGTGGTGGCTGCAGACAGAATCCAGGAAGCTCCACCAAGTGGTGACTGGAGATGGAATAGTATCATGTATCTCTGTATACAGGGAGTTTACCCTAGTGGTGGCTGCAGACAGGATCTTATCATGTATCTCTGTATACAGGGAGCTCCCCCTAGTGGTGACTGCAGACAGGAGCTTATGTATCTCAGTATACAGGGAGCTCCCCCTAGTGGTGTCTGCAGACAGGACCTTATCATGTATCTCTGTATACAGGGAGCTCCCCCTAGTGGTGGCTGCAGACAGGAGCTTATGTATCTCAGTATACAGGGAGCTCCCCCTAGTGGTGTCTGCAGACAGGACCTTATCATGTATCTCTGTATACAGGGAGCTCCCCCTAGTGGTGACTGCAGACAGGATCTTATCATGTATCTCTGTATACAGGGAGCTCCCCCTAGTGGTGGCTGCAGACAGGATCTTATCATGTATCTCTGTATACAGGGAGCTCCCCCTAGTGGTGGCTGCAGACAGGATCTTATATACAGGGAGCTCCCCCTAGTGGTGACTGCAGGCAGGATCCTATCATGTATCTCTTTATACAGGGAGCTCCCCCTAGTGGTGACTGCAGACAGGATCTTATCACGTATCTCTGTATACAGGGAGCTCCCCCTAGTGGTGACTGCAGGCAGGATCTCATCATGTATCTCTGTATACAGGGAGCTCCCCCTAGTGGTGACTGCAGACAGAATCTTATCATGTATCTCTGTATACAGGGAGCTCCCCCTAGTGGTGGCTGCAGACAGAGCACAGGTTTGTGTAAGTCAGGCGTGAGACAAGGAATAATAATAATAATTTTTCATAATAACTCGTTGTAATGGACATTACTCAAGAAGACACGATGGATTCTGACTTAAAGACGACAGTGGAGTCTGGCCTATTGGCAGGCAGAGAGGGTCCGGAGGAATTCTTTATGGACTGCAACCATAAACAGGAATTAGAAATGAACTATTTACAAGAGTTGCAGAAGCCCACTATAATGCATTTATCAAGAAACTGGAAAAGAAATTGGTTGTAATTCAGATAGATACACAACAAAAGAAAAAAGAAAAATTTTTAAGGGATAAAAAGGACTTTGAAATGGGACAAATTTTTACATGGAACAGAAATATGAGGAGGCATTTTCAAAGAAATCGATCAGTAAGGAATGCAAATAAGAGAAAGCCACAAAAGGATGGCTGGATTACAGACTCTGACTCCAGTGGAATAGAAGAGCAATTAGAAGGTGTTAGCACACCCACTACATCCCAGGGAGCAGATATCCCTTTAGAACGAAAACTAGACGAGGGGGCCGGAAACATAAAAACGCAAAGGAAACGCAAGCAGGTTTCGTGGAGGAAATAAAAACAGTTGACAATGGTCTTCAAATCTTAAATTTATCGAATAAAGTATTATCTGCAGATCAAGAGAGAGTATTGTCTTTCGGTTTGAATTTTTGTTTACCAGAGGAATTTAACATCACGGAATTTAAAATAGACCTTTTTAAAAGTATAAGAAAAATACATCTACACAAGTTTTTTGTCAACAATAAATATAAAAAGGCTGAAACATTTGCAGCTTCAACAGAAAGTCCTGCTTCAATTGGAAATTTGGGGTTCATAGCATGACCTCCACTAGATCGTGCCGAAATTGAAAATATATGGCAATTAGCCAATTTAAGTGAAGACGCACAAGAGTTGGAATATTCGAGTGCAACTACCATCACTAAATCATCTGTGGAACCTTTTAAAGGGGGAATTTGTTCGAGTTTCATGCCACCAATATCTCCTGGAAACTCGATAGACTTATTTCATGATTTAGTTCTAAAAGACATCGAGGCAATTTTGTATCGAAAACCTACAAAGAACTTATCACCAAGTGAGGAAAGAGCTCTCCGAGAGATGCAACAGTGGAAAGATGTGATCATAAGAAAAGCTGACAAGGGGGGCAACCTTGTAATAATGGATAAAAAGTATTATATCAATGAAGCCATGTCACAACTAAATGATAGAGCAACCTATATCCCCTTAGACACGAACCCTACTGCTAAATTTAAAGAAAAATTAAGATCATCGTTAAATAAATACGTAATGAAAGGTACTTTAACAAAAAATCGAGTGGAAAAACTCCTACCAGAATGCCCTACAACACCTCATTGGTATAGTATTCCTAAGATTCACAAAAACGCTACACATCCTCCTGGACGCCCCATAATTCCGGGGATCGGTTCATTAACAGAACCCTTGTCCCAATTTTTAGATTGGTTATTGAAACCCTTATTACAAAAAATTCCGTCTTTTGTTAAAGATTCTGGAGATTTCTTACTGGCTTTACAAATGATTGATTGGCAGCCGACTTTTTCTTTAGCTTCAGTGGATATCGTTAATTTGTACACGAGAATTCCGCAGATAAAGGGCATTGATGCGATATATGAAATTCTGTTAAATACAGACAAAGATTTTGATTTCATTTCTTTCATTTTAGAGAGTTTAGAGTTCGTTTTGTCGCACAATGCCTTCTATTGATAAATGGTTTTTACAATGTACAGGTACCGCGATGGGTACGCCCGTCACTTGCGTATTTGCAAACTTATTCTTAGTAGTCTTTGAGGGGAAACACATAACGTCAACTTCTAATCCATATTTGAAACATATGCGATTATACTTAAGATTTGCAGATGACATTTTTATCATCTGGGATGGTCCAAAAAGTACATTTGACAGTTTTGTGTCCCATATCAACGATATAAATGAAGATAACATGCGGTTTACATCTTGTTTTGGTGAAAATGAACTAGAGTTCCTGGATGTAAAAATCGATATATCCAACAGTAAACTTGTTACAAAAGTCTTTAAAAAACTGACGGCAACTAACAACTTGCTACATTTCAATAGTGCGCACCCATTTCGCACAAGAAAATCTATCCCCTATAGTCAGATGGTACGTTTTAGAAAAATAAATAATGACGAGGAAAATCTCAAGGAACAAATTGCTGAACTCAAAACATGCTTTTTGAATAGAAATTACCCTCCGCAGTTATTAGCTGAGACTGAATCTAGGGTTTATAAACTCTCCCAAGGATATTTGTTAAAAAATCGTAAAAAAGAAAGACGAGCCCAAAATAAATGCGGAGATCAACAGAGATTTACGTTCGCATTCACACATAGTCCAATGGACAAAGAGGTATATGCGGCCATTAGAAAAAACTGGCACATTTTACAAAATGATCGAGATCTATCAAAAATAACGTTAAATCAACCCCAATTTGCGTATAAACGCACAAAAAATTTGGGAGACCTCCTTGTTCACGATCGGCTGCTCCCAGAAAATCGAAACGGGTTAGAAAAATGTCAGCCTCAGGGGAATTATAAATGCGGCAATTGTAATTTTTGCCATCTCCATTTGGTGGACAATCCCATACGAGTAGGTCCGGTAACACATGTAGTCCATGACTTTATTTTATGTAAAAGCAAATATGTAGTTTATGTAATTTTTTGTCCCTGCCTGTTCTTTTATATCAGCAAAACAATCCGCCCATTAGTTACAATATTTAGGGAACATTATAAGTCCATCTCCTCAGGGAAAGGTTCCTTACGTTTAATTAAACATATACAAGAAAGCCATAATGCAAATCCTAATGTGTTGAAATTTGCAGGTTTGGAAGTGGTTGAAACTCCACATCAGGGCGGTAATCGCAATAGAGTCCTTCTCCAACACGAAGCGAGGTGGATACTAAAAACAAATGCTCAAGGTCCAATAGGACTTAATGATAAGCTTGATATGGCTAGATTTTTATAAGTATTGTCAGCTAATTCCATGTCTGTAATATAATGTGCTCATTTCTATTGCAAAATGTAAAATTTTATTGTTATTTGCACTTTTATATGTTTTTTTCACTGAATTGTCTGCGCCCTTAAAAGGGAAATTACATGTTTGATTTTGCACCTGGACCCATGGAAGCACATTTGTGCGAAACGGCCGTCGTCCGCTCCTCTGTCCCCGCACCCCTCACCTGTACCTGCCGCCTCTCCACAGATGTCTAATGCCACATAAAGCAAATTAAAGGACATAGTTTTTCAGCAATCTTGGGGTGAGTGCCACATCTTTTACGTGTTGTATAGCACAGAATCTTATGTATCCCTGTATACAGGGAGCTCCCACTAGTGGTGGCTGCAGACAGGATCTTATCATGTATCTCTGTATACAGGGAGCTCCCCCTAGTGGTGACTGCAGACAGGATCTTATCATGTATCTCTGTATACAGGGAGCTCCCCCTAGTGGTGACTGCAGACAGGATCTTATCATGTATCTCTGTATACAGGGAGCTCCCCCTAGTGGTGACTGCAGACAGGATCTTATCATGTATCTCTGTATACAGGGAGCTCCCCCTAGTGGTGGCTGCAGACAGGATCTTATCATGTATCTCTGTATACAGGGAGCTCCCCCTAGTGGTGGCTGCAGACAGGATCTTATCATGTATCTCTGTATACAGGGAGCTCCCCCTAGTGGTGGCTGCAGACAGGATCTTATCATGTATCTCTGTATACAGGGAGCTCCCCCTAGTGGTGGCTGCAGACAGGATCTTATTATCTCTGTATACTGGGAGCTCCCCCTAGTGGTGACTGCAGACAGGATCTTATCATGTATCTGTATACAGGGAGCTCCCCCTAGTGGTGGCTGCAGACAGGATCTTATCATGTATCTCTGTATACAGGGAGCTCCCCCTAGTGGTGGCTGCAGACAGAATCTTATCATGTATCTCTGTATACAGGGAGCTCCCCCTAGTGGTGACTGCAGACAGAATATTATCGTGTATCTCTGTATACAGGGAGCTCCCCCTAGTGGTGGCTGCAAATAGAATCATATCATGTATCTCTGTATACAGGGAGCTCCCCCTAGTGGTGGCTGCAGACAGGATCTTATCATGTATCTCTGTATACAGGGAGCTCCCCCTAGTGGTGACTGCAGACAGGATCTTATCATGTATCTCTGTATACAGGGAGCTCCCCCTAGTGGTGGCTGCAGACAGGATCTTATCATGTATCTCTGTATACAGGGAGCTCCCCCTAGTGGTGGCTGCAGACAGGATCTTATCATGTATCTCTGTATACAGGGAGCTCCCCCTAGTGGTGACTGCAGACAGGATCTTATCATGTATCTGTATACAGGGAGCTCCCCCTAGTGGTGGCTGCAGACAGGATCTTATCATGTATCTCTGTATACAGGGAGCTCCCCCTAGTGGTGGCTGCAGACAGGATCTTATCATGTATCTCTGTATACAGGGAGCTCCCCCTAGTGGTGGCTGCAGACAGGATCTTATCATGTATCTCTGTATACAGGGAGCTCCCCCTAGTGGTGGCTGCAGACAGGATCTTATCATGTATCTCTGTATACAGGGAGCTCCCCCTAGTGGTGGCTGCAGACAGGATCTTATTATCTCTGTATACTGGGAGCTCCCCCTAGTGGTGACTGCAGACAGGATCTTATCATGTATCTGTATACAGGGAGCTCCCCCTAGTGGTGGCTGCAGACAGGATCTTATCATGTATCTCTGTATACAGGGAGCTCCCCCTAGTGGTGGCTGCAGACAGAATCTTATCATGTATCTCTGTATACAGGGAGCTCCCCCTAGTGGTGACTGCAGACAGAATATTATCGTGTATCTCTGTATACAGGGAGCTCCCCCTAGTGGTGGCTGCAAATAGAATCATATCATGTATCTCTGTATACAGGGAGCTCCCCCTAGTGGTGGCTGCAGACAGGATCTTATCATGTATCTCTGTATACAGGGAGCTCCCCCTAGTGGTGACTGCAGACAGGATCTTATCATGTATCTCTGTATACAGGGAGCTCCCCCTAGTGGTGGCTGCAGACAGGATCTTATCATGTATCTCTGTATACAGGGAGCTCCCCCTAGTGGTGGCTGCAGACAGGATCTTATCATGTATCTCTGTATACAGGGAGCTCCCCCTAGTGGTGACTGCAGACAGGATCTTATCATGTATCTGTATACAGGGAGCTCCCCCTAGTGGTGGCTGCAGACAGGATCTTATCATGTATCTCTGTATACAGGGAGCTCCCCCTAGTGGTGGCTGCAGACAGAATCTTATCATGTATCTCTGTATACAGGGAGCTCCCCCTAGTGGTGACTGCAGACAGAATATTATCGTGTATCTCTGTATACAGGGAGCTCCCCCTAGTGGTGGCAGCAGACAGGATATTATCATGGATCTCTGTATACAAGGAGCTCCCCCTAGTGGTGGCTGCAGACAGGATCTTATCATGTATCTCTGTATACAGGGAGCTCCCCCTAGTGGTGGCTGCAGACAGGATCTTATCATGTATCTCTGTATACAGGGAGCTCCCCCTAGTGGTGACTACAGACAGGATCTTATCATGTATCTTTGTATACAGGGAGCTCCCCCTAGTGGTGACTACAGACAGGATCTTATCATGTATCTGTATACAGGGAGCTCCCACTAGTGGTGGCTGCAGACAGGATCTTATCATGTATCTCCGTATACAGGGAGCTCCCCCTAGTGGTGGCTGCAGATAGGATCCAGGAAGCTCCACCAAGTGGTGACTGGAGATGGAATAGTATCATGTATCCCTGTATATAGGGAGCTCCCCCTAGTGGTGGCTGCAGACATAATCTTATCATGTTTCTCTGTATACAGGGAACTTCGCCTAGTGGTGGCTGCAGAGAGAATCTTATCATGTATCTCTGTATACAGGGAGCTCCCCCTAGTGGTGACTGCAGACAGGATCTTATCATGTATCTCTGTATACAGGGAGCTCCCCCTAGTGGTGACTGCAGACATAATCTTATCATGTATCTCTGTATACAGGGAGCTCCCCCTAGTGGTGACTGCAGACAGGATCTTATCATGTATCTCTGTATACAGGGAGCTCCCCCTAGTGGTGACTGCAGACATAATCTTATCATGTATCTCTGTATACAGGGAGCTCCCCCTAGTAGTGGCTGCAGACAGGATCTTATCATGTATCTCTGTATACAGGGAGCTCCCTGTAGTGGTGACTGCAGACAGGATCTTATCATGTATCTCTGTATACAGGGAGCTCCCCCTAGTGGTGGCTGCAGACAGGCTCTTATCATGTATGTCTGTATACAGGGAGCTCCCCCTAGTGGTGGCTGTAGATAGAATCTTATCATGTATCTCTGTATACAGGGAGCTCTGTTATGACCCCAATGGCAGAGGGTCTCAGAAATAGTTTCTAAGTCTGCAAACACAAAAACCAGCTCATAGGGCAGTGGTAACTGATCTGACCATATATCTAATCCTAGCACCACAAATAACAGCAGCCGGGGAACGTGCCTACGTTGATTCTAGACGTCTCGCGCCAGCCGGAGAACTAACTAACCCTAGAAGGGAAAAGAAAGACCTTTCTTGCCTCCAGAGAAAAGACCCCAAAAGTTGGATACAAGCCCCCAACAAATAATAACAGTGAGGTAAGAGGAAAAGACAAACGTAAGGATGAGCTAGGTATTTAGCAAAGAGAGGCCCACTAGCTAATAGCAGAATATAGTAAGATAACTTATATGGTCAGCAAAAACCCTATCAAAAATATCCATGCTGGATATTCAAGAACCCCCGAACCGTCTAACGGCCCGGGGGGAGAACACCAGCCCCCTAGAGCTTCCAGCAAGGTCAGGAATCACATTTAGTACAAGCTGGACAAAAATGAGAGCAAGCAAATAACCCAAAAAACAAAGAAGCAGGACTTAGCTTAATTTTGCACGAACCAGGACCAGCAGATAGGAGCAAACAAAAAGGATCTGATTACAACGATGCCAGGCACTGGACTAAGGATCCAGGAGGTTTATATAGCAACACCCCTGGACTAACGACCCAGGTGGGTGCAAACTGAGGAAAGAAAATCCCAGAGTCATATCACTAATAACCACCAGAGGGAGCCAAGAAGTCTAATTCACAACAGTACCCCACCCTTAAGGAGGGGTCACCGAACCCTCACCAAGACCACCAGGGCGATCAGGATGAGCAGCGTGAAAGGCACGAACTAAATCTGCCGCATGCACATCAGAGGCAACCACCCAGGAATTATCCTCCTGACCATAGCCCTTCCACTTGACCAGATACTGAAGCCTCCGTCTGGAGAGACGAGAATCCAAGATCTTCTCCACCACGTACTCCAACTCGCCCCCAACCAACACCGGAGCAGGAGGCTCAACAGAAGGAACCACAGGTACAACGTACCGCCGCAACAAGGACCTATGGAACACGTTGTGAATGGCAATCGACACCGGAAGATCCAAGCGAAAGGACACAGGATTAAGGATTTCCAATATCTTGTAAGGACCGATGAAGCGAGGCTTAAATTTAGGAGAGGAGACCTTCATAGGAACAAATCGAGAAGACAGCCATACCAAATCCCCAACACGAAGTCGGGGACCCACACCGCGGCGGCGGTTGGCAAAACGCTGAGCCTTCTCCTGTGACAACTTTAAGTTGTCCACCACATGATTCCAGATCTGCTGCAACCTATCCACCACAAAATCTACCCCAGGACAGTCAGAAGGCTCCACATGTCCCAAGGAAAAACGAGGATGGAAACCAGAGTTGCAGAAAAATGGTGAAACCAAAGTAGCGGAACTAGCCAGGTTATTAAGGGCATACTCAGCCAACGGCAAGAAGGTCACCCAATCATCCTGATCTGCCGAAACAAAACACCTCAAATAAGCCTCCAGAGTCTGATTAGTTCGCTCCGTTTGTCCATTAGTCTGAGGATGAAAGGCAGACGAAAACGACAACTCAATGCCCATCCTAGCACAAAAGGATCGCCAGAACCTGGAAACAAACTGGGATCCTCTGTCAGACACAATATTCTCAGGAATGCCGTGTAAACGAACCACATTCTGAAAGAACACAGGAACCAGATCGGAAGAGGAGGGCAGCTTAGGCAAAGGCACCAAATGGACCATTTTGGAAAAGCGATCACATACCACCCAGATGACAGACATGCCCTGAGACACCGGGAGATCAGAAATGAAATCCATGGAAATGTGTGTCCAATGCCTCTTCGGGACAGGCAAGGGCAAGAGCAACCCGCTGGCACGAGAACAGCAAGGCTTAGCTCAAGCACAAGTCCCACAGGACTGCACAAATGACCGCACATCCCGTGACAAAGAAGGCCACCAAAAGGACCTAGCCACCAGATCTCTGGTGCCAAAAATTCCCGGATGACCTGCCAACACCGAGGAATGAACCTCGGAAATGACTCTGCTGGTCCATTTATCAGGAACAAACAGTCTGTCAGGTGGACAAGAGTCAGGTCTACCAGCCTGAAATCTCTGCAACACGCGTCTCAAATCAGGAGAAATGGCTGACAAGATAACTCCCTCTTTAAGAATACCAACTGGTTCTGCGACTCCAGGAGAGTCAGGCACAAAGCTCCTTGAAAGAGCATCAGCCTTCACATTCTTTGAACCTGGTAAATACGAGACCACAAAGTCAAAACGGGAGAAAAACAATGACCAGCGGGCCTGTCTAGGATTCAGGCGTTTAGCAGACTCGAGATACATCAGATTTTTGTGATCAGTCAAGACCACCACACGATGCTTAGCACCCTCGAGCCAATGACGCCACTCCTCAAATGCCCACTTCATGGCCAGCAACTCCCGATTGCCGACATCATAATTCCGCTCAGCAGGCGAAAACTTCCTGGAGAAGAAAGCACATGGTCTCATTACCGAGCAACCAGGGCCTCTCTGTGACAAAACGGCCCCTGCTCCAATCTCAGAAGCATCCACTTCGACCTGAAAGGGAAGTGAGACATCAGGCTGGCACAAAACAGGCGCCGAAGTAAACCGGCGCTTCAACTCTTGGAACGCCTCCACGGCTGCAGGAGCCCAGTTAGCAACATCAGAACCTTTCTTGGTCATATCCGTCAAAGGTTTAACAACGCTAGAAAAATTAGCTATAAAACGACGGTAGAAGTTAGCAAAACCCAAGAACTTCTGAAGACTCTTAACTGACGTGGATTGAGTCCAATCATGAATAGCTCGGACCTTGACTGGGTCCATCTCCACAGCAGAAGGGGAAAAAATAAACCCTAAAAAGGGAACCTTCTGTACTCCAAAGAGACACTTTGAGCCCTTAACAAACAAAGCATTCTCACGCAAAACCTGAAACACCATCCTGACCTGCTCCACATGTGAGTCCCAATCTTCAGAGAAAACCAGAATATCATCCAGATAAACAATCATAAATTTATCCAGATACTTCCGGAAAATATCATGCATAAAGGACTGAAACACTGAGGGCGCATTAGAGAGCCCAAAAGGCATCACCAAGTACTCAAAATGACCTTCGGGCGTATTAAATGCAGTCTTCCATTCATCTCCTTGCTTAATGCGCACAAGGTTGTACGCACCACGAAGATCTATCTTGGTGAACCACTTGGCACCTTTAATCCGGGCAAACAAGTCCGACAACAGAGGCAAAGGATACTGAAATTTAACAGTGATTTTATTCAGAAGCCGATAGTCAATACAAGGTCTCAAAGATCCGTCCTTCTTGGCCACAAAAAAGAATCCCGCACCAAGAGGGGAAGAGGATGGACGGATATGCCCCTTCTCCAGAGACTCCTTGATATACAAATGCATTGCGGCATGCTCAGGTACTGACAGATTAAATAATCTTCCCTTAGGAAATTTACTACCTGGAATCAAATCTATAGCGCAGTCACAGTCCCTATGAGGAGGAAGAGCACTGGATCTGGACACGCTGAATACATCCTGATAATCAGACAAATACTCCGGAACTTCCGAAGGAGTAGAGGAAGCAATAGACACCCGCGGGGAATCAGCATGAATTCCCTGACAGCCCCACCTTGACACAGACATAGCCTTCCAATCCAAGACTGGATTGTGGGTCTGTAACCATGGCAGACCCAAAACGACCAAATCATGCATTTTATGCAGAACAAGAAAACGAATCACCTCCCGATGTTCAGGAGTCATGCACATGGTTACCTGTGTCCAAAACTGCGGCTTATTTTCCGCCAATGGCGTAGCATCAATACCTCTAAGAGGAATAGGATTTACCAACGGTTCAAGAACAAAACCACAGCGCTTGGCAAATGACAGATCCATAAGACTCAGGGCAGCACCTGAATCCACAAACGCCATAACAGGGTAAGAAGACAATGAGCAAATTAAAGTCACAGACAAAATAAATTTAGGTTGCAAATTACCAATGGCGACCGGACTAACAACCCTTGTTAGGCGTTTAGAGCATGCTGATATAACATGTGTAGAATCACCACAGTAAAAACACAACCCATTCTGACGTCTATGATTTTTCCGCTCATTTCTAGTCTGAATTCTATCACATTGCATTAAATCAGATGTTTGTTCAGACAACACCACCAGAGGATTAGCGGTTTTGCGCTCCCGCAAACGCCGGTCAATTTGACTAGCCAGCGCCATAGAATCATTCAGACTTGTAGGAATGGGGAAACCCACCATCACATTCTTAATGGCTTCAGAAAGGCCATTTCTGAAATTTGCGGCCAGAGCACACTCATTCCACTGAGTAAGCACGGACCATTTCCGAAATTTTTGGCAATACACTTCAGCTTCATCCTGGCCCTGAGAAATAGCCAGCAAGGCTTTTTCTGCCTGAACTTCTAGATTGGGTTCCTCGTAAAGCAATCCGAGCGCCAGAAAAAACGCATCAATATTTGCCAATGCCGGATCTCCTGGCGCTAGCGAAAAAGCCCAATCCTGAGGGTCGCCCCGTAAAAAAGAGATAACAATTTTAACTTGCTGAGCTGGATCTCCAGATGAACGGGGTCTCAGAGAAAGAAACAATTTACAATTGTTCCTGAAATTCCTAAACCTAAATCGGTCTCCAGAAAACAGTTCAGGAATAGGTATTTTAGGTTCAGATATTGGACTACTGGTAACAAAATCTTGTATGCCCTGCACACGAGCAGCCAGCTGGTCAACACTTGTAATCAAGGTCTGCACATTCATGTCTGCAGCAATCACACGCCACTCAAAGGTAAAGGGGAGGAAGAGAAGGAAGGAAAAAAAAAAACTCAGAATTTCCTTTCTTATTATCCCACTTCTGCAATGCAATAAACATTCAATGTTGGGCCTGGCATACTGTTATGACCCCAATGGTAGAGGGTCTCAGAAATATTTACTAAGTCTGCAAACACAAAAACCAGCTCATAGGGCAGTGGTAACTGGGCTGACCATATATCTAATCCTAGCACCACAAATAACAGCAGCCGGGGAACGTGCCTACGTTGATTCTAGACGTCTCGCGCCAGCCGGAGAACTAACTAACCCTAGAAGGGAAAAGAAAGACCTTTCTTGCCTCCAGAGAAAAGACCCCAAAAGTTGGATACAAGCCCCCAACAAATAATAACGGTGAGGTAAGAGGAAAAGACAAACGTAAGGATGAGCTAGGTATTTAGCAAAAAAGGCCCACTAGCTAATAGCAGAATATAGTAAGATAACTTATATGGTCAGCAAAAACCCTATCAAAAATATCCATGCTGGATATTCAAGAACCCCCGAACCGTCTAACGGCCCGGGGGGAGAACACCAGCCCCCTAGAGCTTCCAGCAAGGTCAGGAATCACATTTAGTACAAGCTGGACAAAAATGAGAGCAAGCAAATAACCCAAAAAACAAAGAAGCAGGACTTAGCTTAATTTTGCACGAACCAGGACCAGCAGATAGGAGCAAACAAAAAGGATCTGATTACAACGATGCCAGGCACTGGACTAAGGATCCAGGAGGTTTATATAGCAACACCCCTGGACTAACGACCCAGGTGGGTGCAAACTGAGGAAAGAAAATCCCAGAGTCATATCACTAATAACCACCAGAGGGAGCCAAGAAGTCTAATTCACAACAGAGCTCCCCCTAGTGGTGACTGCAGACAGGATCTTATCATATATCTCTGTATACAGGGAGCTCCCCCTAGTGGTGGCTGCAGACTGGATCTTATCATGTATCTCTGTATACAGGGAGCTCCCCCTAGTGGTGGCTGCAGACTGGATCTTATCATGTATCTCTGTATACAAGGAGCTCCCCCTAGTGGTGGATACATAGATAATCATGTTGTTTATTTTTCTATGTCTCCCCCATTTCTTCCTTTTTGGTCTATACACATTTTTGGAAGTTAATTTCTGCTAATATTGAGGAGTTAAGTAAGGGGAGAGAAATTGAAAAGTTTATTGTGTTCATCGGGGCAGAACACCAAGCCATACCTAATAGGAAACCAGGTGCCTGTTAATTTATTTGTCTTATAACAGCCACGTGGACTGAACCTCCTTAATGCTAGATAAGTCTTTAAAGGAAATCATATTGCTAACTGCCTTTGATTGTTCCAAAGCTGTTTTCCAGTAAATACAGAGGTGTCCTTACTTACCTTTGTTTTTGGCTCCACTTATCCTGAAATTTGTAGTATGAGATGACCAGTTCACAAAATAAACCTGATTTTGCAATGCCGGGATACATATGTGGCCCTGCAGATTTTACAAGATAAATTGGGTTAATTAAAAAAACTGTTGCAGTTTAGGAAGAGTATAGAGCTGAGGGTCAATTTTGAGAATTCAGAAAACCCCTTTAAGTCCCCAAATAACAGCATCCTTAAAAGTTTGATATATTCTTAAAATGTGAGACGACGCAGGGCACGCTCAGAATAGGCACTCAAGGTCGCTCTCAATCTGTTACATCTTCTGTTGATTCTTGTGACCTGCATTAATTGCCTTTGAGTTCCCTTCGAAGCCGTCAAACGAAAAAAAAAAAAATGTCCCCCACTTGAGATTGGAGAACAAGGGTGCACGTCTGCAAGGCAAATTGTTCCCACCGATGACAGTCTGACTTTCGTGTTCTGCTTTGTTAAAGCTGCGAATGTTCCATTAGCACAAAACAAATGACTTTCCAAACAGCAAACAAAACAGCAGCGGCTAATAACACGACTACCGCGCCTAATAAATGACTGCGTTAATCAGCATTAGACGAGAGATTGAAAATGGAAATTTACTCATGTAATAAGCGCCTTGTCGCGGGTACTGCCAGAAAAAAGCAATGCCTATATATTTTTACATCACTTACAGATCATTGTATTGGGAGGTGTATGATGCAAGGACCTCTGGCTGTGGGCGATGCGCTGGGATCCATTAATGCCCTGATGTATGTATTTATGATAAATACATGTTATTCGATCACACTCCCACACGGAAACTTCCTGCACTATAAGTTTTTTGGAATGCAAAAGACTTCAGATAGTTAATCCAAAGTTATAGAAAGGAGTCAAAATCCCACTTCTTGTTGTCCGATCCACTTCTATTCAACATCAGAATCCAAGAAATGAAAGAAAAAAATGCAAAAAGGAGTCAATTATCTCACTCCTCGAAATATGGAAGAGGAAGGGGCTGAGGCTGGTGGCTGCAGCAGAAACCTCAACTCAAGGTCTTGAAAGCATCTGGAAGAGATATTGTAGAACTTAAAGACTAAATGGTCTCCAATCCGAATCCACCATTCAAAAACAACATCTTCAAGATTTCCACCAGCTGACAAGCCACAAGCTGAAGACCACTTGTCAACTCAAGATGCTTTCCTCAAGCTAAATTTAAAACATTGTGTCCATGAGGCATCAAAGACCCTAATTTTGTAGACAAGTGGTCTTCAGGTCATAGATCTCCAGAAGTATCGAAAACTATAACTTCCAGTATACGTCTATCAGGTCATTGTGAACATTCTTGCTCTCCAACAGGTAAAAAGCCACATGTTCGAAATCCCCTGTCCAGACCCTTTCATCAAGCTAAATTTATGTATTGCTAAGTAGGCATTGGACAAGTGGTCTCTAGAAAAGTGGTCTCTAATTTATGACTACAGACATACAGGAACTACATCTCCTAATATGTATCTGATAAGACTTTCCCGGAGTTGACATTTTTAAACTGCTTGCAAGTCACAGGTTGGAGACCTCCAGGGCTGAACTCTTTCTTTAACTAAAAGTAGGAGTTTGGGCATTAAAGACCCCCATTTTATAAATAAATGGTCTTAAATTTTTAGTTTTCCACCTCTTGGGAAAAGACAACTGGTAATTTACCAATATCCATTGGTTGCAGACCCTTTAAATTTGGGATGGGGAACCTTTTATCTGCCAAGGGCCATTTGGAAATGTATAACATCTGCCATGTGTATATTACACTGCAGGTCACCTCAAAGTGGGAAATTAATCATTGTTCATGTTACATTTATAGAACTGTATACATCACATAGGAGACACTGAGAATGCTACATACATCAAATAGGAGGCACTGCAAATGCTATATACATCACATAGGAGACACTGAGAATGCTATATGCATCACATAGGAGACACTGACAATGCTATATACATCATATGAGACACTGACAGTGCTATATACATCATATATGAGACACTGAGGAAGGTTTATATACATCACATAGGAGACATTGACAATGCTATATACATCACATAGAAAAACTGAATCTGCTGTATATACATCACATAGGAGACACTGAGGGAGGTGTATACACATCATATAGGAGACACTGACAATGCTATACACATCATATAGGGGACACTGATAATGCTATATACATTGCATAAAAGACACTGAATCTGCTATATACACATCACATAGGAGATACCAATTCTGCTATACAGACATCACATAGGAGAAACTGAGGAAGGTGTATATACATTGTAAGATAACGCTTACAGCGTGTCTTGGTAGACACTCGCTTGGCAACGGGATAAACGCACACAGGAACGATTTTCTTACAAAAACAGACTATTAGGTTTATTTCCACATCCGCATAAGCCGCAACCTCAGTAACTTGGTAGTAAGCAACAACTTGAACACCGTCTGTACACATTCAGCTTTACAGTGGAACCACAGTCCCTCACTGACCCCGGTCAGCATAACACAGATTACAGTCCATTACCTGTTGGCGACCATCACACAGGTTCCCGGATGCCTCTTATCCTCAGTGGTATCCCATAGAGTAAACACAGTCTCTCTTTCTCTCTCTGACCCCGGTCAGTATAACACGGATCCCTTTCCGTTACCTGTTGGTGCCACACAGGTTTCCGGATGAATCTTATCCTCAGAGGTATCCCACAGACGTCTCTCACTGACCCCGGTCAGTATCACTCACGGTTATCAGACTGTCTACTCCAGAGGTATCTCACAGACCTCCTTGCTCTGGCTCAGACTAGCCAGCACTCGCTCCCATGTGCCAAACTCACCTCCATTCCATAGGTGTAACCACATCCAGGTACCTGTCACATGGCTAGTCAGGTGAGCGTGACATCACCGCAGGTCCTCAAACACACAATCACGTACAGGCTTCATCTTGGGTATTCAGACACATCCCTTTGGGTGGGTTTGTAGATGACTGGACCCACCCAGCTCTCCAATCACCTGGAAGCCTTCCCAATGTAAAACAAATCCCTCAGCAGTAGACCTGCTGAGCAAGACATATCCAGGCTTCCATCACAGGGCCACCCACCTCTGCGATACATACCGCCCATTAATCACATGACCCGTCGTTATGCCACATAATTACATGGGAGACACTGACAAAGCTATATACATCACATAGAGACAATGAATCTGTTATATATTCATCACATAGGAGACACTGAGTCTGCTGTATATACACCACATAGACACTTAGGAAGGTGTATACACATAATATAGGAGACACTGGAACTGCTGTATTTACATCACATAGAAAATGCTGACAATGCTGTATACATAACATAGGAAACACTGGGACTGCTGTATATACAGTACATCACATAGAAGACACTGAGAAAGGTGTATATATATCAAAAGATACATTGGAACTGGAGCAAATACATCACTTGGGAGACAATGGAGCTGGAACAAATACATCACATAGGAGACAATGGAGCTGGAGCAAATACATCACATAAGAGACAATGGAGCTGGAGCAAATACATCACATAGGAGACAATGGAGCTGGAGCAAATACATCACATAAGAGGTAGTGTGCTGCCACTGCTGCTTTAGTTATTGGGATGTAAGAGCAGAGCTTGCTAACTCCACCAGCAGTTAAAGTCCTGATGCTGGCACTGGTCAGCATCAGGACATAATCCTTCATTGCATGCTTGTAGTGTAAGGAGGAATGAAAGGGCCTGTGACCGTTGGCCCATTAATTGCTCTTTACTCTATGAACACATGCATGCAGCATTCATGGCACACACGGCAGCGCATGCAATGAAGGTATCTGTCTGAGGGTTCGGAGGTAATGACATAATGGGCCGTAGGATCCCTACCCCTGTAATGCAAATTTAAGCCATGGTGCCGAAGGATAGAACAAAAATAAATCATAGACCCCCATTTTTGGTGGCATCAGAATGCACAGTAGGCTGTGATGTTGTATGAGTGGCTGACCATTAGCTGCCTCATCCTTGGCCACCAGCTTAGTGCACAGAACATTAGGGCTTCGCCTGCTTCGGTTATGTATCTCGGTTATTCTTCTTGTCAAACATAAAAGTTTTATGTTTGCCTCTTTGCATTGATCTATGTGCACCATCGCCCTTTATAAGCAATGTAACGATTCTAATAATGATATTTATGCTCGCTATTAAACTGAATCCATCCACATTTCGGAAAGATCAAGTACATTGAAAACTTCTCATCATGCTGTACGGGGGCCAAAACTCCACACTTAAAATTCATTAACTCGCCTACATTAAGTCACTTAAATTTCCTGTTGGAGTTTAATTCACAGTCTATACATGATATAAAAAACCCAGGACTCTTAGTTTTGACAACTCATTTTAAGGAGCCAATTAAGAGGATATTCATTATTTCGACATGAGATTTTCCTTGGATACAGACCGTAAAGGAACTGTGCCAGGGGGGGGTTTCATTATATGTGTAGAACAAATGTGGAAAGTGCCAATTTTTACAATTTTATCAAGAATTACAAGATGACATGTGACCCCTTTATGTTGAGGTTGACATCCGTCACAGAACAGACCCCTTTGAGTTAGGGTGCTCTAAAAAAAGACAGAAGTCATGGGTATAACTACCAGCGTAGCAGCCATGGCAAAAACGCCGGAATGAAGACCCTTACAATTCTAAAACGTTATTTATTAATAGTAACGAGTTTCTGAAGAGGACCACCACCTTTTCAAGGTATAAAAACCAAGTGACAAGTGTAGCAGCTGTCACTTTCTAAGATACTTAGCAATTGACAGGGTCTGTCTTCAATATTAAATGTGACCCATCAAACCAGTAGTAGATCCAAAAGGCTTGGTACTAATTACCACTATAACAGGTATGGAAAGTATGCAGGAGACGGGGAAGACCAAAACCATCATACAGTTTATTTTTCATGGACAAAGATTGCGCATTCAGTAGGGGCCATACTTCAGGTTTTACATTTCTACTTGTTATGCTCCTGCCAAAACTCTATGAAAGTATCCATTCTCCTTGTGAAAATTCATCTAGTGGGATCTTTCTTCCTGGCAAAATATTCAAATTAGTTCTCCATTAGAAGGAGGAAAATGGTCTCTCTAGGGATACCTATGGGGAGCTTCCATGCAAGTCAACATCCAACCTATTGGCCAAACGTAGAGCAACACAACAGCTTTGAGTCAGGAAGGGGACACTGGATCTAGTGCAAGGGCAGAGGGATGACGGACAGGGGATGGGCATGACCAGGCGAAGCTGGCACAGGTTGGGAAGTCAGTGTTTAGCTTTAATGGAAATACTGTCCTTGGGGGGTCGCCAAAAGCCAGAGTGGCCAGAAAGTCTGGTGACATGAGGAAAAAAGGGTAATCACAGAAAAAATATTGAAAACCCTGTTTGGAGGATAATATAGAACTATTTCAGCTGCTAATGTGTTATTTTAGAAAAATAACTTTGAGTATTCACAACTAATTGGAAATTGACTTACAAGGTAAGTGATAGGAGGGTCTAGACTGAAAGTTTTTTATTCTTTCGTGAGAATAGTTTGTTCCTTTATCTGGTTCCTTTCCTCCTACGTGATGAAGAGGTTGGCCTTACCTTGTGTTATTCCACTTTGGATGAAAGTTCCTACGGTAACACCTGAAAATCGCACTAGCGATAAATGTTGCACAGAAGTTCTACAAACCAATATTTAACTGGAGGGATAAAATCTGTGGGTACAATGACTGCTCCTTCCACCATTCTGGTCTACATCTCTCACGTAACATCATCATTACACCACCTTCGCCTTGGATGAAGGCACTGAGCAGCAGCTGGACAGAGAGACTGAGTCTCCAATGTTCGGTAAAACAGGCCACATCCCATCAAATATTTGGAAGAATCGGCCACATCTCATCAAATGTTTTTGGAGAATTGCCCACATACTACCAAATTTTTGGGAGACCCAGCCACATCCCAATTATTATTTGGGGGAACCAACCACATACTACCAAATGTTCGGGAGAACCAGACACAGCCCTCCAAATGTTTAGAATTTTCCACATACTACCAAATGTTCGGGAGAACCAACCACATCCCACTAAATGTTTAGGAGAATTGTCCACATACTACCAAATGTTTGGGAGAACCAGCCACAGTCCACTAAATGTTTAGGAGAATTGTCCACATACTACCAAATGTTCGGGAGAACCAGCCACATCCCACCAAATGTTCACAAGAACCAGACACATCCCACCAAATGTTTGGCAAATTTAGTCACATCCCACCAATGCCGGTCATGTATGTATGAAAAGGCCATGAAGAGATGGTCTCTCAAAGATGAATGAATTGAAAAATTCTGCTTCTGACCTCTCACCCAACAATATGTTTGACTTTTGCAGATACTACTTGCTAAAAATAGCAGGAGTGTTAAAGTTGCATCTTGAAATTTGTGAAACTTTTTTGTTTAGATTTGTTTGTTAAAACCCTCAATATTTGATGGTCTTTATGATCCTATTCGGCATTTCCCTTCTGCTTTTTCTTTGCTATGCCCGTGATAGGATCCAGTTGACCAGCATAGAATGGAGAATTCTGGCTTCATGCTTAAAAAACCTTCAGGAACTTCTGCTTTTCAAAATTATTTAACATTTGGTAATTCTTCGAAAGGTTAGAGAGGCATTACCATTTTTGAGAGCCTCCGAGATGTTTTGGGAGAATTGACAAAAGGTTATGATGGACCATGCACTCCGTTGGCAAATTAGTGACCAAAGTAGCCAGTCCAACTTACGAACCAAATCTGATCACTGTGAAATAATGACATCACAAGGTCATGGAATATTACCTGAGCTGATACTGCATTCAAGCTCATGTTGTTTCATTCAGTCTCAAAACTAAGGCAGCTTGACCTAATCTCAGTGAGGTCATCAATAAGATGGACCCAGGGAACAAAAATCAATTCAATATCCTATACAAAATGTAAATTCTTCACATCAACCAATAGGAGGAGAATGTAACTTGTGCAGAACATGCTGGCGACTAATGAAATCCTCCTGCCCATGTATTTCTTCCAGGTATTGTGTTTGTGCTGGTTATTAAAAACTAAATTCATGTGGTATTTTCTACACTGGAGCAATCGAAAAACAATTACTTCTGTCTTCAGGGGAAACACAAAAAAAGCATTTCATCGAGTTCATGGTTTAATAGTCTATATAAACAGTGCAAAACATGTGGTGAAAGAGCAACTCAGGCATATTCTCCTGGTCATAATTATGTTATTATCCATGGGGAGCAGTATTATAGCAGTTATATTCTTGTACATAGGGGCAGTATTATAATAGTTATATTCCTGTACATAGGGGGCAGTATTATAGCAGTTATATTCTAGCACATAGGGGCAGTATTATAGTAGTTATATTCTACCATAGGGGCATTATTATAGTAGTAATATTCTTGTACATAGGAGCAGTATTATAGTAGTTATATTCTTGTACATAGGAGCAGTATTATAGTAGTTATATTCTTGTACATAGGAGCAGTATTATACTAGTTATATTCTTGTACATAGGGGCAGTATTATAGTAGCTATATTCTTGTATATAGAGCAGTATTATAGTAGTTATATTCTTGTACATAGGAGGCAGTATTATAGTAGTTATATTCTTGTACATAGGGGCAGTATTATAGTAGTTATATTCTTGTACATAGGGGCAGTATTATAGTAGTTATATTCTTGTACATAGGAGCAGTATTATAGTAGTTATATTCTTGTACATAGGGGCAGTATTATAGTAGTTATATTCTTGTACATAGGGGCAGTATTATAGTAGTTATATTCTTGTACATAGGAGCAGTATTATAGTAGTTATATTCTTGTACATAGGGGCAGTATTATAGTAGTTATATTCTTGTACATAGGAGCAGTATTATAGTAGTTATATTCTTGTACATAGGGGCAGTATTATAGTAGTTATATTCTTGTACATAGGAGGCAGTATTATAGTAGTAATATTCTTGTGCATAGGAGCAGTATTATAGTAGTTATATTCTTGTACATAGGAGCAGTATTATAGTAGTTATATTCTTGTACATAGGGGCAGTATTATAGTAGTTATATTCTTGTACATAGGAGCAGTATTATACTAGTTATATTCTTGTACATAGGGGCAGTATTATAGTAGCTATATTCTTGTATATAGAGCAGTATTATAGTAGTTATATTCTTGTACATAGGAGCAGTATTATAATAGTTATATTCTTGTACATAGGGGCAGTAATATAGTAGTTATAGTCTTGTGCATAGGGGCAGTATTATAGTAGTTATATTCTTATACATAGGAGCAGTATTATAGTAGTTATATTCTTGTACATAGGGGCAGTAATATAGTAGTTATAGTCTTGTGCATAGGGGCAGTATTATAGTAGTTATATTCTTATACATAGGAGCAGTATTATAGTAGTTATATTCTTGAACAAAGGAGAAGTATTATAGTAGTTATATTCTTATACATAGGAGCAGTATTATAGTAGTTATATTCTTGAACATAGGAGCAGTATTATAATAGTTATATTCTTATACATAGGAGCAGTATTATAGTAGTTATATTCTTGAACATAGGGGCAGTATTATAGTAGTTATATTCTTGTACATAGGAGCAGTATTATAGTAGTTATATTCTTGTACATAGGGGCAGTATTATAGTACTTATATTCTTGTACATAGGGGCAGTATTATAGTAGTTATATTCTTGAACATAGGAGCAGTATTATAGTAGTTATATTCTTGAACATAGGAGGCAGTATTATAGTAGTTATATTCTTGTACATAGGAGCAGTATTATAGTAGTTATATTTTTGAACATAGGAGCAGTATTATAGTAGTTATATTCTTGTACATAGGGGCAGTATTATAGTAGTTATATTCTTGTACATAGGGGCAGTATTATAGTAGTTATATTCTTGTACATAGGATCAGTATTATAGTAGTTATATTCTTGTACATAGGAGCAGTATTATAGTAGTTATATTCTTGTACATAGGAGCAGTATTATAGTAGTTATATTCTTGTATATAGGGGCAGTATTATAGTAGTTATATTCCTGTACATAGGGGCAGTATTATAGGGTTATATTCTTGTACATAGGAGCAGTATTATAGTAGTTATATTCTTGTACATAGGAGCAGTATTATAGTAGTTATATTCTTGTATATAGGAGCAGTATTATAGTAGTTATATTCTTGTATATAGGGACAGTATTATATATTCTTTTATATAAGGAGGAGTATTATAATTTAAATATTCTAGTACATAGGGTACAGTAGTTCAGTAGTTTTATTGATTTTACATAGGAACAGTATTCTAATAGTTATGTGTCCCTATACTTTTTCCCATACAGTGTATCTTAGTGTAGAAAAAAATATTAGTCTAGTTTGTCCAGGCAAAGGCTTCTTTGGTTTAACAACTGATGAGTGGTCTTTTGTGCTCAGCAGTTGCCCCTTTCCCCGTATTCGTCTTCGCCATTCATACAAAGTGCGTTGCGTAGCCAGGTTGGCAATGTGCTAAGGAGAAACCTTGTCAATAAGACCATTATATCAGAGCTCTGCCCTACAGCATTTAAAGGTTAAAAAGAGAGGTTCTTATGCTCAAAGGAGGCCACCATGATGTTGAGTCCATTGCCACCTAAGTGATGAAGTATGCTACAGGGTTTGGTTGTTTTATGATATTTTATGTCGGGTGACAAGGAAGTTTTATTATGATGTGACTGCTGCCATCTCTAGTCCATAAAATATGATGAAGACCCCCATCCTATTCCTCTTTAAACAAAGTATCAATCAAGCGTTGATGTCTTCTCAGCCATTGAAAAAAGCTTTACCTTGTGAAATGCTCCTAATTCTGTCAGCGTGAATCAAGATTCGTCTTCATCAGAAAGTTATTTTGTTACAATTTCCAATTGATTTTGTGATTCTCGAAGTCACGGTATAAAAGCAAAACAGTCGACCGTGTGTTTGCTAAATAAATAGCTGCGAGATCCTGAGATAAGTCACCCTGGTCTTAAACACTCGGGATTGTTTGTGCTGCTTGGAAAGAAAATAGATTCTCCCTGGGAATAAACTGTCTTATATTGACATGCATCAGATAAAACCAACCAGAGAAAACGGATGACCCTGTCATTTCACTGCCACGTTCTGCCAGTAAATTCCGAGCCAAGCAATATTACTGTTATATTCGTGTTCACAATATGGATTCAGGTTCAGGAATCACTGAAGACCGGCAATAGACTTCTACAAAAGTTGGCCAAAGTGATTGATACAATTTGTGATTCCATTTTTATTATCGTTTTGGATGGTGTTGACCATTATTTGGGTCTTTCATACTGAATTTGATGTGGCTTAGCTAACACCAATGATTGGTATATAGACCCATGAAACCCAAATTCCTATGTCATGGTCCCAAGAACCAAGTAAAAAGACTGATATATTCATGTTCTTTTGATGGATGTTGGAGGTACAAGATAAAATAAAGCCAAGACTTTGGCCAACGTTTCTGGAGTGCTCTGTGAATGATAGAACCAGGAATGTCGCTTGTTGGACAGTGGTGACTAATGTTTGGGTTATTTTTATTACACTGGATGAGATTATGATTAGAACTGGTGAGACATAATTCACGGGACCCTGTCCATTGTTCTGGTCAGTAATGGACGGTAGCTCTTAGAACTGTCTCTAACTTGACAGCACCTCAGTTTCCTCTTTTGATTAGCCAGACTGGTACGATAGCGTCATTGTAGTATGCTGGAAATGTGACATCGTGCCATCCCAGCTACTCAAAAGAAGAGTCCCAAATGCCGGGACGTAGAACATGCCGCTCAGGACTCCCAACGACCAACCACAAAATCACTGATGGGACCGCTACACCTCGTCATAGTCATGTGAATTGATTCTCGCCAACTGTAGGTAGACCGTTGATGAAATCCCTACCGATTCATTGGCTATGGACCATGATCTTCACTTACTGATGATTTGACCTCCATAGTGCAGCCAGTAGAGTAAAATTACTGTTACAATTATGTTTCCATAGTGAATATTGAATGGATTGTTTCAAGTTAAAGTAAAGCCGTAATTAATTAGCATCTCAAAAAGTTGACCAAAGTGATTCATAGCGAATGTTGGATGATGGTGGCCATTGACCATTTTTTGTGTGAAATAAATGTGTTTTTCTACTAATAGCTGGGATTTGACCATTAAACTCCTAACAATCTTTACCTTGGTGGGACATCTTCTTATCTTGCATGGTGGCTTGGCCTCGTTCACTGAGAGTAATTGTGAGGTTTCCTTTTACATTTCATTATCTTCCCTATGTAAATTTCCTCATCAGACAGGAAGAGGACTAGAACGCAATAACGCCTCCTGTTCTTGAGTTCTAGTCCTCTCCCTCTCAGAAGAGGCAAATTGCATATTTAATTTCTCAGAGGAGCATGCATGGCATTTAAGTCTCCTTACATTGTCCTACCAGGACCGGCATGTCACTCTCCGCAAGGAGAAGCATTCCCCCTTACTTTAGACCATATTCTTCCGTACCAACTGTCGACCCCCAAAGTAGTCACAGTTCTGTAAAGTATCGCATTATATCATATGCCAAAAATCAGGATGTGAGATTAATTCTGGCCCATGTTTTACTTGTTTGCTAAAATTATGGTACAGATATGTCCACACAACTATTTGCAAATTTTTCATGTTAAAAAATCAATGTTATTGTGAATGTGAACAACATCCTCAGAAGGATACAATTCACAATTCTCATGTTTGGAGAAGGAGAAGGTCTTTCCAAGTTCAGGACCCATATCATAGGTATGGGCTACCTCACAGGCATTCAGCCTGGTAATTTAGAAGGACCATTCACATTAAACTTTGGACAGTAAAGGAGGTCATTGGCTGGTTCGGTGAAACAAAACCTCAATTGTTTCGACTGACGAACATTCATAAATGTTCAAAACTGAAGTTTCGAGGAATGGATTTGCATGAGAAAAAAATCCAATATTGTATAATGTAATCATTGATGTGCTGTTGGCCATCAATGAACGATTGTACGTTGGCCAATTTTTATCTAAAAAGTTAAAGGAAAATGTGTTGCTAGTCCCGTTGCTTTCCAATGAAGGGCACCATCTGAATGGAGCATCTTCTACATCGAGCCTTTACTGTTGGTCTCCTGATTCCAGACTATACAGTCCGAACTCTAAAATTAGGACAATAAACAAACGGTTGTCTGGCTCCGCAAGAAGGGCGATGGTAAATCTGGTGCCTAAATAGGCTGTTATTGCAGTTAATGTCTGTTTTGTCTGTGTGTTAACCTTCCAGAGCTCGCCCTCGGGCCGCATAATGTCCGACCATTAGTTCCACATGACAACAGCAACGTCTGCCCAACTACAGCTGGCCAGACTGTCCGAACATTGGAAATTAAGACAGATGTAGAGCAGAGCCCATAGCACTGGATTATGCATTAGGACATACAGTAAATGGCGCATGTGTGCCCGGACAATATGCATATTTATGGCCCCTGCCAATGACGACAGGAGATGGCAATTTAAGTGGTTGGAATGAATAAGCGTCCCCTGATCTCAGCACAACAGAAACAAAAGCTAAATTTGTGCTGGATGTCTATAAGAGAATGTTCATAATTTACCAAACTCTTCCTACGATGACGAAAAATGGAAATGATAATAATTGATAGCTGGGCTGTCTCCACTGGGACATTTATGACATATGGAAAAGATCTGCTGTAAATAAGAAATGACAGATGGATACAGAACATGCATCGATCTCAAGAATAGGGCCCAAGCGCATGCTGTAGGGAAGGCAGAGGTGTCTGCGCATGCACAGCACGGAGGTCTCTACCGGAGCTCTAAATATTTATAGAAATGAATGGAGAGAGGTGCGAATGTGTAACGCATCAATCAGGACAGCGTGCGCCAGAGCCCATTATACAAATTCCATAAATTACTTTAAATGTTTTGCAGATAATCCAATTGTATGACATTTGTAGGGACATTATTATAGACACAGTATTATAGTAGTTATATTCTTGTACATAGGAGCAGTATTATAGCAGTTATATTCTTGTACATAGGGGCAGTATTATAGTAGTTATATTCTTGTACATAGGAGCAGTATTATAGTAGTTATATTCTTCTATATACGGGCAGTATTATAGTAGTTATATTCTTGTACATAGGGGCAGTATTATAGCAGTTATATTCTTGTATATAGGAGCAGTATTATAGTAGTTATATTCTTGTACATAGGGGCAGTATTATAGTAATTATATTCTTGTACATAGGAGCAGTATTATAGTAGTTATATTCTTCTATATATGGGCAGTATTATAGTAGTTATATTCTTGTACATAGGAGCAGTATTATAGTAGTTATATTCTTGTACATAGGAGCAGTATTATAGAAGTTATATTCCTGTACATAGGAGCAGTATTATAGTAGTTATATTCTTGTACATAGGAGCAGTATTATAGTAGTTATATTCTTGTACATAGGAGCAGTATTATAGTAGTTATATTCTTGTACATAGGAGCAGTATTATAGTAGTTATATTCCTGTACATAGGAGCAGTATTATAGTAGTTATATTCTTGTACATAGGAGCAGTATTATAGTAGTTATATTCCTGTACATAGGAGCAGTATTATAGTAGTTATATTCTTGTACATAGGGGCAGTATTATAGTAGTTATATTCTTGTATATAGGGGCAGTATTATAGTAGTTATATTCTTGTACATAGGAGCAGTATTATAGTAGTTATATTCTTGTACATAGGAGCAGTATTATAGTAGTTATATTCTGTACATAGGGGCAGTATTATAGTAGTTATATTCTTGTACATAGGAGCAGTATTATAGTAGTTATATTCTGTACATAGGAGCAGTATTATAGTGGTTACATTCCTGTACATAGGGGCAGTATTATAGTAGTTATATTCTTGTACATAGGGGCAGTATTATAGTAGTTATATTCTTGTACATAGGAGCAGTATTATAGTAGTTATATTCTTGTACATAGGGGCAGTATTATAGTAGTTATATTCTGTACATAGGAGCAGTATTATAGTGGTTACATTCCTGTACATAGGGGCAGTATTATAGTAGTTATATTCTTGTACATAGGGGCAGTATTATAGCTGTTATCTTAGTGTATATAGTGGCAGAATTATTTTAGTTTTTTTTCCGTATTGTAAGATTGTTTTTATTGTCTTTAAGTATTATGTGTTTCCCAGAAGTATATATTCTTGTCATGCTTATAACTTAAATACACCATTACTAGCTTTCTCTATGATACTTCTTGTTTGCATCCTTTTCTCTTATAACTCCTTAGTCTCGTCCTCCGCCTCCCGTGGACCATAGATGTTACCAGACTTTACTAGCAATATTCTTAGCGTTTCCTGCCTCCCGTCCCATCTCATTTCCCTTTCTTCCCTTGTTTTGAGCGCCACTCATCCCTTATCTTTCCACTCGCCCCCTTTTTTTTTCCAATTCCATTAGTGAGAGTAGATAATAACTTGTGAAACCAAGTGGAACTTCATTTTTGAAACCGCACACTTGCACTGGAACCCATTAAGCTCGATAGTGAGGAATGAAAGAAATCATAATTATCAGGCCACTAAAATACATGAAACATAAAATTTGTCAGGGAAAGTAATTGAAATTATTGGTGCAGTTGGGTTTGATGCGGAGCCGACCCAGCGCGATAATGAACAGGTTATGGGGAATGTTAGGCAATGCTAATGAGGTCCAAGGTGACTCCATGCCACCTAAGACTGCAACTTTATGATCAGCGTATAGTCATCTGCCCATCATTGGAAAGTCAATGTTGGTTTCGTAAAATCTACATGTCAGCTACCTCCACCTAATGTATCCACCTAGAGCCAGCGACATGGTGCAATACCTGTTCCTGCCAAAGAGGGCACTACATGGATCATTTATCTGAACACCCCTGATTCCATATTTTGTGCCTATGGGGAGGTAAGTGCATAGATCCGTCTACATTCTCTGCTTTATTGTACTGGATCCCTAGGCTTCTGTCCTTGATCATTGGTACAATTTGTGCTCCATATGTTACACTATAAGTTGGGAGGTGTCAATGGAAATACTGCAGCCTGCACAGACTATAACCATGTGACTGTAGCTTGTGCGCTTTGTCTATTGGAGTTTACCTTAGTCTAAAATCACCTCCTAACTTTCTAGATGCCAAATGTTTTACAGACACTCCATCCGTGCATCGTATACTTTGCCAGAGGAACGGTCAGTAGATGGGCACCAGATTCTGTGCAAAGCGCCATTCATTGGCACTTAGAAGTCAAAAAGACTTTCCAAGTCTTTCTATAGTCTGTTGGTACACAGCTCTGCTGCTTTCATACAATTTTATTGAATACTATATTCTATTATCCCACTTTCTCTGCAAAAGAGAACTTCAGGGGCGGGCACAGTAGGCACTCGCCTAAGGCGTCGTTGCTGGTATGCAATATGTTTCCTTTGAATTTCTTTCATTTTTTTATTATTATTACTCTTTCCCACTTTAGATCATTAGGGAATGATGGTGAAATGTTTAAAATTGGAAACATAAATGAATGCTGAAGTTCAGGGACTGAGAAATGGGGGGATTCCACTTTCTGAAATCACCACCTTGGTACGATTTGTCCTGTCCCTTTGCCAAACCAGATAAAATTGTGATGAATCCTCAGCTGTAAATATAATATACACTGTATACTGATGGCAAGCCAATGTCTAGAATTGGAAAGGGAATTGAAGCACAAAGTATATTAGGAAATTAGAGAATTATTAAGTAATTTTGTTGTTACCAATTTTTAGATATTATGTGCAAGATCGAGAATCTGACAGCGTGAGTGCATGCCAGGAGCATGACCCTTGGCACAATTTCCTACCACTGCTGATTGCCAAGCAGAATCCCAACCAGTGCGGTAACTCCAGGGGCAGCTCCGTACTCCATCCCTATGATATGTTCACCCTTGGTAATTGCATTCTTTGCATGGAGCGATGGTCATGGTTTATTTTAGGTCACTCCTGCCCTCGCTTTCTTCTTTACTTGCGTCCTTCCTTGACGTACAGAACTAAAGAGACAAGATGTCAGCTCCTCCACGAAGGGCAGTGACAACCTGTCATGTCCTTTCTTGACATTTTTCACATCTTCAGCACCCAGTGACCTTTGTGATCTGGTCCCTGCTTCTCATTAACCCTTTGATCTGTCACTTTCTGACATTCTGGTATTATATGACAGATCATCAGCAAATCTCTGCTGCAATGTGACATACAGTATTTTATTCGTAGGTCTCGCCAAAATACAGATACTTCATTCTACAAACAATAGATTAGATTTAGATTATTATTCATGATGGGCGAATCTGAATAATAAAGTTCGGGATCTGTACCGAACACCAAGTGTCTTTTCATGAACCCTGAAAAGGGAGTTCTCCAGGAAATCTGTGTAACTTTTTGGGTTCGGCAGCCCAAACATCGGGTGTCATCTGTATGACAGTACGAGAAACATCAGTGGCTCTGATCGGCAGTATGATAGTTATCAGCCAAGGCTAATGAGCATAGTCATCAGCTGGAGCATGTGCAATAAATAAATTAATTAATTAATTTAAAAAATTATGTGGGGTTTCTTCCATTTTTGATAACCAGCGCAGGTAAAACTGACAGCTGTGGGCTGCAGCTGTGAGCTTTAACATGACTGGTTAACAAAAATAGAGGAGTCCCATGCCATTTTTTTTTATTATTTAAATAAATGGCTTGGGGTCACCCCCCTTTTTTGACAACCAGACAAGCTAAAGCAGACAGCTGGGGACTGGTATTCTCAGACTAGGAAGGGGCCCTCCCCAGCCAAAAAATAGCAGCCCGCATCCGCCTAAGGTAAGGTGCAGACGTGCTAATTCTGGTGCTTTGCCCGGCTCTTCCCACTTTCCCTGGTGTGGTGGCAAGTGGGGTAATAGGTTGGGAGTTGATGTCCGCTGTTTTATGGCTGCTGACATCAAGCCTGGGGTTAGTTATGGAGAGACGTCTATAAGATGCCCCCGTTCCCAACCACATAGCTAAAAAACCTCGTCAGAATAAAGTCCTTTAATTGAAATATAGACACAGACTCTTTTGTTTGAATTAAAAAAGCAAAGTTATGTTCACCTTTACCCAGGGGTGGGATTCAAATTTTTAACAACAGGTCCTCTAAGTCGCGGCGGGCGGAATTTTGGCCACGCCCATTTTCAATAACCCCGCCCATACTAATAAGCCACGCCCAGTGGCACGATTCATATTTTTGGAAGCAGTTTGTCTCCCTTAATGACAAGAATACGTTGTGACATACGGTATTAAAGTCATTCAAAGACTGCCGCAAGGAACACGGACATGCTGCGATCTTAAAAGAAGCGCCACATGTCCGGAGTCGCAGGGCCGCCGGGTGCGTGTTACCACGCATAGTGGAGACGGGATTTCATAAAATCCCCTTCACTATGCTGGAACATCTGGACGCTGCGTGTTTGACGCTGTGGCCCCACGCAGCGTCAAACACGCAGCGTTTACTTAACGTGGACACATACCCTAACCGTTCCCATCACCAGATCACACATATAGCCGGCAGCTTTTGTTTTGGCCAAAAGATTTTGTAAGCCGCCACCATAACACGGTAGACTCTTTTGGTGAGGCCCTACTCTGCTGTAACCTATTAAATATTTGTTAAAATATGCAATACAATTTAGGTATATTTTTATTTATTTTTCAATTTTTAAAATGACCAATAATATCACATAAAAAGAACAAATACCGCTACACCATGACCAGATGACATATTACCACCACAGTGATCGAATAATATCACATACAAAGAACAAATACCGCTACACCATGACCAGATGACATATTACCACCACAGTGATCGAATAATATGACATATAAAGAACAAATACCGCTACACCATGACCAGATGACATATTACCACCACAGTGATCGAATAATATCACATACAAGGGACAAATACCGCAACACCATGTCCAGACCACATATTACCACCACATAGTGACTGAATACTACAATTCTGATCAGTAATAAAAAAAAAGCACCACACTATCACCATAAGTGCCATTATACACAGGAGATCTGTACTTAGTATGCAGTGTCTGTGTAGAGGTAATACAGTGATCACTAGTGAGATTATACACAGGAGCTCTGTATATAGTATACAGTGTATAGTGTCAGTGTATAGGTAACACTGACTTACCAGTGACGTCTCTAGGTTAAGTCCTTCATCTTTCATCCAGCACAGACCGCCATCATGTCTTCCAGCCAGGACTCGTCTCTGCAGGAAATAACAGAGTTATCTCGCGCTCCGCTTGTAGAACACATTACTTAATTTTTCCGAACTTCTACATTACACCGCATAAAGAAAAAGAGGCGACATAGTGTCACTCTACACAGTAACAGGACCGCCCCCTCATTTAAAACAGTGTCCTCAAAAAATAAATACATCACTGCAGTAATAATATCCCTTAATTAGTCCCTATGGTAATAATATTCCCCATCCTGGCCCCCGTGTGTCTCATTCCTGGCGTCAGCCATATGTTCTCCCATCCTGCCCTCATGAGTATCCTTTCTGCACCATATGATCTCCCCATCCTGCCCCATCTGTCTCCATCGTATCCATCCTGCCCCATGATCCTGCCCCATCTGTCTCCAATCCTGCCTCCAGTGTCTCCAATCATGCCCGTATCACCATTCTGCCCCGTCTCCAATCAGGCCCCCATTTCTGCAATCATGCCCCCTGTGTCTCAATTCTGCCCCATCTGTTTCCATTCCTGCCCCAGTGTCTCCAGTCATGCCCCAGTGTCTCCAGTCATGCCGCCATGTCTGTCATCCTGCCCCGTGTCTCCAATCATGCCGTTTCACCTTTCTGCCCCCGTGTCCACCTTTCTGCCCCGTGTCCAGCTTTCTGCCCCCGTGTCCAGCTTTCTGCCCCCGTGTCCAGCGCTCTGCCCCCTCCTGTGTCCAGCGTTCTGCCCCCTCCTGTGTCCAGCGTTCTGCCCCCTCCTGTGTCCAGCGTTCTGCCCCCTCCTGTGTCCAGCGTTCTGCCCCCTCCTGTGTCCAGCGTTCTGCCCCCTCCTGTGTCCAGCGTTCTGCCCCCCCCGTGTCCAGCGTTCTGCCCCCTCCTGTGTCCAGCGTTCTGCCCCCCCTGTGTCCAGCGTTCTGCCCCCTCCTGTGTCCAGCGTTCTGCCCCCCCTGTGTCCAGCGTTCTGCCCCCTCCTGTGTCCAGCGTTCTGCCCCCTCCTAAAAGTAAAAAAAAAAAAACACTACATACTCACCGTCTGTTGTCCGTCACGTCCCCTGGAGCTTGCCGTACTGACTGTCTCAGCGCCGTCCGGCCGTAAAGCAGAGCCCAGCGGTGAACCTGCAGTAACAGCGGTTCATCGCTGGGCACCGCTGTTACGGCCGGTCGGCGCTGAGACACAGTCAGTGCGGCAAGCGCCGAGGGACATGAAGGACGACAGAAGGTGCTTATGTAGTGTTTTTTTTTTTTTTTACATGGGGACTTCGGCATCGCTGAAGACAGTTTCAGCGATGCCGAAGTCGCTTGGTCGCTGGAGAGAGCTGTCTGTGTAACAGCTCCCCAGCGACCACACAGCAACTTACCAGAGGCGGTCCGGGGGCGTGGTAACCATTTTTCAATTACCGGAACGCTGGCAGATAGAAATTTTAGTAAACGGCTGCCCCGTACCGGGTCGTACCGGCTGAATCCCACCCCTGCCTTTACCCCTAATCCATTGGTGTCCATGTATCCTGTAAAAGACAAAAAATAATAATAAAACACCAAATTCCTCACCTGTCCGACGATAATCCTGTATTAATATTCTGGCCATTGATATGTTTCTTTTGGTAGATTTTATGTTTATGAACGAGGACTCCACTCCCTTAGATTCCAGTTTCCCTTATTATCAGAACTGTTGATTCTCCATGTCATGCCGCCCCCTCTGACTTTGGACTAAGTATGACACATTGTAGCACTTTTGACTTGAGTGTTTCATTAAATTCCAAAAATGTTACATTTACCCATTCTCAGATCCTTGTTTCCTTCCTTGGAAAAAAAAACCAATGACAACCAACATAGCTGTGTCTGTTACAGTGGTTGTCACTTCGCTTTCTTAGGTTCCAGCACTTCTGGCTTAGGCTGGTTTCACATTTGCGTTTTTTGCCGCTGCGTTTTAGCGCAAAAAAATGCATGCGTTTTTTTCTATATTTAACATTAAAAACGCATGCGTTTTTTTTTGTATGCGTTTTGCCGCGTTTGACGACGCATGCGTCTTTTCTATGCTTGCGTTTTGTTGCAGAAATGCAACATGTAGTAATTTCTAGAGGCGTTTTTTTGCCGCAAAAAAAGGCATGCATTTTTTTGCGGCAAAAAAACGTATTGCTGTCTATGTAAACGCATGCGTTTTTAAGCACATGCGTTTTAATAGAAAAAAACAATAATACACACTGATAAGCCACCCCCCACCATCAAGGTGATAAAGGGATCCAAACCCTAACCCTAACCCCAACCCTAGCTATTTCTATTTATAGTGGGTTTTCTAGATGATTTTGATGATTGGCAGCTGTCGCACACTTCTGAGCATGCGTATTGAAAACGCAAACGCAGGAAAAAACGCATGTAAACGCGTCAAAACGCCGCTTTTTTTTACCGCATAAGAAAACGCATGCGTCTAAAAAATGCAGCGTTTGCACGCATTTACATGCGTTTTTTTCACCACCTGCGTTTGCATTTTAAATGCTGCTTTTTAAGCGCAAATGTGAAACTGGCCTTATTCTGCCTGATACATCTAGCAATTCATTTTGGATCTAAACTGTAACTGAGCAGATTGGTCAATCAGGGCTCTAGGAAAGTAGGGTTATATCTACTGCCAACATGCTGCACAGAAACAGATGTAACTAAGAATGATAGGAAAAATTTGAATAAAATGTAGCCAATCCAAATTAGATAAATCGTACCTGCTGTTTCAGATGGATTTCAGAATAAGCTGTCCTATGTGTGTACAGAATGAATAGCAAAGACATACTGATAAGGAATTCAGATTGTGAGCTCCAGTGGGCAGAGTGATGTAAAGTGCTGCAGAATGATGATGGTGCTACAAAGTTAATAGAATAAACGATAATAATAATATCTGGTCATTAGATGACTTGTATCATACATTTTTCACCAGTTTCCCCTCTGCAGAATCTATTTCCAATTTTCAGTTGTCTCTGAGCTCTTGGGTTGACACGAGCTGCAATAATGTCTCCCATATTTTGAACACACAATAATAAGGGATTTGTGCTATCTCATCTCTATGTAGCACTTTCTCACAAGTAGGAACATCATGAAGGACGATATAATGCTGTGTTGAGCAGTGTAGCTGTGAATCCAGTACTGGAGTGATATAAACAGTAGCAGAACCATATTTTACAGAAGTACAGAGCAATGTAGCTGTGAATCCAGTACTGGAGTGATATAAACACTTACAAACAGAACCATATTTTGCAGCAGTACAGAGCAATGTAGCTGTGAATCCAGGGCTAGACTGAGATAAAATGCTTACTAAAAAACAACAACATAAAGGACATGATCTAGCAGTACTGAGCAGCGTATCCTAAAAGAGGCTTAGAGTACCAGATCCAGAACGTATTATACATAACAAAAGTTTTTTTTTATTAATCACATGACATACCAATAACAGGTACAATAGATACATAGAAAGCGAAAAGTTAAAGGCAAAGGCATACAGTGTCAATGAACTACACATCCACAAAAATAGTAGCAGGCATAGGAATCAAAATACATAGATAGTAACAGTTGGGGCAGACAATGGTGGCATTGCCATATGAGTTGCCAGGTGAAAATTACAAATATACTGTTAATTATCATGGATCCTGGGATCCCATATGGGAAAATGACAATTACGAATGATAAGTGTTCAAGTGTTCTCTAGTACCTAGATATGTTGGTATGCCATGATAATTTTAAAAAGGTATATACTGTTGTTATAGTTGTTACCCTTTTTATAATTAAACGGCATACCAACATATCTAGGTACTAGGGCGCTCTTATGGAGCGTCCAGTACTTGTTTACTTTTTGGTTTGTTATTTGCAAATAGTTTTGAGATACTTTTGTATCGCTAAATAGTTCTTAGTTTGGATGATACTGACAGTACTGAGCAGTGTAGCTGTGATTTCAAGTCTGAGTAAGAAAAAACATTTACTATAAAGCAATAGCAAGTTTGGCAGTAAACAATACTACTGAGCCATGTAGCTGTGAACCCAGCACTGGGTATAGAAAAACACTTACTTAAAATCAGTGGCATAAAGTATATTTTGCAGCAGTATCAAGCAATTTAAGCTGTGAATCCACCACTAGATTGAGATACGATGCTAACTAAAAACAGCAATATAAAGGACATTAAATAGCAGTACTGTGCAGTGTAGACGTAATTCCAAGTCTGAGTGTGGTAAAAAATTTACTATAAAGCAACGGTACGTTTGGTATTACACAATAGTACTGAGCCATGTAGCTGTGAACCCAGCACTGGCTTGAGATAGACACTTACTAAAAAATCAGCATGAAGTATATTTTGCAGCAGTTTTGAGCAATAAAGCTGTGAATACAGCACTAGATTGAGATAAAATGCTTACTAAAGAATCAGCAACATCAAGGACTTTATATAGCAGTACTGAGCAGTGTAGCTGTAAACCCAGCACTGAGGTGAAATAAACACTTACTAAAAAGCAGCAGTATGAAGGACAGTATATAACAGTATTGACTTTAATAGGCAGCTGTAATCTGTACCTTCAGTGGGCTGTCAGTCTGTCTTGCCTTGAATAAAACACATTTTAGCAGTTTTTCAGAATGAATGAGAAGTGGCTCATAAGTGAGGGAAGTAGCAGATTTCTCAGATAGGACATATTTCAGCATTTCTTATATCGGCTTGCACTATTGGTTTATGAAAAGTTTGTTGAACATTTAAGGATTTAGATGTTTTATTATACGCCGTTTCGCAGCAGGCGCTCGAGTCATGGACTTGCCCTTTAATCCTGGTCACAGCTTTATCCTTTTCCTTTCGCAGCCACTTTTTGAGCGCAGTTTCCGCTGAGTCAGCTTTACTGCAATTATCCCTCTTTTTGAGGTCCACCCTGGCAGCCGAGGGGTTAGGTGATAATCCTCCCGGTCCGCCGCCGTCCTCCGCGCTCAATGTTATCTCTGGCGGCCTTGTGTAGTCCTCTTCTTCACTTTCCATCATCCCGCTCTGCTCTTTCAAGGAGAAGAATATTGTGCTGAACAGATTTTGCTAAGTGGCAGCACATTTCCCCACCATTTTTTTCTTTCCGCCGTATTTTGCATATGAGAACAAGTTTCTCTGCTCCTCGCCGCGCCTGATAAGAGACTTCTGCCAAAGTCAAATTTCCACTTCACTGATACATTTCATTCCCTTTAAATTATCAGCGTTCACACAGAGACGCTCGCGCCTTGTCTGCCCCTTTGTGCGCCTCTTAAATACTCTGCGCTAATAAGCAGAAAAGTCTGCTGCTCACCGACCATTCAGGTGGCGACAGCAGCGATCCCCGCACCTGGAAAATTCGCATACTGACATTTAAAGGGCACGTCGGCACCCAACTTTTGCAATGTCTTAAAGATCTTCCATTGCAAGAATGCATGTGGCATCTTACTACTCAGCTTGGCACAATAGTCATTCAGGGTCATTGGAAAGCTGGATGACAGCCATTATGGCTGCTTGCATGGCTCCTGCAGAAGTGATCACCCAGCTTTCCTACAGTCCCAAGTGCAGCGGCAATAAGGAAAGAATGTATCAGCCAGTGCATAGCTTGACATTCAGGATTCTAGTGAAGTTGGGTGACAGTCGATACGGCTGCTTGTGCAGCTTCCGGAAGGGTTTTCACTAAACTTTTTTACAGACTCAAACAGTCTATCTGCAGCTGCAAGGAGGGTATAATTCAATACATAGCTGTGTAGACTTGTCAATCAGGCTTCTTGGAAAGCTGGGTGACAGCCAACATGACTGACTGTTCAGCTCCCGCGGGGATTCTCACCCAACTTTCCTAGAGTCCCAACTGGCATATCTAAAATAGTAACAAGGAAAGCTGGCATCATTTGGTGCTTAACTAGGTAGACTTGACATCCAGGGTTCTTGGAAAGCTGGATGACACTTATGCTGGCATGTTGGATAGCTCTTACTGAGATTAACACCAGCTTTCCTAGAGTCCTAGATGTTGACATTATAAAGATGTGATTTTTCGATGCATACAGTTGTGCTCAAAAGTTTACATGCCCCGGCAGAATTTTGGCTTTCTTGGCCTTTTTTCAGAGAATATGAATGATAACACCAAATCTTTTTCTCCACTCATGGTTAGTGGTTGGGTGAAGCCATTTATTGTCAGACTACTGTGTTTTCTCTTTATAAATCATAATGAGAACCCAAAACATCCAAATGACCCTGATCTAAAGCTCACATCCCCCATTTCTTAATACCGTGTATTGCCCCCTCTAACATCAATGACAATTTGAAGACTTTTGTGGTAGTTGTGGATGAGGTTCTTTATTTTCTCAGATGGTAAAGCTGCCCACTCTTCTTGGCAAAAAGCCTCCAGTTCCTCTAAATTCCTGCGCTGTCTAGCATGAACTGCGCGCTTGAGATCTCCCCAGAGTGGCTCAATGATTCAATGATACGGAGGTCAGGAGACTGAGATGGCCACTCCAGAATCTTCACTTTGTTCTTCTGCAGACAATGACAGGTCGACTTGGCCTTGTGTTTTGGATCATTGTCATGTTGGAACGTCCAAGTACGTCCCATGCGCAGCTTCCAGGCTGATGAGTGCAAATTTGCCTCCAATAATTTGCTGATAACGTACTGCATTCATCTTTCCTTCAACTTTGACCAAGTTTCCTATGCCTTTGTAGCTCACACATCCCCAAAACATCAACAATCCACCTCCGTGCTTTACAGTAGGAATGGTGTTCCTTTCATCATAGGCCTTGTTGACCTCTCTCCAAATGTAATGTTTATGGTTGTGGCCAAAAAGTTCAATTTTGGTCTCATCGCTCCAAATTACTTTGTTCCAGAAGTTTTGAGGCTTGTCTCTGTGCTGTTTTGTGTATTGTAGGAGAGATACTTTGTGGCATTTGCGCAGTAATGACTTTCTTCTGGCGACTCGACCATGCAGCCCATTTTTCTTCAACTGCCTCCTTATTGTGCATCGTGAAACAGCCACACCACTAGTTTTCAGAGAGTCCAGTATTTCAGCTGATGTTATTTGTGCGTTTTTCTTTGCATCCTGAACAATTTTTCCGGCAGTTGTGGACGACATTTTTGTTGGTCTACATGACCATGGGTTTGTTTTTACAGAGCCCCTAATTTTAGATTTTTTGATCACAGTGTGAACACTGCTGACTGGCATTATCACTTCCTTGGATATCTTTTTCTATCCCTTTCCTGTTTTATACAGTTCAACTACCTTTTCCCGTAGATCCATTGACAATTCTTTTGCTTTCCTCATGACTCACAATCCAGAAATGTCAGTGGCTGGATGAAAGATAAAAGAGTCTGTCTGGATCACAGAAACTCACTCAGCTTTTATGTGCACACACTGATTACAAGCAAACAGGTCACAGGTGAGGATGTTACCTTTAGTAGCCATTCACACCCATTTGTGTCAACTTCTGTGCATGCTATCAGGCCAAAATCACCAGGGGATGTGAACTTTTGATCAGGGTCATTTGGATGTTTTGGGTTGTCATTATGATTTAAAAAGAGAAAACACAGTAGTCTGACAATAAATGGCTTCACCCAACCACTAACCATGAGTGGAGGAAAAGGTTTTCGTTATCATTCATATTCTCTGAAAAGAGGCCAAGAAAGCAAAAATTCTGCCGGGGTATGTAAACTTGAGCACAACTGTAATTAGTAAGATTTGACATTCTGAAATCTATAAAGCTGGGTGGTAATACTAATAACTGTTGCTAAAAAAAAATTGTAATAGTAATCAAATGTATTTGTAGCCCAACATTTCTGGAATCCTGCACAGCCAATACAGCAATCCAGCTTTATTAGTGAACACATGGGTTGTACCCAGCTTTCCCAGATTCTGCAATAAGACCAATAATGTTAATATCCTGATCGGTTGTTGCCCAGCTTTCCCAGAGTCCTGCACAGCAGTTTTGTCATGGGAGCTACAGCAGGTACCATCTGGATAGCCATTCAGCTTTCCAAGCCTGCTTTGGAAAGTTAGCCTATGGTTTGACTCCCATCTTTCCCAGATCTGTTGTAAGAGCTATGGCTATCGAGACCATGTTAATTGTCATCCAGCTTTCCCAGAGCTCTGCGCAGCAGCTCGGCTGTTGGAGCTCTAACGCTGATCTCCATATTAATTATCACCCAGCTTTCCCAGATCCCTGTACAGCAGCTTGGCTGGTGGAGCTGTAACGCTGATCTCCATATTAATTGCCACCCAGCTTTCCCAGAGCCCTGCACAGCAGCTCAACTGTTGAATCTGCAACACTGATCTCCATATTAATTGTCATCCAGCTTGCCCATATAGATTTCTTATCTCATATACAGGATTTTCTCCTAATATTTTCTTAGAAGGGGAGGAGGGCATTATGGCCTTTGTAGTTCTCACCATCCATAGACGTCATATAGTATTCTATGACCTGTAAGGGCATGCTGGGAGTTGTAGTTTAGGAAAAGGTGGAGCAATGTGGTGTAGGAATGTATCAGATGTAACCTGGCGGGTGATACAATGTATCCTGTGGTGAATGTATCTATGGCTCTTGCTGGGATCAGACTGGAGCCTTCCCCCTCCCCTGAAGACCCTCTGAGGGTGACTGATTTTCTCGCCCCGTTTTCAGCCCCTGTGTGGCTTTTCTGTATTTCGTCTCTTGTGCGCTTGTCCTGGTGATGTGAATGATGTATTATTGATGGCTGCACTTTTATCTCTGGGCACTGATACCAACTATCCCTGACAATCGATGGAGGCTGCTCGGAGGGGAACCCTGCGGCTTTTCTGCGTCCTGCCTGCTCTGGGTAGCCGGCCTCGCGGGGGGACACACTGCGTACAGAGCTGACCATCCAGGATTACAGACTGCCAACGTTTGTAGGATTGAGCGGCATTTAGGATCTGGCTTTGTTTCATGGGTCAGAACTTTCATGGGCTCATCCCAAACATCGATGTAGCAGAGCTACAACTGTCAGTACAAGGGGCTGTCCACTATTGATAGGATTGACGCTGAGCTGCAGTACCTGCAGTGGCCACTAGTCAACCAGTAGAGTCGTGGTGTACCCACTCCCGAATAGCGCCTGATTGGTGGGGTGCGGGGTGCTGGACCCCCAGTGATCTGATGTATTATGGCTTATCCTTAGGATCGGTCACCAGTACCAACTCTGAGTGCAAGAGTTTAACCCCTTAGATGCTGCGGAGAGAAGAAACAAAAGCATCTAAATGGTTAGACAGAGTAGAAGGACCTCTGTCACCTTCACTGGGAGCCCGGAAAATGCAGGCAGCGGAGGACCCTAAATGGCCGCATATAGTATAATGCCCAAATACCAGGGCCGTTCGTGGCCAAAGACCGTACGTGAGTAACCAATCATTAAAGGTGGTCAACTCCATACAAAGACTGGAGACGCCGCCATCACCTAATGTACAATTCAGAGGAAAAGGACGCAACAACTAATAATGATAATATTATTAAATAATAATAGTTTATTATTATCTCACTGTAAACATATTTGTTTCTTTTTATATTTAATTTTTTAAACTTTGTTTCATTTTTTTGTTAATCTTCATTTGTTTGCACTTTGTATGTGTATTCAGTAAACATACTAACATAAGCAAACAAAAGAAAACGTATATCCAGGTCGTACAGCAGTGTGCAAATGTCTTAGACAAGTGTGAAAAAATAGCTGCAGTTTAAGAATTCTTAAAAAAATCAAAATAATAATAGTTAACATTTAGATCAATTAATAAAATGCAAAGTGAACAAAAGAAAAATGTAAATCCCATCATTATCTGGTGACTTCCCGTCGCCTCCATCATCAGTATCTGGTGACCGCCCATCACCTCCATCATCAGTATCTAGTGACCGCCTGTCACCTCCATCATCAGTATCTGGTGACCGCCCATCACCTCCATCATCAGTATCTAGTGACCGCCTGTCACCTCCATCATCAGTATCTGGTGACCGCCCATCACCTCCATCATCAGTATCTAGTGACCGCCCGTCCCCTCCATCATCAGTATCTGGTGACCGCCCATCACCTCCATCATCAGTATCTAGTGACCGCCTGTCACCTCCATCATCAGTATCTGGTGACCGCCCATCACCTCCATCATCAGTATCTAGTGACCGCCCGTCCCCTCCATCATCAGTATCTGGTGACCGCCCATCACCTCCATCATCAGTATCTAGTGACCGCCCGTCCCCTCCATCATCAGTATCTGGTGACCACCTGTCTCCTCCATCATCAGTATCTGGTGACCGCCCGTCACCTCCATCATCAGTATCCGGTGACCGCCCATCACCTCCATCATCAGTATCTAGTGACCGCCCGTCCCCTCCATCATCAGTATCTGGTGACTGCCCATCACCTCCATCATCAGTATCTAGTGACCGCCTGTCACTTCCATCATCAGTATCCGGTGACCGCCCGTCTCCTCCATCATCAGTATCTGGTGACCGCCCGTCCCCTCCATCATCAGTATCTGGTGACCACCCATCGCTTCCATCATCAGTATCTGGTGACTGCCCGTCCCCTCCATCATCAGTATCTGGTGACCACCCATCTCCTCCATCAGCAGTATCTGGTGAACACCCGTTTCCTCCATCATCAGTATCTGGTGACCGCCCGTCTCCTCCATCATCAGTATCTGGTGACCGCCCGTCTCCTCCATCAGCAGTATCTGGTGACCGCCCGTCACCTCCATCATCAGTATCTGGTGACCGCCCGTCTCCTCTATCATCAGTATCTGGTGACCGCCCGTCACCTCCATCATCAGTCTCTGGTGATCGCCCGTCTCCTCCATCATCAGTATCTGGGGACCGCCCGTCTCCTCCATCATCAGTATCTGGTGACCTCCCGTCTCCTCCATCATCAGTATCTAGTGACCGCCCATCACCTCCATCATCAGTATCTAGTGACTGCCCGTCTCCTCCATCATCAGTATCTGGTGACCGCCCGTCCCCTCCATCATCAGTGTCTGGTGACCGCCCATCGCTTGCACCATCATTATCTGGTGACCGCCCGTCCCCTCCATCATCAGTATCTGGTGACCACCCATCACCTCCATCAGCAGTATCTGGTGAACACCCGTTTCCCCCATCATCAGTATCTGGTGACCACGACCCGTCTGCTCCATCATCAGTATCTGGTGACCGCCCGTCTCCTCCATCATCAGTATCTGGTGACCGCCCGTCTCCTCCATCATCAGTATCTGGTGACCGCCCGTCTCCTCCATCAGCAGTATCTGGTGAACACCCGTTTCCTCCATCATCAGTATCTGGTGACCACGACCCGTCTCCTCCATCATCAGTATCTGGTGACTGCCCGTCTCCTCTATCATCAGTATCTGGTGACCGCCCGTCACCTCCATCATCAGTCTCTGGTGATCGCCCGTCTCCTCCATCATCAGTATCTGGGGACCGCCCGTCTCCTCCATCATCAGTATCTGGTGACCTCCCGTCTCCTCCATCATCAGTATCTAGTGACCGCCCATCACCTCCATCATCAGTATCTAGTGACTGCCCGTCTCCTCCATCATCAGTATCTGGTGACCGCCCGTCCCCTCCATCATCAGTGTCTGGTGACCGCCCATCGCTTGCACCATCATTATCTGGTGACCGCCCGTCCCCTCCATCATCAGTATCTGGTGACCACCCATCACCTCCATCAGCAGTATCTGGTGAACACCGGTTTCCCCCATCATCAGTATCTGGTGACCACGACCCGTCTGCTCCATCATCAGTATCTGGTGACCGCCCGTCTCCTCCATCATCAGTATCTGGTGACCGCCCGTCTCCTCCATCATCAGTATCTGGTGACCGCCCGTCTCCTCCATCAGCAGTATCTGGTGAACACCCGTTTCCTCCATCATCAGTATCTGGTGACCACGACCCGTCTCCTCCATCATCAGTATCTGGGGACCGCCCGTCTCCTCCATCATCAGTATCTAGTGACCGCCCATCACCTCCATCATCAGTATCTAGTGACTGCCCGTCTCCATCATCAGTATCTGGTGACCGCCCGTCTCCTCCATCATCAGTATCTGGTGACCTCCCGTCTCCTCCATCATCAGTATCTAGTGACCGCCCATCACCTCCATCATCAGTATCTAGTGACTGCCCGTCTCCTCCATCATCAGTATCTGGTGACCGCCCGTCCCCTCCATCATCAGTGTCTGGTGACCGCCCATCGCTTGCACCATCATTATCTGGTGACCGCCCGTCCCCTCCATCATCAGTATCTGGTGACCACCCATCGCTTCCATCATCAGTATCTGGTGACCGCCCGTCTCCTCCATCAGCAGTATCTGGTGACCACGACCCGTCTCCTCCATCATCAGTATCTGGTGACCGCCCGTCACCTCCATCATCAGTATCTGGTGACCGCCCGTCACCTCCATCATCAGTATCTGGTGACCACCCATCGCTTCCATCATCAGTATCTGGTGACCGCCCATCACCTCCATCATCAGTATCTGGTGACCGCCCGTCACATCCATCATCAGTATCTGGTGACCGCCCGTCTCCTCCATCATCAGTATCTGGTGACCGCCCGTCTCCTCCATCATCAGTATCTGGTGACCGCCCGTCTCCTCCATCATCAGTATCTGGTGACCGCCCGTTTCCTCCATCATCAGTATCTGGTGACCACGACCCGTTTCCTCCATCATCAGTATCTGGTGACCACGACCCGTCTCCTCCATCATCAGTATCTGGGGACCGCCCGTCTCCTCCATCATCAGTATCTAGTGACCGCCCATCACCTCCATCATCAGTATCTAGTGACTGCCCGTCTCCTCCATCATCAGTATCTGGTGACTGCCCGTCCCCTCCATCATCAGTGTCTGGTGACCGCCCATCGCTTCCATCATCAGTATCTGGTGACCGCCCGTCACCTCCATCATCAGTATCTGGTGACTGCCCATCACCTCCATCATCAGTATCTAGTGACTGCCCGTCTCCTCCATCATCAGTATCTGGTGACCGCCCGTCACCTCCATCATCAGTATCTGGGGACCGCCCGTCACCTCCGTCCTCAGCATCAGGTTATTGCCCTTCACCTCCACCATCTTGGAGGTTTTTTTTACACCTGCTTTAAACCTTATTTTTGCATATTTTTATTTACTTATATATTGATAGTTGTTTTTTATATTTTATTGGTATTTTTATTAGATCTTTTTATATGTTGTGCTTTGGATTTTTACTTTTCTAGTTGTTTTGTTTCTTGCTTTTGTATGATATTTACATTATATTTTCGTACTTTATATTTTTGCATATTTTAAGCTCGATTCCATGCATAAAGACAAATGTTCATGTATTTTCCCCAGAAAAGGCGACATTAATACAATTTTACCAAGTGTTTCCCAATATGTTCATTAAATGAGATCGATGTCTCCAGCGCTGAGCCACGACACACAGCGCCATAAATGAAGCGTCATGAGTTTCCGCCAGAAAAAAAAAGGCAAAGCTGCAGTCAGAGGGACATTAGGTAAATATAAGTGAAACACACATACTCAGAACAGGTAATGGTTGTATAAATCCTGCCGGCTTTAAGGAGGCGACTGTCTGCGCTGCCAGATTGTTCAGCCTGAGCTCTAAATCCCCCAAAGCTCTTTACTGTGAGCGGCTTCTGTTCCGCTGCCTATTATCGCCGCACGCAGAGATCTCTGCTCACACGGTCACTCCTCACCAGCCACAGAGAAAACTCTGCCTCCAACAGGGGAAGAAAATGCAACAAACAGATGAAGAGAGGAAAACAAATGGTTAAGTAGGAATAAAAGGGGTTCTCTGATTGGACAAACCCCACTTGTCAGAAGGGTTCATCAATCATCATCACAAAATCACAAAGTGTCCAAGCGGCCGTCGTGATCAGCTCTGATCTGCCAGCAAACCTGGAAACGCTACATTTACCCGCAGCGCCACCAAAGGAGAAGTGAGGTATCACATAGTGTGCAATCAAATCAGTGGACTGTAGGGTTAGAGCAAAAACGGACAAATCATTCAAAGAGACAGAAACTCTGTGTCACAGCTCTCCACAATAACCAAGTTACAAGAATGATCAACTGATTCTAAACTGTTGATACTCACTGTATAGATTACATGATTTTTACTGATCCTGAGTTACATCTTGTATTATACCCCAGAGCTGCACTCACTATTCTGCTGGTGCAGTCACTGTGTACATACATTAGTTAGTGATCCTGAGTTACCTCCTGTATTATACTCCAGAGCTGCACTCACTATTCTGCTGGAGCAGTCACTGTGTACATACATTACATTGCTGATCCTGAGTTACATCCTGTATTATAGCCCAGAGCTGCACTCACTATTCTGCTGGTGGAGTCACTGTGTACACACATTACATTACTGATCCTGAGTTACATCCTGTATTATACCCCAGAGCTGCACTCACTATTCTGCTGGTGGAGTCACTGTGTACACACATTACATTACTGATCCTGAGTTACATCCTGTATTATACCCCAGAGCTGCACTCACTATTCTGCTGGTGGAGTCACTGTGTACATACATTACATTACTGATCCTGAGTTACATCCTGTATTATACTCCAGAGCTGCACTCACTATTCTGCTGGTGCAGTCACTGTGCACATACATTACATTACTGATCCTGAGTTACATCCTGTATTATACTCCAGAGCTGCACTCACTATTCTGCTGGTGGAATCACTGTGTACATACATTGCATTACTGATCCTGAGTTACATCCTGTATTATACCCCAGAGCTGCACTCACTATTCTGCTGGTGCAGTCACTGTGTACATACATTACATTACTGATCCTGAATTACATCCTGTATTATACCCCAGAGCTGCACTCACTATTCTGCTGGTGCAGTCAGTGTGTACATACATTACATTACTGATCCTGAGTTACATCCTGTATTATAGCCCAGAGCTGCACTCACTATTCTGCTGGTGCAGTCACTGTGTACATACATTACATTACTGATCCTGAGTTACATCCTGTATTATACTCCAGAGCTGTACTCACTATTCTGCTGGTGCAGTCACTGTGTACATATATTACATTACTGATCCTGAGTTACATCCTGTATTATACCCCAGAGCTGCACTCACTATTCTGCTGGTGCAGTCACTATGTACATACATTACATTACTGATCCTGAGTTATATCCTGTATTATACTCCAGAGCTGCACTCACTATTCTGCTGGTGCAGTCACTGTGTACATACATTACATTACTGATCCTGAGTTACCTCCTGTATTATACCCCAGAGCTGCACTCACTATTCTGCTGGTGCAGTCACTGTGTACATACATTGCATTACTGATCCTGAGTTATATCCTGTATTATACTCCAGAGCTGCACTCACTATTCTGCTGGTGCAGTCACTGTGCACATACATTACATTACTGATCCTGAGTTACATCCTGTATTATACTCCAGAGCTGCACTCACTATTCTGCTGGTGCAGTCACTGTGTACATACATTACATTACTGATCCTGAGTTACATCCTGTATTATACTCCAGAGCTGCACTCACTATTCTGCTGGTGCAGTCACTGTGTACATACATTACATTACTGATCCTGAGTTACCTCCTGTATTATACCCCAGAGCTGCGCTCACTATTCTGCGGGTGCAGTCACTGTGTACATACATTACATTACTGATCCTGAGTTACATCCTGTATAATGCTCCAGAGCTGCCCTCACTATTCTGCTGGTGCAGTCACTGTGTACATACATTACTGATCCGGAGTTACATCCTGTATTATACCCCAGAGCTGCGCTCACTATTCTGCTGGTGCAGTCACTGTGTACATACATTACATTACTGATCCTGAGTTACCTCCTGTATTATACCCCAGAGCTGCGCTCACTATTCTGCGGGTGCAGTCACTGTGTACATACATTACATTACTGATCCTGAGTTACATCCTGTATAATGCTCCAGAGCTGCCCTCACTATTCTGCTGGTGCAGTCACTGTGTACATACATTACATTACTGATCCTGAGTTACCTCCTGTATTATACCCCAGAGCTGCACTCACTATTCTGCGGGTGCAGTCACTGTGTACATACATTACATTACTGATCCTGAGTTACATCCTGTATTATACTCCAGAGCTGCACTCACTATTCTGCTGGTGCAGTCACTGTGTACATACATTACATTACTGATCCTGAGTTACCTCCTGTATTATACCCCAGAGCTGCACTCACTATTCTGCTGGTGCAGTCACTGTGTACATACATTACATTACTGATCCTGAGTTACATCCTGTATAATGCTCCAGAGCTGCGCTCACTATTCTGCTGGTGCAGTCACTGTGTACATACATTACATTACTGATCCTGAGTTACATCCTGTATTATACTCCAGAGCTGCACTCACTATTCTGCTGGTGCAGTCACTGTGTACATACATTACATTACTGATCCTGAGTTACCTCCTGTATTATACCCCAGAGCTGCGCTCACTATTCTGCGGGTGCAGTCACTGTGTACATACATTACATTACTGATCCTGAGTTACATCCTGTATAATGCTCCAGAGCTGCCCTCACTATTCTGCTGGTGCAGTCACTGTGTACATACATTACTGATCCGGAGTTACATCCTGTATTATACCCCAGAGCTGCGCTCACTATTCTGCTGGTGCAGTCACTGTGTACATACATTACATTACTGATCCTGAGTTACCTCCTGTATTATACCCCAGAGCTGCGCTCACTATTCTGCGGGTGCAGTCACTGTGTACATACATTACATTACTGATCCTGAGTTACATCCTGTATAATGCTCCAGAGCTGCCCTCACTATTCTGCTGGTGCAGTCACTGTGTACATACATTACATTACTGATCCTGAGTTACCTCCTGTATTATACCCCAGAGCTGCACTCACTATTCTGCGGGTGCAGTCACTGTGTACATACATTACATTACTGATCCTGAGTTACATCCTGTATTATACTCCAGAGCTGCACTCACTATTCTGCTGGTGCAGTCACTGTGTACATACATTACATTACTGATCCTGAGTTACCTCCTGTATTATACCCCAGAGCTGCACTCACTATTCTGCTGGTGCAGTCACTGTGTACATACATTACATTACTGATCCTGAGTTACATCCTGTATAATGCTCCAGAGCTGCGCTCACTATTCTGCTGGTGCAGTCACTGTGTACATACATTACATTACTGATCCTGAGTTACATCCTGTATTATACTCCAGAGCTGCACTCACTATTCTGCTGGTGCAGTCACTGTGTACATACATTACATTACTGATCCTGAGTTACCTCCTGTATTATACCCCAGAGCTGCGCTCACTATTCTGCGGGTGCAGTCACTGTGTACATACATTACATTACTGATCCTGAGTTACATCCTGTATAATGCTCCAGAGCTGCCCTCACTATTCTGCTGGTGCAGTCACTGTGTACATACATTACTGATCCGGAGTTACATCCTGTATTATACCCCAGAGCTGCGCTCACTATTCTGCTGGTGCAGTCACTGTGTACATACATTACATTACTGATCCTGAGTTACCTCCTGTATTATACCCCAGAGCTGCGCTCACTATTCTGCGGGTGCAGTCACTGTGTACATACATTACATTACTGATCCTGAGTTACATCCTGTATAATGCTCCAGAGCTGCCCTCACTATTCTGCTGGTGCAGTCACTGTGTACATACATTACATTACTGATCCTGAGTTACCTCCTGTATTATACCCCAGAGCTGCACTCACTATTCTGCGGGTGCAGTCACTGTGTACATACATTACATTACTGATCCTGAGTTACATCCTGTATTATACTCCAGAGCTGCACTCACTATTCTGCTGGTGCAGTCACTGTGTACATACATTACATTACTGATCCTGAGTTACCTCCTGTATTATACCCCAGAGCTGCACTCACTATTCTGCTGGTGCAGTCACTGTGTACATACATTACATTACTGATCCTGAGTTACATCCTGTATAATGCTCCAGAGCTGCGCTCACTATTCTGCTGGTGCAGTCACTGTGTACATACATTACAACACCACATCACAGCCCTGGGGATAGCAAATGCCGATAATGGAGGTAAGTAAGGCTACTTTCAGACATAGCGCATTTTTGAGCGCTATTTTGCGGGCGCTTTTCAAAAATGCGCAATGTCATTTTCGTCTGCCGGCAAAGTGAATGAGAAATTCACTTTGCTGTTCAGACACACCGCAAAAAAACGCGGCGCTTTTGTCTGCAAACACGCCGGCGTAAAAAGAATTGACATGTCAATTCTTTACGCAGCGGCGTGTCTGCGTATCACCATAGGGCCCCATATTACCGTCCACACACAGCGCCTTTGTCCTGGGTGTCGGCGTCTTTGTACGGAGGGGTTGACACCCAGGACCGGACGTGACGTCGGACAGGAAGAGGGAAGCCCCCGCCCCCCAGTGAAGCAGCATGGAGTCCTTCAACAGAATGAGCATAAACGTGGGGCTGCTGATCGATTTGGTATGTGTGTGTCTGTGTGTGTGTGTGTGCGCGCGCGTGCGTGCGTGCGTGCGTGTGTGTATGTGTGTGTGTCCCCATGCGACGCTAGTGCCACCATTGTGCTAAGTCGCCGTATGGGACTACTACTCCCATCCGGTATTAGGATGGGAGAGTTGTCCCTGTGTCCGGCGACTTAGCACAGTTGTAAAGTTACACCAAACACCTACACACAATACACATACATGACACACAGTACAGTACATACAACACATAACATAGAGTATATACTCACCAACAGCACACTTGTAGGCGAAGCCCTCGATCCTCCAGGAAAAAATCCAAAAATAATAAACCAAATCCATACTCCCTGTCCGCAGAATCCATAAACCGAGTGTCCCACGCCGATCGGCTGCTCTCCGGCGATACACTGCCAGGAGCGAAGCTCCTAGCAGTGTATCGCGTACTGTTCCGGAGTTCAATGACTCCGGCGTCTCGGTTAACGGCAGTACAGCTGCGTTGAACTTTCCCACGCAGCACTGCCGTTAAGCGAGAGTGCCGGGGTCAATGACCGCCGGTAAACTCGCTCGCGCATGCGCAGTGACACACCGACAGGAACTATGGCTCCTGTCAGTGTGTTGCTTCAGCCGTGGAGAGCAGACATATCTCTGGATGTGTCTGTTCTCCATGGAAAATCTTGATACGTGGCACTTAAATACGTGGCAATTAAATACGTGACACGTGGCACTTATACGTGATACGTGTCACTTAAATACGTGATACGTGGCACTTTGATACAGGGCACGTGTCACTTAAATACGTGGCACGTGGCACTGAAATATGTGGCACGTGGCACTTTGATACGTGGCACGTGGCACTTTGATACGTGGCACTGAAATACGTGGCACGTGGCCCTGAAATACGTGGCACGTGGCACTGAAATATGTGGCACTGAAATACGTGGCCCTGAAATACGTGGCACTGAAATATGTGGCACGTGGCACTTTGATACGTGGCATGTGGCACTTTGATACGTGGCACGTGGCACTGAAATACGTGGCACGTGGCACTGAAATACGTGATACGTGGCACTTAAATACGTGGCACTGAAATACGTGATACGTGGCAAAGAAATACGTGGCACTTAAATACGTGGCACTGAAATACGTGGCACTTAAATACGTGGCACTTAGGCTATGTTCACATTTGCGTTGTGCGCCGCATGCATCCTTTTTTTGATTGATTTTGGACGCAGCAAAAATGCAACTTGCTGCGTCCTCTGCGGCCGGATGCGTGCGCTGCAGTGACGCATGCGGCGCAAAACGCAAGTGCGACGCATGTCCATGCGCCCCCATGTTAAATATAGGGGCGCATGACGCATGCGGCGCCCGACGCTGCGGCGCAGACCGCAAATGTGAACGTAGACTTAAATAGCTGGATAGAGCTGGATCCGCGGGCTGTGATCTGGCCTACGCTCAGCACTCTGCGGAGCGCTGTCATTCAAAACACGTCCACTCATTTTGGTGTTTAGTCCCAAAATGGAGGATGGAAGAAGAAAAGGGTTGGACAAGGAAATGACATCATTTCTTTTTTTTTTTCCCCCACTGCAGTTAAAGCTTTATTTGTGTGAAACACAGACAATCTGCAGAGAAAACTGCATAAAAAAACGCACTAAAAACCGCATCAAAAACGCACCAAAAACGCACCTGCGTTTTCTGCCAAGAGCTGCGGTTTTTGTCCTGAAAAAAAAGGATTGAAATCAGGATCGTGTGAACATACCCTTACCGTACAGGGTTACGAGGGGGGGCGTCTGACTGACGCCTGCCCTAGTAACCTGGGGTTAGTGACAGTGGGGTTAGTAAACCCCAGCTGATGTCTGTTCCGCTTGCTGAGGCGTCTTTGGCTCAAGGCCATTGCAGCTGGCAGAATCGACATGATGTTAACTCCAGTGTGTATTGTATTCTGAGTCATAAAGACAGGAAATGACCTCAATGACTCTTTTTTTTTTCCCCTTTTTTTTTTTTTTCAAACAAACTTTATTTTCAGTACACAATGCTGAAAAAAACGCAGCTGCAAAAAACGCAGCAAAAAACGCTGTGTGTGAAAGCAGCTGCGTTTTTTGCCTGCGTAAAAAAACGCAGGTAAAGCAGCAGCAAAATACACGCGCGTAAAAATACGCAGCAAATACGCTGTGTGTGAAAGTAGCCTAAAGGCTTTATTATTTTATCTGGGCCGAACATTTATTTTGAGAAGGGGATGTCCTAGAAGTTGACAGCCCCTTCAAGCCTTTTACATGTAATACCACCAATGACCTGCAGGGGCCACTAGAGGTATAATCTGTGATCACCTGAGGTTGTAGAAGCCGGAGCTGTAAGGCCGTGTTCACACGTTGTGGTTTTGCAGCTTTTTTTTAATGCAAATTCTCAGCTGCCTTTCAGCAAAGTCTATGAGATTTCAGAAATCTCATGCCAACATATTGTTTTTTCCTGACTGTTTTGTCAAAGAGGTGAGTTTTAGTAAAAATGCAGCAAGTTCTTTTTTTCAGCGTTTTATAGCACACAATGAAAGCAATGGGTAGTGCAAAAAAAATTGCACAAAATGCTGAAAAAATGCAAGTATCAGGTTTTGCTGCATTATGCATCATGACAAAAACACAGCCATAAAAAAGTAGCAAAAATTAAGCAAAAAAATGCAGCAAGAACAAATAAAAAACACAAGAAAACCGAAACAAAAAACAGCAAAAACTAAGCAAAAGCTCCATTTTATAAGCAGCTTACACTCTGCAAAAAGAAAAAACTTAGAAAAAATGTGTGAGCATAGCCTAATACTCAGAGATTGCAGCAAACAATCATGGCGCCGATCTGGGAAAACCCGACCACACAGCAGTTTGTGGCGCAGGATTGGAATGTTCTGTGCCCGAGTCATGAGCTGCTAAATAAATGGCGTATTGCAGGCGATGATCGGTCATGTTCTGCCGCCCAGGAGCCTCCGTGCAGGCCACCAACTGTTGCAGACCATTTTTGTGTCTTTTCTTACCATCCTTGTTTGCTTCACTTTTTACCAAGGTGCGGCACAAATTGCTCCTGACACCGGCTGACGAGCCTCCGAGTAATTGCCATAATTTTCCAAAATGAAGTCGGATTTTCTGCGCTCCTCATTAAGAAGCTGAATTTCTTCTCCTAGTGGAGAACTCAAATGTGGAGAACTTCTAACGCCATTAAATGTCGCTACAATGCTGAAGCTTTATTAATAAGAGGAGACTGCGGAAAGTTCTTCTTTTCTAGGACGAGGCTCATTCTGGAGGAGATTTTCATGGGAAGTTTTTGGATAATGGCTCCAGCTCCATGTTTTCCATCCTCGGCCATAAACGTCAATGTGACCTTAGATGGCTGTCAGGATAAACTTTACATTAAAGCCTATACAAACGACGTTGTCTGGCGCATGATCGCTAATTAAAAAGCTTCCATCAGATTAGACTGAACGTCCTTTATCTATCAGCGAGAATCTAGTGCCCGTGTTTATGATCCGAAGGCCTAAAATGACCTTCTGCAAAGAGCAGCTGAATACCTAGGACATATGGTAAAAATGTCACAAAAATGAGTTTCCATATTTTTCTTATATCTATTTATTACTAAAGTCCCTCATGTTTCTCCTGGACTCAAAGCTGCCCTCAGCTTCTAAAGTAAAATGTAAAAGCGGAAAAGAGAAAGGAAAGAAAATTGCTGAAAAATCACCAATTAATATTAGAATGAATTTTAATGTAGAAGAAATGGTCTACTATAGTACTGCCCCTATGTACAAGAATATAACTACTATAGTACTGCCCCTATGTACAAGAATATACCTACTATAGTACTGCCCCTATGTACAAGAATATAACTACTATAATACTGCTCCTATGTACAAGAATATAACTACTATAATACTGCCCCTATGTACAAGAATATAACTACTATAATACTGCTCCTATGTACAAGAATATAACTACTATAATACTGCCCTTATATACAAGAATATAACTACTATAATACTGCCCCCTATGTACAAGAATATAACTACTATAATACTGCCCCCTATGTACAAGAATATAACTACTATAATACTGCCCCTATGTACAAGAATATAACTACTATAATACTGCTCCTATGTACAAGAATATAACTACTATAATACTGCTCCTATGTACAAGAATATAACTACTATAATACTGCTCCTATGTACAAGAATATAACTACTATAATACTGCTCCTATGTACAAGAATATAACTACTATAATACTGCACCTATGTACAAGAATATAACTACTATAATACTGTTCCTATGTACAAGAATATAACTACTATAATACTGCTCCTATGTACAAGAATATAACTACTATAATACTGCCCCTATGTACAAGAATATAACTACTATAATACTGCCCCTATGTACAAGAATATAACTACTATAATACTGCTCCTATGTACAAGAATATAACTACTATAATACTGCACCTATGTACAAGAATATAACTACTATAATACTGTTCCTATGTACAAGAATATAACTACTATAATACTGCTCCTATGTACAAGAATATAACTACTATAATACTGCCCCTATGTACAAGAATATAACTACTATAATACTGCCCCTATGTACAAGAATATAACTACTATAATACTGCCCCTATGTACAAGAATATAACTACTATAATACTGCTCCTATGTACAAGAATATAACTACTGTAATACTGCCCCTATGTACAAGAATATACCTACTATAATACTGCCCCTATGTACAAGAATATAACTACTATAATACTGCTCCTATGTACAAGAATATAACTACTATAATACTGCCCCTATGTACAATAATATAACTACTATAATACTGCCCCTATGTACAAGAATATAACTACTATAATACTGCCACCATGTACAAGAATATAACTACTATAATACTGCACCAATGTACAAGAATTTAACTACTATAATACTACCCCTATGTACAAGTATATAACTACTATAATACTGTCCCCTATGTGCAAGAATATAACTACTATAATACTGCTCCTGTATACAAGAATATAACTACTATAATACTGCTCCTATGTACATGAATATAACTACTATAATACTGCTCCTGTGTACAAGAATATAACTAAGATAATACTGCTCCCTATATACAAGAATATAACTACTATAATACTTCCCTTATGTACAAGAATATAACTACTATAATACTGCTCCTATGTACAAGAATATAACTACTATAATACTGCCCCTATATACAAGAATATAACTACTATAATACTGCTCCTATGTACAAGAATATAACTACTATAATACTGCCCCTATATACAAGAATATAACTACTATAATACTGCTCCTATGTACAAGAATATAACTACTATAATACTGCCCCTATATACAAGAATATGACTACTATAATACTGCTCCTATGTACAAGAATATAACTACTATAATTCTGCTCCTATGTACAAGAATATAACTACTATAATACTGCCCCTATGTACAAGAATATAACTACTATAATACTGCCCCTATGTAGAAGAATATAACTACTATAATACTGCCCCTATATACAAGAATATAACTACTATAATACTGCTCCTATGTACAAGAATATAACTACTATAATACTGCCCCTATGTACAAGAATATAACTACTATAATACTGCCCCTATGTACAAGAATATAACTACTATAATACTGCTCCTATGTACAAGAATATAACTACTATAATACTGCACCTATGTACAAGAATATAACTACTATAATACTGTTCCTATGTACAAGAATATAACTACTATAATACTGCTCCTATGTACAAGAATATAACTACTATAATACTGCCCCTATGTACAAGAATATAACTACTATAATACTGCCCCTATGTACAAGAATATAACTACTATAATACTGCTCCTATGTACAAGAATATAACTACTATAATACTGCCCCTATGTACAATAATATAACTACTATAATACTGCCCCTATGTACAAGAATATAACTACTATAATACTGCCACCATGTACAAGAATATAACTACTATAATACTGCACCAATGTACAAGAATTTAACTACTATAATACTACCCCTATGTACAAGTATATAACTACTATAATACTGTCCCCTATGTGCAAGAATATAACTACTATAATACTGCTCCTGTATACAAGAATATAACTACTATAATACTGCTCCTATGTACATGAATATAACTACTATAATACTGCTCCTGTGTACAAGAATATAACTAAGATAATACTGCTCCCTATATACAAGAATATAACTACTATAATACTTCCCTTATGTACAAGAATATAACTACTATAATACTGCTCCTATGTACAAGAATATAACTACTATAATACTGCTCCTATGTACAAGAATATAACTACTATAATACTGCTCCTATGTACAAGAATATAACTACTATAATACTGCTCCTATGTACAAGAATATAACTACTATAATACTGCACCTATGTACAAGAATATAACTACTATAATACTGTTCCTATGTACAAGAATATAACTACTATAATACTGCTCCTATGTACAAGAATATAACTACTATAATACTGCCCCTATGTACAAGAATATAACTACTATAATACTGCCCCTATGTACAAGAATATAACTACTATAATACTGCTCCTATGTACAAGAATATAACTACTATAATACTGCACCTATGTACAAGAATATAACTACTATAATACTGTTCCTATGTACAAGAATATAACTACTATAATACTGCTCCTATGTACAAGAATATAACTACTATAATACTGCCCCTATGTACAAGAATATAACTACTATAATACTGCCCCTATGTACAAGAATATAACTACTATAATACTGCCCCTATGTACAAGAATATAACTACTATAATACTGCTCCTATGTACAAGAATATAACTACTGTAATACTGCCCCTATGTACAAGAATATACCTACTATAATACTGCCCCTATGTACAAGAATATAACTACTATAATACTGCTCCTATGTACAAGAATATAACTACTATAATACTGCCCCTATGTACAATAATATAACTACTATAATACTGCCCCTATGTACAAGAATATAACTACTATAATACTGCCACCATGTACAAGAATATAACTACTATAATACTGCACCAATGTACAAGAATTTAACTACTATAATACTACCCCTATGTACAAGTATATAACTACTATAATACTGTCCCCTATGTGCAAGAATATAACTACTATAATACTGCTCCTGTATACAAGAATATAACTACTATAATACTGCTCCTATGTACATGAATATAACTACTATAATACTGCTCCTGTGTACAAGAATATAACTAAGATAATACTGCTCCCTATATACAAGAATATAACTACTATAATACTTCCCTTATGTACAAGAATATAACTACTATAATACTGCTCCTATGTACAAGAATATAACTACTATAATACTGCCCCTATATACAAGAATATAACTACTATAATACTGCTCCTATGTACAAGAATATAACTACTATAATACTGCCCCTATATACAAGAATATAACTACTATAATACTGCTCCTATGTACAAGAATATAACTACTATAATACTGCCCCTATATACAAGAATATGACTACTATAATACTGCTCCTATGTACAAGAATATAACTACTATAATTCTGCTCCTATGTACAAGAATATAACTACTATAATACTGCCCCTATGTACAAGAATATAACTACTATAATACTGCCCCTATGTAGAAGAATATAACTACTATAATACTGCCCCTATATACAAGAATATAACTACTATAATACTGCTCCTATGTACAAGAATATAACTACTATAATACTGCCCCTATGTACAAGAATATAACTACTATAATACTGCCCCTATGTACAAGAATATAACTACTATAATACTGCTCCTATGTACAAGAATATAACTACTATAATACTGCACCTATGTACAAGAATATAACTACTATAATACTGTTCCTATGTACAAGAATATAACTACTATAATACTGCTCCTATGTACAAGAATATAACTACTATAATACTGCCCCTATGTACAAGAATATAACTACTATAATACTGCCCCTATGTACAAGAATATAACTACTATAATACTGCTCCTATGTACAAGAATATAACTACTATAATACTGCCCCTATGTACAATAATATAACTACTATAATACTGCCCCTATGTACAAGAATATAACTACTATAATACTGCCACCATGTACAAGAATATAACTACTATAATACTGCACCAATGTACAAGAATTTAACTACTATAATACTACCCCTATGTACAAGTATATAACTACTATAATACTGTCCCCTATGTGCAAGAATATAACTACTATAATACTGCTCCTGTATACAAGAATATAACTACTATAATACTGCTCCTATGTACATGAATATAACTACTATAATACTGCTCCTGTGTACAAGAATATAACTAAGATAATACTGCTCCCTATATACAAGAATATAACTACTATAATACTTCCCTTATGTACAAGAATATAACTACTATAATACTGCTCCTATGTACAAGAATATAACTACTATAATACTGCCCCTATATACAAGAATATAACTACTATAATACTGCTCCTATGTACAAGAATATAACTACTATAATACTGCCCCTATATACAAGAATATAACTACTATAATACTGCTCCTATGTACAAGAATATAACTACTATAATACTGCCCCTATATACAAGAATATGACTACTATAATACTGCTCCTATGTACAAGAATATAACTACTATAATTCTGCTCCTATGTACAAGAATATAACTACTATAATACTGCCCCTATGTACAAGAATATAACTACTATAATACTGCCCCTATGTAGAAGAATATAACTACTATAATATTGCCCCTATATACAAGAATATAACTACTATAATACTGCTCCTATGTACAAGAATATAACTACTATAATTCTGCTCCTATGTACAAGAATATAACTACTATAATACTGCTCCTATGTACAAGAATATAACTACTATAATACTGCCCCTATATACAAGAATATAACTACTATAATACTGCCCCTATGTACAAGAATATAACTACTATAATACTGCCCCTATGTACAAGAATATAACTACTATAATACTGCCTCCTATGTACAAGAATATAACTACTATAATACTGCTCCTATGTACAAGAATATAACTACTATAATACTGCTTCTATGTTCAGGAATGTAGTAACTACAATACTGTGCTATGTACAGTGGAAATAAAGGACCCATGGTATTGTGTATCTTCCACCATCTGTACAGGGGGCACAATGTGCTCAGGTGGGTAATGTTCCCCTGGAATCCCTAAACTCAGACACAGATAGAGAAGTGTGATCCGTCACTACACACAGAACACGTCTTCTCCAGAGTGATGGTTACTTTACACTACTCCATCCGACGCTCGGCATTGTGCTTGGTGATGTACAGCTGCGTGCAGCTCCTCGTACATGAAGCTCAGTGTTGGCTCTGATACTTTTACCATCTTAGGTCTGGACTCTGCTGTTATGGGGTCAGCAGAATGGTTGTGACTATTCTGCCCTCTGTTCCTCAGCACTCGGTGGCCCCGCACAGTAAGGTTAAGGGGTCTCCACTTCGTGACTGAGTTTAGTAGATCACAGTGGTGGACATGTTCCTGTGTAATCTCCACTGCCCTATGACATTAGAAAACCATGACAGTAAGGCTACTTTCACACTAGCATTAACTGCATTACGTTGCAAATCGTCTTTTTTCAGAAAAAAAGCATCCTGCAAAAGTTTTTGCATGATGCGTTTTTTCCCCATAGACTTGTATTGGCGACCTATTGCGACGGATTGGCATACGTCGTGTCCGTCATACGACGTATGCGTCGAAATTTGGCGACATGTCGTCTCAAAAAAACGTTGATTGTAACGTTTTTTGTCTCCGCCTAAAAAACGTGTCGCGACGCATCCTGCGGCATACGTCGTTGGCTACAATGAAAGCCTATGAGCGACGGATGCGTCGGGACACGTCGTACGACGCAATGCAGCGCTGTAATACGTTTTTTTACACTGAGCATGCTCAGAAGCTGGATTTTGTTGCCAATTGGCCAGACACCCCCAAATCTACATAAACCTGGCCTGGGCCTTCAACCCCTCATATGCCAGCAAGACCCAGAGAGGAGAAGACTGCCAGCAAGAGCCAGCCAGCCACAAGACCCCAGCCGGCCACAAGACCCCAGCCGGCCACAAGACCCCAGCCGGCCACAAGACCCCAGCCTGCCAGAGGAGCCTGCCAGAGGAGCCTGCCTCACAAGAACACCTTCCATCGCTGCCACAAAACTAAAACCCTCAAAGATGGGCTGTAAAAACAGTAACTATATAGTTTTCCATATTTTCCAGTAGCCAATCAAATTTGGGAGCCTCCCATTTTAAAAACGGATCCGTCGTAAAAACGGATGCAACGGATGGCAAAAACGGATGCAACGTATGCAACGCATCCAGTATTTCGACGGAAACGTTTAGCGGATTTGCGACGGATCCGTCGAAATGCCGTATGCATTGCATACGTTTTTCACTTTTTTGACGCATCCGTTTTTTCGGCAAAAAAGACGATTTGCGACATGCAGTTAACGCTAGTGTGAAAGTAGCCTAATGGAATGGCAACTAATGTGTCTATGTGATGAGGTAGGATACAGTGTAATCCTTTGGAGAGTTCACTTCAAGCCTCTTCCTCCACATACTTTACATGAGATACATTGTATTTAGTCAGATAATCGTGGACTTGACTTCACTCCTAACCTTTGACTTTGACATTGACAAATCCTGAGCTGTTTATTTTACAATGGAGCTGAAATTTCTCTGTTTCCATCGATCTCAGCCGGAGTGTCTCACGTGTGACCTGACCCTCGTGGATCACTTCTCATAAAATCATTGTTAACCTTCAGGTCTCGGATCAATAATGACGGGAAACAATCGCTGCCACCATCGTAGAAGAGCCAATGGTCTTATAGGCAGTTATGATCCCATAACCTGACGCATTGTTTGTTATGGAGCTCGATATTGTAACGGTTATTGATAGGCCAACCCATGGATGTTCAGGTCCGGCGAGTTCTGCTGAACACTTAAAAAAAAGTTCAGTTGGGTACCAGAACAGAACCGGAACTCAAATCCGGACCCCATTCAAATTATTGGGGGCACAAACATACGTTGTTTCCCATATGTCAACTGCATAACAGTGTGGGAAACGAGCTGTGATGATCAGCAGTAAGATTGTTACCGCCGGTCAGAACTCTGTAGTTCCTACTCTGTCAGATGACAGCATGTGAGCCAGCAGCTGTGATCGAAGGTAAAAAGGATACCACCGGTCACAGGCATCGGCTGAAGAGAGAGTACTACTCTCATCATCCAAAACCTGCTCTCCCTTGTAGCAGCGAGATCAAGCGAGGCTGATGAGAGTATTCACCAGCCGGTGCCTGTGAAATAAATATAGATATTTTTTTAAATGGCTTGTGTTCCCCTTTATTTTTGATAACCAGCAAACCCCAGCTGTCAGCTTTATCTTAGCTGGTAATCAAAAGTAGAGGGATCCCAACGTAGTTTTTTTAAATTATTTAAATAATTAAAAAAAAAAAGGGTTTGGTCCCCTCCAATTTTGACAACCATCCAAGTTAAAGCAGACAGCTGGGTGCTGGTATTTTAAGACTGGGAAGGGTCCATGGATATTGGTCCTCCCCTGCCTGAAAATAGCAGCCCACAACTGCCCCAGAAAAGGCACATCTATTAGAGTCACCAATTCTTTTTCAAACATTTTTATTGGTATTTGAAATTTTAAACAGGTAGGATAAACAAGGAAGGGGAGGGGAATGAGGGAAGGGATATGAGAATAGGAAGAAGAGGTTCCCCTATGAAAATAGGGGAGACAAGCAATCATGTAATGTTTTAAGTACATACAAAATGGTTGTAGCGTAAATACAAAACCTACAAGGGAGAAAAAAATGCGTTGATATGAATAATGAATACGTTGGATATATGGGTAGTAAGCGTAGCGTAATCACTAAACCAAAATTTAACACAAGTGTAATGTATGATGGCCTGTCAAACCTGGTACACCCTAAGGTGACCCGTGGGGCAATGTTCGGTTTTGAATAAGGCTCTAAAGTGGAAATAAAGCAGTCTAATATATAATCCTCAGTCGAGATTCGGATCTGCTGTTGATGTACAGGACGAAACCGCAGTAGAGTCAGAAGAGGCCCAAGAGTGTTGAATTCCCAGTGATTCCAAAAATTCGAAACCCTCCTCCTTAGAAACAATAAAGAAAGATTTCAAAGTATGATTAACCCTTATAGTTGACGACCTGGACCACAGATTGGAGATATCAGCTTTTTGTAGACAGCGCGTAATTGGAGAAAGTAACTTCCTTTTCTGTAGGGTGTCTCGTGAAAGGTCTTTAAAAAATGACAAGTGTCCATAAGGTGATGAAGCAAATTCTGGATTTTTTGTTATGGCAAGAAGAGCATTCCTCATCCAGCTAAGGTAGAAAGTAACTATCACGTCTCTAAATGCTTCTTGTGGAAGAGATGGTGGCCTGCGTATTCTGAAGAACTTCTCGACTAGAAAATGTTCGTTTGTTTTAGGGATTAAGTTAGAAACCATTTTTGATATATAATCTTTAAGCTGGTAGGTCTGAATGGCTTCTGGAATTCCTCTTATTTTTACATTATTTTTCCTTTTAAAATCCTCGTAGTCGGCTAGGTCAGCTTTAAGGTTGTCAATTTCCCTTTGGATTTTGTTCAGTGGTTCCTGAGGGATAGAGTAGTTTAGGGGTCTTCTCAGCTTACTTTTCCTAGAAGAGTCCGCCGTTTCAGAGGAATATGAGGCATTTGAGGAGCTAGGCGCAACAGAGGTAGACGATTTAAATGAGTCGGCGTCCCTAGTCACTGTGATTAGTGTATCTTTAAAAAGGTTTTTAATAAAGATTTCAGAAGCTTTGGAGCTTCTTGCTTATTTAAAATCAGCAATTTTATCATTATGGTCAGATGTTGAGTCTCGGACGCAGTCTCTGTTATCCTCGTTCCTCCCCAGGTTTATTGAAACTAGGAAAGTTTTAAGCAGATCAGATATAAATCCCTCTGTCGGGTAGTTGTCAGAGGCTGGGATCTTTTCAATAAGAAGTAAGTTGGGGACCTTCCCCTGTTGGAGATTTCAGCTTGAGAGTGGTTCTCACTAAAAATGTCGCTTGTTGAGTTTGTAAGCGGTGTGTTAGAAAGGGTAGCTCTATCATAATCCGGCGTGTCAGTGTGTTCAAGGAATTCTTCTGAATGTACGCTTCCCAAGCTCCCCGTGGAAACAGGGTAGCCAAGTGTGTGACTTTTTGTGATTTTTCCACAGACCCCACCCTCCAGAGCATTTAAAGAGAGGTGTAAACTGCTGAATTTGGTGTCAATCAGTTTGCTCAATGCAGAGTCCCATTCATATTGCTTCAAGCTTCCAGGTTGCCTGTCTGCTGTGAATTTGTGAGGAGGACACATAGGGTTAAGAGTGTGCTGGTTGTTTTGTATAGTGGAAGAACAAATATCTGCAGGGTCATAGTCTTTAGATTGTACTTTAGCGCAAAAGTTCTCCAGGTCATCTCTATGTTGGCGCTGCTGCAATGATGAAATCCCCTGCTCCTGCGCTGCTTCACAAAATGACCGGGGTCTAACTGGCGTCTGTGAACTCAGATCAGGCACCGTCGCTTTGTGCCCAAGCTTTGTTTTCTGCCCGTTTAAAAAGAGACCCCTGATCAGGAGTCTCTTGCGGCGGTACCGCTGAGGTATCACAGGCTCCATGCCGCTTATCGGCATTCACACATACCGCAGCATTAAGTACCTTTTCCTCGTTGCTGTAGGGTGCTGACTGGACATTCTTTAATGGCTCCTTGGTGTCGGTGTGTGGCCGGGGAAACACCTCTATAAGAGCCCTTGGCACAAATTCCGGTGCAGCATGATTCAGGCTTTTCTCCTGCCTGAGTCCGATCAGCTGTTCCTTACAGGGTGCCGACCGCGGCAAATGCGCTGAGTCCCCCTCCGCTGCACACCACTTCCTGTCAGCCTCTAACTTCTCCACGTCCCGCCGCTGCGCATTAAAGTCTCCACTCACTGTTGCTGATGCCGTGGTACGGGAATCCTCCTTGCGCTCCAGGCTGTTCCTCCGGCTCTGGTCAGTCAGCTGTTTCGCTTCCATCAGCTGCTTCGTGCCGGGTGCTGAAAGATTGCTGAGTCACCGTCAGCTGTGCTCGACTTCCTGTCGGCACCCGGACTCACCGCGATCCGCCGCCTTGGTCCGAGGCCGCCGGCTGCTGCTATTGAAACAGCAGCCAGGGACGATTTCCACCTGGCTGGGGTCCTGGAGGTCTGCAGTTTATTAGGGGTCCACCTTCCCCGTTGTCCGGCGGGAGGAGGGCACTTGTTTTGAAGTCCCGGCCTGATTACCTCCAGGCACGGGAAGGCCATGCTTGTAATGGCGTCCTCCAGGTCTCTCACCGCTTCTCAGTCCTGGTAGTTGCTTTTCATCTGTGGGAGCAAGTCTTTTCTTGGTTTGGCTGGATATAGGCATGTTATAAATGCCTCCTTGTCCAATATTTCCACTTTTTGTAAGCTTTTTTAAGCTAAAATCAGGGAATTGGCAGGAGCTCTTGTTGAGCACGACTGCTCAGTTCCCCATGCAAACCACGCCCCCCGATTCACCAATTCTGGCACTTTGCCCGACTCTCTCTACTTGCCATGGTTGGGGTAGTATTTGTGGGGTTGATGCAAGCTTCATAATGTCAAGCCTAGAGGTTAATAATGGAGAGGTGTCTATATGGCGCCATAGTAAGATTGTAAAAAAGACACAGAAAGTCCTTTAATTGAAAGAAAAGACACAGATTCATTTATTTGAAATACCCACTAAGGGTAGTGCTCTCATCAAACAATGCTTGTGACCAGCGGTAACCTTTTTACCGACGGTCACAGCTGCTGGTTCACACACTGTCATCTGACAGCATGTGAACTGCAGCAGTCTGACTGGCGGCAACGAACTCATCGCTGTTCCCAGCCGCCGGTGTTTCTTGCGCTGTCACACAGATGACAGCTTGGGAAACACCCGATGTTTGGCTGCAGAACCCAAACAGAATCACAGACTTCCTGGAGAAGTCCCTGTTCGGGGTTCGTGCAAGGACACTAGGTGATCGGTACGGACCCCGAACTTTACTGTGCTGATTCTCCCATCACTAGTAAAGATAAAATGTAATACTTTTGATTTTGGTACCCTCCACTGAGCCTAATGAGAAATCTGGGCTGAATCATATCTCTTATTATGAGGTTTATTGAGATATTAGCACATTTATACCAAGTACATTAAAGGGCCACTGTCACCCCCTCCAGCCGTTATGAACTAAAAGAGCCACCTTGTGCAGCAGTAATGCTGCAGTCTAACAAGGTGGCTCTTTTAGTTTTTGATTAAGTTATTACATAAATAAAGCGTTTTAAAATTTGGCCACACATACCAGATATTGTACCTGGAGGCGGTCCTAAGCGTCCTGTATGAATCCCCCAACGGCCGTCACTCTTCTCTTCAGGGGCGCTGGTTTCCGCCCCCTTCGCGGTGTTTCTTCTTAAATCCGGCGCCTGCGCTATGCGTGCCTGCCTGGGGCCTGCGCAGTGTTCATTGTGAGTCACACTCAGACGCAGGGTGCCTGACTGCGCCTGTGCGGGCAGTGCGGCCACCCTGTTGCTGAATACAGCAAGCCTCTGCCGTCTGTTCTGCACCAGCTGCAGGAAAACTACATTTCCCAGCATCCCCCGATAGACCTGGCAGTCAGGGCATGCTGGGAGTTGTAGTTTTCCCTGCTGCTGGAGCGCAGTGACGTCCATGGAGCCTGTACAGCGCTGGATAACACCGTACAGCGCTGGATAACATCGCGCCCGGAGGAGCCTGAAGACAGCGGCCACCACTGGGGTAACAGCTCCGCCGCCACCGCTGTCAGGAGCCCTGGATCTGCGCTATGACCGACAATGAAGACTGCGCCTGCCCCAGGCAGGCACGCACAGCGCAGGCGTCGGATTTAAGAAGAAAAAGCGCGAAGGGGGCGGCGACCATCGCCCCTGAAGAGAAGAGTGACGGCCGTTGGGGGATTCATACAGGACGCTTAGGACCGCCTCCAGGTACAATATCTGGTCTTTGTGGACAATTTTCAAAACGCTTTATTGAGGTAATAACTTAATCAAAAACTAAAAGAGCCACCTTGTTAGACTGCAGCATTACTGCTGCACAAGGTGGCTCTTTTAGTTCATAACGGCTGGAGGGGGTGACAGTGGCCCTTTAAGGAATAGAAGAGTTAGAAAAGAGAAGGTTGAATTGGAGTCGCAGTATTTGTTCTATTTAACAGCCTTCAGCTCGATCTCGAGCCATGGTGACCTCATGGATAAAGGCTCTGTAGGAAGATCAATCTTGTGCAAGCCTACATAGATTTGGTTGCTGGTCCTCCTATTCACCTTGTTCCTCCTAGTCTTCCAACTATGATGTCCTTCTCCAGTGGTTTCTCTCTTTGTATGATTAGTCCAAAGGAAGAACCTCAGTATAGAAACGTACAATATATTAGGAATACGGGCATGGACAACTGGTGGACGACTAGGATCCTCTTTATAAAGGTTACAATTGATCAGAAATAAATGGGATGGACAAGATTTATGGAGTACAAGGCCTCATCATAGGGCAAGATAAGTGAAAGTAAAAGCCCTTATCATATGAGATTATCTATAAGGAGAAGAAGGGGATGTTCTTTCACCCCAACCTCTTGTACATTGCATGCACTTCTGCTAAGTGGAGAGCTATTACTCACCTTCCTCTAATCCATACCTTCTTGTCCTTATAGATTATAAGCTCCTATGGTGAGGGCTTCTACTTTCCATGTCTCTTCCCACCTCTCTATAATTTACAGATTGTAGCTTGATTGTGAGTTTACTTCACCAATTCGTATTTCAAAATGAAAGGGTCTAAATTTTATTTTAAAACATGGTCTAACAGTTTGGTCACTTTTAAGGGTTATATTATGGTTAGGAAGAGTAATATAATAAAAGTCCCCAATAAGGAGTAGAGGGAGGTGATCACAGTAGTGGATGGGACCAGAGCAACCCAAGAGCATTTTAGAAATGGTTGGTGATTAGTGGGAGAATGTTGGCCAAGACAAGAGTGAGACATGGCTTCAGTCGAGAGGAGAATGAGATGAGTAATAGACATGGACTAGTTTTTAGGTCGTCGGAGGACAATCAGACTTTAGAAGAAAAGGATCTTCTGAGAGACAATGTCTTTTGACTCAAAAATGTGGTAGCAGACCCCCCATTAGCAGCTGTCACTGACTGTAGCTGACCACTTGGATTTATTTCTTCTGTCTTGGTTAATAAATATTAGAGACTAGATGGTGGCCCGATTCTAAAGCATCGGGTATTCTAGAAGCGGGGTTTAAATTGCGCACCAATATCACTGATTGGTTTCGGCCGGCCGGGCACGAGCAATCACCAAAGCGGGGTTTAAATCCTGCGCCAATATCGTTGATTGGTCGCGGCCGGCCGGGCGCGACAAATCAGCAAAGCATGGTTCAAATCCCGCGCCAATTCGTGGCCAGACTGCGCCTGTCGCTGATTGGTTGCGGGCAGCTGGCATGATCAATCAGCAACGCGGGATTTCCGTTACAGACAAACAGACAGAATTAGATGATTATATAGTAGATGAGAGAATGGATTCCTGGTCGAGTTGCCACATCATTTGTTTGTGGCTTCCAGATAAGAGCCCTAGTGTCATGATCCAGGCCGGGGTTTGTTTCTTGCTATTCTCTCCCCGGTCTGGTCATGCGGGGAGTTACCTTCTTTGCCTCGTTTTGGGATCCATTTGGCTACTTCGGTCTACGGCTGCCTGTAGGCAGCGTCAGCTAAAGTTCTTGCCCCCGGCTCGAGCGACTGAACCCGTTACACGCAGATTTGTCCTCTGGCCGTTTACTCTGTTCCCGTGCCTCACCATTCCTGCTACCCGGCTCGTTTTGATGTGTGCTCATCGTGCTGTGACCTTGGTATCTGACCTGGCTTGTCCTCTGACCCATTTAACTCTCTCACGTCCCTGTCATTTCTGCTCCCGACTGGCTCCGACTTCTCTGGCTTGTATCTGACCACGTGTTTTGCTGTTTCCTCTAGTACTGCGTTTCTTGTCCGTTCCTGACCCAGCTTGTCTGACCACTCTTTCGCCACCTAGTGGCGCTTGCGCTGCCGCACTGTGGTGTTACGCTGTGAGTGCAACCATTCTTCCCTGACCAGCACCCCCTGGTGAAGGATGCACAATACTGCGCTGTGGCAGCATTACACCTAGGACCTCCCTCCTCTCTCTCAGGATCAACAGCATCTCTTGGAATTCTGTTGCCGGTAGACATGGACTACTAACATGATCGCAGGACCAGGATCCTGGGAATCAATTTGCTTATCACTAAGAAATATCCTAATAGTCCTTATGATTACGATAGAGATTTTAATGTGGGTTATAGGATGTGCAAAATGTTCTGCAAGAAGAAGGAAGGACCCTCCGAATAATCTTCACTGGTGGACTTAAGGAACTCCAATTAAGCATTGTTTTGTATTATGTCTTGGATAAGAAAAGGACAAATGTAGGAAATGTTAGAGATGATAGGAGGACGTGATGGTACCTCGTGGACTTTCTAAGCATCAAAAATCACAATCTGGACTCTGGAATTTTAACAATTAGGGTTTAAAACATAACGATTTCCATTAACGCTCATATCAACGTTAATCTCACGATAGAACCCGAGGTGAAGACTTAGCATTTATTAAAATCATCCTGAGAATTCACATGCGGAGAAAGGTAACAAATTCCAAGAGAAAATATCAAAGTGTAGATTTACACAACTTCAAAAGGATGATACAAAGTCTGACGAGAGGCAACTCTGATCCATCGGTGGAGGGCACTGCTGCAGGTCACACACAAGGCTTTTCAGGTCAAGATTTATTTTTTTTAATTGAGGGTGAATAATAACGATTTACTGAAATGTTCTACAGAAGATATGGGGAAATTATAAAGTAAAAAATAAGATTCTACACATCATCCCGACATCTAAAGTGAATGTGATCATTTAGTAAAGTAAAGAAGCCTTATCAGAGGACAAGAACTCCTCCAGGACTCAACACTTGGAGTATTTACTGAGAAACATGAACCAGAGATTGGAGATCATAAATCTACAATGTAGATATCATTATATACAGTCGTTACATAGGTGCAGTATTATGTACATAGGGATAGTATTATAGTACTCACACCACACACAAAAAGTTACTGTCTGAAAAAGTAACAATAGAAACATTTTTTTTCCAATTCGCTTTTTTCACCAATTAATTAAAAAAAAATGATATTGAACAATTTTGTTGCTTCTGGAATGATCTTGAGAAGCATGTCGGTGTTTTCTTTTTTAACACCCCCTCATATTATAAAACAAAGAAGCCCTCATGTGACTATGTTGATGTAAAAATAAAAAATAAAAAGTTAAACTTATGACCTCTGGAAAGGGAAGGGGGAAAGAAAGAGCAAAAGTAAAAACTTGCCATTCCGGAAGGTGAAAAAAGGGAGGTGGAAGCAGGACACAGGTTTTCTCTATTAGTAGGGAAGGTAGGATTACGAGTAGTGTTGAGCATTCCGATGCCGCAAGTATCGGGTATCGGCCGATACTTGCGGTATCGGAATTCCGATACCGAGATCCGATACTTTTGTGGTATCGGGAATCGGAATCGGAAGTTTCCAGTGTATGGTTCCCAGGGTCTGAAGGAGAGGAAACTCTCCTTCAGGCCCTGGGATCCATATGAATGTGTAAAATAAAGAATTAAATTAAAAAATATTGATATACTCACCTGTCCGGAGGCCCCTGGACATCACCGCTGGTAACCGGCAGCCTTCTTTGTTTAAAATGAGCGCGTTCAGCACCTTCCATGACGTCACGGCTTCTGATTGGTCGCGTGCCGCTCATGTGACCGCCACGCGACCAATCACAAGCCGCGACGTCATCCCTCAGGTCCTAAATTCCCTTCTAGGAATTTAGGACCTGAGGGATGACCTCACGGCTTCTGATTGGTCGCGTGGCGGTCACATGAGCGGCACGCGACCAATCAGAAGCCGTGACGTCATGGAAGGTGCTGAACACGCTCATTTTAAGCAAAGAAGGCTGCCGGTTCACAGCAGTAAGGTCCAGGCTGCGTCGGAGAGGTGAGTTTATCAATATTTTTTATTTTAATTCTTTATTTTACACATTAATATGGATCCCAGGGCCTGAAGGAGAGTTTCCTCTCCTTCAGACCCTGGGAACCATCAGGGATACCTTCCGATACTTGAGTCCCATTGACTTGTATTGGTATCGGGTATCGGTATCGGATCAGATCCGATACTTTGCCGGTATCGGCCGATACTTTCCGATACCGATACTTTCAAGTATCGGACGGTATCGCTCAACACTAATTACGAGTCTTGCTCCTTATAGGCATGCATAGTATTTAAAGGACTCATAGGCTCTGTCTAAGAATAGGGGGAGCAGGATTCACATGCTTTGTCTATGAATGAGAAAAATTATAAGACTCATTGTTTTCTGCATCAGAATATAGGCAAAGCAGGACTCTCAGGCTACTAAAAAAGGAAGAACTCACAGGTTCTGTCTATGAATGATGAATGAGCGGGAAAAGCCTGACTCACAAGCTTTGTTTAACAATGAGTGGGGAAAGTAGGACTCACAGGCTTTATATATGAGAGTATAGGGATAGCAGGACTCACAGGCTTTATATATGAGAGTATACAGAAAGCAGGACTCACAGGCTTTATATATGAGATGATAGGGATAGCAGGACTCAGGCATTATATATGAGAGTATAGGGATAGCAGGACTCACAGGCATTATATACAGTCATGGCCAAAAGTATTCACACCTCTGCAATTCTGTCAGATAATACTCAGTTTCTTCCTGAAAATGATTGCAAACACAAATTCTTTGTTATTATTATCTTCATTTAACTTGTCTTAAATGAAAAACCGCAAAAGAGAATGAAGCAAAAAGCAAAACATTGAGCATTTCACACAAAACTCCAAAAATGGGCCAGACAAAAGTATTGGCACCCTCAGCCTAATACTTGGTTGCACAACCTTTAGCCAAAATAACTGCGACCAACCGCTTCCGGTAACCATCAATGAGTTTCTTACAATGCTCAGCTGGAATTTTAGACCATTCCTCTTTGGCAAACTGCTCCAGGTCCCTGATATGTGAAGGGTGCTTTCTCCAAACTGCCATTTTTAGATCTCTCCACAGGTGTTCTATGGGATTCAGGTCTGGATTCATTGCTGGGCACATTAGAAGTCTCCAATGCTTTCTCTCAAACCATTTTCTAGTGCTTTTTGAAGTGTGTTTTGGGTCATTGTCCTGCTGGAAGACCCATGACCTCTGAGGGAGACCCAGCTTTCTCATACTGGGCCCTACATTATGCTGCAAAATTTGTTGGTAGTCTTCAGACTTCATATTGCCATGCACACGGTCAAGCAGTCCAATTCCAGAGGCAGCAAAGCAACCCCAAAACATCAGGGAACCTCCGCCATGTTTGACTGTAGGGACCGTGTTCTTTTCTTTGAAGGCCTCTTTTTTTCTCCTGTAAACTCTATGTTGATGCCTTTGCCCAAAAAGCTCTACTTTTGTCTCATCTGACCAGAGAACATTCTTCCAAAACGTTTTAGGCTTTTTCAGGTAAGTTTTGGGAAACTCCAGCCTGGCTTTTTTATGTCTCGGGGTAAGAAGTGGGGTCTTCCTGGGTCTCCTACCATACAGTCCCTTTTCATTCAGACGCCGATGGATAGTACGGGTTGACACTGTTGTACCCTCGGACTGCAGGGCAGCTTGAACATGTTTGGATGTTAGTCGAGGTTCTTTATCCAACATCCGCACAATCTTGAGTTGAAATCTCTTGTCAGTTTTTCTTTTCCGTCCACATCTAGGGAGGTTAGCCACAGTGCCATGGGCTTTACACTTCTTGATGACACAGCGCACGGTAGACACAGGAACATTCAGGTCTTTGGAGATGGACTTGTAGCCTTGAGATTGCTCATGCTTCCTCACAATTTGGTTTCTCAAGTCCTCAGACAGTTCTTTGGTCTTCTTTCTTTTCTCCATGCTCAATGTGGTGCACACAAGGCCACAGGACAGAGGTTGAGTCAACTTTAATCCATGTCAACTGGCTGCAAGTGTGATTTAGTTATTGCCAACACCTGTTAGGTGCCACAGGTAAGTTACAGGGGCTGTTAATTTCACAAATTAGAGAAGCATCACATGATTTTTTGAACAGTGCCAATACTTTTGTCCACCCCCTTTTTTATGTTTGGTGTGGAATTATATCCAATTTGGCTTTAGGACAATTCTTTTTGTGTTTTTTTCATTTAAGACAAATTAAATGAAGATAATAATACCAAAGAATTTGTGTTTGCAATCATTTTCAGGAAGAAACTGAGTATTGTCTGACAGAATTGCAGGGGTGTCAATACTTTTGGCCATGACTGTATGAGAGGATAGGGATAGAAGGACTCACAGGCTTTATATATGAGAGGATAGGGAAAGCATGACTCAGGCTTTATATATGAGAGTATAGGGAAAGCAGGACTCACAGGCTTTATATATGAAAGTATAGGGAAAACAGGACTCACAGGCTTTATATATGAGAGTATAGGGATAGCAGGACTCACAGGCTTTATATATGAGAGGATAGGGATAGCAGGACTCACAGGCATTATATATGAGAGGATAGGGATAGCAGGACTCACAGGCTTTATATATGAGAGTATACAGAAAGCAGGACTCACAGGCTTTATATATGAGATTATAGGGAAAGCAGGAGTCACAGACTTCATATATGGGAGTATAGGGATAGCAGGACTCACAGGCTTTATATATGAGAGTATAGGGATAGCAGGACTCACAGGCTTCATATATGAGAGTATAGAGAAAGCAGTACTCACAGGCTTCATATATGAGAGTATAGGGAAAGCAGGACTCACAGGCTTTATATATGAGGGTATAGGGAAAGCAGGACTCGCAGGCTTTATATATGAGAATATAGGGAAAGCAGGACTCACAGGCTTTATATATGAGAGTATAGGGAAAGCAGGACTCACAGGCTTTATATATGAGAGTATAGGGAAAGCAGGACTCACAGGCTTTATATATGAGAGTATAAGGAAAGCAGGACTCACAGGCTTTACATATGAGAGTATAGGGAAAGCAGGACTCGCAGTCTTTATATATGAGAGGATAGGGAAAGCAGGACTCGCAGGCTTTATATATGAGATTATAGGGAAGACAGGACTCGCAGGCTTTATATATGAGAGTATACCGAAAGCTGGACTCACATGCTTTATATATGAGAGTATAAGGAAAGCAGGACTCACAGGCTTTATATATGAGAATATAGGGAAAGCAGGACTCACAGGCTTTATATATGAGAGTATAGGGAAAGCAGGACTCAGGTTTTATATATGAGAGGATAGGGAAAGCAGGACTCACAGGCATTATATATGAGAGTATAGGGAAAGCAGAACTCGCAGGTTTTATATATGAGAGTATAGGGAAAGCAGGACTCGCAGGCTTTATATATGAGAGGATAGGGAAAGTAGGACTCGCAGGTTTTATATATGAGAGAATAGGGAAATCTGGACTCACAGGTTTTATATATGAGAGTATAGGGAAAGCAGGACTCACAGGCTTTATATATGAGAGTATAGGGAAAGCAGGACTCACAGGCTTTATATATGAGAATATAGGGAAAGCAGGACTCACAGGTTTTATATATGAGAGTATAGGGAAAGCAGGACTCACAGGCTTTATATATGAGAGTATACAGAAAGCAGGACTCACATGCTTTATATATGAGAGTATAGGGAAAGCAGGACTCACAGGTTTTATATATGAGAGTATAGGGAAATCTGGACTCACAGGCTTTATATATGAGAGTATACAGAAAGCAGGACTCACAGGTTTTATTTATGAGAGTATAGGGAAAGCAGGACTCACAGGTTTTATATATGAGAGTATAGGGAAAGCAGGACTCACAGGCTTTATATATGAGAGTATAGGGAAAGCAGGACTCACAGGCATTATATATGAGAGTATAGGGAAAGCAGGACTCACAGGCTTTATATATGAGAGTATAGGGAAAGCAGGACTCACAGGCTTTATATATGAGACGAGTATAGGGAAAGCAGGACTCACAGGCTTTATATATGAGAGTATAGGGAAAGCAGGACTTGCAGGTTTTATATATGAGAGTATAGGGAAAGCAGGACTCACAGGCTTTATATATGAGAGTATAGGGAAAGCAGGACTCACAGGCCTTATATATGAGAGTATAGGGAAAGCAGGACTCACAGGCTTTATATATGAGAGTATGGGGAAAGCAGGACTCACAGGCATTATATATGAGAGTATAGGGAAAGCAGGACTCACAGGCTTTATATATGAGAGTATAGGGAAAGCAGGACTCACAGGCATTATATATGAGAGTATAGGGAAAGCAGGACTCACAGGCTTTATATATGAGACGAGTATAGGGAAAGCAGGACTCACAGGCTTTATATATGAGAGTATAGGGAAAGCAGGACTTGCAGGTTTTATATATGAGAGTATGGGGAAAGCAGGACTCACAGGCTTTATATATGAGAGTATAGGGAAAGCAGGACTCACAGGCTTTATATATGAGAGTATAGGGAAAGCAGGACTCACAGGCTTTATATATGAGAGTATAGGGAAAGCAGGACTCACAGGCTTTTTATATTAGTGGCAAAGAGGTGAGACCCACAGACTTTATAAGTGGGCGGAAGATCTACTTGCTTGGGCAGAGGAGGACTCGCAGGCAGGGGTGCACGACTCTCAAGCTGAATTAAGTCATTAATAACTATACATCTGCTGGTTCAGCATCCATCACTCCTGCGCTTATATCAGGCCAACAGACCCCATGCAAATATTATCATATGAGCTTTATTAGATTCGATTACACTAAGCATTTTGATATTAAATAAGAATGTATTACATTAGCTGATATGTTACAACACATGGCATGATATTAGATGTTAATACTTCTGAGAAGGAGAAGTTAGGCAGATAGTCGTAAGGCTTTTGGGGCATTCTATGTCAGCATGGTTTGGCGGTGCTATTTATATACCATACGACACTGTTAGTTGGTCCAGAGATATTAATATTAGTGTGTCCTATGGTGCTGTGATGTTTTCACTATATGCCACTGTTATGTAGGTTTTACAATGTTTTTTACGTACTATTATTTGGTGCTGTATAGCGGTAGTATTACTTGAGCACCCTATGGCACTGTTATGTTTACACTAATTGCCCCCGTTATTTCAGCATGACATGGGTATGTTAATTCAGAGCTGTATGTTATTGTTATAGAGTGATGTATGGTGATGTATGTTTGCACTGTATGACACTGTTACATATTTATGTCAGTACTTTGCTACTTTATTATATGCGGTAATATTTATTATTCACTTCCTCTTGCCAAAGAAATGAAAATATCGTCCCAGGGAACTTTACTCCTCTTTATCCCGCTCTCGATTTACAAATCAATAAATGTGATACTACTTTTTAGGTTTTCCATCTTGTTTGTGTTCGGTTTAGTATGAACTTTTTACAAGCTCAAAGCTCTAAAAATGACAAAAAACATTTTATTTTGTCTCCCTGAACTCCTCGGGTTCAGCCTTGAAAAGAATTGCAGACTTGCAGAATTTAGTATGATGCGAATTGGTCACACATGGCACTTCTTCAAGTCTAAATCTTATCAAGTGTGCGGCATCAAAGGCTGCAAGGTTTCGGATAGAAAGTTCAGAAGAAGCTATAAAATGAAGTCACACAGAAAGTAACGCTTCATAAAAACTCTTCTTTATTATTCTGTTCTATTATCTGTTTATTCCGTACATGTGATTGTACGTTGCACCCAATGAAACCTTTCCTGCGTGCCTCATTTATCGCGAGCCTGTTCACAAGTTGCGATACACAACAGTGTTACCAGGTGGCGTGACGCTATCCCACCGCAGCACCATCTGCTGAACAAAGTCAATAGATGATTGCTTATGTCAAAGTTTGTTCCATGGAATATTATCGATATGGTCCAAGAGTGAAAATGAGATTCAATAATGATGGCTAATTCAGGCCGATACCGAAGCTTTAGGTAGACCTTGGTTGTGCTCCTGTGGTCGAGGTGGCATCATTACAGCTTTGAAGACTCACATTAGGACTTCGGCAATAGGACACTGAATAGAAATAGTTTGAAATAGATTTTTAAGTCGACTATAGACACTATGTTAAGTCATTCATTATGGTAATTTAGACACAATTATGAACTATCAAGCTTGGTAAGTTATCCATAGTGTTGAATTATCTAAAGTATGGAGCTAGCCTTTACTGGTGAGCTGTCGCCATTATTGAGCTCTCCAAAGTGTAGAGTTATCCATGGTGTTGAGCTATTCTTAGTGATAAGTTGTCTATAGTATTCAGTTATCCATAGTGTTGATTTACGCAGTGTTTTGTGTCACGCCTAGTTTCCTTTATAGTAGAACTATAGTGTTTTGCTTGGATTTGAGTTCTCCATAGTGCTGAGATACTCATAGCATTGAGCTCTACATTGTGCTGAGTTATCCATAGGGTTTAGTTTTCCATAGGGTTGGGCTATCCACAGTATTGAGCTCTCCTTAGAGTTGAGTCATCCATAGTGCTGAGAAACTTTTAGTATTGAGTTTATTCAATATTTCATAGTGTTGATTTATCCATACAGTTGAGTTACCTTTTAGTGCTTAGCTACCCTTAGAATTGCGTAATCCATAGTGTAGAGTTATCCTTAGAGTTGAGATATCCATGGCGTTGAGTTATCCAGAGTGTGGGATTATCCATAATATTGAGTAATCCATAGTGTTGAGCTCTCCGTAGAGTTGAGTTATCCATAGAGTTGAGTTATCCATAGTGTGGGATTATCCATAGTGTGGGATTATCCATAATGTTGAGTGATCCATAGTGTTGAGCTCTCCGTAGAGTTGTTATCCATAGTGTTGAGTTATCCATGGTGTTGAGCTCTCTGTAGAGTTGAGTTATCCATAGTGTTGAGTTATCATTGTTGTTGAGCTATCCTCAGAGTTGAGTTTTCCTCAGAGTTGAGATATCCATGGAGTTGAGTTTTCCATAGTGTGGGATTATCCATAATGTCAAGCGATCCATAGTATTGAGCTCTCTGTAGAGTTGTTATCCATAGTGTTGAGTTATCCATGTTGTTGAGCTATCCTCAGAGTTGAGTTATCATCAGAGTTGAGTTATCCTCAGAGTTGAGATATCCATGGCGTTGAGTTATCCATAGTGTGGGATTATCCATAATATTGAGTGATCCATAGTGTTGAGCTCTCCGTAGAGTTGACTTATCCATAGAGTTGAGTTATCCATAGTGTGGGATTATCCATAGTGTGGGATTATCCATAATATTGAGTAATCCATAGTGTTGAGCTCTCCGTAGAGTTGAGTTATCCATAGTGTTGAGTTATCCATAGTGTGGGATTATCTATAGTGTGGGATTATCCATAATGTTGAGTGATCCATAGTGTTGAGCTCTCCGTAGAGTTGTTATCCATAGTGTTGAGTTATCCATGTTGTTGAGCTATCCTCAGTGTTGAGTTATCCTCAGAGTTGAGATATCCATGGAGTTGAGTTATCCATAGTGTGGGATTATCCATAATGTTGAGTGATCCATAGTGTTGAGCTCTCCATAGAGTTGAGTTATCCATAGAGTTGAGTTATCCATGGTGTTGAGCTATCCTCAGAGTTAAGATATCCATGGAGTTGAGTTTTCCATAGTGTGGGATCATCCATAATGTCGAGCGATCCATAGTATTGAGCTCTCTGTAGAGTTGAAATATCCATAGAGTTGAGTTATCCATGGTGTTATGTTATCACACTATTCGGTCATCTTGTCACAGTAAGGATTAACTAAATTTCTTTTGCACTTTGCACATCTGAAGAACCAATAAAGATAAAGAAAAATAAAAGCAACAAAATGTCAGCCCAGAAGTACTGTATATGGCACAGCCCCTCTCATCACAAGTGGTGGCGGAGGACACAACAAAGCACTGAAGCACTGCTATGACACCGGGAGTCATTCCTATTGATCTGTCAGTAAACGTCACAATATAAACTGGATACATTATGGATTTGCTCTGTCCAGGCTGATGAGGCTGGTGTACTTATGCTGTGAATCCATATAAGAATGGTTGTGTAATCCTTTTTTAAAGTTTCCCTGCCTAAAACTGAAATAAGCTATGTCTGGCCATTCTGACATGGATTTTCCAAGTATGTACACCAGCTTCATCGGGTCTGAGGTTTGACTAGCAGGAGACCTAAATAGTTTAACCCGTTACACCATGTGATGGTGATGATTTTGGTGGTCTATCGAGTGGTTGTTCGGAGCTCAATCTTTCTGTAACATTTAATTAACTTATTTTCTTAAACTTTTTTTTTTCACTTATCTTACTCCTTCCGTGAAGGGTAAGGCAATGACAGTAACGCCTATCGGGAGGGCGCAGCAGTAACTTTCACTGTAGGTTATAATACGGGAGGAGTTAAAGTTGCAGTAAGATTAAGAAAAGTAAAGAATGAAGAAATGCAATAGTAATTTTGTAATATGCCTTTTTAAAAAAATATTTTCTCAGAATATCCTGTCCGCAGACAGAGCTCACAATTACATTCCACGGCATGGATTATTTCCATTATTATTCAGTCCACATAGTAATTAAGATAACCTATAATAAGCCATTTAATGCTGACTCCTTTTTCGGTTTCTAAAAGTATGGCTTAATATAGTTCATTAGAAACAGCTAATTACCGATCGGTAATAAAAAAGGAATAGCCTAATAAGAAAAAAAAAAATCTAATGTGTATGGTTACTAATTGAAAGTGAATGGAGCTCGTATCACAGCCCGGGATGAGCGCGACCTCCGCAAGGTCAGCCGGAGACACCACCAGTCACGTAACGCACGGGTCTCAAGATTTACGCGCTTCTTCCGAAAATAGACTCTTATTTTCCTCCCTCTGCAAACTGATTAGACAATTAGAATAAAAATAAAAATAAATCCTTCAATGTTTCATTAGCAAAAGAAATAAAACTGAAACCAGACCAGAGGCGACACTTCGGAATAATTCATTTTGATGATGCCGTATAAAACAGATCTTGAAAAAAAAAAGGTGGTTCCCTATTATACACGTTGCGAGAGAGAAAACCGATAATGAGCGTCTATGTCGTCCTAAACATAAAAAATAAATACATTAATTGTATTAAATTAAAATCAATAAACAAGAAAATAAACATTTAAATTATTTTTAAAAATTATATTATTTGCCATTTATTTTCTTATAATTGCAAATCTGCACATATGTATACAAAGTGGAACTAACCGGGAATTGTTTTTTTTTTTTAACTTTAGTTCCCTAAATGCAAGTTTAAAACTTGTTAGGAAACCTCCATTACAGACTTATTACTTTGTATCTTGCGTATTTAGGGTAAATCTACTGGACCCATCTGTAGCTTGAGAACGGCGTTATCGGGATTGGACACTTGGCTGCGAATGCACAACTCTCGCCTTTCATTTGTGTTCCAAAAAGTGCTAAAAATTGATACTATTACTTGGCAATTATTTGGAACTTCCACACAAATCGATCGAACTAATAGTGATTTTACCAAACAGTATATTGGAAAATGATGGGGAAAAAATCCAAGTGCAGTGAAATTGCAACATAAATGCAATTCCACAATTTTTTTTTTTACGATGTTAACCAAATGCTAAAACTGACCTGCCATTCTGATTTTCCACAAGTTCATAGATACCAAACATGTCTAGGTTATTTTTATTTAAGTGGTGAAAAAAAATTCCAAAGTTTGTTAATAAAGATGCATAATTTTCCGAGACCTGTAGAGTCTCCATTTTTTTTGTTTTGGGGATGGGTAAGGGCTTATTTTGTGCGTGCCAACGTTTTTATTGGTCCCATTTTGGAGCAGATACAATGTTTTGATCGCCCCTTTTTGCATTTTAATTCAATGTTGCAGAGACAAAGAAAATGTAATTCTGGCGTTTTTACTTTTTTTTCTCATTACGCCGTTTGCTGATCGGATAAATTCTTTTTATATATTGATAGCTCGGGCGGTTCTGAATGCGGCAATACCAAATATGTTTTTGTTTTTTTTAATTTTAAAATTGTTTTATTTTGAAGAGGATGAATGGGGGGGTGATTTGAACTTTTATATTTAAAAAAATTATAATATTTGTAATATTTTTTAAAACTTTTTTTTACATTACGCTTGCTTCAATAGTTTCCATAGGAGACTAGAGGCTGGGATCATCCGATTACTCGTGTTACACACAGCAGAAATGCTCACCTGCTGTGAGCACCGACCGCTGGGCGACGCTCCTAGCTATCCGGCTATGACAGCCACAAGGGTCTCCTGCACACCCCGGGTTTTCATGACATTGTTGACCTGTGGTCATGTGACATGGGTGCTGATGGGCGGGAATAGTGACTCGCTTCCAGCGCAATCATGTAAAATTCCGCTGTCAGAGATTGACATTGGCATTTAACAGGTTAACAGCCATGGGTGGATCGCGATTCCACCCGCGGCTGTTAGAGGCACATGTCAGCTGGCATGTTGAAATTAGCTGACATGTGCAAGAAAGTATGTGAGCTCAGTGCCGGAATGTACATCAAAGGGAGAAATTCGACATGCGCCGTACATGTACCTAGGAAAGATCATCAATGTCTGACTGGCAGCAGTGGTGGGTACCACACCCTACCAATCAGCTGTTTCCAGTGTTGCAGTTTGAGAGCTGCACAGCACAGCTGTGACCCTGAGATCAAGTGATCCGCCGCAGGAGTGCCGGGTACCAAACCCCTTTAAAGCAGAAGACAACACCCACATTGGCAGTGCACAAATAGAAACCTAGAAGACTTTCCAAGATCTCTTTGTGCGCCAGGAAAGTGGCGAGGCGACCATGCATGTGCCGCCTTTACATTGACTTCTATGGAACTTCCAAACTCGCTCATAAGATGCATTAATACAAAAGATAGACTGAGTCCGTATATTATTGCTAATGCACATGTGTGCATTATCACACGGCCATATTGACGGAAAAGTAACAAAGTTATAGCTCTGGGAAGAAGGGGAGCAAAAGAAGGAAACTCAAAAACAGAAAAACCCTATGTGGTGAAGGGGTTAAAGGGTTTTTTTTTCTTAAAATGCCCCTTGTCTCTAGACTGCGATTTGTATTAATAAAACAAACTTAGCTTTACTCGCTCTCTCCAGGTCCAGCGCTGAGTTTCCGCTGCTGCTCCTGGAGTCTGCTATTGTCTGCAGCGCTGAGATCCCATGGACTGTTCTGCAGCCAATCACTGAGCTCAGTGGCCGCTAAGACCTGCTGAGCTTGGTGACTGGCCGCAGCGGTGTCAACATGACGTCAGCACCTCAAACACTGGGAGAAGTGGCAGAGACTTAATGCTGGACTTGGGGAGAGGGAATAAAGCAGACTTTGATTTTTTTAAAGATAAACTGCAGACAGGGACAGCAAATAAATAGATAAGGAGTGTCACTTTTCTGTAGCTAAAGCCCCTCCAAAACTCTGTTACAAGCGCTTCTCATGAATTTAGAATATCAAAAAGTTACTTTATTTCAGTTTTTCAATACAAAAAGTGAATCTCATATATTCTATAGAGTCATTACACACAGAGTGATCTATTACACGTGTTTATTTCTGTTAATGTTGATGATTATGGCTTACAGCCAATGAAAACCGAAAAGTCATTATCTCAGTAAATTAGAATACTTTATAACACCAGCTTGAAAAATGATTGTAAAATCCGAAATGTTGTCCTACTGAAATGTATGATCAGTAAATGCACTCAATACTTGGTCGCGGCTCCTTTTGCATCAATTACTGCATCAATGCAGCGTGGCATGGAGGCGATCAGCCTGTGGCACTGCTGAGGGGTTATGGAAGCCCAGGTTGCTTTGATAGCAGCCTTCAGCTCATCTGCATTGTTGGGTCTGGTGTCTCATCTTCCTCTTGACAATACTCCATAGATTCTCTATGGGGATAAGGTCAGGCGAGTTTGCTGCCAATCGAGCCCAGTGATACTGTTGTTTGTACACCAGGTATTGGTACTTTTGGCATTGTGGACATTGGCCAAGTCCTGCTGGAGAATGACATTTCCATCTCCAAAAAGCTTGTCAGCAGAGGGAAGCATGAAGTGCTCTAAAATGTCCTGGTAGACGGCAGCTCTGACTTTGGTCTTCATAAAACACAGTGGACCTACACCAGCAGATGACATTGCCCCCAAACCATCACTGATTGTGGAGACTTCACACCAGACCTCCAGCAGCTTGGATTGTGGCCTCTCCACTCTTCCTCCAGTGCACAAATAGAAACCTAGAAGACTTTCCAAGATCTCTTTGTGCGCCAGGAAAGTGGCGAGGCGACCATGCATGTGCCGCCTTTACATTGACTTCTATGGAACTTCCAAACTCGCTCATAAGATGCATTAATACAAAAGATAGACTGAGTCCGTATATTATTGCTAATGCACATGTGCATTTTCTGGGGAATAAAAAGAGGAAATTGGAGTCTAAAAGATCCCCAGTGACCTGTGTGCAGATTAAAAGATTTAGACTTTAGATTTTTAATAACTATTTTGATATGGAGAGCTTTTTCTTTAATTCATGTTATATGTATAATGTATTTATATGTATCATGTAATTTTCTGATGACACATTCCCTTTAAGCCTGGTACAAACATCTATTACTTTCCTCTCACTATGCAATAAAGGTGCGCATGGAAAATGTTGGGGATGGGTCCAGCTGCCCATCCATGGACATTAATATTATTACTATTGTCAATGGTTTACATAGGACTGCAGGTATAATATGGATTCGGTGACAGCGGGTCCTGCTGAATGTGAGAACAGGACGGCTTTCTAATCAGCGACCAGAGTTCACTGCCAATTACTCCCCCGAAGAGCCGACCTTTTCATCTTCTGATGGCGACATAGAACAACACGGAAATGGGACACTAAACGTGGCGCTCACAGTCACTTCTGGATACAATGAGAAATTGTCACAAAGTAATTAAACTCGTATTTTACATAATGGCAGAAGCCCCGGGGGGAGGAATGGTGCCGCACAATAACGGAATTTATAAGTTAATTAAGTTTAAAATTTACATAAAAATAAAAATGAAGCTTTATGTGCAAAAAAAATAATAAATCAGTCAATGAAAAAAACAATCTAAAGAATAATATATGCAATACACATTCTGTAATAAAGAGAAAGATTCATGTGTAACCAGAGACATGGGCAGAAAGCCAGGATCAGCAACAAATGGGCGAAGCTTGTGTACTATCCCATCATTGTCTATCTATCTATTATCTATCTATCTATCTATCTATCTATCTATCTATCTATCATCTATCTATTATCTATCTATCATCTATCTATTATCTATCTATCTATCTATCTATCTATTATCTATCTATCATCTATCTATTATCTATCTATCTATCTATCTATTATCTATCTATCTATCTATCGATCTATCTATCTATCTATTATCTATCTATCTATTATCTATCTATCTATCTATCTATCTATCTATCTATTATCTATATATTATCTATCTATTGCCTATCTATTATCTATTATCTATCTATCTATTATCTATCTATCTATCATCTATCTATTATCTATCTATTATCTATCTATCATCTATCTATTATCTATCATCTATCTATTATCTATCTATCTATCTATCTATCTATCTATCTATCTATCTATTATCTATCTATCTATCTATCTATCTATTATCTATCTATCTATCTATCTATCTATCTATTATCTATATATTATCTATCTATTGCCTATCTATTATCTATCTATCTATTATCTATCTATCATCTATCTATTATCTATCTATTATCTATCATCTATCTATTATCTATCTATTATCTATCTATTATCTATCTATTATCAATCTATCTATCTATTATCTATCTATATCTATCTATCTATCTATCTATCTATCTATCTATTATCTATCTATTATCAATCTATCATCTATCTATTATCTATCATCTATCATCTATCTATTATCTATCTATTATCTATCTATCTATCTATCTATTATCTATTATCTATCTATTATCTATCTATCTATATATTATCTATCTATTGCCTATCTATCTATTATCTATCTATCTATTATATATATATTATCTGTTATCTATTATCTATCATCTATTATCTATCTATCATCTATTATCTATCTATTATCTATTATCTATCAAATATATGTCTATTATCTATCGATTATCTATCTATATCTATCTATTTTCTATCTATTATCTATCTATCTATTATCTATCTAACTATGTATTATCTATCCATTATCTATCATCTATTATCTATCTATATCTATTATCTGTCTAAATCTATCTATTATCTATTTATTATCTATCTATTATCTATCTATCATCTATCTATTATCTATCTATATCTATCTACTGTATTAGCTATCTATCATCTCTCTATTATCTATTATCTATCTATCATCTATCTATTATCTATCTATTATCTATTATGTATCTAAATCTATCTATTATCTATTTATTATCTATCTATTATCTATCTATCATCTATCTATTATCTATCTATATCTACTGTATTAGCTATCTATCATCTCTCTATTATCTATTATCTATCTATCATCTCTCTATTATCTATTATCTATCTATCATCTATCTATTATCTATCTATTATCTATTATGTATCTAAATCTATCTATTATCTATTTATTATCTATCTATTATCTATCTATCATCTATCTATTATCTATCTATATCTACTGTATTAGCTATCTATCATCTCTCTATTATCTATTATCTATCTATCATCTATCTATTATCTATCTATTATCTATCTATCTATCTATTATCTATCTATTATCTATCTATTATCTCTCTATTATCTATATATCCACGGACGGATCTTAATATGCTAAGTTCTGCTGTCAATCTCTGACAGCGGCATTTATTATACTGGAGCAGGGTGCATTTTATCTACATAGAGCAGGACTGAAGCCTGCTCTGTGTAGCACAAGCGATCTAGTCTTCTATGGAGCCTATTGAAGCCAGTGTAAAGTAAAAAAAAATGTAGCAATAGTATCAATTGTCATCCGGCCCCAGATCGCGATCTACGGATCTTGAAAAATGGTGATTTAAAAAAAAAAAAAAAAAATGTGAGAAAATTTTGATTTTTTGTTTACAACTTAGGCTACTTTCACACTAGCGTTAACTGCAATACGTCGCAAATGCGTCGTTTTGCCGAAAATACGCATCCAGCAAAAGTTCTTACTGGATACGTTTTTTCGTCATAGACTAACATTAGCGACGCATTTGCGACGCATTGCCAAACGTCGCGTCCGTTTTGCGATGCTTGGGCGTGTGGTAGCGGACCGTCGGGAGAAAAAAACGTTACATGTAACGTTTTTTGCTCCCGACGGTCCGCTTTTTCCGACCGCGCATGCGCGGCCGGAACTCCGCCCCCACCTCCCCGCACTTCCCCGCACCTCACAATGGGGCAGCGGATGCGTGGGAAAAATGCATCCGCTGCCCCCGTTGTGCGGCGGAGACCACGCTAGCGTCGGGAACCTCGGCCCGACGCACAGCGACGGGTTGTTCCCGACGCTAGTGTGAAAGTAGCCTTAAATAAAAAAGAACCTAGACATGTTTGGTATCTACAAACTCGTAATGACCTGGAGAATCATAATGACAGGTCAGTTGTAGCATTTAGTGAACATGGTAAAGAAAAAAAACTTATGTGGATCTGCACTTTTTTTGCAATTTCACCGCACTTTGAATTTATTTCCTCTTTTTCAGTACATTACTGTATATGCCAAATCCAATTAGGTCTTTCAAAAATACAACTTGTTGTGCAAAGAACAAGCGCTCACACGGCCATATTGACGGAAAAGTAACAAAGTTATAGCTCTGGGAAGAAGGGGAGCAAAAGAAGGAAACTCAAAAACAGAAAAACCCTATGTGGTGAAGGGGTTAAAGGGTTTTTTTTTCTTAAAATGCCCCTTGTCTCTAGACTGCGGTTTGTATTAATAAAACAAACTTAGCTTTACTCGCTCTCTCCAGGTCCAGCGCTGAGTTTCCGCTGCTGCTCCTGGAGTCTGTTATTGTCTGCAGCGCTGAGATCCCATGGACTGTTCTGCAGCCAATCACTGAGCTCAGTGGCCGCTAAGACCTGCTGAGCTTGGTGACTGGCCGCAGCGGTGTCAACATGACGTCAGCACCTCAAACACTGGGAGAAGTGGCAGAGACTTAATGCTGGACTTGGGGAGAGGGAATAAAGCAGACTTTGATTTTTTTAAAGATAAACTGCAGACAGGGACAGCAAATGAATAGATAAGGAGTGTCACTTTTCTGTAGCTAAAGCCCCTCCAAAACTCTGTTACAAGCGCTTCTCATGAATTTAGAATATCAAAAAGTTACTTTATTTCAGTTTTTCAATACAAAAAGTGAATCTCATATATTCTATAGAGTCATTACACACAGAGTGATCTATTACACGTGTTTATTTCTGTTAATGTTGATGATTATGGCTTACAGCCAATGAAAACCGAAAAGTCATTATCTCAGTAAATTAGAATACTTTATAACACCAGCTTGAAAAATGATTGTAAAATCCGAAATGTTGTCCTACTGAAATGTATGATCAGTAAATGCACTCAATACTTGGTCGCGGCTCCTTTTGCATCAATTACTGCATCAATGCAGCGTGGCATGGAGGCGATCAGCCTGTGGCACTGCTGGGGGGTTATGGAAGCCCAGGTTGCTTTGATAGCAGCCTTCAGCTCATCTGCATTGTTGGGTCTGGTGTCTCATCTTCCTCTTGACAATACTCCATAGATTCTCTATGGGGATAAGGTCAGGCGAGTTTGCTGCCAATCGAGCCCAGTGATACTGTTGTTTGTACACCAGGTATTGGTACTTTTGGCAGTGTGGACATTGGCCAAGTCCTGCTGGAGAATGACATTTCCATCTCCAAAAAGCTTGTCAGCAGAGGGAAGCATGAAGTGCTCTAAAATGTCCTGGTAGACGGCAGCTCTGACTTTGGTCTTCATAAAACACAGTGGACCTACATCAGCAGATGACATGGCCCCCAAACCATCACTGATTGTGGAGACTTCACACCAGACCTCCAGCAGCTTGGATTGTGGCCTCTCCACTCTTCCTCCAGACTCCGAGACCTTGATTTACAAATGAAATGCAAAATTTACTTTCCTCTGAACACAACACCTTGGACCACTGACAACAGTCCAGTTCTTCTCCTTGGCCCAGGTAAGACACTTCTGGCGTTGTCTATTGGTCATGAGTGGCTGACACAAGGAATGTGACACTTGTAGCCCATGTCCTGGATACGTCTGTGTGTGGTGAAGCAATGACTCCGGCAGCAGTCCGCTCCTTGTGAATCTCCCCCACATTACTGAATGGCCTTTTCTTAACAATCCTTTCCAGGCTGCAGTTATCCCGGTTGCTTGTGCACCTTTTTCTACCACACTTGTTCCTTCCACTCCACTTTCCATTGATATCCTTGGATACAGCACTGTGTGAACAGCCGGCTTCTTTACCAATGACCTTTGGTGGCTTCCTCTCCTTGTGGAGTGTGTCCGTGACGCCTTCTGGACATCTGTCAGGTCAGCAGTCTTCCCCATGATTGTGGAGCTACTGAAACAGTCTAAGGACCTTTATAAACACTTAAGAGCCTTTACAGGTGTTTATTGTTAATTATTCTAATTTACTGAGATAATGACTTTTGGGTTTCCATTGGCTGTAAGCCATAATCATCAAAATTAACAGAAATAAACACGTGAAATAGATCACTCTGTGTGTAATGACTCTATAGAATATAGGAGATTCACTTATTGTATTGAAGAACTGAAATAAATTAACTTTTTGATGATATTCTAATTTTGTGAGAAGCTCCTGTATATCTAGTGCAGGTTCCTAGGGGGCGGAGCATGGACAGTGCTCTTAGGCCATCTGAATTGCCCTGTCATGCTCCACCCCCTCAGGCTCTGCTCAGGGCACAGCACAATGTTCAGTGTTATTCATTCCACGTATTTTCAATACATTCTAGTTAGTTTAATAGTAAATAAAATAACAGTCCCATAACTTCTAATGCAACATAATAGATGAATCATGAATTTTGTGCATGCCCCTTTAAATGGAATGTGCAATCAGAAAATGACCATATTTAAATCACAATTTTTGTTACCAAAAAAAATCATCTTTTAATTCGTACACTTGACTCCGGGGCCATTTTAGACTCATACATCCTGTCTTTTCAGGAAGCGTTTTCAGCAGTCTCTTTACCATCAGAGGCAGGATTAAACCTTTATATACAGCTGGTTATGAAAGGACCACCAATCATAGTACAGCTCCCCCTCCATGAAAAATACACACACTCATGAGTCCGCATACTGTTACTAATGTACATGTGCCTCTCCTAAAAATAAAAAAATAATGAAAAAATCGAAGTTAGAGTCTAATTAGTCGCATTGACTAGTGTGAAAATTGCAAGATTTCTGTTTTTTATACTTTTAATGACTATTTTGATATAGGAAAAAACTTTAACGCAAAACTTTTAAAAATAAATGTAACACAAAAACCTGATTTACACAACTGGCCATTTTCTGATGACACATTCCCTTTAAACAACTTCTATTCCTAACTCTAATTACTTAGTCTCTGAAATCCCAAACTCAGCGATTTACAGTTTCTGGATTACATGTGACATTTAATTCTATGGAGCTTCATCCATCAATGTCAGTGTCACAAGCTTTGTCCTGATGTCAGGTCTTGTATCGCCACGGATTAACCCTTTATAGCACATGGCAGGCAGAGAAAGCCATGACACTCCGCATCTAATGTGACTACTCCACTCTGGGCACTGACACTTTGGATGCGAGGTGACACTGTGAGGTTCCTTATGCAACTAATAAATGTGTCGCTACTCCTATGAGACCCCAGTAATGTGCAGGAACAGTTTGTACCTGATAATCATTGCCAGCCAAAGCCATCATAATACAGGGGATGGGAGCCCAGAGCAAGACGTACTGGAGAATACAGGACAGGCAAAACTGATGCTATACGGAAAAAATCATCAAAATGTAACATTTTCCTTATATCAGGCATTGTTATATTCTTGTACATAGGAGCAGTATTATAGTAGTTATATTCTTGTACATAGGGGGCAGTATTATAGTAGTTATATTCTTGTACATAGGAGCAGCATTATAGTAGTTATATTCTTGTACATAGGAGCAGCATTATAGTAATTATATTCTTGTACATAGGAGCAGTACTATAGTAGTTATATTCTTGTACATAGGGGGCAGTATTATAGTAGTTATATTCTTGTACATAGGGGCAGTATTATAGTAGTTATATTCTTGTACATAGGGGGCAGTATTATAGTAGTTATATTCTTGTACATAGGGGCAGTATTATAGTAGTTATATTCTTGTACATAGGGGGCAGTATTATAGTAGTTATATTCTTGTACATAGGGGCAGTATTATAGTAGTTATATTCTTGTACATAGGGGCAGTATTATAGTAGTTATATTCTTGTACATAGGAGCAGTATTATAGTAGTTCTATTCTTGTACATAGGGGCAGTATTATAGTAGTTATATTCTTGTACATAGGGGCAGTATTATAGTAGTTATATTCTTGTACATAGGGGCAGTATTATAGAAGTTATATTCTTGTACACAGGGGCAGTATTATAGTAGTTATATTCTTGTACATAGGAGCAGTATTATAGTAGTTATATTCTTGTACATAGGAGCAGTATTATAGTAGTTATATTCTTGTACATAGGAGCAGTATTATAGTAGTTATATTCTTGTACATAGGAGCAGTATTATAGTATATTCTTGTACATAGGAGCAGTATTATAGTAGTTATATTCTTGTACATGGGAGCAGTATTATATTAGTTATATTCTTGTACATAGGAGCAGTATTATAGTAGTTATATTCCTGTACATAGGGGCAGTATTATGGCAGTTATATTCTTGTACATAGGAGCAGTATTATAGTAGTTATATTCTTGTACATAGGAGCAGTATTATAGTAGTTATATTCTTGTACATAGGGGCAGTATTATAGTAGTTATATTCTTGTATATAGGGGCAGTATTATAGCAGTTATATTCTTGTACATAGGAGCAGTATTATAGAAGTTATATTCTTGTACATAGTGGCAGTATTATAGTAGTTATATTCTTGTACATAGGAGCAGTATTATAGAAGTTATATTCTTGTACATAGGAGCAGTATTATATAAGTTATATTCTTGTAAATAGGGGCAGTATTATAGTAGTTATATTCTTGTAAATAGGGGCAGTATTATAGTAGTTATATTCTTGTACATAGGGGGCAGTATTATAGTAGTTACATTCTTGCACATAGGGGCAGTATTATAGCAGTTATATTCTTGTACATAGGAGCAGTATTATAGCAGTTATATTCTTGTACATAGGAGCAGTATTATAGCAGTTATATTCTTGTACATAGGAGCAGTATTATAGCAGTTATATTCTTGTACATAGGAGCAGTATTATAGTAGTTATATTCTTGTACATAGGAGCAGTATTATAGTAGTTATATTCTTGTACATAGGGGCAGTATTATAGCAGTTATATTCTTGTACATAGGAGCAGTATTATAGTAGTTATATTCTTGTACATAGGAGCAGTATTATAGTAGTTATATTCTTGTACATAGGAGCAGTATTATAGTAGTTATATTCTTGTAAATAGGGGCAGTATTATAGTAGTTATATTCTTGTAAATAGGGGCAGTATTATAGTAGTTATATTCTTGTACATAGGGGGCAGTATTATAGTAGTTATATTCTTGTACATAGGGGCAGTATTATAGCAGTTATATTCTTGTACATAGGAGCAGTATTATAGTAGTTATATTCTTATACATAGGAGCAGTATTATAGTAGTTATATTTCTGTACATAGGAGCAGTATTATAGTAGTTATATTCTTGTACATAGGGGCAGTATTATAGCAGTTATATTCTTGTACATAGGAGCAGTATTATAGTAGTTATATTCTTGTACATAGGAGCAGTATTATAGTAGTTATATTCTTGTACATAGGGGCAGTATTATAGCAGTTATATTCTTGTACATAGGAGCAGTATTATAGTAGTTATATTCTTGTACATAGGAGCAGTATTATAGTAGTTATATTCTTGTACATAGGAGCAGTATTATAGTAGTTATATTCTTGTACATAGGAGGCAGTATTATAATAGTTATATTCTTGTACATAGGAGCAGTATTATAGTAGTTATATTCTTCTACATAGAGGCAGTATTATATTAGTTATATTCTTGTACATAGGGGCAGTATTATAATAGTTATATTCTTGTAAATAGGAACAGTATTATAGTAGTTATATTCTTGTACATAGGAGCAGTATTATAGCAGTTATATTCTTGTACATAGGAGCAGTATTATAGTAGTTATATTCTTGTACATAGGAACAGTATTATAGTAGTTATATTCTTGTACATAGGAGCAGTATTATAGCAGTTATATTCTTGTACATAGGAGGCAGTATTATAGTAGTTATATTCTTGTACATAGGAGCAGTATTATAGTAGTTATATTCTTGTACATAGGAGCAGTATTATAGTAGTTATATTCTTGTACATAGGAGGCAGTATTATAGTAGTTATATTCTTGTACATAGGAACAGTATTATAGTAGTTATATTCTTGTACATAGGAGCAGTATTATAGTAGTTATATTCTTGTACATAGGAGCAGTATTATAGTAGTTATATTCTTGTACATAAGAGCAGTATTATAGTAGTTATATTCTTGTACATAGGAGCAGTATTATAGTAGTTATATTCTTGTACATAGGAGCAGTATTATAGTAGTTATATTCTTGTACATAGGAACAGTATTATAGTAGTTATATTCTTGTACATAGGAGCAGTATTATAGCAGTTATATTCTTGTACATAGGGGCAGAATTATAATAGTTATATTCTTGTAAATAGGAACAGTATTATAGTAGTTATATTCTTGTACATAGGAGCAGTATTATAGCAGTTATATTCTTGTACATAGGAGCAGTATTATAGTAGTTATATTCTTGTACATAGGAACAGTATTATAGTAGTTATATTCTTGTACATAGGAGCAGTATTATAGCAGTTATATTCTTGTACATAGGAGACAGTATTATAGTAGTTATATTCTTGTACATAGGAGCAGTATTATAGTTGTTATATTCTTGTACATAGGAGCAGTATTATAGTAGTTATATTCTTGTACATAGGAGGCAGTATTATAGTAGTTATATTCTTGTACATAGGAACAGTATTATAGTAGTTATATTCTTGTACATAGGAGGCAGTATTATAGTAGTTATATTCTTGTACATAGGAGCAGTATTGTAGTAGTTATATTCTTGTACATAGGAGGCAGTATTATAGTAGTTATATTCTTGTACATAGGAGCAGTATTATAGTAGTTATATTCTTGTACATAGGAGCAGTATTACAGTAGTTATATTCTTGTACATTGGAGCAGTATTATAGTAGTTATATTCTTGTACATAGTGGCAGTATTATAGTAGTTATATTCTTGTACATAGGAGCAGTATTATAGTAGTTATATTCTTGTACATAGGGGCAGTATTATAGCAGTTATAGTCTTGTACATAGGAGCAGTATTATAGTAGTTATATTCTTGTACATAGGAGCAGTATTACAGTAGTTATATTCTTGTACATAGGAGCAGTATTACAGTAGTTATATTCTTGTAAATAGGAGCAGTATTATAGTAGTTATGTTCTTGTACATAGGGGCAGTATTATAGTAGTTATATTCTTGTACATAGGAGCAGTATTATAGTAGTTATATTCTTGTACATAGGAGCAGTATTATAGTAGTTATATTCTTGTACATAGGGGCAGTATTATAGTAGTTATATTCCTGTACATAGGGGCAGTATTATACTAGTTATATTCTTGTTCATAGGAGCAGTATTATAGTAGTTATATTCTTGTATATAGGGGGCAGTATTATAGTAGTTATATTCTTGTACATAGTGGCAGTATTATAGTTGTTATATTCTTGTACATAGGAGCAGTATTATAGTAGTTATATTCTTGTATATAGGGGGCAGTATTATAGTAGTTATATTCTTGTACATAGTGGCAGTATTATAGTTGTTATATTCTTGTACATAGGGGCAGTATTATAGTAGTTATATTCTTGTACATAGTGGCAGTATTATAGTAGTTATATTCTTGTACATAGGAGCAGTATTATAGTAGTTATATTCTTGTACATAGGAGCAGTATTATAGTAGTTATATTCTTGTACATAGGAGCAGTATTATAGTAGTTATATTCTTGTATATTGGAGCAGTATTATAGTAGTTATATTCTTGTACATAGGGGCAGTATTATACTAGTTATATTCTTGTACATAGGGGGCAGTATTACTGATAATACCATTATGTTGAAACTATGATCTATATATCAAGAAACCATATTACTAATAGTAAATATATGATATAATATATAATGCTAAGTAAATAGGAAAAGCACCATGTTCATATCTGAAGAATTCATCGATGATGAGTAAGTGCAGCAGGTTACTATTATTATTATTATTATTATTATTATTATATTTTCACTGGCAATCATGTAGAAAGAAGCTGATTTTTCTAATATACTCTATGGTCAGTGGTATCGGCGAGGAGAGGAGCAGCACTGTCATTTATAAAGTCAAGGCTAAGGAACAAGTGTGATAAGAAACTATGCCAACGAACACCATTATGGTGACATTAGGGTCCACGTGAGAAGATTGCACATAAATTGATGCATTGTGCTAAATAAAGAGTAGGAGCAGCACTGACATGTAAGTCAATGCTGAGGAGCAAGTGCGCTTATAAGGAGGCCTTTGAAATTAGGTGCAGCATTGGCCTCTTTACATCCAAAAAAATCGACTCCTTAATTTGCTCTGTATATTTGTCCCTTTCTGCTGCCCGTTGACCCTTTATTGGACATCTTGGGTTATAAAATAATTGCACCTTCCATAGTGGAGCAGGTGATGGCAGTGCCGTGAGTGTTGAGCGTGCTCAGAACTTGGCGCTTTGCAGAAACTGTATAGTAAGCGGTAACTAAGCGCTATAATAGGAATCACGTCCCGGTGCCTTCTGTTCAGTGTCCTGCCGGGAGAGGAATCGCCTCGGAGATGTGCTTAGCTAAGCCGGGACACCAACCTGGCTGTTTAAGTAGAAAACAAACGGCTTGGATGTGAATACGACCTATTATGCTCACTCAGACAGAACGTTTAAAGACGCGAGTGTGTCGGCAGCTGCCTCTCCTGTCCTCTACCCCAAATTGATGGTGATTAAGAAGACCCAGGGATCGATTTATCAAGCTGTGCGGAGATTGCCTATGTACAGAAATTCATGGGATAAATTTGGCCGGGGGTAATATATGATCCGCAGGTGACATGATGCATTCTCAATAACGTCTCCTCACGCCGCAGATAGGAATTATGATGATACGTCTGATCCATCGCCGCTGTAATTGTGCCGAAAAACTCCTACAGATCTGTGATAAATTATTTTCAGGTGGAGGAAAAAGAATGAAAAATAAAAATAGGAGTGAAGAAGTGAAACATTTTGGTGATGGGAATTAGATGAAGTTATAATCGGCAATAGATTATGGCGCTGCCTTTTCTTAAGGTGGCGTTGCTAAAGGAAACCTGTCGATAACGCACCCAGTATAGGGCAGTGTGAAACATGGTGATCGATAATAGAAAGGAGCAAGATACAAAGTTGCTAAGTCGAGAAATTAATTTCCCTTATTATGTAGAGGTCTCAGAGCAGAATAAAGATAAGGTGTAAAAAATAAGAAAAATATTTATATTCACCTCATTGTTGACTTCTCCGACTTTTCTGCTCCTCACTGTCCACCATCCGGTTCTCGGCACAAGGTCAGAACTGTCCCGGCCTCATTAGAGCCTGAAGTCTCTGGAGATTTCAGTTATGACGGGATGGGTGCCGGTAAGGAGCAGAAGAAAATAAAAGGATTTTTTAAACCTTTTGCTGGCACCTTACAGTTCAGAAAAATGGCATCGAAAATCCACCTTAAAAAAGTGTATATTTTTGTAAGATTTGAAAATTATTAAATTCCCTTCACTTGTATTCGCTCTTCTATAACAGATACATATTACTGCTGCATCACTTTGCAAAAAGTTGTTTTTTATTGATATTCAAATTAGGTTTGCAAGTTCACTGGTGGGCATTTCAGTGCACTTGCTGTCCACGGATCTTCTTTGCTTCCTCCCAATGATATTGTCCCAAAGCTTCTTGGTTGACGGTGGAGAGCAGAGGTGATGTTATGCGGCAGAGTTGCTGTCTCCACTGTCCATCAAAATATGCCGCCGGCACTGGCTGTGAGGAGCAAAGATCAACCGAGGACTGTAAGAGCACTGATACTTTAAGGTGTTGGCATGAGAACAGTCTAGTGGGGGGGGGTTAGAAACACTGGTCCGAGTGCTTTCCAATAAACCATCTGAAGGTACATGTGCGAATTATACAGTACACTCGTGTGAATGAGAACTAATATAAAGATTCAATTCCTAGGGGAGACAGAGACACTATAGATGCCAGCAGCAGCTCCAGACTCAGTGTGATTGAGAGTTATACAAATTTTAATTACAATTACACTTTTTTTCTTTATTCTTCATGCACTAGAAAGCAGAAGCAAGCCACAGGAAAAAAAATCTGAAATCAATGTCAATGAGAGACAGTATGCTTGCTTGTCACAAGTAACTGTTCTGTGTTTTTGCACTTCTTTTGCAATCCTTTTGTCAAGGGTCATAATTGTTTTTTAACCCCTTAACCCCCAATGGTGGTTTGCACGTTAATGACTGGGCCAATTTTTACAATTCTGACCACTGTCCCTTTATGAGGTTATCACTCTGGAACGCTTCAACGGATTGTGATAATTCTGACAATGTTTTCTCATGACATATTGTACTTCATGTTAGTGGTAACATTTCTTTGATATTACCTGAGTTTATTTGTGAAAAAACGGAAATTTGGTGAAAATTTTGCAATTTTCCAAATTTTAATATTTATGCCCTTAGATCACAGAGATATGTCACACAAAATACTTAATAAGTAACATTTCCCACATGTCTACTTTACATCAGCACAATTTTGGAACCAACATTTTTTTTTGTTAGGGAGTTATAAGGGTTAAAAGTTGACCAGCAATTTCTCATTTTTACAACACCATTTTTTTTTAGGGACCACATCACATTTGAAGTCACTTTGAGGGGTCTATATGATAGAAAATACCCAAGTGTGACACCATTCTAAAGACTGCACCCCTCAAGGTGCTCAAAACCACATTCAAGAAGTTTATTAACCCTTCAGGTATTTCACAGGAATTTTTGGAATATTTTAAAAAAATGAACATTTAACTTTTTTTCACAAAAAATTTACTTCAGCTCCAATTTGTTTTATTTTACCAAGGGTAACAGGGGAAATTGGACCCTAAAAGTTGTTGCACAATTTGCCCTGAGTACCCCGATACCCCATATGTGGGGGTAAACCACTGTTCGGGCGCATGACAGAGCTCGGAAGTGAAGGTGCCCCTGTGTGACTTTTCAATGCAAAATTGACTGAAATTGAGATAGGACGCCATGTCGCGTTTGGGGAGCCCGTGATGTGCCTTAACATTGAAACCCCCACAAGTGACATCATTTTGGAAAGTAGACCCCCTATGGAACTTATTTAGATGTTTGGTGAGCACTTTGACCCATCATGTGCTTCACAGAAGTTTGTAATGTAGAGCCGTAAGAATATAAAATCATATTTTTTTCACAAAAATGATCTTTTCGCTCCCAATTTTTTATTTTCCCAGGGGTAACAGAAGAAATTGGACCCAAAAAGTTGTTGTGCAATTGGTCTTCAGTACGCTGATACCCAATATGTGGGGGTAAACCACTGTTTGGGCGTGTTGCAGAGCTCAGAAAGGAAGGAGCGCCGTTTGACTTTTCAATGCAAAATTAATTGGAATTGAGATAGGATGTCACGTTTTGAGAACCCCTGATGTGCCTAAACAGTGGAAACTTCCAACAATTGACACCATTTTGGAAATTAGACCCCCTAAGGAACTTCTATAGATGTGTTGTGAGAACATTGAACCTCCAAGTGTTTCACTACAGTTTATAACGCTGAGCCGCGAAAATAAAAAATCTTTTTTTTTTCCACAGAAATTATTTTTTAGCCCCCAGTTTTGTATTTTCCCAAGGGTAACAGGAGAAATTGGACCACAAAAGTTGTTGTCCAATTTGTCCCGAGTACGCTGATACCTCATATGTGGGGGGGAACCACCGTTTGGGCGCATGGCAGAGATCGGAAGGGAAGGAGTGCCATTTGGAATGCAGACTTAGATGGATTGGTCTGCGGGTGTCATGTTGCATTTACAGTGCCCCTGATGTACCTAAACAGTAGAACCCCCCCCCAAGTGATACCATATTGGAAACTAGACCCCCCAAGGAACTTATCCAGATGTGTTGTGAGAGCTTTGAATGCCCAAGTGTTTCACTACAGTTTATAACGCAGAGCTGTGAAAGGAAAAAATCATTTTTTTCCCACAAAAAAGTTTTTTTAGCCCCCATTTTTTTTATTTTCCCAAGGGTACCAAGAGAAATTAGACACCAAAAGTTATTGGCCAATTTGTCCTGAGTACGTCGATACCTAATATGTTGGGGCAAACCCCTGTTTGGGTGCACGGGAGCGCTCAGAAGGGAAGGAGCACTGTTTTACTTTTTCAACTTAGAATTGGCTGGGATTGAGATCGGATGCCATGTCGCGTTTGGAGAGCCCCTGATGTGCCTAAACAGTGGAAACCCCTCAATTCTAACTCCAACCCGAACCCCAACACACCCCTAACCCTAATCCCAACCCTTACCATAACCCTAACCACACCCCTAACCCAAACACACCCCTAACCCTAATCCCAACCCTAATCACACCCTAACCCCAACACACCCCTAACCCTAATCCCAACCCTAACCACACCCCTAACTACAACACACCCCTAACCCTAATCCCAACCATAACCCTAACCCTGTCACACCCCTAACCCTAATCCCAACCCTAATCCCAAACGTAAATGTAATCCAAACCCTATCCCTAACTTTAACCCCAACCCTAACCCTAACTTTAGCTCAAACCCTAGCCCTAACTTTAGCCCCAACCCTAACTTTAGCCCCAACCCTAACCCTAGCTTTAGCCCCAACCCTACCTGTAGCCCTAACCCTAACTTTAGCCCCAATCCTAACCCTAACTTTAGCTTAAACCCTAACCCTAACTTTAGCCCCAACCCTAACTTTAGCCCCAACCCTAACCCTAGCTTTAGCTCCAACCCTAACGGTAGCCCTAACCCTAACTTTAGCCCCAATCCTAACTCTATCTTTAGCCCCAACCCTAACACTAACTTTAGCCCCAACCCTAACTGTAGCCGCAACCCTAATTGTAGCCCTAACTCTAACTTTAGCCCCAACCCTAACCCTAACTTTAGCCCAACCCTAACCCTAAGGCTGCCGTCACACTAGCAGTATTTGGTCAGTATTTTACATCAGTATTTGTAAGCCAAAACCAGGACTGGGTGATAAATGCAGATGTGGTGCATATGTTTCTGTTATGCTTTTCCTCTGTTTGTTCCACTCCTGGTTTTGGCTTACAAATACTGATGTAAAATACTGACCAAATACTGCTAGTGTCATGGCAGGATGTAGGAGACCCTCTCGCGTTGTTCCGAGGGTCTCATGGAAGCATGCTGGGTGCCCCCTCCCTGTGCGATGCTTCCCTATACCGCCGGAACGCTGCGATCATACTTGATCGCAGTATTCCAGGGGATAATGTGCTGGGAGCAGTCCGTGACTGCTCCTGGCACATAGTGCCGGATGTCAGCTGTAATAATTAGCTGACACCCGGCGGCGATCGGCCGCACTCCCCCCGTGAGTGCGGCCGATAGCCTATGATGTACTATCCCATCCCTGGGAATTAAGTCCCAGGTCACCTCGACTGGATAGTACTTCATATGGGATTAAGGGGTTAAAATGCAAAGAGAAAATTCTCCAAAATCTACACATATAAAATACATATAAGTATGACATGCATACATAACAAAGTGAGTTTTTTTGCACATCTGTTTTATTTACTAGTCAAGTTATTACTTTGTACACATCACGCCAATACAGCATCCTGTTGTAGGTGCTGACTTTTAAATCATGTACCTGACTAACATTTATTAATACATAATTTTTAGGTAGGAGGTTGAATTTTCTTAAAAAAATAAATATCTAAACATTTGCATATTATTATTAACTGTGCTTACCTGTTTTTGCACATCTGTTTTACTACTTAAATTTACACCCACACATACCATAACATTGCTCCAGTCTCCAGCCACATCTTCTAACTAGCAATTCTTGTAATGTCCTTTTTGGAAAGAGTTGAATAATTGGGTTTGAAAAGTTTGCATAAAGTTTAATTATAGTGTTGTATGCAGTGTAAAGTAAAAAAGTGGCAATTGCAACAGACTATTTAATGTAAAAGAAAAAAGTGCTTAAAATGTTGGAGCTGCTAGAAGTAGCAGCAGTAGCTCCACCACCACTGGAATCCGCTGTCCAGGGTGTAGTACCACCAAATACAGACCTCGTTTACCTCTGGCAAGTGTATTCATGGGGAAGAAGCAGAGGATGTATATAGCACATCACTCGTCTCAGTTACAGCAAGATGATGTTACCTCTGGTGGTGACACCTTCAGTTTGAGTCAGTGTAGTGGACAGAACCACCTGCCTGATTCCCAATGGCTAGGAGGGATAATTTTTGCATTTTTTAAAATTTATTTAAGAACACATGAAAACTATTGTCAGTGTGCTGAGCTATTAAATGGGCAGTTAGTTAGTACTGGATTACCATTTGTTTCCATGGTAAGGTCATTTTGACATTTTTAAGGATGTATTTGTGTTTAAAAAAATAAAGGATTCGGATACAGTTCTCAGAGACTTTAGAGAGTTATACATGTCTTTTCAGGGCTTTTGGAGGGTTTGCAGCAATAAGATTCACAAAAAATAAATTTTTGAAAAAAAGAATTAATTCAAATTTCAATCGATTTGATAATCTGTGATGGGTAAAATGATTGAAAGATAAAAAGATAATATATGATAGATAACTGATAGATCGTAGAATATAGATAGATTTGAGATAGATAATACATAAATGGAAGATGATAAATAGATAGATACTAGATAGATAGATACTAGATAGATAGATAGATACTAGATATATAATAAATAGATAAATAAATAGATAGATGATAGATAAATAGATAGATAATACATAGATAATAGATAGATAGATAATAGATAGATAGATAGTAGATAGATAATAGATGGATAGATGATAGATAGATTGATAGATAGATAGATAGATAGATAGATAGATAGATAGATAATGTCATGGTATAGGACATGGTTCATGTCCTGCTCTCTCAGGGTTAATATTGCCGGCCTCTCTTTGGATCTGGGAGGGGTATTTATACACACTCCAGACTAGGATTCCCTGTCAACTATACTTTTGTTTAGGGCTCATACTCACTTGCACGAGACTAGGATGAGTCTCGCACAGCAATACCCGGCGCTGCTGTGGCACTCAGATCGGAGCGTGCGGCCGCATAGGAATACATGCAGCTGCCCGCTCCGCTCCTCTGTGCCAGGTGCAATGCCGGGTATTGCTGTGCGAGACTCATCCGAGTCTCGCGCAAGTGAGTATGAGCCCTTAGTCTGTGTGTCTGACCCATTGAGTGTGTGCTCGGTTTGCATTTCCTTGTTTTGCTCTCTGCGCTTTACTCTGCTTGTTTGTTCTGTTTGCTTTCTAACCTTTAGTTCTCTTTCTAACTATCACTCTGCCTCAACCCTCGATTACCTCATTATCTCCTGGTTTTGATCTTGGCACGTTTAACTACTCTCCTGTGTATTTCGTCTCCTCTGCACCCCGGTGTCTGGCGCTGCCCTCAACCACCTCCTACCCTGTCATGTGGTTCAGGTTCTGTTTGCTGCCTAGTGAGTTCCCCGCCTCTCTTCTCTCAGCTCACTTGCTGCGCTGCTCTCCCTGCAGCAACAAAACCCGGGAGTCGTGACATTATAGCTGACTGTACAGTCTTTCCCTGCTGGCGGGGTGTTAGTATATTATGGATCTGGTACAGGCTTTCACGGGGCAGGTTAATGAGCTCTCCCAGCTTATGCAGAAGCTGTCCATGGAGCTGCAAGTCCTGGTTCGCTTGCACCAACAGGTGCAAAGAGATGTGGCAGGTGCTCTACAGGGGTCTCCTCTGTCGGGATTCCGGGAGAGGGGCCCCACTTATGTATCCCTAGCAGACCCTGAGCCATCGGTAAAGTTACCCGACAATTGGCAATTTTTCCAGAGATAAAAAATTGTTTAGGGTCTTCAAGGAGGGATGCAAGTTGTTCTTTGAATTGCATCCCCAGGCCTCTGGAAATGAAAGACAGAGGGTGGGGATCGTAATTTCCTTGCTAAGGGGGGCTCCACAGGCATGGGATTTCTCTCTCTCTTCCTCTGCTCCTGAACATGTCTGTGAACTTGTTCTTTTAGACCATGGGGCACATTTATGATAAGCCTGATAGCGTGCGACTGGCAGAGGATATGATGATGAGTGTGACACAGGGGAGGCACTCCGCTGAAAGGTTCTGCTCAGAGTTTAGATGTTGGGCAGCAGAAGTATCTTGGAACGACGCCGCCCAGAGGGGGTTGTTCCGCAGAGGCCTGTCTGACTCTCTACAGGACGCCCTAGCATTACCTCCTCCTCCTGATACCCTGGAGGACGCCATGGCGCAGGCAGTCTGTTTGGATCGGAGACTCCATGCTAGAGGAGTGATGCAACAAGAGACTCCCTTGAACTCCAAATTGTGTAACACTACACCCATACCTGAGCCCATGGAGATTGGGTCTATATTGATAAAGGCAAGAGAGAGAAGACACCATAGAGACAACCTACTACGCTTTTACTGTGGAGCCGGCAGTCCTGTCTTGACCACCGCCTTTGTTGACTACGGTTCCTCCATTAATCTGATTAATTCCCAAGTTGTGACACTTAATAAGATAGGGATAGGCAGACTGAAAGACACTGTTAAAATTGTGGCTGTTGATTCATCTCTCTTACCCGGGATTAAATTTGTTTCATGTCTGATGTCTTTTCGCTGAAAGTGGGTTCCACTCACATGGAGAAACTAGGTTGTTTCGTTATGAATAATCTGCCTGCACAACTGATTCTGGGGATACCCTGGCTGCAATGCCACAATCCTGTTATTGTTTGGGTGACGGGGGAGATCATTCAATGGGGAATGTAAGGATAATGGTCCATGTTGTAACCTGGGACCTTTTGTCAACCTGGTAAAAACTGTTTGGAGGGTATTCCGGAATACCTTAAGGATTTCGAAGACGTGTTCTCCGAAAGTGAGGCTGAGGTGTTTCAACCTCTTCGACCTTTTGATTGTGCCATTGATTTAGTCCCAGGAGCCAAATTACCCAAGGCTCGTCTGTTTAATTTGTCTGAACCTGAGCGCCTAGCCATGAAAGAGTACATCTCAGAGAGCCTCCACAAGGGGCATATTCGGCCTTCTGTCTCACCCGTGGCAGCAGGGTTTTTCTTTGTAAAGAAAAAGGATTGTGGTTTGCGACCATGCATCGACTTTCGGGACCTGAACAAAATTACTGTAAAGAACACATACCCTCTCCCTCTGATTCCAGATTGATGCAACCAACTCACGGGGGCCAAATGGTTCTCTAAGCTCGAATTACGGGGGGGCTTATAACCTGAAAAGGGTCCGGGAGGGGGATGAATGGAAAACAGCATTTCTGACAACATAGGGACTGTTTGGAAACCTGGTAATGCCTTTCGGTCTCACTAACGCCCCTGCTGTTTTCCAGAATTTCATTAATGTTATTTTTTCTGACCTGATTGGGCGTTATGTAGTCATCTACCTGGATGACATTCTGATATACTCAGAGGACAGTCAGTCTCATTTACACCATCTGTGTATGGTTCTTATGAGACTCAGAGAGAACCACTTATACTCTAAACTGGAGAAATGCTCATTCTTTGTGCAGGAACTGTCTTTTCTGGGATAAATTATATCAGGGGAGGGGTTCCACATGGATCTTGGGAAGGTTCAGGCCATTACGGACTGGGTGCAGCCTCATGACCTAAAGGGGTTGCGGCGAATCCTGGGCTTCACTAACTTCTATAGGAAGTTCATTAACGGCTTTTTGCTATTAGACGTACTATTCAGTCCATGTGACCCGGGCCCTACTTCCCATGGACGGAATAGTATGCCATAGGCGATCGTCCGCGCTCACATAGTGTGTAATAATCAGCTGACACCCGGCACTATGTGCCAGGATCGGTCACGGACTGCTCCTGGCACATTAACCCCCGGAGTGTTGTTCAGAGGGTCTCCTACCTCCTCCTCCCTGCAGGCCCCGGATCCAAAATGGCCACAGGGCTCCTTCCTGGTCCTGCAGGGAGGTGGCTTGTAAGCGCCTGCTCAGAGCAGGCATCGGCAAGCCTGGAGCACTGCCTGTCAGATCGCTGATCTGACACAGTGCTTTGCAAAGTGTCAGATCAGCGATCTGACACTATAGCATGATGTCCCACCCTGGGACAAAGTAAAAAAGTTAAAAAAAATATATATTTTCATGTGAAAAAAAAAACAAAAAAACCTAAATAATGACAAAAAAAATTTGTTCCAATAAATACATTTCTTTGTCTAAATAAAAAAACAATAAAAGTACACATATTTAGTATTGCCTCATCCGTAACGAGTCCTGACCTATAAAACTGTCCCACTAGTTAACCCCTTCAGTGATCACCGTAAAAAAAAAAACGAGGCAAAAAACAACGCTTTATTATCATAACGCCAAACAAAAAGTGTAATAACATGCGATCAAAAAGACGGATATAAATATCCATGGTACCGCTGAAAACGTCATCTTGTCCCGCAAAAAATGAGCCGCCACACAGCATCATCAGCAAAAAAATTAAAAAGTTATAGTCCTCAGAATAGAGCAATGCAAAAATAATTATTTTTATATAAAATAGATTTTATAGTATAAAAGCGCTAAAACATAAAAATATAAATGAGGTATCGCTGTAATCGTACTGACACGAAGAATAAAAATGCTTTGAATTGCTGGTTTTCGTTCATTCTGCCTCACAAAAATCGGAATAAAAAGAGATCAAAAAATCTCAAGTGCCTGAAAACAGTACCAATGAAAACGTCAACTCGTCCCACAAAAAACAAGACCTCACATGACTCTGTAGACCAAAATATGGAAAAATTATAGCTCTCAAAATGTGGAGACACAAAAACTATTTTTTGCAATAAAAAGCATCTTTTAGTGTGTGACAGCTGCCAATCATAAAAATCCACTAAAAAAACAGCTAAGTAAATCAAACCACCTTTCATCACCCCCTTAGTTAGGGAAATATAATAAAATTTAAAAAATGTATTTATTTCCATTTTCCAATTAGGGTTAGGGTTGGGGCTAAGGTTAGGGTCAGGGTTGGGGCTAAAGTTAAGGTTAGGGTTGGGGCTAAAGTAAGGGTTAGGGCTAAAGTTAGAGTTAGGGTTGGGGCTAAAGTTAGGGTTAGGGCTGCAGTTAGGGTTGGGGCTACACATAGGGTTGGGGCTACAGTTAGGGTTGGGGCTAAAGTTAAGGTTAGGGTTGGGGCTAAAGTTAAGGTTAGGGTTGGGGCTAAAGTAAGGGTTAGGGTTAGGGCTAAAGTTAGGGTTAGGGTTGGAGCTAAAGTAAGGGTTACGGTTGGGGCTAAAGTTAGGGTTAGGGTTGGGGCTAAAGTTAAGGTTAGGGTTGGGGCTAAAGTTAGGGTTAGGGTTGGGGCTAAAGTAAGGGTTAGGGTTGGGGCTAAAGTTAGGGTTAGGGTTGGGGCTAAAGTAAGGGTAAGGGTTAGGGCTAAAGTTAGGGTTAGGGTTGGGGCTAAAGTTAGGGTTAGGGCTACAGTTAGGGTTGGGGCTACAGTTAGGGTTGGGGATACAGTTAGGGTTAGGGTTGGGGCTAAAGTTAGGATTAGGGTTGGGGCTAAAGTTAAGATTAGGGTTGGGGCTAAAGTTAGGGTTAGGGTTGGGGCTAAAGTTAGAGTTAGGGTTGGGGCTAAAGTTAGGGTTAGGGCTACAGTTAGGGTTGGGGCTACAGTTAGGGTTAGGTTTGGGACTAAAGTTAGGGTTAGGGTTGGGGCTAAAGTTAAGGTTAGGGTTGGGGCTAAAGTTAAGGTTAGGGTTGGGGCTAAAGTAAGGGTTAGGGTTAGGGCTAAAGTTAGGGTTAGGGTTGGGGCTAAAGCTAAGGTTAGGGTTGGGGCTAAAGTTAGGGTTAGGGTTGGGGCTAAAGTAAGGGTTAGGGTTGGGGCTAAAGTTAGGGTTAGGGTTGGGGCTAAAGTAAGGGTAAGGGTTAGGGCTAAAGTTAGGGTTAAGGTTGGGGCTAAAGTTAGGGTTAGGGTTGGGGCTAAAGTAAGGGTAAGGGTTAGGGCTAAAGTTAGGGTTAAGGTTGGGGCTAAAGTTAGGGTTAGGGCTACAGTTAGGGTTGGGGCTACAGTTAGGGTTGGGACTACAGTTAGGGTTAGGGTTGGGGCTAAAGTAAGGGTTAGGGTTAGGGCTAAAGTTAGGATTAGGGTTGGGGCTAAAGTTAAGATTAGGGTTGGGGCTAAAGTTAGGGTTAGGGTTGGGGCTAAAGTTAGAGTTAGGGTTGGGGCTAAAGTTAGGGTTAGGGCTACAGTTAGGGTTGGGGCTACAATTAGGGTTAGGTTTGGGACTAAAGTTAGGGTTAGGGTTGGGGCTAAAGTTAAGGTTAGGGTTGGGGCTAAAGTTAAGGTTAGGGTTGGGGCTAAAGTAAGGGTTAGGGTTAGGGCTAAAGTTAGGGTTAGGGTTGGGGCTAAAGTTAAGGTTAGGGTTGGGGCTAAAGTTAGGGTTAGGGTTGGGGCTAAAGTAAGGGTTAGGGTTGGGGCTAAAGTTAGGGTTAGGGTTGGGGCTAAAGTAAGGGTAAGGGTTAGGGCTAAAGTTAGGGTTAAGGTTGGGGCTAAAGTTAGGGTTAGGGTTGGGGCTAAAGTAAGGGTAAGGGTTAGGGCTAAAGTAAGGGTTAAGGTTGGGGCTAAAGTTAGGGTTAGGGCTACAGTTAGGGTTGGGGCTACAGTTAGGGTTGGGACTACAGTTAGGGTTAGGGTTGGGGCTAAAGTAAGGGTTAGGGTTAGGGCTAAAGTTAGAGTTAGGGTTGGGGCTAAAGTTAGGGTTAGGGCTACAGTTAGGGTTGGGGCTACAGTTAGGGTTAGGTTTGGGACTAAAGTTAGGGTTAGGGTTGGGGCTAAAGTTAAGGTTAGGGTTGGGGCTAAAGTTAAGGTTAGGGTTGGGGCTAAAGTAAGGGTTAGGGTTAGGGCTAAAGTTAGGGTTAGGGTTGGGGCTAAAGTTAAGGTTAGGGTTGGGGCTAAAGTTAGGGTTAGGGTTGGGGCTAATGTAAGGGTTAGGGTTGGGGCTAAAGTTAGGGTTAGGGTTGGGGCTAAAGTAAGGGTAAGGGTTAGGGCTAAAGTTAGGGTTAAGGTTGGGGCTAAAGTTAGGGTTAGGGCTACAGTTAGGGTTGGGGCTACAGTTAGGGTTGGGACTACAGTTAGGGTTAGGGTTGGGGCTAAAGTTAGGATTAGGGTTGGGGCTAAAGTTAAGGTTAGGGTTGGGGCTAAAGTTAGGGTTAGGGTTGGGGCTAAAGTAAGGGTTAGGGCTAGGGCTAAAGTTAGAGTTAGGGTTGGGGCTAAAGTTAGGGTTAGGGCTACAGTTAGGGTTGGGGCTACAGTTAGGGTTAGGTTTGGGACTGAAGTTAGGGTTAGGTTTGGGGCTAAAGTTAAGGTTAGGGCTACAGTTAGGGTTAGGGCTTCAGTTAGGGTTGGGACTAAAGTTAGGGTTAGGGTTGGGGCTAAAGTTAAGGTTAGGGTTGGGGCTAAAGTTAGGGATAGGGTTGGGGCTAGAGTAAGGATTAGGGTTAGGGCTAAAGTTAAGGTTAGGGCTGGGGCTAAAGTTATGGTTAGGGCTAAAGTTAGTGTTAGGGTTTGGATTACATTTATGGTTGGAATTAGGGTTAGGTATGTGTCAGGGTTAGGGGTGTGGTTAGGGTTATGGTTGGGATTAGGATTAGGGGTGTGTTGGAGTTAGGAGTGTGGTTAGGGTTGGGATTAGGGTTAGGAGTGTGTTGGGGTTAGGGGTGTGGTTGGGATTAGGGTTAGGGGCATGTTTGGGTTAGGGGTGTGGTTAGGGTTATGGTTTGGGTTGGGATTAGGGTTAGGGGTGTGTTTGGGTTAGGGTTTCAGTTAGAATTGGGGGGTTTCCACTGTTTCGGCACATCAGGGGCTCTCCAAACTTGACATGGCGTCCGATCTCAATTCCAGCCAATTCTGCTTTGAAAAAGTAAAAGCTTGCTCCTTCCATTCCGAGCGCCAAACAGGGGTTTACCCCAACTTATGGGGTATCAGCGTACTCAGAACAAATTGGACAACAACTTTTGGGGTCCAATTTCTGTGGTTACCCTTGGGAAAATAAAAATTTTAGGCTGCTAAAAAATCATTTTTGTGGGGAAAAAAATATTTTTTTATTTTCACGGCTCTGGGGGCTCAAAGTTGGGGGTTGGGGGCACTAGGGGGTTCAAAGTTCTCACAACTCATCTATATCAGTTACTTGGGGGTCTATTTTCCAATATAAGGTCACATGTGGTGGGTTTCTACTGTTTAGCTACATCAGGGGCTCTACAAATGCAACGTGACGCCTGCAGACTAATCCATCTAAGTCTGCATTCCAAACGGTGCTCCTTCCCTTCCGAGCTCTGCCAAGCGCCCAAACGGTGGCTCCCCCCTACATATGGGATATCAGCGTACTCAGGACAAATTGGACAACAACTTTTTGTTAGGGCTAGCGGAACGCACCAAATTATAAGAGAGATGGTATAAGGTGTGTTCGCAGCCCGGGGTCCACTGTGCAGAGATGGAACCTGCTGCTGAGTAATGACGGACTATATGGCGGTACAATGTGGATACACACACGGGTTAACTTCACCCTGTGTGAAGGAAGCAAACCCTGTTGCATCACAGGGCCGCGGTACCGCACCAAGAGCGCAAGCAAGGAGTCTCAGGACTCTATCCCAAGACACTGGATTAGAGTACTTACAGACCACTTGCGCTCAACACCGCAACTGGGGTGTCAAAGTAACAGAAAAACTTAAAGCACAAGAGTGCGTGCTGTGCCGCTTTGGCGGACGCCACTAACCACCCAGACTTGGGATAGGAAAGCGCTCTATAAGCGCACGGCGCCGCACTGGCGGCTACAGCAGTAGACGCTGTATCGTGTGTCTTTATGTTGACAGCTAGTCGGGCGCTAGACAGCAAGCATCCACCTTTCGCGAGCAGTCATACACAAGGGAGGGGATATTTAAAGAACGACTTGCACTCATCAACACACACATGTATACAAATGTACACTAGCGCATGGCTGTGCGGTCATGCGAAGATTATATAGCTGCAGCACATACAGGACCTTCCAAAAAGGACCAATGGTATGCTGCCACAAAAGTTCAGCATCTTCAGGACCTTCCTGGAGGACCAATTGGATCAGCTGCAGTATCTGAGCATGTGACCTTTGATCTCCAATGGGAGATCTTGCCCTGGGCATGCTCAGAAGGGGAAAAGAAGGGCTTAGTCCCAAAAGCGTCTGCTCGCCGCTGCCCAGCATTGGCTTTAATGGCAGAAGCTGGAAAAGCAGCAGTAACTCTATGCACAGAGTGAGACTGAGCAAGACGCCTGGACCGACGTCTCTGCTGAGCAGACTCCACTGTGGCTGGAGAAGAATGGGAGACCGCAGCGGAGACGGGTCGAGATTCCTCCTGTGCAGAGGTGGGAACTCGACACCTAACACTTTTTGTGTCCAATTTCTCCTATTACGTTATTATTATTTTATTAAGTAAAACAGTGCTCCTTCCCTTCCGAGCCCTCCCATGCGCCCAAACAGGGGTTTACCCCAACATATGGGTTATCAGCATACTCAGGACAAATTGGACCACAACTTTTGTGGTCCAATTTCTGTTGTTACCCTTGGGAAAATAAAAATTTGGGGGTTAAAAACACATTTTTGTGGAAAAAAAATGATTTTTATTTTCACGGCTCTGCGTTATAAACTGTAGTGAAACACTTGGGGGTTCAAAGTTCTCACAACACATCAAAATAAGTTCCTTGGGGGGTCTATTTTCCAATATGCGGTCACTTATGGGGGTTTCTACTGTTTAGGTACATCAGGGGCTCTACAAACGCAATGTGACGCCTGCAGACCATTCCATCTAAGTCTGCATTCCAAACAGTGCTCCTTCCCTTCCGAGCTCTGCTATGTGCCCAAACAGTGGATTTCTCCCACATATGGGGTATCAGCATACTCAGGAGAAATTGGACAACTTTTGTGGTCCAATTTCTCCTGTTACCCTTGGGAAAATACAAAACTGGGGGCTAAAGAATAATTTTTGTGGAAAAAAAGGAATTTTTATTTTCACGGCTCTGTGTTATAAACTGTAGTGAAACACTTGGGGTTCAAAGTGCTCACCACACATCTAGATAAGTTCCTTAGGGGGACTACTTTCCAAAATGGTGTCACTTGTGGGGGGTTTCAATGTTTAGGCACATCAGTGGCTCTCCAAATGCGACATGGTGTCCTATCTCAATTCCATTAAATTTTGCATTGAAAAGTCAAACGGCACTCCTTCCCTTCCGAGCTCTGCCATGCACCCAATCAGTGGTTTACCCCCACATATGGGGTATCAGCAGACTCAGAACAAATTGTACAACAACTTTTGTGGTCCTATGTCTCCTGTTACCCTTGGTAAAATAAAACAAATTGGAACTAAATTAATTTTTTTGTGGAAAAAGTTAAATGTTCATTTTTCTTTAAACATTCCAAAACTTCCTGTGAAATAACTGAAGGGTTAATAAACTTCTTGAATGTGGTTTTTAGCACCTTGAGGGGTGCAGTTTTTAGAATGGTGTCACACTTGGTTATTTTCTATCATATAGACCCCTCAAAGTGACTTCAAATGTGATGTAGTACCTAAAAAAAATGGTGTTGTAAAAATGAGAAATTGCTGGTCAAATTTTAACCCTTATGACGCCCTAACAAAAAAAAATTGGTTCCAAAATTGTGCTGATGTAAAATAGACATATGGGAAATGTTACTTATTAGGTATTTTGTGTGACATAACTCTGTGATTTAAGGGCATAAAAATTCAAAGTTGGAAAATTGCTAAATTTTCTACAATTTCACCAAATTTCCATTTTTTTCACAATTAAACTCAAGTAATATCAAAGAAATTTTACCACTAACATGAAGTACAATATGTCATGAGAAAACAGTGTCAGAATCATCAGGATCCGTTGAAGCGTTCCAGAGTTATAGCCTCATAAAGGGACAGTGGTCAGAATTGTAAACATTGGCCCGGTCATTAACGTGCAAACCACCTTTAGGGGTAAAGGGGTTAAAGGGTTTTCGCAGGTGGTGAAACCCTTGATGGACCTCACTCTCAAAGCGGCGGATGTAAAAAATTGGTCCGTGGCGGCAAATAATTCCTTCCTGACATTAAAGAAATGTTTTACTTCAGCCCCTGTGTTGGTAAAACCTGATCCGTCGAGACCTTTTATTGTAGAGGTCGATTTCTGAGGTGGGGGTGGGGGCAATTTTATCCCAGGTCCCTCCCACCCTCACTTACCTCAAACCCTACGTCTTTTTCTCGAAAAAATTATCTTCGGCCTAGATAAATTATGACTTCGGCAACAGGGAATTGTTGGCGGTTAAATTGGCCTTCAAAGAATGAAGGCATTTTTTGGAGGGGGCCGTCCATCCCATTATGGTCATCATGGATCATAAAAATTTGGCCTATATTGAGTCCGCTATAAGATTGACCCCCATACAGGCTTGATGGGCACTTTTTTTTCTCAATTTTATTTTACCATTACGTTCCATTCCGACCAGGCTCTAAAAATGTAATGGCATATACATTATCCCGAAGTTTTGATTATGTGTCCCCTCCAGAACCTCCTTCCTCCATTCTTCAACCGGGAGTGGTTGTGGCAGAAGTCTCTTCTGAGTTACAGAGAGATTCTGGAAGCACAAGCACGAGCTCCCAGGAATAACACCCCCCCTGGAAAAATTGTTTGTACCCGAACATTTCCATCTCACACTCCTGCAGGAGTTTCATGGTGCTCTGTTAAGTGCACAACCTGGGATTGCAGCTACCCAGGGGGCAATGGCTAAGGGTTTTTGGTGGCCCTCTATGGTTGCTGATAACAAAATGTTTGTGAGTACTTGTGGGGTGTAGTGTTGAGCATTCCGATACCGCAAGTATCGGGTATCGGCCGATACTTGCGGGTATCGGAATTCCGATACCGAGATCCGATACTTTTGTGATATCGGGAATCGGTATCGGGATTAATATCAATGTGTAAAATAAAGAATTAAAATAAAAATAGGGATATACTCACCTCTCCGACGCAGCCTGGACTTTACCGCCGTAACCGGCAGCCGTTGTACCTAAGAATGCGCGCTTGAAGGGCCTTAGATGAGGTCACTGCGCTCTGATTGGTCCGTAGCGGTCGCGTGACCGCTACGCGACCAATCACAAAGCAGTGACGTCACCTAAGGTCTTTCAAGCGCTTGAAATACCTTAGAAGACGTCCGCAGCTTCTGATTGGTCGCGTAGCGGTCGCGTGACCACTACGCGACTAATCACAAAGCCGTGACGTCACCTAAGGTATTTCAAGCGCTTGAAAGACCTTAGGTGACGTCACTGCTTTGTGATTGGTCGCGTAGCGGTCACGCGACCGCTACGGACCAATCAGAGCGCAGTGACCTCATCTAAGGCCCTTCAAGCGCGCATTCTTAGGTACAACGGCTCCCGGTTACGGCGGTAAAGTCCAGGCTGCGTCGGTGGGTGAGTATATCCCTATTTTTATTTTAATTCTTTCTTTTACACATTGATATGGATCCCAGGGCCTGAAGGAGAGTTTCCTCTCCTTCAGACCCTGGGAATCATACAGGATACCGTCCGATACTTGGTGTCCCATTGACTTGTATGGGTATCGGGTATCGGTATCGGATTAGATCCGATACTTTGCCGGTATCGGCCGATACTTTCCGATACCGATACTTTCAAGTATCGGACGGTATCGCTCAACACTAGTGGGGTGTGCTCGCTCTAAATGCTCTCAGGTCTGACTGGCCATGGAATTGGTGCCTTTGTGTTGTGAACTCTGTTTTCAGGCTCCCTCTTGTGGTCACAGGTGGTATTGTGTGACTTTTGTTTCGGGCTCCCCCTGGTGGCTTTGTTTGTTATCCTGCGGGTCTGTGGCTGATCAGCTGCCTCGTTATTCACTTGGGAGTTTCCTATTTAGCTCTGTTTCACTTCCACTTGTTGCCGGCTGTCAATGTACTCAGTGCTATTCTGATTACTCCTGATTATCTTCGGTTTCAGTCTCTTCAGGAGAAGCTAAGTTCTGTTTAATTATTTTTTGCTCATCAGTCTGCAATATGATTTCTGTGTATGATGAGTTTAGTCCAGCTTGCTAATATGTGATTTCTTCTGCTGGTTTGCTCTGGGGTACAGAGTTGCTTCCCCCGCACCGTTAGTTGGTGCGGGGGCTCGAGCGATCTCTGCGTGGATATTTTGAATAGGGTTTTTAATTGACCGCACAGTTCCCTTTCTATTTTCTGCTTTCTAGTGTTAGCGGGCCTCATTTGCTAAATCTAATTTCATCTCTGCGTTTGTGCTTTTCCCTTAACTCACCGTTAATATTTGTGGGGGGCTATTCTATATCTTTGGGGTCATTTCACTGAGGCAAGTGAGGACTTTCGTTCCCTCTAGGAATAGTCAGTTTCTCAGGCCGTGAAGAGACGTCTAGGATTTTCAGGTAACGTTCCACGGCTGCCTATAGTTGTTTGCGGATAGGATCAGGTTGCGGTCAATTCAGTTACCACTTCCCCAGAGTTTGTAGTCGGATTAGTAACTTAGCTAGTCCTACTTGCGATCCTTGCCACTAGGATCATAACACCTTTGCCAATTCTGGATAAGCTATGGATACATCTGTCCATGGACTTTATCACTAATCTTTCTCCTTCCAAGGGCAACTCAGTGGTATGGGTGGTGGTTGATAGGTTTTCTAAACAAGCCCATTTTGTACCGTTACCGGCTGCTGAAACCTTGGCCCGCTTATTTATACAGCACATAGTTCTGTTGCATGGGGTACCGGTGAATGTGGTGTCGGACAATGGTGTGCAATTTGTGGCCAGGTTTTGGAGAGCGTTTTGTAAGAAGTTGGGGGTCACATTATCGTTCTCCTGAACGCACAAATCAGTCGTTGGAGCAAATTCTGAGATGCCTGGACTCGTCCAGACAGGAAGAGTGGTGTGAGGTATTACCCATAGCAGAATTTGCATTCAACTGTTGAATTAATCAGTCTACTGGAAAGTCTCACTTTCATGTCAATTATGGGTTTATCCCACAGTTTGGGGAATTTTCTTGCATGGAGTCAGGTTGTCCTGGTGCTGAGGCCATGGTACGACATTTGAGAACCCTTTGGAGGGAGGTTCAAGGGAACATCTCTAAAGCACAGAAAAGGGATTTGTAGATAGGAGGATGGGGTCAGATCCGGTGTTGGCAGTGGGGGAGAAGGTGTGGTTGTCCACCCGTAACACCAAGCTTAAGATACCCTCTATGAAGCTGGACCCAAGGTTTATAGGTCCATACAAGATTGTGGAGATGATCAATCCGGTGGCCTATAGATTACAGTTGCCCACCTCCTTCAAAATATCTAATGTCTTCCACAGGTCCCTATTAAAACCTGTTGGGATGCTTAGAGGAGATTCCTCATCCAATGTTCCACCAGTGTTGGTAGAAGGTCAGCTGGAGTACAAGGTAGGGCGCATCATTGATTCACGGTGGGTGCGCTGAAGGCTTCAGTACCTTATACATTGGAAGGGATATTCCCTTGAGGATCGGTCATGGGTTCCAGTCAGTTCTGTGCACGCTGATCGACTGGTGCAGGCTTTTCATGCCAGATACTCTAAGAAGCCTGGGGGTCCAGTGGCCCCCCTTTAAGAGGGGGTCCTGTCATGGTATGGTACATGATTCATGTCCTGCTCTCTCAGGGTTAATATTGCTGGCCTCTCTTTGTATCTGGGAGGGGTAATTATACATACTCCAGACTAGGATTCCCTGTCAGCTATACTTTCGTTTCGTCTATGTGTCTGACTCCTTGAGTGTGTGCTCGGTTTGCATTTGCTTGTTTTGCTCTCTGTGCTTTACTCTGCTTGTTTGTTCTGTTTGCTTTCTACCCTTTAGCTGTGTTTCTAACTATCACTCCGCCTCAACCCTCGATTACCTTGTTATCTCCTGGTTTTGATCTTGACACGTTTAACTACTCTCCTGTGTATATCGTCACCTCTGCACCCCGGCATCTGGTGCCGCCCTCAACCACCTCCCACCCTGTCACATGGTTCAGGTCCTGTTTGCTGCCTAGTGAGTTCCCCGCCGCTCTGCTCTCAACTCTCTTGCTGCGGCGCCCAGCTCTTCCCGCCGCAGCAATACCCGAGAGTTGTGACAGATAATAGATGAAAAATAGATAGATAGATAATAGATAGATAGATAGATAGATAGATAGATAGATAATAGATAGATCAATAATTGACAGATAGATAATGATGTGTAAGAGTGATAAAATATTTTAACATGACTTCGTATAGTACCACAAATAAGCTTAATGCCAGATAACTTTTCATTACTGCCAGATGTCATAGGATGTTAAAAAACAAAATCTGAGAAGGGCAGATGTTAAAAATTTCTCAGACTTCAGGAAAAACAAAAGTTGAAAACGTTATTTATAACTCGGCCTCATTAACCCCAAATTGAAATAAGCAGAGCTATTGAACTTTTCTCTGGCCATGAGAACGTGACCTCTAAAATTTGTGTTGCAATTTACAAATCGTCAGTGGTATAAATAAAGTGTTAGACAAAATATATAAAAAAAATATTCAGGACTATTAATAATGAATATATGGAGGCTGAGAGATAATATACTGGATAAAGAAAGGAGTAAGCACAGACGGAATCTGACTCCAACTTGAATCCCTCCTTATCAGTCCCTCATGTTCTGCAAGATGAATATCCTGGGACATTGCTACCATCTGGTGTTCTCCTTCTTTCCTTGTGGGATTAGAGTTTTACTGTGAGAGTGACAGAGTTCAGAAAGGCAATTATCATGAAAAAAACATATGCAGCTATACAAATGCCGACAATACATACAGTAAAAGACCATGCAATGTGGCTGAAATCCAAGCTCATATGGCTACATCTTGTTCTTAAACTAATCAGTTTCACCAACAGAATAGTGAGTGCAGCTCTGGAGTATAATACAGGATGTAACTCAGGATCAGTAATGTAATGTATGTACACAGTGACTGCTCCAGCAGAATAGTGAGTGCAGCTCTGGAGGATAATACAGGAGGTAACTCAGGATCAGTAATGTAATGTATGTACACAGTGACTGCACCAGCAGAATAGTGATCGCAGCTCTGGGGTATAATACAGGATGTAACTCAGGATCAGTAATGTAATGTATGTACACAGTGACTGCACCAGCAGAATAGTGAGTGCAGCTCTGGAGGATAATACAGGAGGTAACTCAGGATCAGTAATGTAATGTATGTACACAGTGACTGCACCAGCAGAATAGTGAGTGCAGCTCTGGGGTATAATACAGGATGTAACTCAGGATAAGTAATGTAATGTATGTACACAGTGACTGCACCAGCAGAATAGTGAGTGCAGCTCTGGGGTATAATACAGGATGTAACTCAGGATCAGTAATGTAATGTATGTACACAGTGACTGCACCAGCAGAATAGTGAGCTCAGCTCTGGGGTATAATACAGAAGGTAACTCAGGATCAGTAATGTAATGTATGTGCACAGTGACTGCACCAGCAGAATAGTGAGTGCAGCTCTGGGGTATAATACAGGATGTAACTCAGGATCAGTAATGTAATGTATGTACACAGTGACTGCACCAGCAGAATAGTGAGTGCAGCTCTGGAGTATAATACAGGATGTAACTCAGGATCAGTAATGTAATGTATGTACACAGTGACTGCACCAGCAGAATAGTGAGTGCAGCTCTGGGGTATAATACAGGATGTAACTCAGTATCAGTAATGTAATGTATGTACACAGTGACTGCACCAGCATAATAGTGAGTGCAGCTCTGGAGTATAATACAGGATTTAACTCAGGATCAGTAATGTAATATATGTACACAGTGACTGCACCAGCAGAATAGTGAGTGCAGCTCTGGGGTATAATACAGGATGTAACTCAGGATCAGTAATGTAATGTATGTACACAGTGACTGCACCAGCAGAATAGTGAGTGCAGCTCTGGGGTATAATACAGGATGTAACTCAGTATCAGTAATGTAATGTATGTACACAGTGACTGCACCAGCAGAATAGTGAGTGCAGCTCTGGAGTATAATACAGGATGTAACTCAGGATCAGTAATGTTATGTATGTACACAGTGACTGCACCAGCTGAATAGTGAGTGCAGCTCTGAAGTATAATACAGGTTGCAATTTAAGATCAGTTGTTGATAAAAAATATTAAAATCACATATGTTGGACTTAATGCAGATGTTATAGTTGCCTTTTAACCCCTTTCTGACATCTGATGTACTATCCCGTCGAGGTGGGGTGGGCCCGTATGACCACCGACGGGATAGTACGTCATACGCGATCGGCCGCGCTCACGGGGGGAGCGCGGCCGATCGCGGCCGGGTGTCAGCTGCATATCGCAGCTGACATCCGGCACTATGTGCCAGGAGCGGTCACGGACCGCCACCGACACATTAACCCCCGGCACACCGCGATCAAACATGATCGCGGTGTACCGGCGGTATAGGGAAGCATCGCGCAGGGAGGGGGCTCCCTGCGGGCTTCCCTGAGACCCCCGCAGCAACGCGATGTGATCGCGTTGCTCCGAGGGTCTCCTACCTCCCTCCTTGCCGCAGGTCCCGGATCCAAGATGGCCGCGGCATCCGGGTCCTGCAGGGAGGGAGGTGGCTTACCGAGTGCCTGCTCAGAGCAGGCGCTGGTAAGCCTGCAGCCCTGCACAGCAGATCGCCGATCTGACAGAGTGCTATGCACACTGTCAGATCAACGATCTGTAATGTCCCCCCCTGGGACAAAGTAAAAAAGTTAAAAAAAAAATTTTCACACATGTGTAAAAAAATAAATAAAAAATAAATTCCTAAATAAAGAAAAAAATATATATATTATTCCCATAAATACATTTCTTTATCTAAATAAAAAAACAAAACAATAAAAGTACACATATTTAGTATCGCCGCGTCCGTAACGACCCAACCTATAAAACTGTCCCACTAGTTAACCCCTTCAGTAAACACCGTGAGAAAAAAAAAAAAAACGAGGCAAAAAACAACGCTTTATTACCATACCGCCGAACAAAAAGTGGAATAACACGCGATCAAAAAGACGGATATAAATAACCATGATACCGCTGAAAACGTCATCTTGTCCCGCAAAAAACGAGCCATGATACAGCATTATCAGCAAAAAAATAAAAAAGTTATAGTCCTGAGAATAAAGCGATACCAAAATAATAATTTTTTCTATAAAATAGCTTTTATCGTATAAAAGCACCAAAACATAAAAAAAGATATAAATGAGGTATCGCTGTAATCCTACTGACCCGAAGAATAAAACTGCTTTATCCATTTTACCAAACGCGGAACGGTATAAACGCCTCCCCCAAAAGAAATTCATGAATAGCTGGTTTTTGATCATTCTGCCTCACAAAAATCGGAATAAAAAGCGATCAAAAAATGTCATGTGCCCGAATATGTTACCAATAAAAACGTCAACTCGTCCCGCAAAAACAAGACCTCACATGACTCTGTGAACTCAAATATGGAAAAATTATAGCTCTCAAAATGTGGTAACGCAAAAAATATTTTTTGCAATAAAAAGCGTCTTTCAGTGTGTGACGGTTGCCAATCATAAAAATCCGCTAAATAGCCCGCTATAAAAGTAAATCAAACCCCCCTTCATCACCCCCTTAGTTAGGGAAAAATAAAAAAAAAAAAAAAATGCATTTATTTCCATTTTTAGGGCTAGGGTTAGGGCTAGGGTTATTGCTAGGGTTAGGGTTAGGGCTAGGGTTAGGGTTATTGCTAGGGTTATTGCTAGGGTTAGGGCTAGGGTTAGGGCTAGGGTTAGGGTTATTGCTAGGGTTAGGGCTAGGGTTAGGGCTAGGGTTGGGGCTAGGGTTAAGGCTACAGTTAGGGTTGGGGCTAAAGTTAGGGTTAGGGTTTGGATTACATTTACGGTTGGGAATAGGGTTGGGATTAGGGTTAGGGGTGTGTCAGGGTTAGGGGTGTGGTTAGGGTTACCATTGGGATTAGGGTAAGGGGTGTGTTTGGATTAGGGTTTCAGTTATAATTGGGGGGTTTCCACTGTTTAGACACATCAGGGGCTCTCCAAACGGGACATGGCATCCGATCTCAATTACATACAATTCTGCGTTGAAAAAGTAAAACAGTGCTCCTTCCCTTCAGAGCTCTCCCGTGTACCCAAACAGGGGTTTATCCCAACATATGTGGTATCGGCGTACTCAGGACAAATTAGACAACATCTTTTGGGGTCCAATTTCTCCTGTTACCCTTGGGAAAATACAAAACTGGGGGCTAAAAAATAAGTTTTGTGGGAAAAAAAGGATTTTTTATTTTCACGGCTCTGCATTGTAAACTGTAGTGAAACACTTGGGGGTTCAAAGTTTTCACAACACATCTAGATAAGTTCCTTGGGGGGTCTAATTTCCAATATGGGGTCACTTGTGGGGGGTTTCTACTGTTTAGGTACATCAGGGGCTCTGCAAATGCAACGTGACGCCTGCAGACCAATCCATCTAAGTCTGCATTCCAAACGGCGCTCCTTCCCTTCCGAGCTCTGCCATGCGCCCAAACAGTGGTTTACCCCCACATATGGGGTATCAGCATACACAGGACAAATTGGACAACAACTTTTGGGGTCCAATTTATCCTGTTACCCTTGTGAAAATACAAAACGGGGGGCTAAAAATAATTTTTGTGAAAAAAAAATAATTTTTATTTTCACGGTTCTGCGTTATAAACTGTAGTGAAACACTTGGGGGTTCAAAGTTCTCACAACACATCTAGATAAGTTCCTTGGGAGGTCTAGTTTCCAATTTGGGGTCACTTGTGGGGGGTTTCTACTGTTTGGGTACATCAGGGGCTCTGCAAATGCAACGTGACGCCTGCAGACCAATCCAATTAAGTCTGCATTCCAAATGGCACTCCTTCCCTTCCGAGCTCTGTCATGCGCCCAAACAGTGGTTCCCCCCCACATATGGGGTATCAGCATACTCAGGACAAATTGGACAACAACTTTTGGGGTCCAATTTATTATGTTACCCTTGTAAAAATACAAAGCTGGGGGCTAAAATATCATTTCTGTGAAAAAAAAGAGGAATTTTTATTTTCACGGCTCTGCGTTATAAACTGTAGTGAAACACTTGGGGGTTCAAAGCTCTCATCTAGATAAGTTCCTTAGGGGGTCTACTTTCCAAAATGGTGTCACTTGTGGGGGGTTTTAATGTTTAGGCACATCAGGGGCTCTCCAAACGCAACATGGCGTCCCATCTTAATTCCAGTCAATTTTGCATTGAAAAGTAAAATAGCGCTCCTTCCCTTCCGAGCTCTGCTATGTGCCCAAACAGTGGTTTACCCCACATATGGGGTATCAGTGTAGTCAGGACAAATTGCACAACAACTTTTGTGGTCTAATTTCTTTTCTTACCCTTGGGAAAATAAAAAAATGGGGGCGAAAAGATCATTTTTGTGAAAAAATATGATTTTTTATTTTTATGGCTCTGCATTATAAACTTCTGTGAAGCACTTGTTGGGTCAAAGTGCACACCACACATCTAGATAAGGTCCTTAGGGGGTCTACTTTCCAAAATGGTGTCACTTGTGGGGGGTTTCAATGTTTAGGCACATCAGGGGCTCTCCAAACGCAACATGGCGTCCCATCTTAATTCCAGTCAATTTTGCATTGAAAAGTCAAATGGCGCTCCTCCCCTTCTGAGCTCTGCCCTGCACCCAAACAATGGTTTACACCCACATATGGGGTATCGTCGTACTCAGGACAAATTGCACAACAACTTTTGTGGTCTAATTTCTTCTCTTACCCTTGGGAAAATAAAAAAATGGGGTCGAAAAGATCATTTTTGTGAAAAAATATGATTTTTTATTTTTACGGCTCTGCATTATAAACTTCTGTGAAGCACTTGTTGGGTCAAAGTGCTCACCACACATCTAGATAAGTTCCTTAGGGGGTCTAGTTTCCAAAATGGCATCACTTGTGGGGGGTTTCAATGTTTAGGCACATCAGGAGCTCTCCAAACGCAACATGGCGTCCCATGTCAATTCCAGCCAATTTTGCATTGAAAAGTCAAATGGCACTCCTTCCCTTCTGAGCTCTGCCATGCGCCCAAACAGTGGTTTACCCCCACATATGGGTATCAGCGTACTCAGGACAAATTGTACAACAACTTTTGGGGTCCATTTTCTCCTGTTACCCTTGGTAAAATAAAACAAATTGGAGCTGAAATAAATTTTGTGTGAAAAAAAGTTAAATGTTCATTTTTATTTAAACACTAGCTGTACTACCCGGCTTCGCCCGGGTTAATGACTGCTGTTAGCAAAATAGAATGTGTTAACAAAAATTTATTCTGCACACAAAAACCACAAAACAAATAGATAGAAATGTAATTATTAAAAGGCAAAAACTAAGCTAATAGAAGAATTTCACAACATATATTAGCTTTGTTATACTGAGAATGTCTTTGTTGCCTATATTAACCAATCAGAGCTCAGATTAATTAACTGTAGCAAAATAGAAGCTGAGCTGTGATTGGTTGCTATTGGCAGCCTGATAAATCCCCAGCCAACAGTAAGCCCACACCCTGGCAGTATATATTAGCTCACACATACTCATAATAGACAGGTCATGTGACTGACAGCTGCCGTATTTCCTATATGGTACATTTGTTGCTCTTGTAGTTTGTCTGCTTATTAATCAGATTTTTATTTTTGAAGGATAATACCAGACTTCTGTGTGTTTTAGGGCGAGTTTCATGTGTCAAGTTGTGTGTGTTGATTTGCGTGTGGCGACATGCGTGTAGCGACTTTTGTGAGATGAGTTTTGTGTGGTGACATGCGTGTAGCAACTTTTTGTGTGTCGAGCTGCATGTGACAGGTTAGTGTAGCAAGTTGTGTGCAGCAAGATTTGTGCATGGCGAGTTTTGCACGTGGCGAGTTTTATGTGTGGTGCGTATTGAGTATGTGCAAGTTTTGTGTGAGGCAACTTTTGCATGTGGTGCAACTTTTGTACATGTGGCAATTTTTCTGTGTGTGCAAGTTTTGCGTGTGGCGAGTTTTCCATGAGGTGAGTTTTGCATATGGCGAGTTTTGCATGTAGCGAGTTTTGCGCAAGGCGAGTTTTGAGTGGTGACTTTTGTGTTTCGACTTTTATGTGGCGAGGTTGGTGTGTGTGTGGTGAAATGTGTGCTGACGGTGGTATATGTGTTCAAGCACGTGGTAGTGTGTGGCGCATTTTGTGTTTGTGTTCATATTCCCGTGTGTGGTGATTATCCCATGTCAGGGCCCCAACTTAGCAACTGTACAGTATATACTCTTTGGCGCCATCGCTCTCATTCTTTAAGTCCCCATTGTTCACATCTGGCAGCTGTCAATTTTCCTCCAACACTTTTCCCTTCACTTTTTCCCCATTATGTAGGTAGAGGCAAAATTGTATGGTGAATTGGAACGCGCGGGGTTAAAATTTCACCTCACAGCATAGCCTATGACGCTCTCGGGGTCCAGACGTGTGACTGTGCAAAATTTTGTGGCTGTAGCTGCGACGGTGCAGATGCCAATCCCGGACATACACACATACATACATACACACATTTAGCTTTATATATTAGATATACCTGTATGTAATCTCCTGTATATAGTGTATACCTGTGTGTCATCTCACCTGTATATAGTATATATCTGTGTGTCATCTCCTCCTGTATATAGTATATACCTGTATGTCATCTCCTCCTATACATAGCATATACCTGTATGTCATCTCCTCCTGTATATACTATATACCTGTAGGTAATCTGCTCCTGTATATAGTATATACCTGTGTGTCATCTCCTCCTGTATATAGTATATACCTGTATGTCATCTCCTCCTGTATGTAGTATGTACCTGTATGTCATCTCCTCCTCTATATAGTATATACCTGTGTGTCATCTCTCCTGTATATAGTATATATCTGTGTGTCATCTCCTCCTCTATATAGTATATACCTGTGTGTCATCTCCCCTGTAAATAGTATATACCTGTGTGTCATCTCCTCCTGTATATAGTATATACCTGTATGTCATCTCCTCCTGTATATACTTTATACCTGTGTGTCATCTCTCCTGTATATAGTATATGCCTGTGTGTCATCTCCCCTGTATATAGTATATACCTGTGTGTCATCTCTCCTGTATATAGTATATATCTGTGTGTCATCTCCTCCTGTATATAGTATATACCTGTGTGTCATCTCCTCCTGTATATAGTATATACCTGTATGTCACCTCCTCCTGTATATAGTATATATCTGTATGTCATCTCCTCCTGTTTTAGACCTTGTTCACATGTTATTTGGTCAGTATTTTTACCTCAGTATTTGTAAGCTAAATTGGCAGCCTGATAAATCCCCAGCCTACAGGAAGCCCACCCCCTGGCAGTATATATTAGCTCACACATACACATAATAGACTGGTCATGTGACTGACAGCTGCCGTATTTCCTATATGGTACATTTGTTGCTCTTGTAGTTTGTCTGCTTATTAATCAGATTTTTATTTTTGAAGGATAATACCAGACTTGTGTGTGTTTTAGGGCGAGTTTCGTGTGTCAAGTTGTGTGTGTTGAGTTGCGTGTGGCGACATGCATGTAGCGACTTTTGTGAGATGAGTTTTGTGTGGTGACATGCGTGTAGCAACTTTTTGTGTGTCGAGTTGCATGTGACAGGTTAGTGTAGCAAGTTGTGTGCAGCAAGTTTTGCGCATGGCGAGTTTTGCGCGTGGCGAGTTTTATGTGTGGTGCCTTTTGAGTATGTGCAAGTTTTGTGTGAGGCAACTTTTGCATGTGGCAATTTTTCCGCGTGTGCAAGTTTTGCGTGTGGCGAGTTTTCCATGTGGCGAGTTTTGCACGTGTGGCGAGTTTTGCATGTGGAGAGTTTTGCGCGTGGCGAGTTTTGAGCGGCGACTTGTGTTTCGACTTTTATGTGGCGAGGTTGGTGTATGTGTGGTGAAATGTGCGCTGAGGGTGGTATATGTGTTCGAGCACGTGGTAGTGTGTGGCGCATTTTGTGTGTGTGTTCATATCCCCGTGGTGGTGTGGTGATTATCTCATGTCGGGGCCCCACCTTAGCAACTGTACAGTATATACTCTTTGGCGCCATCGCTGTCATTCTTTAAGTCCCCCTTGTTCACATCTGGCAGCTGTTATTTTGCCTCCAACACTTTTCCTTTCATTTTTTCCCCATTATGTAGATAGGGGCAAAATTGTTTGGTGAATTGGAAAGCGCGGGGTTAAAATTTCACCTCACAACATAGCCTATGACGCTCTCGGGGTCCAGACGTGTGACTGTGCAAAATTTTGTGGCTGTAGCTGCGACGGTTCAGATGCCAATCCCGGACATACACACATACATACATACACACACACATTCAGCTTTATATATTAGATTCCAAAAATTCCTGTGAAACACCTGAAGGGTTAATAAACTTCTTGAATGTGGTTTTGAGCACCTTGAGGGGTGCAGTTTTTAGAATGGTGTCACACTTGGGTATTTTCTATCATATAGACCCCTCAAAATGACTTCAAATGAGATGTGGTCCCTAAAAAAAAATGGTGTTGTAAAAATGAGAAATTTCTGGTCAACTTTTAACCCTTATAACTCCCTAACAAAAAAAAAATTTGGTTCCAAAATTGTGCTGATGTAAAGTAGACATGTGGGAAATGTTACTTATTAAGTATTTTGTGTGACATATGTCTGTGATTTAAGGGCATAAAAATTCAAAGTTGGAAAATTGCGAAATTTTCAAAATTTTCGCCAAATATCCATTTTTTTCACAAATAAACGCAAGTTATATCGAAGAAATTTTACCACTATCATGAAGTACAATATGTCACGAGAAAACAATGTCAGAATCGCCAAGATCCGTTGAAGCGTTCCAGAGTTATAACCTCATAAAGGGACAGTGGTCAGAATTGTAAAAATTGGCCTGGTCATTAACGTGCAAACCACCCTTGGGGGTGAAGGGGTTAATAAAGTTTTGCATCCTATATCTTAAGAAAGTTGTATTTTGTGAAACATATTTAGCTGATGAGCTCAGCCCCTTCAGTGGGACCTTGTGGGGACTGTGAACCTGATTCAATTATTGTGTTTTAGATTATTTTTTGTATTCTGTGGCGTTAACATACTATGTAGCAGACAATCAATAAAGCTGGATGAGACCTCGTCTTACCCTTTAATATAAGCCCAGTGCTCCTGAGCAGAAATTGGACTTGTATTGTTACAGGTACATGTAAATAGTGCGAACAATTGCCAAGGCGTAAATATCATATCATGTGTATAATGACATTTTTGTGAAATTGTTTTTGTCTACAAGCAGCAATGAATATATATTACTTACATTACTGGAAACTATGGAAGTCGGTCCCATGTGAAATTATAAAACTGCAACAAAGAGTATGCGGAGATTCCATCAACATTTGATTCGAAATGAGGATACAGTATATTTATATTTATTTATATTTTTTTACTTTTTTATTTATTTTAAGAGTTACAAACCGGGTGTGACAAAATACCGTAGATCAGCATTTAAGCCAAAAAACTGGCTAACTGGCTTGTAGAGTTTTACACTCATGTCATGAGTTCCCAAAATGTAGGACACATCCCATATACAGTCATGTTGAATGCTGATCTTAGATTGAATGGGAAGGGGGGGGAGACTATTTTGTAAGTAAATTTTCTATTTTTGTAACAATGCCTAATATTTAAGAAGATTGTATCCTTTAGTTTTTTTGTTTTTTTTTCACCGTATCCTCATTAAATGTCATTTATGGCATTTCCTTCAGAATCTTATCCTGTATCTCTATAAATGAGTCACCCGTCAGGGCCTAGGGTTACTCGGTACCGGGTCCGTTACTTAAAGGGATGTGTCACGGTGGCGGCGACCTGGTCTGTGGCCCTGGGCGCCCATGTTAAAGGGACGGTCTTAAAAGGGGTTTTTGAAATAAAGGAATGTTCGTGACGCCACCTGTGGTATTCGGTCAGGGGTGACTGATGCTGCTTAAAGGGGTCCTCTGGGGTGATGTTATGGCAGCCGGATGGTATAACTTCCCACAGGTGAAATAGGTCCCCAGGGCTCCCGTGTAGTAGATGAAGATGGTGAGTGGTGCAGTAAAGAATGGAGGACACAGGTGCAGTCTCTTTACCTGGTTTACTGATGGCAGCAGGTAGCCACAGTCCAGGGCGCCAGATCACAGGTACAGGCAGGGTCCGGCTGGCTTGGAAGCGAGTTCAGAGTCCAGCTTTATCAGGTGGAGTTAAAAGCCTTCCTTCTAGCGCTGTGTTGTTATAGTCCCTTACTGCCTATGGCTTTGTAGCAAGGTTCTCTCAGTTATCTCTCTCCTTTGATGAACTGGGACACAAACCCGTATGACAGGTGACTCGAGCCTTTTTACAGGGTCTCTATCACGACCCGGGCTCTATGTTTCACTGTATCTCCTGGGTGTTAGGGCGAACAGGTGATGTATAATCCAGCTGTCCTGCCGCTTTCTGTTATGTGTCTTAGAGTCCCACAAAAGCCTCGGTCTTCAGGCTACTGGTGTCTGCGCTCAGGGATGTAGCCCAGTCCCAGCTATTCTTCCCTGTTGTCACACTCCTGTGCTTCGCTCTTCGGCATGTTAGCTAAAGGCTGTTCTTCCTTCTGTATCTCGCTATCTAGGAGCTACAGCACCTCAGGCTGTATGGCCCCTCACCCATCCTTCTGCCTCAGACTGCTCCAGTCTCCTGTCAGGCACCAACTGTCTAATTCTTCCTAACTTACTTAGCAACTGCCTAGCAACTAACTCCTCCTCCCAACCAGAGAGAGCAGCTCCCCTGAAGACGGGTGTAGAGCTCCCCCTTCTGGCCTGGAGTCAGAATGGTGTTGTAAGTGCTAATTACCTGTTAAAAGGAATCTTGCATCGCTTCCAAGCGTGATGTCACTCTCCCCATGAGGAAAGCAATGCCACTGTGACAACCAAGACCCTGGGGCGTCACACTCCCCCCCCTGTTAAATCCAGTACTTCCAAACTGGGAAAAGAAAACAACAGTTACAGGTTATTAAAAGACAAGCAACATTTTTGTAAATGCTGATAAACAGGTTAAACATATGTAAACTTGAGCTTCCCTTTATGGGAATTAACTAATTATTGAATGTTGCAGGAACATATATATACAGAAAATAACTTTTGCTTCTCTTTATGGGAGGTTTCTTTCTTGAACGATACATAACACAAGTGCAAACATTTTTTTTTCAGGTGCACAATATTACATTAATATCATCTTTGCTTCTTGTTCCAGGGAAGATCCTCAGGCCTGCATACTCCTGGATTGGAGGTCAGCTGATCTTCTCCTTTGAGGGCACTTGCATGGACTGCACAATTTTGGCTAAGGGCATAGTCTCATTTTTAATACTGCTGCAGTATTACTGCTTATTACAGTAATACTACTTCTGTTTTTGCTGCACCTATCAATTGGCCAGTCAGGACGCTAACTGTCATGATTCTCAATGGCGAGAGAACATAGCCCAGCATATATAAGAACTAGCTCTTGGAAGATGGAATCTAAACTGACCATGAACTAAACCTGCCGCACAATTAACAGTGGTCGGGTAGCGTGCCTACGTTTTATCCCTAGACGCCCAGCGCCAGCCGGAGGACTAACTAATCCTAGCAGAGGAAAATACAGTCCTGGCTCACCTCTAGAGAAATTTCCCCAAAAGGCAGACAGAGGCCCCCACATATATTGGCGGTGATTTTAGATGAAATGACAAACGTAGTATGAAAATAGGTTTAGCAAAATCGAGGTCCGCTTACTAGATAGCAGGAAGACAGAAAGGACACTTTCATGGTCAGCTGAAAACCCTATCAAAACACCATCCAGAAATTACTTTAAGACTCTAGTATTAACTCATAACACCAGAGTGGCAATTTCAGATCACAAGAGCTTTCCAGACACAGTAACGAAACAGCAGCTGTGAACTGGAACAAAATGCAAAAACAAACAAGGACGAAAGTCCAACTTAGCTGGGAGTTGTCTAGTAGCAGGAACATGCACAGAAAGGCTTCTGATTACATTGTTGACCGGCATGAAACTGACAGAGGAGCAAGGTTATATAGAGACTCCCACATCCTGATGGGAACAGGCGAACAGAGAGGATGATGCACACAAGTTCAATTCCACCAGTGGCCACCGGGGGAGCCCAGAATCCAATTTCACAACAGTACCCCCCCCTCAAGGAGGGGGCACCGAACCCTCACCAGAACCACCAGGGCGATCAGGATGAGCCCTATGAAAGGCACGGACAAGATCGGAGGCATGAACATCAGAGGCAGTCACCCAAGAATTATCCTCCTGACCGTATCCCTTCCATTTGACCAGATACTGGAGTTTCCGTCTGGAAACACGGGAGTCTAAGATCTTTTCCACAATGTACTCCAACTCACCCTCAACCAACACCGGAGCAGGAGGCTCAACGGAAGGCACAACCGGTACCTCATACCTGCGCAATAATGACCGATGAAAAACATTATGAATAGAAAAAGATGCAGGGAGGTCCAAACGGAAGGACACAGGGTTAAGAATCTCCAATATCTTGTACGGGCCGATGAACCGAGGCTTAAACTTAGGAGAAGAAACCCTCATAGGGACAAAACGAGAAGACAACCACACCAAGTCCCCAACACAAAGCCGAGGACCAACACGACGACGGCGGTTGGCAAAAAGCTGAGTCTTCTCCTGGGACAACTTCAAATTGTCCACTACCTGCCCCCAAATCTGATGCAACCTCTCCACCACAGCATCCACTCCAGGACAATCCGAAGATTCCACCTGACCGGAGGAAAATCGAGGATGAAACCCCGAATTACAGAAAAACGGGGACACCAAGGTGGCAGAGCTGGCCCGATTATTGAGGGCGAACTCCGCCAATGGCAAAAAAGCAACCCAATCATCCTGATCCGCAGACACAAAACACCTCAAATATGTCTCCAAGGTCTGATTAGTCCGCTCGGTCTGGCCATTAGTCTGAGGATGGAAAGCAGACGAAAAAGACAAATCTATGCCCATCCTAGCACAGAATGCCCGCCAAAATCTAGACACGAATTGGGTCCCTCTGTCAGAAACGATATTCTCCGGAATACCATGCAAACGAACAACATTTTGAAAAAACAGAGGAACCAACTCGGAAGAAGAAGGCAACTTAGGCAAGGGAACCAAATGGACCATCTTAGAGAAACGGTCACACACCACCCAGATGACAGACATCTTCTGAGAAACAGGCAGATCCGAAATAAAATCCATCGAGATGTGCGTCCAAGGCCTCTTCGGAATAGGCAAGGGCAACAACAATCCACTAGCCCGAGAACAACAAGGCTTGGCCCGAGCACAAACGTCACAAGACTGCACAAAGCCTCGCACATCTCGTGACAGGGAAGGCCACCAGAAGGACCTTGCCACCAAATCCCTGGTACCAAAGATTCCAGGATGACCTGCCAACGCAGAAGAATGAACCTCAGAGATGACTCTACTGGTCCAATCATCAGGAACAAACAGTCTAACAGGTGGGCAACGATCCGGTCTATCCGCCTGAAACTCCTGCAAGGCCCGCCGCAGGTCTGGAGAAACGGCAGACAATATCACTCCATCCTTAAGGATACCTGTGGGCTCAGAATTACCAGGGGAGTCAGGCTCAAAACTCCTAGAAAGGGCATCCGCCTTAACATTCTTAGAACCCGGTAGGTATGACACCACAAAATTAAACCGAGAGAAAAACAACGACCAGCGCGCCTGTCTAGGATTCAGGCGCCTGGCAGACTCAAGGTAAATTAAATTTTTGTGGTCAGTCAATACCACCACCTGATGTCTGGCCCCCTCCAGCCAGTGACGCCACTCCTCAAAAGCCCACTTCATGGCCAAAAGCTCCCGATTCCCAATATCATAATTCCGCTCGGCGGGCGAAAATTTACGGGAAAAAAAAGCACAAGGTCTCATCACGGGGCAGTCGGAACTTCTCTGCGACAACACCGCCCCAGCTCCGATTTCAGAAGCGTCGACCTCAACCTGAAAAGGAAGAGCAACATCAGGCTGACGCAACACAGGGGCGGAAGAAAAGCGGCGCTTAAGCTCCCGAAAGGCCTCCACAGCATCAGGGGACCAATCAGCAACATCAGCACCCTTCTTAGTCAAATCACTCAATGGTTTAACAACATCAGAAAAACCAGCAATAAATCGACGATAAAAGTTAGCAAAGCCCAAAAATTTCTGAAGACTCTTAAGAGAAGAGGGTTGCGTCCAATCACAAATAGCCTGAACCTTGACAGGATCCATCTCGATGGAAGAGGGGGAAAAAATATATCCCAAGAAGGAAATCTTTTGAACCCCAAAAACGCACTTAGAACCCTTCACACACAAGGAATTAGACCGCAAAACCTGAAAAACCCTCCTGACCTGCTGGACATGAGAGTCCCAGTCATCCGAAAAAATCAGAATATCATCCAGATACACAATCATAAATTTATCCAAATAATCGCGGAAAATGTCATGCATAAAGGACTGGAAGACTGAAGGGGCATTTGAAAGACCAAAAGGCATCACCAAATACTCAAAGTGGCCCTCGGGCGTATTAAATGCGGTTTTCCACTCATCCCCCTGCTTGATTCGCACCAAATTATACGCCCCACGGAGATCAATCTTAGAGAACCACTTGGCCCCCTTTATACGAGCAAACAAATCAGTCAGCAGTGGTAACGGATATTGATATTTAACCGTGATTTTATTCAAAAGCCGATAATCAATACACGGCCTCAAAGAGCCATCTTTCTTAGACACAAAGAAAAAACCGGCTCCTAAGGGAGATGACGAAGGACGAATATGTCCCTTTTCCAAGGACTCCTTTATATATTCTCGCATAGCAGCGTGTTCAGGCACAGACAGATTAAATAAACGACCCTTAGGGTATTTACTACCCGGGATCAAATCTATGGCACAATCGCACTCCCGGTGCGGAGGTAGTGAACCAAGCTTGGGTTCTTCAAAAACGTCACGATAGTCAGACAAGAATTCAGGAATCTCAGAGGGAATAGATGATGAAATGGAAACCAAAGGTACGTCCCCATGAGTCCCTTTACATCCCCAGCTTAACACAGACATAGCTTTCCAGTCGAGGACTGGGTTATGAGATTGCAGCCATGGCAATCCTAGCACCAAAACATCATGTAGATTATACAGCACCAGAAAGCGAATAATCTCCTGGTGATCCGGATTAATACGCATAGTTACTTGTGTCCAGTATTGTGGTTTATTACTAGCCAATGGGGTGGAGTCAATCCCCTTCAGAGGTATAGGAGCTTCCAAAGGCTCCAAATCATACCCACAGCGTTTGGCAAAGGACCAATCCATAAGACTCAAAGCGGCGCCAGAGTCGACATAGGCGTCCGCGGTAATAGATGATAAAGAACAAATCAGGGTCACAGATAGAATAAACTTAGACTGTAAAGTGCTTATTGAAACAGACTTGTCAAGCTTCTTAGTACGCTTAGAGCATGCTGATATAACATGAGTTGAATCACCACAATAGAAGCACAACCCATTTTTTCGTCTGAAATTCTGCCGCTCGCTTCTGGACAGAATTCTATCACATTGCATATTTTCTGGCGTCTTCTCAGTAGACACCGCCAAATGTTGCACAGGTTTGCGCTCCCGCAGACGCCTATCGATCTGAATAGCCATTGTCATGGACTCATTCAGACCCGCAGGCACAGGGAACCCCACCATAACATCCTTAATGGCATCAGAGAGACCTTCTCTGAAAATCGCCGCCAGGGCGCACTCATTCCACTGAGTAAGCACAGACCATTTACGGAATTTTTGGCAGTATATTTCAGCTTCATCTTGCCCCTGAGATAGGGACATCAAAGCTTTTTCCGCCTGAAGCTCTAAATGAGGTTCCTCATAAAGCAACCCCAAGGCCAGAAAAAACGCATCCACATTGAGCAACGCAGGATCCCCTGGTGTCAATGCAAAAGCCCAATCTTGAGGGTCGCCCCGGAGCAAGGAAATTACAATCCTGACCTGCTGTGCAGGATCTCCGGCAGAGCGAGACTTCAGGGACAAAAACAATTTGCAATTATTTTTAAAATTTTGAAAGCAAGATCTATTCCCTGAAAAAAATTCAGGCAAAGGAATTCTAGGTTCAGACATAGGTGCATGAACAACAAAATCTTGCAAATTTTGTACCTTCGTGGCGAGATTATTCAAACCTGTAGCTACACTCTGAAGATCCATTTCAAACAGGTGAACACAGAGCCATTCAAGGATTAGAAGGAGAGAAAGAGAGGAAGGCTGCAGTATAGGCAGACTAGCAAGTGATTCAATTATGAGCACACTCAGAACTAGAGAAAAAAAAAAAAAAAAAATTTCAGCAGACTTCTTTTTTCCCTCCTTTCTCAGCCAATAATTTAACCCTTTTTGGGCCGGTCAAACTGTCATGATTCTCAATGGCGAGAGAACATAGCCCAGCATATATAAGAACTAGCTCTTGGAAGATGGAATCTAAACTGACCATGAACTAAACCTGCCGCACAATTAACAGTGGCCGGGTAGCGTGCCTACGTTTTATCCCTAGACGCCCAGCGCCAGCCGGAGGACTAACTAATCCTAGCAGAGGAAAATACAGTCCTGGCTCACCTCTAGAGAAATTTCCCCAAAAGGCAGACAGAGGCCCCCACATATATTGGCGGTGATTTTAGATGAAATTACAAACGTAGTATGAAAATAGGTTTAGCAAAATCGAGGTCCGCTTACTAGATAGCAGGAAGACAGAAAGGACACTTCATGGTCAGCTGAAAACCCTATCAAAACACCATCCAGAAATTACTTTAAGACTCTAGTATTAACTCATAACACCAGAGTGGCAATTTCAGATCACAAGAGCTTTCCAGACACAGTAACGAAACAGCAGCTGTGAACTGGAACAAAATGCAAAAACAAACAAGGACGAAAGTCCAACTTAGCTGGGAGTTGTCTAGTAGCAGGAACATGCACAGAAAGGCTTCTGATTACATTGTTGACCGGCATGAAACTGACAGAGGAGCAAGGTTATATAGAGACTCCCACATCCTGATGGGAACAGGTGAACAGAGAGGATGATGCACACAAGTTCAATTCCACCAGTGGCCACCGGGGGAGCCCAGAATCCAATTTCACAACAGCTAACTTTTTGTTGTTCCAACAGGGGGTACACCTGAAATAAGCTGCAGAGTCTATCTTTAAAGTCACTGAATGCATGGGACTCTCCTGAATATTCGGGTAGCCAGGCCGCTCCAGGAATATACGGCATGGATAGCGGCATTATGGGTGCTGTAGCTGTGGCGGGGTCCGACCGGCTTATTGGAGCCCCTCACCCATCCTTCTGCCTCAGACTGCTCCAGTCTCCTGTCAGGCACCAAATGTCTAAGGCCGGCCTCACACTCAGCATATAAAAATACGGTCCGTTTTTTACGGCCGTAATACGCAGAAAAGTCCCCAAAATAGTGGTCCGTATGTCATCCGTAGGCAGGGTGTGTCAGCGTATTTTGCGCATGGCATCCTCCGTATGTAATCCGTATGGCATCCGTACTGCGAGATTTTCTCGCAGGCTTGCAAAACCGACATCTAATGGATTTATGTGCTCAAATGTTCGGTAAAACATATATACAGTGTATATATATATATATATAAATGTCATTGAGATATATATATTCTGTATTTATATTTAATTCAGCGCGATATATGTGAAAAGCCGGTAATTCAATTGCCGGCTTTTCATTTCTCCTTCCCAAACCCGACAGGATATGAGACATGGTTTACATACAGTAAACCTTCTCATATCCCTTTTTTTTGCATATTCCACACTACTAATGTTAGTAGTGTGTATGTGCAAAATTTGGGTGCTGTAGCTGCTAAAATAAAGGGTTGAATGGCGGAAAAAATTGGCGTGGGCTCCCGCGCAATTTTCTCCGCCAGAGTGGTAAAGCCAGTGACTGAGGGCAGATATTAATAGCCAGGAGAGGGTCCATGGTTATTGGCCCCCCCGTGGCTAAAAACATCTGCCCCCAGCCACCCCAGAAAAGGCACATCTGGAAGATGCGCCTATTCTGGCACTTGGCCACTCTCTTCCCACTCCCTATAGCGGTGGGATATGGGGTAATGAAGGGTTAATGCCACCTTGCTATTGTAAGGTGACATTAAGCCAGATTAATAATGGAGAGGTGTCAATTATGACACCTATCCATTATTAATCCAATTGTATGAAAGGGTTAAAAAAAACACACACACATTATTAAAAATTATTTTAATGAAATAAACAAACAGGTTGTTTTAGTATTTTATTGCTCTCTCAATCCACCTGAAGACCCTCGCTTGGCAACATAATAAACAAACAATATACATACCTTCTGATGACCTGTCAGGTCCCACGAAGTAAATCCATCTGAAGGGGTTAAATCATTTTACAGGCAGGAGCTGCGCTAAAGCACTCGCTCGTGCCTGTAATCCCCCGGGTACTGAAAGGAAAGCTGGATCTGTACTTACATTGAGTCGTGGTGAGGCGCCCTCTGGTGGATGTCCTCATGAACTGGAGCCTTGGAAAAGTTCCCACGCTCGAGTTCATATGAGTTCATCCACCAGAGGGCGCCTCAGCGCGACTCAATGTAAGTACAGTTCACTCTGCTTTCCTTCATTCCCCGGGGTTTACAGGCACGAGCGAGTGCTTTAGCGCAGCTCCTGCCTGTAAAATGATTTAACCCCTTCAGATGGATTTACTTCGTGGGACCTGACAGATCATCTGAAGGTATGTATATTGTTTGTTTATTATTTTTCCAAGCGAGGGTCTTCAGGTGGATTGAGAGAGCAATAAAATACTAAAACAACCTGTGTGTTTATTTCATTAAAATACTTTTTAATAATGTGTGTGTGTGTTTTTTAACCCTTTCATACAATTGGATTAATAATGAATAGGTGACATAATTGACGCCTCTCCATTATTAATCTGGCTTAATGTCACCTTACAATAGCAAGGTGGCATTAACCCTTCATTACCCCATAACCCACTGCTACACGGGAGTGGGAAGAGAGAGGCCAAGTGCCAGAATAGGCGCATATTCCAGATGTGCCTTTTCTGGGGTGGCTGGGGGCAGATGTTTGTAGCCAGGGGGGGCCAATAACCATGGACCCTCTCTAGGCTATTAATATCTGCCGTCAGTCACTGGCCTTACCACTCTGGCGGAGAAAATTGCACGGGAGCCCACGCCAATTTTTTCCGCCATCTAACCCTTTATTTTAGCAGCTACAGCACCCAAATTTTGCACATACACACTACTAACATTAGTAGTGTGGAATATGCAAAAAAAAGGGGATATGAGATGGTTTACTGTATGAAAACCATGTCTCATATCCTGTCGGGTTTGTGAAGGAGAAATGAAAAGCCGGCAATTGAATTACCGGCTTTTCACTAACACCGCTGCGTATTTCTCGCAAGTCACACGCATGGTCCGTGTGGAATCTGAATTTTTCTCGCCCCCATAGACTTTCATTGGCGATTTTTTTGCGCAATACGGTGACAAACGCAGCATGCTGCGATTTTCTACGGCCATACAAGACCATATATTACGGATGCGTAATATAAGGCAGATAGGAGCTGGGCCATAGAGATTCATTGGGCCGTGTTTAATGCGAATTTTACGGACGTAGTTTATGCGCTCATACGTCTGTAAAACTCGCATGTGTGAGGCCGGCCTTACTCTTCCTAACTACCTAGCAACTGCCTAGCAACTAACTCCTCCCGACCAGAGAGAGCAGCTCCCCTGAAGTCGGGTGTAGAGCTCCCCCATCTGGCCTGGAGTCAGAACAGTGTTGTATGTGCTAATTAAGTGTTAAAAATAATCTTCCATCTCTTCCAAGCGTGACATCACTCTCCCGTGAGGAAGGCAATGATATTGTGACAACCAGGAACATGGGGCGTCACATATACAGGAAGCTCCGCCTAGTGGTGACTGCAGACAGGATATTGTCATGTATCCCTGTATACAGGGAGCTCCCCCTAGTGGTGGCTGCAGACAGGATCTTATCATGTACCTCTGTATACAGGGAGCTCCCCCTAGTGGTGACTGCAGACAGGATATTGTCATGTATCTCTTTATACAGGGAGCTCCCCCTAGTGGTGGCTGCAGACAGGATCTTATCATGTATCTCTGTATACAGGGAGCTCCCCCTAGTGGTGACTGCAGACATAATCTTATCATGTATCTCTATATACAGGGAGCTCCCCCTAGTGGTGGCTGCAGACAGAATCTTATCATGTATCTCTGTATACAGGGAGCTCCCCCTAGTGGTGGCTGCAGACAGGATCTTATCATGTATCTCTATATACAGGGAGCTCCCCCTAGTGGTGGCTGCAGACAGGATCTTATCATGTATCTCTATATACAGGGAGCTCCCCCTAGTGGTGACTGCAGACAGGATCTTATCATGTATCTCTGTATACAGGGAGCTCCCCCTAGTGGTGACTGCAGACAGGATCTTATCATGTATCTCTGTATACAGGGAGCTCCCCCTAGTGGTGACTGCAGACAGGATCTTATCATGTATCTCTGTATACAGGGAGCTCCTCCTAGTGGTGACTGCAGACAGGATCTTATCATGTATCTCTATATACAGGGAGCTCCCCCTAGTGGTGACTGCAGACAGGATCTTATCATGTATCTCTATATACAGGGAGCTCCCCCTAGTGGTGACTGCAGACAGAATCTTATCATGTATCTCTATATACAGGGAGCTCCCCCTAGTGGTGGCTGCAGACAGGATCTTATCATGTATCTCTGTATACAGGGAGCTCCCCCTAGTGGTGACTGCAGACAGGATCTTATCATGTATCTCTGTATACAGGGAGCTCCCCCTAGTGGTGACTGCAGACAGGATCTTATCATGTATCTCTGTATACAGGGAGCTCCTCCTAGTGGTGACTGCAGACAGGATCTTATCATGTATCTCTATATACAGGGAGCTCCCCCTAGTGGTGACTGCAGACAGGATCTTATCATGTATCTCTATATACAGGGAGCTCCCCCTAGTGATGACTGCAGACAGGATCTTATCATGTATCTCTATATACAGGGAGCTCCCCCTAGTGGTGACTGCAGACAGGATCTTATCATGTATCTCTATATACAGGGAGCTCCCCCTAGTGGTGACTGCAGACAGGATCTTATCATGTATCTCTATATACAGGGAGCTCCCCCTAGTGGTGACTGCAGACGGGATCTTATCATGTATCTCTATATACAGGGAGCTCCCCCTAGTGGTGACTGCAGACAGGATCTTATCATGTATCTCTATATACAGGGAGCTCCCCCTAGTGGTGACTGCAGACAGGATCTTATCATGTATCTCTGTATACAGGGAGCTCTCCCTAGTGGTGGCTGCAGACAGGACCTTATCATGTATCTCTATATACAGGGAGCTCCCCCTAGTGGTGACTGCAGACAGAATCTTATCATGTATCTCTATATACAGGGAGCTCCCCCTAGTGGTGACTGCAGACAGGATCTTACCATGTATCTCTGTATACAGAGAGCTCCCCCCAGTGGTTACTGCAGACAGAATCTTATCATGTATCTCTGTACACAGGGAGCTCCCCCTAGTGGTGGCTGCAGACAGGATCTTATCATGTATCTCTGTACACAGGGAGCTCCCCCTAGTGGTGGCTGCAGACAGGACCTTATCATATATCTCTGTATACAGGGAGCTCCCCCTAGTGGTGGCTGCAGACAGGATCTTATCATGTATCTCTGTGTACAGGGAGCTCCCCCTAGTGGTGGCTGCAGACAGAATCTTATCATGTATCTCTGCATACAGGGAGCTCCCCCTAGTGGTGGCTGCAGACAGGATCTTATCTGTTGTGAATTTACCTTTTTGGCTCCCTCTAGTGGTTACTAGTGATTTGACTCTGGGAATGTCTGCCATCCCTTGTATGCTCACCTGGGTCGTTAGGTCAGGGGTGTTGCTATATAAGCTCCCTGGACCTTCAGTTCAATGCCTGGCAACGTTGTAATCAGAGCTAATCTGTTGTGCTCTTGTCTACTGATCCTGGTTCCTGCTAGATTAAGCTAAGTCTGCTTTCTTGCTTTTTGCTATTTGTTTTTGTTTGCATTTTTGTCCAGCTTGTACATAATCTGTATCCTAACCTTGCTGGAAGCTCTAGGGAGGCTGGAGTTCTCCCCCCGGGCCGTTAGACGGTTCGGGGGTTCTTGAATTTCCAGTGTGGATTTTTGATAGGGTTTTTGTTGACCATATAAGTTATCTTACTACATTCTGCTATTAGTAAGTGGGCCTCTCTTTGCTAAACCTAGTTCATCTCTGTGTTTGTCATTTCCTCTTACCTCACCGTTATTATTTGTGGGGGGCTTGTATCCAACTTTTGGGGTCTATTCTCTGGAGGCAAGAGAGGTCTTTGTTTTCCTCTTCTAGGGGTAGTTAGTCCTCCGGCTGGCGCGAGACATCTAGCGACCAACGTAGGCATGTTCCCCGGCTACTTCTAGTGTTGGCGTTAGGAGTAGATATATGGTCAACCCAGTTACCACTGCCCTATGAGCTGGATTTTTGTACTTCGCAGACTTACTTGTTCCTCTGAGACCCTCGCCATTGGGGTCATAACACTTATCATGTATCTCTGTATACAGGGAGCTCCCCCTAGTGGTGGCTGCAGACAGGATCTTATCATGTATCTCTGTATACAGGGAGCTCCCCCTAGTGGTGGCTGCAGACAGGATCTTATCATGTATCTCTCTATACAGGGAGCTCTCCCTAGTGGTGACTGCACACAGGATCTTATCATGTATCTCCGTATACAGGGAGCTCCCCCTAGTGGTGGCTGCAGACAGGATCTTATCATGTTTCTCTGTATACAGGGAGCTCCTTCTAGTGGTGGCTGCAGACAGGATCTCATCATGTATCTCTGTATACAGGGAGCTCCCCCTAGTGGTGGCTGCAGACAGGATCCTATGTATCTGTATACAGGGAGCTCCCCCTAGTGGTGGCTGCAGACAGGATCTTATCATGTATCTCTGTATACAGGGAGCTCCCCCTAGTGGTGACTGCAGACAGGATCTTATCATGTATCTCTGTATACAGGGAGCTCCCCCTAGTGGTGGCTGCAGACAGGATCTTATCATGTATCTCTATATACAGGGAGCTCCCCCTAGTGGTGGCTGCAGACAGGATCTTATCATGTATCTCTATATACAGGGAGCTCCCCCTAGTGGTGACTGCAGACAGGATCTTATCATGTATCTCTGTATACAGGGAGCTCCCCCTAGTGGTGGCTGCAGACAGAATCTTATCAAAGAAACTCTGTATACAGGGAGCTCCCCCTAGTGGTGGCTGCATGCAGGATCTTATCATGTATCTCTGTATACAGGGAGCTCCCCCTAGTGGTGACTGCAGACAGGATCTTATCATGTATCTCTGTATACAGGGAGCTCCCCCTAGTGGTGACTGCAGACAGGATCTTATCATGTATCTCTGTATACAGGGAACTCCCCCTAGTGGTGACTGCAGACAGGATCTTATCATGTATCTCTGTATACAGGGAGCTCCCCCTAGTGGTGGCTGCAGACAGGATCTTATCATGTATCTCTGTATACAGGGAGCTCCCCCTAGTGGTGACTGCAGACAGGATCTTATCATGTATCTCAGTATACAGGGAGCTCCCCCTAGTGGTGGCTGCATACAGGATCTTATCATGTATCTCTGTATACAGGGAGCTCCCCCTAGTGGTGGCTGCAGACAGAATCTTATCATGTATCTCTGTATACAGGGAGCTCCCCCTAGTGGTGGCTGCAGACAGGATCTCATCATGTATCTCTGTATACAGGGAGCTCCCCCTAGTGGTGGCTGCAGACAGGATCTTATCATGTATCTCTGTATACAGGGAGCTCCCCCTAGTGGTGGCTGCAGACAGGATCTTATCATGTATCTCTGTATACAGGGAGCTCCCCCTAGTGGTGACTGCAGACAGGATCTCATCATGTATCTCTGTATACAGGGAGCTCCCCCTAGTGGTGGCTGCAGACAGGATCTTATCATGTATCTCTGTATACAGGGAGCTCCCCCTAGTGGTGGCTGCAGACAGGATCTTATCATGTATCTCTGTATACAGGGAGCTCCCCCTAGTGGTGACTGCAGACAGGATCTTATCATGTATCTCTGTATACAGGGAGCTCCCCCTAGTGGTGACTGCAGACAGGATCTCATCATGTATCTCTGTATACAGGGAGCTCCCCCTAGTGGTGGCTGCAGACAGGATCTTATCATGTATCTCTGTATACAGGGAGCTCCCCCTAGTGGTGACTGCAGACAGGATCTTATCATGTATCTCTGTATACAGGGAGCTCCCCCTAGTGGTGACTGCAGACAGAATCTTATCATGTATCTCTGTATACATGGAGCTCCCCCTAGTGGTGACTGCAGACAGGATCTTATCATGTATCTTTGTATACAGGGAGCTCCCCCTAGTGGTGGCTGCAGACTGAATCTTATCATGTATCTCTGTATACAGGGAGCTTCACCCACCCAGATCTTTCATCCATAGACATAATTGCTTGCCAGTAATTCCCAGTCAGCTTCCTTCTCCTCTGGCAGCCATGAATATATTCCATAGTAAATTCACAGTCAATCTCCTTCCCCATCTGGGTGCCATGAATTCCTTTCCTAGTTAATAGTTGCTCACAAGATCTAGTATAGAATTGTCATTCTAGTAGTATTTTTATTTATTTTAGGAAACAAATTGCTGCAAGAATAGTGTAAAACCTGGATTAAAAGGAATACAAATATAGCACAACTCTGTTGCATTCTTTGGAAAGTTTTTCTTGACAGAATTGGAAATTCACTTTAATGTTGACGAGGATTAAGGAAGACTTAACTTAACCGGTCATTTTCAAAAGGAAGTTGGAAACCTTCATCCTTATTCCTTTTATTAGCCTGTCAATCCGTCGTCCCAGAGTAAAAGGACACTGTGTTCTTCAGGTATAGTAAATTTAATTTGAAGTGTTTGGACAGACTTGTGTCATTACCGGTTTTATTGAGTGCGCTGGTAGAAGGAGATGGAGATAATTGCGGAGTGATTGGTTCGAGTTGCCTCTAGACTTCTGATTGGCCTCTTACCTGCTCTAGGTGTCCGTGTTCCCTTCATCTGACCTCCGTGACCGGTGTATAACTTGATTCTATTATTTCACCACCGCTACAAATGGAAATCCCATTACCGAGCCATACACATTACAAATTGCCTGATATTTACAAATACAATGTATTCATTTGCATTTCCAGCCTTTGCCAGAAAAAGCCTAATGAGAAAAAATTATATCCCAGTCTTGTATCACTTAACGACGAGTTTAGTAAAACCTATTTACATGTAAATCAACATTTACCTGACTCTCACAATTACCCAGTGAGATAAAGCAGAACATTGAACAGACAAGCAGCGCGGCTAATGTAGAAACGCCTTGAAAATCGTCCAGACACAAGTTTTCAATAAATATTCATTAAGCATGAAAGAAAACCTTTCTCTCTTGTGCCCTTATCTCACTAGGTGACAGTAGGACATTAACCACCTAACGACTGCCATATAACGATTCTATGTGTCCGTATACCAAACTTCTCAGGCTACGGTTTTTGGCTTTATTTTTAGAAATCATTGTAAATAAAATGTACTTATTTAGAATGAAGGCATTATTAATGTCCATTACAGTTGTGTATGTAGCTCTTTCAAACCCAAGTCCAGCAATAGCTTTCAATGGCTGATCTGTTCCTCCGACATTGAGAAATCACTGTTTCAATTGATATTCAAATTAGGCTTAAGGAAAGCCTCTGTCACTCCAGCTCTATTCCCTGCCCAACGCCACTCCTTCCTGTTTGACTGACAGCTTCTTTGCTGTATGACTTAAGGTACAGGAATCATCAGTGAAACAGGAAGAGGCGGTGCAGGGTGTTTATTAGAGCTGGAGTGACCGAGGCTTCAGAACTGAAGTTTAAAAACTTCCAAAATGTTTAGAATTGTACTTCAGTAACCATAGAAACATATAACGAAAAGATCTAAAATCAACAAAGTAGAAAACTTTGTGAAAAACTACATTTGTGTCAGTCTCTAAACTTTTGGCAAAAACTATAGGTGAATTTGTGCCCAACATAATCAAATTTAAAAAATTCCAATTACAATATATTTTTTCCCATTTACATTGATGGGTATATGGCTACAAAAATTACTGTAAGAATGTGTTTTAATTGTTTAAAAACATTAAAATGTAAAAAGTGTATATATATTATATTTTTATATATATATATATATATATATTTGTATATTGGTGTTGCAATAGTTGCCTCAATATATTAAATAAATGTCTTATTTTTACCGCATTTTAAAAAGCAAGAAAAAATTGTTTGTTTTTACATGTATCACCCAAAATAAAAAGATACTAACTAAAACAATCCTGCAAAACCACAATAATAATAACAAATACAACTTGTCTTGTAAAAAAAGAAATATCAAAAAGTTAATCTTTAAAGAAAATAAAAATGTTGGTTAAAATTCAGTAATGAATAATTTAAAAAACAAAACTAAAAACTAAGTATCCTTAAGACCCAAAATAATACTATCATTATATTTTTAAGCAAAGCCTTCTGTATCACTATGAATGTCTTCTTTGATCTTTTCCCACCCACTGGTATTTCTCTCTCTATTTCCTTGAAGAATACAAAAATATTTGACTAACATTCACTCTTGTGCTGAGCTCCAGTGGGCATCTTCCCTGGAGATATCTGCAGAGGAGGAAGCTATGGAGGCCTCCAGCACTTCTCCAGATATACAGTACAGATGTTTCTCCAACAATGCCAGCTGGGGATATGTCTTCTTGTCTTCAAACCCCCTATAGCTATAGCTCCATTGTTACTAGTGAGAGTGATAAATTAATGATAAGTTGTTTTTCAAAAACCCTGCATCAATTTGTTGTGCAATATGGAGTAGTCACCAGCCACTTTCATTGTTTCCCCATAGACAGCCATGTTCTTGCCTTCACGTTGAACTGGACTGTAACATCAGCTAAATAGGCAACTTGTTCGTTAGGTTTGTTGATGACTTATCGAAGGGATTTCTCTGTTTTTTACTCTTTGTAATGGTATAAAGTCTACCAGAGTGGTCACTGATGGACGTCATGTCATGGCCATGGTCCAAGGTCAATACTAGACAGCTATTTAGAAGTGTAAACTACAGACATAGCCAAAGTTAATATCACATAGTCCAACATCGAAGGTGCCAAAATAAATCAATTAGCAAACTATAATGGCTGAATTTTGATGAGTAGAGATTGGAAAATGGCCATTGGGCCAAGAACTATCTTACTGAGCTGCATTCTCTCAGCATTTTTGAGTGTCTATATGCCGGGTAAATTTCTGGTGTGTATGTCATATCCATAGGCCCTCGTTCATGTAAATGTCGTCAATATACCTTTTTTTTCTGCTTCCAGATTAGCGCAGTTGGCATTATAAAAAATGTGTACCATGCTGTATATAGACTTTTTGCAATGGTAAGAGAAATCACTTTATCCTTAGACCATAGTATCTATAGGAGGTATAGTTTTGAAGTATACAGGATGACATTTTCCGAATAAACAGGTCAGACTGCAAAATGCAATGTGAAAAGTTTTTTGTTACATGTCCTACTTTCCCTCACCTCTGGTCTGTGGTCTGACCCAAAGCTGCCCACATCTTGATTAACCACCTAGACCAATGTAAATGAGGGGAGATATTAACTATGTGACTCTCAGGGCATGCTTGAGAAGCGAGCGCTCATCACTTTACTACAATCCTGATGCAATCAGCACTCTCATACATAGTTGCATAGCGCCTCATCATAAAGCGCTTACAGGTAATTTTAATAAATGGTTTTACAGATGAGCTTTTAATGTCCTCTTCAGATGGTCCGATAATAGAGTAAGTAGGTTAATCGTGGGTAGATAATTTATAATTCTCCAAAAATAATAAGGTTCCTTCCACCAATCTATAGTGGTACTTTAAAGAGTCATTATTAAAATTAATGTATAAGTGGGATGTTTCCATGCACGCTTTTTTGATGAATGAAATTATGTTTCAATAAAAAGATTAAAAAATTAACAGGAACTCAAAATATAAAAATAATCGCATGAGGAAAATGTCAACTGACCCAATAAACATTAATGCAAAGAATGTCATCCATAACTAATCAATCAATCAATCAATCAATAAATCAATTAATCAATCATATGACTAATTTTGAATAATCTTCTACTTCATACCGTGACTTGAAGGTATAATAGTTTCAGTCCATTTCAGACTGATATTTCTTCAGGTGGAGATGCAGGTTCTGAGTTTAGTGGGTGTTCCCTGTGAAGATGGATACTCAAAGAAATGGGGATAAAAATGTTTCAAATGAAAGAAAAAGTTAGTGGATACATAATTAATGGCACTGATGGATATACACGGCATGTGATGTCCATGTGCCAGAATGTGGACCTATATGATTGACCCTGGCTTGATTGGGTTTTAAGTAATCCTCTGGTTTTCACCCATAACTGCCAAACAGAGGAGTGGACTTTGCTGCAGGAGGAATTTCATGTACTCACAACAGCAATAGATTGGAATTGGTTGCAATGGAAATTGTTGGAACAAATCACAAGTGGGATTGGAGCCAAGAGTCATCAACATAAGAGAGATCAGTGTCACGCCGCTGCAATGTAGGTAAATGCAAGCTCCGCTAGGTGGCAATAGAGTGGAGGAAGGACTGCACCCAGCAAGACCAGACCTTCAATGCAGCGGTGAGGTCACCACCAGGTGGCTGCAGAATAGTCAAAACAAGCCGGGTCGATATAAGACTGTAGCGCAGTACAAAAGGAATAAGCAAACACAGTGTCAACAACAAGCTAAATGGGTCAATACCGGTCAGGAGCAGATATGCCAAAGACAAGAGTCTCAAAGCCACAGGTCAAGGTCCAAGCCAAGTCAAAACCAAAGAGTCAATACACGAAAGGGGAGCACTGAGTCGAAAAGGGAAGAGGGGGAAAACGGACACAGGTTCAGTAAGCAAGGCAGCAGGACAAATCAGGGCAAATGGAGTCAGCTACACACGCCATAGGCAGGAACTATAACTGACATGGTCTGCAGGACACAGCGGAGATAAATAGCAAACCTGAGACCAAACTGAGGCTGAGAAAGTTAACCCCTGGCATGACCAGACCATGAAAAGGGGAAGACAGGACTCAAAACCTGGTCTGGATCATGACAATCAGTATACAAAAGGCCCCGATAGGAAATTTGAGGCATAGTCTGGAGGAATCTGAAAATAAGGACCAGCTATACTACTGCAAGTACCAGGTTCCAACAAAGCGGAAGTTTGACATAAAATCGTCAGGATTTAGAAGCAGGTGTAGCACTACATTTAACATGTTATCCAATGGGTAAATGGGAGTATAGTCAGCAAACAAGGCAATCTAAGCACACAGAAACAAAAATAGTGATCTAAAGGCAAAGGAACAAGTGCCAGAAATGTAAAATCTCAGTCTCTAGTCAATAAATGGTGTAGCGATTCTCCATTAAATACCAACATCCTCTCCAGGCACCAGCTATTTAGTCTTGCGGCATTGAGCAGTGTAAAAAGGTGAGTCATTATAGAAGGTGGGAGAACAAGAAGACAATAAGGGTCAAGCTATCAGAAATGGCAGATACTGACCTTGTATCGAGGGCAGTGAGTAACACAACAATACTTTTCTTTATCACACTTGTGTCCTTTTTTAAAACCTATAGGTACAAATGCTTCCGCAGCTTCCTGACATCTCTTCTGAGAAACCAACCCAGACAATTTACAAAATAAGAGAAGATGGTAAATCTTAGCAAACTAGCAATGGTGTTGACCATTCCTTTGGACCACCAACAAGCATCAAAAGGCTATCAGTTATCCATTTTTGGGGTTTGCTTCTTATTGATGATCGTTGCTCAATCAGGAGCAGACACTCAAGACTATTGATGTCACAGTCGAGGTCTCTCAACATTTTCCAGGTTCTACTCTTGGACTGGACGAGTGGTTATTGTAGGATGTCACCTATGTGCTCCTCTTTAGGTGGAACAGATCCTCTTCTACAAGTTCCCCCGCAATGGTTAATATCATTTGCTTTTATCCTGGATTCAGAAAATAGTAGACACATTTCTACAGAACAGATGTTCGATGACACAATGAAATCTCCTTCCCATATCAGCCTTTTTCCAGATGTCCCGATGTTCACAATGACACATAAACGGATGTGGATTAACAGACTTTTGTAAAATCTGGAAATATTTTATTTCCTCTCCACTGACCTATCTCATGACTCTTTACACAAATAATTCTGCAAATTCTATGAATTATGGATCAGAGAAGCTATTTCATTGTTTGAGAGGAACTTGGATGGTGGCGTCAACCCATATGGACCGAGCAGAGCCGGGCAAAGAATGAGAAAGCGTCCAGCTGTGAAGTATGAAACGTCTGCATTTACAATACTAATGAATATGAAGCAAAAAGTGATCACGTGTGATTAAATTCTGTCCTACAAGCAAATAAAGTACTGTGAATATGGATATGTGACATGTACGGCATTAGAGATGAGCAGATCTGACGATATCTAATTCACCAAATTACCTCGATTTGGACACATTAAATCCATAAAAATTTAAATTAATGCAGATTGAATTTCTGGTTGAAGCCATTTACTATAATATCAGGTCTCCCCAAAACCTGAAACATTATAAACTGATAAACTACTGATCAAGTTTGGGAAGTGATTTACTCCTTCACAGGGGCCTACCGGGGAATTCTGTTGTGAACTCTATTCCTGGGCTCCCTCTTGTGGTCACAAGTGGTACTGTGTGAGTGCTGTCTTTCTGCAGGTTTGTGACTGGCATCAGCTGTCTCGTTATCTGTGGGCTGGTTTTCTATTTAAGCTCACTTGGACTCTCAGTCTATGCCTGCTGTCAATGTATTCAGTGCTATTCTGATTCCTTCTGACTACCTTGCTCCTAGTCTCTTCAAGAGAAGCTAAGTTTCCGTTTTGTTCATTTTTTGATTATCAGTGTTCTATATGTTTCTTGTCCAGCTTGCTAATATGTGATTTCCCAGCTTGCTGGTAGCTCTGGGGGGCTGAGTTTCTCCCCCCACACCGTTAGTTGGTGTGGGGGTTCTTGATTTCTCAGCGTGGATATTTTGGTAGGGTTTTTTACTGACCGCACAGTTCGCTATCTGTCTTCTGCTATCTAGTATTAGCGGGCCTCATTTGCTGAATCTGTTTTCATTCCTACGTGTGTCTTTTCTCCTTACCTCACCGTTATTATTTGTTGGGGGCTTCCTATATCTTTGGGGTTATTTCTCTTGAGGCAAGTGAGGTCTTGCTTTCTCTTTAGGGGTAGTCAGTTTCTCAGGCTGCGTCGAGACGTCCAGGATTTTAGGCACGTTCACCGGCTACCTTTAGCGTGTTTGGATAGGATCAGGTTTTGCGGTCAGTCCAGTTACCACCTCCCTAGAGCTCGTGTCTATGTTTAGTTACTTAGCTAGTATTTCCTGTGATCCCCAGCCACTGGGATCATAATATAGAAATACAGAGAGCCAGGTAAAAGTTGAAGCCAGCTGTGACTTCTTGACATTAGGTTTTACTATCTTTTTTTTCACTGATGTGGCAGAAGGAGGCATCTTTAAGTGCAGGAGAAATTGTATTATTTTTAATTTCTTTTTGAGAATACATAGAACTGACAGTGTTATTTATATTAATGCTATTTCTTTTGTCATCACCATTTCTTAAATGTGTATTTTTATACAAGTTTCATGCTAAAGGACTGGTAAAGTAACCGGTTAGTATGGTCATTTATCTGCTCGATATGTTTAGTTATTTTTGTTTTATGTGTATGTAATAAAATGCATTTTGTGGGGAAATATTTGCATACATTATTTTTAATTACAATTTTCCATTATGTTTGCGCACTGTGCAAAAGTTATAGGCAGGCGTGGAAAAATGGCTCAAAGTAAGAATGCTTTCAGAAATAGAAGTAGTAATGGTTTATTTATATCAATTTGCAAAATGCAAAGTAAATGAACAAAAGAGACATTTAAATCAATCAGTAATTGATGTGATCACCCACTGCCTTCATCAGGACTTCTCGATACACTTTTACAGTCAGGGGTTTTGTAGGATTATAGTCAGTTGCATGGGGAAACAATGATAGCAAACAGGTAGTAATGATCATCTATTCATATGTAGGTTAAGCACAGTCATTAACTGCAACGGAAATAGCTGCGTTGGAGTCGTAAACTGGGTGAGGAACAGCAATACTTAGCTACAAATGAGTCAGTGTGGAAGATAGTTTCATGTCCCAGATCCTATACACCATGGGAAGAATAAGTGCAGCAACAAGACACAGGGTAGTTATACTGCATCAGCAAGTTCTCTCCCAGGCAAAAATTTCAAAACAGATGTTATGGGTTATACACACAGTGGTAGACCGAGACAGCAAAGTCAAAATCGGAAAATGTGCAGCAGTGCCGTCGGGTTAGAACTGGCAGCAACCAGTGAGACCCAGCTCATCTGATCTACTGTTCAGAGAAGTCTCTCCAAAGGTCATCTTCATGGAAGAAAAAAACATATTTTTGAAATTGAACAAGACCAAATGAATCAATTTGCAACAGTCATGCCAATACCTGTCCCCTTTTTGTCTCCTTTGGTTGGCGGGGGACAGAGCAACGATAAGGTAGCCCTGTTTTACTCTTAGGATTCCCTTTTGGTTCTGCCTAGACTGGACGCTTGGGGGTTAATTCCTAGGTTGTTAATGTCCCTTGGTGATTCAGCTCTGCCTATCAATATCAGCCCCCAACTGTCTGCTTTGCCTTAGCTGGTTATTAAAAATAGGGTAACCTCAAGTCATTTTTTTAGGTTCATCCAAATTTTAATAACTAGCAAAGGCAAAGCAGCCAGCTGGACATCTGGGGGCTGATATTAATAGACAGGGAAGGTCCATGGATATTGTCCCCTTCCTAGCATAATAAGACCAGTTCACAGCTGTCTGCTTTACTATGGCTTGTTATTTAAAGTAGGGGGACCACACAACATTTTTTATTTCATTCTTTTACACTGTCCCTCATTTTCACCACCTCTGATCTGGCGGTTATACATGCCGGGTCATAGCGGGCGCCGGCCATTAACAGCCACGTCAATACTTGGCATGACTGTGATGGCTGCATTAATGCCCGCAGCTTAGAAGCTTGTTTATTGGCTGTGCTGCAGCCTTTCAGCAATCTTTATTCAGCACAGAACCCCAACACTAAAAAGGACTCCCTGAAAAAAGTCTGTGTTCGGTACCAGACACTAGGTGTCCAGTACGAACTCCGAACTTTACTGTTCGAGTTCGCTCATCCCTACTCATGAGAATCTGTTTCCAATTGCTAATTACAGTGAATACTACTCTGCTTATCTGCAGTCTGTTTGCTCATATTCTTCCTGTATTCAACCTGTTCTGAGCCATTTTTCTGATGATTCTTCTGCCTAATGATTCTGCTTCCGTTTTTGGGCTCCAGCTATGCATGATGATTCTTCTTTATGGCCAGCTTACTCCACCACTCAGCAGTCTACTCCATGACTCTAACCCAGCAGCCCCTGTGTAAGTCCAGATCCCTGTACAGAGGTTAAAAGAGTGAAGGCCAAGGCAACCCCTTGGATCTGGTAGACGAAGGGTCCTAGCGCTAAGCCTGTCCATGGAATCTCTCTTAAGAGCTGACAGGCTGCAACAAACAGTTCCCTCATATAAAACTATACATGGAAACATAAGAAATGGGCTGCAAAAAGATGGCAGCAGGTGCACTGAACTGATGAATTAAAATGTGAAATATTTTGATTTTTGTTACTGAAGGAATAGAGAACGGCACAATAAAGAGTCTGCACCCTTTCCGAATTTCCAAAAATGACCGCTGACATTTTACACTTTTGCAGCAGCCAGAGAATTCTTTACAAGATTTCAAGCACAGCTGGGCAGGTTCCTCATAAAACCTTGCAGATATCACATCACATCCAATCAGATCTTTCTAAAAGTCAAGGCAGGGAATAGAGCAGCCATGCTATGATAAATCTAAATAGTGGGAGGAAGTCACAACTCACAACTTAGACATAACGATAAGAAGAAAAGCCATAAAACACTTAATAAACATTACAGATAGTGTGTGATAGCACAGGAGCCAAGAACTGCGAGCATTGCCCTACATTATATCTTGAGGTCACTTTGACATTACTTAAAACTAAAGAACTTGAAAGGGATTGGATACAGTCCTAAGAGACCTCAGAGTATTACATGCTTTTAACCCCTTAAGCCCCAAGGGTGGTTTGCACGTTAATGACCGGGCCAATTTTTACAATTCTGACCACTGTCCCTTTATGAGGTTATAACTCTGGAACACTTCATCGGATCCCGGTGATTCTGACATTGTTTTCTCGTGACATATTGTACTTCATGATAGTGGTAAAATTTACCTGAGTTTATTTATGGAAAAAACGGAAATTTGGCAACAATTTTGAATATTTCGCAATTTTCCAACTTTGAATTTTTATGCCCTTAAATCAAAGAGATATGACAAAATACTTTATAAATAACATTTCCCACATGTCTACTTTACATTGGCACAATTTTTGAACCAAAGTTTTTTTTTCTTAAAGAGTTATAAGGGTTAAAAGTTGACCAGCAATTTCTCATTTTTACAACACCATTTTTTTTTAGGGACCACATCACATTTGAAGTCATTTTGAGGGGTCTATATGATGGAAAATACCCAAGTGTGACACCATTCTAAAAACTGCACCCCTCAAGATGCTCAAAACCACATTCAAGAAGTTTATTAACCCTTCAGGTGTTTCACAGAAATTTTTGGAATGTTTAAAAAAAATTAACATTTAACTTTTTTTCACAAAAAATTTACTTCAGCTCCGATTTGTTTTATTTTACCAAGGGTAACAGGAGAAAATGGACCCCAAAAGTTGTTGTACAATTTGTCCTGAGAACGTTGATACCCCATATGTGGGGGTAAACCACTGCTTGGGCGCATGGCAGAGCTCGGAAGGGAAGGAGCGCCGTTTGACTTTTCAATGCAAAATTGACTGGAATAGAGATGGGATGCCGTGTTGCGTTTGGATAGCTCTTGATGTGCCTAAACATTGAAACCCCCCACAAGTGACACCATTTTGGAAAGTAGACCCCCTAAGGAACTTATCTAGATGTGTGGTGAGCACTTTGACCGACCAAGTGCTTCACAGAAGTTTATAATGCAGATCCGTAAAACTAAAAAATCATATTTTTTCACAAAAATGATATTTTTGCCCCCATTTTTTATTTTTCCAAGGGTAAGAGAAGAAATTGGACCCCAAAGTTTGTTGTGCAATTTGTCCTGTGTACACTGATACCCCATATGTGGGGGTAAACCACTGTTTGGGCGCATGGCAGAGCTCGGAAGGGAAGGAGCGCCGTTTGACTTTTCAATGCAAAATTGACAGGAATTGAGAAGGAATGCCATGTTGCGTTTGGAGAGCCCCTGATGTGCCTAAACATTGAAACCCCCCGCAAGTGACACCATTTTGGAAAGTAGACCCCCTAAGGAACTTTTCTAGATGTGTGGTTAGAGCTTTGAACCCCCAAGTGTTTCACTACAGTTTATAACGCAGAGCCGTGAAAATAAAAATTCTTTTTTTTCCACAAAAAATATTTTTTAGCCCCCAGTTTTGTATTTCCCAAGGGTAACAGGAGAAATAGGACCCCAATAGTTGTTGTCCAATTTGTCCGGAGTACGCTGATATCCTATATGTGGGGGGCAACCACCGTTTGGGCGCATGGCAGAACTCGGAAGGGAAAAAGCGCCATTTGGAATGCAGACTTAGATGGATTGGTCTGCAGGCGACACATTGCATTTGCAGAGCCCCTAATGTACCTAAACAGTAGAAACCTCCCACAAGTGACCCCATATTGGAAACTAGATCCCCCAAGGAACTTATCTAGATGTGTTGTGAGAACTTTGAACCCCCAAGTGTTTCACCACAGTTTATAACGCAGAGCCGTGAAAATAAAAAATCATTTTTTTTCCACAAAAATTATATTTTAGCAACCAGTTTTGTATTTTTCCAAGGGTAACAGGAGAAATGGGACCCCAAAAGTTGTTGTCCAATTTGTCCTGAGTAGGCCGATACCCCATATGTGGGGGGAACCACTGTTTGGGCACATGGCAGAGCTCAAAAGGGAATGAGCGCCATGTGGAATGCAGACTTAGATGGATTGGTCTGCAGGCGTCACGTTGCATTTGCAGAGCCCCTGATGTACCTAAACAGTAGAAACCCCCCACAAGTGACCCCATATTGGAAACTAGATCCCCCAAGGAACTTATCTAGATGTGTTGTGAGAACTTTGAACCGCCAAGTGTTTCACTACAGTTTATAATGCAGAGCCGTGAAAATAAAAAATCTTTTTTTTTCCACAAAAATAATTTTTAGCCCCCAGTTTTCTATTTTCCAAGGATAACAAGAGAAATTGGACCCCAAAATTTGTCCTGAGTACACTGATATCCTGTATGTGGGAGGGAACCACAGTTTGGGTGCATGGCAGAGCTCGAAAGGGAAGGAGCACCATTTGGAATGCAGACTTAAGGTACCGTCACACTCAACGAGAACGACAACTATCCGTGACGTTGCAGTGACGTTGCAGCATCCTGGATAGCGATCTCGTTGTGTTTGACACGCAGCAGCGATCTGGATCCTGCTGTGATATCGTTGGTCGGAGCTAGAAGTCCAGACCTTTATTTCGTCGCTGCTCACCCGCTGTCATCGCAGGATCGGCGTGTGTGACACCGATCCAGCGATGTGTTCACTTGTAACCAGGGTAAACATCGGGTTACTAAGCGCAGGGTCACGCTTAGTAACCCGATATTTACCCTGGTTACCATTGTAAAAGTAAAAAAAACCAGTACATACTCACCTTCTGATGTCTGTCGCGTCCCCCGACGTCCACGCGCTGCTGCAGGGAGCTTTCCCTGCACTGACTGTGAGAGCGCCAGCCGTAAAGCAGAGCACAGCAGTGACGTCATCGCTGTTACTGCCGGCGCCGCTGACACATTCAGTGCAGGGAAAGCTCTCTGCAGCAGCGCGTGGACGCCGGGGGACGTTACAGACATCAGAAGGTATGTAGTGTTTTTTTTTTACTTTTACAATGGTAACCAGGGTAAATATCGGGTTACTAAGCGCGGCCCTGCACTTAGTAACCCGATGTTTACCCTGGTTACCCGGGTGCTGCAGGGGGACTTCGGCATAGTTGAAGACAGTTTCAACGATGCCGAAGTCGTTCCCCTGATCGTTGGTCGCTGGAGAGAGCTGTCTGTGTGACAGCTCCCCAGCGACCACACAACGACTTACCAACGATCACGATCACTGGTCGTGATCGTTGGTAAGTCGCTTAGTGTAACGGTACCTTTAGATGGATTGGTCTGCAGCCGTCACGTTGCATTTGCAGAGCCCCTGATGTACCTAAACAGTAGAAACCCCCCACAAGTGACCCCATATTGGAAACTAGACCCCCCAAGGAACTTATCTAGATGTGTTGTGAGAACTTTGAATCCCCAAGTGTTTCACTACAGTTTATAACGCAGAGCCGTGAAAATAAAAAATCATTTTTTTTCCACAAAAATTATATTTTAGCAACCAGTTTTGTATTTTTCCAAGGGTAACAGGAGAAATTGGACCCCAAAAGTTGTTGTCCAATTTGTCTTGAGTACGCTGATACCCCATATATTGGGGTAAACCCCTGTTTGGGCGCACGGGAGAGCTCGGAAGGGAAGGAGCACTGTTTTACTTTTTCAACGCAGAATTGGCAGGAATTGAGATCGGACGCCATGTCGCGTTTAGAGAGCCCTGATGTGCCTAAACAGTGGAAAAGTTCAATTGTAACTGAAACCCTAACCCAAACACACCCCTAACCCTAATCCCAACCACACTCCTAACCCCAACCACACTCCTAACCCCAACCACACTCCTAACCCCAACACACCCCCAACCCTAACCACACCCCTAACTCCAACACACCCCTAACCCCAACCATAACCCTAACCACACCCCTAACCCTGACACACCCCTAACCCTAATCCCAACCGTAAATGTAATCCAAACCCTAACTTTAGCCCCAACCCAAACTATCCCTAACCCTAACTTTAGCCCCAATCCTAACCCTAACTTTAGCCCCAGCCCTAACCCTAACTTTAGCCCCAACCCTAACTGTAGCCCTAACCCTAGCCCAACCCTAACCCTAGCCCCAACCCTAGCCCTAACCCTAGCCCTAACCCTAGCCCTAACCCTATCCCTAAGCCTAGCCCTAACCCTTGCCCTAACCCTATCCCTAAGCCTAGCCCTAACCCTTGCCCTAACCCTAATGGGAAAATGGAAAAAATACATTTTTTTATTCTATTATGTTCCCTAACTAAGGGGGTCAAGAAGGGTGGTTCGATTTACTTTTATAGCGGGTTTTTTAGCGGATTTTAATGATTGGCAGCTGTCACACACTAAAAGACGCTTTTTATTGCAAAAAATAGTTTTGCATCTCCACATTTTGAGAGCTATAATTTTTCCATATATTGGTCCACAGAGTCATGTGAGGTCTTGTTTTTTGTGGGACGAGTTGACATTTTTATTGGTAACATGACATTTTTTTATCGCTTTTTATTCCGATTTTTGTGAGGCAGAATGACTAAAAACCAGCAATTCATGAATTTCTTTTGGGGGAGGTGTTTATATCGTTCCTCGTTTGGTAAAATGGATAAAGCAGTTTTATTCTTCGGGTCAGTACGATTACAGCGATATCTCATTTATATCATTTTTAATGTTTTGGCGCTTTTATAGGATAAAAACTATTTTATAGAAAAAATAATTATTTTTGCATTGCTTTATTCTGAGGACTATAACTTTTTTATTTTTTCGCTGATGATGCTGTATCGCGGCTCGTTTTTTGTGTGGGAGAAGATAACGAAACCATGGTTTCTTATATCTGTCTTTTTGACCGCATGTTATTTCACTTTTTGTTCTGCGATATGATAATAAAGCGTTGCTTTTTGCCTTGTTTTTTTTTATGGTGTTCACTGAGGGGGTTAACTAGTGGGACAGTTTTATAGGGCGGGTCGTTACGGACGTGGCGATACTAAATATGTGTACTTTTATTGTTTTTTTTATTTAGATAAAGAAATGTATTAATGGGAACAATATTTTTTTTTCTTTATTTAGGAATTTTTTATTTTTTTTTACATATCTAAAATTTTTTTTTTTTTACATTATCACATTGTTCCGGGGGGGACATCACTACATAGTGACAGATCGCTGATCTGACACTTTGCAGAGCACTGTGTCAGATCAGCGATCTGACGTGCACTGCTCCAGGCTTAGAGGCACCTGCTCTGAGCAGGCGCTGTGACGTCACCTCCCTGCAGGACTCGGAAGTAGCCCCGCGGCCATTTTGGATCTGGGGCCTGCAGTGAGGAGATGCTCGGTACAAGGTGAGCACATCGCCTTGTACCGAGGGTCTCAGAGAAGCACGCAGGGAGCCCCCTCCCTGCGCGATGCTTCCCTATGCCCCCGGAATGCTGCGATCATGTTTGATCGCGGTGTTCTGGGTGTTATTGTGCGAGGAGCGGTCCGTGACTGCTCCTGGCACATAGTGCCGGATGTCAGCTGTGACAGTCAGCTGACACCTGGCTGCGATCTGCCGCGCTCCCCCCGTGAGCGCGGCCGATTGCATATGACGCACTATCCCGTCACTGGGAAATAAGTCCCAGGTCACCTCGACGGGATAGTACATCATATGGGATTAAGGGGTTAAAGGACAATTAGTGTATTTGTGATTCCCAACTAATTGAGTTGCCACTAATCACATTTTTTAGTAAAATGGCAAATTTGAATTTCTAAAGATTCGCTCATTTCCAAAATATTTACTAAGAAAATACACAATTTTTGGCTCAAATTGCACCCAAGCTGTGCATTATGTGGTTTACACTTTTTTTTACGACTCACTAAGCAGTTTTGAGAAGTGTGCAGAAAAAAAGAGTGGTTAAAAGTCAAGAAATGCTCCAGATTTGTTGGTGCAAATTTTTGGTGTAAATTGAAAGTGCAAAATATGCAAAAGAAAGAGGAAGGGCCTAAGTGACAATGCAGCGCGTGCTCCTGCGATACATTTGGCCAGCTTCTCTTCTAGTCTTATGCAGTTTAGGACAGTAATTACAGCTCTTCTCAATGTTTTGATTTCTCTCCCCTCGTATCTTCTTATTCGCATCTCTGTAATAACCATTGACCGCTCCGGACCTGTCCTTTGCTCTGTGCTTAGCATTTCTAGTTTGAAAACCTTTAAGTAAAAATGAGATGGTCAAAGGTTAATTACTTTAAGTACAGATTACAAAGCGCTCGGAGAAATCTTCATTGGGAGAAATAACCTCGGGTTAATACTGTAAGCTACAAACCTCACCGCATCCCCGTTACACCAGATCTGGAAGATCTCGGCTCGGACTGTAAGTCAATTATTCCACATTGTTCCTGAGTTATTAAGGAAGGGTGCAGGGTTCTTTATCTTATTTGTGCATTTTGTACGAAGTAGAGCTTCTTTGTAAAACTGGTAGTAAAATACTGTATATTTTAACATAGCACAGACTTTACTATGGACCACACTCTAAATCTTCCCTGTCTAGAGTGGGTTTATGGTGAGACCCCCCTCAACCTCATTTACTGTAACTAATGACCTAAGTATAACAGCTACATTGTGTTTTTTTAGACAATGGATCTTTTCACTCATAAATGCTATGAAAATGGCAACAATGCTGGTGTTTATATCAGCTAGGGTGAAAAAGAAAGGGTTAAGGTTCGAGTCTGTGTAGTATAGGAGTCAGGGTTCGAGTCTGTGTCATATAAGAGTTAGGGTTAGAGCCTGTATTGTATAGGAGTTAGGGTTAGAGTCTGTGTCGTATTGGAGTTAGGGTTAGATCCTGTATTATATAGGAGTTAGGGTTAGAGTCTGTGTCATACAGGAGTTAGGGTTAGAGTCTGTGTCATACAGGAGTTACGGTTACAGTCTGTGCAATATAGGAGTTAGGGTTAGAGCCTGTATTGTATAGGAGTTAGGGTTAGAGTCTGTGTCGTATTGGAGTTAGGGTTAGATCCTGTATTATATAGGAGTTAGGGTTCGAGTCTGTGTCATACAGGAGTTAGGGTTAGAGAATGTATTGTATAGGAGTTAGGGTTAGAGTCTGTGTCATATTGGAGTTAGGGTTAGAGTCTGTATTGTATAGGAGTTAGGGTTAGAGTCTGTGTCGTATAGGAGTTAGGGTTAGAGTCTGTATTGTGTAGGAGTTAGGGTTAGAGAATGTATTGTATAGGAGTTAGGGTTAGAGTCTGTGTCATACAGGAGTTAGGGTTAGAGTCTGTGTTATATAGGAGTTAGGGTTAGAGTCTGTATTGTATAGGAGTTAGGGTTAGAGTCTGTGTCGTATAGGAGTTAGGGTTAGAGTCTGTATTGTGTAGGAGTTAGGGTTAGAGAATGTATTGTATAGGAGTTAGGGTTACAGTCTGTGTCATATAGGAGTTAGGGTTAGAGTCTGTGCAATATAGGAGTTAGGGTTAGAGTCTGTGTTATATAGGAGTTAGGGTTAGAGCCTGTATTGTATAGGAGTTAGGGTTCGAGTCTGTGTCATACAGGAGTTAGGGTTAGAGTCTGTATTGTATAGGAGTTAGGGTTAGAGTATGTGTCGTATAGGAGTTAGGGTTAGAGCCTGTATTGTATAGGAGTTAGGGTTAGGTCTGTGTCATATAGGAGTTAGGGTTAGAGCCTGTATTGTATAAGAGTTAGGGTTAAGGTTTGAGTCTGTGTCGTATAGAAGTTTGGGTTAGAGTCTGTGTCGTGTTTTGCAGAACTTTCATTTTGGAAATACACTGACTTTATCTGTCCACTTACCAGCTGCAAGTTTGTTTAACATGTGCTTTTCCTCCTCATACAGAAATACATTGGCTAAATTGTTTCCAGACAAATTGAATTTCTTTATAATTTCACAAAATTTGTTGATACAGGCAAGTGTGAATATTTGGCAATTGTTTTTTTACTTTGCACGTATCCATCAAAATAGCAGCTGGTTGATATTGTGTGGGATTCTGAGAACAGGAAAGACATTAAAAAATAAACATTAATGGTTATACTCACCTTTTCTCAGCCTATAACTATCCAACTGCTGCTCCCCAATTGGTCCTCCAATCACCTTGTCTTCCTTTCTTTTTGTGATCCTCTTACCTGACGGTAAACCCACCACCTCCTCTGATCTGGAGGCACTGAGCAATATCTTTGTTGCTCATCTCTACTCCTTTAATTTCCAGTATACTAAGGATTTTCCTGGTATATGCTCCCGACATAGGGTCCAGATGCCTTGGGCGCTAAGCGTAATACATCTATAATAATGCTAGAGGCAGAAAATACTGGATCCATTACTGGCAATAAGTGAGCCCAACACAAAGCATGCTCACAGCGTATGCCCACAGCGTATGTCCACAACGCATGCCCACAGTGTATGCCCACAGCGTATGGCAACAAAGCATGCCCGCAGAGTATACCCACAGAGCATGCCTACAGAGTATACCCACAAAGCATGCCCACAGAGTATACCCACAGAGCATGCCTACAGAGCATGCCCACAGAGTATTCCCACAGCCTATGCCCACAGTGCAGGCCTACAGAGTATGCCCACAAAGCATGCCCACAAAGCATGCCCACAGAGTATTCCCACTGCGTATGCCCACAGCATATGCCAACAAAGCATGCCCACAAAGCATGCCCAGAGTATCCCCACAGAGCATGCCTATAGAGTATGCCCACGGAGCATGCCCACAAAGCATGCCCACAGAGTATTCCCACAGCATATGCCCACAGTGTATGCCCACAGAGTAAGCCCACAAAGCATTCCCACATCGTATACCAACAGTGCATGCCTACAGAGTATGCCCACAAAGCATGCCCACAGAGTATGTCCACAAAGCATGCACACAGAGTGTGCCCACAATTGACTCACTTTATTTCCAGTATACCAAGGATTTTCCTGGCATATGCTCCAAACACAAGGTCCAGATGTCATCGGTGCTAAGCCTAATACATCTATAATAATGCTGGAGGCAGAAAATACAGGATCCATTACAGCAATAGATGAGCGAGGCACAAAGCATGCCCGCAGAGTATTCCCACAGAGTACTCCTACAGAGTATGCTTGCAGAGTATGCCCGCAGAGTATTCCCACAGAGTATTCCCGTAGAGTATGCCCGCAGAGTATTCCCGCAGAGTATGCCTGCAGAGTATTCCCGCAGAGTATGCTTGCAGAGTGTGCTCGCAGAGTATGCCTGCAGAGTATTCCCGCAGAGTATTCCCGCAGAGTATTCCCGCAGAGTATGCTTGCAGAGTATGCCCGCAGAGTATTCCCGCAGAAGTATTCCCGCAGAGTATTCCCGCAGAGTATGCCCGTAGAGTATGCCCACAGAGTATGCCCGCAGAGTATGCCCGCAGAGTATTCCTGCAGAGTATGCCCGCAGAGTATTCCCGCAGAGTATGCTCGCAGAGTATGCCCGCAGAGTATTCCCGCAGAAGTATTCCTGCAGAGTATTCCCGCAGAGTATGCCCGCAGAGTATGCCTGCAGAGTATGCTCGCAGAGTATGCTCGCAGAGTATGCCCGCAGAGTATTCCCGCAGAGTATTCCCGCAGAGTATGCCCGCAGAGTATTCCCGCAGAGTATGCCCGCAGAGTATTCCCGCAGAGTGTGCTCACAGAGTATTCCCGCAGAAGTATTCTCGCAGAGTATTCCCGCAGAGTATGCATGCAGAGTATGCCTGCAGAGTATTCCCGCAGAGTATGCCCGCAGAGTATGCCCGCAGAGTATTCCCGCAGAAGTATTCCCGCAGAGTATTCCCGCAGAGTATTCCCGCAGAGTATTCCCGCAGAGTATGCATGCAGAGTATGCCCAGAATCAAGTAAGCAGACACTTGCAGTAAAGCAGATCTTTGCGTCTGCTGTTCCCAACTCAGCAAATAACCTCATCTTACAAAGTAATGACATCTTCTACCTCTCTAGGTTTTCTTAATGGGTTTTTTGTTCATATTACATAGTAACCACTCGTTTCATGTCACTACATTCACTGCAGTGGTCACAGAAAGTTCTACTTGATGTACAAGGGACTGCCTCTCTGTTCTTCACAGACTTGTATCAGTCACTTCCCAAGAAGTATAAGAAACTCAAGGAATCATCCAGGAAAGGTAAAATTAGGAAAATAAGAGGAAGTGAGTTCACAAGTTGTGTGCGATCTGTGAACAGAGAGGAAGTCTTGAAGGAGTCCTGGTGGAGCGAATACAGACGGGTCTTAAGATGAAGACGGATCGTCATTTCATGAAGGACGGAGGTCCGGACAGCTGGTGAATGTCATCGGCCAGGAATAAAACCTGCCATTAGTACAGATGGAGTCTCGGTAGATTAAGACCTGCCGTCTGGTGAAGTCATTCCCGTCTCACCGGAGAGGGGACTAAATATTTAAAAATCATATCAAAGAGATGATGCAAAATTCATACTTCTTCATTCATCGTTGTACTTATTACTGAAGCGGACATTGCATTTCAGGATCTGGAAATGGGAAGTGATTCAATATGTCGCAAGTTTTGACTTATGTTATAAAATACTCTGAAAATCACCTAAAAGAAGGCTGCTTGAGAGACAGAAATTGAATCCTGTGTAAATTATACCTAATTTCCAGAGTGACAGCGCCTCTTTTGTCCTCAGGTTATTTCTGGTATTGCACTTTTTCACTGCACCAGTAAATCGGGCTCATATGGAATGTTTGGACAAGAATGGTATGAGGGTGGGGTAAACAAAGTAGAGCCTTTTTTCTTATACAGGATATCACCTTTAAACCACTTAAAGTAAGATATGAAGTCAGGATTCCAACCAGGGCAAGTGCCGGGAGCCCACGGTGCCAATGAGACCACAGTGCCCAAGTTACATTGCTGACTTCTGTTAGGTGCCCTAGTTGGAATAAAAATAAAAACTTTTTGTTATAAACACTTGTGGAACTGTCCAAACTAATATAATATCAAGTTAGCAAATGTGGAAATTAAGAAAATAAAAACAGAATAGCTGTTTTGTTTTTGGTCATTTACCTTCACCCCAAAAAATGAAATGAAAACCGATCAGAAAATTGTTTGGATCACTAAGCAGTAATGATAAAAACTTTTGCAAAAACACAGTCTGACATAACTCTTGGAAGATGAGGAGGAAGAACCCAAAATGAACAGATGCCCCAAAGGGAAGACATTAACCTGGAGCTGGCAGTGATTCCAAGCTCCACTCTTCCTGACCTGATTGATACAGGAAAGAAATATATCTTGGTACCGTGTTATCTACATCCTGACCTGATTGACATCTTGGTGGGATTTGAACCCAGGACCCCAGCAATGCAAGGCTGAAGTGCTAACCACTGAGCCACCGTGATGCCCATCAATCCATTCCTTATGGGAAAGAAAGCAGAATACAACGGTCCCATAAAGAATGAATGGACCGGCGGCCGAGCATGCACACTTATACTCCATACTAAAGGAATAAAGTACCCAGTTTCGGTGGTCCCAAGTCCCAAGGATCTGATTCCCACCAATCGAGAAGTTATCACTTTTTTTCCAGGTAGGGGATCATTTTTTTGCAAACATTCCTTTAACCCATTATCTACCAATGTCCGTTTTTTGGGACGCCTAATCTTTAGCTTCTAGCAACTAAGATTTTATAATTTTTATAATTAGGTCCAATTTTTTGTGTTGTGTTTGTAAAATGAATGTTTACAAAATAGGAAATCATGTCATTGTCATTTTTAATTGAATATTGGGACTCCCGTTTCTGAAAAATCCGTACTTGAAAAAATTTTGCAAATTATGTTTCTGATTCATTAGGACTAGTGTTGAGCATTCCGATACCACAAGTATCGGGTATCGGCCGATACTTGCGGTATCGGAATTCCAATACCAAGTTCCGATATTTTTGTGGTATCGGAAATCGGAATCGGAAGTTCCCAGTGTATGGTTCCCAGGGTCTGGAGGGGAGGAGACTCTCCTTCAGGCCCTGGGATCCATATTCATGTAAAAAATAAAGAATTAAAATAAAAAATATGGATATACTCACCCGTCCGGCGGCCCCTGGACCTTACCGATTGTAACCGGCAGCCTCCGTTCCTAAGAATGAGGAGTTTAGGACCCTCGATGACGTCGCGGCTTGTGATTGGTCGCGTGCCGCTCATGTGACCGCTCACGCGACCAATCACAAGCCGCGACGTCATCGCAGGTCCTAAACTCCTCATTCTTAGGAACGGAGGCTGCCGGTTACAATCGGTAAGGTCCAGGGGCCGCCGGACGAGTGAGTATATCCATATTTTTTATTTTAATTCTTTATTTTTTACATGAATATGGATCCCAGGGCCTGAAGGAGAGTCTCCTCTCCTTCAGACCCTGGGAACCATCCAGGATAGCTTCCGATACTTGTGTCCCATTGACTTGTATTGGTATCGGGTATGGGTATCGGCGATATCTGATATTTTTCGAGTATCGGCCGATACTATCCGATACCGATACTTTCAAGTATCGGAAGGTATCGCTCAACACTAATTAGGACCCAAATCATTAAAAATCTGTCATTTAAAAAAAAAATAAAAAAAATGAAAATTGCTAATTTGGCAAGTAATGAGTTAAAGAACTCAGGCATGGGAAACGTACAGATCAGTTTTTAAGTAATACTGCCCCACAATGCCAAACAATAGTCGGAAGTTTTAGGTCGACCTTTGGATTCCGAGGATTCCGAGGACCTGGACAATTGCTGCCCTCTAACACCTGTCCACAAATCTAGACTAAGGTCCTATTTCCATATTTCCATCGTCCTGTTTGCATTCAATAAAGAACGTGACAACTTTTATGGCTCATGTGAAATCATCCAATATTTATTTCACCTTCTTAAAGTTTGTTGTGGAGGATAAAAGCCGTGAAAATGTGATGTGGAGGAGCATGAAATACAGCGCGCAATTAAGTGTCCTGTTTTCAGGTACATTAATCCTTAAAAGCTGAAACGATTCGGAGCGGCTGAAGGCATAACCACCTCCACACCCCATCTCATCTCCAATCCTGCCTTCAAAAACACAACACTACGGAAGATCAACTCCTAAATTATTATTAATGCTCCCGATGCCTCGGGGTAAGATTGTCTCCAAAACCCCCCAAAAAATTGAATATATTTTCACGTTCACTTATTTTTTTTTTTCCTCTTTTATTTTGCAATGTCAATCTCGTTGCTATAATAACATTTCTCACTCTAGATTTTTATTAACTATCTCTCGGATAATTTGCTCCGGGAATGAAACCGCAAAGCATTGAGTCATTTTTTATTTTTATTTTTTATTTTTTTGCTTTTACAACCTACCCACTTTTTTTTGCAATTTGTCAGCCAATTAAGATGTTAATGTGGGTTGCCTCCGTTGTGCGGAGAATGATTCATTTTCATTTTTTCTTTCTTTTCTTTTTTTTTATTTCACTAAGCTCTAAATAAAAAAACAACATTGAGATTATTCAGTATTCCGTGTGGAAATTGAAGCAGTTGCAATTGTTTTTACCTGAAATAGATGCCGAGTGCCCGGCAGAGATAATATGATCGGCAATAAATGGAATGAATACAATTCTGCATCCTTTCCTATCTGATTTTGTTGGAGATGACTCGGCCACGGGTGGGGAGCGGGGGAATTCGGACCGCGACAGTGGAGATGGTCCCGGAGCCTTTCCATGCATTTATAAGGCTTAATTTGCTGTTGATTGTTTATTAGTGTCTCTCCCTCTCGGTGCCTATGAATCTGAGATCAGATAAAGGAGCTAAATGGCTCTCCTCATCTTATTCTTGCAGGGAGCTCAACATGATTACATTCTTATTTATAAAGCACTTCAATGCTGGGAGAAGGATGCTGAAGAGAGTCCATCTTCTTGGAGTCTTCAGAGACTTCTCTGGTGGAACTTTTTAAAGTTTTATAAAAAGACTTGTTCAGAGACGAGACTATAGGCAAATCACAAGGATACTCGAAGGGAGGGAGAAGAGCTCACAACGTCCCGAGGATGTGTAAGGACTCGGAGTGTATCGGGATAGGTTTATGCTCTACCCCTTTCTTTATAGGACAAACCCATATTTAAATGTGTTTACTTTCGCCTTATGTTGTTATGTGCACGTATGTATATTTACCATGTATTTAACTTTGTATATGATGCTGCTATGTATGTACTGTAATATATATATATATATATATATATATATATATATATATATATATATATATATTTGCTATAGAATGTATATGTATGTTAGGGAAAGCGTAGGACCCATTTATGGCCACTAGATGGGGCACTATAGCAACCGTAGTAATGAATAGGGATTTTACATAGGAAATAGTTAATGTAGGAGGGGCTTGCTGTAGGGTAAGCAGGAGTACACCCTTACCTGGCATCAGTTGGCACCAGGGGGCCCAGTTTGTCTGCACGGGCTTAGAGCCCGGGGGTATAATGCAGCTACCCTGTAATGTTTAAGGAGTGAAGCCCAGCCATCCAGAGCACCAGGACAGAACAGCAGCGAGAAGAGAAGCAGAGTAAAGCAAGTGTAGAAGAAGTAGAAATCGCAGCAGGAACCGCGGGCAGTTCGCTCACCATGTGGCAGCTTATAGCATGGGCTGATGCCCTCAGAACCGGTGTGAAACGGAAGTGAAGTAAGTCTGGACAGGGAGGACACTCTAGGAACTGTGTTACAGTTCATCCCGGGCATGTCCTGTGTGACAGAGAGGGAAGTACAGGGAAAGAAGAATTAATGTTCTGCTTGGAATCTGATGCTGACTCTGTCCTGACTATGAATGCATTCTGTATGGAAAACAGTAAAGTTATGCGTTTGAAAGTTGAAATGGACTGTCTCAGTTTATGAAAAACCACCTGAAAAGATTCTCCTGAAACAGGGAAGAGACCCTGATGGCGCTGAACCTGAGTAATGGACACTGTGTGCATGTGATGGGAGGCCAGGGCACAGATACATTGCTGTCCTTGGCCATGACTACGGCATTGTCCCTCCCTCACAGATGCTTTGTATAATATCTTATTCTCCATATGACTCCAAGGCAGCCATCAGGAATTTCTGGGTTTTGTCTTGGAGAGAAGGGATAAGGGAGGTATGATAAGGCATTAGGAAACAGAAGGTGAGGGAGGGCAAGGAGGAGGAGGAGGAAGGGATCTATGGGGATATGTTGGAGAACTCAAAGTGTTGGACAATCGTGGGGTGAGAGATGCAAGACACAAAGTCTCAGGAGAGGAAGCAGAGGTAAGATAAAACGTGGCAGAGGCAAGGAGAGGAATTAGGTGCCAGGGCATCTTGTCGAGAGGAAACAGAAAATAGCAAGGAGGTAAAAGGAGCAGTGGCACAAGCAATCAGTCAGAGCAACCATGGAAGAACAGAAAGGGGGACAGTCAGAGGGAAATGGCTCTGTTAAGAAGCAAGAAGGAAACACTAGATGACAGAGCAGGAGAAAGATGCAAGCTGATAGAGGCAAGAAGAGACAATAGGTGGCAAGGCTCCTTGTCGAGAAGAAACAAAAATAGTAAGGAGGTAAAAGGAGCAGTGGCACAAGCAATCAGTCAGAGCAACCATGGAAGAACAGAAAGGGGGAAAGTCAGAGATAAGTGGCTCTGTTGGGGAGCAGGAAAGAAACACTAGGAGGCAAGGGTAAGACACAAGCTGCTTGAGGCAAGAAAAGACAATAGGTGGCAAGGCTCCTTGTCGAGAAGAAACAAAAATAGCAAGGAGGTAAAAGGAGCAGTGGTGCCTACAGTCAGAGCAACTTTGAAAGGACAGAAATGGGACAGTCATAGGGAAGGTGGATCTGTTGAGGAAGAGGAAGGAAACACTAGGTGACAGAGCAGGAGAAAGATGCAAGTGGGCAGAGGCAAGATAACACATTAGGAGGCAGGGCTCCTTGTTGAGAGTGAACAGAAAATAGCAAGGAGGTAAAAGGAGACGTGGCGCCTACAATCAGTCAAAGGAAACATGGAGGGGCAGAAGAGATGGCAGTCAGAGGGAAATGGCTATGTTGGCAAGCAGGAAGGAAACATTAGGAAGATGCAAGCCGGCAGAGGCCAGAAAATGCATTGGGTGGAAGAGCTCGTTGTCGAGAGGGAACAGAAAAATAGCAAGGAGGTAAAAGGAGGAAGGGAACAAACAATTAGTCGAAGCAGCCATGAGAGAACAGAAAGGAGAACCACCAGAGGGAAGTGACTGTGTTGGGGAGGCAGAAGGAGACCCTAAGTGACAGGGCTGTGTGGTTTCAAGAAGGGAAAATAAGTAGCATGGATGGGAGGATCCACAATGGCAGAAACCACCTGATCTCCAGAGCCCTTGCTAGGATGAGGCAGTAGGTGGTTAAGGGCGTTGTTTACAAGCACCAGGGGGACTCTAGATGGCAGGGCTCCGAGTAGGAGGGTATGTGGCTAGCAGACCCCCTTTTTCATCATTGTGGCAGTGAATTGATGGACGGCCTGGCTATAGTGAAAATAAAAAACAATAACTGGTCAAAAATATTAAGAACCTAATGACATATGGTTCTCGCAAAAACTCCAGACTTTAGAGGGAGCCAGCTCTATGCAGTTTGGGGGCGGTCCGTGCTTTATAGTGTTAGATGGTGGTCCATTAATCACAGAAAAAGTCTTTAGATGGGGAAGATTCATGCAAATTTTCAAAAGAAAGAAAATGTGAGCCTATCCCAGGGTACGTCATATCGATGCCAACACCCTAAGGTTTCATTACACTATAAAAGGGTTTTACCAGAGTTAAATGGCGGGATTTCCAAATATGTCTGTGATCAGTCATATCACTATATTAGGCTGTAAGCTCTGCTGAACTGGAGGGTCTTCTGCTCAGGAAGCCCTAGATGGTCCTAGTGTGACTGTTAATGGGATGTTTCATTAGAAAATAACCAACGGTTTTTATTTTTTGTACTTTTTTTTTCATATTATCTTCCATATTCAAAACAAAAGTTAGAAATCTTTAAATTTTTACCCTGGACTCTTCTTTCGGGAATTTCACGTAAATATTAACAGCATCATTTGGTATCAAAGCATTTAATGAGTGTGTGAAAGAGTCAATGTGAAGATGGTGGGAGAAGATGATCTGTCACATTGTCTATTGTGACTGTTGGATCATGTGTTATCTGTACTGTATAAAGGTCTTATTGTAATTCTGCCTCTGATGATAAGTAAACTGCTGAACACTCTACAAGAAAGTACGGGAAGTGAAAAAATAGCCCCAGTGACAGGTGTCAAAACTGCACAATTCACTTTTTCTATACATATAAATTGTGACATGGAAATTAAAGATAAACCTATTTAAAAGCTACATTTAATATGATAATCTGATTTAAACAATAGGTCGTTTTCTTCAGATACATTATCCCTTTAATGTTGCCGCCATTGTAGGACACAACTTGGAGAAGTGTAAATTATACAATGGGAATAGGACTGATCCTAATGAACCAAAACTTATCGCTTTTCATTTCTCCCATCTGGAAGATCTCAGCCATCTCTGCACACACCAAGCTGGCCCAATTCTCGAGAAGGACGATAAAACATTCAAATTCCCAAGTCAGCAATACTAAATACTTAAAACAAGTATGGATAGACTCAAAGCTCTAAAAGGCTTCAAAGCTGACAAGAAAATGCATTACTGACTTCGTGTTGCCGGCACAAATATACAGTCGGAGAACATTTGCTTTGATAAAAACGTTTATCACAGCGACCGGGTGCATAAATTGGATTTATACATGAAGATGCTGCTTGTACAGAATGTAGATGGGAGAGGTGTGAACAGCAAGAAACAGAAAAAATACGCAACAACACCACTCCTGCTGATACAGAAATTCTGGGAAACAATGTGTGCAGTATATAATGTGACACAAAAGTAGCAAGTGCAAAACACAGGACCGGCACATGTCACAGTCTAGATGCAAGATTATAGTTATATTCTTGTACATAGGAGCAGTATTATAGTAGTTATATTCTTGTACATAGGGGCAGTATTATAGTAGTTATATTCTTGTACATAGGAGCAGTATTATAGTAGTTATATTCTTGTACATAGGAGCAGTATTATAGTAGTTATATTCTTGTACATAGGGGCAGTATTATAGTAGTTATATTCCTGTACATAGGGGCAGTATTATAGTAGTTATATTCTTGTACACAGGGGCAGTATTATAGTAGTTATATTCTTGTACATAGGAGCAGTATTATAGTAGTTATATTCCTGTACATAGGAGCAGTATTATAGTAGTTATATTCTTGTACATAGGGGCAGTATTATAGTAGTTATATTCTTGTACATAGGGGCAGTATTATAGTAGTTATATTCTTGTACATAGGGGCAGTATTATAGTAGTTATATTCTTGTACATAGGAGGCAGTATTATAGTAGTTATATTCTTGTACACAGGGGCAGTATTATAGTAGTTATATTCTTGTACATAGGAGCAGTATTATAGTAGTTATATTCTTGTACATAGGAGCAGTATTATAGTAGTTATATTCTTGTACATAGGAGCAGTATTATAGTAGTTATATTCTTGTACATGGGGGCAGTATTATAGTAGTTATATTCTTGTACATAGGGGCAGTATTATAGTAGTTATATTCTTGTACATAGGGGCAGTATTATAGTAGTTATATTCTTGTACATAGGGGCAGTATTATAGTAGTTATATTCTTGTACATAGGGGCAGTATTATAGTAGTTATATTCTTGTACATAGGGGCAGTATTATAGTAGTTATATTCTTGTACATAGGGGCAGTATTATAGTAGTTATATTCTTGTATATAGGGGGCAGTATTATAGTAGTTATATTCTTGTACATGGGGGCAGTATTATAGTAGTTATATTCTTGTACATAGGGGCAGTATTATAGTAGTTATATTCTTGTACATAGGGGCAGTATTATAGTAGTTATATTCTTGTACATAGGGGCAGTATTATAGTAGTTATATTCTTGTATATAGGGGGCAGTATTATAGTAGTTATATTCTTGTACATGGGGGCAGTATTATAGTAGTTATATTCTTGTACATAGGGGCAGTATTATAGTAGTTATATTCTTGTACATAGGAGCAGTATTATAGTAGTTATATTCTTGTACATAGGGGCAGTATTATAGTAGTTATATTCTTGTATATAGGAGCAGTATTATAGTAGTTATATTCTTGTACATAGGGGCAGTATTATAGTAGTTATATTCTTGTACATAGGAGCAGTATTATAGTAGTTATATTCTTGTATATAGGGGCAGTATTATAGTAGTTATATTCTTGTATATAGGAGCAGTATTATAGTAGTTATATTCTTGTACATAGGGGCAGTATTATAGTAGTTATATTCTTGTACATAGGAGCAGTATTATAGTAGTTATATTCTTGTATACAGGGGCAGTATTATAGTAGTTATATTCTTGTACACAGGGGCAGTATTATAGTAGTTATATTCTTGTACATAGGGGGCAGTATTATAGTAGTTATATTCTTGTACATAGGAGCAGTATTATAGTAGTTATATTCTTGTACATAGGAGCAGTATTATAGTAGTTATATTCTTGTACATAGGGGCAGTATTATAGTAGTTATGTTCTTGTACATAGGGGCAGTATTATAGTAGTTATATTCTTGTATATAGGGGCAGTATTATAGTAGTTATATTCTTGTACATAGGGGCAGTATTATAGTAGTTATATTCTTGTACATAGGGGCAGTATTATAGTAGTTATATTCTTGTACATAGGGGGCAGTATTATATTATGTAAATGTACTTTACAGAACCGATAAGCCAATCATAATTTTGATTTACTGCATATTTGATGTTTTCTGTAATATAGGGTTCTGTATGTAGTAAATCACACTTATATTGCTGTTTATATGTACAAGAAATCTAGATGATGTTACATGACATGAATATTATCTTTGTGACACAGGGCATTATTTTATACTGAGAAATGGCATCTCTTGTTAAACTCTCCAATTGTGCTGCCTGTCACTCTCACTGTACATATGTTCTGTCTTATGTACTTACGCCCCTCAAATGTGTTAAGATGAAGGATTTTTCCTTAGAGCATATGCAGGCGCAGTAATCTCCCCAGATGTCATTATTATCCACCAGAGCTCAGCCAATAGTGGGAAGCCTGGGATATTGCAGCTGTGAGTTCTGCACAAGCAGGAAGCTCGACTCTCCGGGTACAAACAATAAAAAAAATTAGTGTAATTAGTTTCTTTGAAAAGATTCAGCCCCCTTTAAAGTAATAAGTTTAATTATATATTTACTGCCAAAAATGCTGCTTCTGCGCTTTCCATGCTGAAGAGGATGTCTACCTATGACTAGTAGTAACGCTTTCCTTTCCAGAAGATTTTTTGCAAATATTGCTGCAAGACTTCATAGTAGATATATATTATTACATTATATTTTTTTCTGTAAACAGCACTTGTATGTATTCAGAGTATCCACCAGCAGAATAGTGATCGCAGCTCTGGGGTATACTACAGGATGTAACTCAGGATCAGTAATGTAATGTATGTACACAGTGACTGCACCAGCAGAATAGTGAGTGCAGCTCTGGAGTATAATACAGGATATAAATCAAGATCAGTAATGTAATGTATGTACACAGTGACTGCACCAGCAGAATAGTGAGTGCAGCTCTGGGGTATAATACAGGATGTAACTCAGGATCAGTAATGTAATGTATGTACACAGTGACTGCACCAGCAGAATAGTGAGTGCAGCTCTGGAGTATAATACAGGATGTAACTCAGGATCAGTAATGTAATGTATGTACACAGTGACTGCACCAGCAGAATAGTGAGTGCAGCTCTGGAGTATAATACAGGATGTAACTCAGGATCAGTAATGTAATGTATGTACACAGTGACTGCACCAGCAGAATAGTGAGTGCAGCTCTGGAGTATAATACAGGATATAAATCAGGATCAGTAATGTAATGTATGTACACAGTGACTGCACCAGCAGAATAGTGAGTGCAGCTCTGGGGTATAATACAGGATGTAACTCAGGATCAGTAATGTAATGTATGTACACAGTGACTGCACCAGCAGAATAGTGAGTGCAGCTCTGGAGTATAATACAGGATGTAACTCAGGATCAGTAATGTAATGTATGTACACAGTGACTGCACCAGCAGAATAGTGAATGCAGCTCTGGAGTATAATACAGGATGTAACTCAGGATCAGTAATGTATGCACACAGTGACTGCACCAGCAGAATAGTGAGTGCAGCTCTGGAGTATAATACAGGATGTAACTGAGGATCAGTAATGTAATGTATGTACACAGTGACTGCACCAGCAGAATAGGGAGTGCAGCTCTGGGGTATAATACAGGATGTAACTCAGGATCAGTAATGTATGTACACAGTGACTGCACCAGCAGAATAGTGAATGCAGCTCTGGAGTATAATACAGGATGTAACTCAGGATCAGTAATGTAATGTATGTACACAGTGACTGCACCAGCAGAATAGTGAGTGCAGCTCTGGAGTATAATACAGGAGGTAACTCAGGATCAGTAATGTAATGTATGTACACAGTGACTGCACCAGCAGAATAGGGAATGCAGCTCTGGGGTATAATACAGGATGTAACTCAAGATCAGTAATGTAATGTATGTACACAGTGACTGCACCAGCAGAATAGTGAGTGCAGCTTTGGAGTATAATACAGGATGTAACTCAGGATCAGTAATGTAATGTATGTACACAGTGACTGCACCAGCAGAATAGTGAGTGCAGCTCTGGAGTATAATACAGGATGGAACTCAGGATCAATAATGTAATGTATGTACACAGTGACTGCAGCAGAAGAATAGTGAGTGCAGCTCTGGAGTATAATACAGGATGTAATTCAGGGTCAGTAATGTAATGTATGTACACAGTGACTGCAACAGCACAATAGTGAGTGCAGCTCTGGAGTACAATACAGGATGTAATTCAGGATCAGTAATGTAATGTATGTACACAGTGACTGCACCAGCAGAATAGTGAGTGCAGCTCTGGAGTACAATACAGGATGTAATTCAGGATCAGTAATGTAATGTATGTACACAGTGACTGCACCAGCAGAATAGTGAGTGCAGCTCTGGAGTATAATACAGGATGGAACTCAGGATCAATAATGTAATGTATGTACACAGTGACTGCAGCAGAAGAATAGTGAGTGCAGCTCTGGAGTATAATACAGGATGTAATTCAGGGTCAGTAATGTAATGTATGTACACAGTGACTGCACCAGCAGAATAGTGAGTGCAGCTCTGGAGTACAATACAGGATGTAATTCAGGATCAGTAATGTAATGTATGTACACAGTGACTGCACCAGCAGAATAGTGAGTGCAGCTCTGGAGTACAATACAGGATGTAACTCAGGATCAGTAATGTAATGTATGTACACAGTGGCTACACCAGCAGAATAGTGAGTGCAGCTTTGGAGTATAATACAGGATGTAACTCAGGATCAGTAATGTAATGTATGTACACAGTGACTGCACCAGCAGAATAGTGAGTGCAGCTCTGGAGTATAATACAGGATGTCACTCAGGATCAGTAATATAATGTATGTACACAGTGACTACACCAGCAGAATAGTGAGTGCAGCTCTGGAGTATAATACAGGATGTAACTCAGGATCAGTAATGTAATGTATGTACACAGTGACTGCACCAGCAGAATAGTGAGTGCAGCTCTGGGGTATAATACAGGATGTAACTCAGGATCAGTAATGTAATGTATGAACACAGTGACTGCACCAGCAGAATAGTGAGCGCAGCTCTGGGGTATAATACAGGATGTAACTCAGGATCAGTAATGTAATGTATGTACACAGTGACTGCACCAGCAGAATAGTGAGTGCAGCTCTGGGGTATAATACAGGATGTAACTCAGGATCAGTAATGTAATGTATGTACACAGTGACTGCACCAGCAGAATAGTAAATGCAGCTCTGGAGTATAATACAGGATGTAACTCAGGATCAGTAATGTAATGTATGTACACAGTGACTGCACCAGCAGAATAGTAAATGCAGCTCTGGAGTATAATATGGCATCTTTACAGGATAATTAATGTACTGTTCTGTGTAGTGAATACATTTTTTGTAGGTAATGTCTACGAGAGATCAAATTTGCCTCTTTGTTTTCCATAAATTTATTTATATTTTCGATTACTGCCTATAGATATATACAGTGAAAGGTCATTCATATAATCAGAATGGGTTCTGTCATGATTCCACTCCTCTGTGAGTGACTGCTCAGCCATTTTTAGGGCTGTCAGTATTGTGATTGACAGTCCAATCAGCCAATCTGAGGCAGAGTCTTGCTGGGCTGTCAGCACTTTCATTGATAGCCCAGCTGCACTTCTGGTTGGGCCTGCAGGTTCTTTCTCATGTCACCCATTGTGGCTGATTGTTTTGCTATTTAGCTGACTCTCTGCCTCCGATTACTGCCAGTTGTAGGTTAGCTCACGTGGTGTGTGTTTGCTCTGTGCTCTAAGTTCCTGTATTCTGATCTTTGTCGCCTGCCCTTGGATCTTGCCTTTGACCGTCCGTTTGCCTTGCCTTTTTGTCTTGATCTGATTCCTTCTTGGCATTCCAACCCCGGACTGTGACCTGGCTTTGCCTTTTTCTCATCCCTTTGTTTCTAATGAGCTCTCTTGGCTTCTGATCTAGGACCCCTTGACCACCCTGTGTCACGTCTTGCCCAGGAGTCACAGATTGCTTACACATGTTGCATTTACTATGCATAGTTTGGAGATTTTAAAATACTTTTTTTTAAGAGTGTTCATTATATCTGAGGAGGGTTCTCTGCTTCAGTTCTTTATCAGCTACAATGAAAATTACAAATATGTTTTCCTCTTTCTTTCCAGAACTCATTATGTACTTTCATTTCACTAAATACTTTAGTTTTCCTGTGGTGGCACCACAAGTAAATAGGAAACCTGCTTCCACGTTTTCCATCAGATTACCATAGATCACAATAGAACATGCACTGATCAGCTTATCTTTGGTCAACCTTTCTATCAAAAATAGTATGTAAATAAATGTAACTAATAAAAGTTGTAAGCAAGATTTATTTTTTACAAAAGAAAACCATGTAAAACTTATATATTGTTCTTCTTTTGTCTTTTAGGTAAGCCTGCTTCCTCCATTCTCAATTCCGACTGTTGGGTGAGATTGATTATTATGTGGAATTACTGTGCATTGACCTTTCCTGTATTAATGGCTTTATTTGATATTTTAATAAACTTTGTTTCTTTGACATATTTGATGCAATAAGCTGTGATTTCTTTGGCCAAGGTTGTTCCGATGCTCGATCAGAATAAACCTCATCATGAGTTCTATGGCGCCCAGTTAATATGTTGGGTGGATTGTTGGGTGTTATGGTCTACAAACTTTAGAGACCATCGATAATTGCAGATGTTCTTCAATCGACTGTATAATATATGTGGATAGATTGTGTAAATGGTTAATTCTGTGACTTTGTGCTTTTGGTTGGTCATCGTAGTCGGTGATTTGTGAGGTCGACAATGCCGACAATGCCTAAAAAAATTCCCCAACCTTGCTTCAAAGTCACAATAAAGTATTAACGAAGGAATAAGATGGCCTCTTGTTGGAGTATTATTTTATGAATTGGGGTATTTGTGTGAGACAAAAACTGCACTTTTAAAATGGCCACATTTAGGGTCATTTTTGTGTCTTATAAAGTGAGCACCTTGTTGGGCGTTTCTTTACTGATCACAGATCTTTTGAAATCCAAAATTATCATTTTTGCTGAATTTCTCCTAAAAAGTTGATTTGTATCGAGTTGATTCTTGGTGAATTGGAAGTATTTCAGTTACCTTATAGATGTGTATAATAATTTGTGGTTTCCTTGTCCTCTTTCAAACTCATTTTAAGATATTAAAGTGGTTGTCTGGTCTTAACCGAGAAGTCTGCAGGCTTATGAAACCTCCCAAAGCATGCACTGTGCCCTGCGGGGATTTGCCGGTTTTAGACCCAGGACCGGAGGGTATGTATGAGCTATAGATACTCCCTGGCCAGTAGACGTGGACTTACTCCATATGCTTGTATAGAGCCGAAGACGCGTCCCGTCTAGTGATGCGGCTGTCCAGTGGTCGTGCCCGACCATAGAGTGCCACCTTGCTCCATACAAGTGTGTAGGAAGCAAGGCCGTGCCCACTGGCCAGGAGTATGTATAACTCGTACATACCCTCTGGTTCATGGTCAGAAACCGGCGAATCCCGGCACACAGCGTGACTTCAGACTTATCGGTCTGGATCGGACAATCCCTCTAAAGCACAGACTTAGGATGAAGTCACTTTTACATTAGTATCTGGTAAGGGTAAATGGATGGTAGCTGTTTATCACTGCTGTGCCGTCACACACGTTTATTCAGTTCTTTATCGCTTTGTCTACAGTGTATATGTAAATAAATTTCTCAAAATAGAATTCTCACTGGAAAGGGATTGATAAAACTTTTAATAATCATATAAATAAATAACTCATATAAGACATACTACAATAGTACGCTATGGTAACGCAAATCCTGAGAAGTTAGGAAATGACCACACAAAAAAACAAAAAACGCAAATATCCCCAAAGTCTCGCTAATGTGATATTTCTTCACATCACATGTATATAATTCCTGTCTGTAACTCATCTCGATGCGTTTCATCGCTCTTATCAGAAGACACTATAAAATAAGAAGACCATAAAAAGAAAGTTTTTGCATCGGTAGCCTTATTAGTGTGTCACTTCTATTCACCTGGGATAGTCTCTATTTACTGTGATAGATATACTATGGATTGTATTGTATCCAATGGGTATGTAAAGTGCTAAATAGTAAGTGATGTTATCATGTTGTATCAATCACAACACTGTAGCGGCTGATGGAATTACCAGGAATAGGAATTCCCCATCATCCATGTTTTAGGAAGAAAGACTTCATTCAAAAGAGAGTGTAGCTGTCTCCACACCATCAGTCCAAGGCCAGACTCGGATCAGTCCAAGGCCAGACTCGGATCAGTCCAAGGCCAGACTCAGATCGGTCCAAGGCCAGACTCAGATCGGTCCAAGGCCAGACTCGGATCGGTCCAAGGCCAGACTCAGATCGGTCCAAGGCCAGACTCAGATCGGTCCAAGGCCAGACTCAGATCGGTCCAAGGCCAGACTCAGATCGGTCCAAGGCTAGACTCTGATTGGTCCAAGGCTAGACTCAGATCGGTCCAAGGCCAGACTCAGATCGGTCCAAGGCTAGACTCAGATCGGTCCAAGGCTAGACTCAGATCGGTCCAAGGCCAGACTCGGATTGGTCCAAGGCCAGACTCGGATCGGTCCAAGGCCAGACTCAGATCAGTCCAAGGCCAGACTCAGATCAGTCCAAGGCCAGACTCAGATCAGTCCAAGGCCAGACTCAGATCAGTCCAAGGCCAGACTCAGATCAGTCCAAGGCCAGACTCCGATCAGTCCAAGGTCAGACTCCGATCAGTCCAAGGCCAGACTCAGATCAGTCCATGGTTTAAGCTGCACTGCTGAGTTATATTGGAAAAGCTTAGCTACGCATAACCCAATGGCATTCCTACCAATGCGTCCGGCTTGTGCATCTACATGTGTCAAATGGTGTCACTAAGATGCCGCTCATTTAAAATCTTGATTGACAATATGGAGTTAGCCTGTATGCTTCCCATACACCTACAAATGGCAACTTTTTACTGTCTGCCGAAAGTCCATAAAGGCTACTCACCCCTTACAGGAAGAACTATCGTGTCAGGCATTGTTAGTCTGACACAAGGGGTGAGTATATACTTCAATGTGATTTTGCTGGCCTTTTGTCCTAGCTTTTCCATCCTATATCAAGGACACCATGGATGTACTCAGGAAACTGGATGATGGTGATGTGACTGATACAACATGAGAATATCACTCACTAATTAGTATTTTAAATACCCATTGGATACAATACAATCCATAGAATATCTATCACAGTAAACAGTGGTTGTCCTAGGTGCATAGAAGGGACAAACTAATAAGGCTACCGGTGCAAAAACTTTGTTTTTCTGAGTGTTAGTCTACTTCCTAGTGGGAATATTTTATAGTGTTTCTTATTGAGTCGCTATCAAAAGAGAGACGAAATGCGTTGAGATGAATTAGAGACAGAAATTATATATATACACTCACCGGCCACTTTATTAGGTACACCATGCTAGTAACGGGTTGGACCCCCTTTTGCCTTCAGAACTGCCTCAATTCTTCGTGGCATAGATTCAACAAGGTGCTGGAAGCATTCCTCAGAGATTTTGGTCCATATTGACATGATGGCATCACACAGTTGCCGCAGATTTGTCGGCTGCACATCCCAAAGATGCTCCATACAAGGCAGGATGGATCCATGCTTTCATGTTGTTTACGCCAAATTCTGACCCTACCATCCGAATGTCGCAGCAGAAATCGAGACTCATCAGACCAAGCAACGTTTTTCCAATCTTCTACTGTCCAATTTCGATGAGCTTGTACAAATTGTAGCCTCAGTTTCCTGTTCTTAGCTGAAAGGAGTGGTACCCGGTGTGGTCTTCTGCTGCTGTAGCCCATCTGCCTCAAAGTTCGACGCACTGTGCGTTCAGAGATGCTCTTAGGCCTACCTTGGTTGTAACGGGTGGCGATTTGAGTCACTGTTGCCTTTCTATCAGCTCGAACCAGTCTGCCCATTCTCCTCTGACCTCTGGCATCAACAAGGCATTTCCGCCCCCAGAACTGCCGCTCACTGGATTTTTTTTTCTTTTTCGGACCATTCTCTGTAAACCCTAGAGATGGTTGTGCGTGAAAATCCCAGTAGATCAGCAGTTTCTGAAATACTCAGACCAGCCCTTCTGGCACCAACAACCATGCCACGTTCAAAGGCACTCAAATCACCTTTCTTCCCCATACTGATGCTCGGTTTGAACTGCAGGAGATTGTCTTGACCATGTCTACATGCCTAAATGCACTGAGTTGCCGCCATGTGATTGGCTGATTAGAAATTAAGTGTTAACAAGAAGTTGGACAGGTGTACCTAATAAAGTGGCCGGTGAGTGTATATATATGTGTGATGTGAGAATACTATTGTAGTATGTTTTATGGGTTATTTATTTATATGATTATTAAAAGTTAAGTTTTCTCTATTCCTTTAGCATTTTGTCTCCCTATCTTTATGGCTTAGCTGTGGCATTCGTTTTCTAAACAGATAGCTGCTGCGTTCTCTGCCTCAGCTTTTATACAGGCTATGAGAGTCTCTCTTGATCAGCGTTGCAGTGCCATGTGATGTGACATCTGCAGGGCACCTTGAGTAACATAGTCCGTGTCGGAACACGAGGGTCAGCGGGTGCTCTAATCCACTGGCTCGAAACCGCATGGACCAGGGCTCAGTCCACCGAACGCCCGCTCAGGTGGGGTTCAGGTGAATTTGTCAGGTTGTGCAAATTCCTAAAAAATTTGAGACAAATGTTATAAGCATCAAATCGATTCGCTCATCTCCAGTCCCAGTAATGATTTGATACCGATACCTTGATAGGGTTTTGGCCAAGAATATGACTCCAACATGGAACCCAATGTTTCAGAAGGAGACAAAACTCTTTGGAGGAGGAATAATACTAGGTTAGGTCTGCCTCCCATGGCAAATCATGGACCATTAACCCACCAAGTGATTATTATGTCTGTGTCCATGTGGTACTCACTCAGCTCAACAAATTAAGCTTTTCACCACTCGGAAAACAACAATCCCTGATCTTATCTCATTCGGTTACACTGTTGCTTTGCAGAAATAAAGGCCGAGAAGGACATTGCTATTTTTATTAAACAATTTAGCAGCAGCACATAAAATTCCATCTCGGAGACCAAAGTTTGGGCGAAAATATACTGTTCCTAGTAATTCAGATTTTGACCTTTTGAAAACTAAACTAGAAAATGTCAAGGTCAAGTGAAGGTCATCCCGCCATTCTTGTCGCTGATGTTCTAACCTTGAAACAACTCACATAACAAAGTCAATGGAAAGCGCTGGCAGCATGAATACACTGACCCGCGCTGCTCGTGACGGCACAAACTTACATAGCGGCAGCAACAATTGCACAAATATATACATTTCATTGGTTTATCTACAACAAAAAAGTAAATTTGTAACAATCCAGGGTCAAAATATTTTTAAAAAGGCAAATATTTTTTAAATCTAATGTTAGGCCGGCGTCACACTCGGCGTAAGACAATACGGTCCGTATTTTACGGCCGTAATACGGCCGAAATACGGTGAAATGTTCCCAAAATAGTGATCCGTAGGCAGGGTGTGTCAGCGTATTTTGCGCATGGCATCCTCCGTATGTAATCCGTATGGCATCCGTACTGCGAGATTTTCGCGCAGGCTTGCAAAACCGACATCTAATGGATTTATGTGCTCAAATGTTCGGGAAAACATATATACAGTATATATATATATATATATATATATATATATATATATATATGTCATTGAGACACATATATATATATTCTGTATTTAGATTTCATTCAGCGCGATATCTGTGAAAAGCCGGTAATTCAATTGCCGGCTTTTCATTTCTCCTGCACAAACCCGACAGGATATGAGACATGGTTTACATACAGTAAACCATCTCATATCCCCATTTTTTTGCATATTCCACACTACTAATGTTAGTAGTGTGTATGTGCAAAATTTCAGCGCTGTAGCTGCTGAAATAAAGGGTTAAATTGCGGAAAAAATTGGCGTGGGCTCCCGCGCAATTTTCTCCGCCAGAGTGGTAAAGCCAGTGACTGAGGGCAGATATTAATAGCCAGGAGAGGGTCCATGGTTATTGGCCCCCCCGTGGCTAAAAACATCTGCCCCCAGCCACCCCAGAAAAGGCACATCTGGAAGATGCGCCTATTCTGGCACTTGGCCACTCTCTTCCCACTCCCTGTAGCGGTGGGATATGGGGTAATGAAGGGTTAATGCCACCTTGCTATTGGAAGGTGACATTAAGCCAGATTAATAATGGAGAGGCGTCAATTATGTCACCTATCCATTATTAATCCAATTGTTGGAAAGGGTTAAAAAACACACACACATGATTTAAAAGTAGTTTAATGAAATAAACACAGCGGTTGTTGTAATAATTTATTGTTCTCTCAATCCATCAGGAACACCCTCGCTTGGAAAAATAATAAACGCACAAGATACATACCTTCTGGTGAACCGTCTCGTCCCACGAAGTAATCCATCTGAAGGGGTTAACTAATATTACAGGCAGGAGCCCTGCTAAATGCAGCGGTGTGCTCGTGCTTGTAATTCCCCGGCGAATGAAGGAAATGTAGGTCAATGACCTACATTTCCTTCAGTCGCGGTGATGCGCCCCCTGGTGGATGTCCTCATATGACCTGGAGCGTGGGAAAAAGTTCCCAGGCTGCAGTTCATGAGAACATCCACCAGAGGGCGCCTCACCGCGACTCAATGTAAGTACAGATCCTGCTTTCCTTTCAGCACCCGGGGGATTACAGGCACCAGCGAGTGGTTTATCGCAGCTCGTGCCTGTAATATTAGTTAACCCCTTCAGATGGATTACCTCGTTGGACGTGATCTGACATCAGAAGGTATGTATCTTGTGCGTTTATTATTTTGCCAAGCGAGGGTGTTCCTGATGGATTGCGAGAACAATAAATTATTACAACAACCGCTGTGTTTATTTCATTAAAATCCTTTTTAATCATGTGTGTGTGTGTGTGTTTTTTAACCCTTTCCTACAATTGGATTAATAATGGATAGGTGTCATAATTGACGCCTCTCCATTATTAATCTGGCTTAATGTCACCTTCCAATAGCAAGGTGGCATTAACCCTTCATTACCCCATATCCCACCGCTACAGGGAGTGGGAAGAGAGTGGCCAAGTGCCAGAATAGGGGCATCTTCCAGATGTGCCTTTTCTGGGGTGGCTGGGGGCAGATGTTTTTAGCCACGGGGGGGCCAATAACCGTGGACCCTCTCCTGGCTATTAATATCTGCCCTCAGTCACTGGCTTTACCACTCTGGCGGAGAAAATTGCGCGGGAGCCCACGCCAATTTTTTCCGCCATTTAACCCTTTATTTTAGCAGCTACAGCGCACAAATTTTGCACATACACACTACTAACATTAGTAGTGTGGAATATGCAAAAAAAATGGGGATATGAGATGGTTTACTGTATGTAATCATGTCTCATATCCTGTCGGGTTTGTGCAGGAGAAATGAAAAGCCGGCAATTGAATTACCGGCTTTTCACTAACACCGCTGCGTATTTCTTGCAGGTCACACTGCAGGTCCGTGTGGAATCCGTATTTTTCTCGCCCCCATAGACTTTCATTGCCGTATTATTTGCGCAATATGCTGACAAACGCAGAATGCTGCGATTTTGTACGGCCATAGAAAGCCGTATAATACTGAACCGTAATATACGGCTGATAGGAGCAGCCCCATTGAGAATAATTGTGCCGTATGTAATGCGAGTTTTACGGACGTAGTTTCTGCGCTCTTACGTCCGTAAAACTCGCCAGTGTGACGCCGGCCTTAGTCAGTAGAAGTGGTGCAATAAGGTTTTTTTTTTAAAGAGATTTTTATTTTTATTTTTTTTATTTTATTTTTGTATTTTTTTTATCGCTTTGCATTTTCTTTCTCTGGTCCTGCATTACTGTTATTGGATTCTTTGGGAAATTATGTTACTTCGGTGCTCCATGCCATCACCAATAAGATGTCTCAACCTTTTTCCTTCCTATCCCCTTTCACAGCATTTACACGAGAACGAAACTGCAGCTGCATCCCCCTCCTCTCCCTCCTCTTGTCTCCTGTCCTCTCCTCTACTCTATTCATCTCTTCTCTCCTCTCATCTCCTGTACTCTCCCCTCTTCTTCTCTCCTCTCATCTTCTGTCCTCTCCTCCCCTCACCTCTTCTCTCCTCTACTCACCTCTCCTCTCCTGTCCTCTCCTCTACTCACCTCTCCTCTCCTGTCCTCTCCTGTACTCACCTCTCCTCTCCTGTCCTCTCCTCTACTCTACTCACCTCTCCTCTCCTGTCCTCTCCTCTACTCACCTCTCCTCTCCTGTCCTCTACTCTACTCACCTCTCCTCTCCTCTACTCACCTCTCCTCTACTCACCTCTCCTCTCCTCTACTCACCTCTTCTCTCCTCTCCTGTCTTCTCCTCTCCTCTACTCACCTCTCCTCTCCTCACCTCTCCTCTCCTCTACTCACCTCTCGTCTCCTCTACTCACCTCTTCTCTCCTCTCCTGTCTTCTCTCCTCTACTCCCCTATCCTCTCCTCTCCTCTACTCACCTGTCCTCTCCTCACCTCTTCTCTCCTCTCCTGTCTTCTCCTCTCCTCTACTCACCTCTCCTCTCCTCTCCTCAACTCACCTCTTCTCACCTCTTCTCTCCTCTCCTCTACTCACTCTCCTCTCCTGTCCTCTCCTTTGCTCTCCTCACCTTTCCTCTTCTCTTGCCTCCTGTCTTCTTCTATCATCACTTCTCCTTGCTATTCTGTTACCATTTACGGTTTTAAACTAGACGCATTGTTATTAGAGATGAGTAAACCCAAACTTAAAAGTTCGGGGTTCATACCAGACAGTTAGTATCCGGTGTTAAACCCACAAACACGGACCTCTCTCAGAAGTCCATTTCAATGTTCGGAGTTCCGATAGAGAGAAAATTTTTTGGCTCAAAAGTTCGGGTCCCCATTGTTTCAAAGGGGTAAGGATTCTGGTTCAAGTTATTCCAAAGTTTTAGTATCCAAACCAAACCTTGGAATAAAGTTTGGGTCTGGTACCAGTATCTGAATTTCCACAGGTCCGCTCATCCCTAATTGTTCTAGCATAAAAAAAACGAATTTTGACAAATCCAACTTTTTTTTTTTAATTGAAATTAAATTTGTTTTTTCTTTATCAACGAAGATTACAAAAGCCTAATTCACATGAACACATCATTTTCCAAACAAGATAGTAAAAGGAGACAAATATCTAAAATATTGGAGGATCCATTAACAGCAACTTCCTGATGGTTTCCAAAAAAAAAGCATAGCAACAAACTTTAGAAAACATGTACAAGTCATCGTATCCTGCGACCTAGACCAGTGCAGATACTGTTTGTCTTGTGAATCATTCCCTCAATCCCTTTATGGCAGAAGAGTATTGTATATACAAAGTAACATACGGTAATAAGGCAATCAGATCCATCAACAGCAACTTGCTGGTGGTTTCCAAGTACCAATAGGAACTTTTCCCAATGCTTTTGGAGCGCCCCCACACCGCCGCAGGGCCGAGGGGCACCCGGAGCCGGGCCTCTGAGTCTCTGCTCTGGGGGTTGTCACGGTGGCTAGACCCGGTCCGTGGCCCTGTCTGTCAATGGGGGACGTCCGGTGCAATAAGTGGTGTAGTAACGGTGTAGCGGTGCAGTTGTGGGGTGCAGGTCGCGGTAAATAACGAGGACACCAGGTTGCAGTCTCTTTACCTCTTTACTGAAGCTCTCTGGGTCCTCAGTCCAGAATACGGCTCACCAGGCTGCGCAAGTCCGGCCGGTCCAATGGCACTTCCAGAGCTCTCCTTGCAGGTGGAAATCGGTGCCTTCCTTCTAGCGCTATGTGTTGCAGTCCTTCCCTGCTGTGCTTACGGAAAGTACCCCACAACTGTTGTGTCTGTTTCTCGCGTTCCCTCACAACAACTTAATTCACAATGATCTTCCTCGTCCCTCCAGATACTATGGTAGGAACGCACCCGTATGACGGGGAGGCTCGGAGATCTTCCGGGACTCTATCTGCGCCCCTCTCCTGTTGGTACCCCCCCTTTGCCTTCCTGGGTGATGCGTGAGACAGTCCGCCTAAAGCTAACTGCCCTGCCGTAGGTCTGAGGTATGGCTTGAAACTCTTTACCTCCTCGGCGTTCCGGCCACCGGTAGTGCGCCTCAGTAAGGTGCTGCCTCTTTCAGCACAACCCTCACTGGTATCTCCTTTCGCTTGATTTCGTTTCTCACTCAGCACAATCTATCTCGCTTCTTAGTCCTTCCTTGGGCACCGCCGCTATGCTGAGCAGGCACGGTCCCTTTACGTTCTTTCCATGCCAAGCCTCTGCCAGGATCCCACCCCTGGCAGAGACCCTACAGTCTCTCCCTTCACAACACCCTCTGCCACCAGGTGTTGCTCCGTTCAATCCCGTCAGCATTCTCACTAACTTCCTGCCTGACCCCCAGTTTACCCACTATGGTGGGGAGTGGCCTAATGAATAGCACCCTTAGCTCCCCCCGGAGGCCCAGCTGTGAAATGTATTGGTGACTGTGATACCTGCTCAGAGAACTCCTTCCATGCCATCGAACGCAGCATGGCCCCCCTTAGTGGCTGAACCATGCTACTGCAACGACCAGGACTCTGGGGCGCTGCACTCCCCCCTGGTTAAACACAGTACTCCGGGACTGGGAAGAAAAACAACAATACAGGTTAGCAAAAAGACATACAATTTTGTTGAGTGCAAATAACAATAAGTATACTTAAGTAGGCTTCCCTTTATGGGAGGTGAGGACACTTGTAACGTTACAAACATAATCAACATTATAAATTACAGAGCATAAATAACTTCTGTTACCCAACCGGGTATTCTACTTAGTGCAATTTTTAGAACAATAACTTAACATTGCCTTTAAGAAACTCACACTCTTAGTCTATCAAAGGCCTTCCTATAATCACATTATAAGGCATTTCAACTTTACATTCTCCTTCTTGTGAACCTGCAGGACCGCCTGTCCCTACGGCACCAGACCTACTGCCTCTCCTTTCTTTTACAGGACCGCCCTGTTCAGCCAGGGCCTTCTGCCTTTCGCTACTATACACAGTATAGACATAACATTCCTTTCGGTTGAAGAACTCTGAGCCAGCTCTACTCGGCCCCTTTAAGGACTCACTCTCTAACCCCTACGGGTTCACTCTCTGTCCTTAGCAATAAAGTAACTTTTCAATGGGGACGCAGGGTTTACCTTCTATCCTCACCCTCATTATTACTTCTCTTACTTTCAACTATGCAGACCTCTACTTCTACCCCTACGGGCTCTCTGCATCTTTCCTGTCTTCAAAACATTATTCAAATTTCACATTTTAACAAATTCAACACATATAACTCGGCATGTAAAACAGTTACATTTTCTTTTCAAGGCATCATTACCACATTACTGTTCTGTAACAGTATCGCTTTCAAGTACAATTCCTCACATCCCCTTTAAGAGGGGACCAGGTCTCTCTGAGGTAGCTCGTCTTCTCAGCCTACCAGTCTCATGCAAAGTTCCGGTCCGGTATCTTCACAAAGTGTCTTTAACTAGGACCAGTAGGAACGGTTTCTTCGCAAAGTGTCTTTTTGACTAAAACCAGTAGGGAGCACCTTTAAGAAGGTGCAAACTATTTACAAGGGAAGTTCGAATCATGCACAGTCCATGATTTCTGCAGTTCTTATAACATTGTGGAACAAAAAGCAAAAATGAAAGTGAAAGCAAAAATAAAAAGCAATAGGGATCCCGGGTAAACAAAGGGATCCCTTTAAGAGTTAACCCAGGACGGGTTTTAGCAGCAAAACAGCAAGGAAATAAACAGTTAACTATTTACAGTTTCAGGTTTCCGAGGCTTAGTTGGACGGCTCCCAGGGCTGCACCTGGCACTTAACCCTTCTTGGCCTGGGCAAAGTGAGGTCCAGGGTTACACCCAGTGCTGGACAAACGCCGTTAATCCGTCTTTCATGTATGGTTAAATCATGCGCAGCGATGGAGGTCTGCGCAGCTTGAGTATGGGCATCTGCTGCAGCAGAGGTAGCGGCTGCTGCAAGATCAGTCACTGGAACGGAGTCAGCAGCTGTGGCACTAGCAGTCGCTGGGGTGGTGTCGGTCGTCAGGGCAGGGTGGCTCTTCCTACCTGCTTCAGATGCGGTCCCTCCGGTGCCGGTCTGCTCCGTCTCCGCTGGGGTCTGGAACGCTGGCTGCAGGGCCTTGTTCTGCGACGCTGTCATCTCTGCTTGCAGCACCTCGCTTTCCGGCAGGGCCTTGCTTTCCAGCTTCGGAGCGCTGGGACTTCTTCCCTGCTCCGGACCAGATGAGGCTGCCGACAGATGTCCGGTGAGGCTCCTGATGATGGCCTTCTTCCACCCGGCCTCGGTGCTCAGCTGCGTCCGCCGGGGTCGGTCGTTGAGCTCGTCCACTCCGGCCTGCAGGAATTCAGCATCAGCGGTGGAGGCCTGGTTGCGGTGCCCCTCCGGGTGGCTGGGGGAGTCCTCTGCTCCGACCCCACGCTCCGGCTCCGGGCGGCTCGCCATGGCGTCCTCCATGTCGCTCGCTCCTTCTTCCTGGTCCTTTTCCCGCTCTCTTCTTCGTGGGCGGTTTCGTTTTCGTTGTCTCTGCCCACCATTAAGGATCAGGAGGCGGATCTCGGCTGCTGACGGACACGTCCTCAAGGGGCCGAGATATTTAGACTGGGCGGCCATTGTCTTTCGCGCTCTCCAGCTTGTCTACGCCCACTCCACACCCCTCTTCTCTTCCTGCGCTTTCCTCAGCGCTGCAATGGCGGCGGATTTTGGCGGCAAATGGCACAGCACACAGTCTTGCAATAAAGTACAGTCCAAGCACAGTAAATCACAGTCTCTAGGCACACATGACCTGATTCTTCAGGCTTAAGTAGATCCTGTTCGTGACGCCAAGTTGGAGCGCCCCCACACCGCCGCAGGGCCGAGGGGCACCCGGAGCCGGGCCTCTGAGTCTCTGCTCTGGGGGTTGTCACGGTGGCTAGACCCGGTCCGTGGCCCTGTCTGTCAATGGGGGACGTCCGGTGCAATAAGTGGTGTAGTAACGGTGTAGCGGTGCAGTTGTGGGGTGCAGGTCGCGGTAAATAACGAGGACACCAGGTTGCAGTCTCTTTACCTCTTTACTGAAGCTCTCTGGGTCCTCAGTCCAGAATACGGCTCACCAGGCTGCGCAAGTCCGGCCGGTCCAATGGCACTTCCAGAGCTCTCCTTGCAGGTGGAAATCGGTGCCTTCCTTCTAGCGCTATGTGTTGCAGTCCTTCCCTGCTGTGCTTACGGAAAGTACCCCACAACTGTTGTGTCTGTTTCTCGTGTTCCCTCACAACAACTTAATTCGCAATGATCTTCCTCGTCCCTCCAGATACTATGGTAGGAACGCACCCGTATGACGGGGAGGCTCGGAGATCTTCCGGGACTCTATCTGCGCCCCTCTCCTGTTGGTACCCCCCCTTTGCCTTCCTGGGTGATGCGTGAGACAGTCCGCCTAAAGCTAACTGCCCTGCCGTAGGTCTGAGGTATGGCTTGAAACTCTTTACCTCCTCGGCGTTCCGGCCACCGGTAGTGCGCCTCAGTAAGGTGCTGCCTCTTTCAGCACAACCCTCACTGGTATCTCCTTTCGCTTGATTTCGTTTCTCACTCAGCACAATCTATCTCGCTTCTTAGTCCTTCCTTGGGCACCGCCGCTATGCTGAGCAGGCACGGTCCCTTTACGTTCTTTCCATGCCAAGCCTCTGCCAGGATCCCACCCCTGGCAGAGACCCTACAGTCTCTCCCTTCACAACACCCTCTGCCACCAGGTGTTGCTCCGTTCAATCCCGTCAGCATTCTCACTAACTTCCTGCCTGACCCCCAGTTTACCCACTATGGTGGGGAGTGGCCTAATGAATAGCACCCTTAGCTCCCCCCGGAGGCCCAGCTGTGAAATGTATTGGTGACTGTGATACCTGCTCAGAGAACTCCTTCCATGCCATCGAACGCAGCATGGCCCCCCTTAGTGGCTGAACCATGCTACTGCAACGACCAGGACTCTGGGGCGCTGCACTTTTATTATAGAAAATGCAGCAATAACACAAAATACTCAATAGATAAAAGTAGCTATTTTCAATAAACGTATCCCGGCTGCTTACTGACAGTTTTCACCTAGCAACAGGGACTAAGTAAAAGTGTAGACAGCCTAAAAAATAGATAAGATATATGACAAAGATGCTGAATGTGACATTGGCCGGGTGTATAGTCCGTGTTTGTCACGGCTGGAGCTTTCCAGGTGCCTTTCCTTTTATGAAACCCTTTTCCATTGTGAAGGCTATTAGGTTTCATTAGATGCCGGCCGCCTCGTATATGGAAATGTTCGGCTTTTGCATTAAGCTGTTTGTTTAAGTCATTTTGTTTGCAACGCACTGAGGTTTTGCAGGAAATACGAGCGCAGCAGAGGTCCATAAATCTCTCCCTTTATTCATCCTCTTAGTATGCATCTTTTGCGATTCTCTGCCGGAGATCGCCGCCCGATCCCCCCTCGCTGCGCCATACTGACACTCCCGGTAATTTATAGGGCAGATAGGAAGCTGATCGTTTCCCGAAAGTGCCTTTATGATGTGCGATTCCTCAGCCGCTCTCCCCGCATCTCCCTAACCTAGTTATCCGTTTTGTGCATAAAGACTTATGGCCGCCACTCAAAGCGTAATACGGTTATAAAGTATCGCTGCAGATCATTTCCATCTCTTTGCTTAGAACAATCCCTCAGCAGAATGTGATCTGTGCTTCCCATAAACAAGGCTCTGCGATATTCACACCTTCCGGGTTATTTGTCACTGGGTTTTGCAGGAAGCGAATGACGGTAAATTATTCCGGATGATAAGGACTTTTTTTTTTTTTGAACTATCATTTCTCACTTTCCAATCACTGAAAAGTTTTCTTCGCACTTCATCTCATGTTATCAGTTTTTAACTTGCACTTTTGTAAAACAATGATAAAGAAGGGAATAAAAAAGGCGCTTAAAGGAAGAGTAAACCTAGAAATAAAGGTGAAATTAAACAAGAAATACTTCTCCTCACTGCTTATGAGTCTGTAGAATTTTCTAGACGACCCTTGTAGAAGTCATAGAATCCTAGAATGCTACAGTATGACGAGACCTCCGGGGTCATCGTGTCCAACCCCCTGCTCAGTGCTAGTCTCCCTACCATCAGATCCATGGTGACTGTATGAAGCCACGCCCTTCAGTCAAGAGGGCAGGGCTTTTTCATTTTTTTTACCTATCACAGACATGGCAGAAGGGGGGAGGCTCCTGCTGCAGCCACTCAGCACAGTGAGGCGGAGAATGGAGTTGAGACAGGGATGATTTCTTTCAATACTTTTTATACTTTTCATTTTGAATTTATTTATACTCAAATTTTACAAAGAAAATCCACATTTGTCAAAATTGAGAATCCTCCTGGATTCAGATAAATGTTGATCGATGCCTGACCATTTTTCAAACCATAAAGAGCCATGAAAGGGTAAAAAATCTTTATCCTCACCTTACCTCTATCTCTACTCTTCAGTGTCACCCGTTGGGTCCTCACCACATCTTCTGATCATCACTGCGAGCACAGAAATCCCCGGTTCTGCGCATGCACTTGTACGGTCACGGTGCACTTTGTGACATCATGACCTTCCGCGCTCTTGCTCAGAATCCTCCCAGGTCTCATTGGAGATTGAAGTACCTGCCAAGCGTGAGATAATATCAGACAAGTGCCTATCGTTAGTTACTATGAAGCCTGAAAAGAACTCAGCAATTCCAGGAAAAATTGCTCCTCTAGAGTTTGACAATGGAGCTGTGTTCCTAAAGCATCTGCATCCTTGTGAATTTGTATCACAGAAATATCAACACTCTGTTCTGTCCGGCCCTTAACTTTAACAACTCAAATTTCTCATCATTCAAATTCAATATAATATTGCAACATACTAGCAAAATCCTTGACAGGTTGCAACTCACATCACAACCACTAGGTGGCAACATATAGACACAGATAGCACAAACATCTCCCAACAGAGTATCAGAATTTTTTTTTTCATCACACATTACTCATCTCATATTAAGCAAAGAGGAACGGTAAGGAAGGACACGTCTGTATTGCCTGCATTACATTTTCAAAAATTGATACCTTATGAGACAATTTTTTATTTCTGGATTTGTTTGAATAGTTTTCATACCACAGTATGAAAATAAATACATGATGAGATTCTGTAAAGTATACTAAGATCCATAAACCGTATATTTAAAAGTGTTATATTATTGTACAAAGCCATAGCATACTACGAGTTTATTACCTTCTGTAAGAAAAATAAAAAGGTTAATTTTGGCCATTTTATATCACAGAAACATAAAAAAAAAATAAATCCACAGTCATTCAAATTAACTCCACAAGGATAAAAAATGGATAAACTTTTTAATAAGGCATAATAAACAATAAATTAATATCTACATTGGAAAATGTATAAGAGAATACAAAAATTAAAAAAGGATAAATTGTTTCTTTTAGCATAAAATAATATATAATCTAAAAAAAGCTGAAAAGCTAAACTATTATAATAAAACAGAAATGAAGTGTAAAACTAAGGGATGTGATAAAGTAAAATATAGAAAATGATAAAACTTGATGTGATACAATATATAAAAATAGTATCGTTTTAATAGACACAAAGTATCATCCGGAGACATAAATCTCCTTGGAGGGAATTCCTCTGGGATGTTGGCACAGAGCCGGTCGCACTCGCTGATCCGGGGTCTTAGACTTCACCGCTCACATTATTACCGTTTTTTGTAGCTCTTGAGAGTTTCAATGCTTCCGGCAAATCCCAGGAAGATAATATTGATTTTTGGTGTGAATGTCTCATATTCCGCTCAGTGAATGTTGAATTGTTTCCAGTTTGTACGGGCTGAGCGCTCCCACTGTCTGATCTGTCAAAGTTCGGTATTTTCCATTGTTGCTGTTAAATTGAGGCAGCAATACAGGATAAAGATGTGATTCCACACACAAGGGATTCTGCTCCATGTTCTGGATGGTGAGATCAGCTCTGAGATAACTAACCCGACAGCCTACACGTCCGTGCTTCCTTCCTTCCTCATACTAGAAAAGAGGGAAGGAGCAAAAACAAAAGGTTCAATCACTAATCATGGTAAAGATGGTGGAACGTGTGCCACGCCAAGTAGAAGAGGGCAAGGAAAGTCTCAGAGATTGTAGCTCAAACGTTTCTCCAAAGAGGCGCAGATGCAACATGGTTACAGCTGGGATGAGGCATTCCTACTTTATGGTGCTCACCGAGGGGAACGGTGGTCATACAGAATTAGGAGCAAGAGGGTAACAACAATGTTCTTCGTAGAGATGACTTCTATAAGTCTAAACAGTTAATCAGGAAAACGTCATAGGGCAAAACTTCTGTGAACCTCATTCTCTCATGGTGGGGAGAAAATCTGCTCTTTACCTGCCTGCCATCTCAATTGGGGAGACTCTGCTCTTTACCTGCCTGCCATCTCAATTAGGGAGACTCTGCTCTTTACCAGCCTGCCATGTCATTTAGGGAGACTCTGCTCTTTACCTGCCTGCCATCTCAATTATGGAGACACTTCTCTTTACCTGCCTGCCTTCTCAATTAGGGAGACTCTGCTCTTTACCTAAAACAAGCAGTGGGTTAGGTTTACATGGTTTGGCTGAGAGGTATGCCCTCTGCTGGCCGAGAGGGCAATTTTGGTTTTGATTTTCTGCTCTTTACCTGCCTGCCTTCTCAATTAGGGAGACTCTGCTCTTTACCTGCCTGCCATCTCAATTAGGGAGGCTCTGCTCTTTACATGCCTGCCATCTCAATTGGGGAGACTCTGCTCTTTACCTGCCTGCCATATTAATTAGGGAGACTCTGCTCTTTAATTGCCTGCCATCTCAATTAGGGAGACTCTGCTCTTTACCTGCCTGCCATCTTAATTAGGGAGACTCTGCTCTTTAATTGCCTGGCATCTCAATTAGGGAGACTCTGCTCTTTACCTGCCTGCCATCTTAATTAGGGAGACTCTGCTCTTTAATTGCCTGGCATCTCAATTAGGGAGACTCTGCTCTTTACTTGCCTGCCATCTCAATTATGGAGACACTGCTCTTTACCTGCCTGCCATCTCAATTGGGGAGACTGCTCTTTACCTGCCTGCCATCTCAATTAGGGAGACTCTGCTCTTTACCTGCCTGCCATCTTAATTAGGGAGATTCTGCTCTTTACCTGCCTGCCATCTCAATTAGGGAGACTCTGCTCTTTACCTGCCTGCCATCTCAATTGGGGAGACTCTGCTCTATACCTGCCTGCCATCTTAATTAGGGAGACTCTGCTCTGTACCTGCATGCCATCTCAATTAGGGAGACTCTGCTCTTTACCTGCCTGCCATCTCAATAAGTGAGACTCTGCTCTGTACCTGCCTGCCATCTCAATTAGAGAGACTCTGCTCTTTACCTGCCTGCCATCTCAATTAGGGAGACTGTCATGATTCCCAATGGCAAGGGAACAGGGAAAAAACGGACTAGCTCTAGGAAGATGGAAACTAAGGTAACCGCGATGCTGAACCTACCACGCAACTAATAGTAGCCAGGGGGTGTTCCTACGTTGTTTCTAGACACCTCGCACCAGCCGGAGATCTAACTACCCCTATCAGAGGAATACACAGACCTGGATTGCCTCCAGGGAAACCCCAAAAGTCATAGTAGCCCCCTACATATAATGACGGTTAGGTAAGAGGAAAACACAAACGCAGTATGAATATAGATTCAGCACAGTGAGGCCCTCTAACTAGATAGCAGAAAAATACAAAAGAGGACTTCACGGTTACCTAAAAACCCTAAGTAGCCATCCTGAAATTACCTTAACTCCGTTATCAACTCATGACACCGGAGTGGCAATTTCAGCTCACTAGAGCTTCCAACAGCACAAGAAACATAAATGCATGCTGGACAAAAAACAAACGTTCAAATGCCAAAGATTCAACTTAGCTGAATTGCAGACTTGGAGCAGGTAGCAAGCAACAGGAGAGCTCTGGTAACATTGACTGCCGGCACTAGAATAACTGAGAAGCCAGCCTAAGTAGGAAACTCCCAATTGCCTGATGAAAACAGGTGCACTGGGAACCCAAGCCACAAGTCAGCAGTACCACAAGTAGCCACCAGAGGGAGCCCAAAAACAGAATTCACAACAGGAGACTCTGCTCTTTACTTGCCTGCCATCTCAATTATGGAGACACTGCTCTTTACCTGCCTGCCATCTCAATTGGGGAGACTCTGCTCTTTACCTGCCTGCCATCTTAATTAGGGAGATTCTGCTCTTTACCTGTCTGCCATCTCAATTAGGGAGACTATGCTCTTTACCTGCCTGCCATCTCAATTGGAGAGACTCTGCTCTATACCTGCCTGCCATCTCAATTAGGGAGACTCTGCTCTTTACCTGCCTGCCATCTCAATTAGTGAGACTCGGCTCTTTACCTGCCTGCCTTCTCAATTGGGGATACTCTACTCTGTACTTGGCTGCCATCTCAATTGGGGAGACTCTGCTCTATACCTGCCTGCCATCTTAATTAGGGAGACTCTGCTCTGTACCTGCATGCCATCTCAATTAGAGAGACTCTGCTCTTTACCTGCCTGCCATCTCAATTAGGGAGACTCTGCTCTTTACTTGCCTGCCATCTCAATTATGGAGACACTGCTCTTTACCTGCCTGCCATCTCAATTGGGGAGACTCTGCTCTTTACCTGCCTGCCATCTTAATTAGGGAGATTCTGCTCTTTACCTGTCTGCCATCTCAATTAGGGAGACTATGCTCTTTACCTGCCTGCCATCTCAATTGGAGAGACTCTGCTCTATACCTGCCTGCCATCTCAATTAGGGAGACTCTGCTCTTTACCTGCCTGCCATCTCAATTAGTGAGACTCTGCTCTTTACCTGCCTGCCTTCTCAATTGGGGATACTCTGCTCTGTACTTGGCTGCCATCTCAATTAGGGAGACTCTGCTATTTACCTGCCTGCCATCTCAATTAGGGAGACTCTGCTCTTTACCTACCTGCCATCTCAATTGGGGTGACTCTGCTCTGTACCTGCCTGCCATCTCAATTAGGGAGACTCTGCTCTTTACCTGCCTGCCATCTCAATTAGGAAAGCTCTGCTCTTTACCTGCCTGCCATCTCAATTATGGAGACACTGCTCTTTACCTGCCTGCCATCTCAATTGGGGAGACTGCTCTTTACCTGCCTGCCATCTCAATTAGGGAGACTCTGCTCTTTACCTGCCTGCCATCTTAATTAGGGAGATTCTGCTCTATACCTGCCTGCCATCTCAATTAGGGAGACTCTGCTCTTTACCTGCCTGCCATCTCAATTGGGGAGACTCTGCTCTATACCTGCCTGCCATCTTAATTAGGGAGACTCTGCTCTGTACCTGCCTGCCATCTCAATTAGGGAGACTCTGCTCTTTACCTGCCTGCCATCTCAATTAGTGAGACCCTGCTCTGTACCTGCCTGCCATCTCAATTAGGGAGACTCTGCTCTTTACCTGCCTGCCATCTCAATTAGGGAGACTCTGCTCTTTACTTGCCTGCCATCTCAATTATGGAGACACTGCTCTTTACCTGCCTGCCATCTCAATTGGGGAGACTCTGCTCTTTACCTGCCTGCCATCTTAATTAGGGAGATTCTGCTCTTTACCTGTCTGCCATCTCAATTAGGGAGACTATGCTCTTTACCTGCCTGCCATTTCAATTGGGGAGACTCTGCTCTATACCTGCCTGCCATCTCAATTAGGGAGACTCTGCTCTTTACCTGCCTGCCATCTCAATTAGTGAGACTATGCTCTTTACCTGCGTGCCTTCTCAATTGGGGATACTCTACTCTGTACTTGGCTGCCATCTCAATTTGGGAGACTCTGCTATTTACCTACCTGCCATCTCAATTGGGGTGACTCTGCTCTGTACCTGCCTGCCATCTCAATTAGGGAGACTCTGCTCTTTACCTGCCTGCCATCTCAATTAGGAAAGCTCTGCTCTTTACCTGCCTGCCATCTCAATTGGGGAGACTCTGCTCTTTACCTGCCTGCCATCTCAATTAGGGAAACTCTTCTCTTTACCTGCCTGCCATCTCAATTGGGGATACTCTTCTCTTTACCTGCCTGCCATCTCAATTATGGAGGCACTGCTCTTTACCTGCCTGCCATCTCAATTGGGGTGACTCTGCTCTGTACCTGCCTGCCATCTCAATTGGGGAGACTCTGCTCTTTACCTGCCTGCCATCTCAATTGGCGAGACTCTGCTCTTTACCTGCCTGCCATCTCAATTGGGGAGACTCTGCTCTATACCTGCCTGTCATCTTCATTAGGGAGACTTTGCTCTTTACCTGCCTGCCTTCTCAATTGGGGATACTCTGCTCTGTACCTGCCCTCCATCTTAATTAGGGAGACTCTGCTCTTTAGCTGTAATAGACTTCTAAAGCAGGAGGAAATTGGATTTTCACTTGATATGAGCTTCTAATAAAAGAAGATTCCGCTTCCATTGGGTCTACTAAGGCAAGAAACCTGGCTATCCAATAGCTATGGATTCTTAAAGCAGGGAGATAATAATGCAGGAAGACTCCTAATGCAGAGATATTATGCTCTCCACCTGCCACTGACTCTTAACACTTGGTGGCTCTGTTCTCCACTTGCTATGGACTCATAACACAAGGAGACTCTGTTCTCCTCCTGCCATGGACTGTTAATACAGGTAGACTCTGTTCTTCACCTGCTATGGACTCATAACACAAGGAAGACTCTGCTTTCCACCTGCCATGGACTTTTAATGCAGGGAGACTCTGTACTCCACCGAAAGCAGAGATATACTCTACTCTTCACCTGCCATTAATTTGTAACAAGGGGGTACTCTGCTGTTCCCCTTCCATGGACTCCTAATTCAGGGAGAATTCAGGGAGAATCTGTTGCCATAGGCTACAATTGCAGAAAGTTGTACACCTTCCATGGACTCCTAATGAAGTGAGACTGTGTTGTACACCTGTCATGAACTCCTAATGCCAGTAGACTAATCTAAGAGCAGCATAATATATGGCAAGAAAGCCTGATTCCAGTGATGTGTCACTTACTAGTCTGTGTGTTGTTGTTTTAGTACAATCAGTGATTTATCAGCAGGAGATTATCACTACAGGACTAGGTGACATGTGCAGTCCAGTCCAGCTAATCTGTTAAACCCCGCCCCACCACTGATTGGCAGCTTACTGACAATGTACACAGAAAGCTGCCAATCAGAGGTGTGGGTGGAATTATACACAGCTCAGCATTCCGATCGCTGCCACATCTACAGCAGAGAAAACAGGGATTGTATCACAACTGCACCAAACAGCATAGTGAGTGACACATCGCTGGAATCAGGGTTTCTGGCCCTATATCAGCGCTGTTCTAAAGTTACATAGAAAAAAACCTGTTGACAGATTCCCTTTAAGGGTCTCTGCATTGTTTGCGTAGATGATGACTTGATATAGAAAGGTCTATTGGCAGCGATTAAGGGGTTAACTGTAGGTGTTATTTATCAGCTTTCTAATAATACAAAGAAAAAAAATCCTGATTACGATTCTGTCCCATTTTTCTCCTTTCAGCAACAGGTCCCTGACACAGAACAAACCAACTGGGGTTAATATCAGGTTCACGGAGACAGACGTTCCCATATTTTCCAAATTAAGACGAAGACTTGACCTAGGTTAATGATGAAGTGAAATCACAAATTAATTTAATTAGGAACTGATTGGACAGCTATAATAAAATATCAAGTTCATTCCCAATTAAAGAAAAAAAGGATTAAAATCACCCAAATTATTCTGCTATAACCATATTTATTCTTAACTCTCCTTAATGCGGCACGCCTAAGGAATAATAGTGTGGTCCTGTAGTGCTGTGTATTGCTCGGAGGTGTCTGTAGGGCGAGTTTAGGTGGTCTGCAACCTGGTAATCTCCTGTCCAGGTGACCAACATTGTGAAGTCACGGCTAGGGATGGGCGGACTTGTGGATGTTCTGGTCCATCAGGTTTGGCTGAACCTTAAAAAACGTTTGGTTCAGGTACTATAACTCGAACCTGAATTCAGATCCCATTCAAATGAATGGGGGGGCTCGAACATCTGGCATTTCCCAAGCTGTCATCTGTGTGACAGGGTGGGAAACACCGGCTCTGATCAGCAATAACCTTACACGTTACCACAGGTCACAGCGCTGCGGTTCCCAGGCTATCATATGGATGGCAGCATGTGAGCCAGCAGCTGTGACCGGTGGTGGCAGTCAGGCATCAGCTGATGAGAGTATTCCCCAGCCGGCACCTGTCCATAGTAATACATTTGCTAGATAATTAGTGCAGTGCGGGTGTATTGTACTGTACATGTATAATAATTTAGCTATTAAATAAATAAATAAATAAAAATAATGGTGTGGGGTCGCCTTTATTTTTCATAACCAGCACAGGTAAAGCTGACAGCTGTGGGCTGAAGCCCTCACCAGTCAGCTTTAGCTTGTCTGGTTATCAAAAATAGAGGGGTCCCCACGCCGTATTTTTAATTATTTAAATAATTTAAATAAATGACGTGGACTACCCTCCATTTTTGACTATCAGCCTTGCTAAAGCAGAGAGCTTGGGGCTGGTATTCTCATACTAGGAGGGGGCCATTGATATTGGCCATCACCAGCCTAAGCATAGCAGCCCGCAGCTGCCCCATTAAATGCACCAATTCCGACACTGTGCCCAGCTCTTCCCACTTGCACTGGTGCATTGACAAGTGGGGTAATATTTGTGGGGTTGATTTTAGCTGTTTTATGTCTGCTGACACCAAGCCCAGAGGTTAAAGGGAACCTGTCACCGGGTTAGGCCAATACGAGTTACGGCCACCGCCTTTCAGGGCTTATATACAGCATTCTATAATGCTGTGTGTGTCTTTTTTACTTTTGATTATGGGGTCAGTAATGGGGGCTTCTGATAGATGCCTCTCCATTACTAACCCCTGGGCTTGGTGTCATCGGATGTAAAACAGCTGACATCATCCCAAAAAACATTACCCACTTGCCATGCGCCTTTTTACTGGGGCGGCTGTGGGCTACCGTGAGCTGCCATTTTTAGGGTGGCTCAGGCCAATAACCATGGCACCTTACCAGCATGAGAATACTAGCCCCCAGTTGTCTGCTTTAGCATGGCTGGTTGTCAAAAAACGATAAGACCCTACACAGTGTTTTTTTAAATTATTTTAAAAAATGGCATGGGGATCCTTCTATTTTTGATAACCAGCCAAAGTAAAGCTGACAGCTTAAGGGCTGCAGCCCGCAGCTGTCAGCTTTACCTGCACTGGTTATCAAGAATAGAGAGTATCACATGTCTTTTTTTTATTTGTTTATTTTTTAACATGTTTCGGCAGCCAATCACAGCCATGCCGAAAATGCCAACACAGGAAAAGTTGTTGATTGTCCCAGCTGCAGCCATTCAACAAGCTTTGTTCGGGCTGCCAAACCCAAAGAGTAATACGGACTTCCGGGAGAAGTACATGTCAGGAGTCTGTGCACAGACAATAGGTTTCTGGTACGGACTAAAAATGTTACCGTTCGAGTTTGGCCATCTCTAATGACGGCATTTATGATGCAAGTCTCCAAAGTGATGGAGCGCATGCACAATAATCTCACAGACCCTGAAAACCAGATTGATCTTAATTCATGGGTGAAATCTGAATTTAGTGAAGCCACATTTTCCCATTATTGAGATAGGTGCAGTTTGTGCTTTTAAAATTCTTTGGAGAAGGGGTAAAGGTTGATGCTAAAGGCAAAAACACTACAAGTTCCATAGAACTTTATGAGCACCAACTGTAACCTTTAATCTCTGTAATGGGAAAAACTGGATTCACTGAATACAGATTTTACCTGTGAATTCAGAATTTTGAGAATGAAAGATCAGTCCAAGAGGAGACAGAAGAGGATTTGCCTATTATGTATTATATAATACAAGAGTATTGACTTATGGAAAAATATAAAATGATGGTTAGCTGTCAAGGTTGTGGACATCTTTGCCATGGATAAATAAATATTTTTAAAGTCTGCCTACCTTTAATAAATATAATTGCGCACAGTCTGCAATCTTCATTCCCACATACAGTTTGCCGACGGATCATAGTTTCAGATTTTTCTGTTGAGGGAGCGTCTCTTCCAGTAATACAGGTTCACTAGTTTATGTATCAGCACAGCTTCTATCCTGCCCTGCACCTACTTACTCTTCATTTACTTTCCTCTTTATCTGCAACCAATTTTCTCATGCTTTTTTTCCCACTCAACTATGTGGAAATCAATGTACAGCCTCGTTCTCCACCCTCGGTGGAGGAGGAATGTTTACAAAGTTTATCTTATGCTCCTTCATGCAGGAGCGCACCGCTCTTCTGCCTCCTGGCTGCCTTACTTGCAGGGGAACAGTGCTGAAGGTTGACAGTTCGCTCTGCCCATGCTGCTAACAGAGAGGACTGCGCCTCTGCGGAATCAGAGGAGCGCAGGGACACGGAGGCGATCTGGAGCTGGTGCAAGAGAGCGCCCTGTTGTGAATTAGACTTTTTTGGCTCCCTCTAGTGGTTACTAGTGATATGACTCTGGGATTTCCTTCCCTCTGTCTGCACCCATCTGGGTCGTTACTTCAGGGGTGTTGCTATATAAACCTCCTGGAACCTTAGTCCAGTGCCTGGCATCGGTGTTATCAGACACATTCTGTTTGCTCCAGTTTGCTGGTCCTGGTTTGTGTTAAATTAAGCTAAGTCTTGCTTCTTTGTTTTTTGGGTTATTTGTTTGCTATCATTTTTGTCCAGCTTGTACTATATGTGATTCCTGACCTTGCTGGAAGCTCTAGGGGGCTGGTGTTCTCCCCCCGGGCCGTTAGACGGTTCGGGGGTTCTTGAATTTCCAGTGTGGATATTTTTGATAGGATTTTTTGCTGACCATATAAGTTATCTTTCTATATTCTGCTATTAGCTAGTGGGCCTCTCTTTGCTAAATTCCTAGCTCATTCTTATGTTTGTCTTTTCCTCTTACCTCACCGTTATTATTTGTGGGGGGCTTCTATCCAACTTTTTGGGGTATGTCCTCTGGAGGCAAGAGAGGTCTTTCTTTTCCCTTCTAGGGGTAGTTAGCTCTCCGGCTGGCGCGAGACGTCTAGGATCAACGTAGGAACGTTCCCCGGCTGCTGGTATTTGTGGTGCTAGGATTAGTTATATGGTCAGCCCAGTTACCACTGCCCTATGAGCTGGTTTTCTGTATTTACTGACTTAGCATTATTCCTGAGACCCTCTGCCATTGGGGTCATAACAGTATGCCAGGCCAATATTGAATGTTTCAAGCATTGCAGAAGTGGGATAATAAGAAAGGAAATTCTGAGGTTTTTTTTTTCCTTCCTTCTCTTCCTCCCCTTTACCTTTGAGTGGCGTGTGCTTGCTGCAGACATGAATGTGCAGACCTTGATTACAAGTGTTGACCAGCTGGCAGCTCGTGTGCAGGGTATACAAGATTTTGTTACCAGTAGTCCTATGTCTGAACCTAAAATACCTATTCTGGAATTGTTTTCTGGAGATCGATTTAGGTTTAGGAATTTCAAGAATAATTGTAAATTGTTTCTTTCTCTGAGACCCCGTTCATCTGGAGATTCTGCTCAGCAAGTTAAAATTGTTATTTCTTTTTTGCGGGGCGACCCTCAGGATTGGGCTTTCTCGCTAGCGCCAGGAGATTCGGCATTGGCGAATATTGATGCGTTTTTTCTGGCGCTCGGATTGCTTTACGAGGAACCCAATCTTGAAATTCAGACAGAAAAAGCCTTGCTGGCTATTTCTCAGGGTCAGGATGAAGCTGAAGTGTATTGCCAAAAATTTCGGAAATGGTCCGTGCTTACTCAGTGGAATGAGTGTGCTCTGGCCGCAAATTTCAGAAATGGCCTTTCTGAAGCCATTAAGAATGTGATGGTGGGTTTCCCCATTCCTACAAGTCTGAATGATTCTATGGCGCTTGCTATTCAAATTGACCGGCGTTTGCGGGAGCGCAAAACCGCTAATCCTCTGGTGGTGTTGTCTGAACAAACACCTGATTTAATGCAATGTGATAGAATTCAGACTAGAAATGAACGGAAAAATCATAGACGTCAGAATGGGTTATGTTTTTACTGTGGTGATTCTACACATGTTATATCAGCATGCTCTAAACGCCTAACAAGGGTTGTCAGTCCTGTCGCCATTGGTAATTTGCAACCTAAATTTATTTTGTCTGTGACTTTAATTTGCTCTTTGTCTTCTTACCCTGTTATGGCGTTTGTGGATTCAGGTGCTGCCCTGAGTCTTATGGATCTGTCGTTTGCCAAGTGCTGTGGTTTTGTTCTTGAGCCGTTGGTAAATCCTATCCCTCTTAGAGGTATTGATGCTACGCCATTGGCGGAAAATAAACCGCAGTTTTGGACGCAGGTGACCATGTGCATGACTCCTGAACATCGGGAGGTGATTCGTTTTCTTGTTCTGCATAAAATGCATGATTTGGTCGTTTTGGGGCTGCCATGGTTACAGACCCACAATCCAGTCCTGTATTGGAAGGCAATGTCTGTGTCAAGTTGGGGCTGTCAGGGAATTCATGCTGATTCCCCGCCGGTGTCTATTGCTTCCTCTACTCCTTCGGATGTTCCTGAGTATTTGTCTGATTATCAGGATGTATTCAGTGAGTCCAGATCCAGTGCTCTGTTATGACCCCAATGGCGAGGGTCTCAGAGGAACGTGGAAGTCTGCAGAATACAAAAATCCAGCTCATAGGGCAGTGGTAACTGGGTTGACCATATATCTACTCCTAACGCAAACACTAGCAGTAGCCGGGGATCATTCCTACGTTGATTCTAGATGACACGCACCAGCCGGAGAATCTAGCTACCCCTAGTAGAGGAAAACAAAGACCTTTCTTGCCTCCAGAGAACGGGACCCCAAAGCTGGATAGAAGCCCCCCACAAATAATAACGGTGAGGTAAGAGGAAATGACAAACACAGAAATGAACCAGGTTTAGCACAGAGAGGCCCGCTTACTGATAGCAGAATAAAGAAAGGTAACTTATATGGTCAACAAAAACCCTATCAAAATCCACACTGGAAATTCAAGAACCCCCGAACCGTCTAACGGTCCGGGGGGAGAACACCAGCCCCCTAGAGCTTCCAGCAAAGGTCAGGACACAGATTTGGAACAAGCTGGACAAAAATACAAAACCAAAACAAATAGCAAAAAGCAAAAGGCAGACTTAGCTGATATAACTGGAACCAGGATCAGTAGACAAGAGCACAGCAGACTAGCTCTGATAACTACGTTGCCAGGCATAGAACTGAAGGTCCAGGGAGCTTATATAGCAACACCCCTAACTAACGACCCAGGTGCGGATAAAAGGAATGACAGAAAAACCAGAGTCAAAAAACTAGTAACCACTAGAGGGAGCAAAAAGCAAATTCACAACAGTACCCCCCCCTTAGTGAGGGGTCACCGAACCCTCACCACGACCACCAGGGCGATCAGGATGAGCGGCATGAAAGGCACGAACTAAATCGGCCGCATGAACATCAGAGGCGACCACCCAGGAATTATCCTCCTGACCATAGCCCTTCCACTTGACCAGGTACTGAAGCCTCCGCCTGGAGAGGTGAGAATCCAAGATCTTCTCCACCACGTACTCCAACTCGCCCTCATCCAACACCGGAGCAGGAGGCTCAGCAGAAGGAACTACAGGCACAATGTACCGCCGCAACAAGGACCTATGAAATACATTGTGAATAGCAAACGACACAGGAAGATCCAGACGAAAAGATACAGGATTAAGGATTTCCAATATCTTGTAAGGCCCAATAAAACGAGGTTTAAATTTGGGAGAGGAGACCTTCATAGGAACAAAGCGGGAAGAAAGCCATACCAAATCCCCAACACGTAGTCGGGGACCCACACCGCGGCGGCGGTTGGCAAAGCGCTGAGCCCTCTCCTGTGACAACTTCAAGTTGTCCACCACATGATTCCAGATCCGCTGCAACCTATCCACCACAGAATCCACCCCAGGACAGTCAGAAGGCTCCACATGACCCGAAGAAAAGCGAGGATGGAAACCAGAGTTGCAGAAAAAAGGCGAAACCAAGGTGGCGGAACTAGCCCGATTATTAAGGGCAAACTCAGCCAACGGCAAGAATGTCACCCAATCGTCCTGATCAGCAGAGACAAAACACCTCAAATAAGCCTCCAAAGTCTGATTGGTTCGCTCCGTCTGTCCATTAGTCTGAGGATGGAAAGCAGACGAAAACGACAAATCAATGCCCATCCTACTACAAAAGGATCGCCAGAACCTGGAAACGAACTGGGATCCTCTGTCTGACACAATATTCTCAGGGATGCCGTGCAAACGAACCACGTTCTGGAAAAACACAGGAACCAGATCGGAAGAGGAAGGCAGCTTAGGCAAAGGAACCAAATGGACCATCTTGGAGAAGCGATCACATATCACCCAGATAACGGACATGCCCTGAGATAGCGGAAGATCAGAAATGAAATCCATGGAGATATGTGTCCAAGGTCTCTTCGGGACAGGCAAGGGCAAGAGCAAACCGCTGGCACGAGAACAGCAAGGCTTGGCTCGAGCACAAGTCCCACAGGACTGCACAAATGACCGCACATCCCTTGACAAGGAAGGCCACCAAAAGGACCTGGCCACCAGATCTCTGGTGCCAAAAATTCCCGGGTGACCTGCCAACACCGAGGAATGAACCTCGGAAATGACTCTGCTAGTCCACTTATCCGGGACAAACAGTCTGTCAGGTGGACAAGACTCAGGCCTATCAGCCTGAAATCTCTGCAACACACGTCGCAGATCCGGAGAAATAGCTGACAAGATAACTCCATCTTTAAGAATACCAACAGGATCAGCGACTTCAGGAGCATCAGGCACAAAGCTCCTAGAAAGAGCATCGGCCTTCACATTCTTTGAACCTGGTAAATACGAGACAACAAAATCAAAGCGGGAGAAAAACAATGACCAGCGGGCCTGTCTCGGATTAAGGCGTTTAGCAGACTCGAGATACATCAGATTTTTGTGATCAGTCAAGACCACCACACGATGCTTAGCACCCTCGAGCCAATGACGCCACTCCTCAAATGCCCATTTCATGGCCAACAACTCCCGATTGCCCACATCATAATTTCGCTCGGCAGGCGAAAACTTCCTAGAGAAAAAGGCACAAGGTTTCATAACAGAGCAACCAGGGCCTCTCTGCGACAAAACGGCCCCTGCTCCAATCTCTGAAGCATCCACCTCAACCTGAAAGGGAAGTGAGACATCGGGCTGGCACAAAACAGGCGCCGAAGTAAACCGGCGTTTCAACTCCTGGAAAGCCTCCACGGCAGCAGGAGCCCAGTTAGCTACATCGGAGCCCTTCTTGGTCATATCCGTCAAAGGTTTCACAATGCTAGAAAAATTAGCGATAAAACGACGGTAGAAGTTAGCGAAACCCAAGAACTTCTGAAGACTCTTAACTGACGAGGGCTGAGTCCAATCAAGAATAGCTCGGACCTTGACTGGGTCCATCTCCACAGCAGAAGGGGAAAAAATGAACCCCAAAAAGGGAACCTTCTGTACACCAAAGAGACATTTTGAGCCCTTGACAAATAACGAATTTTCACGCAAAATTTTAAAGACCAACCTGACCTGCTCCACATGCGAATCCCAATTCTCAGAAAAAAACAAAATATCATCCAGATAAACAATCAAAAATTTATCCAGATACTTCCGGAAAATGTCATGCATAAAGGACTGAAAAACTGAAGGCGCATTGGAGAGCCCAAAAGGCATCACCAAGTACTCAAAATGACCTTCGGGCGTATTGAATGCGGTTTTCCATTCATCACCTTGCTTAATGCGCACAAGGTTGTACGCACCACGAAGGTCTATCTTGGTGAACCACTTGGCACCTTTAATCCGGGCAAACAAGTCAGACAACAGCTGTAAAGGATACTGAAATTTGACAGTGATCTTATTTAAAAGCCGATAATCAATACAAGGTCTCAAAGATCCGTCCTTTTTTGCCACAAAAAAGAATCCCGCACCAAGAGGGGAAGAAGACGGACGAATATGTCCTTTCTCCAGAGACTCCTTGATATATGAACGCATAGCGGTATGTTCAGGTACTGACAGATTAAACAGTCTTCCCTTAGGAAATTTACTGCCTGGGATCAAATCTATAGCACAGTCACAGTCCCTATGAGGAGGCAGTGCACTGGACTCAGACTCACTGAAGACATCCTGATAATCAGACAAATACTCCGGAACTTCCGAAGGCGTAGAAGAAGCAATAGACACAGGCAGGGAATCCCCATGAATACCACGACAGCCCCAACTTGAGACTGACATAGCCTTCCAGTCCAGGACTGGATTATGGGTCTGTAACCATGGCAGCCCCAAAACAACCAAATCATGCATTTTATGTAAAACCAGGAAACGTATCACCTCGCGGTGTTCAGGAGTCATGCACATGGTAACCTGTGTCCAATACTGCGGTTTATTTGCTGCCAATGGCGTAGCATCAATACCCCTAAGAGGAATAGGATTTTCTAATGGTTCAAGAGTAAAACCACAGTGCTTAGCAAATGAGAGATCCATGAGACTCAGGGCAGCACCTGAATCTACAAACGCCATGACAGGATAAGACGACAGTGAGCAAATCAAAGTTACAGACAGAATAAATTTAGGTTGCAAATTACCAACGGTGACAGGACTAACAACCTTAGCTATACGTTTAGAGCATGCTGAGATAACATGTGTAGAATCACCACAGTAGTAGCACAAGCCATTCCGGCGTCTATGAATTTTCCGCTCATTTCTAGTCAGGATTCTATCACATTGCATTAAATCAGGTGTCTGTTCAGACAACACCATGAGGGAATTTGCGGTTTTTCTATCACATTGCACCGAATTAGGTGTCTGTTCAGACAACACCATGAGGGAATTTGCGGTTTTGCGCTCCCGCAACCGCCGGTCAATTTGAATAGCCAGTGCCATAGTATCATTCAGACCTGTGGGAATGGGAAAACCCACCATAACATTCTTAATGGCTTCAGAAAGGCCATTTCTAAAATTAGCGGCCAGTGCACACTCGTTCCAATGTGTCAGCACGGACCATTTCCGAAATTTTTGGCAATAGACTTCAGCCTCGTCCTGCCCCTGAGACATAGCCAGCAAGGCCTTTTCTGCCTGAATCTCAAGATTGGGTTCCTCATAAAGTAAACCGAGCGCCAGAAAAAACGCATTAATATCAGCCAATGCCGGATCTCCTGGCGCCAGCGAAAAAGCCCAATCCTGAGGGTCGCCCCGTAAGAACGAAATAACAATTTTTACTTGCTGAGCAGAGTCTCCAGATGAACAGGGTCTCAGGGACAAAAACAATTTACAATTATTCACGAAATTCCTAAACTTAAACCTGTCTCCGGAAAACAGTTCAGGAATCGGTATTTTAGGTTCTGACCTAGGATTTCTGATAACATAGTCTTGTATGCCCTGCACACGAGTAGCCAGCTGGTCCACACTTGTAATCAAGGTCTGGACATTCATGTCTGCAGCAAGCATAGCCACTCTGAGGTAAAGGGGAAGGAGAAAAAAAAAAAAAAAAAAACTCAGAATCTTCTTTCTTATAATCCCTCTTCTGCAATGCATTAAACATTTAATACTGGCCTGGCAAACTGTTATGACCCCAATGGCGAGGGTCTCAGAGGAACGTGGAAGTCTGCAGAATACAAAAATCCAGCTCATAGGGCAGTGGTAACTGGGTTGACCATATATCTACTCCTAACGCCAACACTAGCAGTAGCCGGGGATCATTCCTACGTTGATTCTAGATGACACGCGCCAGCCGGAGAATCTAGCTACCCCTAGTAGAGGAAAACAAAGACCTTTCTTGCCTCCAGAGAAGGGGACCCCAAAGCTGGATAGAAGCCCCCCACAAATAATAACGGTGAGGTAAGAGGAAATGACAAACACAGAAATGAACCAGGTTTAGCACAGAGAGGCCCGCTTACTGATAGCAGAATAAAGAAAGGTAACTTATATGGTCAACAAAAACCCTATCAAAATCCACACTGGAAATTCAAGAACCCCCGAACCGTCTAACGGTCCGGGGGGAGAACACCAGCCCCCTAGAGCTTCCAGCAAAGGTCAGGACACAGATTTGGAACAAGCTGGACAAAAATACAAAACCAAAACAAATAGCAAAAAGCAAAAGGCAGACTTAGCTGATATAACTGGAACCAGGATCAGTAGACAAGAGCACAGCAGACTAGCTCTGATAACTACGTTGCCAGGCATAGAACTGAAGGTCCAGGGAGCTTATATAGCAACACCCCTAACTAACGACCCAGGTGCGGATAAAAGGAATGACAGAAAAACCAGAGTCAAAAAACTAGTAACCACTAGAGGGAGCAAAAAGCAAATTCACAACAGTGCTCTGCCTCCTCATAGGGACTGTGACTGCGCCATAGATTTGATTCCAGGTAGTTAATTTCCTAAGGGAAGATTATTTAATCTGTCAGTACCTGAGCATGCCGCAATGCGTTCATATATCAAGGAGTCTCTGGAGAAGGGGCATATCCGTCCATCCTCTTCCCCTCTTGGTGCGGGATTCTTTTTTGTAGCCAAAAAGGACGGATCTTTGAGACCTTGTATTGACTATCGGCTTCTGAATAAAATCACTGTAAAATTTCAGTATCCTTTGCCTCTCTTGTCGGACTTGTTTGCCCGGATTAAAGGTGCCAAGTGGTGTTGTGAATTTGCTTTTTGCTCCCTCTAGTGGTTACTAGTTTTTTGACTCTGGTTTTTCTGTCATTCCTTTTATCCGCACCTGGGTCGTTAGTTAGGGGTGTTGCTATATAAGCTCCCTGGACCTTCAGTTCTATGCCTGGCAACGTAGTTATCAGAGCTAGTCTGCTGTGCTCTTGTCTACTGATCCTGGTTCCAGTTATATCAGCTAAGTCTGCCTTTTGCTTTTTGCTATTTGTTTTGGTTTTGTATTTTTGTCCAGCTTGTTCCTAATCTATATCCTGACCTTTGCTGGAAGCTCTAGGGGGGCTGGTGTTCTCCCCCCGGACCGTTAGACGGTTCGGGGGTTCTTGAATTTCCAGTGTGGATTTTGATAGGGTTTTTGTTGACCATATAAGTTACCTTTCTTTATTCTGCTATCAGTAAGCGGGCCTCTCTGTGCTAAACCTGGTTCATTTCTGTGTTTGTCATTTCCTCTTACCTCACCGTCATTATTTGTGGGGGGCTTCTATCCAGCTTTGGGGTCCCCTTCTCTGGAGGCAAGAAAGGTCTTTGTTTTCCTCTACTAGGGGTAGCTAGATTCTCCGGCTGGCGCGTGTCATCTAGAATCAACGTAGGAATGATCCCCGGCTACTTCTAGTGTTGGCGTTAGGAGTAGATATATGGTCAACCCAGTTACCACTGCCCTATGAGCTGGATTTTTGTATTCTGCAGACTTCCACGTTCCTCTGAGACCCTCGCCATTGGGGTCATAACAGTTTGCCAGGCCAGTATTAAATGTTTAATGCATTGCAGAAGAGGGATTATAAGAAAGAAGATTCTGAGTTTTTTTTTTTTTTTTTCTTCTTCCCCTTTACCTCAGAGTGGCTATGCTTGCTGCAGACATGAATGTCCAGACCTTGATTACAAGTGTGGACCAGCTGGCTACTCGTGTGCAGGGCATACAAGACTATGTTATCAGAAATCCTAGGTCAGAACCTAAAATACCGATTCCTGAACTGTTTTCCGGAGACAGGTTTAAGTTTAGGAATTTCGTGAATAATTGTAAATTGTTTTTGTCCCTGAGACCCTGTTCATCTGGAGATTCTGCTCAGCAAGTAAAAATTGTTATTTCGTTCTTACGGGGCGACCCTCAGGATTGGGCTTTTTCGCTGGCGCCAGGAGATCCGGCATTGGCTGATCTTGATGCGTTTTTTCTGGCGCTCGGTTTACTTTATGAGGAACCCAATCTTGAGATTCAGGCAGAAAAGGCCTTGCTGGCTATGTCTCAGGGGCAGGACGAGGCTGAAGTGTATTGCCAAAAATTTCGGAAATGGTCCGTGCTGACACATTGGAACGAGTGTGCACTGGCCGCTAATTTTAGAAATGGCCTTTCTGAAGCCATTAAGAATGTTATGGTGGGTTTTCCCATTCCCACAGGTCTGAATGATACTATGGCACTGGCTATTCAAATTGACCGGCGGTTGCGGGAGCGCAAAACCGCAAATTCCCTCATGGTGTTGTCTGAACAGACACCTAATTCGGTGCAATGTGATAGAAAAACCGCAAATTCCCTCATGGTGTTGTCTGAACAGACACCTGATTTAATGCAATGTGATAGAATCCTGACTAGAAATGAGCGGAAAATTCATAGACGCCGGAATGGCTTGTGCTACTACTGTGGTGATTCTACACATGTTATCTCAGCATGCTCTAAACGTATAGCTAAGGTTGTTAGTCCTGTCACCGTTGGTAATTTGCAACCTAAATTTATTCTGTCTGTAACTTTGATTTGCTCACTGTCATCTTATCCTGTCATGGCGTTTGTAGATTCAGGTGCTGCCCTGAGTCTCATGGATCTCTCATTTGCTAAGCGCTGTGGTTTTGCTCTTGAACCATTGGAAAATCCTATTCCTCTTAGGGGTATTGATGCTACACCATTGGCAGCAAATAAACCGCAGTATTGGACACAGGTTACCATGTGCATGACTCCTGAACACCGCGAGGTGATACGTTTCCTGGTTTTACATAAAATGCATGATTTGGTTGTTTTAGGGCTGCCATGGTTACAGACCGATAATCCAGTCCTGGACTGGAAGGCTATGTCAGTCTCAAGTTGGGGCTGTCGTGGTATTCATGGGGATTCCCTGCCTGTGTCTATTGCTTCTTCTACGCCTTCGGAAGTTCCGGAGTATTTGTCTGATTATCAGGATGTCTTCAGTGAGTCTGAATCCAGTGCACTGCCTCCTCATAGGGACTGTGACTGTGCTATAGATTTGATCCCGGGCAGTAAGTTTCCTAAGGGAAGACTGTTTAATCTGTCGGTACCTGAACATACCGCTATGCGTTCATATATCAAGGAGTCTCTGGAGAAGGGACATATTCGTCCGTCTTCTTCCCCTCTTGGTGCGGGATTCTTTTTTGTGGCAAAAAAGGACGGATCTTTGAGACCTTGTATTGATTATCGGCTTTTGAATAAGATCACTGTCAAATTTCAGTATCCTTTGCCGCTGTTGTCTGACTTGTTTGCCCGGATTAAGGGTGCCAAGTGGTTCACCAAGATAGACCTTCGTGGTGCGTACAACCTTGTGCGCATTAAGCAAGGTGATGAATGGAAAACCGCATTCAATACGCCCGAAGGTCATTTTGAGTACTTGGTGATGCCTTTTGGGCTCTCCAATGCGCCTTCAGTTTTTCAGTCCTTTATGCATGACATTTTCCGGAAGTATCTGGATAAATTTTTGATTGTTTATCTGGATGATATTTTGGTTTTTTCTGATAATTGGGATTCGCATGTGGAGCAGGTCAGGTTGGTCTTTAAAATTTTGCGTGAAAATTCTTTGTTTGTCAAGGGCTCAAAGTGTCTCTTTGGTGTACAGAAGGTTCCCTTTTTGGGGTTCATTTTTTCCCCTTCTGCTGTGGAGATGGACCCAGTCAAGGTCCGAGCTATTCTTGATTGGACTCAGCCCTCGTCAGTTAAGAGTCTTCAGAAGTTCTTGGGCTTCGCTAACTTCTACCGTCGTTTTATCGCTAATTTTTCTAGCATTGTGAAACCTTTGACGGATATGACCAAGAAGGGCTCCGATGTAGCTAACTGGGCTCCTGCTGCCGTGGAGGCTTTCCAGGAGTTGAAACGCCGGTTTACTTCGGCGCCTGTTTTGTGCCAGCCTGACGTCTCACTTCCCTTTCAGGTTGAGGTGGATGCTTCGGAGATTGGGGCAGGGGCCGTTTTGTCGCAGAGAGGCCCTGGTTGCTCTGTTATGAAACCTTGTGCCTTTTTCTCTAGGAAGTTTTCGCCTGCCGAGCGAAATTATGATGTGGGCAATCGGGAGTTGTTGGCCATGAAATGGGCATTTGAGGAGTGGCGTCATTGGCTCGAGGGTGCTAAGCATCGTGTGGTGGTCTTGACTGATCACAAAAATCTGATGTATCTCGAGTCTGCTAAACGCCTTAATCCGAGACAGGCCCGCTGGTCATTGTTTTTCTCCCGCTTTGATTTTGTTGTCTCGTATTTACCAGGTTCAAAGAATGTGAAGGCCGATGCTCTTTCCAGGAGCTTTGTGCCTGATGCTCCTGGAGTCACTGATCCTGTTGGTATTCTTAAAGATGGAGTTATCTTGTCAGCTATTTCTCCGGATCTGCGACGTGTGTTGCAGAGATTTCAGGCTGATAGGCCTGAGTCTTGTCCACCAGACAGACTGTTTGTCCCGGATAAGTGGACCAGCAGAGTCATTTCCGAGGTTCATTCCTCGGTGTTGGCAGGTCACCCGGGAATTTTTGGCACCAGAGATCTGGTGGCCAGGTCCTTTTGGTGGCCTTCCTTGTCAAGGGATGTGCGGTCATTTGTGCAGTCCTGTGGGACTTGTGCTCGAGCTAAGCCTTGCTGTTCTCGTGCCAGCGGTTTGCTCTTGCCCTTGCCTGTCCCGAAGAGACCTTGGACACATATCTCCATGGATTTCATTTCTGATCTTCCGCTATCTCAGGGCATGTCCGTTATCTGGGTGATATGTGATCGCTTCTCCAAGATGGTCCATTTGGTTCCTTTGCCTAAGCTGCCTTCCTCTTCCGATCTGGTTCCTGTGTTTTTCCAGAACGTGGTTCGTTTGCACGGCATCCCTGAGAATATTGTGTCAGACAGAGGATCCCAGTTCGTTTCCAGGTTCTGGCGATCCTTTTGTAGTAGGATGGGCATTGATTTGTCGTTTTCGTCTGCTTTCCATCCTCAGACTAATGGACAGACGGAGCGAACCAATCAGACTTTGGAGGCTTATTTGAGGTGTTTTGTCTCTGCTGATCAGGACGATTGGGTGACATTCTTGCCATTGGCTGAGTTTGCCCTTAATAATCGGGCTAGTTCCGCCACCTTGGTTTCGCCTTTTTTCTGCAACTCTGGTTTCCATCCTCGCTTTTCTTCGGGTCATGTGGAGCCTTCTGACTGTCCTGGGGTGGATTCTGTGGTGGATAGGTTGCAGCAGATCTGGAATCATGTGGTGGACAACTTGAAGTTGTCACAGGAGAAGGCTCAGCGCTTTGCCAACCGCCGTCGCGGTGTGGGTCCCCGACTACGCGTTGGGGATTTGGTATGGCTTTCTTCCCGCTTTGTTCCTATGAAGGTCTCCTCTCCCAAATTTAAACCTCGTTTTATTGGGCCTTACAAGATATTGGAAATCCTTAATCCTGTATCTTTTCGTCTGGATCTTCCTGTGTCGTTTGCTATTCACAATGTATTTCATAGGTCCTTGTTGCGGCGGTACATTGTGCCTGTAGTTCCTTCTGCTGAGCCTCCTGCTCCGGTGTTGGTTGAGGGCGAGTTGGAGTACGTGGTGGAGAAGATCTTGGATTCTCGCCTCTCCAGGCGGAGGCTTCAGTACCTGGTCAAGTGGAAGGGCTATGGTCAGGAGGATAATTCCTGGGTGGTCGCCTCTGATGTTCATGCGGCCGATTTAGTTCGTGCCTTTCATGCCGCTCATCCTGATCGCCCTGGTGGTCGTGGTGAGGGTTCGGTGACCCCTCACTAAGGGGGGGGTACTGTTGTGAATTTGCTTTTTGCTCCCTCTAGTGGTTACTAGTTTTTTGACTCTGGTTTTTCTGTCATTCCTTTTATCCGCACCTGGGTCGTTAGTTAGGGGTGTTGCTATATAAGCTCCCTGGACCTTCAGTTCTATGCCTGGCAACGTAGTTATCAGAGCTAGTCTGCTGTGCTCTTGTCTACTGATCCTGGTTCCAGTTATATCAGCTAAGTCTGCCTTTTGCTTTTTGCTATTTGTTTTGGTTTTGTATTTTTGTCCAGCTTGTTCCTAATCTATATCCTGACCTTTGCTGGAAGCTCTAGGGGGGCTGGTGTTCTCCCCCCGGACCGTTAGACGGTTCGGGGGTTCTTGAATTTCCAGTGTGGATTTTGATAGGGTTTTTGTTGACCATATAAGTTACCTTTCTTTATTCTGCTATCAGTAAGCGGGCCTCTCTGTGCTAAACCTGGTTCATTTCTGTGTTTGTCATTTCCTCTTACCTCACCGTCATTATTTGTGGGGGGCTTCTATCCAGCTTTGGGGTCCCCTTCTCTGGAGGCAAGAAAGGTCTTTGTTTTCCTCTACTAGGGGTAGCTAGATTCTCCGGCTGGCGCGTGTCATCTAGAATCAACGTAGGAATGATCCCCGGCTACTTCTAGTGTTGGCGTTAGGAGTAGATATATGGTCAACCCAGTTACCACTGCCCTATGAGCTGGATTTTTGTATTCTGCAGACTTCCACGTTCCTCTGAGACCCTCGCCATTGGGGTCATAACAAAGTGGTTCACCAAGATAGACCTTCGTGGTGCATACAACCTTGTGCGCATTAAGCAAGGTGATGAATGGAAGACTGCATTTAATACGCCTGAAGGTCATTTTGAGTACTTGGTGATGCCTTTTGGGCTCTCTAATGCTCCCTCAGTGTTTCAGTCCTTAATGCATGATATTTTCCGGAAGTATCTGGATAAATTTATGATTGTTTATCTGGATGGTATTCTGGTTTTCTCTGAAGATTGGGACTCACATGTGGAGCAGGTCAGGATGGTGTTTCAGGTTTTGCGTGAGAATGCCTTGTTTGTTAAAGGCTCAAAGTGTCTCTTTGGAGTACAGAAAGTTCCCTTTTTGGGGTTTATTTTTTCCCCTTCTGCTGTGGAGATGGACCCAGTCAAGGTCCGAGCTATTCATGAGTGGACTCAACCCACGTCAGTTAAGAGTCTTCAGAAGTTCTTGGGTTTTGCTAACTTCTACCGTCGTTTTATCGCTAATTTTTCTAGCGTTGTTAAACCTTTGACGGATATGACCAAGAAAGGTTCTGATGTTGCTAACTGGGCTCCTGCAGCCGTGGAGGCGTTCCAGGAGTTGAAGCGCCGGTTTACTTCGGCGCCTGTTTTGTGCCAGCCTGATGTCTCACTTCCCTTTCAGGTCGAGGTGGATGCTTCTGAGATTGGGGCAGGGGCCGTTTTGTCACAGAGAGGCCCTGGTTGCTCGGTAATGAGACCATGTGCTTTCTTCTCTAGGAAGTTTTCGCCTGCTGAGCGGAATTATGATGTGGGCAATCGGGAATTACTGGCCATGAAGTGGGCATTTGAGGAGTGGCGTCATTGGCTCGAGGGTGCTAAGCATCGTGTGGTGGTCTTGACTGATCACAAAAATTTGATGTATCTCGAGTCTGCTAAACGCTTGAATCCTAGACAGGCCCGCTGGTCATTGTTTTTCTCCCGTTTTGACTTTGTGGTCTCGTATTTACCAGGTTCAAAGAATGTGAAAGCTGATGCTCTTTCAAGGAGCTTTGTGCCTGACTCTCCTGGAGTCACAGAACCTGTTGGTATTCTTAAAGAAGGAGTTATTTTGTCAGCCATTTCTCCTGATTTGCGACGTGTGTTGCTGAGATTTCAAGCTGGTAGACCTGACTCTTGTCCACCTGACAGACTGTTTGTTCCTGATAAGTGGACCAGCAGAGTCATTTCCGAGGTTCATTCCTCGATGTTGGCAGGTCATACGGGAATTTTTGGCACCAGAGATCTGGTGGCTAGGTCATTTTGGTGGCCTTCCTTGTCACGGGATGTACGGTCATTTGTGCAGTCCTGTGGGACTTGTGCTCGAGCTAAGCCTTGCTGTTCCCATGCCAGCGGGTTGCTCTTGCCCTTGCCTGTCCCGAAGAGGCCTTGGACACATATTTCCATGGATTTAATTTCTGATCTCCCGGTGTCTCGGGGTATGTCTGTCATCTGGGTGGTATGTGATCGCTTTTCAAATATGGTCCATTTGGTGCCTTTGCCTAAGCTGCCTTCCTCTTCCGATCTGGTTCCTGTGTTCCTTCAGAATGTGGTTCGTTTACACGGCATTCCTGAGAATATTGTGTCTGACAGAGGATCCCAGTTTGTTTCCAGGTTCTGGCGATCCTTTTGTGCTAGGATGGGCATTGATTTATCGTTCTCGTCTGCCTTTCATCCTCAGACTAATGGACAAACTGAGCGAACTAATCAGACTCTGGAAGCTTACTTGAGGTGTTTTGTTTCGGCAGATCAGGATGATTGTGTGACCTTCTTGCCGTTGGCTGAGTTTGCCCTAAATAATCGGGCTAGTTCCGCTACTTTGGTTTCGCCATTTTTCTGCAACTCTGGTTTCCATCCTCGTTTTTCCTCGGGACATGTGGAGCCTTCTGACTGTCCTGGAGTGGATTCTGTGGTGGATAGGTTGCAGCAGATCTGGAATCATGTGGTGGACAACTTGAAGTTGTCACAGGAGAAGGCTCAGCGTTTTGCCAACCGCCGCCGCGGTGTGGGTCCCCGACTTCGTGTTGGGGATTTGGTGTGGCTGTCTTCTCGATTTGTTCCTATGAAGGTCTCCTCTCCTAAATTTAAGCCTCGCTTCATCGGTCCTTACAAGATATTGGAAATCCTTAATCCTGTGTCCTTTCGCTTGGATCTTCCGGTTTCGTTTGCCATTCACAACGTGTTCCATAGGTCTTTGTTACGACGCTACGTTGTGCCTGTGGTTCCTTCTGCTGAGCCTCCTGCTCCGGTGTTGGTTGAGGGCGAGTTGGAGTACGTGGTGGAGAAGATCTTGGATTCTCGTCTCTCCAGGCGGAGGCTTCAGTATTTGGTCAAGTGGAAGGGTTATGGTCAGGAGGATAATTCCTGGGTGGTTGCCTCTGATGTGCATGCGGCCGATTTGGTTCGTGCCTTTCACGCTTCTCATCCTGATCGCCCTGGTGGTCTTGGTGAGGGTTCGGTGACCCCTCCTTAAGGGGGGGGTACTGTTGTGAATTAGACTTTTTTGGCTCCCTCTAGTGGTTACTAGTGATATTACTCTGGGATTTCCTTCCCTCTGTTTGCACCCAGCTGGGTCGTTACTTCAGGGGTGTTGCTATATAAACCTCCTGGAACCTTAGTCCAGTGCCTGGCATCGGTGTTATCAGACACATTCTGTTTGCTCCTGTTTGCTGGTCCTGGTTCGTGCTAAATTAAGCTAAGTCTTGCTTCTTTGTTTTTTGGGTTATTTGTTTGCTATCATTTTTGTCCAGCTTGTACTAAATGTGATTCCTGACCTTGCTGGAAGCTCTAGGGGGCTGGTGTTCTCCCCCCGGGCCGTTAGACGGTTCGGGGGTTCTTGAATTTCCAGTGTGGATATTTTTTATAGGATTTTTTGCTGACCATATAAGTTATCTTTCTATATTCTGCTATTAGCTAGTGGGCCTCTCTTTGCTAAATTCCTAGCTCATTCTTATGTTTGTCTTTTCCTCTTACCTCACCGTTATTATTTGTGGGGGGCTTCTATCCAACTTTTTGGGGTATTTCCTCTGGAGGCAAGAGAGGTCTTTCTTTTCCCTTCTAGGGGTAGTTAGCTCTCCGGCTGGCGCGAGACGTCTAGGATCAACGTAGGAACGTTCCCAGGCTGCTGGTATTTGTGGTGCTAGGATTAGTTATATGGTCAGCCCAGTTACCACTGCCCTATGAGCTGGTTTTCTGTATTTACTGACTTAGCATTATTCCTGAGACCCTCTGCCATTGGGGTCATAACAGCGCCCCCTGCCTCTTAGGTGGTCGATAACTTTGACAACAAGATGCACTACGAATAATAATCTCATCCTTAATAAGGACAGAGGAGAGGCGTAATAAGAGGAAAATTACAAAGATTGGACAACCCCTGTCAGAACCAGGAACCAGATGTGATGGCTAGAGGAAAGGTTGGGATCCTGTATTATTAGCCTCTGTATCCAATCGTATCTCACAGTATCTAATCCTGTCCTGTGTGATACTGTGATACCAGATAGTGATGATGGAGGCGACAGGCGGTCACAAGATACTGATAATAAAATGACGGGTGTATACCAAATACTGATGATGGAGGTGATGGGCGTTCTCCAGATACTGATGATGGAGGTGATGGGCGTTCACCAGATACTGATGATGGAGGTGATGGGCGTTCACCAGATACTGATGATGGAGGTAAATTTTGCAGATTATCTTTTGGCAGCAGTGATCGGTAAGTGAATGAAAAGTGTCCAAATGTCGTCAGGTAGAGTAACAATCTGTGTGAAAAATAATTGTTGCAGGACTTGTAGCTTCCGGCCTTGACCGAAATTTATTTTGCGGCCCCCAGCCACTAGCTGCCATTTATAATACTGGTTCCCTTTTATGTGGCAGAAGCATCTTTGGCCCCTGTAGTCACCAGGACCATAAGCTGATAGTATAGCTATGCACTGTCTATAGCTACATGTTATCTGCCAGAACAAGAAAGAACATGGAAGATATCAAGGCTGAGTCAGATAAGGGTTTCTGGGGGAACTTTCCCAAAAATTTTGGGCAACTTTAACCTAAATTGATTTCAATTATTGCCCAATAACTAGATTGTCTTCTCAGTGGTGGAAATCTGTAGCTCAACGTGACCAAAAAGAGCAAGGGTTATTATGGGGAAGGTGCAGAAGATGATAAGTTATAAAGAGGCTGAAAGTAAAGGGGGGAATGGGTAAATCAGACAAATGTGGACTAAGAAACAGCGGGACATTGCATTTATAGTACAAATTGATAATACAGTGACATTAATATAGTGTTTTCTTGGGCAGGAGATATTGCTCCAATCAGCAGAATATCTGGTGGACGTTAACCTGTATGGACATGTAGCAAGAAAAGTTAAAAAAAAAAAAAAAAAAGGCTCAAAAACATCACAGCTCAATGTTCCTGCCAGACCAGGCAAAACAAATTGCTTGTTAAATCTTTCTGGCATCTCTACCAGCCTTGGCTGAACTGAATCACGGATCACATCTGTCAAGGTCTAGCAGTGCCCACCAGTTACCGGTTTCAAGGTCGTCGTCCCCCCTTACCTCGTTCGTCCTCCAGGGAAATCTCTGTGCCCAGTGCAGTTAATTACACTAAAAACCGTGCAAATTACATTTCCTTGGTGCTCTGTCCTGATGGATATCTGAGCGCTGTCCTCACAAGGGATGTTAATGGTATTTTTATTAACTGATGACCTGTTGACTGCTATTAGAATATAGATTGCCTTAGTAAACTGGGTCAGGGTATGGAAGATATAATTAAGATGCAATTACTTTCCGAGCCTTCTTGGCTTTTAATCAGACCAAGTCGAGGCACTTTATATGGCCAACATTTTTGGAAAGGGCAAAGTATAGATGGAACTTTCACTTAATAGCATTTTTTATATATTTATTTATTGACCCATCTTGTTTATCAAATGTGTTTTTTACATCTTTTAACCTTCATTTTATGAGATCAACTTTCACTATAGATTCATTTTGTTCCTCTTTGGTTCCCGGGGTTCATACTAATTCTAAGACAAACTTTATTATTGTTTTTGGACTTCGATACCGTTAGCTGTATCGGGTTGTGAGATTTTTGTTTGCTTGTTTTCTGTTGTTTTGGGGGTTTTTATTAGTGAGATTGGTAACATTAAAAATTGACACTGTCTAGACTGAAAGTTGTCATACTTTTAGGACTCATCTATTATTTTCCACTTGATGGTTACTTTGTAATCAACACTTGGCTAATTCTCATTTTTTTACTTTGCTTCAGTTTTGTTTTCATCTAACGCTAAGTATTTTGTTTCAATTCTAGATTCTTCAAAATCTTCTCTTTTTTTTGGACTCTCTATTTCCTGATATCATGTTGGTTTTTTTTTAGAACCGTTGGCTAAAGATTAGTGATGGGCGAACCCTTGGATGTTCGGGTCCGGAGGGTTCAGCTGAACATTTAAAAAAAAGTTTGGATCGGATATCAGAACAGTGCCCGAACCAGAACACGGACACTATTCAGATGAATGGGGGCCCAAACATCCGTTGTTTGCCATGTTGATCGGCGGTAAGATTATTACTGCTGGTAAGAGAACTGCGGTTCCCACGCTGTCAGATTAGAGCATGAGCCAGCACCTGTGACCTGCGGAAATAAGTTCACCTCCGGTCACAGAGGTGTCGGCTGATGTGAGTACTACTACCATCACCCTACACATGCTGTCACTGAAAACACTGAGCACAGGCGTGGTTGATGGGAATATTCATCATCCACCGCCGGCGCTACAAATAAATAAAATGACTGAGGATCTGTTTTATTTTTGATAACCAGCGCCGGCAAAACTAACAGCAGTGGGCTGCAACCCTCAGCTGTCAGCTTTATCATGGCAGGTTGTCTAGAATAGAGGGGTGCCCAAAACATTTTTTAAAATTATTTAATTGACTAATTTTTAAAAATCAGGAGTGGTCACCCCAATTTTTGACAACCAGCCAAGCTAAAGCTGAGAGTTGGTATTCTAAAGTTGGTAACGGGCCATAGATAGTGCACCACCCATCCTAAAAATAGCAGTCCACAGCCACTCAGAACAGGCACATCTACTAGATGTGCCAATTCTATCACTTTGCCTGGTTCTTCCCACTTGCCCTGTGGCAATGGCAAGTGGGGTAATATTTGTGGGGTTTCATTCTAGAACCAATGGGTAAATATTCTATACTATTCTCATTCTTAAAGACACAATGACTATGTGACAAGGGCTCACTAGGTGAGGTGGATCCTTCAACGCCTTGGTCCAGGTGGGCACATGGGGCATATGGGTTGGTGCAGCAGACGGGTGTTGTACTCGGGAAACATATAGCCGAGTTTATGGAAGCTGCAGGGACACAAGAGATGTCTGGAAGGCTGCAGATAGGTATCAGAGTTACTGGAAGCAAGAGGGAGACAGGAGTTGTCCTGAAAACCATAGACATGTAGAAAGGTAGCTGAAATACTGGAAGCTGCAGACAGCCATGAGATGTTCTGAGGACTGCAGACAAAATTCTGGATTAACTAGAATGTCCTGATACCATAGAAGCCGCAGGCAGAGATGTAACAGTGGTACTGGAAGACCGAGAACAGGTAGCAGACAAAACTCCACAGTGACTAGAAAGTCTGAATGCCATGGAAGCTGCAGGTGGACAGGAGACGTCCTGGTGATCGCAGACAGTGACTGACAGCCACAGACAGGTAACTCTGGAACTGGAAGCCACAGGCAGCCAGGAGATGTGCACAGACAAACTAAAAGTCTAACTACAAAGTCTTAATACCAACGCAGAGGTGTGAGTTTTGGGAGGTCTTATACGGCCCTAGGAAGTATAGCACATGGGAGCATGCCAGGCTACCTACCAAGCCCAATGTAGAGCACAAGAAAGTTTATCAGACTGTGTGTAAGGGTCAAAGCCCAGACCTGGTTCTTATTTAGAACTTTTTTTTCTATTCTATTTCTGGATCCAATTGATGCAACTTTATCCATGTATTATCTCCACCTTATATTGAAGTCTTGGTGTCCTGTTCTCTTTCTAGAACTAATAGCTAATGTCCCTCCAGACCATGAAAATAATTCTTGAAGAGTCAATGACTGGTTCTCTAACAGAGCCGAGTTTATCATTCTATTTCTGGATCCAAAAGACGACGCGTATTCCACCTTGTGTATTCACCTTCCATTCTAGTCTTGGCTGCCGAATCTCCAACTCCCAGCAAAACCAACACAACACTCCCGGCACACAATGACTCTCTCAACCTGTTATTTTTTAGTTGGGTACACCTGGTAGTCACTCATTTAAATTTTTCCATAGTCCTCGATCTTAATCTCATCTGGTAATTACCAATCATTCTTATTATCTAATTAAGCAGTCATCGTTAGCCAAACAAAACAACACTCGGGGCAAAAATCCAACTTCTCAATTAACCCGTGTACGCGCAATGTCAACTTGAAGTCTTGTTTTCCTGCAGACATAAAATAACAAAATATGTTTTTGATGTACTTAGTTGCCAGGGAAACTCTAATTATTATGTTTTATAATATGGCAACATTATTTTTTTATTCCTGTGCAGATGGTACTGAGTGCAAAATTCAGATTCAATATGACACTGACCTTGGAGGAAAGCGCAACAATGTCAAAGGGTAGAAATTGCGGGCATTGTAAAACTTCATTGTGCAGACCGTACCCCTCCCCCAGGTTATTATCTAATGTTTATTAATAATTAATAGGACAATTCCTGCAAGCAGTGACTCATCCCACAAGGTTTACAAGACCGTAAGCCGTAAATCCTTTCCAGACATGGACATTGATCTATTAGTTGTCTCTACGAGCAATTTACAACACTCCCTACTGTTTTTACCCATCGGCCGTCCGTCTCATCTATCTCATTTTAATAGGAGCTGTAATAATATGGCCCTTAGAGCCTATCCCATAATTCCAGTAGAAGCAATAAAGCTGACCTAACTCTGATGCCGACTCATAACATTGATCAACGCCCTAATCCCGGTGAGAAATGGCTACGATTCTGCTGTTTTGGAGACTTGGCGCCATTTTTGTGCTTATAAAAAGATGAGTTCTTCAAGAAATCACTCATAAAGGTTTCTATTTGTGCCCTTTATGTTCTTTCCCGAGAATATGTCACCGATGGAAGAAGAGTTGAGATTCGACTGCCTGGAAACCCTCCACCTCTGGCTCTTGTATACCCCACTTTCCTTCCAAACTTTAACCCATTATGGTTCATGCCCAATTTCCCTTTGTTCGAGCTCTTGGAAGACATAGGATTTGGCGAAACCCCACCAAACTGGATCATAGCACTCATCAGTGTTCTAAGAAGGAAACCCATATAATCTAACCCTATGTGTTGGGCTGGACATTGGGAAATGATTGAAACGATGTAGCAGGTGACAAAATAATATCCAGATCGACACCCTATTAATAAAGCATACTGCTATGCTATGAAGATAATGCCCCACTGGAGTAGTACAACTATTATTGTAATTCCACGCTAAGATAACAATGTTACATTCACCCTCACCTACCTAACCATGCCTGGCCAAGAAATGTGGAACTGATCTCTCGATGTAATGCTCACAAGTGGAACATTGCTAAGAAACTGCTTATTGATCTCTTTTTAATGCATACTTTCTATAGGTTTGGGTACATATGGCTAACATGGATGCACTAATGTCCCATAAACACACACTAATGAGTGGGGAAAACTCTGCACCAAAAATGCAAGTAAAAAAAAAATGCGCCAAAAAAGTTGCAAAAATGCGTTTTTGCTGTTGCGTTTTTTTTCTGACAAGAGATTCAGAAATGATGCAGAAGTTTGAGTTTTTGCTGCTTTTTTAATGCAAATTTTCATCTGCGTTTTACAGTACCAGCAAAGTCCGAGATTTCAGAAATCTCATGCACACAAATTGTTTTTTTTTTCTCCTGACGAAGTTGGAAAACTTCATTTTTTAAAAACTGCAGGACGTCACTTCTTTCAGCGTTTTTGCGGCATTTTTTTCACCCATAGAAAGCAATGAGTAGAGGCATAAACGCAGCAAAAAAAAAAATGCCGGTATCGGGTCTTGCTGTGGTTTGGGGGCAAAAATCTCAGGAAGTTGCATCATGTTTTATTTTTATGCTCTAAACTTTATCAGCATGCACAAGAGACAATAAAAACACAGCAAAAAAAACACACCAAATATGCAGCAAAATATCACAGGTATCAGGTTTTGCTGCGTTTTTGGTGCAAAAACTTAAGGGAGTTGCATCATGTTTTATTTTTATGCACTAAACTTTATCAGACAATAAAAAAACACAGCAAAAATACAGCAAAAACTGCTTTTTGTAAGCCGCTTCTTTACTGCTAAGAGAGCAGGTTTTCCGGGAGGAAAAAAATGCAGCAAAAACGCAACGTGTGAACATAGCCTTACACGATGGTAATGTGCGGTTTACAAGAAGTAGGGCGGTATCCTAGTAGCGGAGCTGTATAGAAATTTTAGGAAAATTTAAAGTAACTATGAAACCCTCTTGTTTACCAAATAAGATGACCATAAAAGTCGCGGTCGCGCTCCTGACGCTCTTGTAGCTTTAAATCGCTTTTTGCATCGTTCGCCCTCGGCTTTCCGGCCGTAGAGAGAAACAACGGAGCTGATGAAGGTCAAGAGCTCGCAGCCCTCATTTAATTTACTAAGTAATAACTTCTCATGACTAATTACAGACACTGTGGCATACATTTAATAACAGGATCATAAATATTCATGGGCGAGGCAGAATTATTTTTTACCATATATTATAATAATTTATATTTAGAGCCCGCTGACAGGTCGCCGGCGCAGCAGAAAGGACAATTTAGATGTGCACTGACCTTAGGATTAGACTCCAGGCGCTGGAAGTACAGGAAGGTGAAGACGGATAGGACTCTTACCCGGGGATCAATGCTCCCGCACTCACAAGAGCATAAATAACCCAAATGCTCCAGATTCAGTAATTGGATTGATCAAAAAATATTTAGGAGACTAATGAAATCCCGAGGAACAGTGAATTAGCCGCGGAGAACGTTTCTAGCACCATTCAATCTCAAGCGTAGGGTTTATTCAAAACGAATCTCTCGAGAAGTCAATACCCTAGAGACGTTTATCATATGTGGACGCCGTAGCTTTAAATTAACACCGCGAGGTCGGAAATCCATTGCTAACAAGTGATGGGGGGGATCATGGAAGAGGGGGCCTTGAGGGGATCTTCTGTTCCTCTTTCCTTTTCCATTGGAAATAGAGCTGATTGGTGCCAATATCCAACCAGAGGGTGGTCCTGCCCCAGACCCAGTGATATCGGGAACAATATCATCGACTTTCTTTTAGGTTGTGTAATTATATGAGAACTGTCTCTTTAATCCTTACATACAGAATGCGCCTATGTGCAGAAGTATACAGCAGGGTTCCTATGGTGGAAAGTGGATGCACATAACGCACCAGTATATTGAAGACCCTTTTTGGAGAATGTGACTTCTTGTGGTGCTATCACCAGATAACCGCTAGTGATGCTCGAATGTGCTGGGATAAGGTGTTATCGAGCATCGAGTGTCTTCTGCGTGCTTGAAAAATATGTTTGAGTCCTCACGGCTCCAAGTCTCGCGACTCTTCTACAGCCGCATTCCCTAACAAACAAGAAATCTCTACATATGTTGTGGCTGTCGCACCGCCGCGAGACATGCAGCCGGGGGGACTTGAACATAATTTTCGAGCATGCTGAAGACACTCGGTTATCACCCAAGCATGCTCGATAACGCCTTTTCCGAGCACTAGTAACCACCAAACTTGTATGGAGTAACATCGCATTGCAATGGTCAAAACTGGGACATTTCGCTCAACCGGCAGCACCAAGGGTACAATATGTCTCTCCCATGTCTTAGACAAAACCTTTACTACTCTACCCCCAGCGTTGTGCTGTAACTCCTGGTGAAGTCTCGCACAAAGCCGCGGCCGGTGATAGTAGCAGCGGGGAGCGGCACTCTTCCCTGGTGGTAGATTGACATTTCGGCTCTCGCTTCGCTCCGGCCAGGAGAGCCGTCTGTCTCGTCTGTACTTGGCTTTACCTCGCACCAGACCAACCATCTGATTACACTGCAGAGAAAAGTGCAAATACGAGACGGCCGCTCTCCAGGGCCCACTTGTTCTGACAGGTACAGCGGCAGGATACAATGATGAAAAAGACAAGGAGCAAGAAAAGTGAGAAGAAAATGAAATCTGATATGAAGCCGAGCCCCGATGTAAAAGCAGAAGCTCCTCCGAAATATAAATTCTTCAGAAGGAAGAAGCCTTTATGTAAAGGATTTAACATCTCCCCCTGCAATAAGGTATCTGATTAGCCGCAGCTTCACAAATGCCATGCCTGGCAGTATAGACTGGCATATTATGCCGGGCTAAAGGTCAACTCTGACTCCGCGCTGATTGAAAGGATGACGCCGGCTGCAGCCATTTATATTCTGGCTACAAAGCCGGACTAACAAGCCTCGCCTGCCCAGTAACAGCCACATGAAGCAAATGCTGCAGCAAAGCCCAAGCTCCCGGAGAACATTTCTCCACTTAACTCATCACTTTAGGTTTCAGTGTAGAGTTGGGTTTAATTGGGGCAAGATGGAAAATGATCGAAAATGATGGAGACGACCATATGTGTGAGGAGGATTAAACGAGCTACAGATGTCTCCTTTTATCTGTGCTGTCAGACATCATGTAGCAGAGCTGATTCCGAAATGTATCTATTCCCTTATTATCACTGGGTAAAAGTGTGCCTGTCATTTCAGGAGGCTATAACGATATAAATGCTATCTATGGCCTTTATGAGACTTACATCTTCCATGTTTCTAATTTTCAGCTGTCTCTGAGCTGGTGGGTGGAGACAAGCTCCTATGATGTCTCCCATACACAGCACACACTGACATGACAGGTTCCTGTTCTCCTGTGTTTATCTCGTACATGTCAATAAGCAGCAGCAGCATGGAAGGGATTATACAGTTGTACTAAGCAGTGTAGATATGACTCCAGCTCTGGTGTTAACAGCAGCATGGAAATTATTATACAGCACTACTGAGCAGTGTAGATATGACTCCAGCTCTGGGATAAGCATCAGCATGGAAAGGGATTATACAGTACTACTGAGCAGTGTAGATATGACTCCAGCTCTGGGATAAGCATAAGCATGGAAAGGGATTATACAGTACTACTGAGCAGTGTAGATATGACTCCAGCTCTGGGATAAGCATCAGCATGGAAAGGGATTATACAGTACTACTGAGCAGTGTAGATATGACTCCAGCTCTGGGATAAGCATCAGCATGGAAAGGGATTATACAGTACTACTAAGCAGTGTAGATATGACTCCAGGTCTGGGGTAAGCAGCAGCAAGGGATTATACAGTACTATTGAGCAGCATAGTTATGACTCCAACTGTGCTATAAGCAGCAGCATGGAAGATGTTGTTCAACAGTACAGAGCAGTGTAGATATGAAGCTAGCGCTAGAGTAAGGTAAACAGAAATTTTACAAAGTAGAAGCATTGAGGACAATATGCAGCAGTTATGCACAGTTCTGAGCAGTGTGCCTGTGAATCAATTCTGGATAAGATAAAATATTAGAAAAAAGCAGCAGTAGCATGGCAGACAATATAAAACTGAGCAGTGAAGCTGATAATCCAGACTTGGGAGTAAGATAACACAATTATTAGAAAGCAGCAGCATGGAGGACATTGTACGGTATATCAGTACCTAGCCGTGCAGCTGTGATTCCAGCAGTGCTGTGAGATAAGACAATTATTAGAAAGTAGCAGCTTTAAGAACATTATACAACTATACTGAGCAGTGATGCTGTGAATCTAGCTCTGGATATGAAAAACACTTTATGTAGCGACAGGCACATAAGAGGCCCCTAATGAAGAACAGTATATGGTCGCTTTGCAGCCCAATAGCTCATCATAATGCACAATTCCACATACAAAGCTGACATCAACCCCAATACTATCACCCCACTTGACAAAGCACTGGGGCAAGTGGGAAAAGTGAGGCTAAGTGCCAGAATTTGCCCATGTTATGTATGCCCTTTTTCTGGGACTGCTGAGAGATGATGTTTTTAGTCGGAGATAGGGTCAATATTCATGGCCCCTTGCTAGGTTGTTAATATCAGCCTGCAGCTTTCTGCCTAGCCTTTGCTGGTATTAATTATAGGGGGACCTTTCCTCATTTTTTGGAGGGGTCCCCGATTTTAATAACCAAGAAAGGCTTGGTAGACAGCTGTGAGGTGATATTAATAGCCTGGCAACAGCCATAGGTATTACCTCCTTCCCAGGCTATAAACATCAGCCCACTGCTGTCCGCTTTCCCTCTGCTGGTTAATAAAATTTTAGGAAATCCCGTGCCATTTTTTTAAAGTAATTTATTTAATAATTAACTACATGTACAGTAAACAACACACACTGTACTAATTATATATGTCGCTGACATCTTTATATCTATCTATTCTATGTGTATATATTCCATCTATTCTATTTTATCAGGTCACGTTGTGATTTTACTGTATGCGGCTGATGAAATGATGGGTTTTCAAAGACATGGGTGTGAAAAAAATTGGACGGCTCTAGTATGGTCCGAGTGCCGTGCGATCTTTTTCTGAAATCTATTGACTTCTATTGGCGAGTGTGATACGAAATTCACATCCACTCCCAGCATGCTCCGATTTTTTATCAGTCCAATGCCAATCTGATCGGAGCTGATAAAAAATCACAAATGATCATTGAGTCATTGAATAACATTGGTCCGAACGCAATCCGATTTTTATCGGATGGCATTTTCCCACTTAGGTGTATGTGGAAATTTATTCATGAGTATTTGCATATTAAGTAACATTGATCAGAGCCAAAAGATGGTTTCATCCAGAATGTGCAAAAAAATGCAACATTTTATTTATTTATCCATTTATCTATTTTAAATAAACACTGCACATTTTATGTGACATTTTGTCCTCACTTGTCATGTCTTCACAATTTGGGGCATTAATTTTCATGCACTTTAGCAAACATACCTCTAAAGACAAGCAAAAATATATAGGAAAATTATCTAAATTTTGGAAGAAAAAAAAGCAAATATATATATATATATATATATATATATATATATATACAAAATAAAAAAATGGCAAAAAAATTCACACAGAAAAAAATCAATCAAAGAGGAAAGGCTACAGGCAGCATTTTTTTTTATTGTATTTTTTAATATTTTTAGTCAATGGCTGAAGAGGATTCAAAAGAAATGGGAAAGAACCAAGAATGTATTTCTACGTCTTCCTCTTTGATTCAAATACTTCTGCATTGGTGATTTCCTAACAAAAAACAAAAAACAACTTTCTGCGGAATCACATCCTGATGATAAATCCACGCAGAATGTTAATTCAGGGATTCAAAGTCTGACACAGTTTTTTCTAAAAAAAAATCTCTGAGAAAAACATCATGTGTTCCATGGGACTTTGCAGCAGATTTTGTGCTGTTTGCTGCAAGTGTCGGCCGCCAATAAAATTCCACAGAATAAATTGACACGCTGTATATTGTAAATTTATATCTCAGGTCATATTTTGTTCATTTTTTATGCAGACTGTGAATATTATTTCAGTAAAATATTCTAAACTTTGCTACCATTGAAATGCAATATTAGAGATGCAGATTTTCCCAGCGATGTGCAGAGAGAAAATCCCAAAAGCCAGAAATGAATCCCGCAAGGTGGAAATATTCTCATGTATCAAAAATGTATCAGAATTTCTATGTTTTGCACTGACCTCATAATGCAGTGTGCGGGGCTCTAATAAATCTCAGGCACCACTTACTAAAACAATCCACGGTGGAAATTGATAAAAGCTTCAGGTTTGAAATCTGCAACACATCAACTTATGCTGCAAATATCAGTGTGAATTTCACCCTTCACCATGCAGAGTGACTAGTGCTGCTTCTCTGCATCTTCTGCGCAGCTGGAGTTGTGCATTATGTATTTCATTGGAACTAAGTTTAAATTAATTCTTTTTTTTTTTAAATGCATCTTATTTTTCTTTTCATTTCCCATTCCTTTTGTGTTTTCTTTAGGATAGCATTAAAACTTGCATGAAAAACTGCAAAAAAAACTGTCCAAAAAAACTGCACCAAAATCAGCCCTTAAGGGTATGTGTCCACGTTCAGGAAACGCTGCGTGTTTGACGCTGCGCAGAGCCGCAGCGTCAAACACGCAGCGTCCAGATGTTACAGCATAGTGGAGGGGATTTTATCAAATCCCGTCTCCACTATGCGTGGTAACACGCACCCGGCGGCCCTGCGATTCCGGTTTCCGATTCTGCTGCGCCGCCGCAAGGTATATCACAGGGCCCTATGTGTGGGGTGCGATGATGCCGGATGTGTGCAATGAACACATCCGGCATCATCGTGTCACAGAAGGGGGTGGGGCTTAGGGCAGAGCGGGTTTGCCGCTCCGTCCAAACCGCCAGCCATCCTGAAAGTGGAAACATACCCAAAAAGTTTCAACAAAGATGGCACTGAAAACTGCACCAAAAATGTTAGTAAATGTAGCGATGAAAACCGCATTGAAAAAGGCATAAAAATTGCACCAAAAATAAGCGTTAAAAAATCGTACAAAAAAAATAAAAATTGCACCGAAAACAGCCTCAAAAGGTTTTTATCAAAGAAGGTGCTGAAAACTACTCCAAAAATGTTAGTAAATGTAGCATCAAAAACAGCACTGAGAAAGGCACAAAAACTGCACCAAAAATGAACTTAAAAAATTGCACAAAAAAGACAATAAAAAGCTAAATAAAAAATTTGCACCAAAATCTGCATCAGAAAGTTTCATCAAAGATGGCGCTGAAAACTGCAACAAAAATGTTAGTAAAAGTAGCATCAAAACAGCACCAAAAAAGGCACAAAAACTGCACCAAAAATAAGCTTAAAAAATTGCACTAAAAATATAAAAAAATAAATAAAAAATTGGACCAATATCAGCCTCATAAAGTTTCATCAAAGATGGCGCTGAACACTGCACCAAAAATGTTACTAAAAGTAGCATCAAAAACAGCACCAAAAAAGGCACAAAAACTGCACCAAAATAGCTTAAAAAATTGTACAGAAAAAGACATAAAAAACCTAAATACAAACTGCACCAAAAACTAAATAAAAAGCTGCTCCTAAATCTTAATAAAGTAAAAAAAATTGCCTTCATTTGCATGTTCACATAATGCAATTGTAATGCATTTTTCCAAAATATTTTCTCAAATTATGGTAAAAATTGATACATTTTTCCCCATTTTTTCATAAATGTAGCTGAATTTTGGAAAAATGGGGAAAAAAAGCACCATAATCTCATGATGTGAACATGCCCTCAAGATGAATTATTGAATTACTGAAATATAAATGTTACGAATCTCTTGGTTGACATTATTTAGAACAGAATATTGGAAGTTTTTCATGAATTTTAATGATGTTTAATGTTGCAGAAATTAACAATGGCATGATCGCAATTACGTTAAAAAATGCTCACATCAAACGCAAAACATCTGACAAATGTTAACACAACTGCGGGACGCGTCTTTTGCTATTAATATTCAGAAACACAAGAGACAAAGTCTTTGGTTACTGAACCAATTAGATAACTAAGATAATTAGATTGTTAAATTCCTTTCAAAAGGCTGTCCTTGCTGTTTGCCTGAAATCTGTGATTACACTTTAATTATACCAGGCGCTGATTATTATTCTTTTTTCATCCTTTGAGGCAGTTGACATTTCCATAGGAAAAAAAAAAAGAAAAAAAAAATGCCCAAAATACTTTACAGCATAAATAATGTTTTCTGTGAGCAAAACAGCAAGAATGAACATTCTGCAAAATAATACAGAAGTGTCAACCCTTACCGTTCCGCTTGCATCATAATTGTGGAAAATCTTGAAAAAGAAATTAAAAAACTTGTTTTTTTGATACTCTGTTCTGGAAAGTTTCTGCTGTATGTGTCCATATGTGGCCACCTAGTGGTTGTGTTGTGGATTGCGGCTTGTTGAGGAGTTTGCAGGCATGTTCTAATTATGTAATAAATATGTATCATGAGAAATTGGGTTTGGTAATTACGCTCACAAAAAAGTAAATGTAGACAGGTGATAGTGATAGATAATAGATAGATAATAGATAATAGATAGATGATAGATAGATAGATAGATAGATAGATAGATAGATAATAGATAGATAGATAATAGATAGATAATAGATAGATAGATAATAGATAGATAGATAGATAGATAGATAGATAGATAGATAGATAGATAGATAGAGTACAGACCAAAAGTTTGGACACACCTTCTCATTTAAAAATTTTTCTGCATTTTCTTGACTATGAAAATTGTAAATTCACACTGAGGAATCAAAACTATGAATTAACACATGTGGAATTATATACTTAACAAAAAAGCGTGAAACAACTGAAAATATGTCTTATATTCTAGGTTCTTCAAAGTAGCCACCTTTTGCTTTGATGACTGCTTTGCACACTCTTGGCATTCTCTTGATGAGCTCCAAGAGGTAGTCACCGGGAATGGTCTTCCAACAATCTTGAAGGAGTTCCCAGAGATGCTTAGCACTTGTTGGCCCTTTTGCCTTCACTCTGCGGTCCAGCTCACCCCAAACCATCGCGATTGGGTTCAGGTCTGGTGACTGTGGAGGCCAGGTCATCTGGCGTAGCACCCCATCACTGTCCTTCTTGGTCAAATAGCCCTTACACAGCCTGGAGGTGTGTTTGGGGTCATTGTCCTGTTGAAAAATAAATGATGGTCCAACTAAACGCAAACCTGATGGAATAGCATGCTGCTGCAAGATGCTGTGGTAGCCATGCTGGTTCAGTATGCCTTCAATTTTGACTAAATCAACGGTGTAACCAGCAAAGCCCCCCACACCATCACACCTCTTCCTCCATGCTTCACGGTGGGAACCAGGCATGTAGAGTCCATCCGTTCACCTTTTCTGCATCGCACAAAGACACGGTGGTTGGAACCAAAGATCTCAAATTTGGACTCATCAGACCAAAGCACAGATTTCCACTGGTCTAATGTCCATTCCTTGTGTTCTTTAGCCCAAACAAGTCTCTTCTGCTTGTTGCCTGTCCTTAGCAGTGGTTTCCTAGCAGCTATTTTACCATGAAGGCCTGCTGCACAAAGTCTCCTCTTAACAGTTGTTGTAGAGATGTGTCTGCTGCTAGAACTCTGTGTGGCATTGACCTGGTCTCTAATCTGAGCTGCTGTTAACCTGCGATTTCTGAGGCTGTTGACTCGGATAAACTTATCCTCAGAAGCAGAGGTGACTCTTGGTCTTCCTTTCCTGGGGCGGTCCTCATGTGAGCCAGTTTCTTTGTAGCGCTTGATGGGTTTTGCCACTGCACTTGGGGACACTTTCAAAGTTTTCCCAATTTTTCGGACTGACTGACCTTCATTTCTTAAAGTAATGATGGCCACTCGTTTTTCTTTACTTAGCTGCTTTTTTCTTGCCATAATACAAATTCTAACAGTCTATTCAGTAGGACTATCAGCTGTGTATCCACCAGACTTCTGCACAACACAACTGATTGTCCCAACCCCATTTATAAGGCAGGAAATCCCACTTATTAAAGCTGACAGGGCACACCTGTGAAGTGAAGACCATTCCCCGTGACTACCTCTTGACGCTCATCAAGAGAATGCCAAGAGTGTGCAAAGCAGTCATCAAAGCAAAAGGTGGCTACTGTGAAGAACCTAGAATAGAAGACATCATTTCAGTTGTTTCACACTTTTTTGTTAAGTATATAATTTCACATGTGATAATTCATAGTTTTTATGCCTTCAGTGTGAATGTACAGAAAAATCTTTAAATGAGAAGGTGTCCAAACTTTTGCTCTGTACTGTAGATGATAGATAGATAATAGATAGATAGATAGATAGATAGATAATAGAAGATATATAATAGAAAGATAATAGATAATAGAAGATAGATAGATAGATAGATAGATAGATAGATAGATAATAGATATATAATAGATGAATAGATAGATAATAGATCGATAATAGATAATAGATAATAATTCTAATTATAAAGATACTTTTCTGCCAGCCATGGAATTTTTTAACTCTATAATTTCCAGTGCGTAGCTCCTCGCCTTTATATTCCTGGAGGTTGTATCTAGCACCACTATATATTTGGCAGATAGGGGGACAAGTTAGACAGGTGTGATTAGCCCACACCGGGTCTTCATTTGCAGGACCTAGTTTATGGACGTCTGACCCATAGATATTCTTTTAACCCCTGTGACTGTCCCTTTCTATGTGTCCATGTACCTCCGTGTTTTCCATCTTGGTGACCCATTATTAGACCGGCGGGGCAGACATTAATGGAATCTCTGAGAAAGACTTTAGTAAATGTAAATGTGAAGAGGCTGTTAGTGAGTCCAGACCGATTGCTACAAAATTGTAGCAAAATAAGCCAAATAAGTGAGTGGATTTATGTCCCTGATTTCTCATTTCCTCCCATGTACGGAGCATCAATAAGAGACCGCGGGAGGAGGCGGATTATTTGCTTGTTCAGCACGGATGGTTCTGTTGGAGCATGAATGGCGCAGTGTGGGGGCCGCCCGGAGACATTAGAGAGATGCTTCCGTCCTCCTCTCCTTAATGTCGTCTCTTAGGTAAAGTGACCGTCTCCATATTTCCCATTACCTGGATCTGTCCCATTTCATCTCGGCAGCGCTCACGCTCTCCTCCCGCTCCCTGACAACAGCAAATTATCCATAGTAAGTGCTGAACTCGGGGTCACGGCTCGTGTATGGACACCGCCACCGAGCGCTCCCCACCCGCGGCTCCTGTCTGACTGCATCATATAATGTTTGAGCTGCATTTCGCTCTCTTCGTAAATTGCATTACGTAAAAGGGTTTTCTGGGTACACGGATTATTAAATCATTGTAAACTGAATGAGAAATGTTACATAGTTACATAAGCTGAAAAAAGACCAAGGTCCATGAAGTTCAACCTTTCTCCAATGAAGAAACTTCAGAATTTACTTGCTATTAGAATTCTGTTGTGTCACTGAGCTTTCATATGTGGTCATTAGGGTTGAGCGACTTTCATTTTTTTAAGATCGAGTCGGGTTTTGGAAAACCCGATTTTGTCCAGAGTCGAGTCGAGTGCAGTCGGCCGATTATCGCTAAAAGTCGGGGATCGACCGAAACACAAAACCCAATGCAAGTCAATGGGGAAGCATAGTCGGCAGTGAGTGGAGGCCAGGAAAACACCTACAGTGCCCATTTTAATGCCAAAAACATCCATTCTTGTTTCTGAAGCTTGTCAATCTTAATTAACTTTATAATAATAGTTGGGCATTGGAAATTGGGGGTCATTTGGCAAAAGTTGTGGGGGGTAGGGCTGGTTCAAGGTTTTAGTGGGCCCAGGAAACGTGGACTACGTCACGGCGGTGGAGCAGTGAGAGGTAAGTATGTCAAGTTTGCAAGTGCTGTGATCCTGAGCAAGCAGGGGGGGCCCACTCGTTCGCATTGGCACTGCACAGGGCCCCTCAAAGTACGGCGGTGTGTTTGACAGCGGGGGCGCCTCCCACCGGCAGAGACACTTTTGCGTACTATGAGGGGCCCTGTGCCAGTGACGTCGCCAACGAGTATGCCCCCCCACCTGATGAAGGAACCTGCACTTTCATCTGCACCTTCCTCTTTGTCCCTGTGTAAGGTGGTATAACATGCGGGAAGGGGAACCTTACTTTCAGCAGGGTCAGATTCTGGCTGTGTAGAGTGCAAAGGGAATGTAGTGGTCTAGGTCAATGTACCAGCAGACTCATCTAGCAGTGGCTGGGCAATGGGCAGGATGAGGAGGAAACAGATATAGGCCCAAAGAATAAAGTAGGCTAAATGCAGTTCAAAATTGGTAACAGGACTAAACAGGCGGCATTGCTTTGTTCAGTGGAGTAGCAAACCCAGGAGCAGCAGACACTGTTTTAAGGGCCCAACCACACTAGTAGGCCAAATGCAGTTTAATATCTGCTACTATAGGCCAAAAGCCTAAAGACTGAAGCTCAGCTTTATACAGTGGAGGACAACACCAGGGAGCGGCAGACACCGTTAGTAGGCCGTAACCACCAATTTTTTGTTAAAAAAGCACTTAATGAGAGCCAGAAGGTTGAAGCTCAGACAAGGCAACCTGGAGGAGAACACCAAGGAGGAGGAGAACACTCAGGAGGAGGACAACACCAGGGAGTGGCAAATAGAGTTATTAGGCCCCAACCACCAATTTAAAAAAAAAAACACTTAATGAGAGCCAGAAGGTTGAAGCTCAGATTTATTCAGTTGAGGACAACACCAGGGAGCGGCAAACAGAGTTATTAGGCCCCAACCACCAATTTTAGCACTTAATGAGAGCCAGAAGGTTGAAGCTCAGACAAGGCAACCTGGAGGAGAACACCAAGGAGGAGGAGAACACTCAGGAGGAGGACAACACCAGGGAGCGGCAAATAGAGTTATTAGGCCCCAACCACCAATTTTTTTAAAAAAAGCACTTAATGAGAGCCAGAAGGTTGAAGCTCAGATTTATTCAGTTGAGGACAACACCAGGGAGAGGCAAACAAAGTTATTAGGCCCCAACCATCAATTTTTTTTAAAAAAGCACTTAATGAGAGCCAGAAGGTTGAAGCTCAGATGTAGACAGTGGAGGACAATTTGAATTAGGGACTGCAGACAGACTTAGTAGGCTGTCCCCTGTGGACCATGCATCCACAACATTAACCCATTGCGCCGTAATGGACACGTAACCTTCCGTGGCCATGCCTACAGGTCCATGCGTCTGTTGTCAGGTGCACCTTTGTACTCACAGATTGCCAGAGTGCATGGACAATGGAGGTGGTGCTGGGGGAGGGCTGGGATGGCTTTTCTTGCAAAAGAAGTGTCGACTGGGTAGCTCGTAGCGTGGGACAGCATAGTCCATCATGGCTTTTTTAATATTACATAAAATAAAGAAATAGGCTCTATGCACTTTAAAATAGGTTCCAGGGGTACACGGGCAGCATTGGTGTGGTCAGCGGAGGAGGAGGATTGCAAGGAGGGACCGCAGACAGGCTTACTAGGCCTAAAATAACAAAAAGTAGGCTCAAGGCAGTTTTAAATCGGTTACATGGATACACAGGCAGCATTGTGGTCAGCGGAGGAGGAGGATTGCAAGGAGGGACCGCAGACAGGCTTACTAGGCCTAAAATAACAAAAAGTAGGCTCAAGGCAGTTTTAAATCGGTTACATGGATACACAGGCAGCATTGTGGTCAGCGGAGGAGGAGGATTGCAAGGAGGGACCGCAGACAGGCTTACTAGGCCTAAAATAACAAAAAGTAGGCTCAAGGCAGTTTTAAATCGGTTACATGGATACACAGGCAGCATTGTGGTCAGCGGAGGAGGAGGATTGCAAGGAGGGACCGCAGACAGGCTTACTAGGCCTAAAATAAAAATAAGTAGGCTCAAGGCAGTTTTAAATCGGTTACATGGATACACAGGCAGCATTGTGGTCAGCGGAGGAGGAGGATTGCAAGGAGGGACCGCAGACAGGCTTACTAGGCCTAAAATAACAAAAAGTAGGCTCAAGGCAGTTTTAAATCGGTTACATGGATACACAGGCAGCATTGTGGTCAGCGGAGGAGGAGGATTGCAAGGAGGGACCGCAGACAGGCTTACTAGGCCTAAAATAACAAAAAGTAGGCTCAAGGCAGTTTTAAATCAGTTACATGGATACACCGGCAGCATTGTGGTCAGCGGAGGAGGAGGATTGCAAGGAGGGACCGCAGACAGGCTTACTAGGCCTAAAATAAATAAAAATAGGCTCAAGGCACTTAGAGTTATCTCGCAGGGGTACACAGGCAGCATTGGTGTAGTCAGCGGAGGACGATTGCAAGGAGTGTCTGACACAGTTAGTACTCACAAAAAATAAATAGATGTTAATGTCTCGACAAAAAAAAAAAAAAAAAAAAAAAAAGTGTGGCATACTTAGGTACAGGGGTGGGCTTTTCTGCTGAGTTTCTGACATAGTAATTTGGCAGCACAACCGAGGAAACTGAATATAAACAGAAACCCAAGGAGTATATTCCAAAATATTTATTAAATAAAATGCAAAGCAGAGTAATTACTAACCAAGCAGGACTAAAGGATAATAACAGGTGAACCGCATGAAAATTTCAAATAGCCCCGTATTGTGAAATAAATAACACAACACTATGCTAGCCAAGAAATAGCATTGTACCAATAATATAATATAACATAAGTGCAATACATATAATGCTAAAATATGGTTCTGCTACACTGAAACGAGCCATCAGGCTCCCTAATTGAAAAAACCCACCATAGTATCTGTAAAGATAAAGTGCAATCCAAAATTGTTTGCAAAAGTGCAGAGTGTGCCAGGTAGGGAAAGATCAAAAATTAAAGTGCATACTGCCAATTAAAGCAAAGATATTAAGATGCTGCATGGGGGAAAAAAAGGGATTACCTATATGCGGTATTCAGCCTGAGATCCAAAACCTGCTGCCTCAACGCGCGTTTCGCCGATCTTCGTCAGGAGGCGTGGCTAAAGGATCGCATGTGTTACTATAAATAGGGGGAATTATCCAATAGGCGCGAAGGAGGGAAGTAACCAGGAATTACGTCGGCAATAGTGCGGCGCATGCGCGGGCGTCCCGGCAACCATAGGGGCTCTTCCTGCAGCGTCCATGGAACGCACACCATCCACCGTCGCATAGCGACGGTGACCGTGCGCGGACCAAGAGGGCGCGTCTGGAAGTCCCGGATGCCGTGATCCCGAGCATGCGCACTTGCCGAATCCGGATGATTTCTTCAGAAGGAAGAAAGGGAAGAGGAATACATGGGCAGATACCCAAAACTACCGAATGACCAACATACCTAGGTAGAATAAAAAAAGGGGCCAAAAAAGGGGGAAAAAATATATATATATAAGTGCCCAATTATAACAGGACTGCCATTCCGTGCCTATAGATATGAACCACCACCAGTGATGTATATTAATTTCAATAATCATTGAATAAATAGTGACATATAAATAGTTAAAATTACTAGAAAAACCAGATTAAATGAATATCACAATAATATATTAAGTGAAACAACTGCACCACTATCTTAATAATACTATATATAATATAAATAATACAAAAATATTACAAAATATTACAATATATAAACGAAGTAAAAATATTTTACAATAGTGAATCCGCCGGGCGATCAGTCCAAGCAAGGATTAAATTAAAGGGGAAGGATAAATAGAGGTTTTTTTTAAAAATTAAAAAATTTTATCCTTGCTTGGACTGATCGCCCGGCGGATTCACTATTGTAAAATATTTTTACTTCGTTTATATATTGTAATATTTTGTAATATTTTTGTATTATTTATATTATATATAGTATTATTAAGATAGTGGTGCAGTTGTTTCACTTAATATATTATTGTGATATTCATTTAATCTGGTTTTTCTAGTAATTTTAACTATTTATATGTCACTATTTATTCAATGATTATTGAAATTAATATACATCACTGGTGGTGGTTCATATCTATAGGCACGGAATGGCAGTCCTGTTATAATTGGGCACTTATATATATATATTTTTTCCCCCTTTTTTGGCCCCTTTTTTTATTCTACCTAGGTATGTTGGTCATTCGGTAGTTTTGGGTATCTGCCCATGTATTCCTCTTCCCTTTCTTCCTTCTGAAGAAATCATCCGGATTCGGCAAGTGCGCATGCTCAGGATCACGGCATCCGGGACTTCCAGACGCGCCCTCTTGGTCCGCGCACGGTCACCGTCGCTATGCGACGGTGGATGGTGTGCGTTCCATGGACGCTGCAGGAAGAGCCCCTATGGTTGCCGGGACGCCCGCGCATGCGCCGCACTATTGCCGACGTAATTCCTGGTTACTTCCCTCCTTCGCGCCTATTGGATAATTCCCCCTATTTATAGTAACACATGCGATCCTTTAGCCACGCCTCCTGACGAAGATCGGCGAAACGCGCGTTGAGGCAGCAGGTTTTGGATCTCAGGCTGAATACCGCATATAGGTAATCCCTTTTTTTCCCCCATGCAGCATCTTAATATCTTTGCTTTAATTGGCAGTATGCACTTTAATTTTTGATCTTTCCCTACCTGGCACACTCTGCACTTTTGCAAACAATTTTGGATTGCACTTTATCTTTACAGATACTATGGTGGGTTTTTTCAATTAGGGAGCCTGATGGCTCGTTTCAGTGTAGCAGAACCATATTTTAGCATTATATGTATTGCACTTATGTTATATTATATTATTGGTACAATGCTATTTCTTGGCTAGCATAGTGTTGTGTTATTTATTTCACAATACGGGGCTATTTGAAATTTTCATGCGGTTCACCTGTTATTATCCTTTAGTCCTGCTTGGTTAGTAATTACTCTGCTTTGCATTTTATTTAATAAATATTTTGGAATATACTCCTTGGGTTTCTGTTTATATTCAGTTTCCTCGGTTGTGCTATAATATTTGGAGTTTAAAACTTAATAGTGTTTGATCTTGTGGATATATCTTGTGTCTCTAATAGTAATTTGGCAGTAACTATTTAATGGTGCCAATATAGGACACTGACCCAGACTACTTTAACTAGCATCATAGATGTCAACAAATTGGTATTGTCAGTGCCAGGCATTGAATGATGTCAGCGAATAGACTAAACATTGGTGGAGCTGTGCGAGATAATTTTGCACGTGGTAGAGCACAGTTTGAGCTGGGGGGGGTGAACTCTCTTGTGGCCGGCTGTACCGTCCCAGGGCCCCTCATGTTACAACGGTGTGTCTGACGTTGGGTGCGCACCACCACCGCCAGAGACACTACATTGTACTATGAGGGACCCAGTGGCAGTGCCGTCGACCAAAAGCGAGCACACCCACCTCTTCAGACAAACGGCACTCTAACGGGTGCTTGCGCCAAGTGGCGAGACCACGGCCCCGTGGGGGGAGTTTTCCCATTCAGGGAGGTGTAAACATGTCGTATGCTGGACAAACAGCTGCTGCAAATTAAGAGATTGGAACACTCAGTAAGACCAGTCCACAAGCAAGACCTTTTTATAGGAAAGCTAGGTGTCAGCCGGGAAAGGTGGGGCAAAATAATTTGAAATCCAGGAGTGGTTCATTTTAATGAAGGTGAGATCATCCACATTTTGGGTAGCCAGACGAGTCCTTTTTTTCGGTTAATATTGAACCAGCAGCACTGAATACTCTTTCTGATAGCACACTAGCTGCTGGGCAAGCAAGCTCCTGCAATGCATATTCTGCCAATTCAGGCCAGGTGTCTAATTTTGATGCCCAGTAATCAAATGGGAATGACGGTTGAGGGAGAACATCGATAAGGGATGAAAAATAGTTAGTAACCATACTGGACAAATGTCTCCTGTCACTTTGAATAGATGCTGCAGTGCCTATCGTGTCTGCAGTCATTGCGAAATCACTCCACAACCTGGTCAGAAAACCCCTCTGTCCAACGCCACTTCTGATCTGTGCACCTCTAACACCTCTGCCATGTAGCCCCCTGCAGCTCGTGTGAGAACCATCACCGGCGCTGTGTGCTGGGAATGCCTGAATCAAACGGTCTACAAGAGTAGCTTGTTTGGTTGCTAATATTTGTTCGAGGTTCTCATGTGGCATAATATTTTGCAATTTGCCTTTATAGCGAGGGTCAAGGATGCAGGCCAACCAGTAATCGTCATCGTTCATCATTTTCGTAATGCGTGGGTCCCTTTTGAGGATACGTAAGGCATAATCCGCCATGTGGGCCAAAGTTCCAGTTGTCAAATCTGCGGTTGTGCTGGTTTGAGGGGCAGTTACAGGCAAATCTACGTCACTTGTCTCCCTTAAAAAAACAGAACCCGGCCTTGCAACGCCACTAATTTCGGTTGGCCCAGGAGAAGCTTCCTCATTAAAAAAGTACTCATCCCCATCATCCTCCTCGTCCTCCTCCTCCTCTTCGCCCGCTACCGCGTCCTCTACACGGCCCTGACCAGACAATGGCTGACTGTCATCAAGGCTTTCCTCTTCCTCGGCTGCAGTCGCCTGCTCCTTTATGTGCGTCAAACTTTGCATCAGCAGACGCATTAGGGGGATGCTCATGCTTATTATGGCGTTGTCTGCACTAACCAGCCGTGTGCATTCCTCAAAACACTGAAGGACTTGACACAGGTCTTGTAGCTTCGACCACTGCACACCTGACAACTCCATGTCTGCCATCCAACTGCCTGCCCGTGTATCCTCCCACAAATACATAACAGCACGCCTCTGTTCGCACAGTCTCTGAAGCATGTGCAGTGTGGAGTTCCACCTTGTTGAAATGTCGATGATTAGGCGATGCTGGGGAAGGTTCAAAGACCGCTGATAGTTCTGCATACGGCTGGAGTGTACGGGCGAACGGCGGATATGCGAGCAAAGTCTGCGCACTTTGAGGAGCAAGTCGGGTAACCCCGGATAACTTTTCAGGAAGCACTGCACCACCAGGTTTAAGGTGTGAGCCAGGCAAGGAATGTGTTTCAGTTGGGAAAGGGCTATGGCAGCCATGAAATTCCTTCCGTTATCACTCACTACCTTGCCTACCTCAAGATGTACAGTGCCCAGCCATGACTGAGTTTCTTTCTGCAAGAACTCGGACAGAACTTCCGTGGTGTGTCTGTTGTCGCCCAAACACATCATTGCCAATACAGCCTGCTGACGCTTGCCACTAGCTGTCCCATAATGGCACACCTGGTGGGCAACAGTGGCAGCTGCGGATGAAGTGGATGTGCGACTGCGGTCTGTGGACGAGGTCTCGCTTCTGCAGGAGGAGGAGGAAGAGGAGGAGGGGGGGCGAACGCCTACAGCCAACTCTTTCCTTGACCGTGGGCTAGGCAGAACTGTCCCAATATTGCTGTCCCCTGTGGACCCTGCATCCACCACATTCACCCAGTGTGCCGTGATGGACACGTAACGTCCCTGGCCATGCCTACTGGTCCATGCATCTGTTGTCAGGTGCACCTTTGTAGTCACAGACTGCCTGAGTGCATGGACGATGAGGTCTTTAACATGCTGTTGGAGGGCTGGGATGGCTTTTCTAGAAAAGAAGTGTCGACTGGGTAGCTCGTAGCGTGGTACAGCGTAGTCCATCAGCTCTTTGAAAGCTTCGCTTTCAACTAACCGGTAGGGCATCATCTCTAATGAGATTAGTCTAGCAATGTGGGCGTTCAAACCCTGTGTATGCGGATGCGAGGATGAGTACTTCCTTTTCCTAACGAGAGTCTCATGAAGGGTGAGCTGGACTGGAGAGCTGCATACGGTGGAACTAGCGGGGGTGCCGGTGGACATGAGTGACTGAGAGAGGGTTGGAGATGGTATTCTTGCCGGTGCCCTACATGCAGTGTTTCCTACTACTAACCTGGTGATTCCCTGACTGCTTTGGCCTGGTGACGAAAGCTGCACAGATACTGCAGGTGGTGTGGGAAATGGTCGGCTTACAGTGAGGGAAGGGATGTAGCGTTGCTGACTAGCTTCATTGGCCGAGGGTGCTGCAACCTTTAGGGACATTTGGTAGTTAGTCCAGTGTCATGGTTCCCAATGGCAAGGGAACGTAAGAAACATATAAGTAACGAACGAGCTCTCGGGTGATGGAAACTCGAGTTGACCGTGAGCTAAATCTACCACACAACTAACAGTAGCCAGGGAGCATACCTACGGCTTCCTATATGCCACGCGCCAGCCGGAGGACTAACTACGCCTGGTAGAGGAAGAAACAGACCTGGCTTACCTCTAGGGAAATCCCCCAAAAGATGATAGCAGCCCCCCACATGTAATAACGGTGAATTAAGAGGAAAAGACATACACAGTATGAAAGTAGATTTAGCAAAGAGAGGTCCACTTACTAGATAGCAGAAGGATACAAAAGAGGACTTCACGGTCAACTGAAAACCCTTTCAAAAACCATCCTGAAATTACTTTAAGACTCCTGTGTCAACTCATGACACAGGAGTGGCAATTTCAGCCCGCAAGAGCTACCAGCTACAGAGAAATACAAAAACTGCAAACTGGACAAAAGGTACAAAACAAAAGGACAAAGTCCACTTAGCTGATCAGCGGACTAGTAGCAGGAACATGCAACCGAAGGCTCTGGTTACAATGATGACCGGCAAGGAAATGACTGGAGAGCAAGGCTAAATAGGAAACTCCCAAACACTGATGGAAGCAGGTGAACAGAAGCAGCAAAGTGCAAACAAGTCACCAGTACCACCAGCAACCACCAGGGGAGCCCAAAAAGCAGATACACAACAGTACCCTCCCCTTAAGGAGGGGGCACCGAACCCTCACAAGAACCGCCAGGGCGATCTGGATGAGCCCTATGAAAGGCACGAACCAAATCCGAGGCATGAACATCAGAGGCAGTTACCCAAGAATTATCTTCCTGACCATAGCCTTTCCATTTAACCAGATATTGAAGTCTCCGTCTGGAAATACGGGAGTCCAAGATCTTCTCTACGACGTACTCCAATTCACCCTCCACCAGCACAGGAGCAGGAGGTTCAGTAGAAGGAACCACCGGTACCTCATATCTCCGCAACAACGACCGATGGAACACATTATGGATAGCGAAAGATGCCGGGAGGTCCAAACGAAAGGAAACAGGGTTAAGAATCTCCAAAATCCTATAAGGACCGATGAACCGAGGCTTAAATTTGGGAGAAGAGACCCTCATAGGGACAAAACGGGAAGATAACCACACCAAGTCCCCAACGCGAAGGTGGGGACCAACATGACGACGACGGTTAGCAAACTGCTGAGTCCTCTCCTGGGACAATTCCAAATTATCCACCACTTGTCCCCAAATCCGATGCAACCGATCCACCACCGCATCCACTCCAGGACAATCCGAAGATTCAACCTGACCAGATGAAAAACGCGGATGAAACCCTGAATTGCAAAAGAAAGGAGAAACCAAAGTGGCAGAACTAGGCCGATTATTAAGAGCAAACTCCGCCAACGGCAGAAAGGCAACCCAATCATCCTGATCCGCAGACACAAAACACCTCAAATAAGTCTCCAAAGTTTGATTAGTTCGCTCCGTCTGGCCATTGGTCTGAGGATGGAATGCAGACGAAAAGGACAAATCAATGCCCAACCTGGCACAGACTGCCCGCCAAAATCTAGACACGAACTGGGTACCCCTGTCAGAAACGATGTTTTCCGGAATACCATGCAAGCGAACCACATTTTGAAAAAACAGAGGGACCAACTCAGATGAGGAAGGCAACTTAGGCAATGGCACCAAATGAGCCATTTTAGAAAAACGGTCACACACCACCCAGATAACAGACATCTTCTGAGAAACAGGGAGATCCGAGATAAAGTCCATAGAGATGTGCGTCCAAGGCCTCTTCGGAATAGGCAAGGGCAACAACAACCCACTAGCCCTAGAACAACAAGGCTTGGCCCGAGCACACACATCGCAAGACTGCACAAAAACACGCACATCTCGAGACAGGGAAGGCCACCAGAAGGATCTAGCCACCAAATCTCTGGTGCCAAAAATTCCCGGATGACCTGCCAGAGTAGAAGAATGAACTTCCGAGATGACTCTAGTGGTGCACTCGTCAGGAACAAACAGTCTACCAGACGGACAACGATCAGGTCTATCCGCCTGAAATTCTTGCAAAGCACGTCGCAAATCTGGAGAGACAGCAGACAAAACCACTCCATCCTTAAGGACACCAGCAGGTTCAGAATTCCCAGGAGAGTCAGGCTCAAAACTCCTAGAAAGAGCATCTGCTTTCACATTCCTAGAACCCGGTAAGTACGAGACCACAAAATTAAACCGGGAAAAGAACAACGACCAACGTGCCTGTCTAGGATTCAGGCGCCTGGCAGACTCCAAATAAATTAAATTCTTGTGATCAGTCAAAACTACCACCTGATGTCTGGCACCCTCAAGCCAATGACGCCACTCCTCAAATGCCCACTTCATGGCCAAAAGCTCCCAATTACCAACATCATAGTTTCGCTCGGCGGCCGAAAATTTTCGCGAAAAGAATGCACAAGGTCTCATCACTGAGCAGTCAGAACTTTTCTGCGACAAAACCGCCCCCGCTCCGATCTCGGAAGCATCGACCTCAACCTGAAAGGGAAGAGAAACATCAGGCTGGCGCAACACAGGGGCAGACAAAAAGCGGCGCTTAAGCTCCCGAAAGGCCTCCACGGCAGCAGGGGACCAATTGGCAACATCATCACCCTTTTTAGTCAAATCCGTCAGAGGTTTAGCAACGCCAGAAAAACCAGCTATAAATCGACGATAAAAATTAGCAAAGCCCAAGAATTTCTGGAGACTCTTCAGAGAAGTAGGCTGCGTCCAGTCGTAAATAGCCCGAACCTTGACAGGGTCCATCTCAATAGAAGAAGGGGAAAAAATATACCCCAAAAATGAAATTTTTTGAACCCCAAAAACACACTTTGAACCCTTTACACACAAAGAATTCTCCCGCAAAACCTGAAAAACCCTCCTGACCTGCTGAACATGAGACTCCCAGTCATCAGAAAAAATCAAAATATCATCCAAGTACACAATCATAAATTTATCCAAATATTCACGGAAAATATCATGCATTAAGGACTGAAAGACAGAAGGTGCATTAGAAAGGCCGAAAGGCATTACCAAATACTCAAAATGGCCCTCAGGCGTATTAAATGCGGTCTTCCACTCATCCCCCTGCTTAATTCGCACCAAATTATACGCCCCATGAAGATCAATCTTAGAGAACCACTTAGCCCCCCTTATGCGAGCAAACAAATCAGTCAGCAAAGGCAACGGATACTGATATTTGACTGTAATTTTATTCAGGAGACGATAATCAATACAAGGCCTCAGAGAGCCATCCTTTTTAGAGACAAAGAAAAAACCGGCTCCTAAAGGTGATGAAGAAGGACGAATATGTCCCTTTTCCAGGGACTCCTTAATATACTCGCGCATAGCAGCATGTTCAGGTACAGATAGGTTAAACAAATGACCCTTTGGAAATTTACTGCCAGGAATCAGATCTATGGCGCAATCACAATCCCTGTGAGGAGGGAGTGAACCAATCTTAGGCTCTTCAAAAATATCACGATAATCAGACAAAAATGCCGGAATCTCAGATGGAATAGATGACGAAATGGACACCATAGGAGTGTCCCCATGAGCCCCCCGACATCCCCAGCTTAACACAGACATAGCCTTCCAGTCAAGGACTGGGTTATGAGACTGTAACCATGGTAATCCAAGCACCAAAACATCATGTAAATTGTACAACACAAGGAAGCGAATCACCTCCTGATGGTCTGGAGTCATACGCATAGTCACTTGCGTCCAGAACTGTGGTTTATTACAAGCCAAAGGTGTAGAATCAATACCCTTCAGAGGTATAGGGACTTCCAGAGGCTCTAAATCAAACCCACAGCGCCTGGCAAAGGACCAGTCCATAAGACTCAGAGCGGCGCCAGAGTCCACATAGGCATCCACGGTAATAACTGATAATGAACAAATCAAGGTTACAGACAAAATAAATTTGGACTGTAAAGTGCCAATTGAAATGGACTTGTCAACCTTCCTAGTACGCTTAGAGCATGCCGATATAACATGAGCAGAATCACCACAATAGAAGCATAACCCATTTTTACGCCTATAATTCTGCCGCTCGCTTCTGGACATAACTCTGTCACATTGCATTTTCTCTGGTGTCTCTTCAGAAGATACCGCCAAATGGTGCACGGGTTTGCGCTCCCGCAAACGCCGATCAATCTGAATTGCCATTGTCATGGACTCATTCAGACCTGTAGGCGCAGGGAACCCGACCATAACATCTTTAACGGCATCAGAAAGGCCCTCTCTGAAATTTGCCGCTAAGGCGCACTCATTCCACTGAGTAAGCACAGACCACCTACGAAATTTTTGGCAGTATATCTCCGCTTCATCTTGCCCTTGAGATAGGGCTATCAAAGCTTTTTCAGCTTGAATCTCCAAATTAGGTTCCTCATTAAGCAACCCTAAAGCCAGGAAAAACGCATCCACATTGAGCAACGCAGGATCCCCTGGTGCCAATGAAAATGCCCAATTTTGAGGGTCACCTCGCAGCAAAGAGATTACAATCTTAACCTGCTGGACAGGATCTCCTGAGGAGTGAGGTCTGAGAGAAAGGAATAATTTACAATTATATTTGAAATTCAAAAACCGAGATCTATCTCCGGAAAACACCTCTGGTGTAGGGATTTTAGGTTCAGAAATAGGAGCATGTATAACAAAATCTTGTAAATTTTGAACCTTCGTAGCAAGATTATTTAAACCTGCAGCCAAACTCTGAGGATCCATCTTTAAACAGGTGAGCTCAGAGCCATTCAAGGATTATAAGGAGAGAAAGGCAAAGGCTGTAATTAAAGCTGAAATACAACTGATCCAACTATGGAGCAAGCATAGAGGAAAAAGGGAAAAAAAAATAATAATTTACAGACTTCTTTTTTCTCTCCTTTCTTCTGCCAATAAGTTTAACACAGGCCGGTCATACTGTCATGGTTCCCAATGGCAAGGGAACGTAAGAAATATATAAGTAACGAACGAGCTCTCGGGTGATGGAAACTCGAGTTGACCGTGAGCTAAATCTACCACACAACTAACAGTAGCCAGGGAGCATACCTACGGCTTCCTATATGCCACGCGCCAGCCGGAGGACTAACTACGCCTGGTAGAGGAAGAAACAGACCTGGCTTACCTCTAGGGAAATCCCCCAAAAGATGATAGCAGCCCCCCACATGTAATAACGGTGAATTAAGAGGAAAAGACATACACAGTATGAAAGTAGATTTAGCAAAGAGAGGTCCACTTACTAGATAGCAGAAGGATACAAAAGAGGACTTCACGGTCAACTGAAAACCATTTCAAAAACCATCCTGAAATTACTTTAAGACTCCTGTGTCAACTCATGACACAGGAGTGGCAATTTCAGCCCGCAAGAGCTACCAGCTACAGAGAAATACAAAAACTGCAAACTGGACAAAAGGTACAAAACAAAAGGACAAAGTCCACTTAGCTGATCAGCAGACTAGTAGCAGGAACATGCAACCGAAGGCTCTGGTTACAATGATGACCGGCAAGGAAATGACTGGAGAGCAAGGCTAAATAGGAAACTCCCAAACACTGATGGAAGCAGGTGAACAGAAGCAGCAAAGTGCAAACAAGTCACCAGTACCACCAGCAACCACCAGGGGAGCCCAAAAAGCAGATACACAACAGTCCAGGCTTGCAAATGCATGGTGGATAAATGTCTATGCATGCAACTTGTATTAAGACTTTTAAGATTCTGACCTCTGCTTAAGGTAGTTGAACATTTTTGACAGATGACTTTGCGCTGATCATTTGGATGTTGTTTAAAAAAATGCCAGACTGCACTCTTTCTACTATCAGATACCTTTTCAGGCATTGCAGACTGAGCTTCTTTAACCGGATGGCCACGCTGTCCTCCAACTGGTTTTGGTTTTGCCAAGCGTTTTTGGCCAGATACGGGCCCGGCAGATGGAACCAGTTGTGATGTTAATGCCTGCTGTGGCTCCTCCTCCTCCGCTTCAGAACTACTGCCGACTGCACCCTATTCCCCCAATGGCTGCCAATCGGGGTCAACAACTGGGTCATCTATGACCTCCTCTTCTATGTCGTGTGCAACTTCGTCTGTGTCACCGTGTAAGCCGGTGGTATAGCGTTCGTGACGGGGCACCATAGTCTCCGCTGGGTTTGATTCTGCCTCAGTACACTGCGAGGGCAATGTTCTGGTCTGAGTCAAAGGATCAGCATAGTAATCTGGCTGTGGCTGTGCATCTGTGCACTCCATGTCCGATTCAACTTCTAATGGGCATGGCCTGTTAACTGTTTCACTGTCTAACCCCGGAACGGTATGTGTAAAGAGCTCCATGGACTAACCTGTTGTGTCGACTGACACATCCTTCACTGTTGTTCTGGGTGAAGGACACAAGGAAGCGACTTGTTCCTGACCGGGAGCATCCACTGATGATGCACTGCTCTGACATTTGGCACTTTCCGAGGAGGAGGCGAAAGAGCTAGAGGCAGAGTCAGCAATGAAAGCCAATACTTGTTCCTCCTGCTCCGGCTTCAAAAGTGGTTTTCCTACTCCCAGAAAAGAGAGCGTTCGAGGCCTTGTGTAGCCAGACGACGAACCTGGCTCAACAACTCGAGACTTAGGTGCTGTACTGCTTTTACCATCACCACCTGATGCTCCACCACCACTACCATCATTACCAGCTGACAATGACCGCCCACGGCCACGACCTCTTCCACTAGACTTCCTCATTGTTTGCAAAACGTAACCAAAGTAACGGTATTTGTTACTGTAAAACAACTTATAAGGTGAACTCAAACTTCTGTAGGATTTATATATACCTTTATAGGTGCCTGACACTGAAAGGAAAATCAGGCCCAATGTTACACACTAGGTTTTCTGTGCCCCAATAATTTGAGACAGATGGCACACACAGGACTGGCACTCAAGCAGAAATGCCAATCTTAATCTCCCACTATTTTTTTTTTTACAGGGAGAATTTACAAAAAAAAAAAAAATGGCCCAATATTACACACTGGTTTTCGGTGGCACACAAGGAGAGACAGATGCCACACACAGCAATGGCACAGAGGCAGACTTGCCAATCTTTATCTCCCACTATTAATTTTTTTTTTTACAGGGAGAATTTACCCCCCCCAAAAAAATGGCCCAATATTACACACTGGTTTTCGGTGGCACACAAAGAGAGACAGATGCCACACACAGCAATGGCACAGAGGCAGACTTGCCAATCTTTATCTCCCACTATTAATTTTTTTTTTACAGGGAGAATTTACAAAAAAAAAAAAATGGCCCAATATTACACACTGGTTTTCAGTGGCACACAAGGAGAGACAGATGCCACACACAGCACTGGCACAGAGGCAGACTTGCCAATCTTTATCTCCCACTATTAATTATTTTTTTTACAGGGAGAATTTACCCCCCCAAAAAAATGGCCCAATATTACACACTGGTTTTCGGTGGCACACAAGGAGAGACAGATGCCACACACAGGACTGGCACAGAGGCAGACTTGCCAATCTTTATCTCCCACTATTAATTATTTTTTTTACAGGGAGAATGTAGTGCCCCCACCGCCGCAGGGCCGAGGGGTACCCGGTACCGGGCCTCTGAGTCTCTGCTCTGGGGTCGTCACGGTGGCTAGGCCCCGGTCCGTGACCCTGCCGTGGGGCGCACAGCAAATAATTGATATGAATGGTGCGGATGGTGATGTGGTGCCGTAGTGGTGCGGTGCAGTAAATAACGAGGACACCAGGTTGCAGTCTCTTTACCTCTTTACTGAAGATCTCTGGGTCCTCAGTCCGGAATACGGTTCACCAGGCTGCGCAAGTCCGGCCGGTCCAATGGCACCTCCAGAGTTCTCTTCACAAGTGGAAATCTGTGCCTTCCCCCTAGCGCTAGGTGTTGCGTTCCTTCCCTGCTGTGCTTACAGAAAGTCCCCACAACTGTTGTGTCTGTTTCTTAAGTTCCCTCACAACTCGATTAGATGATGTTCTGCTAATCCTCCGTCCCTCCCTGATGTTCTGGTTGGGACGGCACCCATTTGACGGGTAGGCTCGGAGCTCTTCCGGGACCCTAGAGTCGCCCCTCTCCACAAGTTGCCCCCCAAGACTGCATAGGTGATTTAAGTGAGACAGCCCGCCTTAGACTGACTGCCCTGCCGCTGTTTAGAGTACTGCTTGAAGCTGAATGTTAAGATACTCTCTCGGCGTTCCGGCCACCGGTTGTGCGCCTCAGTAGGATGTTGCCTCGGTCTTACAGCACGACTCCTACTGGTGTTCTCCTTATTGCATTGATCTCGTTTCTCACTCAACACAATCTATCTCGCTTCTGATCCTTCCTTGGGCACCGCCGCTATCCTGAGCAGGCACGGTCCCGTTACGTTCGCTCAATTTGCCAAGCCTCTGTCAGGATCCCACCCCTGACAGAGACCCTACTGTATCTTCCCCTACAACACCCTCTGCCACAAGGTGTTGCCTGGTTCCAACCCAGTCAGCTTTCTGATCTAACTTCCTGCCTGACCCCCAGTTTACCCACTATGGTGGGTAGTGGCCTAGTGAATAGAACCCTTAGCTCCCCCCGGAGGCCCGACTGTGAAATGTATTGGTGTCTGTGATACCTGATCAGATGAACTCCTTCAGTGCCATCAGACGTGCCATAGCTCCCCTTAGCGGCGGAGCCACAGTACTGCAACGACCAGGACTCTGGGGCGCTGCACTCCCCCCTGGTTAAACACAGTACTCCGGGACTGGGAAGAAAACAACAATACAAGTTAGCAAAAAGACATACAGTTTTGTTGAGTGCAATAACAATAAGTAAGCTTGAACAGAGCTTCCCTTTATGGGAGGTGAGGACGCTTGAACGTTACAAACATGGTTAACATTATAAATTACAGGCTACAAATAACTCCTGTTACCCAACCGGGTATTCTACTTAGTGCAAACGTTTGCATAATAAGTTAACATTGTCCTTAAGGATGTACACTCTAAATCCGCTAAAGACCTTCTTATAATCACATTATAAGGCAATTTAACTTTTACATTCTCCTTCTTTAAATCTGCAGGGCCGCCTGTCCTAACGGCACCAGACCTACTGCCTCTCCTTTCTTACAGGACCGCTCCTTTCAGTCCGAGCCTTCTGTCTTTTCAACTACTATACACAGTATAGAACATAACATTACTTTCAGTTTAAGAGCACCGAGTCATCTCTACATGACTCCTAAGAGGACTCAGGGTTTACCTTCTGTCCTCGTTGTCTATCAACATTATCAAACATTTTCTATAGAACAATAGACCTTCTCATTATCTTTCAGGGAACATCATCAGCATTTCTTTACAATTAACTAGTTGGATACATTTAACTTTTTCTCGCAAACATTATCATCGCTTTCTCTTTATCAAAACATTATTGCTATCTCTCAGTCTTAAAGCAATATTACTCTCTTAAGTGCAACACATAAACATCCCCTTTAAGAGGGGACCACGTCTCTATGAGGTAGCATATCTTCTCAAGCTACCAGTCCGTACTCAGCAAAGGTTCCAGTGTGGTATCTTCACAAAGAGTCCTTTTTTGAAGTAAAACCAGTAGGGAGCGCCTTTAATAAGGTGCAAACTATTTACAAAAAGTTTGTATCATGCACTGTTCATGATTGCGGCAGTTCTAAAAACTTGTGCAAAACTTTAGAAAAATAAACAAAACACAATAGGGATCCCAGGTCAACAAAGGGATCCCCTTTAAAAGTTAACCCTGAACGGGTTTAGCAGCAAAACAGGAAACAGTAACTATATACATACTCATGGTATCGAGGTTTATTCTTCCAAATCTGGGGGTGGTCTCCGCGAGTACTGCCCTCCTCCCGCCACCACATAAAGGGCATCTGCACCCTAGATAGGGGTCTGGGTACTCACGGTTCTCCTCAGAGTAATGGTCCGTAGACACTTGGCACACAGGGAGATTGGGGCGATGACCATTGATCTTGGGGAATCATCAGAGGCTGGTGGTGTCACTTCCGGCTTGTATTTTCGCACATGCAGGGCATACCACCCTTTGTCCCCCCAGTGGCGGGTATACCGAACTCGGTCCCCTGGATAGAGGTCCCGGCCTGGGTGTCCCTCAATGAGGTGTGCCTCTACATCCCGCCGGTTTACAAACACCTCCAAGGCAAGACCGGACTCTTTAATGAAGCCCCAACCTCCCTGCAGGCGGAAGGTGCTGATCACGCCGTAGCGCTGCGGGCCTCAGTTCTCCTCGGCAGCCTGCCTGATCTGGGCTTTAGTTTGAAGGTCCTTCTCTCGCTCAGCCTGACGCCGGAGCTCCTTCTTGCGGGCCCACTCCTCTTCCTGCTGGCGCAGCTGTTGGCGGTACTCCCTCTGGCAGATGACCTCGATGCTCTCCCCTTCTTCCTGGCCATCCCCTGGAAACCCCATCAGATTGGTAGTGGCCGCGCGGATCCACTTAAAGGTTACCCATTCTCCCTGGAGCTGCGTAGTCTGCTTGATGGGTCGTAGGGGGCTATCGGCTGTCTGCAGAGTTTCCCAGGGCCTCTCGCATTCAATGCAGCTACACACCCGGCCGGGTGGTCGTGGTGGAGGTGAGTCTACATCTACCAGCAGGGGCTCCTCCGTCGCCACGCCAGGGTCGGCGCCGCTACCTGCTTCTGAAGCATCTCCGGTGCCGGCCTCCTCTGTTGTCGGCGGCGGGATCGGCGCCGGGTGCTGGTGCGGCTCCTCGCCAGAGGTGGTCGCTCGCTGACACAGACTCCGGAACTGTCGGCACAGCTCCTCTACCTCCGCCCCGAGGATCTCCTGATTCGCGCAGCCTGGTAAGAGCTCCTTCGGCTCCCATTGGCGGGGCCTGATACGGGTCTCCTCTCCCTCTCCGGGGTGACTTCCACGCTCCATGCTGCCAATCGGATTCTGCCTCGTGGTGTTCAGAGGTTTTCGCTCTTCCCCTTCCGGAGGGCGGCCCCTCTCTCCTCCACCATCCCACACTAGGAGGTGGACCCTTCTCCTTGATGAGCATATCCTCTGGACATAGTAATATCGGTGAGGGGCGGGTTCCATCTTCGCGCCACTCTTCCAAGCTACGCCCACGATGACACGCCCCATCCTTCCTGCGCGCCACATAGTACTGTAATGGCGGTAATTTTGGCGGGGAATGGCGCAGCACAGTCTTTGCAATGAAGTACAGTCCAAGCACAATAAATCACAGTTCTGAGGCACACATGACCTGATTCTTCAGGCTTAAGTAGATCCTGTTCGTGACGCCAAGTTGTAGCGCCCCCACCGCCGCAGGGCCGAGGGGTACCCGGTACCGGGCCTCTCAGTCTCTGCTCTGGGGTCGTCACGGTGGCTAGGCCCCGGTCCGTGACCCTGCCGTGGGGCGCACAGCAAATGGTGCGGATGGTGATGTGGTGCCGTAGTGGTGCGGTGCAGTAAATAACGAGGACACCAGGTTGCAGTCTCTTTACCTCTTTACTGAAGATCTCTGGGTCCTCAGTCCGGAATACGGTTCACCAGGCTGCGCAAGTCCGGCCGGTCCAATGGCACCTCCAGAGTTCTCTTCACAAGTGGAAATCTGTGCCTTCCCCCTAGCGCTAGGTGTTGCGGTCCTTCCCTGCTGTGCTTACAGAAAGTCCCCACAACTGTTGTGTCTGTTTCTTAAGTTCCCTCACAACTCGATTAGATGATGTTCTGCTAATCCTCCGTCCCTCCCTGATGTTCTGGTTGGGACGGCACCCGTTTGACGGGTAGGCTCGGAGCTCTTCCGGGACCCTAGAGTCGCCCCTCTCCACAAGTTGCCCCCCAAGACTGCATAGGTGATTTAAGTGAGACAGCCCGCCTTAGACTGACTGCCCTGCCGCTGTTTAGAGTACTACTTGAAGCTGAATGTTAAGATACTCTCTCGGCGTTCCGGCCACCGGTTGTGCGCCTCAGTAGGATGTTGACTCGGTCTTACAGCACGACTCCTACTGGTGTTCTCCTTATTGCGTTGATCTCGTTTCTCACTCAACACAATCTATCTCGCTTCTGATCCTTCCTTGGGCACCGCCGCTATCCTGAGCAGGCACGGTCCCGTTACATTCGCTCAATTTGCCAAGCCTCTGTCAGGATCCCACCCCTGACAGAGACCCTACTGTATCTTCCCCTACAACACCCTCTGCCACAAGGTGTTGCCTGGTTCCAACCCAGTCAGCTTTCTGATCTAACTTCCTGCCTGACCCCCAGTTTACCCACTATGGTGGGGAGTGGCCTAGTGAATAGAACCCTTAGCTCCCCCCGGAGGCCCGACTATGAAATGTATTGGTGTCTGTGATACCTGATCAGATGAACTCCTTCAGTGCCATCAGACGTGCCATAGCTCCCCTTAGCGGCGGAGCCACAGTACTGCAACGACCAGGACTCTGGGGTGCTGCAAGAATTTACCAAAAAAAAAAATTGCCCAATATTACACACTGGTTTTCGGTGGCACACAAGGAGAGACAGATGCCACACACAGGACTGGCACAGAGGCAGACTTGCCAATCTTTATCTCCCACTATTAATTATTTTTTTTACAGGGAGAATTTACCAAAAAAAAAAAATTGCCCAATATTACACACTGGTTTTCGGTGGCACACAAGGAGAGACAGATGCCACACACAGGACTGGCACAGAGGCAGACTTGCCAATCTTTATCTCCCACTATTAATTATTTTTTTTACAGGGAGAATTTACCAAAAAAAAAAAATTGCCCAATATTACACACTGGTTTTCGGTGGCACACAAGGAGAGACAGATGCCACACACAGGACTGGCACAGAGGCAGACTTGCCAATCTTTATCTCCCACTATTAATTATTTTTTTACAGGGAGAATTTACCCCCCCAAAAAATGGCCCAATATTACACACTGGTTTTCAGTGGCACACAAGGAGAGACAGATGCCACACACAGGACTGGCACAGAGGCAGACTTGCCAATCTTTATCTCCTACTATTAATTATTTTTTTTTACAGGGAGAATTTACCAAAAAAAAAAATTGCCCAATATTACACACTGGTTTTCGGTGGCACACAAGGAGAGACAGATGCCACACACAGGACTGGCACAGAGGCAGACTTGCCAATCTTTATCTCCCACTATTAATTATTTTTTTTACAGGGAGAATTTGCCAAAAAAAAAAAAATGGCCCAATATTACACACTGGTTTTCGGTGGCACACAAGGAGAGACATATGCCACACACAGGACTGGCACAGAGGCAGACTTGCCAATCTTTATCTCCCACTATTAATTTTTTTTTTTACAGGGAGAATTTACCAAAAAAAAAAAATGGCCCAATATTACACACTGGTTTTCGGTGGCACACAAGGAGAGACAGATGCCACACACAGCACTGGCACAGAGGCAGACTTGCCAATCTTTATCTCCCAGTATTTATTTATTTTTTTTCAGGGAGAATTAAAAAAAAAAAAAAAAAAAAAAAAATATTACACACTAGGTTTTCTGTGGCACACAATGAGAGACAGATGCCACACTCAGCACTGGCACAGAGGCAGACTTGCCAATCTTTATCTCCCTGCAGTAATCTCAGAAAAGTATGGCAGGCAGCTATAAAAAGGACTGCTGCACACAAAAGTGTGGACAAACAAACAAGATAGCTGTGCAGAAAGTAAGGAACAACAGGATTTGTGCTTTGAGAAAAGCAGTTGGTTTGCACAGCGGCGTACACTCACAGCAACGCAGCTATCAGGGAGCCTTCTAGGGCAGCCCAATGAGCTACAGCGCTGAGGAAAAAAAAATGTAGCTTCCACTGTCCTGCAAACAAAAGGTGGTGTTGGACAGTGGAAAACGCTACAGCATAAGCGGTTTGGGGGTGAATGTACCCTGCCTAACACTATCCCTGCTTCTGACGAAGCGGCAGCAACCTCTCCCTATGCTCAGATCAGCAGCAGTAAGATGGCGGTCGGCGGGAACGCCCCTTTATAGCCCCTGTGATGCGGCAGAAAGCAAGCCAATCACTGCAATGCCCTTCTCTAAGATGGTGGGGACTGAGATCTATGTCATCACGCTGCCCACACTCTGCGTCCACCTTCATTGACTGAGAAATGGCGCTTTTAGCGTCATTGAAACGCGACTTTGGCGCGAAAGTCACGTACCGCATGGCCGACCCCACACAGGGATCGGGTCGGGTTTCATGAAACGCTGACTTTGCCAAAAGTCGGTGACTTATGAAAATGAACGATCCGTTTCGCTCAACCCTAGTGGTCATGTGACCTCCTGTCAAAGCACAGAGTACAGAGATTTCCTGTCTGTGCTTAGAATGAAACGTAACCTGTCAATCAAACACAGCCCTGCTGGCAGGAGGCGGGACACAGCCACAAGGTATCAGAACAGTGAGCACTGAATAGTGATGTCATGGGGGTGTGAGCAGCGATCATTGGGAAGATTCTGGACTGCAGGAGAGTAGGGATGGGCAAACCAGAATGGTAAAGTATCGAATACCTAATGTCCGTGCATGAAACCTGAACATGGACTTCTCCAGGAAGTCAGTGTTACTGTTCAGGTTCGGTGGCGTGATCATTGGGTGTTTTCCCCACTGTCATGTTTGTGACAGAGCACTGTGGTTTCCACATTGTCAGATGACAGTGTGTGAGCCAACAGCTCTGAGCGGCAGTAAAAAGTTTACCGCCGGTCACAGTCATCGCCTAATGAGAGAGTACTACTCTCATCATCCTACACCTGCTCTTGCTGATAGCAGCGAGAGCAGACAGGGCTGATGAGAGTATTCATCAACTGATGTCTGTGCAATAAATAAATGGCTTGGATTCCCCTCTATTTTTGATAACCAGCACAGGTAAAGCTGATGGCTGTGGGCTGCGACCCCAAGCTGTCAGCTTTATATTGGCTGGTAATCAAAAATAGAGGGGTTCCCACACTGTATTTTTTTTAAGTATTTAAATAAATAATTAACAAAACAGAGTGGGGTCCTCCCTCATTTTTTACAAGATAAAGCATAAAGCTGGGGGCTGGTATTTTCAGACTGGGAAGGGGCCATGGATAATGACCCTCCCCAGCCTAAAAATAGCAGCCCCCAGCCACCTTAGAGAAGGCGCATCTGTTAAATGTGCCAATTCTGGTGCTTTGCCCGGTTCTTCCCACTTGCCCTAGTGCGGTGACGAGTGGAGTAATATTTGTGGGGTTATTGTCAGCCATATTCCTCACCTGTGCACCAATAATCCATTAATGGTCATGTGTCACGACGATCCAGGTGGTTTGAAGAGCGGTGAAATCAGTGATGCGACTGCTCTCCATGCCAGCCAGTTCACACTGAGCAGAGCGTGAGAATTGCTGCATGTGAATGATGGCAAACTTAATGATGTCACCACCAGTCACAGGCAGGCAAGTCTTCTCACGCTTTGCTCCCTGCTCAGCGTGTTCCGGCTGGTGTGGTAAGCATGCGCATCACTGATGTGACTGTTCTCCAAACCAACCGGATCATCGGGGGACACTGAACGCGGACTTTACACCTGATGTGCATAGACTTCGCCTAATAAAGCTTGGTGAAAGGCTGCATCACAGCCAATCACCAAGCTTTATGAATGTGGGCACTTCCTGCTCAATCACAGCCATGAAAAGTATTGGCATGGCTGTGATTGGGTGGTGCAGCATGTGAGACAGCCTGTACAAAGACAGCATCGCGTGTCGCGCCACCATTTTCAGCATTGTCAGACAGAAGAGAGTGCAGTACAGCCTAATGCATATGGCCCTTATTAATCTACCTCATTAATGTTGCTGGCACATCCTAGTACACAGTGACATTCCAGCCTTGTGTATTGCGCTCGTCCAGCCTAGTGCACTTCCAGTGTCCTGTACACTGCCCGACCCGTCCATCCTGGTGCACTTCCAGTTTTGTTTATCGTGGACATAAAATAGGCGACATGGTCATGGTGCTGCTAGTTGTAATGGTGGAGCTGCTGCAGGGAAAGGATGTGATGGTTCTGTAGTTGCCAACATACAAGACCTTCCTCTGGTACACGTAGGCGCCAGAACTCTCGGCATCTTTTCCAAGGCCCGAGTAATGCTGGCTGAATGGTGATGCCAAAAGATTCTAAAAAGGTGCTAGATTGGATGGTTAAAAGTGACTCTAATTCCTTGGCATTGTCTTCCACCCATTCCCCAGTAGAAAACACAGATTTGGCATCTGAGGACCATGGTCAGGAATCCGTCCACCTCATCCTCTTGCAAAACAGCCAAGCAGTCTGAGCCACAAGTCATTGAGCAGTCTCTTCTGCTGTGTGAGGACTCCGCTGGCTGTGGTTCCATGGCCCATCCACCTGGCCTTGCTCCACAAGTGGAGGAGACTCAGTGCACTGATACCCAACAACTTATGTTGAAGGACGAGTATGTGGGAGGACCAGTGCACATGGTCAGCAGACCACTGCTGGATATCTCAGAAGATAAGGAAACACAGGTACCAACTGGTGCGTCTTTTTGCGGTGTGACGACTGGCAAGGAGGGCAGGGGTGCAGATAGATTTGAAGATGATGCGTGGGATGATGAGGTCCTAGACCCCACACAGAGAGAAGGCCATCACAGTGACATGTTCAGTTCAGTGGAAGAGGTCATTCTGCAAGCATCACAGATCAAGAGGGAGCAGTGTATAAAACCACAGCCGTTAGCCGGTAGTCAGTACGTCGGCTGCTACTGTCCACCAGGACAAGGAAATGAGCACACCCAAAACAGCTCAAAGGAGCTAATAGGGATGGGATTTCTTCAGTGTCTGGACTCCAAGACATTGGTAATTTTCACACTGTGCCATCAGAGCCTGAAGCGAGGTTTAAATCTACCACCTGCATGATCAGGCATCTGAAGTCTATGCATGAGTGGAGTACACATGTTAAAAGGATGGCAGATCAGAGCCTTGTCCTGCTCCCTCTTCTGACGCAGTGTTAGCATCTTCTTCCCACTTATGATAAACAGTACCACCTGTCTCCCCGGAAAGAGAGATTGTGACACTACCACCATCACCAGTGGCGTAACTTGAAACTCATGGACTCCAATGCGAAAGCTCCAACGCGACCCCCCAAATATTTAAAATCTTTATTAGCAATAGTCTTTTTTCTATAGGACAAAGGGACTTTTAGGGCCCCCTAGGCTCCAGGGCCCAGGTGCAATTGCAACCCCTGCACCTGTTGCAGTTATGCCCCTGACCATCACATGTATCACCGAGCATCTCCACACTGTCCCGTGGAATTGTTCAGCTCCGCCAAACCTTGGAGAGAAAGACTAAATTTTCCCCTAACTAGAAATGAACGAACCTTTTATGGTTCGGTTCTGCTATGTTCACCGAACTTCCCAATGTACGCTGAACATAACCGAACATCATTGAGTTCAATAGGGCGCAAAACCAAACGCATAGACAATGCCTTCAGGGGGGGGGGCAAAAGCTGCCAAAACAGCTCAAACTAGAGGCAGACATCAGGAAAAGTGACATCAGTTGACTTATCAATTTCGCTACAAATAAATAATTTAAAAAAAGATTGACATGTGTTCCCCCGTAGGCAAAACTGACAGCTGTGGACTGCAACCCTCTGCTGTCAGCTTCAGTAAGGCTGGTTATCAAGAAAAGAAGGGTCCCCACGCTGTCTTTTTATTAAATAATAATAAGAAACTGCATGAGGTCCCCTCTATTTTTGACAAACAGCCAAGTTACAGCTGACAGCTGGGGGCTGAAACTCTCAGGCTGGTAAGGGGCCATAGATATTGGCCCCCAGCTTAAAAATAGTAGCCTACAACTGCCCAGAAAAGGCGCATCTATTAGTTGCACCAATTCTGGCGCTTTGCCCGGCTCTTCCCACTTGCCCTGTGGCGGTGGCAAGTGGGGTTCATATTTGTTGGGTTGATGTCACCTTTGTATTGTCAGGTGACATCAAGCCCACGGATTAATAATGGAGAAGCGTCTATAAGACACCTATCCATTACTAATCCTATAGTTTTCTTGTAAATAAATACACAGCCAGAATAAAATACTTTAATTGAAATAATGACACAAACACCTTTATTCACTCTAAATTAAACCATACTCAAGTCATCGCCCAGTCCACGGAAGCCAATGTCTCCTGTAAATGAATTAAAATAATAAACAACAATATTCCTCACTAGGGTTGAGCGACCTTTACATTTATAGGATCGGGTCGGGTTTCACGAAACGCGACTTTTTCAAAAGTCGGGTCGAGTGAAATCGGCCGATCCTATAAAAAAGTCGGGGTCGGGGTCGGCCGAAACTCGAAACCCAATGCAGTGCATTGGGTTTCCAATGGTTCCCAGGGTCTGAAGGAGCGGAAACTCTCCTTCAGGCCCTGGGATCCATATTTAAGTGTAAAATAAAGAATTAAAATAAAAAATATCGCTATACTTACCCTCTGATGGGCCCTGGTACTAACCGGGAACCTTCCTTCCTTAGAATCAGCCTTCCAGGACCTTGCGGTGACGTCGCGGTGACGTCGCGGCTTGTGATTGGTCGCGCGGCCACCCATGTGACCGCTCGCGCGACCAATCACAAGCCGCGACGTCACCGTGACGTCACCGTAGGTCCTGGAAGGGCTGATTCTTAGGAAGGAAGGCTGCCGGAAAGAAGCCGAGGGTGAGTATATTCCTATTAGGTATATACTCACCCTCGGACGCGCCCTGCTTCTTCCAGCAGCCCCTGCTTCTTCCAGGACCCTCGGTGACGTCGCGGCTTGTGATTGGTCGCACGAGCGGTCACATGGGCGGCCGCGCGACCAATCACAAGCCGCGACGTCACCGCGACGTCACCGCAAGGTCCTGGAAGGCTGATTCTAAGGAAGGAAGGTTCCCGCTTAGTACCAGGGCGCATCAGATGGTAAGTATAGCGATATTTTTTATTTTAATTCTTTATTTTACACTTAAATCTGAATTCCGATATTAATTCCCGATATCTTAAACATATCGGGAATCGGTATCGGAATTCCGATTCCAGATTCAGAAGATCGCCGACTTCATGGCCGACCCCACACAGGGGTCGGGTCGGGTTTCATGAAACCCGACTTTGCCAAAAGTCGGCGACTTCTGAAAATTGCCGACCCGTTTCGCTCAACCCTATTCCTCACCCATCCGAAGTGAAGAGACTGCTTTACCCGACAGCCGGTGACACACTGACAGGAGCGTGTAACCACTCCTGCAGTGTGTACTACAGCTTTATTGCGAGACATTATTAGGTTTTGTGTGTGCTAATTTTTCCAAAAACACTCTCTATATATTCTCTGCACCCATGTCAGTGATAGTACTGTGCATACCTAAAAGTGGTTTTAATCTGCAACCATGTGGGTGGGACTTGGGTGCGTCTAAACAAAATGTTCTACTATTATGCACCCATGCTTGTGATAATACTATGAGTACATACAAATTTTTCAATTCTTACACACCAATGTTTGTGATAGTACTGGACCAAAAATCTGCTGTGTGTACTCTGCACCAATATCTGAGGGAGTACTATAACAAAACTAATTGTGTGTACTCTGCAACCCTGCCTGTGGGGGTACTGTGCCTTTATGCTGTTGCGTGTACCCTGCAACCCCGCCTGTGGGAGTACTGTGCCTTTATGCCATTGTGTGTACTCTGCAACCTCGCCTGTGGGAGTACTGTGCCTTTATGCCATTGTGTGTACTCTGCAACCCCACCTGTGGGAGTACTGTGCCTTTATGCCATTGTGTGTACTCTGCAACCTTGCCTGTGGGAGTACTGTGCCTTTATGCCATTGTGTACTCTGCAACCTCGTTTGTGGGAGTACTGTGCCTTTATGCTGCTGTGTGTACTCTGCAATCCCGCCTGTGGGAGTACTGTGCCTTTATGCCATTGTGTGTACTCTGCAACCCCGCCTATGAGAGTACTGTGCCTTTAATGTAGTCTTCTGTTCTCTGCAAGCCCACCTGTGGGCGTACTGCCCCCCATTTTCTGGGGTGAGATTTTTAATCAACTTCTGTAGGGATACTGTGCTAGATGGTAATGTTGAAGACAAAATCATATGTGCAATGTTTACATTCTGAGTAATTTCGTAGCTCAAGTATCGCTGTACTAATAGTGAGGGGCTGAACAAGTAGAGGCAGTTTGAGATTAGATGGCTGAGAGAGCCTCCAGTTCCTTTGCTTTGTGTTGCACCGCGTCCTCTCATAATCATGGCACCAGTTCCAACAAACAAGAAAATAGAAAAGGAGTACAATTCCATTATCCCTAGCTAAAGTATACAGTACAGGCATGGTTGCCTGCTTTGAACAATAATTTTTTCAAGGGAAATACTTCGTGGCTCCGGGATCCAAAGGCAACAGCAATGAGAAGGCCTCACAAGGCAAAGGGGCTGGCACTGCTAGTGGCAATAATTATGGGGAACCACCAACTTCTATTGGGTTTGGGTTCTGGTCTGGGGTCAAGTTCAATTCTGAACTGAACTTTTACTTCTTTTTCGGCCGATCCTGAACATTCACGAGTCCGCTGATCTCTGCGTATAATCCCAATCTCAGGGTGCCAATGTGGTTAAAGTGGGAGTTGCTGTCGCTATTGAGAGCAACATCTAGGAAGTCAACACCGATCTGTGGTCAACACAGCAGGATGTCAGTGATAGAATGCATCTGACAACATAGCGTTCCCCGAGGGGTGAAAATGCAGCTGCTCTTTATCTCATGCCAGGAACAAAGTTTATTGTTGGTCATCAAGGAGTTAACGCTTACAAAAAAAAATAAACATGGATCAAAACAACATAGTAAAACAGAAAAACCATAAACCAAAATAAACATAAAAAGTTACAAAACAACATTTAAAAAGCATTCAAAAAGTATCCACAGCAACATTCAAAAAAACAAGAACTCCATTAGAGGCACATAACTGGTTTCTGCTTTGATACATTGTACACTTCCATCATTCCCAGCTCAGCCGACCGGACAGCCTCATTCTCCGAGTTATTTCAATCCCTGCCTATCATGACCCCAATTCTACCTTTATAATGAGGTTGCGCTAAATCCCCCGGATGGGTCTGCTGTATTTCTTCAGTCATGGACGGAGCTTTGTGAAAGTTGTAAAGACTCCTCTACAGAAATCTTTATCACTTCCCTTTTTTTCTTAATATTTTGTCATTCCCATCTTGTAAAATAAAGAGTCTTCCAAAAAATACTGACCTTTAGAAAAATCATATGAGGACGAACATAACGTGCAGATTATCTACATGGTCCAGAACCGTAAAAACATCTGAAGTTCACCCGAATCTAGAATTCAACCCCATTGCCAGGACTTGATTCTCGGGCTTCCAATATTCAGATGTACAAATCAGAATTGTAAGACTTCAAGCGGAAACAGCAATTGCTTCACTGTTAAACATTAGATCCAGCACTGACAAATAAAAAGATCACTCTCTTTATTATGAACTCATTAAGAAAAAAAAGTAATGTAGACAATGTTTTGTTTCGCTCTTCACAATCTGGATCACCATTGTAATAGATATCATTATGTAACTAATAGATGTAATCAGGCCTCAAATATCTATGTTAAGAATGGTCACGAGATAGTAGTTATCTGCAGACCGTGAAGTCTACAGTGACGATAGAAGCCGGATAATTCTACTGTCAAGCTTAGATATGACAATGGAGAATAGAAAAGACCTGTAATCATACTGTGCTGGGAATGATTTCAGGACCTTTTCGAGAAGCTGAACTGAGCTCTACATTGGAGCATGTGCCCCGGGGGTGAGGGGTTACTACCAGTAGACAGATAAATAGATAATAGATAGATAATACAGTAGATAACAGATAGATAGATAATAGAGAGATAATACACCGTGTTCCAAATTATTATGCAAATGATATTTTTCTCGGATTTTCCTAAATGGTCGGTGCAAATGACAGTCAGTCTAATAAACGTCATCACCCGTTAGATTATGCATCGAATTTTATTGAAGAAACCTCCCAATGATAACAGTATAATCTCCACAATGAATAAAACCCCACAATGCACTGTTCCAAATTATTAGGCACAGTAGAATTTCTAAACATTCGATATAAAGAACTGAAAAGTCTCATTTGTGGAATTTGCAGCATTAGGAGGTCACATTCACTGAATAAAAAAGCTATTTAACTCCAGAACCTCCTAACAGGCCAAGTTACATGTAACATAGGAGCCTTCTTTGTTGTCACCTTCACAATTCCTGCATCCATTGAACTTGTGAGTTTTTGGAGAGTTTCTGCTTGTATTTCTTCCCTCCCAGAGCTGCTGTTTGGATGTGAACGGCCTCCCACCCTCATAGATCTTTTGCTTGATGATCCTCCAAAGGTTCTCTATAGGGTTGAGGTCAGGGGAAGATGGTGGCCACACCATGAGTTTATCTCCTTTTCTGCCCATAGCAGCCAATGACTCAGAGGTTTTCTTTGCAGCATGAGATGGGGCATTGTCAGCATGAAGATGATTTTGCTCCTGAAGGCACGTTTCTGCTTTTTATATCATGGAAGAAAGTTGTCAGTCAGAAACTCTATATACTTTCCAGAGGTCATCTTCACACCTTCAGGAACCTTAAAGGGCCCTACCAGCTGTTTCTCCATGATTCCGGCCCAAAACATGACTCCTCCACCTCCTTGCTGACGTCGCAGCCTTGTTGGGACATGGTGGCCATCCACTACTCCATCCATCTGGACTGTCCAGGGTTGCTCGACACTCATCAGTAAACAAGACTGTTTGAAAATTAGTCTCCATGTATGTGTGGGCCCACTGCAACCATTTCTGCTTGTGAACACTGTTTAGGGGTGGCCGAATAGTAGGTTTATGCACCACAGCAAGCCTTTGAAGGATCCAACACCTTGAGGTTCGAGGGACTACAGAAGCACCAGCAGCTTCAAATAACTGTTTGCTGCTTTGTAATGGTATTTTGGCAGCTGCTCTCTTAATCCAATGAACTTGCCTGGCAGAAATCTTCCTCATTATGCCTTTATCTGCATGAACTCTGTCTGTGCTCAGATTCAGCCACAAATCTCTTCACAGTATGATGATCACGATTATGTTTTCGAGAAATATCTAATGTTTTCATCCCTTGACCAAGGCATTGCCCTATTTGATGCTTTTCAGCAGCAGAGAGATCCTTTTTCTTTCTCATGTTACTTGAAAACTGTGGCCTGCTTAATAATGTGGAACATCATTTTTAAGTAGTTTTCCTTTAATTAGAATCACCTAGAAAACTAATTATCACATGTGTTTAAGATTGATTTCAGTGATCCATTGATCCCTGAGACACAATACCATCCATGAGTTTATTTGAAAAACAAAACAATTAAATCTTTATGACACTTAAATCCAATTTGCATAATAATTTGGAACACAGTGTAGATAACAGATAGATAGATAACAGATAGCTAATACATAGATGATAGACAATAGATAGATAATAGATAGATAATAGATAGATAGATGATAGATAGATAATAAATAGATAGTAGATAGATAATAGACAGATAATAGATAGATAATAGATTAATATGAGCAGAACATCTGTCCGTGTATCTGTTCCTTTGTTCCGTCCTGTCTGTGTCGTTCTCTAGTTCTTTCCTGACCTGCTTATCATATTATCTATCTGTTATTTTCCCACCTGATCATGGCGAGGCTTCAGGGGCTCAGTGTGCATCACATAGAGGTCAGCTGACGACAGGCAGGGGATGTGCTGCTCAGACTTGGCACACTTTATTTTCACTTTCCAAATGTTATAACATTGACTTCTGGCGCAGGCAGCCTCATCCATCAAGAGACAGTTCACCACTGGAGACAGAAACTTTATTGAGGACTCCTCACTCCCCCCACTATGTCCCCCTGAGCCTTCCTGAGATGAATCAGCCCACAGTGCGGGAAACAGACACCATAATGTTCTGTACACAGTGACCTTGCTGAGTGATATAACATAAAGACCATACTTTATACATATAACTATCCAGAAACACAACGTCTGCAATGGCCGACAAATCTCAGCATGACTCCCAGCATAGGATCATCTATAACAGAATATGGTCACTCTACATGTACTGCAACTTTGTAACTCACTATTCTGCTGGTGCAGTCACTGTGTACATACATTACATTACTGATCCTGAGTTACATCCTGTATTATACTCCAGAGCTGCACTCACTATTCTGCTGGTGCAGTCACTGTGTACATTCATTACATTACTGATCCTGAGTTACATCCTGTATTATACCCCAGAGCTGCACTCCCTATTCTGCTGGTTCAGTCACTGTGTACATACATTACATTACTGACCCTGAGTTACATCCTGTATTATACTCCAGAGCTGCACTCACTATTCTGCTGGTGCAGTCACTGTGTACATACATTACATTACTGACCCTGAGTTACATCCTGTATTATACTCCAGAGCTGCACTCACTATTCTGCTGGTGCAGTCACTGCGTACATACATTACATTACTGATCCTGAGTTACATCCTGTATTATACCCCAGAGCTGCACTCACTATTCTGCTGGTGCAGTAACTGCGTACATACATTACATTACTGATCCTGAGTTACATCCTGTATTATACTCCAGAGCTGCACTCACTATTCTGCTGGTGCAGTCACTGTGTACATACATTACATTACTGATCCTGAGTTACATCCTGTATTATACTCCAGAGCTGCACTCACTATTCTGCTGGTGCAGTCACTGTGTACATACATTACATTACTGACCCTGAGTTACATCCTGTATTATACTCCAGAGCTGCTCTCACTATTCTGCTGGTGCAGTCACTGTGTACATACATTACATTACTGATCCTGAGTAACATCCTGTATTATACTCCAGAGCTGCACTCACTATTCTGCTGGTGCAGTCACTGTGTACATACATTAAATTACTGATCCTGAGTTACATCCTGTATTATACTCCAGAGCTGCACTCACTATTCTGCTGGTGCAGTCACCGTGTACATACATTACATTACTGATCCTGAGTTACATCCTGTATTATACCCCAGAGCTGCACTCACTATTCTGCTGGTGCAGTCACTGTGTACATACATTACTGATCCTGAGTTCCATCCTGTATTATACCCCAGAGCTGCACTCAGTATTCTGCTGGTGCAGTCACTGTGTACATACATTACATTACTGATCCTGAGTTACATCTTGTATTATACTCCAGAGCTGCACTCACTATTCTGCTGGTGCAGTCACTGTGTACATACATTACATTACTGATCCTGAGTTACATCCTGTATTATACTCCAGAGCTGCACTCACTATTCTGCTGGTGCAGTCACTGTGTACATACATTACATTACTGATCCTGAGTTACCTCCTGTATTATACCCTAGAGCTGCACTCACTATTCTGCTGGTGCAGTCACTGTGTACATACATTACATTACTGATCCGGAGTTACATCCTGTATTATACTCCAGAGCTGCACTCAGTATTCTGCTGGTGCAGTCACTGTGTACATACATTACATTACTGATCCGGAGTTACATCCTGTATTATACTCCAGAGCTGCACTCACTATTCTGCTGGTGCAGTCACTGTGTACATACATTGCATTACTGATCCTGAGTTACCTCCTGTATTATACTCCAGAGCTGCACTCACTATTCTGCTGGTGCAGTCACTGTGTACATACATTGCATTACTGATCCTGAGTTACATCCTGTATTATACTCCAGAGCTGCACTCACTATTCTGCTGGTGCAGTCACTGTGTACATACATTACATTACTGACCCTGAGTTACATCCTGTATTATACTCCAGAGCTGCACTCACTATTCTGCTGGTGCAGTCACTGTGTACATACATTACATTACTGATCCCGAGTTGCATCCTGTATTATACTCCAGAGCTGCACTCACTATTCTGCTGGTGCAGTCACTGTGTACATACATTACATTACTGATCCCGAGTTACATCCTGTATTATACTCCAGAGCTGCACTCACTATTCTGCTGGTGCAGTCACTGTGTACATACATTACATTACTGATCCTGAGTTACATCCTGTATTATACTCCAGAGCTGCACTCACTATTCTGCTGGTGCAGTCACTGTGTACATACATTACATTACTGACCCTGAGTTACATCCTGTATTATACTCCAGAGCTGCACTCACTATTCTGCTGGTGAAGTCACTGTGTACATACATTACATTACTGATCCTGAGTAACATCCTGTATTATACTCCAGAGCTGCACTCACTATTCTGCTGGTGCAGTCACTGTGTACATACATTAAATTACTGATCCTGAGTTACATCCTGTATTATAGTCCAGAGCTGCACTCACTATTCTGCTGGTGCAGTCACCGTGTACATACATTACATTACTGCTCCTGAGTTACATCCTGTATTATACCCCAGAGCTGCACTCACTATTCTGCTGGTGCAGTCACTGTGTACATACATTACTGATCCTGAGTTCCATCCTGTATTATACCCCAGAGCTGCACTCAGTATTCTGCTGGTGCAGTCACTGTGTACATACATTACGTTACTGATCCGGAGTTACATCCTGTATTATACTCCAGAGCTGCACTCACTATTCTGCTGGTGCAGTCACTGTGTACATACATTGCATTACTGATCCTGAGTTACCTCCTGTATTATACTCCAGAGCTGCACTCACTATTCTGCTGGTGCAGTCACTGTGTACATACATTACATTACTGATCCGGAGTTACATCCTGTATTATACCCCAGAGCTGCACTCACTATTCTGCTGGTGCAGTCACTGTGTACATACATTACATTACTGATCTTGAGTTACATCCTGTATTATACTCCAGAGCTGCACTCACTATTCTGCTGGTGCAGTCACTGTGTACATACATTGCATTACTGATCCTGAGTTACATCCTGTATTATACCCCAGAGCTGCACTCACTATTCTGCTGGTGCAGTCACTGTGTACATACATTACATTACTGATCCTGAGTTACATCCTGTATTATACTCCAGAGCTGCACTCACTATTCTGCTGGTGCAGTCACTGTGTACATACATTACATTACTGATCCTGAGTTACATCCTGTATTATACTCCAGAGCTGGACTCACTATTCTGCTGGTGCAGTCACTGTGTACATACATTACATTACTGATCCTGAGTTACATCCTGTATTATACCCCAGAGCTGCACTCACTATTCTGCTGGTGCAGTCACTGTGTACATACATTACATTACTGATCCTGAGTTACATCCTGTATTATACTCCAGAGCTGCACTCACTATTCTGCTGGTGCAGTCACTGTGTACATACATTACATTACTGATCCTGAGTTACATCCTGTATTATACTCCAGAGCTGTACTCACTATTCTGCTGGTGCAGTCACTGTGTACATACATTACATTACTGATCCTGAGTTACATCCTGTATTATACTCCAGAGCTGCACTCACTATTCTGCTGGTGCAGTCACTGTGTACATACATTGCATTACTGATCCTGAGTTACATCCTGTATTATACCCCAGAGCTGCACTCACTATTCTGCTGGTGCAGTCACTGTGTACATACATTACATTACTGATCCTGAGTTACATCCTGTATTATACTCCAGAGCTGCACTCACTATTCTGCTGGTGCAGTCACTGTGTACATACATTACATTACTGATCCGGAGTTACATCCTGTATTATACTCCAGAGCTGCACTCACTATTCAGTGTCTTTTTTGTCTAGATTGTTATATCTTGTTGTTTAGTGGTGATGGGACTACTAGTCTCAGCATCACCTATGTCCTGTACATTCCTGTTGGCACTGCCATGTATACTATGACCTCTTATCTATAGTCGCTGAGTTCTCTCTTTGCACATGCAGATTTCCAGGCGCCCTTTGATATTTGCAGGGAGGATCCTGACCACTGTCCCTGCCCATTCTCGGAATCGTCCACTATATGTATATGTGGTATCCGATAAGGGGCTGATGGGCGATGATGGGCGATGGCGGGCACGTGCGGACGAATGCAGCTTGTGATTATTTTATAATCAGGCAGCTTAACTTCTGTTCTCCGCTAATCTTCCAACCATGGAAATTTAATACGGTTATTCTGCAAACACGGATTTACCGGGAGTAATACAGGAAGGACTCCGCACAGCATGTGGCTAGATTTAATGGACAGATGCAGCTGAGCCGAGTTTGTTATTTCAGAAAAGGTATTATGGAAACATAATATGGCTTATTTGTTAGAGAACTGTAACAAAAAGTGCTGGAAACATTGTAACAATCCGTGGAATGATATGCAAATTAGCTGTCCTCCAAAGGATATAGCTCGCCTTCTCTAGTGCCACCTAGAGGTAGTGACAATATAAAACAGACGGGCGAATACTTTTAATTATTTTATAAACTCTCATGTGATTCTTTAAAGGATAAGAACTTTTAAGGCGGCTGGGCCCAACAGGTGGAAGCTTCCTTAGAACAGCTAAATGACCTTTTCTTTTGTGGATCGTTGTCTGTCTTATTAGTCCTACTATGCCCTTAACCCAAAAAAGTAATATGATCTGAGATGCCATGTACCATAAAAGGTGGCAATCTTTTTTTATAAAAAAAAAAATACCCTGTGAATATTGCGCTTTCCCAATCTAGGTAATGCATATGACACGCTTCATCACCCCCCAAAATTAATACTGACACAGTTCAGACTCCCTAAATATAGAACTTCTACACAAATAGAGACCAGACCCTAAATAGAGTTACCAGACCAGACAGCCCAAACAAAGAAAAAGACAACAGTTCATATTATCTAATTAAATCCAGTTCAGCCCCCCAGAAAATACAGACACTTAAAAAAACCAATAAAGACCCCCTACTATACCTGCCTAAAAATATACAGAAGACCACTAAAAGCAGCCCAGTCCAAAGAAAAATATACCCTACTCCATAAGTAAAGACAGACCCACTAAACAAGGGCACACCCCAGACCAGACCCTCTAACCAATACAGACCCCAGACCAGACCCTCTAACCAATACATACAGACCCCAGACCAGACCCTCTAACCAATACAGACCCCAGACCAAACCCTCTAACCAATACAGACCCCTGACCAAACCTACTAAGCAAAATATATAGTAATAAACTATTAAAATCAGCTCAGTACTGTTACGTAAATATAGACCGACCAGCTAAAAAATACCAAATCCCAGACCAGACCCTCTAAAAAATATAGGTCCCAGACCACCAAGCTCCTAAACTATTACAGGCCTCAGACCAAACCCACTCTACAAATACATACCCCAATCCAGACCCCTAAACTAATACAGACAACAAACCAAACCCCCTAAACTATTACAGACCCCAGGCCAGGCCCCTAAACTCCTAAGCTATTACAGAGCCCAGACCAGACCCCCAGGACATATCAAGACCCCAGACCAGACCTGCTAAACATATAAAGGTCCCAGATCACACTCCTAAACTATTATAGATCCCAGACCAAAACCCCTAAACAAACACAGACCCAAGACCAGACCCCTAAGCAAACACAGACCCCAGACCAGGCATCCTAAACTAATACAGACCCCAGACCAAGGCCCCAGAACAAATCAACTTCCCAAACCAGACCAGACCCCCAGAATAAATAAAGACACCAGACCAGACCCCTAAACAAATGCAGACCCCAGACCAGACCCATAACGTAATACATACCCCAGAGCTGTAAGCAAATCTAGATTCCAGACCAGATCCCTAAAGAAATACAGACCCCAGACCAGACCCCTAAACAAATCAAGACTACATACCAGACCCCTAACTAAATACAGACCCCAGACCAGACCCATAAACCAAACACACACCTCAGAGTAGATCCCTAAACAAATAGAGACTTTGCCCCTGAAATCCACTACAGATGACATTTTTAATATGGCCTCCGTTGCCATTTTGGACCAGTTAGTGGCTTCAGTGGTCTCCTACCAGTTCAGATGTGAGTAACCCTGTTGTCCCCAGCTAGTCCTTACTAAAGACCTAATTTCCAGGAGGAGGTGGTTGTTTGTGAGGTCCCTGATATAACATCCCTCAAGGCTTGTCATAAAATGCCACAATAGGAAGGGACTTCATCCGGTAAGTTCCCTTTAAGAAGTTAAAATAATTCTTTTTATTCAGCTGATGCTGTGAAAAAATAAAGACCTTTAAGAAATAAATCAATAATAAGACGTTACTCAGACAAGTCAGGCGATTTATTGACCCTGACAGCAGAAGACTAAATTCCATCATGTGATGATTGGTGAAGTAGTCCTGTGTCACTAACAATCAATATGGACGGCTCCTCTGCACCAGATGCTTGGGTCGAAGTAAGAGCCGGGCCACTGGGTCAAGGAGGAATAGATGGCAGGCAACCTTTCCAGGCTAAGCTGTGTAAATAGTCTCGTCATTCTCGCTGGCTCCTGCGCCGCTCTGCTCTGGCATTTGTCTGTACCATTCTTGGGACTTTATATTGTGTTTGTATTCCGCCTTCAGATAATAACATGGAGAAGCGGAGGGTGGGCCGCTTGTGTTGACGGCTATTGAACCACTCCCTGGGGTCTTGTCCTACAGTCGGATCGTTCTTCATTAACCACATACCATGAACATCTTATCCATTAGGGACCAAACTAAGTCGTCCTCGTTACTGCTATCATTATTTATTCATGGGTTTTAATACGATTAGATCTTCACTTCTTTAAAGTTTTCTATTTACGGTTAAAAAGTTAACGTGAAACTTGAGAAGAGTCATGAAAATCGATCCAACTGACCGTAGTTTCCACCAAATTGTCCTTCTATTTTCCCCTAGACACGTCTAACTTACTTTTTAGAGGAAAATAGTATGGCTTCTTGATTCTAGATGTTACATGCATATGGCAACTCTGGATTTTGTGATCAGGATGTTGGAAAAACATCGGTGTTGGTCTCAGGCATGGGAGAGGTTGCAAACTGTGTTGCTGGCAGCATGTCACAACAAGCAGGATGACGCTGCAGTTGGGGATGGAAAATGATGCAATGCTATATATCCACCACTAATATGGGGCAATTGATGACCAGTTTGTAAGAATTTTTGTGCTACTTGGACTTGATAAATCTATGTCTCCCATCAACAGATGCAAGTCTAAGACACAGCAGATGCTGCACACTGTGCTATATACTGCAATATGCACGAACAGAATAGACTCCATCCACCTTCATGAACCTGAAGATGAATAATGATCCAATAATTAAAGCTCTCCTACATACCCTCCCCCTCTGCCCAAAGCCGAGTTCTGCGCACCTTTTGCCAATTAATAGTTCACCCTTGACGGAGCATCTGCATTGTTTGGTTGGTGATCTTTATAGTTGCTCTCACCAACCCTTTCCACCACATCATAGGGTTCTAGCCACCTGGCAAGGAACTTACTCTCCACTCTGGGAACCCGCAACTGCATCCGATCCTCAAGTTTAAACCATTTTACCTGAGTCATCTGACTATACCCCCTGGATCGTGCTTCTTGTGCCTTGAGGACACACTCTTTTACTTGGCCCCTCACTTTAGTCCCTCGACACAACCTACCCTTTTGACCAGCTAAATGCGGAACATCCGGCATCCGGCTTGTGAGGAACACCATGTACCCCAGACAAATTCTCACAAGCAACTTTTAAGTGTTAAGTCCCAAAGTTGGGTGGTTCCAACATTTTCTTTGGACACTTCCAGCTCAGGCATATTGGCTTCAAGTTATTTTTTTTAATGCCTCTAGATCAACTCTTTAAGAATATAGGTTGGACGTAAAAGGGGTTAACCACCACTTTATTATTAATAGCCTATCCTTAAAGGGAGTATCCGGGACTTTAATAAAAACAAAAAATGTACTTAAGCACTAACAGGCAGGAAATTGCAACTTACCTACCTGTTGTGCATGGCACAGTTCTTCACCAGCACAGACCACTCTTGACAGCGATTCAGAAGCCTCTGCTGACATCACTTCTACAGAGTGAAGGCTTCTTTTCTGCTCCACTCTGTCGATGGGGTGGAACTTCCGACATCATTCTGATTGACAGCCGGATCCCCGCTGCCTAACTGGAAGAGCCGACTGTCAGTCAGAATGACATCAGAAGTCCCACCCCGTCACCTCAGCAAAAGGCTATCATAGCATCCCTGTAGACCAGCTGTCACTGGTGGCAATACCGGCTGGAAGTCCTGGGAAAATTAGTGGCCAACCTCGTTAAAAGGGCATCTTACACCAGGTTTTGTCAATATAAAATGCGGCCACCAACTTTACTGTCTCTTTTACAGTACTTTAACAAGACGTACAGCCCAAAAAAATACCTTTTACAATCCCTCCCATATGGCACGGTCCAGTCTAATAGGTCTTGCTTCATCGCCTCCCTTCTTGTTGCAATTGCCGTCCTCCTGGTTACTTCATTTGGAAGAACGATCCTACATCATTCACATAGTGTCCCGCAGTCGTGCTCTTGTGGGGGTGATCTCTTAAGACGAGATCTAAGTGACTGCCTGTCCCTGACCTAATAAATATGAGCTGAGTGCATGCTTAGAATAGTTACATCGGACAAAGTCAGAGGTGGGGTCCTCTCTTCTCACTGAACTGAACTTTATTAGTACAAAAGATCACATAACAGGCAGAAAAAGGTGTCAAACATCTCCTGAACAACCATCATGTCAGTCTGCGATAGGTCCATGTCACGTCTGCTCCATATATGGTCCACTCTTCAGTGTATCTACTTCGCCTTCCAAAAATTCCTTCCAGGGTGTTGTTCCAGGATGCAAACGCCATCTTGCCACACCACATCTGAGCTAGCTTATGTAAGGTTAATGACTGATTTCATTAGCCATTCTCTCCTTCACACTCTTGCTTCGTTCTGCCACCCTGAGGCTAGAGCAAAGTACTGTAATATGCAGGCGCCAGCTCTACTTTTGGGTCATCAGAATTCCTTGGCCTCTCCCGTTGCATGTGCAGTACAGTACTTTGCTATAACCTCAGCTGGGCAGAGCAAAGTACGACTGCGCAGGAGCAAAATTGGAGACACCATGTCGATGACGTAGAACGCATCATCCACAAGAAGAAACCAGGAGAACGGCGATTTGTGATGAGTGAGGAGACAAAGAAGCAAGGTCAATGATGTCCATTGTACTGAACCACGCCATAAGGGGGATTATTAAAGATAATTTTGGGGCTATGCAGAGAGGGTTGGGGACTTCTTCCTAGATTGCTGTAAAAGAAGGATTAAAGGTGGTGGCCATAGTTTATATTGGGAAAACCTGATGACCAGTTTCCTGGCTCAGAAGACTCTTTGATATCCTCTGGATCACCGCTGTAGGTTTACGGGTTGGTCTTGATGAACCTGTTTTTTTTTCAACTATGTGGCTATGTACTCACAAAACTGATACATTTAATTTTTATATTCTCAAACATTACATACTGTATGAAAATATAGAGAAAAAGTTTTACAAAAAATTATTATTCTGCCTCTTCTTCAACTTTAATGTCCAGATAGAGGTAAACAATTTCCCAGTTAGTCCACACTTGAGTTTTTAGTTACCGACCGATACGCTAAAGGAAGAGTGTAGTGTAGGTAAGATTGTAGACCTTCACCAGGAGAGCGATCACAAGATGATGATGTAGTCAACGATAAGAAGCAAAATACAGAAACGACACATGAGAAAAATCCTGAAAAAAAAACAAGCCAAAGTCAAGGGTTTTGGTCAAGGGGTCAGTGTCCAAGAAAACTTAATATAGTTGGCCATCACGAGTTGGGGATTGTTGAGAAGAAATCAGGGGTGATGAGAAAGGCTGCTGACGACTGTCCACAGAGACGTGACCATCAGTGAGGATGTATCGTAGGAGTGAGACGAGGCTGCAATTGTCATGGACTCGTGATTGGAACCAATGACGGGATGTGAGCCGCATGTAGATCCTTCAACCGTCTGTTGGCAAAATGGAGACCGTGTCGAAAAGCAAAGCAGTGAAAAAGTCATCAGAAAGTGTCAACATCGTCATCTTCTGTTTATCTAACGCCTCCTATCATCCGAAGCTTCAGCCAAATATTTACAACGAACGCGACTCTCCGAGCTCTAAACATTTACGTCTCGGCAGCACTTTCGCGAGACGGCGATAAAAATTCTGCGGGGATTGCTAATTTAAGACGTATTGTTGTTTGTTTTTTTTCATCATATATTGCACTATTAAAACCATCCGTCTCCCCCGTTATGATGCTTTTAATTTATATTTAATTATGAATTTATTTGTTAATTACATTACTGAAGTGGCTGGCAGCGTTTCTACGCGAGGAACGCCATGCCATACATAAATATGCTTCCTCCTCATCACCCAGACAAAGTTGCCACATAAAATGAAAGGCAATTTCTACAGAGAAAAAAAAAAATCTGCATTGCAAAAAATGTTAATGAAAGTCAAGGCCTCCAGGAAAATCTCGTCGGTGACACGCTTTGATCAATGGCGCCGCTGACTTTTTCGCTTAATTATCTGATTCTTTAGTAAATGGTGGGTGTAGAGGTGGGATGGGGAGCGCGGCGGGGAGTAGTCATGGTCCAGTCCATATAGTTTATCAGAAGATAGAATGTACTGACTTGACGGCTTCGACTGTCGACATAATGAGATCAAATGGAAATTCCAAGTAATAAATCTGATATAGTCCATGATTAATTCATGCCTCTCCTGACATTCAGATTGATAAGTGCGGACTGTTTAATCTCCTCGTACGATTCAGGCTTTGTGGTTGGACCCTTGTTAGAGCCAAGATGAATGTGGCTATTGGATTCTTTGCCTTAAAGGCGAAGTTTTACGTAAAGTCTAAGCACACTCTGGAGATATAAAACCACGTATGGACACCCCTATGGAGCCGGCACCCATGGAACGTTGGCACCAGCATGCAGGACAAACCTTGGAGGACCACCTTTCTTCCTTATCCATCATTACTGAAGGTGGCACCACTGGGAACTTGGACCTTCCACTCCAGATCTCCTACTTCATGCACTAAGCAGTAGTAACAATTCAGAATTGGATGCACTTACTTTATTTATTCGGTAACTACGGTATCTATCAGTATTATTCAGATACTGTATTACAGTTGTGGCAGCTTTGTAACTAGTGTGATGCTTCTAATGTGAATAACTCAATAAATTAAATTCCTTTATATAATGTACGGATGAATCTGAGAACAATCTATTGAGACCAGAATTGGTCCGTATCTTGTTCCCCATGTATAAAGAAAAACAACCGACAGCAGATGGATGGATGACTGGCAGTCCGGGCTGTAGAGTCCCACCATAATCAGTTTAAAAGAAGAATTGGTTCCTTTTTCAGACCTTGCTGCACACAGGAGATATTTCAAAGAACCGAAAAATATTTCCTCTGCCAGCCCTCATCTATAATAAAAGAGAAATCCTGGCAGAACGTGGTCCTCCTTCCCATAACGCCAAATCTCCCCTGGTGCTCCATCTGTTATTCAACGCCTTCTGCTAGATAAATGTTTAGGTGACAAAAAAGTTATTCGTCTTAAGTTTTTGTTTCATAAATTCCATGATTCAAGGATATGCCTTAAAATTCCACTACTGATCCTGAGTTAACTCCTGTATTATACCCCAGAGCTGCACTCACTATTCTGCTGGTGCAGTCACTGTGTACATACATTACATTACTGATCCTGAGTCACCTCCTGTATTATACTCCAGAGCTGCACTCACTATTCTGCTGGTGCAGTCACTGTGTACATATATTACATTACTGATCCTGAGTTACATCCTGTATTATATTCCAGAGCTGCACTCACTATTCTGCTGGTGCTGTCACTGTGTACATACATTACATTACTGATCCTGAGTTACCTCCTGTATTATACTCCAGAGCTGCACTCACTATTCTGCTGGTGCAGTCACTGTGTACATACATTACATTACTGATCCTGAGTTACATCCTGTATTATACCCCAGAGCTGCACTCACTATTCTGCTGGTGCAGTCACCGTGTACATACATTACATTACTGATCCTGAGTTACATCCTGTATTATACCCCAGAGCTGCACTCACTATTCTGCTGGTGCAGTCACCGTGTACATACATTACATTACTGATCCTGAGTTATATCCTGTATTATACCGCAGAGCTGCACTCACTATTCTGCTGGTACAGTCACTGTGTACATACATTACATTACTGATCCTGAGTTACATCCTGTATTATACCCCAGAGCCGCACTCACTATTCTGCTGGTGCAGTCACTGTGTACATACATTACATTACTGATCCTGAGTTACATCCTGTATTATACCCCAGAGCTGCACTCACTATTCTGCTGGTGCAGTCACTGTGCACATATATTACATTACTGATCCTGAGTTACATCCTGTATTATACTCCAGAGCTGCACTCACTATTCTGCTGGTGCTGTCACTGTGTACATACATTACATTACTGATCCTGAGTTACCTCCTGTATTATACTCCAGAGCTGCACTCACTATTCTGCTGGTGCAGTCACTGTGTACATACATTACATTACTGATCCTGAGTTACATCCTGTATTATACTCCAGAGCTGCACTCACTATTCTGCTGGTGCTGTCACTGTGTACATACATTACATTACTGATCCTGAGTTACCTCCTGTATTATACTCCAGAGCTGCACTCACTATTCTGCTGGTGCAGTCACTGTGTACATACATTACATTACTGATCCTGAGTTACATCCTGTATTATACCCCAGAGCTGCACTCACTATTCTGCTGGTGCAGTCACCGTGTACATACATTACATTACTGATCCTGAGTTACATCCTGTATTATACCCCAGAGCTGCACTCACTATTCTGCTGGTGCAGTCACCGTGTACATACATTACATTACTGATCCTGAGTTATATCCTGTATTATACCGCAGAGCTGCACTCACTATTCTGCTGGTACAGTCACTGTGTACATACATTACATTACTGATCCTGAGTTACATCCTGTATTATACCCCAGAGCCGCACTCACTATTCTGCTGGTGCAGTCACTGTGTACATACATTACATTACTGATCCTGAGTTACATCCTGTATTATACCCCAGAGCTGCACTCACTATTCTGCTGGTGCAGTCACTGTGTACATACATTACATTACTGATCCTGAGTCACCTCCTGTATTATACTCCACAGCTGCACTCACTATTCTGCTGGTGCAGTCACTGTGTACATACATTACATTACTGATCCTGAGTTACCTCCTGTATTATACTCCAGAGCTGCACTCACTATTCTGCTGGTGCAGTCACTGTGTACATATATTACATTACTGATCCTGAGTTACATCCTGTATTATACTCCAGAGCTGCACTCACTATTCTGCTGGTGCAGTCACTGTGTACATACATTACATTACTGATCCTGAGTTACCTCCTGTATTATACTCCAGAGCTGCACTCACTATTCTGCTGGTGCAGTCACTGTGTACATACATTACATTACTGATCCTGAGTTACATCCTGTATTATACCCCAGAGCTGCACTCACTATTCTGCTGGTGCAGTCACCGTGTACATACATTACATTACTGATCCTGAGTTACATCCTGTATTATACCGCAGAGCTGCACTCACTATTCTGCTGGTGCAGTCACCGTGTACATACATTACATTACTGATCCTGAGTTATATCCTGTATTATACCGCAGAGCTGCACTCACTATTCTGCTGGTGCAGTCACTGTGTACATACATTACATTACTGATCCTGAGTTACATCCTGTATTATACCCCAGAGCCGCACTCACTATTCTGCTGGTGCAGTCACTGTGTACATACATTACATTACTGATCCTGAGTTACATCCTGTATTATACCCCAGAGCTGCACTCACTATTCTGCTGGTGCAGTCACTGTGTACATACATTACATTACTGATCCTGAGTTACATCCTGTATTATACTCCAGAGCTGCACTCACTATTCTGCTGGTGCTGTCACTGTGTACATACATTACATTACTGATCCTGAGTTACCTCCTGTATTATACTCCAGAGCTGCACTCACTATTCTGCTGGTGCTGTCACTGTGTACATATATTACATTACTGATCCTGAGTTACCTCCTGTATTATACTCCAGAGCTGCACTCACTATTCTGCTGGTGCTGTCACTGTGTACATACATTACATTACTGATCCTGAGTTACCTCCTGTATTATACTCCAGAGCTGCACTCACTATTCTGCTGGTGCAGTCACTGTGTACATATATTACATTACTGATCCTGAGTTACATCCTGTATTATACTCCAGAGCTGCACTCACTATTCTGCTGGTGCTGTCACTGTGTACATACATTACATTACTGATCCTGAGTTACCTCCTGTATTATACTCCAGAGCTGCACTCACTATTCTGCTGGTGCAGTCACTGTTTACATACATTACATTACTGATCCTGAGTTACATCCTGTATTATACCCCAGAGTTGCACTCACTATTCTGCTGGTGCAGTCACCGTGTACATACATTACATTACTGATCCTGAGTTACATCCTGTATTATACCCCAGAGCTGCACTCACTATTCTGCTGGTGCAGTCACTGTGTACATACATTACATTACTGATCCTGAGTTATATCCTGTATTATACCGCAGAGCTGCACTCACTATTCTGCTGGTACAGTCACTGTGTACATACATTACATTACTGATCCTGAGTTACATCCTGTATTATACCCCAAAGCCGCACTCACTATTCTGCTGGTGCAGTCACTGTGTACATACATTACATTACTGATCCTGAGTTACATCCTGTATTATACCCCAGAGCTGCACTCACTATTCTGCTGGTGCAGTCACTGTGTACATATATTACATTACTGATCCTGAGTTACATCCTGTATTATACTCCAGAGCTGCACTCACTATTCTGCTGGTGCTGTCACTGTGTACATACATTACATTACTGATCCTGAGTTACCTCCTGTATTATCCTCCAGAGCTGCACTCACTATTCTGCTGGTGCAGTCACTGTGTGCATACATTACATTACTGATCCTGAGTTACATCCTGTATTATACTCCAGAGCTGCACTCACTATTCTGCTGGTGCAGTCACTGTGTGCATACATTACATTACTGATCCTGAGTTACATCCTGTATTATACTCCAGAGCTGCACTCACTATTCTGCTGGTGCAGTCACTGTGTACATACATTACATTACTGATCCTGAGTTACATCCTGTATTATACCCCAGAGCTGCACTCACTATTCTGCTGGTGCAGTCACTGTGTACATACATTACATTACTGATCCTGAGTTACATCCTGTATTATCCTCCAGAGCTGCACTCACTATTCTGCTGGTGCAGTCACTGTGTACATACATTACTGATCCTGAGTTACATCCTGTATTATACCCCAGAGCTGCACTCACTATTCTGCTGGTGCAGTCACTGTGTACATACATTACATTACTGATCCTGAGTTACATCCTGTATTATACCCCAGAGCTGCACTCACTATTCTGCTGGTGCAGTCACTGTGTACATACATTACATTACTGATCCTGAGTTACATCCTGTATTATACCCCAGAGCTGCACTCACTATTCTGCTGGTGCAGTCACCGTGTACATACATTACATTACTGATCCTGAGTTACATCCTGTATTATACCCCAGAGCTGCACTCACTATTCTGCTGGTGCAGTCACTGTGTACATACATTACATTACTGATCCTGAGTTACATCCTGTATTATACCCCAGAGCTGCACTCACTATTCTGCTGGTGCAGTCACTGTGTACATACATTACATTACTGATCCTGAGTTACATCCTGTATTATACCCCAGAGCTGCACTCACTATTCTGCTAGTTGGACAACTAGAATACATCTCTGGACATTATTTAGAGGTAGTGATTGAGAATGGTGTAGTAGCTCAGACTATTATCATGTAGGTCTGCAGTTAACCCTTTACTTCCTGTCAGTGAATCACTTATCCATGCCCTGCTTCCAATACCCTGACAGTGAAGACAATGGTAATTTCACACTTGAGATGTTAACAGGAAAGAAAACCTCAAATAAAGAAAGAGACTGCGAGAGCAGAATTTTCTTGTGGCATATTCCAGCAGGGACCAGATAATAGAATTTCTGAACTCATTGATTTTATGGCATTAAGGACGGAGATGATAGTGAAGGCTCAGCCTCACTGTGATCAGTATCTTTACCTGTATAAGTAGCAATGTCCTATCTGCTGTTAGGAATTGATGTAAAATGCTGCAGCTCTGTCGTTATTACAGCGAAAAAGGCGAATGTGGGAAAAAGATTTCATTCTCAGCCTTCTAACAGCCCCCAATAGGATGTTCTCAATGACAGAACAAGTCTCTGCCCGAACTGCAAAAACACAGGGGGGATATAAGAATATATTCTATCAATCTAAAGGGAAATGTTCCATCCAAGAAGAATATTCAGTAATAATAAAAATTATGTATGGAGATTTATAGATATAACAGTATTATCGTAGTTATATTCTTGTAAATAGGGGCAGTATTATAGTAGATATATTCTTGTACATAGGAGCAGTATTATAGTAGTTATATTCTTGTACATAGGGAGCAGTATTATAATAGTTATATTCTTGTACATAGAAGGCAGTATTATAGTAGTTATATTCATGTACATAGGAGCAGTATTATAGTAGTTATATTCTTGTACATAGAAGGCAGTATTATAGTAGTTATATTCTTGTACATAGGGGCACTATTATAGTAGTTATATTCTTGTACATAGGAGCAGTATTATAGTAGTTATATTCTTGTACATAGGGGCAGTATTATAGTAGTTATATTCTTGTACATAGGGGCAGTATTACAGTAGTTATATTCTTTTACATAGGGAGCAGTATTATAGTAGTTATATTCTTGTACATAGGGGCAGTATTATAGTAGTTATATTCTTGTACATAGGGGCAGTATTACAGTAGTTATATTCTTGTACATAGGGGCAGTATTATAGTAGTTATATTCTTGTACATAGGGGCAGTATTATAGTAGTTATATTCTTGTACATAGGGAGCAGTATTATAGTAGTTATATTCTTGTACATAGAAGGCAGTATTATAGTAGTTATATTCATGTACATAGGAGCAGTATTATAGTAGTTATATTCTTGTACATAGAAGGCAGTATTATAGTAGTTATATTCTTGTACATAGGGGCACTATTATAGTAGTTATATTCTTGTACATAGGAGCAGTATTATAGTAGTTATATTCTTGTACATAGGGGCAGTATTATAGTAGTTATATTCTTGTACATAGGGGCAGTATTATAGTAGTTATATTCATGTTCATAGGAGCAGTATTATAGTAGTTATATTCTTGTACATAGAAGGCAGTATTATAGTAGTTATATTCTTGTACATAGGGGCAGTGTTATAGTAGTTATATTCTTGAACATAGGGGGCAGTATTATAGAAGTTATATTCTTGTACATAGGGGCAGTATTATAGTAGTTATAGTCTTGTACATAGGAGCAGTATTATAGTAGTTATACTCTTGTACATAGGAGCAGTATTATAGTAGCTATATTCTTGTACATAGGAGCAGTATTATAGTAGTTATAGTCTTGTACATAGGAGCAGTATTATAGTAGTTATATTCTTGTACATAGGGGGCAGTATTATAGTAGTTATATTCTTGTACATAGGAGCAGTATTATAGTAATTATATTCTTGTACATAGGAGCAGTATTATAGTAGTTATATTCTTGTACATAGGGGCAGTATTATAGTCGTTATATTCTTGGAGCAGCTTTATTGTAGTTATATTCTTGTACATAGGAGCAGTATTATAGTAGTAATATTCTTGTACATAGGGGCAGTATTATAGTAGTAATATTCTTGTACATAGGGGCAGTATTATAGTAGTTATATTCTTGTACATAGGGGGCAGTATTATAGTAGTTATATTCTTGTACATAGGGGGCAGTATTATAGTAGTTATATTCTTGTACATAGGGGCAGTATTATAGTAGTTATATTCTTGTACATAGGGGCAGTATTATAGTAGTTATATTCTTGTACATAGGGGGCAGTATTATAGTAGTTATATTCTTGTACATAGGGGGCAGTATTATAGTAGTTATATTCTTGTACATAGGGGCAGTATTATAGTAGTTATATTCTTGTACATAGGGGCAGTATTATAGTAGTTATATTCTTGTATACAGGGGCAGTATTATAGTAGTTATATTCTTGTACATAGGGGCAGTATTATAGTTGTTATACTCTTGTACATAGGGGGCAGTATTATAGTAGTTATATTCTTGTACATAGGAGCAGTATTCTAGTAGTTATATTCTTGTACATAGGGGCAGTATTATAGTAGTTATATTCTTGTATACAGGGGCAGTATTATAGTAGTTATATTCTTGTACATAGGGGCAGTATTATAGTTGTTATACTCTTGTACATAGGGGGCAGTATTATAGTAGTTATATTCTTGTACATAGGAGCAGTATTATAGTAATTATATTGTACATAGGAGCAGTATTATAGTAGTTATATTCTTGTACATAGGGGCAGTATTATAGTCGTTATATTCTTGGAGCAGCTTTATTGTAGTTATATTCTTGTACATAGGAGCAGTATTATAGTAGTAATATTCTTGTACATAGGGGCAGTATTATAGTAGTAATATTCTTGTACATAGGGGAAGTATTATAGTAGTTATATTCTTGTACATAGGGGGCAGTATTATAGTAGTTATATTCTTGAACATAGGGGGCAGTATTATAGTAGTTATATTCTTGTACATAGGGGCAGTATTATAGTAGTTATATTCTTGTACATAGGAGCAGTATTCTAGTAGTTATATTCTTGTACATAGGGGCAGTATTATAGTAGTTATATTCTTGTATACAGGGGCAGTATTATAGTAGTTATATTCTTGTACATAGGGGCAGTATTATAGTTGTTATACTCTTGTACATAGGGGGCAGTATTATAGTAGTTATATTCTTGTACATAGGAGCAGTATTATAGTAATTATATTCTTGTACATAGGAGCAGTATTATAGTAGTTATATTCTTGTACATAGGGGCAGTATTATAGTCGTTATATTCTTGGAGCAGCTTTATTGTAGTTATATTCTTGTACATAGGAGCAGTATTATAGTAGTAATATTCTTGTACATAGGGGCAGTATTATAGTAGTAATATTCTTGTACATAGGGGCAGTATTATAGTAGTTATATTCTTGTACATAGGGGGCAGTATTATAGTAGTTATATTCTTGTACATAGGGGGCAGTATTATAGTAGTTATATTCTTGTACATAGGGGCAGTATTATAGTAGTTATATTCTTGTACATAGGGGCAGTATTATAGCAGTTATATTCTTGTACATAGAGGCAGTATTATAGTAGATATATTCTTGTACATAGGGGCAGTATTATAGTAGTTATATTCTTGTACATAGGAGCAGTAGTATAGTAGTTATATTCTTGTACAAAGGAGCAGTATTATAGTAGTTATATTCTTGTACATAAGAGCAGTATTATAGTAGATACATTCTTGTACATAGGGGCAGTATTATAGCAGTTATATTCTTGTACATAGGAGCAGTATTATAGTACTTATATTCTTGTACATAGAGGCAGTATTATAGTAGTTATATTCTTGTACATAGGAGCAGTATTATAGTAGTTATATTCTTGTACATAGGGGCAGTATTATAGTAGTTATATTCTTGAACATAGGAGCAGTATTATAGTAGTTATATTCTTGTACATAGAGGCAGTATTATAGTAGTTATATTCTTGTACATAGGAGCAGTATTATAGTAGTTATATTCTTGTACATAGGAGCAGTATTATAGTAGTTATATTCTTGTACATAGGAGCAGTATTATAGTAGTTATATTCTTGTAACATAGGAGCAGTATTATAGTAGTTATATTCTTGTACATAGGAGCAGTATTATAGTAGTTATATTCTTGTACATTGGAGCAGTATTATAGTAGTTATATTCTTGTAACATAGGAGCAGCATTATAGTAGTTATATTCTTGTATATAGGGGCAGTATTATAGTAGTTATAGTCTTGTACATAGGAGCAGTATTATAGTAGTTTTATTCTTGTACATAGAGGCAGTATTATAGTAGTTATATTCTTGTACATAGGAGCAGTATTATAGTAGTTATAGTCTTGTACATAGGAGAAGTATTATAGTAGTTATATTCTTGTACATAGAGGCAGTATTATAGTAGTTATATTCTCGTACATAGGAGCAGTATTATAGTAGTTATATTCTTGTACATAGAGGCAGTATTATAGTAGTTATAGTCTTGTACATAGGAGCAGTATTATAGTAGTTATATTCTTGTACATAGGAGCAGTATTATCGTAGTTATATTGTTGTACATAGGAGCAGTATTATAGTAGTTATATTCTTGTACATAGGAGCAGTATTATAGTAGTTATATTCTTGTACATAGGAGCAGTATTATAGTAGTTATATTCTTGTACATAGGGGCAGTATTATAGTAGTTATATTCTTGTACATAGGGGCAGTATTATAGTAGTTATATTCTTGTACATAGGAGCAGTATTATAGTAGTTATATTCTTGTACATAGGAGCAGTATTATAGTAGTTATATTCTTGTACATAGGGGCAGTATTATAGTAGTTATATTCTTGTACATAGGAGCAGTATTATAGTAGTTATATTCTTGTACATAGGAGCAGTATTATCGTAGTTATATTGTTGTACATAGGAGCAGTATTATAGTAGTTATATTCTTGTACATAGGAGCAGTATTATAGTAGTTATATTCTTGTACATAGGAGCAGTATTATAGTAGTTATATTCTTGTACATAGGGGCAGTATTATAGTAGTTATATTCTTGTACATAGGGGCAGTATTATAGTAGTTATATTCTTGTACATAGGGGCAGTATTATAGTAGTTATATTCTTGTACATAGGAGCAGTATTATAGTAGTTATATTCTTGTACATAGGAGCAGTATTATAGTAGTTATATTCTTGTACATAGGGGCAGTATTATAGTAGTTATATTCTTGTACATAGGGGCAGTATTATAGCAGTTATATTCTTGTACATAGAGGCAGTATTATAGTAGATATATTCTTGTACATAGGGGCAGTATTATAGTAGTTATATTCTTGTACATAGGAGCAGTAGTATAGTAGTTATATTCTTGTACATAGGAGCAGTATTATAGTAGTTATATTCTTGTACATAGGAGCAGTATTATAGTAGATACATTCTTGTACATAGGGGCAGTATTATAGCAGTTATATTCTTGTACATAAGAGCAGTATTATAGTACTTATATTCTTGTACATAGAGGCAGTATTATAGTAGTTATATTCTTGTGCATAGGAGCAGTATTATAGTAGTTATATTCTTGTACATAGGGGCAGTATTATAGTAGTTATATTCTTGAACATAGGAGCAGTATTATAGTAGTTATATTCTTGTACATAGAGGCAGTATTATAGTAGTTATATTCTTGTACATAGGAGCAGTATTATAGTAGTTATATTCTTGTACATAGGAGCAGTATTATAGTAGTTATATTCTTGTACATAGGAGCAGTATTATAGTAGTTATATTCTTGTACATAGGAGCAGTATTATAGTAGTTATATTCTTGTACATAGGAGCAGTATTATAGTAGTTATATTCTTGTACATAGGAGCAGTATTATAGTAGTTATATTCTTGTAACATAGGAGCAGTATTATAGTAGTTATATTCTTGTACATAGGAGCAGTATTATAGTAGTTTTATTCTTGTACATAGAGGCAGTATTATAGTAGTTATATTCTTGTACATAGGAGCAGTATTATAGTAGTTATAGTCTTGTACATAGGAGCAGTATTATAGTAGTTATATTCTTGTACATAGAGGCAGTATTATAGTAGTTATATTCTCGTACATAGGAGCAGTATTATAGTAGTTATATTCTTGTACATAGGAGCAGTATTATAGTAGTTATATTCTTGTACATAGGAGCAGTATTATAGTAGTTATATTCTTGTACATAGGAGCAGTATTATAGTAGTTATATTCTTGTACATAGAGGCAGTATTATAGTAGTTATAGTCTTGTACATAGGAGCAGTATTATAGTAGTTATATTCTTGTACATAGAGGCAGTATTATAGTAGTTATATTCTTGTACATAGGAGCAGTATTATAGTAGTTATATTCTTGTACATAGGAGCAGTATTATAGTAGTTATATTCTTGTACATAGGAGCAGTATTATAGTAGTTATATTCTTGTACATAGGAGCAGTATTATAGTAGTTATATTCTTGTACATAGGAGCAGTATTATAGTAGTTATATTCTTGTACATAGGGGCAGTATTATAGTAGTTATATTCTTGTACATAGGGGCAGTATTATAGTAGTTATATTCTTGTACATAGGGGCAGTATTATAGTAGTTATATTCTTGTACATAGGGGCAGTATTATAGTAGTTATATTCTTGTACATAGGAGCAGTATTATAGTAGTTATATTCTTGTACATAGGGGCAGTATTATAGTAGTTATATTCTTGTACATAGGGGGCAGTATTATAGTAGTTATATTCTTGTACATAGGGGCAGTATTATAGTAGTTATATTCTTGTACATAGGAGCAGTATTATAGTAGTTATATTCTTGTACATAGGGGCAGTATTATAGTAGTTATATTCTTGTACATAGGAGCAGTATTATAGTAGTTATATTCTTGTACATAGGGGCAGTATTATAGTAGTTATATTCTTGTACATAGGGGGCAGTATTATAGTAGTTATATTCTTGTACATAGGGGCAGTATTATAGTAGTTATATTCTTGTACATAGGAGCAGTATTATAGTAGTTATATTCTTGTACATAGGGGCAGTATTATAGTAGTTATATTCTTGTACATAGGGGCAGTATTATAGTAGTTATATTCTTGTACATAGGGGGCAGTATTATAGTAGTTATATTCTTGTACATAGGGGCAGTATTATAGTAGTTATATTCTTGTACACAGGAGCAGTATTATAGTAGTTATATTCTTGTACATAGGGGCAGTATTATAGTAGTTATATTCTTGTACATAGGGAGCAGTATTATAGTAGTTATATTCTTGTAAATAATAGCAGTATTATATGTATACAGTATCTTTTGTTATAATACACTCTGTGATATTGTGGTGTGTCATATTATACTAGTTATATTTTTGAACATGGGGCGCAGTATTGATGTAATTATTGGTTATGTAGATAAAACTCTTTAGTTCTCCCTGTGTCTATATATTTCTTCTATTACTGATTTGTTTGTGAATAGTTACTGTCATCTTCATGTTTATTGCTCTTTCTCTGCTTGCTGAGCTGTTAGCCCTCGGTTTCCATTCTCGTCATTCCTAGTAGTTTCTTCCTTCCCGCTCTCTTGTAGCTCGGTGAATGTTGCATGAAGTTGGAGGATCCATGCATCGACTTTTATTAAAAGTTATATATTCCAGATGACTTTCTTAATACCTAATTGAAAGCCTGGCTGTGTTCGTGCACATCCCGCTGCGAGGAGAAGACGAAGACATCTCCCTATTGAAATCCAAATAATTCCTTTAAGTGTCATTTTTAGTGGGGACTCGGACTTTGACATCTCGGCAGCAAATTTACACATGAAAACTGCTATGCTGAATTATACATTCTGCCTGTTATCGCACCTAATCCTGACTTCTGAAAGGTTTGGCGCGGCCTCCTGCCGCCGCTCGTCTCTTATCCGGAGTGACAGTGCTAAAGATGAGGCTGACGTTCTTACCTGCCTTCTCTATAAACTCATATTGCTTAAACCTGCCGGGGATGCTATCCGGCACGAAGCCTCCTTACAGTAAGCGATAAAGGGCGGCGGAGGGATCAGGCAGCCTACAAAGGCCGGTCATTATTTCCTTCTGCTTTCTATACTGTATATTCCTCTGCAGTTATAATATAGCAGGTCAGACATCTTTATTACGCCACTCGTCCTGATTATGGAGCTTTTATTATTGAGAAGTTCATTTTATTGATTGATCTGTTTATTCTGAAACAGCATTCTGAAAGAGCAACATTGATACTTTGTTTTGTAAATACTTTGTAACTTTTGTAGTTAAAGAGATTTTCCATTCTTTTTGCAAAGAGACCAGAGGGAAGGGAGTTTATTCCACCCTTCTGAAATCCCACGCTACCCTGACCTTCTCTAAGTCGAAAACTATCCGGCCGTTCAGTCTCATGGTCCCAGATTGGCTTTGTGGTCTGAGGACATCATCCCGTTAGATGAGGCTTTGGATTCACCTAACTTCTGCCATTGTTGCACCAGAACGGATTACATCCATTAAGTCACATGAGGTCCAGGTAACGAGACATCGTCCCACCCGCTGGACTGAGTCATATGAATCAATTTGCGCCAACTTTAGAGGGACGTCATCCAATTCCGGCCCTAGAAGAAGCCGCCGTAGTGGTGGAAATTCACTGGTTTCAGGAAGACTGTTAATGTGAATGGGGCTTAGCGACATGGCCACTCACGACCTATGGACGGGTGTGGCGCTGATTCTGGACGAGGACAGGAGCCATGTTTATCTAGTCCTATTTCCATGAGCTCGTTGACCATAAGGACATCATGAACCTGGGGCATTAGCTGGAGAAGACTAATGGCCGCTCCACCACTCGTATATCAGCAACTTACTACTGAGACAGCGGGCGGCATCCATCCATTATTCCATAGTGACAAGATTTGCAACATTACAATGAATGTACAGCACAGTGCAAAAGTTTTAGGCAGATGTGGAAAGAATTGTTGCAAAAAGTGAGGATGCTGTAAAAAATGGAAGTATTACTTACTAGTTTATTTTTATAAATTAATAAAATGCAAAGTAAATGAATAAAAGAGAAATGTAAATTCTATTAGTATCTGGTGACCGCCCATCGCCTCCACCATCAGAATCTGATTACCGCCAATCGCCTCCATCATCAGCATCTGCTGACCATCGATCACCTCCATGATCATCAGTATCTGGTGACCGCCCATCACCTCCATCATCAGTATCTGGTGACCGCCCATCACCTCCATCATCAGTATCTGGTGATCGTGGTCTCAACAATCTAATAATGAATGAGCTGCTCCAATATACCGAGGTGAGATTAGTATTCTCCTTGATCATTACAAGTACATCTAAAAAAATTCTCAGTTTGTTGCAAAACTTAGAAGTGAATTTCATGTTCATATTGTTGGCGGCGTTCAAGAAAAAACAAACTGATTAATTTGTCTTTTAATACCTGACCAGATGATAAAATTGTGGTGTGTGTGGGTATGTATATAGAAAAACGAGTGGCCATCATTGTTAGGGCTGGCGGAACGCACTGAGTAAATATAGAGATAGTATAGGTGCGTTTGCAGCCCGGGGTCCACCGTGCAGGTGTGGAACCTGCTGCTAGTAAATGGCGGCACTATATGGCGGTACTATGCCAGAATAGACACGGGTACCATCACCCGGTCAGTATAGGAGCAAAATCTGTTGCTTCACAGAGTCGTCGGGATTAAAGATAACGCTGTGTCCTGTTAGCATTCACAGGGCGCAGCAAATGGATACTGGTGGGATCCCTGCAACTCAAACCCACTATGCTGGTGATTGATCCCACTCTGACCATCGGTGGCTTTTGAGCCCGCGCCTGAGGACGCCCTGAGTCAGATGCTGGGATCAAACGGGAGTTCCCATCCTACACTGACGGATTGTCAGGAGACGCTAAAGATAGCCGCACAGAGTGCGTACAGTACCGCAGCGGCGATCACTGCAGGATAGACGCAGTATATTTTATGCCTGGTGCTGCATGGCACTATCTGGCATGAGACAGCTACAACACTTGGAGCATTCAACAACTCTAAGGATGGGAATGAATTGGAGCTTTCACCAGAACAGGCATACATACACAAATACTGAATTTTACTTTCGTGCGGCCATGCCAACCTTTTATAGAGGAAGCTCTACTGGAACTTCCTAGTGGTCCAATAGGAGCAGCTACAGGACCTGAGCATGTGACCCCCGACCTCCAATGAGAGGTCGTACCTTGGGCATGCTCAGTAGAGGAAAAGCAGGACTTAGTCCCAGGAGCGTCTGCTCACAGCTGAACAGTGCTGGTTACAATGGCTTGGCCTGGAAGATCAGCAGTAACCAAGCGCAGAGTATCTGCCTGAACCAGACGCTGGGACCGATGTCTCTGCTGAGCAGGCTCCACTGCGGCTGAAGAAGAATGAGAGACCGCAGCGGAGGTGGCTCAAGATTCCCCCTGTGCAGCGGCGGGAACTCGACACCTAACAATCATTACTTTAAGAAATGAAGATCAGTCAGTCTGAAAAATTGGGAAAACTTTGAAAGTGTCCCCAAGTGCAGTGGCAAAAACCATCAAGCGCTACAAAGAAACAAAGAAACTGGCTCAGATGAGGACCGCCCCAGGAAAGGAAGACCAAGAGTCACCTCTGCTTCTGAGGATAAGTTTATCCGAGTCATCAGCCTCAGAAATCGCAGGTTAACAGCAGCTCAGATTAGAGACCAGGTCAATGCCACACAGAGTTCTAGCAGCAGACACATCTCTACAACTGTTAAGAGGAGACTTTGTGCAGCAGGCCTTCATGGTAAAATAGCTGCTAGGAAACCACTGCTAAGGACAGGCAACAAGCAGAAGAGACTTGTTTGGGCTAAAGAACACAAGGAATGGACATTAGACCAGTGGAAATCTGTGCTTTGGTCTGATGAGTCCAAATTTGAGATCTTTGGTTCCAACCACCGTGTCTTTGTGCGACGCAGAAAAGGTGAACGGATGGACTCTACATGCCTGGTTCCCACCGTGGAGGAGGAGGTGTGATGGTGTGGGGGGCTTTGCTGGTGACATTGTTGGGGATTTATTTAAAACTGAAGGCATACTGAACCAGCATGGCTGCCACAGCATCTTGCAGCGGCATGCTATTCCATACGGTTTGCGTTTAGTTGGACCATCATTTATTTTTCAACAGGACAATGACCCCAAACACACCTCCAGGCTGTGTAAGGGCTATTTGACCAAGAAGGAGAGTGATGGGGTGCTACGCCAGATGACCTGGCCTCCACAGTCACCAGACCTGAACCCAATCGAGATGGTTTGGGGTGAGCTGGACCGCAGAGTGAAGGCAAAAGGGTCAACAAGTGCTAAGCATCTCTGGGAACTCCTTCAAGATTGTTGGAAGACCATTCCCGGTGACTACCTCTTGAAGCTCATCAAGAGAATGCCAAGAGTGTGCAAAGCAGTCATCAAAGCAAAAGGTGGCTACTTTGAAGAACCTAGAATATAAGACATAATTTCAGTTGTTTCACACTTTTTTGTTAAGTATATAATTCTACATGTTTAATTCATAGTTTTGATGCCTTCAGTGTGAATGTACAATTTTCATAGTCATGAAAATACAGAAAAATTTTCAAATGAGAAGGTGTGTCCAAACTTTTGGTCTGTACTGTATATATATATATATATATATATATATATATATATATATATATACACACACACACACTGTTGTTCAAAAGTTTAGGGTCACCCAGACAATTTTGTGTTTTCCATGATAACTCATACTTTGATTAATCCAATGAGTTGCCAAATGAATGTAAAATCTAGTCCAGACATTGAAGAGGTTCTTAAAAAAGATTTTTATTTAAAATCATAATTTTCTCCTTCAAACTTTGCAGACCTTTGGCATTCTAGCAGTTAATTTGCTGAGGTAATCTGGAGAACTTTCCCCCCATGCTTCCAGTAACCCCTCCCACAAGTCGGTTTGGCTGATGGGCACTTTTTAATCAAGCTGCTCCCACAACATCTCAATGGGGCTGAGATCTGGTGACTGTGCTGGCTGCTCCATTACAGATAGAATATCAGCTGCTGCTTCTTCCCTAAATAGTTCTTGCATAATTTGGAGTTTGCTTTGGGTCATTGTCCTGTTGTAGGATGAAATTGGCTCCAATCAAGCGCTGTCCACAGGGTATGGCATGGCGTTACAAAATGGAGTGATAGCCTTCCTTATTCAAAATCCCTTTTACCTTGTACAAATCTCCCACTTTACCAGCACCAAAGCAGCCCCAAACCATCACCTTCCTCCACCATGCTTGACAGATGGCGTCACTCTTCCAGCATCTTTTCAGTTGTTCTGCATCTCACAAATGTTCTTCTGTGTGATCCAAACACCTCATCCTTGGATTTGTCTGTCCATAACACTTTTTTCCAATCTTCCTCTGTCCAATGTCTGTGTTCTTTTGCCCATATTAATTGTTCTATTAGCCAGTCTCAGATATGGCTTTTTCTTTGCCACTCTGCCCTGAAGGCCAGCATCCCGGAGTCGCCTCTCCACTGTAGACGTTGACACTGGCGTTTTGCATGTACTATTTAATGAAGCTGCCAGTTGAGGACCTGTGAGGCGTTGATTTCTCACCCTACAGACTCTAATGTACTTGTCTTGTTGCTCTGTTGTGCAGCGGGGCCTCCCACTTCTCTTTCTACTCTGGTTAGAGCCGGTTTGTGCTCTCCTCTGAAGGGAGTAGGACACACCATTGTAGGAAATCTTCAGTTTCTTGGCAATTACTCGCATGGAGTAGCCTTCATTTCTAAGAACAAGAATAGAGTGTCGAGTTTAACATGAAAGTTCTTTTTTTTTCTGGCCATTTTGAGAGTTTAATGGAACAACAAATGTAATGTAATGTAAGGTTTATAGGTTCTCTAATCAGCCAAACTGTTTTCAGCTGTGCTAACATACTTGCACAAAGGTTTTCAAGGGTATTCTAACCATCCATTAGCCTTCTTACACAGTTAGCAAACACAAAGTACCATAAGAACACTGGAGTGATGGTTGTTGGAAATGGGCCTCTATACACCTATGAAGATATCGCATTACAAACCAGACGTTTGCTGCTAGAATAGTCATTTACCACATGAACAATGTATAGAGGGTATTTCTGAATCATTTAATGTTGGCTTCATTGGAAAAAAAACTGTGCTTTTCTTTCTAGAATAAAGACATTTCTAAGTGACCCTAAACTTTTGAACGGTAGTGTATATACACTCACTGGCCACTTTATTAGGTACACCTGTCCAACTTCTTGTTAACACTTAATTTCTAATCAGCCAATCACATGGCGGCAACTCAGTGCATTTAGGCATGTAGACATGGTCAAGACAATCTCCTGCAGTTCAAACCGAGCATCAGTATGGGGAAGAAAGGTGATTTGAGTGCCTTTGAACGTGGCATGGTTGTTGGTGCCAGAAGGGCTGGTCTGAGTATTTCAGAAACTGCTGATCTACTGGGATTTTCACGCACAACCATCTCTAGGGTTTACAGAGAATGGTCCGAAAAAGAAAAAAAATCCAGTGAGCGGCAGTTCTGTGGGCGGAAATGCCTTGTTGATGCCAGAGGTCAGAGGAGAATGGGCAGACTGGTTCGAGCTGATAGAAAGGCAACAGTGACTCAAATCGCCACCCGTTACAACCAAGGTAGGCCTAAGAGCATCTCTGAACGCACAGTGCGTCGAACTTTGAGGCAGATGGGCTACAGCAGCAGAAGACCACACCGGGTACCACTCCTTTCAGCTAAGAACAGGAAACTGAGGCTACAATTTGTACAAGCTCATCGAAATTGGACAGTAGAAGATTGGAAAAACGTTGCTTGGTCTGATGAGTCTCGATTTCTGCTGCGACATTCGGATGGTAGGGTCAGAATTTGGCATAAACAACATGAAAGCATGGATCCATCCTGCCTTGTATGGAGCATCTTTGGGATGTGCAGCCGACAAATCTGCGGCAACTGTGTGATGCCATCATGTCAATATGGACCAAAATCTCTGAGGAATGCTTCCAGCACCTTGTTGAATCTATGCCACGAAGAATTGAGGCAGTTCTGAAGGCAAAAGGGGTCCAACCCGTTACTAGCATGGTGTACCTAATAAAGTGGCCGGTGAGTGTATATTAGAAATAAATAAAATACAATAATTTGCGCTGGTATAAAAAGAGAAGATTGTACCAAACCTAATGCACTGGTAAAGTCCACCGAATGGAGTCTAAAAGGTGATTTACTAAAACAAACAGCCTGCCGCTGTGTTCAGGACACATAAGTTGAGTGATTCCAGGACCCAGAATCACTTAATGAAAAAATAAAAGTAAAGTGATAGTCAATACCTTACTAACAGGCGCTGAAACATACAGCTCAGTGGTTTCCAAATGTTCTCAGATGCGGTAAAAGCGGTAGACCAGTTTCTTCCAGACGTAGAGTCGGATGCTGCCTGATCCCTGAGGAAGGAAACAGGTGTTTCTGAAAAGCGTTGGTTTTGGTCCTTACCGCGATCCATACCTAGCTTCCAGTCACGCGGGCGGTCACCTGATTCACTGCGTCACGCAGGTCCTAGACGAGCCGCCTTCACTGCTCGCACCTCGCGCGGCGCTTTAACACAGGATCTCCGCCCTTTACTGGAGCCCAAAGACGCAGTAGCTGCCCCCGGCAGGGGCAGCATCCGACTCTACGTCTGGAAGAAACTGGTCTACCGCTTTTACCGCATCTCAGAACATTTGGAAACCACCGAGCCGTATGTTTCAGCGCCTGTTAGTAAGGTATTGGCTATCACTTTACTTTTATTTTTTCATTAAGTGATTCTGGGTCCTTGAATCACTCAACTTATGGGTCCTGAACACAGCGGCAGGCTGTTTGTTTTAGTAAATCACCTTTTAGACTCCATTCGGTGGACTTTACCAGTTTTACCGGTGCATTTAGTTTGGTACAATCTTCTCTTTTTATACCAGCGCAAATTATTGTATTTTATTTCTGGATCCCTTACAAAATTGTGGTGATTGTTAATTTGTTGCAGGTATTTACACTTTTTTAGACACCTGCGCAGCTTTTATTTTATTATTTATTAGAAAGACTTTCATGTATTGTCCATGTGTATTGTCTTCTGTGATCACATACTTCTCTTTGAACTGTGGTAGTTCATTTTGGGGATTCAATCTGGTGTCCTGTTGCTGCGTGGTCGGTTCCCTTGTCTGCTGTGATATTACCTTTTCTTCCTTGTCCAAATGCTGATGATCTCTACTGTCTTTGTTCACCCTTCTTGGTTTCTAATTTTCCCATTTTAGTTTGACCTATCACATTCTGGGTTGGGTTTTATATGTTTACCCTTCACTGCATTTCCTTGCTGGCTATACCTTTGGGTGGATATGTGTTCAGGTGGTCCTGCTCTTCAGCTAAGGGGTTTACCTTGCTTGATAAACTCCAGTTGTATTCCTGCAGTGAGTTTGTTTGCTTTCTTTCCCAGCACGTTTTCCTTTTACCAATGTTACGTTTCTGGAAGGTTACTTATTCCACCCTGGGTTTTCTAATCTTACTTCACACGTTTTATTCTCCTTGTTGACTGTGTGCTGCGTCCTGTCATCCGGTTCTTCAGGGGGTACAAGAAACCCATCAATGCCTTTTTAGGGAGTTAGGTCCAAAGTGGTGTTTTTAGTTGTACGGCCAGGGTCTTTCTAGTCTGTACAATGACCAGTTCGATATAACTGCAGCATCTCCCATGTGTGCACGCTTATAACAGAACACTGCCATGAATGTTAGCACCAATACCTACCACTTTCACCAATTTGAAGTAAAAAAAATATTTTTTTGTTTGGCAGAATGGGCGCAAAGACCGACGAGTGTAAGACAAAATGTGGCCTTCCCTTAGAAGAGTAGAAGTTGTCCTTCCACCAAATCCTAGCAACTATGGTCTGGGAAAGGCATGTCCAATGAGCTCATGTAAGTGTGGGGTTCACATACAGTAGTTCCTCTAAATGGGCACATATAGAATATGAGGGTCCCGGATGCTAATACAACAATGGTCCACCAAACCTTCTCCTTCCAGGACCTCTCTTGTGAGGTCACCACTCTAATACATGGTCTGGGAAAGGAATATCCAATGAGCTCATGTAAGTGTGGGGTCCACATACAGTAGTTCCCCTAAATGGGCATATATGGAAGATAAGGGTCCCGGATACTAATACAACAATGGTCCACCAAACCTTCTCCTTCCAGGACTTGGTTCATGTGGCCACCACTCTTGGAAAGGATTGTCCAATGAGCTCATGTAAGTGTGGGGTCCACATACAGTAGTTCCCCTAAATGGGCATATATAGAGGATAAGGGTCTCTGATACTAATCCAACAATGGTCCACCAAACCTTCTCCTTCCAGGACTTGGCTCATGTGGCCACCACTGAAATACATGGTCTGGGAAAGGCATGTCCAATGAGCTCATGTAAGTGTGGGGTCCACATACAATAGTTCCCCTAAATATGTACATATAGAGGATAAGGGTCTCTGATACTAATCCAACAATGGTCCACCAAACCTTCTCCTTCCAGGACTTGGTTCATGTGGCCACCACTCTTGGAAAGGAATGTCCAATGAGCTCATGTAAGTGTGGGGTCCACATACATTAGTTCCCCTAAATGGGCATATATAGAGGATAAGGGTCTCTGATACTAATCCAACAATGGTCCACCAAACCTTCTCCTTCCAGGACTTGTCTTGTGAGGCCACCACTCTAATACATGGACTAATATCGACATTGAGGCTTCTTAAGCTTCCTACCTCTATTGAGGTAATGCCAAGATAGGGCCCCCAAGGCAGATTTTTTTCTTAGGATTTTTGGTGCCCATTTGATGAAGAAATGTGATATTTATCACCCACTGCACACTACTTTTCTCTCTATCCCTCTGCCTTCTTTTTCATTAGTCAGGATCTCGGCTTTGATTAATTATTGAGTTATGTCTGCAGCCAGTGCTTCTCATTACCGATGCCTAGCGGCCTTTGCTTGCTTCGCTGGGCCCCCTACAGCCTTGACGAGCCGCCGCATTGTAGTCAGCATCATATCTGGATGCCAGTCAGCGGAGCTGCGTGTCTCTGGAGATCCTGACCACGGCGAGTCTCCGAAGGAGGAGGGAAGAGAGATTTCTGCTCAACATAATACAATAATATCAGTATCAAAACTGTGCAGGTAAATTTAATTTTAAAATTCTAATTGGAGCTCCAGATATGAGTCCTGTTCCCGTGTGACTGGGCTTAGAATAACAAAAGAACTTGAGAAGTTTAAAAAAAAACAATAGAAAATGTCAAAGAAAAGATTTAATACCTGGTGGAAACTGTCGTGCCGAATGACTTTCCTTGAATTTGGTTACAAAATGAATACATTGTTGCAACGTGCTGACAGTAGGTTATAATTCTTATTGCAACCACCGGGTGGCCACTAATAGACACATATAGCGTAAACATCACCTGACAGAGTATCACCATTTAAAAAAAATCAGATTCATGAGAATACAAACGTTTTTAAATTAATTTTGGCAAATTTAATTAGCCTGAAATCAATCTGTTCATCTTGAGTCATGAGTCCTCCTGACCACCAGGGCCCACGTCAGAGAGACAAGGAATATTCATATATGATAATAATCTATGGGAAGTAATAAAGAGAGCGAAATACTGAAATATTGAGTTTTCTGTCTTTAGCCAATAGAATGAGGTTCTTAAGCTGCTAACATTCTAGGATTCTATGATTCTATGACACTCTGGTCCCGATTTATGGCTTATGTCCCTCGCATCGTTTTATGAGACCAGGACGAAAACACGACAATTAGTCAGAAGATAAAGAGAGATTAATATAAATAAAAAAAGAAAACTAAAGAAAAAATGTTGCTTATTTACACAGGGTTCTTTTTTGGGATACTGGCTCTGCTCAGGGAGACCTGCTTAGTATGCAAATTTCTTGGCAATGCTCCATGGGAAAACATGCAAATGAGCTATAACGGTGTAAAGAAAACTCACTATTGCCACCTAGTGGCTACTGTAAAATTAAATGTCCGACCCTATAATAAGCCCTGCAACAGGAGTAAGTATAAAAACTGATCTGCGGATGGCTGTTTTGTGAGTGCAGAGTACAGGAGTTATTTAAATACAGTGTCCCTTTAAGGAACTTTCCCTTTAATAGAAGTAGCTCCTTTTTGTAGGGCATTTACCGTTTAGAAATCCTTGCAGCTGCTTCACTTATGCAGAAAAACCCTCTTAATCCAAAATGAATATTAATTAAGGCGCATTTTTTTCTTACCACCCAAGCGATTAATCTCTCCCCTGCAAAACCTGCGACTCATCTGCAGAACAGGCCCAGGAGGAGGAAGGGGCGAAGCGGCAGCCGTCTGAGCTGACAATCGCTGTGCGACAAGCCCCGCAGACCTCATAGGGGAGAGTGCACCGGCGAACGCTTCAAGCCTCTCCCCCATCCTTCTCCCAGTCACAATCCCAGAAATGCCAAAAACTGGATCAGATCTGCAGCCCCCCTCCCCTACCAGAGCCGAGCCCCCCATATAAAGAGCAGACACTGTGCTCATAATAAGGCTGCAATGTCTTCCTAAATGATGGTCATTGGTGCAGACTGGTATAGCAGAGTCCATGCAGCAGAGTCCGTGTAGCAGAGTCCATGCAGCAGAGCCCATGCAGCAGAGCCCGTGTAGCAGAGTCCGTGTAGCAGAGTCCGTGTAGCAGAGTCCGTGCAGCAGAGTCCATGTAGCAGAGCTCACGCAGCAGAGCCCACGCAGCAGAGTAAATGCAGAAGAGTCCATGCAGCTGAGTCCATGTAGCAGAGCCCACGTAGCAGAGTCTGTGTAGCAGAGTCCGTGCAGCAGAGTCCGTGCAGCTGAGTCCATGCAGCAGAGTAAATGCAGAAGAGTCCATGCAGCTGAGTCCATGTAGCAGAGCCCACGTAGCAGAGTGAAGTTTGTCATGATTTACAGGAATCCGTTTCTCACTCAGGGACTTAGACGGAGGAGAGACGTCCCCAAATTACTAGCCAACACCAGTTCAAAACTAAAGGAAAATAAGGAAACGTTTCATTCCCAGCCATCTATACAGTACAGGCCGCGTCCCCAATATATGGCGGGGACTCAATAAGAATCAGCCCCAAACTGAACATTGACCACACAGCAGATCCCCTAATGACATATTGACCCATTAATAAATATTGACTCCAGAGTAATGCAGAGCCCAGCCCTTCTTCGAATAGACCCCAAAAATATGTTGCGCAGATAAGGGGTGTAGTCTGGAGGTCTTGTCCCGTTTCTGTATTATTAGGGGGTCTAGTCTAGGGGTCTGGTCTGGGCTCTGTATTGTTTACATTTCTTTCGCCTTCATTCAGCATTTTTAGGGGGTCTTATCTGTGATTTGAGATTATGGGGTCCCTATTTAGGAAAGGAAACCTCTTCACCAAGACAAGGGATGGAGCCACTGAATGTGTCTCCTGGGTTCATTGGCTCAGTCAGTAATGTTCCCCTCGGCTCTCAAGTTTGTTACATTGTATCCAGCCTGGACAATCCTCCTCAATAGAACAATCTCTCTTTGTACTTTGCTACATTGTTGCAGACTGGATACAATTGCATCATCTTAGGTCTGCGCCGGTTTTCAGCCCCTGAATGTTCTCAGTTACTCACAGCAAGCAGAGATCTTACCATTTATGAGAAATTGATACATAAAAGCCTATTAGAAGGTTGTAGGACTTTTCTATAGACCCTGGTTTGCCTCCATTACACAAGATGGGAGAAGAATTTAATGAACATCTCCCGACCACATAAAGGGTAATTGGCGTCCGCTATGTCCCATCTGCTGACTGCGCAGAGGCTTATTGCACCCGTCAGGAGGACGATACAGACGTGAAGTCATTTACAGTCTTTCCTGGATGCTGGGGGGGGTTAAGTGAAGCCCCCAAAGCACTTAGGAGCTTTCATCCTGGAGGACCACAACAGACCGCGCATGGAAGATTGGATTTCCACCACGTTGTGAATACTCATTTTTTGCCTTTGCGCTGCCTGGATGATGCCTCGGGGTGACAGCGTCGCCTCCCTCCGCCATAACGTAAAATCAAATAAAGAAAGAGACGACGGCCAAAGCCAAGCACAAAATTGGATTAAGGGTCTCGCTTAAAAAGGAACATTGTCGGCTTTCATTTGAAAGTCAATGTTAGTGAAAGATTCCATTGGTATTCGCAATGAGCAAAGCAATTTCCCCGGGTGCGTGATAGCGGCTCTTCAGCTTATCAGCGGCGGCATCGCAGCGCCGGAGAGAAAATGTATTCCTGCACCGCGCAGCTGATGTGATAGGCGGCCATAGATATATATATATATATATACCAGCTGTCGCCTCTCCCTGCAGCAGTAACGGTTTATAGAATACCGGCAGACAAGCTGCTGACATGAGCACAAGATCGGCTTCAGACCTCCACGAGCGGGGGGCTATACCCCGCCAACCACCATGGAAGGCATTCCCAGCTTTGTATAAGATGCAATCATCTCAGCATCTTCACCTGATAAGAATTAGCAGGTGCTCAATCTCCCTACAGTGCCTCCGCAGGAGAAATGAAGAATTGCACTCTGCTTATTGGAATCAATGGCTTGTATAAAACACGGACATGCCGGGTCCTCCGGAGACAGAAAAGCTGAATGCAGCCCCTCCAGAGCACGGAGTGTTAATACAGGTCCTTCCCCTGGTATTATAGGTTCATTTACATGAGTATTCATTACCGCAGAGGCAGAAGAAAGCATCCGGAGCTGCACTCAGATTTACAGCAAATTCTGGCAGTTCTGCAATGTAGTTGAAACATCCCCCGAGCTAAAAGAAACTCCAGATCAGACCTCCAGAAAATAAAATTTCTAAACTAATACAGACCCCAGATCAGACTCCCTAAAAACAAAAACCACAGACCAGACCCCTTAAAAAGACAGACCCCAGACCCCCTAAAAACACAAACCACAGACCAGACCCCTTAAAAAGACAGACCCCAGACCAGACCCCCTAAAAACACAAACCACAGACCAGACCCCTTAAAGACAGACCCCAGACCCCCTAAAAACACAAACCACAGACCAGACCCCTTAAAGACAGACCCCAGACCAGACCCTCTAAAAACACAAACCACAGACTAGACCCCTTAAAAAGACAGACCCCAGACCCCCTACAAACACAAACCACAGACCAGACCTCCTTAAAAAGACAGACCCCAGACCCCCAAAAACACAAATTACAGACCAGACCTCTTAAAAAGACAGACCCCAGACCAGACCCCCTAAAAACACAGCCCCCTAAAAAGACAGACCCCAGACCAGACCCCTTAAAAACATAAACCACAGACCAGACCCCTTAAAAAGACAGACCCCAGATCAGAACTCCTAAAAACACAAACCTCAGACCAGACCCCCTACAACACAGCCCCCCTAAAAAGACAGACCCCAGACCAGACCCCATAAGAACACAGACTAATCTTTCTTTTAAAAAATGTAGCTATCAGACCCCCTTAAAAAAATACAGATCCTCTAAAAAGACAAACACTAGGCCAGACTGTAAAAATTTAGACCCCATAACTCTCTAAAATACGAACTTTAGATCAGACCCCATAAAAACAAAAACAATGAAGAAACAACAAAAGCATATTAAAATCTATAAAAGATGCAAACCTCAGACTCTGTAAAAAAAAAAAAACCCAGTCGAAACCCCCAAAAATGCAGACCCTAAAAAGTACAGATGCCAGACCCCTTAAAATTGTACACCCCAGATAAGGTCTCTTAAAAATACAAACCCCAGATAATGCAGACCCCCAATATTTACTTTGCAAAATAAATTGATTTTTTCTCTTCTTTTTTTTTTCCTGCTGCAAAGTCTGGGAAGGTGGCGAGTAGCCAAGGTAGACATTGCCCTTAACCCCTTCCTGCCCTGTGGTTAGGAGTCAATAATAGTGGCAAGTCCCCAGCAGCACAGAGGATTTCAGGAGATGAATGCGCTGCTCCTGTAGGAGGTTTGAGACTAATATGAAACGTTCCATGGACACTGTTTGTATAATTGCATTTGTTTCTAATATATTTTGTGTTTTCACTTTTCAGCATTTTCAATATCTCTGTGCTGTGTCAGGGAATGGAAACCCTCTTGTGGCATAAAAGCCATAGAGATCTCATTGTTTTCTGAGCTGAGGGTTTGTTACACTGGTATCCAGTGTGGGTAATCACCTGCGAGCTGCACACATGAGCAGCAGCACTAATGTCTCTCCTAGGGCTGAGAGTTTGCTACAATGTATCAGCCTGGAGTTCAGACACAATTGTATCCGCTTCTCCATTGTCAGAACTTTATACTTTTTTTCACTATTTACTGCTTTGGAGAAATATTAAAACAATATGGAGTCTGTCCTCACGCAGCGGCAAAAGCACAGACATTAAAAAGCCATTTCTTCCTGCGTGGCGTGTCCCTTCTACCGATTGCATGAGATGGCGCCTCCAGTGCATGTCGCACACCTCTCTGTATGCAAAGTGATGTGCGCTGCGCCATTTATAAAACGAAAGGAGCCAAAAAACACTCAGATTTAACTCCTGCATTACCGGAGCCGTCTGGAGACCTCCTGCGTACGGATAGTAGATGAATCTACTGGTGATGGAATATCCCCCCACACCTCCGATCCCCCGGGGGGCTCAGCTTGGTGTCTCCAGTTTACCATCTTTTAACCTTGGGTCTATTAAAGGTGATGAGGGATAAGATGAGCAGGGATGATTGCACCATGGACCCCATTGCAACCAAAGGGACCACCCAAAGGATAAACAGCAATAAACATGGCACTCATGGGATATTTTATTTATTGTGGTTTCTAATGTGGATGAATGGAAGCTTAAAACTCACTCCATTCTATTCCAGTGACTGTCCACCGAGCTGCAGCACCCAACAATGGCCACCACATGGTGCACCGAGCTGTGCTGTTCTGTCTCCATACTGAGCTGTGCTGTTCTGGCTCCGTACCGTGCTGTGCTGTTCTGGTTCCGTACCGCGCTGTGCTGTTCTGGTTCCATGCTGCGCTGTGCTGTTCTGGTTCCGTACTGCACTGTGCTGTTCTGGTTCCATACTGCACTGTGCTGTTCTGGTTCCGTACCGCGCTGTGCTGTTCTAGTTCCATACTGCACTGTGCTGTTCTGGTTCCGTACCGCGCTGTGCTGTTCTGGTTCCATACTGCACTGTGCTGTTCTGGTTCCGTACCGTGCTGTTCTGGTTCCATACTGCACTGTGCTGTTCTGGTTCCATACTGCACTGTGCTGTTCTGGTTCCATACTGCACTGTGCTGTTCTGGTTCCATACCGCGCTGTGCTGTTCTGGTTCCATACTGCACTGTGCTGTTCTGGTTCCGTACTGCACTGTGCTGTTCTGGTTCCATACTGCACTGTGCTGTTCTATTTCCGTACCGTGCTGTGCTGTTCTGGTTACATACTGCACTGTGCTGTTCTGGTTCCATACTGCACTGTGCTGTCCTGGTTCTGTACCGCGCTGTGCTGTTCTGGTTCCATACTGCACTGTGCTGTTCTGGTTCCATACCGCGCTGTGCTGTTCTGGTCCATACTGCACTGTGCTGTTCTGGTTCCGTACCGCGCTGTGCTGTTCTGGTTCCATACTGCACTGTGCTGTTATGGTTCCATATCGAGCTGTGCTGTTATGGTTCTGTACCGCGCTGTGCTGTTCTGGTTCCATACTGCACAGTGATGAACGAATATACTCGTTACTTGAGATTTCCCAAGCACGCTCGGGTGTCCTCTGAGTATTTTTTAGTGCTCGGAGATTTAGTTTTCCTCACCGCAGCTGAATGATTTACATCTGTTAGCCAGGCTGAGTACATGTGGGGGTTGCTTAGTTGCTAGGGAATCCCCACATGTACTTATGCTGGCTAACACATGTAAATCACTCAGCTGCGGCAATAAAAACGAGATCTCCGAGCACAAAAAAATACTCGGAGGACCCCCGAGCGTGCTCTGGAAATCTCACTAGCACTGAGCTGTGCTGTTCTGGCTCCTTACATCTGACAACCACCTGAGCTGAAAGCAGTACGTTTTATAGTCTCATTAGGAGGCAAAGAGGTTCTATGGGGAGAATACACAGCCCTTCCATGGGCCTCTTTGGTTCATCTCCTTGAATTGAGTTGGATACTCAGCTTTGGCAGATTTACCAGTGACAATATGGTTGTACTCTCAAAAATTCTGGTTCCCTTCAGCGTATCTGCAAGAAGCAAATATAAGTGCACCATCTAAAAGAGCTGGGACTGTCTAATATCGGTTGTCACATTACACCACATTGTCTACTCATTAAGGCTACGTTCACATTTGCGGTCAGCGCCGCAGCGTCGGGCGCCGCAGCGGCGCCGCATGCATCATGCGCCCCTATATTTAACATGGGGGCGCATGGACATGCGTTGTGCTGCGTTTAGCGCCGCATGGCCGCAAGCGTTGGACGCAAGAAACGCATCAAGTTGCATTTTTTTTGCGTCCAACTTTCGGCCAAAAACGACGCATGCGGCGCAAAACGCAGCGTTTTAGCGTGCGTTTTGCCGCGTTTTTGTTTGCGTTGTGCTCTGCGGCGCCGACGCTGCGGCGCACAACGCAAATGTGAACGTAGCCTAAGATTTTTTTAATCTAAACATATGAAATATTCTGTGCTGATTATTTTTTTTTATATAAAAATGGACTTCCAGGTTCTATAAAATTATAACACAGAACTCCAAATCTCCAATATATTCTTAATAGTAAGTAGTAAAATTCTGCTGCCAGCAGCCAACACTGCAGGGAGCTTACTGCATATAATAAAATGTGGCTAATAGCAGCCACCACTAGAGGGAGCTCATAGCATATAATAAAATATGGCTAATAGCAGCCACCACTAAAGGGAGGCCACTGCATATAATAAAATATGGCTAATAGACGTCACCACTAGAGGGAGCTCTCTGCATATAATAAAGTGTGGCTAATAGTCACCACTAGAGGGAGCTCACAGCATATAATAAAATGTAGCTTACAGTAGTCACCACTAGAGGGAGCTCACTGCATATAATAAAATGTGGCTAATAGCAGCCACCACTAGAGGGAGCTCACAGCATATAAATGTAGCTTATAGTAGTCACCACTAGAGGGAGGCCACTGCATATAATAAAATGTGGCTAATAGCAGCCACCACTAGAGGGAGCTCACTGCATATAATAAAATGTAGCTTACAGTAGTCACCACTAGAGGGAGCTCACTGCATATAATAAAATGTAGCTTACAGTAGTCACCACTAGAGGGAGCTCACTGCATATAATAAAATGTAGCTTACAGTAGTCACCACTAGAGGGAGCTCACTGCATATAATAAAATGTAGCTTACAGTAGTCACCACTAGAGGGAGCTCACTGCATATAATAAAATGTAGCTTATAGTAGTCACCACTAGAGGGTGGCCACTGCATAAAAATAAAATGTAGCTAATAGCAGCCACCACTAGAGGGAGCTCACAGCATATAATAAAATGTGTTTAATAGCAGCCACCACTAGAGGGAGGTCATGCATATAATAAAATGTGGATAATAGCAGCCACCACTAGAGAGAGGTCATGCATATAATAAAATGTGGATAATAGCAGCCACCACTAGAGAGAGGTCATGCATATAATAAAATGTGGCTAATAACAGCCACCACTAGAGGGAGCTCACAGCATATAATAAAATGTAGCTTATAGTAGTCACCACTAGAGGGAGGCCACTGCATATAATAAAATGTGGCTAATAACAGCCACCACTAGAGGGAGCTCACAGCATATAAATGTAGCTTATAGTAGTCACCACTAGAGGGAGGCCACTGCATATAATAAAATGTAGCTTATAGTAGTAACCACTAGAGGGAGCTCACTGCATATAATAAAATGTGGCTAATAGCTGCCACAAGGCGCCTCTTTTCTCTACTGAGGGCATCATACGTAATGACGGCATGTGTAACCCTTGATCTACAAGACACCTTCAGGGTCACATCTACAACAGGCTCCATTGTGTCATCACAACAAGCCGATCTTAACCTCATTAATGCGTGTATGAGCTGAGATTGATAAAGTGTTCACGCCACGCTAATCATTTAATTACATGTTTATACAGAAAGAAAGGGGAAAAGCAAACATTTGTAGACAAGGCAACATTGGCCCCGAGGTAATGAGGGGTCCGAGCCTGCCAAGCTCCTCCCGACATAGACCGAGGGGCATCTACAGACACTGATGGGCCCTGCAGGTCTCCATTGCTCTATCTATCGTGCCACATGCTTGAAATACAACCGAGACGGAAGAAAGAGGGTAAAAAATGGAAATGTTATCTTTCTATAAACTGCTGATAAACCTCAGAGGCTCTAAATAACCGGAGGGCGTCTTTGTAATTAACACACACGCTTCTTGGCAGACCTACCCTGAACTGTATGAAGATGTATAGGGAGCCAGAACTGTTCCAGGGCACTTTATATCCAAAATTTATGGCTGGGCTATTAACATTTTCATCCATGGATGATGGTGGAGGAAAAAATAAAATGTTTTTGCAGGATCCTGTTTTCTCATAAAACGACTTATCTCGACGGGAGCTCAAAGACGGACGTGTGAAAGAGGCCTTACATGCATAGGACCTCATAGAAACCCTATTAGGGGCTTTATAATTCCCTATACAGTGAGCTCCCTCTAGTGGCCGCCGTAGGAAGCCACATTTTTATCATTGAAAGAATAAAGTTTTAGCAACTTTTGGAACGTTATAGCTGCACATCAGAAGTTCTGATTGTTGGAAGCTCCGATCCTCAGAGACTTTCTATTGGTCTTTAAAGCCAGAATCATCTAACCTGTGTTTTTATTGGTCAGTAAAGGTCTTAGAACTTAAACTCCTCCATAGCATGCCAAAAGTTTTTGAAAAGTTTACTAAACTGCTAATTACAGATATCTGGCTGCATTTCCAAACTTTGGAAAGAATGGATTATTCCTAAAACATCTGGTCCTGGAGATAAATCCTTAAAGGGATCCTTCAATGCCACCAGTAAATAATGGATAAATTATTCAAATATGTGAATCACAATAATATAATTTATTTGAGTTCATTCTTATTTTTTCAGTTTAATTTCTTGAAATCCTCCCATTGTGCTCAGTAATAAGCTGAACTTGGAGACATTATTACTGTGGTCATTGTTATGCCCCCATATGCTAGAAAACCCTGGACAGGCTGCAACCCTCTTTACAACCACTAGGTGGCCACCAATAGACCTATATAGCCATATACATACAGCCATCTCCCTACAGAGTATCACAAAATCATTAATATGCTCAAAAGTGCTCATCTCAGACCATAAATCTCAGGATAAATCAAGTGTAGAGGAAATGTAAGGCAATGAGTGCAGACTATAAAGAAGGAAGGCTGAATTTGCCCAACACACCGAGGTGACTTTAATAACCTTATTAGGGGCGCAGTGTGTGAAATAAATAGTTAGGATTGATGTTTCTAGCCCCTATTTTAAAAAAAAAATAATAATAATAGAAAACTAAAATAAAATTATATATATATTATTATCATTATTTATTATTTATTTATATAGCACCATTGATTCCATGGTGCTGTACATGAGATATATATATATATATATATATATATATATATATATATATATATATACACACACACACACACACCTACAAAAATAATCAAAACCTAAAGGAAAGTGATCCTTAGGTCTTAAAATGAAGTTGGTAAAAAAAATGGGAAAAACAAACATGAGCAAATCGATTTAAAGCAATTCAAATTTTTCAAAAATTTTTGGCAAAAAACGTAAATCCAGATTTTTTTTTTCTTTTCAAATTTCTCAAATAAAGCAAAACACCACTCTTTTTGAGACTGGGTAAGGAATTAAAAAATAACAAAAAAAATACTCATCTCACCCCCCCACTTGTCTTGCCGCAGTGACTTACCGCCCGGTCCTCCGTTTAGCGACTCCTGTCTTACGCCTCCAACATGTCCCATGCTGACTAGTTCGGGCCCCCCCAAAAAAAAAAAAAAAATGTGCCTGGCTATGAACTGGTTAAGGGTATCATTTGTAAAGAGTGTTTTGGTTTCTTTTCCCCTAATTTGATTATAGATCACAGCAGAAAGTGGCTGATAACATGGAGCAATAGTTCTGTGCCCCTTTCAGCTGTAATAAGTGACCCCCCACCTGCGTCCACATCTATGGAATCCCGGCCTTGTGCAGTCATTTATCTGCTTCCATGATGTGATCCTTCGCCGGAGTTATTGGAGCCGGCACCTCTGCCGCCCCTTCCCGAGTCTCCAGTCAAATTTGCAGTCTGGAAGAGTCTTATAAATATATTCTCCTTAATTCCAGATCACATTATTGTTTCCACCGAGGTGTTTAACAGAATAAGGTGCCATTTATACCTTGATGTGAAGCTTTTGCTATAGAGAGACCCGGGCAATCAGATTCTCATATTCTCATTAGTTCAAAGCGGCTGCTAAGTGCCGCAGGGCTGGAAACAGAGATGTAGCAGAGCCGATGGTGCGACTTCTACCGCCCTTACAACTATTCCCTGGCTGGAAGTCACAAAAGCATCAGATATTATAACAGTATAATAATAACATCAGGTGGCACATTTAGCTCTGCTATCTGTAAAGAGGATTTATCATTTGCTATAATTATTATTATTTTTTTTTATCTGGTGTAAACGCCGCTGTTCTCCTGAATCTGGTGATGTTCTTCTTTTGTTCCTGCTCCTCTCCGTTCCTGAGATATGGCCTTTTCTTCCCTGTATATTAATCTAGTCTTGTTGGTCAAATGGGCGTGGTTCTCAAGAGCACACCCACAGAGAGCTTGCTGATGACCACGCCCACTTGGCTAACATACCAATAGATATATATAAAGGGAAGAAGAGGCCGTATCTCAGGAACGGAGAGGAGCAGGAACGAGAGAAAAACATCGCCGGATTCAGGAGAACAGCGGCATTTACATCAGGTTTAAAAACAATGACATATTTATGGTGAGTTCCTTTTTTTTAAAATAATGGAAAAAGTTTATATTAAGTCCAGTAACAGAAATAAATAACCTGCAGTCCTATGGAAAATGACAGGTAATACAGGATAATATCAGATGACTAGTAGCAAATGTTCAGCTCTACTACATCTGCGAAGTAAGATGATAATTACAAGAATAGATACATGGAGATATAACAATATCTACATGACAAACTGAGCATTTGCTACATCTGCAGAATAGTGTCGTAGCTGAAGGCCAGTTTCACACGTCAGTGGCTCCGGTACGTGAGGTGACAGTTTCCTCACGTACCGGAGACACTGACACACATAGACCCATAAAAATCAATGCATCTGTTCAGATGTCATTGATTTTTTGCGGACCGTGTCTCCGTGTGCCAAACACGGAGACATGTCAGTGTTCGTGGGAGCGCACGTATTACACGGACCCAATAGAGTCAATGGGTCCGTGTAAAACACAGACCTCACACGGACGTTCTCCGTCTGGGGTCCGTGTGCGTGCAGGAGACAGCGCTACAGTAAGCGCTGTCCCCCCCACATGGTGCTGAAGCCGCGATTCATATGTTCCCTGCAGCAGCGTTTGCTGCAGAGAAAATATGAATAATAGTGTTTAAAATAAAGATCTATGTGTCCGCCGCCCCCCCACCCCCTGTGCGCCCCCCCGCTGGTCAGAAAATACTTACCCGGGTCCCCCGTCGGCTGTCGCTCCTTCCTGGTCTGGCCGCGGCTTACTGTATGCGGTCACGTGGGGCCGCTCATTTACAATCATAAATAGTCGGCTCCGCCCCTATGGGAGGTGGAGCCACATATTCATGACTGTAAATGATCTGGCCCACGTGACCGCATACACTAGAAGCCGCGGCCAGACCAGGAAGGAGCGACAGCCGACGGGGGACCCGGGTAAGTATTTTCTGACCAGCGGGGGGGCGCACAGGGGGTAGGGGGGCGGCGGACACATAGATCTTTATTTTAAACACTATTATTCATATTTTCTCTGCAGCAAACGCTGCTGCAGGGAACATATGAATCGCGGCTTCAGCATGATGCAGAGTGGGTACCACACGCTCCGTGTGGTACCCACTCGCCATACGGGCGTCACACGTGTGCCGCACGTATGGCCTCCGTGAGTTCCCAGGCACACGGACACGGATAACTCCGGTACCGATTTATTCCGGTACCGGAATTATCTGGACGTGTGGGACAGCCCGAAGGCTGTATCTGGAGTTGTGACCAACAGCAAACTATGCGGAGGACCATGCAGCAGGTGAGGGCGTCCGTCAGGTGAGTACAATGGCTCCAACATGGAAAAACTCACATGTTTGCACACTGGTCTTAATCTATGGAGCGCTGGAGTAAGATGCACCCAAACTCATTGGGTCGCCCATCTCTTAAAAATTAGCAAATATTTCCGTTGCTCTGCGCCACCACAAGAAATGTTTCTCCAGGGACCTGCGTACATTTCTGCTGTGACCCAAATGATAGATTTGTCAGAACCCTGGACCACAAGACCCCACAACCGAGCATCACCAACTTTCCAGACAGTATGAAGAGCAGCTCAATACTGGGGAAAAGACACCAAAAGTTGCAACATTTTTGCTTAACTGTCAAATACATAAAAAATGTTGCAACTTTTCCTAGCAGCTCTACAGCAGAGACCTGTCCTACTTTGCTCGGTGCAGCGCTTACAATGTGCTGTTATTTTTTCCCAGTCCTCCCAGAATCATTTTGCCTGATTCATTTGAATCAAATGTTAAAAATGTCATATTTGCCAAAACTTTAGGGACATTCCATTAATTACAGATCGGTTTGCTGTTTTCTAATGTTAGGGGGAGTTTACAGGAACTTTGCACCGTTCCTCCTGAGCTGATAACTGAGGGTTCGGGAAAAACCATGGTAACTGAAGATCTAAGGGCCCCTTTCCACTTGCGAGGAAAACGGACGAGTGCAATCCGATAAAAAATCGGATTGCACTCGGACCAATGTTATTCAATAGGTGTCTTTTCATTTGCGATTTTTTTCTCAGCCGAAATCGGACTGAGAAAAATCTGGATCGGCTGAGAAAAAAATCGCAGCATGCTGCGTATTGCTGAGATTCTCAGACGAAACTCGCCAATGCAAGTCAATGGGTGCGAGAAAAAAATCGCACAGCACTCGCACCATGCGAGTTCTGTCCGATTTTTACGCACCGGAGTCCTTTGAAAAGCCGGTAATTCAGCGCGGTGTACAGTAAAATCACACTGACAGGTTAGAATAGAGTAGATATATACACATAGAATAGATATATATACATATATATATGTCAGTGAGACACCTATATATGTATATTTATATTTAATGCAGCGCTAGATAGCATTAAAGCCACTAATTCAATTGCCGGCTTTTCCTCTCTCCTTCCCAAACCCAACAGGATATGAGACATGGTTTACATACAGTAAACCATCTCATATCCCTTCTTTTATTACATATTCCTCTTCACTAATGTAACAAGTGTCTGTGTGCACAATTTGGGGGCTCTAGCTATGAAATTAAAGGGTTAAATCGCAGAGAAAAATTGACGTGGGCTCACGCGCAATTTGTTTCCGCCAGAGCGGTAAAGCCAGTGACTGAGGGCAGATATTAATAGCCTGGAGAGGGTCCATGGTTATTGTCCCCCCCTAGCTACAAACATCTGCCCCCAGCCACCCCAGAAAAGGCACATCTGGAAGATGCGCCTATTCTGGCACTTGGCCTCTCTCTTCCCACTCCCGTGTAGCGGTGGGATATGGGGTAATGAAGGGTTAATGCCACCTTGCTATTGTAAGGTGACATTAAGCCAGATTAATAATGGAGAGGCGTCAATTATGTCACCTATCCATTATTAATCCAATTGTATGAAAGGGTTAAAAAACACACACACACATTATTAAAAATTATTTTAATGAAATAAACACACAGGTTGTTTTAATATTTTATTGCTCTCTCAATCCACCTGAAGACCCTTGCTTGGCAAAATAATAAACCAACAATATACATACCCTCTGATGAACTGTCACGTCCCACGAAGTAAATCCTTCTGAAGGGGTTAAATCAATTTACAGGCAGGAGCTGTGCTAAAGCACTCACTCGTGCCTGTAATCCCCGGGTGCTGAAAGGAAAGCTGGGTGATCTGTACTTACATTGAGTCGTGGTGAGGCGCCCTCTGCTGGATGTCCTCATGAACTGGAGCCTTGGAAAAGTTCCCACGCTCGAGTTCATATGAGTTCATCCAGCAGAGGGCGCATCACCGCGACTCAAGGTAACTACAGATCACCCAGCTTTCCTTTCAGCACCCGGGGTTTACAGGTACGAGCAGTGCTTTAGCGCAGCTCCTGGCTGTAAAATGATTTAACCCCTTCAGAAGGATTTACTTTGTGGGACGTGACAGATCATCTGAAGGTATGTATATTGTTGGTTTATTATTTTGCCAAGCGAGGGTCTTCAGGTGGATTGAGAGAGCAATAAAATATTAAAACAACCTGTGTGTTTATTTCATTAAAATAATTTTTAATAATGTGTGTGTGTGTTTTTTAACCCTTTCATACAATTGGATTAATAATGGATAGGTGACATAATTGACGCCTCTCCATTATTAATCTGGCTTAATGTCACCTTACAATAGCAAGGTGGCATTAACCCTTCATTACCCCATATCCCACCGCTACACGGGAGTGGGAAGAGAGTGGCCAAGTGCCAGAATAGGTGCATCTTCCAGATGTGCCTTTTCTGGGGTGGCTGGGGGCAGATGTTTGTAGCCAGGGGGGGCCAATAACCATGGACCCTCTCCTGGCTATTAATATCTGCCCTCAGTCACTGGCTTTACCACTCTGGCAGAGAAAATTGCGCGGGAGCCCATGCCAATTTTTTCCGCCATTTAACCCTTTATTTTAGCAGCTACAGCGCCCACATTTTGCACATACACACTACTAACATTAGTAGTGTGGAATCTGCAAAAAAAAAGGGATATGAGATGGTTTACTGTATGTAATCATGTCTCATATCCTGTCGGGTTTGGGAAGGAGAGAGCAAAAGCCGGCAATTGAATTAGCGGCTTTAATGCTATCTCGCGCTGAATTAAATATAAATATACATATATAGGTGTCTCACTGACATATATATATGTATATATACCTATTCTATGTGTATATATCTACTCTATTCTAACCTGTCAGTGTGATTTTACTGTACACAGCACTGATTTGCCGGCTTTTCAAAGGACACCGGTGCGTAAAAATCGGACAGCAATACGGATGTCATACGGATGTTGCGATTAAAAAATCGCATGACACTCGCATGACAATCGCATGATTTTCCTCCGTTTTTTCTGTCCGTTAATCGGACCATTTTGTCTCTCACAAGTGGAAAGGGGCCCTAAAGGGTGGTCCGGCCTTAGGATACAAGTCTGCAGTCACTCTACTCTATGTGACTGCAGACTTGTGAATCCTCATATCCTGAGTAATGTGCACCAGGTAAGGACTGGGGCTGAAATTCAGTCCTGGCATTTGAGATCACACAGGCCCATGTTGTCCCCGTCACCATGAACCAGATGGGCTATATTACTAATATTACCCTGGATGGAGGAAAGGAACAGTTTCTACAAGACCAATATTTCTATGGCCTGCTGGGGTAAGTGACGGAGTCAGCGACTTTGTGCTCCATCACAACTCTTAACAGTATGGGGGTCTGGAGAACACTGATTCTGTTAAAAACATAGCAGACAAGGCGGCCCATGACCAGACAGGCCCTTCTGGCATTTGCCAGAATTGCCAGATGGCCAGTCCGGCCCTGATGTGCACTATGTCGCCTGGTCAGTATGTGATGTGAATGCTTCCTGACACATTTCAACTAGACTTTGTCCGTCCCCCACAATACACTTGCATTGAGTGAGGCCACGCATGTCTAGTCGGCATGTCACCACATGCATACAGTTGCATACCCATGGCCACGCACCAGCCCATGCTGGCAGAGCACAGTGTGTTCGATGTGAGGATTCAAAGGCAACGTTGTATAACTGCAGACTTGTATCCTAAGGCCGGACAACCCATTTAAAAGATAACTCCCACTATCTTTCTTCAGATATGCACCTCTCCTCCACCTCCCGGGCCAAAACTCTGCACTCTCCCATGCTGTAAGCAGAAGCTTCAGCAACTCCAGGGGAACCGAAGCTCAAGAGCAGCGCTTACAAGCTCTACAACAAAGCATTTGCAGGCACTGTTCTCTTTATCAAGGAGAACAACCACTTCTGATACACTATAATCATAAACTGCAAATAAACATCTTAAGAGATCGACTTCAGAGGTGCATCCCTCTAAGTCCGTAACATTTCCACCTTATTTATTGATGTAAACACACTAATATCATTATAGACCTGGTCTGAAATAATCTTCTACTATTTAATGAGATATTGAAAGTCCCCTCACATTATTTTACTCTACACATATAGTTCAAGATTTAATCCTCCAAGAACAGAAAAATATGGTTATATATTCCAAAACAGCACCACTCCTGCCTGCAGGTGATATGTGGTATTGCACCTCAGCTCCATTCACTTCAAAGGAAGGGAGCTGCAATACCACACACAACCTATGGACAAGTGTGGCGCTATTTTTGGAAGTGTGGAACCAAGTTTTTTTAAAATTCTGGACAATATTTTACAATTTATCTGTGATCTATCAAGTCCTGGGTAGAAATGATCAAACCCGAACGTAAAAGTACTGGACGCTGAACACAAACTTTTCCCAGAAGTCTGTTACAAAGATCGGGGTTCAGATGGAAGAGAGATTTTTTTTTTTTTTTTTACAGACCCAAAGTTCAGGTCCCCATTATTTTCAGTGAGGTTCTGGTTCAAGTTCAGGTAAAGTTTTGGTACCCGAACCAAACTTTGGAGTAAAGATCGGATCCGGTACCAGAACCCGAACTTCCAAGGTTCCGCTCATCTCTAATCCTGGGTGTTACACAATGTATCAATTTTGTCTTAAATTACAATACAGCTAATGAATATTAATGATGTGCTTTGTCCCTGCCCAGGAACTTCTCCGTGCTGCCAGCTGATTGGCAGATCATGTGATTGGTGCACAAGCTCCGCCCTGGAGACTCATTTCAAGAAAGAAACTCCCATAGGACTCCTCCCTTCCTAAAAAATGTAAAAATGGTGTCAGCGGCCCTTTAATTAAATTGATGTATAACAATTATAAATAATAAACATAAACAAACACAGCTACAATGTAACACAGCAAATCAGTGCGTGACCCCGGGAATAGCGGCTGCCTTTTAAATAACTGTTTCAAATTGAGCAAAATGATATTTCATTGTAGCGGCCCCGGCTATTTATTTCTCCTCGCGGCTGCACCTTAATTACCTGCTTATATATCGCAGCATGAAATTCTCCAGTCCTAATTGAATTGTAATCTATTGCCGGAGAATACATAATAGATGTTTCCATGACGTTTAATAGAAAAGAGAAGCCGGACCCCGAACAATTCCCCCTCCCGTCGTCCTCCTCTTCTGTCGACCACCTCTTAAAAATTCCTGCCCTTGGATTACTCGGCCCCTCGCCCTACTTTCCTGCCTTCGGGGAAATCAAGAATCTACAAGTATGAAATTGCCTATTTAAAAGCAAACATGGCCCTTCAATTAAAAGGTCAGTCCATGAGAGAACAATGGATTCCTCCTTCTCTCCCCCGGGGGATCGGGGACAAGGAATATATAAAGATCCTTGTTGTATCGCAGGTAATTCTAATTAACTGGCGCCAATGAATCCATGTTCCAGTTAATCACAAACAAACACGTACAGTGATACAATGTCCCCCGATCATTCTTGTGTTAACTCCGCAGGTGCTGGGAACATCGTCCAGGTCGTGGAGGAACATCCTGAACTTCCTGGGCATGTAGAAGCCAAAGCACTGGGGGTCTTCGGCCTCCCAGCATGGTCTGCAAATAAAATAAACTCATCTACCGATCCCCCCACTTTTACTAGCGCTACCCAGGTCTCTACCCAGGTCTCCTGCCGGTCTTCTTGCAACTTCTTCTGGGATACAAATCGATTTCCCAAGTTAGCCAAGACTTGTTTGACCAAACCCAGCAAAGTTGTGATATCCTGTCCTGAAAACCACATCCATAAATCGATGTTGAGGTCGAGCATGTGACCGCTGCAGACAATCAGTGACCACAATAGCTCTGAATCCTGTTCTAGCTGTAAGAACTCTCGATCGCTGTAGCCCAAGAGTTGAGTGCATGGGGCAGCTGAACCCAATGGTTGGACCCGGCAGTCCCTTCTGAGCAACACGGCAGACACTGCAAAAGCAGCCACGATAGACGCACATTTGGGTATAAGTAATGAAATAAAATAGCTGCCCATGTTTGGTGGTCACATAGTTGTAACGATGACAGGTACCTAACATTTATATAAACTCTGGTCAGCAAAAGAAAAATGCGTCAAAATGACAAAATTGGCGAAATTTTTAGTTTTCTAAGATCAAATACTTAAACATATATATATATATATACTAGAAATAGGCCCGATGCTATTGCATCAGGAGTGCGGTGAAATGAACATCAGATGCTAGCCGTATTCAAATTTGGCGCCAATACCGCTAGCAGCTGAATGGTCGCCAGCCTTGGTGGGGGATTCAAATCCCGCACGGTACGCTCATTGGCTCAGCTGGCGGGCGGCTCAGCCAATGAGCGGTGCCGTGCGGGATTGAAATCCCCTGCCAAAGCCGCACGGTATTGCTCATTGGTTGAGGTGCCGGCAGCTGAGCCAGTGAGCGGCACGGGATTCAAATCCCCCGCCAAAGCCGCGCAGCACTGCTCAGCCAATGCGCATTGGCAGGGAATTCAGATCCAGTGCGGCACCGCTCATTAGCACAGCCGGCGGGGCGGGGAATTGTCAATCCCGTCCCGCTCATTGGCTGAGCCGCCCCTGGCTGCACGGCTTTGGCAGGGGATTCAAATCTCGCGTGGCACCGCTCATTGGCTCAGCAGGCGGGGCGGAGGATTTAAATCCTGCGCTGCTGATTGGCTCAGCTAGCGGGCGGCTACTCCAAAGAGCGGTGCCGTGCTGCTTTGGCGGGGATTTGAATCCGCGCCGCTCATTGGCTCAGCCGGTGGCAGCGGCTTTGAGCGGCGCAGGATTCAAATCCCCCGTCAAAGCCGTGCTGCACCGCTCATTGGCTGAGCTAATGAGCGGTGCCGTGTGGGATTTGAGTCCCCTGTCAAAGCCGTGCGGCTCCGCTCATTGGCTGAGCCGCCCGCAGGCTGAGCCAATAAGCGGTGCCGTGTGGGATTTGAATCTCCCGCCAAACCTCTGCCAACGGGCGGCTCAGCCAATGAACGTTGCCTCGCAGCTTGCCGGGGGATTCAAATCCCGCTTGGTAACGCTCATTTGCTCAGCCGGCGGGGTTCATCTCCCAGCTGCGTCGCCCCTGACCTCCCTGCAGCGGGAGATGAGCCGCGGCTACTGTCAGGAGATCAGCGGTTAGCGCCACTGATCTCCCGAAGGAATAGCGGTGCCGTTTTTGTCACTTGTGGAGGCGCAGTTCGTGGCCTTCCGGCCGCAGTGGATTGTGGGATAGCGACACAATCGCCGGAATCTGTGACAGAGCTGATTGGCAATTATATATTAGATAGACATGTTCAAAATCGTACGACTGCAAACATCAAGAATCCATACAAAAACAAGTATGAAAATTGTGTCTTCCTGAAGTTCAAAAATGTCTTCTCACTAAGGGGTTAATCACCACTTTGCTGCCTCTTTCTGCCCTTAGCGTTATTGTGGAGGGTCGCATCGGCCTGGACCTGCCGCGTTCCGAAAATTAGCTTGAGCTTCATAAAATCCTAATATTGTTCTCATCTCCGGCAAGAGACAAATCTCTGCGAAGTCTGCGGTGGGGGAGGGGCGGCGTGGATTGCGCAGGTTCATTACCCCCCAAGTGCACTGTTCGCGGTATTGAAGAGCCTCTCAGATACCAATGAGACGCATCAGTAACGGACCCGCTACGTCAATACCTCGGCCTCTCGGGGCCTCCATTGAATTTCTATCGATCAGCTGCACAAATATTATTCCGAGCTCTTGAATCACATTCCTCGGCGACTGATACAAATTGTATAAATTGTTCCAAGATTCCCTGAGTTGTGATATCGAGCGGCCGGACTCTGCAGCGGCTCCCACAGCTCCGCGTCTCCATAGCCAGCCTTTGTCTTTTACCCGAAATGTACCCAAAGAAAGCGGCGTGGCGGCATTATGCTTACCGCTACCACATGTGATGCCGCCAATAGGTAACACCCCTGCCCCATGTCATGGTATGTTACAAAGAACCGAGCACGGCTCTGCTTAAAGGGATTGTTCACTGCTGGATACGTCCTTCTTAATAATTCCAGTATGTTATAAAATAAAACTGCGTTCTGAGCACCGGGATGGCATCGCTCCTCCGATCACCTCGTTGGTTGAGAGACATTGTTGTGTTACATGGTCGCTGTGCACTAGGCAGGAGATAATCGTTTGTACAGTAGAGGACAATCCCTTTAAAAAGGACAGATAGCCAGCTTAAAAGTATCCTGTTTTACTCTTTATTCTCTCTGCTCCACTGAGTATCCCTTGGTTTGTTTGTTTTAAATCTGCCATTTAAATACAGAAATATGGGCCGTTTAATTTAGTGTTAATTTGAATAGTCTATACCAAGGGGAGCTCAATTCAAAAGGTAAGCCAGCCCCCTTCTCTGTCAAAACCAATACATAGAGAAGGGAGCTGGCTGGCTGCTCACCAATGCATAGATAGAGAAGGGAGCTGGCTGACTGCTCACCAATGCATAGATAAGAGAAGGGAGCTGGCTGACTGCTCACCAATGCATAGATAGAGAAGGGAGCTGGCTGGCTGCTCACCAATGCATAGATAGAGAAGGGAGCTGGCTGACTGCTCACCAATGCATAGATAGAGAAGGGAGCTGGCTGGCTGCTCACCAATGCATAGATAGTTAAAGTGGCTTGACTGGATGCTCACCAATGCATACATACAGAAGGGAGCTGGCTGACTGCTCACCAATGCATAGATAGAGAAGGGAGCTGGCAGACTGCTCACCAATGCATAGATAGAGAAGGGAGCTGGCTGACTGCTCACCAATGCATAGATAGAGAAGGGAGCTGGCTGACTGCTCACCAATGCATAGATAGAGAAGGGAGCTGGCTGACTGCTCACCAATGCATAGACAGAGAAGGGAGCTGGCTGGCTGCTCACCAGTGCATAGATAGAGAAGGGAGCTGGCTGACTGCTCACCAATGCATAGATAGAAAAGGGAGCTGGCTGACTGCTCACCAATGCATAGATAGAGAAGGGAGCTGGCTGACTGCTCACCAATGCATAGATAGAGAAGGGAGCTGGCTGGCTGCTCACCAATGCATAGATAGAGAAGGGAGCTGGCTGGCTGCTCACCAGTGCATAGATAGAGAAGGGAGCTGGCTGACTGCTCACCAATGCATAGACAGAGAAGGGAGCTGGCTGGCTGCTCACCAGTGCATAGATAGAGAAGGGAGCTGGCTGACTGCTCACCAATGCATAGACAGAGAAGGGAGCTGGCTGGCTGCTCACCAATGCATAGATAGAGAAGGGAGCTGGCTGACTGCTCACCAATGCATAGATAGAAAAGGGAGCTGGCTGACTGCTCACCAATGCATAGATAGAGAAGGGAGCTGGCTGACTGCTCACCAATGCATAGATAGAGAAGGGAGCTGGCTGGCTGCTCACCAATGCATAGATAGAGAAGGGAGCTGGCTGGCTGCTCACCAGTGCATAGATAGAGAAGGGAGCTGGCTGACTGCTCACCAATGCATAGATAGAGAAGGGAACTGGCTGACTGCTCACCAATGCATAGATAGAGAAGGGAGCTGGCTGAGCCCTGTTGAAAAAGCGATAACGCGAAACGCGCGTCCAGGGGGTGCCACACCAGGAGGAGAGACCCTTTCCAGGACCTTAGCATGGGTAAGCCCTATTGTATATAGCACACTGCCTGTCTATGCATTAGTTAGATATTGACTGTGAACAGGGGATACTGCATGACCCTGTATGTTATTGAGATGGCTTTGAGCTGGGCACCTTACTGATTCAGGGGGGGTTTGTTATGGGCACATTGCTTTGTGCCACCCCTCCTTGTGGTTGGCTACCATTCTTTTCCCCTTTTTTGTATTACCTCCTAACTGCGGGTTGCATACAGCGCCCGTGGGAGTATGTGCATTTATATATATATATACATTGATGTTTATGAGTTATATTTAAATAAACTTTTGTGTTTTTATATACAACTATGTTGTTTTGGATTTTTCTGCTCCGGTTTTTTGTACATATCTTTGTTTGGAGCAATCCTGTGTGGTCTAAAGGGCATGAAGAGGGAGTCTATATGACTGACTTCCTTCTAATATCTAGTACAGCGGTGCTTCAGTGTCCTTCTAATAAATAGATAGAGAAGGGAGCTGGCTGACTGCTCACCAATGCATAGATAGAGAAGGGAACTGGCTGACTGCTCACCAATGCATAGACAGAGAAGGGAGCTGGCTGACTGCTCACCAATGCATAGATAGAGAAGGGAGCTGGCTGACTGCTCACCAATGCATAGATAGAGAAAGGGGCTGGCTGGCTGCTCACCAATCCATAGATACAGATGGGAACTTGCTAGCTGCTCATCAATTTTATAGATAGGGAGGGGGACTGGTCAGATGCTAATTTCAGTAGCTAAGCCATCCTCCTCTGTTGCAACCAATACATACATACACAAGGGGCCTGTCTTAGCCATTGAAATGCATAATCAGCCAGTCCCTGTCACACACAGGACTAATGTCGTGAGGTTACAGAAAGCGCCCTTCCACCCCCTAGTACTTACCGTAGGGACTCTTTTTGTGAAATATTTGGGCCCCGTAGCTGTGGGGCCCCGGAGCTGAGAGCGACACCTCTTATTTTGGGATTTTCCTCTGTTCAGCACTGGACAGGGGAGTCAGTCACAGTCTCGGCAGGTTTCTGCAGCTCAGTCTCCTGCCCAGACCATGGGGTGATTGATTGATCAATTTTGGGGATTCTTGAAAAGTTACATTTATTTTTAAATGTAACTCAATCTGTGGAAAGAAAAAAAGAAACCGAAAAAGGTCATAATAAAAACTATCTAATAAAGCGTCTGACCAGAAAGCTAATGGTGGCGGCGTGTCTTCTGCAATGTTCTGATCTGAGGAGGATAAGTTCAGATCCACCATCACAGTCAACAGCTGGAGACGCTAAGAAAAGGTTAGTTTATTAAAGGGCCATACCCAATAAATCACGGCCACCGATGCAATACTGGTTTGATTTGCCGGATATCTGCGGTATTTACAAGCCTTATCTGAGCAAAGCGAGAAGTTCTTCTATTCATCCCCTGATTTCTTGTATAGAACACCAGATGTGCAGTAAGGACTGACACCGAGAGCACAAGACCCCTGCAACCTACACAATCCATTCCTAACTGCCTGAGGGCAAATAAATCACTTTACAGGGTACAGGGCATGTGAACTGCTCCTAACAGGGTGAGGAATGGCAAAACGAACCATATGGTCAATCCTTGGAAGCTTAACATTAGAGCTGAGCAAAACTCAAGAAATTCGATTCAAGTAGATTTGTTTGAATCTGGTTTGAAGAATCGAATTGGTCCAAATAAATTCATTCCAAATCCAAACTGCCCCAATTGCCATTCTCCTGAAGCCTCTCCTGCCGCCTCCGCAGCCCCCTGCTCCTCTGCACCAGTCTTCTGCTCTACGGCCCCCCATTCCTGCAAGGAGCCCAATCTGAGGACTGTGATTGGCCAGATGTGGGGAGGGGGTACATGACGTCACCTAGACAGGCGGGGGCAGTGCTTGTCAGAGGGTGCACTTACCCTCAGCACTGGAATAGAGAGTGGGAAGAACAGAGGATCAGCACAGAGCACCAGGGCGCTGCAGTGTGATAAAGAAGGTGAAGGAGCAGGTGAAGAAGGGTCTAAAGTGGTTTTTCTCATGTTACCCCTTCCCGGGCATCTAAAGGATCATGGAAAATGGCCGTCATTTGGCTAAAATAGATTGGATCGAATACCAAATGCTCCTGATTTGCCAAATTAAATTTTTTTTTTAAGTAATTCAGAAAAAAAATATTCCTTACAGATTCACTTAGACATCACTATTTAGGAAAACAAATCGTTCCAACCAATTTACTCTAATACCAAGAGAAAAAGTATTTAAAAGCGTGTGTGTGTGTGATGCAGAGCTTCAAATCCACTATACATGATAAGATCCTGTCTGCAACCACCACTAGGGGGAGCTCCCTGTATACAGAGATACATGATAAGTTTCTGTCTGCAGCCACCACTAGGGGGAGCTCCCTGTATATAGAGATACATGATAAGATCCTGTCTGCAGTCACCACTAGGGGGAGCTCCCTGTATACAGAGATACATGATAAGATCCTGTCTGCAGCCACCACTAGGGGGAGCTCCCTGTATACAGAGATACATGATAATATTCTGTCTGCAGCCACCACTAGGGGGAGCTCCCTGTATACAGAGATACATGATAAGATCATGCCTGCTGCCACCACTAGGGGGAGCTCCCTGTATACAGAGATACATGATAAGATCCTGTCTGCAGCCACCACTAGGGGGAGCTCCCTGTATACAGAGATACATAAGATTCTGTCTGCAGCCACCACTAGGGGGAGCTCCCTGTATACAGAGATACATGATAAGATCCTGTCTGCAGTCACCACTAGGGGGAGCTCCCTGTATACAGAGCTACATAATAAGATCCTGTCTGCAGTCACCACTAGGGGGAGCTCCCTGTATACAGAGATACATGATAAGATCCTGTCTGCAGACACCACTAGGGGGAGCACCCAGTATACAGAGATACATGATAAGATCCTGTCTGCAGCCACCACTAGGGGGAGCTCCCTGTATACAGGGATACATGATAACATTTGTCTACAGCCACCACTAGGGGGAGCTCCCTGTATACAGAGATACATGATAAGATCCTGTCTGCAGCCACCACTAGGGGGAGCTCCCTGTATACAGAGATACATGATAAGATCCTGTCTGCAGCCACCACTAGAGGGAGCTCCCTGTATACAGAGATACATGATAAGATCCTGTCTGCAGTCACCACTAGGGGGAGCTCCCTGTATACAGAGATACATGATAAGATCCTGTCTGCAGCCACCACTAGGGGGAGCTCCCTGTATACAGGGATACATGATAACATTTGTCTACAGCCACCACTAGGGGGAGCTCCCTGAATAGCTATGTATACAAATTATATCATTCTTTATAATAAACCTATACACAGTGAACCCCCACAAAGATAAAAGCACTAAATCAAAAATAATAAAAAGTCTGGTGCTATAATAATAATAACAACAACAACAACAACAACAACAACATCAGGGGGAAGTTCCCAGGTTCCAGTTCCCTATCTAATTGCAGCTTTGACATTCTCTATTCTATTCCTAAGACATTTATGCAGCTGCAATAAATGAAGGAGATATTACAACAAGGTGCAGTGGTGTGTGAAAAAACTCTGAATTTTACAGTAGTTTTTATCTTTTATATGTAAGCAATAAATGCATCCATATGCTGACAGCAAGCATAGATATTGAAAATGGAAAGGAATTGAAATACAAGAAATTACTGAAAGTTGCTGCCCTCATTTCACAGGGATTACATGTGATTAATTTGAGATTGGACATTAAATAGACTGTAATATCCTAACGAGGCGGCCAGGGGCATTACCAAGGGCAAACCCCCTTCCTGCGCCGCCCGGGCGGGTATATAGTAAGTGTGCTGTCATACACTGGAGCCGGACGCACTCCTAAAGAGAAGCTGGTGCTGTCAGGGAAACAACATGCTACGGGGTCCGCGCAGCCTCCCACAGCCGCCCGTCACACATAATAATTCACTCGCTAATGATCCGGCGGACAACATGTAAATGTCACTCGATATCACATCACAGAGCGAATGCAAATGGTTTATTTTATGAATGTGCTACCCGCTGGTACGCGGCATTATGGGAGCTCAGAAGTGCGGTGACTGTAAGATTTGTGAATGCAGCTCTGGCTGTAACTAGAGGAGACCATATAATGATAACTGTCATGTCATTAAACTTATTTCCATTTGATATCCTGTATTCCAAAGAGGAAAATCAATATATTTGTAGAAAACGTTGTTTTACTTCTGCAACAGTTCTCCAAAGTGCTGGTCACTAAGTGATCCCTTCCGCAGAAACTTGCTCCCCCATCTGTGGTTAGGTTTGATCTGTCTCTAGTAAAGGTACCTTCACACGAAGCGACGCTGCAGCGATAGCGTCAACGATGCCGATCGCTGCAGCGTCGCTGTTTGGTCGCTGGAGAGCTGTCACACAGACCGCTCTCCAGCGACCAACGATGCCGAGGTCCCCGGGTAACCAGGGTAAACATCGGGTTGCTAAGCGCAGGGCCGCGCTTAGTAACCCGATGTTTACCCTGGTTACCAGCGTAAAAGTAAAAAAAACAAACAGTACATGCTCACCTGCGCGTCCCCCAGCGTCTGCTTCCTGACACTGACTGAGCTCCGGCCCTAAAGCACAGCGGTGACGTCACCGCTGTGCTTTCACTTTCACTTTAGGGCCGGGCTCAGTCACTGCAGGAAGCAGACGCTGGGGGACGCGCAGGTGAGCATGTACTGTTTGTTTTTTTTACTTTTACGCTGGTAACCAGGGTAAACATCGGGTTACTAAGCGTGGCCCTGCGCTTGGTAACCCGATGTTTACCCTGGTTACCAGTGTAAAACATCGCTGGTATCGTTGCTTTTGGTGTCAAACACAACGATACACGGCGATCGGACGACCAAATAAAGTTCTGGACTTTATTCAGCGACCAGCGACATCACAGCAGGATCCTGATCGCTGCTGCGTGTCAAACGAAACGATATCGCTAGCGAAGACGCTGCAACGTCACGGATCGCTAGCGATATCGTTACAAAGTCGTTTCATGTGAAGGTACCTTAACTGAGAAAGCAGAGACAGAAACAGTCCGTGCTCGTGGTAGTGTGGTCACCATAGAGCTGGGAATGCTCAGCGTGTCCTCAGTCTCCTGTCCCTACACTGCCCACAACCTTAACTCCCCACACTAGAATTAGTGCTATCCCTGTCGTCTGCTCCCCCTGTACAAGTCAGCTCTCCTGCACCACCATAATAAACTCTTCCTTTTCCCCATACAGATGTAGGGCACTTTTAACAGAAGCTTACAGAAGATATGACATCCAGTACCAGGCCTGTGAAGAATAACATACAGCATGACATATTTATACTGATGGGATTGTACTGTAGCACTCACAGTGCTGCTGTTACCTCCATCTCTTCTCTGGCACTCACAGTGCTGCTTTTACCTCCATCTCTTCTTTGGCACCTACAGTATTCATGTTACACCAAAAACAATCAGAGATGCTTACCTGTCTAAATGGGCCTCAATACAAATGCACAAGCAGGGTGCATCTGGTTCTCAGCCTATTCATGTTACCTCTATCTCTTCTCGTACTCACAGTGCTCCTGTTACCTCCATCTCTTCTCTGGCACCTACAGTGCTCCTGTTACCTTCATCGCTTCTCTGGCACTCATTGTGCTGCTGTTACCTCCATCTCTTCTCTGGCACTCACAGTGCTCCTGTTAACTCATTCTCTTCTGTGGCACTCACAATGCTGCTGTTACCTCCATCTCTTCTCTGGCACTATTTGTGCTGCTGTTACCTCCATCTATTCTCTGACACTCACAGTGCTTCTGTTACCTCCATCTCTTCTCTGGCACTCACAGTGCTGCTGTTACCTCCATCTCTTCTTTGGCACTCACAGTGCTGCTGTTATCTCCATCTCTTCTCTGGCACTCACAGTGCTGCTGTTACCTCCATCTCTTCTCTGGCACTCACAGTGCTGATGTCACCTCCATCTCTTCTCTGGCACTCACAGTGCTGCTGTTACCTCCATCTCTTCTCTGGCACTCACAGTGCTGATCTCACCTCCATCTCTTCTCTGGCACTCACAGTGCTGCTGTCACCTCCATCTCTTCTCTGGCACTCACAGTGCTGCTGTTATCTCCATCTCTTCTCTAGCACTCACAGTGCTCCTGTTACCTCCATCTCTTCTCTGGCACTCACAGTGCTGCCGTCACCTCCATCTCTTCTCTGGCACTCACAGTGCTGCTGTTACCTCCATCTCTTCTTTGGCACCTACAGTATTCATGTTACACCAAAAACAATCAGAGATGCTTACCTGTCTAAATGGGCCTCAATACAAATGCACAAGCAGGGTGCATCTGGTTCTCAGCCTATTCATGTTACCTCTATCTCTTCTCTGGTACTCACAGTGCTGCTGTTATCTCCATCTATTCTCTGGCACTCACAGTATTCCTGTTACCTCTATCTCTTCTCGTACTCACAGTGCTCCTGTTACCTCCATCTCTTCTCTGGCACCTATGCAGCGCCCCAGAGTTCTGGTCGTTGCAGTACTGTGGCTTCGCCGCTAAGGGGAGCCATGGTACGTTCGATGGCACCGAAGGAGTTCCTCCAATCAGGTATCACAGACACCAATATGTTTCACAGCTGGGCCTCCGGGGGGAGCTAAGGGTGCTATTCATTAGGCCACTCCCCACCATAGTGGGTAAACTGGGGGTCAGGCAGGAAGTTAGCAGAGAACGCTGACGGGATTGAACGGAGCAACACCCTGTGGCAGGGGGTGTTGTGAAGGGAGAGACTGTAGGGTCTCTGCCAGGGGTGGGATCCTGGCAGAGGCTTGGCATTGAAAGAACGTAACGGGTCCGCGCAGGCTCCTGGAAGCGGCGGGACTCAAGAAAGGACTAGAAGCGAGATAGATTGTGCTGAGTGAGAAACGAGATCAAGCAGAAGGAGAATACCAGCAGGGGTTTTGTTGAAAGAGGCAGCACCCTGCTGAGGCGCAATACCGGTGGCCGGAACGCCGAGGGAGTGGATTAGAATACAGCTTCAAGCCATACTCCAAACAGCGGCAGGACAGTCGGTCTCAGGCGGGCTGTCTACCACATATCACCTATGAAGTCTTGGGGGGCAATTGCGGGAGAGGGGCGACTCTAGGGTCCCGGAAGAACTCCAGGCCTACCTGACAAACGGGTGCCATTCCAACCTGAATACAGGGAAGGGGTGGATTACAGAGGAACATCAAATCGAGTTGTGAGGGAACTTAAGAAACAGACACAACCGTTGTGGGGTTACTTTCCGTAAGCACAGCAGGGAAGGACTACAACACATAGCGCTAGAAGGAAGGCACAGATTTCCACCTGAGAGGAGAACTCTGGAGGTGCCATTGGACCGGCCGGACTTGCGTAGCCTGGTGAACCGTGTTCCGGACTGAGGACTCAGAGATCTCCAGTAAAGAGGTAAAGAGACTGCAACCTGGTGTCCTCGTTATTTGCTGCGACTTACACCCCACAACCGCTACACCACCCCACCGCTACCATTACTACCACCTATTACACCGGACGTCCCCCACTGACGGACAGGGCCACGGACCGGGTCTAGCCACCGTGACAACCCCGAGACTGAGACCCAGAGGCCCGGCTCCGGGTATCCCCTCGGCCCTGCGGCGGTGTGGGGGCGCTCCAAACTTGGCGTCACGAACAGGATCTACTTAAGCCTGAAGAGTCAGGTCATGTGTGCCTAGAGACTGTGATTTACTGTGCTTGGACTGTACTTTATTGTAAGACTGTGCTGCGCCATTAGCCGCCAAAAGTTCCCGCCAAAAGGCGCCGCCATTGCTACACCCAAGGGGAAGGAGGGCGTGTTATGGGCGGAGACTCCCAGTGTGGCGCGAGAAATGGCTACCGCCCCCTGCACTTCTGGCTGCAGAGGAATGACCTGCCCCAAAGCAGAAGAGAAACACCCCTTGATATGCAACGGCGGGAAGCGGGTGACGGAGAAGCCCGACCTCGGAGAAATGGCGGAGCTAGGTGCATGCACTGCCACCGACTATCAGGCAGCAATGATGAACGGCGAGTGCCTGAGCGAGGAAGAAGCGGTTCAGGCCTGCCTTTCTTCACCGGAGATGGACCGGAGGCCTGCGGATCCGACAGCGGAGTTACGTCCACCAATCCCGACCTCGGAGTTAGAGGAGGAGGAACCACAGCCAGCGGAGCCGAGTCCGAGCATCCCATTGGAGGAGCCCCGGTCCGGGCTGCAGCAGACTCCAGTGTCCTCGTTAACGGACCAGAGCAACGCCGGTGGAACCACATCAGGCGCAGGTATGGGCGGCGCCCCTACTCCCCTGGACGGTTCTGCTCTCCCGACCGATCCTCCCCACAACAGTAACCCCGCGTTTACAATCGACCGGGCGGTTCTCACCCCCGGCGCGTTGGGGAAGTTGTTACCACCATTGCCAACCAGGTGGGGAGAGCCTATAGACATGGATCCAGGAGGGGTGATGTTCCGATGGGATGTTCCCTGGGTCGAGCAGGATGGGATTCCAATGGAAGGTCTCACTATTGCGATACTTACCTGGGATCAATACAAACAATGCGTGCTCCAGCATTGGGGGCAGCGCACTGAAGTTGAAAAACGGGAACTGCAGAGCAAAAAAATGATCTATGATTGGGCCGGATGCTGTCAGGCGAGGGACGGTGGCGGCATTCCACCCAAAGAAGGGGTGGGGTTCCATTTGGGAGTCGGGTCTACCTACTGGCATCTTCGTTGCCGGCTATGATGTGGAGACTCCCTGCTGTGATCGAGAAGGTGAACCACTCCGGGAGGGAGATCAGGTGACGTATACCCGTCACTGGAACACACAAGGATGGCGTGCCCGGAAAGTTCAGCGATACGAGTCTGAGAGAATGGCACCTGTGGCCCCAACTGTGGTCCATCCAGGGCTGCCAGACCTTGTTACTGTTTCTACTGTACGCTTTGTAGCAGCTCCTGAACTTGCCGACAGAGTTAGGCTTCAAATTCAGACAGCAGGCGACCAGGTGGTCCCTGTAGAGCTTGCTGCTGGTATCCGTGCTACAGTGGCCGGGGTTCAGGAACCCAAGCCACCAGAAGAAGAATAAACCTCGATACCATGAAAATGTAAATAGTTACTATTTGTTCTTTTGAGTTGCTGCTAAACCCGCCCAGGGTTAATGGATCCCTCTGTTAACCCGGGATCCTCTTTGTTTGTTTTCCTTTTCTGAAGTTGTTGCACAAAAGTTACACAAACTGCAGAAATCATGGACTGTGCATGATTCGAACTTCCTTTGTAAATAGTTTGCACCTTCTTAAAGGTGCACCCTACTGGTTTTAGCCAAAGACACTTTGCGAAGATATTTGCCCTATTGGTTTGAGCCAAAGACACTTTGTGAAGATACCTTTCCTACCGGTTCTAGTTAAAGACACTTTGCGAAGATACCATGCCGGAACCTTTGCATGGGCTGGTAGGCTGGGAAGACGAGCTACCTTGGAAAGACTTGGTCTCCTCTTAAAGGGGATGTGAGAAACTGAACTTGAGAGAGATACTGTTGCAGAACAGTAATGCCATAATGATGCTTTGAAAAGAAATGTAACTGTTTTACATGCTAAGTTATATGTGTTGAATTTGTTGAAATGTGAAATCTAAATAATGTGTTGCAGAAAGAAGAGATGCAGAAAGCCCGTAGGGGTAGATGTAGAGGTCTGCATAGTTGAAAGTAAGCGAAGTAATAATGAAGGTGAGGATAGAAGGTAAACCCCGCGTCCCCATTGAAAGTTACTTTGTTACTAAGGACAGAGAGTGAACCCGTAGGGGTTAGAGAGTGAGTCCTTAAAGGAGCCGAGTAGAGCTGGCTCAGAGTTCTTTAAACGAAAGGAATGTTATGTCTATACCATGTATAGTAGAGAAAGGCAGTAGGCCCTGGCTGAACGGGGCGGTCCTGTAAAAGAAAGGAGAGGCAGTAGGTCTGGTGCCATAGGGACAGGCGGTCCTGCAGGTTCAAAGTAGGAGAATGTGAAGTTACCTTACCCTGTAATGTGATTATAGGAAGGCCTTTGGTAAACTAAGAGTGTATGTTTCTTAAAGGCAATGTTAATTTATTGTTCCAGAATTTGCACTAAGTAGAATACCCGGTTGGGTAACAGGAGTTATGCATATCCTGTAATTTATAATGTTGACCATGTTTGTAACGTTAAAAGTGTCCTCACCTCCCATAAAGGGAAGCTTGTTCAAGTATACTTATTGTTTTGCACTCAACAAAATTGTATGTCTGTTTACTAATCTGTATTGTTGTTTTTCTTCCCAGTCCCGGAGTACTGTGTTTAACCAGGGGGGAGTGCAGCGCCCCAGAGTTCTGGTCGTTGCAGTACTGTGGCTTCGCCGCTAAGGGGAGCCATGGTACGTTCGATGGCACCGAAGGAGTTCCTCCAATCAGGTATCACAGACACCAATATGTTTCACAGCAGGGCCTCCGGGGGGAGCTAAGGGTGCTATTCATTAGGCCACTCCCCACCATAGTGGGTAAACTGGGGGTCAGGCAGGAAGTTAGCAGAGAACGCTGACGGGATTGAACGGAGCAACACCCTGTGGCAGGGGGTGTTGTGAAGGGAGAGACTGTAGGGTCTCTGCCAGGGGTGGGATCCTGGCAGAGGCTTGGCATTGAAAGAACGTAACGGGTCCGCGCAGGCTCCTGGAAGCGGCGGGACTCAAGAAAGGACTAGAAGCGAGATAGATTGTGCTGAGTGAGAAACGAGATCAAGCAGAAGGAGAATACCAGCGGGGGTTTTGTTGAAAGAGGCAGCACCCTGCTGAGGCGCAATACCGGTGGCCGGAACGCCGAGGGAGTGGATTAGAATACAGCTTCAAGCCATACTCCAAACAGCGGCAGGACAGTCGGTCTCAGGCGGGCTGTCTACCACATATCACCTATGAAGTCTTGGGGGGCAATTGCGGGAGAGGGGCGACTCTAGGGTCCCGGAAGAACTCCAGGCCTACCTGACAAACGGGTGCCATTCCAACCTGAATACAGGGAAGGGGTGGATTACAGAGGAACATCAAATCGAGTTGTGAGGGAACTTAAGAAACAGACACAACCGTTGTGGGGTTACTTTCCGTAAGCACAGCAGGGAAGGACTACAACACATAGCGCTAGAAGGAAGGCACAGATTTCCACCTGAGAGGAGAACTCTGGAGGTGCCATTGGACCGGCCGGACTTGCGTAGCCTGGTGAACCGTGTTCCGGACTGAGGACTCAGAGATCTCCAGTAAAGAGGTAAAGAGACTGCAACCTGGTGTCCTCGTTATTTGCTGCGACTTACACCCCACAACCGCTACACCACCCCACCGCTACCATTACTACCACCTATTACACCGGACGTCCCCCACTGACGGACAGGGCCACGGACCGGGTCTAGCCACCGTGACAACCCCGAGACTGAGACCCAGAGGCCCGGCTCCGGGTATCCCCTCGGCCCTGCGGCGGTGTGGGGGCGCTCCACCTACAGTGCTGCTGTTACCTCTATCTCTTCTCTGGCACTCATTGTGCTGCTGTTACCTCCATTTCTTCTCTGGCACTCACAGTGCTGCTGTCACCTCCATCTCTTCTCTGGCACTCACAGTGCTCCTGTTACCTCCATCTCTTCTCTGGCACTCACAGTGCTGCTGTTACCTACATCTCTTCTCTGGCACTCACAGTGCTGCTGTTACCTACATCTCTTCTCTGGCACTCACAGTGCTGATGTCACCTCCATCTCTTCTCTGGCACTCACAGTGCTGCTGTTACCTCCATCTCTTCTCTGGCACTCACAGTGCTGATGTCACCTCCATCTCTTCTCTGGCACTCACAGTGCTCCTGTTAACTCATTCTCTTCTGTGGCACTCACAGTGCTGATGTCACCTCCATCTCTTCTCTGGCACTCACAGTGCTGCTGTTACCTACATCTCTTCTCTGGCACTCACAGTGCTGCTGTTACCTCAATCTCTTCTCTGGCACTCACAGTGCTGATGTCACCTCCATCTCTTCTCTGGCACTCACAGTGCTGCTGTTACCTCCATCTCTTCTCTGGCACTCACAGTGCTGCTGTTATCTCCATCTCTTCTCTGGCACTCACAGTGCTCCTGTTATCTCCATCTCTTCTCTGGCACTCACAGTGCTCCTGTTACCTCCATCTCTTCTCTGGCACTCACAGTGCTGCCGTCACCTCCATCTCTTCTCTGGCACTCACAGTGCTGAAGTTACCTCTATCTCTTCTCTGACACGCACAGTGCTCCTGTTACCTCCATCTTCTCTGGCACTCACAGTGCTCCTGTTAACTCATTCTCTTCTGTGGCACTCACAATGCTGCTGTTACCTACATCTCTTCTCTGTCACTATTTGTGCTGCTGTTACCTCCATCTCTTCTCTGACACTCACAGTGCTTCTGTTACCTCCATCTCTTCTCTGGCACTCACAGTGCTGCTGTTATCTCCATCTCTTCTTTGGCACTGACAGTGCTGCTGTTATCTCCATCTCTTCTCTGGCACTCACAGTGCTGCTGTTACCTCCATCTCTTCTCTGGCACTCACAGTGCTGCTGTTATCTCCATCTCTTCTCTGGCACTCACAGTGCTGCTGTTACCTACATCTCTTCTCTGGCACTCACAGTGCTGCCGTCACCTCCATCTCTTCTCTGGCACTCACAGTGCTGAAGTTACCTCAATCTCTTCCCTGGCACTCACAGTGCTCCTGTTACCTCCATCTTTTCTCTGGCACTCACAGTGCTCCTGTTACCTCCATCTCTTTTCTGGCACTCACAATGCTGCTGTTACCTCCATCTCTTCTCAGGCACTCACAGTGCTGCTGTCACCTCCTTCTCTTATCTGGCACTCACAGTGCTGCTGTTACCTCCCTCTCTTCTTTGGCACCTACAGTATTCATGTTACACCAAAAACAATCAGAGATGCTTACCTGTCTAAATGGGCCTCAATACAAATGCACAAGCAGGGTGCATCTGGTTCTCAGCCTATTCATGTTACCTCTATCTCTTCTCGTACTCTCAGTGCTCCTGTTACCTCCATCTCTTCTCTGGCACCTACAGTGCTCCTGTTACCTTCATCTCTTCTCTGGCACCTACAGTGCTGCTGTTACCTCTATCTCTTCTCTGGCACTCACAGTGCTCCTGTTACCTCATTCTCTTCTATGGCACTCACAATGCTGCTGTTACCTCCATCTCTTCTCTGGCACTATTTGTGCTGCTGTTACCTCCATCTATTCTCTGACACTCACAGTGCTTCTGTTACCTCCATCTCTTCTCTGGCACTCACAGTGCTGCTGTTACCTCCATCTCTTCTTTGGCACTCACAGTGCTGCTGTTATCTCCATCTCTTCTCTGGCACTCACAGTGCTGCTGTTACCTCCATCTCTTCTCTGGCACTCACAGTGCTGATGTCACCTCCATCTCTTCTCTGGCACTCACAGTGCTGCTGTTACCTCCATCTCTTCTCTGGCACTCACAGTGCTGCTGTTACCTCCATCTCTTCTCTGGCACTCACAGTGCTGATGTCACCTCCATCTCTTCTCTGGCACTCACAGTGCTGCTGTTACCTCCATCTCTTCTCTGGCACTCACAGTGCTGCTTTTATCTCCATCTCTTCTCTGGCACTCACAGTGCTCCTGTTACCTCCATCTCTTCTCTGGCATTCACAGTGCTGCTGTTATCTCCATCTCTTCTCTGGCACTCACAGTTCTGAAGTTACCTCTATCTCTTCTCTGGCACTCACAGTGCTCCTGTTACCTCCATCTCTTCTCTGACACTCACAGTGCTCCTGTTACCTCCATCTCTTCTCTGGCACTCACAGTGCTCCTGTTACCTCTATCTCTTCTCAGGCACTCACAGTGCTGAAGTTACCTCAATCTCTTCCCTGGCACTCACAGTGCTCCTGTTACCTCCATCTCTTCTGTGGCACTCACAATGCTGCTGTTATCGCCGTCTCTTCTCTGGCACTAATTGTGCTGCTGATACCTCCATCTATTCTATGGCACTCACAGTGCTTCTGTTACCTCCATCTCTTGTCTGGCACTCACAGTGCTCCTGTTACCTGCAACTCTTCTCTGGCCCTCAGTGTGCTGCTGTTACCTCCATCTCTTCTGTGGCACTCACAGTGCTGCTGTTACCTCCATCTCTTCTCTGGCACTCACAGTGCTGATGTCACCTCCATCTCTTCTGTGGCACTCACAGTGCTGCTGTTACCTCCATCTCTTCTCTGGCACTCACAGTGCTGATGTCACCTCCATCTCTTCTGTGGCACTCACTGTGCTGCTGTTACCTCCATCTCTTCTCTGTCACTCACAGTGCTGCTGTTACCTCCATCTCTTCTCTGGTCCTCAGTGTGCTGCTGTTACCTCCATCTCTTTTCTGGCACTCACAGTGCTGATGTCACCTCCATCTCTTCTGTGGCACTCACAGTGCTGCTGTTACCTCCATCTCTTCTCTGGCACTCACAGTGCTCCTGTTACCTCCATCTCTTTTCTGGCACTCACAGTGCTGATGTCACCTCCATCTCTTCTGTGGCACTCACAGTGCTGAAGTTACCTCAATCTCTTCCCTGGCACTCACAGTGCTCCTGTTACCTCCATCTCTTCTGTGGCACTCACAATGCTGCTGTTATCTCCATCTCTTCTCTGGCACTAATTGTGCTGCTGTTACCTCCATCTATTCTCTGGTGCTCACAGTGCTGCTGTTACCTCCATCTCTTGTCTGGCACTCACAGTGCTCCTGTTACCTGCATCTCTTCTCTGGCCCTCAGTGTGCTGCTTTTACCTCCATCTCTTCTCTGGCACTCACAGTGCTGCTGTTACCTCCATCTCTTCTCTGGCATTCACAGTGCTGAAGTTGCCTCTATCTCTTCCCTGGCACTCACAGTGTTCCTGTTACATCCATCTCTTTTCTGGCACTCACAATGCTGCTGTTACCTCCATCTCTTCTCAGGTACTCACAGTGCTGCTGTCACCTCCATCTCTTCTCTGGCACTCACAGTGCTGCTGTTACCTCCATCTCTTCTCTGGCACTCACAGTGCTCCTGTTACCTCATTCTCTTCTCAGGTACTCACAGTGCTTCTGTTACCTCCATCTCTTGTCTGGCACTCACAGTGCTGCTGTTACCTCCATCTCTTCTCTGGCACTCACAGTGCTGCTGTTACCTCTATCTCTTCTCTGGCACTCACAATGTTGCTGTTACCTCCATCTCTTTTCTGGCACTCACAATGCTGCTGTTACCTCCATCTCTTCTCAGGTACTCACAGTGCTGCTGTCACCTCCATCTCTTCTCTGGCACTCACAGTTCTGCTTTTACCTCCATCTCTTCTTTGGCACCTACAGTATTCATGTTACACCAAAAACAATCAGAGATGCTTACCTGTCTAAATGGGCCTCAATACAAATGCACAAGCAGGGTGCTTCTGGTTCTCAGCCTATTCATGTTACCTCTATCTCTTCTCTGGTACTCACAGTTCTGCTGTTACCTCCATCTCTTTTCTGGCACCTACAGTGCTGCTGTTATCTCCATCTATTCTCTGGCACTCACAGTATTCCTGTTACCTCTATCTCTTCTCGTACTCACAGTGCTCCTGTTACCTCCATCTCTTCTCTGGCACCTACAATGGTCCTGTTACCTTCATCTCTTCTCTGGCACTCACAGTGCTGATGTCACCTCCATCTCTTCTCTGGCACTCACAGTGCTGCTGTTATCTCCATCTCTTCTCTGGCACTCACAGTGCTCCTGTTACCCCATCTCTTCTCTGGCACTCACAGTGCTGCTGTTATCTCCATCTCTTCTCTGGCACCTACAGTATTCATGTTACACCAAAAACAATCAGAGATGCTTACCTGTCTAAATGGGCCTCAATACAAATGCACAAGCAGGGTGCTTCTGGTTCTCAGCCTATTCATGTTACCTCTATCTCTTCTCTGGTACTCACAGTTCTGCTGTTACCTCCATCTCTTTTCTGGCACCTACAGTGCTGCTGTTATCTCCATCTATTCTCTGGCACTCACAGTATTCCTGTTACCTCTATCTCTTCTCGTACTCACAGTGCTCCTGTTACCTCCATCTCTTCTCTGGCACCTACAATGGTCCTGTTACCTTCATCTCTTCTCTGGCACTCACAGTGCTGCTGTTACCTCCATCTCTTCTCTGGCACTCACAGTGCTGCTGTTATCTCCATCTCTTCTCTGGCACTCACAGTGCTCCTGTTACCCCATCTCTTCTCTGGCACTCACAGTGCTGCTGTTATCTCCATCTCTTCTCTGGCACCTACAGTGCTCCTGTTACCTCCATCTCTTCTCTGGCACTCACAGTGCTGCCGTCACCTCCATCTCTTCTCTGGCACTCACAGTGCTGAATTTACCTCTATCTCTTCTCTGGCACTCACAGTGCTCCTGTTACCTCCATTTCTTCTCTGACACTCACAGTGCTCCTGTTACCTCCATCTCTTCTCTGGCACTCACAGTGCTCCTGTTACCTCCATTTCTTCTCTGACACTCACAGTGCTCCTGTTACCTCCATCTCTTCTCTAGCACTCACAGTGCTCCTGTTACCTCCATCTCTTCTCTAGCACTCACAGTGCTGCTGTTACCTCCATCTCTTCTCTGGCACTCACAGTGCTGCTGTTACCTCCATCTCTTCTCTGGCACTCACAGTGCTCCTGTTACCCCATCTCTTCTCTGGCACTCACAGTGCTGCTGTTATCTCCATCTCTTCTCTGGCACCTACAGTGCTCCTGTTACCTCCATCTCTTCTCTGGCACTCACAGTGCTGCCGTCACCTCCATCTCTTCTCTGGCACTCACAGTGCTGAATTTACCTCTATCTCTTCTCTGGCACTCACAGTGCTCCTGTTACCTCCATCTTTTCTCTGGCACTCACAGTGCTCCTGTTACCTCCATCTCTTCTCTGGCACTCACAGTGCTCCTGTTACCTCCATCTCTTCTCAGGCACTCACAGTGCTGAAGTTACCTCAATCTCTTCCCTGGCACTCACAGTGCTCCTGTTACCTCCATCTCTTCTGTGGCACTCACAATGATGCTGTTACCTCCATCTCTTCTCTGGCACTAATTGTGCTGCTGTTACCTCCATCTATTCTCTGGCACTCACAGTGCTTCTGTTACCTCCATCTCTTGTCTGGCACTCACAGTGCTCCTGTTACCTGCATCTCTTCTCTGTCCCTCAGTGTGCTGCTGTTACCTCCATCTCTTTTCTGGCACTCACAGTGCTGATGTCACCTCCATCTCTTCTCCGGCACTCACAGTGCTGAAGTTACCTCTATCTCTTCCCTGGCACTCACAGTGCTGATGTCACCTCCATCTCTTCTCTGTCACTCACAGTGCTGCTGTTACCTCCATCTCTTCTCTGTCACTCACAGTGCTGCTGTTACCTCCATCTCTTCTCTGGCCCTCAGTGTGCTGCTGTTACCTCCATCTCTTTTCTGGCACTCACAGTGCTAATGTCACTTCCATCTCTTCTGTGGCACTCACAGTGCTGCTGTTACCTCCATCTCTTCTCAGGCACTCACAGTGCTGCTGTTACCTCCATCTCTTCTCTGGCACTCACAGTGCTGATGTAACCTCCATCTCTTCTCTGTCACTCACTGTGCTGCTGTTACCTCCATCTCTTCTCTGGCACTCACAGTGCTGATGTCACCTCCATCTCTTCTCCGGCACTCACAGTGCTGCTGTTACCTCCATCTCTTCTCTGGCACTCACAGTGCTGCTGTTACCTCCATCTCTTCTCTGGCACTCACAGTGCTGATGTAACCTCCATCTCTTCTCTGTCACTCACTGTGCTGCTGTTACCTCCATCTCTTCTCTGGCACTCACAGTGCTGATGTCACCTCCATCTCTTCTCCGGCACTCACAGTGCTGCTGTTACCTCCATCTCTTCTCTGGCACTCACAGTGCTGCTGTTACCTCCATCTCTTCTCTGTCACTCACTATGCTGCTGTTTTCTCCATCCTCCCTTTTGCTTCCAATGTGTTGCTGTTATCTCCATCTCCTCTGATTCAATTTTCTGCTGACTTATTTCCCCTCTTTCAGATGCTGTCTGTTCTTCTCTATTTCTCCGTTCTCACTACCGCCACTTCAATTTTCTCCCTAGCTCTCACTATGATGGTATCTCTTTCTCATCTCTAGATCCCACTCTGTTGCTGCTACCTCGATCTCCTTTACTGCACTCACTATGCTTCTGTTACCTCCATCACCTCCCGGTCACTCACTATGCTGCTGTTACCTTTATCTCCTCTTTGGCACCCTTTGTGTTGCTATCTCCATCTCCTCTATGGCTCCGTGTTCTGCTGTCTGTTATCTCCATCTGTTCTGTCTCTCATTTTGCTGTCTGTTAGCTCTATTTTGCCACTCTTATGGCTGTCACCTCAATCTTCTCCTTAGCTTTCACTGGGCTGCCACTTCCATCTCCTCTATGAATCTCATTGTTTTGCTGTTAGCTCGATCTCCTCCACTGCTCTCCCTATAATCCCAAAGATCATGTGAAAATAAAAAAGAAAAGGTGTCTGTTTAGGTCTGGCATTCCATAGGTCACTTGAGAAGGGCAGGGGTTCCAGCATCTATAGTCCTGCAGACTGCTTATAGAGAGAGCCTCCCACTGAAGAGAGTGAATGGAGGTAACTGTGCAGCGGCCTAGGGGCTCTGTGCATGATCACACTAGTTACAGTATGTGCTCTACAACCAGTTAGGACATAATAAGATGCACTAGAGCTACAAGTTAATGCATTCAATTTACATTTTGATTTACAGCCATAATAAAGATACAATTCTAAACAGTAAAAGTGAAAAATATTACATTTTGACAGTCCTCAGTGGTTGATACCTTTTAACGGTGATTTGAAAAAATGTTAACAGACTACTGACCAAGCCGATGAAGAGACGGAGGAGTCTGGAAAACTATTTGTTACCATCTTCTCAGTTCACCATTAACCACTGAGGACTCTGAATTTTTTATATTTTTCTATCTAATGGCTTACATGGTACAAAGTAATATTTTTCCCCAAACAGTAAAAGTGTAATTATTTTCCTTTACCAGACTCCATTTTTTTCTAGATCCCTAAGGAAAAAGAGAATATCTATTTCCTAGGAAAGCCCATCAATACAAGATCAATGGAGGTCCAACTCCCGACTCCTCTTAAAGGATATAAAGGGGTTTTCTGGGCATATGACCTATCTGCAGGATAAGTCATCAATACCAGAATGATGGGGGTCTGACTCCTGTAGCCCCCCCAATCAGCTGGCTGGATGTAAATACTTTGGACAGAGTTACTGAGCGCAGTTTCTTTTACATAGAAGCTGTGCTGTACTGGCAAAGGCTTCTACACTTTCAATGGAAATGCAGCTCTGTTCGGAGTGTTAACATCTCTATGGCTCTGGAGTTAAAAAAAAAAAAAAGAAGAAAAAAAAAACTGGATTTTGGACCCCTACCAGTCTGCTATTGATGGATTTTGCACTAGATAGGTCATTAATAGCGTACTCCTGGACAACCCCTTTAAGTGATATATTGAATCTCCATCATTGTCTACAAGGTACAGCACCAAACAGTTGGCAGTGGTAGCGCCTGGTATTGCAGCACACTGCAGACATGGCGCCACGGAATGCTGGTAATGCCACAAAGTGCATAAAATTACCTATATAGGATAAGTTTGCACAGACATCACTCCTCTTTGTCGCCATGACTATATCAATACATGAGACTGGCTCAACATATTCGGGACTGGGAACAATTCCATTCTTGTGAACGTCCAATGATACAACAATTCTCACATGATCATTATGAGGCTAGTGCCATGTGATACAGTAATAAATGGCGGCCTTCCATCACTCTCTGCTCCGGATCTTCTGCACATATTTTCTGTTACCAGTCATTTCTTGCAATATCCTTTTTGATACAATGTATCCGTCCATGTGGCGGGGATGTGATGTTCTCTGATATCGGTTTCCATTTACTGGTCTGATTGACACTTTTCAGGCCCCACAGCACATAAAGGATTATAGAAGAGGGCCGAAATGGTGTTAGAATATATATATATATGTGTATATATATATGGGCCCATGTCGTAATGTCGCACTTTCTCAGGTTGTCAGAGAGATTTGTATAATGTCTCCAATATGCGGCTCAATGGCGTGTTACTTTTAAATCAGATTTTCCACTCAGCCGTTTTCTTTTTCTAATGCATTTCAAGTGATGTGAGGACTCGGATGTGACTTGATCCATTTCTCCGGGTGAACTGTTACTACCCGACACCAGCTCTCTGCAGATTGGAGATTGAACGCCGGAGTCGTAAATTCAGAATTTTTTTTTCCTGTTAAAAGATAAATACGGCAATATCTGATGCGACTTAGGGGAGACATAAAGGGTATATTGCTTTAAAATAATGAAAACGAAGTATCGTGGCTGACAATGGATCAGCAGAGGATTAAAGGGACAGTGCAGATTATTTTTTTAACTTCATTTCTGATATTTTATTCTATAGAATTACCGCGATATCTATTAATATTACCTACAAATGATACATTAGTCTGTGATGGATCATAAGTATCTGTGAATGTCTGTATGTGTGCTGTATATGTACAGATGTGGAAAGTGTATCCTGTCCAGCATGCTCTGCAGAGACGTAACGTGCCTATATTATTTCACTCATTCCTTCATTATTGGAAAGACTCGGCAATGCAAGTAGCTTACAGACATTTGATGAAATAAATTATTAACTTTTCATGCTAAACGATTGGGACCACAAGACTTTTCCACCGCAGCAAAAATTAACAGCGGTAAATGCCGTGGTGGACTTCATTATGGGAAAGGTACACAGTATAGCAAAGGACTGTGACTTCTGAAAAAGGAGTTGACATGTTGCGAATTCCATGTCTATGCTGTGGATGCAGATGATACAAGGCTGCATATCCGCAGCGAAACGCACCGATCTGTGCCCTGGGACACGTGTCTGTACTGTATCGGTGACTCTTTCCAGTTGCACATGTGTCTGCGCTTTATGTATTTCTCTCTGTCACCATCTATGTGCATGTGTGTATGTATGAACACTGTGTACATGTGCAGTGTGTGCCTGTGCTCACTGTTTAAAGGGGTTGTCTGGTGTTAAGCTACAAGTCTGCAGTCGCTTTCTGCTGTGGAGAGAAGCACTTTTTTTTTTTTTTTTTTTTTGTGAAATGGGACAGTATCACAGAGGACTGTGTCTTCCAGGACTCACAATGACAAAAACTCAAAATCTGCTTCTGTTGATTAAAACCATGCCCACATAGCTCTCCTCGGTGATCTCATATGGGGGCTAGTCAGGGCATGTGGCTAGTGTCCCAAAAATTAAGAAATATTCGACTTTCAGGATATCTTCGCTTCTGGAGGTCCCAGGCGGGAGATATTAAGGCCATATTTCCTATTATGATTTTAGCTTTCCATTGATAGGAAACATGGCATATACAGTATATTGTCATCCATCTGTTAGACTTTAATTAGAACGTGATGAGGCGACCGCATCATGATGATGCCGGAAATATGCCTGCTGTAACTGTAGGACCACTGTTATTCATAAAAAAAAATATTCATAACAGGAAAAGGGAACAGAGGAGCTCACAGTAGTCTGCTTGCAGTTCCTTAACATAGGGATGCAAGGGCCATAAGATATCTCCACATCTTCTGCAAGCTTTGCATGGATTTTGTGTCTGCGATCCATCAGATAGCCAACTTTAATTACCTGTTTGCAGCAGGAGGTCCCAGCTGCAGCGGAGTCATGTGAATTTTAATAGAGTGCTTGTTGATGTTCATGCTACATGTGTCTGTGGGAAAATGTAGGTATATTGCATTAGGAAAAATTTGGTATTGGAAACCGGAAATTTGTAGAAGGGTAAAACTCCTGCAAATCCATGTGTGCATATGAGTTTATATGTAATTGTGCTCCGGGTCTGTAGGATTGTATACTGCACGCTATTTGTGCAGTTTTCTAAACACCATTGAGGTTCTTGCATCTGGGAAAAGCAGAAGCGTCTTCTCATCTTTGTATTAATTAATAAGAATCCAAGCTCTCCCGGAGGATCATCTGTTGACTGGAAAAGACATGACGGAAGCAGAATGCAGCATGTGCAGCCGGCAAATTCATTGTGTTCACACCAAGAAATAAATGTCTTACAAACGTGATATATTAACAAGATGAGAGAGAAACAAGAAGAACATCTCCCGAAGTTCCAGAAACGTCCCTAATAAACAAGACGGAGAAAATCTCCCACCGCACCGCAACGTCCAACAGCCTCACATTATTTATTAGGAGCAAGGGATTGTTACAGTATGTTCATCTACAAGAAAAGCAAAACTCTAATACCGCAGATTATCCACTGCATAATACTGTAATATTGTACGGAGGCTAGAGAGCAATTACTGTGACTTACTGAAGACAGAGAAAGCAGTATTAGAGTAGTTACAATGGTGTTCAAAAGTCCTGCATAGGCGTGAAGAAAACTATATGTTTCATACTTCTGCATCTCTACAGTGAAACTGGTGGGACATATATGTTTTTGTAATCCCTCATCGTATGCCATACTCATTTTTGAATGTCCCAAGTGTATAAATTGTTATGGTATGCGCATTTTTGATAATTTTTTTACAGCATAACCATACCTACACCAGTACAGTGTGTAGAATGGTGAACAGGCTTCTAAGTTCATTACCTTCCAATGCAAGTTTACACAGACAAATTTAACTTTTTAAGATTTATTATTTTTTATTTAATTCAGAGTCCTGAAAAGGGCCTTTTGAGTGCATCTTTAGCTTCTAATACTTTATTGGCCAGCCTTTGCTCTTGAGCACCAGCTTGCATCTCTGTGGCATTGAGTGAATAAGCTTCTGCAGATGTTCACGAGTGATGATGTGGTTCCAGGCCTGTATCAGAGCCTCAATCAACTCACTCTTGGTCCTTGGCTGTTTTCTAGATATCTCTAATGATACCTTGTGTCACAAATTTTCAATTGGATTGAGGTCCGGGGACTGAGCTGGCCAGTCAATAGTAGCCACCTTGTTCTTTTTTTTCCATTCCGTTACTGTCTTAGCTCTGTGACAAGGAGCATTCTCATCCTGGAAGATATAATCCCCTGAAAAGAGGTGTTGAGCAGAAGGAAGCATTTTCTTATTAAGGATGTCTATGTATTTTTTTGCATTATCCATACCCTCCACAATATGAAGCCTTCCAACACCATTGGCTGCCATACAGCCCCAGACCATTACTTTCATCGGATGTTTCACAGAGAAGCTCAAACACTCTGGCTTGTACTCTTCATGTGGGAACCTTCTCACGTAAGACTTGCCATCATTTCCTAAAATGCAAAAAGTGCTTTCATCACTAAATAGCACTTTTTCCCACTCCTCCTTCCTCCATTTTAAATATTTCAATGCCCACAGTTTTCTCCTTTGTCTTTGTATGGATGTCATCAATGGCTTCTTTCGGGCCTTGCACCCTCTCAATCCTGCTTCCAAACATCTCTTCCTAACAGCTGATGTTGCTACCTCAATATTGCACTTTTCTTGCCATTCTCGCAGAAGCTGAGGAGAGGTGAGCTTTCGATTGGCAAGGGATGTTCTCATCAGTATTCTATCCTCCCTTTTAGTTGACTTTCTGGGCCGACCAGATCTGGGCCTGTCCTGGGTAATTCCAAGCTGCTTATGTTTCTGCAAAATTCTTACGACTGTACTCTGATTACAGCCGACCTTCCTTGCAATCTGGGGGCCAGTATAACCCTCTTCATGTAGCACCACAACTCGTACACGATCCTCCGCTGAAAAAAATCTGAAGGCTCCCATCATAAAACTCTACAGTATGATTCACTAGATAGACCAACAGATAAAACAAACAAACAAAGCAGCAGATGTGACGCAATGTAATGCAATGTGATTGGCTGCCATATCCAGGTTATGATTGGTCACAAGAACCTCATCTGTGATTGGCTAATTTTAGATCTGAAGCTGTACAATATTTAGTTGTGCTTTCAATTCCCATGTTGTTGCAATAATATCAGGCAAAACTGCTTCAAAAGCTAAAAATATTACAGGGAGAGAATGCAAAATTGTATTCTGAACAAAACCATATATAATATGTCATATTAGCATCGAAGATATTCGACAGAAAACGTTTAAAACTTGAAAAATCAATTTATCCTATGCCTATGCAGGACTTTTGAACACCACTGTATATTCTTCTACAAAGGGGCAGTATTATAGTAGTTATATTCCTGTACACAGGAGCAGTATTATAGTAGTTATATTCTTGTACATAGGAGCAGTATTATAGTAGTTATATTCTTGTACATAGGAGTAGTATTATAGTAGTTATATTATTGTACATAGGAGCAGTATTATAGTAGTTATATTCTGTACAAAGGAGCAGTATTATAGTAGTTATATTCTTGTATATAGGAGCAGTATTATAGTAGTTATATTCTTGTACATAGGGGACAGTATTATAGTAGTTATATTCTTGTATATAGGGGCAGTATTATAGTAGTTATATTCTTGTACATAGGGGCAGTATTATAGTAGTTATATTCTTGTACATAGGGGCAGTATTATAGTAGTTATATTCTTGTACATAGGGGTAGTATTATAGTAGTTATATTCTTGTACATAGGGGGCAGTATTATAGTAGTTGTATTCTTGTACATAAGGAGCAGTATTATAGTAGTTATATTCTTGTACATAGGAGCCGTATTATAGTAGTTATATTCTTGTATATAGGAGCAGTATTATAGTAGTTATATTCTTGTACATAGGGGACAGTATTATAGTAGTTATATTCTTGTATATAGGGGCAGTATTATAGTAGTTATATTCTTGTACATAGGAGCCGTATTATAGTAGTTATATTCTTGTATATAGGAGCAGTATTATAGTAGTTATATTCTTGTACATAGGGGACAGTATTATAGTAGTTATATTCTTGTATATAGGGGCAGTATTATAGTAGTTATATTCTTGTACATAGGGGCAGTATTATAGTAGTTATATTCTTGTATATAGGGGCAGTATTATAGTAGTTATATTCTTGTACATAGGGGCAGTATTATAGTAGTTATATTCTTGTACATAGGAGCCGTAATATAGTAGTTATATTCTTGTATATAGGAGCAGTATTATAGTAGTTATATTCTTGTACATAGGGGACAGTATTATAGTAGTTATATTCTTGTATATAGGGGCAGTATTATAGTAGTTATATTCTTGTACATAGGGGCAGTATTATAGTAGTTATATTCTTGTACATAGGGGCAGTATTATAGTAGTTATATTCTTGTACATAGGGGCAGTATTATAGTAGTTGTAATCTTGTACATAGGGGGCAGTATTATAGTAGTTGTATTCTTGTACATAAGGAGCAGTATTATAGTAGTTATATTCTTGTACATAGGGGCACTATTATAGTAGTTGTTATCTTGTACATAGGAGCAGTATTATAGTAGTTATATTCTTGTACATAGGGGCAGTATTATAGTAATTGTATTCTTGTATATAGGGAGCAGTATTATAGTAGTTGTATTCTTGTACACAGGGGGCAGTATTATAGCAGTTGTATTCTTGTACATAGGGGGCCGTATTATAGTAGTTGTATTCTTGCACATAGGGGCAGTATTATAGTAGCTATATTCTTGTACATAGGAGCAGTATTAGAGTAGTTATATTCTTGTACATAGGGACCGTATTATAGTAGTTGTATTCTTGCACATAGGGGCAGTATTATAGTAGCTATATTCTTGTACATAGGGGCAGTATTATAGTAGTTATATTCTTGTACATAGGGGCAGTATTATAGTAGTTATATTCTTCTACAAAGGGGCAGTATTATAGTAGTTATATTCTTGTACATAGGGGCAGTATTATAGTAGTTATATTCTTGTACATAGGGGCAGTATTATAGTAGCTATATTCTTGTACATAGGGGCAGTATTATAGTAGTTATATTCTTGTACATAGAGGGCAGTATTATAGTAGTTATATTCTTGTACATAGGGGCAGTATTATAGTAGTTATATTCTTGTACATAGGGGCAGTATTATAGTAGTTATATTCTTGTACATAGGGGCAGTATTATAGTAGCTATATTCTTGTACATAGGGGCAGTATTATAGTAGTTATATTCTTGTACGTAGGAGCAGTATTAGAGTAGTTATGTTCTTGTACATAGGGGCAGTATTATAGTAGCTATATCCTTGTACATAGGGGCAGTATTATAGTAGTTATATTCTTGTACATAGGAGCAGTAATATAGTAGTTATATTCTTGTACATAGGGGCAGTATTATAGTAGTTATATTCTTGTACATAGGAGCAGTATTAGAGTAGTTATATTCTTGTACATAGGGGCAGTATTATAGTAGTTATATTCTTCTACAAAGGGGCAGTATTATAGTAGTTATATTCTTGTACATAGGGGCAGTATTATAGTAGTTATATTCTTGTACATAGGGGCAGTATTATAGTAGTTATATTCTTGTACATAGCGGCAGTATTATAGTAGTTATATTCTTGTAAATAGGGGCAGTATTATAGTAGTTATATTCTTGTACATAGGGGCAGTATTATAGTAGTTATATTCTTGTATATGGGGCAGTATTATAGCAGTTATATTCTTGTACATAGGGGCAGTATTATAGTAGTTATATTCTACAAAGGGGCAGTATTATAGTAATTATACTCTTGTATATGGGGCAGTATTATAGCAGTTATATTCTTGTATATAGGGACAGTATTATAGTAGTTATATTCTTGTACATAGGGGCAGTATTATAGTAGTTATATTCTTGTACATAGGGGCAGTATTATAGTAGTTATATTCTTGTACATAGGAGCAGTATTATAGTAGTTATATTCTTGTACATAGGGGCAGTATTATAGTAGTTATATTCTTGTACATAGGAGCAGTATTATAGTAGTTATATTCTTGTACATAGGAGCAGTATTATAGTAGTTATATTCTTGTACATAGGGGCAGTATTATAGTAGTTATATTCTTGTATATAGGAGCAGTATTATAGCAGTTATATTCTTGTACATAGGAGCAGTATTATAGTAGTTCTATTCTTGTATATAGGGGCAGTATTATAGTAGTTATATTCTTGTATATAGGGGCAGTATTATAGTAGTTATATTTTTGTTCAAAGAAATAGTGTTTCATTGCTGCTATGAAAGTTCAAAAGTTTCTTACTGGGCTTTTTCCCATTATATATTCGTTTCTGTTTGAACTTGTCACATTTTGTGCATTTTTCCCATCAGTCTCTCTGCATTATGCATGGCCTATAATGATCAGCATATTGCAGGGACCATTCAGTCTCTGTGGTAATTGTGTTGTCCATTGCTGGGACCAGGCTGTCCTGTGCCGCTCACCAGAGGGCTCTTGAGTCCATGAAGTACGCTGATACATTACACTGGGATCTCATTCACCTGTAACAAATCCATTATTATGTAATTATTGAATCACCATGGAAACAGAGCTATCACTTGGCACACTTTCTCTGAAATCGGCGAGTGCAGAACGCTGACTTTCTAGAGAGCTGTTATTGTAGGCACAGATACAATACCGGAGAGCGAGACTGGACCTTTACTATCCGTATACACATGAATTAGGAGGATGTATACACTCAGATCAGTGGGGGATGAGACAATGGCCTTTTTGTCATTCTTTTTACATTGTACAATAATTAATATGCAGCTGATACAGCAAAGATCAAACACTACACGCAGCCCACGCTATCATAACATTTTGTACTTTTTTGCTGCTTCCCTTCCATCAGGAGACTCTGCATGTTGCCGCATATAAAGTCTTATATTTAAAATGAATGAAAGCTGTAAAAATGGTAACATGAGAGTTCTTTACAGTGATGAGTATGACTCCTGGTAGTCTAGAGTTGTGGAGAAGAGGTCATCGGTAAGATCTTAGATGATCTGCAGCAATGATTTGTCCCTGGTGGTCTATTATAATAAAGAATTTAAATGAAATATCCCTGGTGGGCTAGTGGCAGTGAACAATAACGTCCTGAGGAGCTATAACATAGAAAAAGGAATTTATAACATCCTGGTGGGCTAGGGCAGTAAAATGGGTAATAATGGAATCCTAGAGCAGTGAACAGAGAAATAATAGCATCTTGGTGGACCAGGGCATTGAATGAAAAAATGATAAAATCCTAAGGCAGTGAATGGGTAAATAACAGCATCCTGGTCTACTAGTGCAGTGAATGGTTACATCCTATCTAGTAAGGACTTTGATAGGGAAAATTATAACATCCTGGTGGGATAGGGCAGTGAATTGGGAAATGGCAGAATCCAGCAGTGTTCTGGGAAATGACAGAATCCTAGGCAGTAAAAAGGGAAATGATAGCATCCTGGTGGGCTAGGGCCGTCAACTGGGAAATGATAGCATCCTGGTGGGCTAGGGCCGTCAACTGGAAAATGATAGCATCCTGGTGGGCTAGGGCCATCAACTGGAAAATGATAGCATCCTGGTGGGCTAGGGCAGTCAACTGGGTAATGATAGCATCCTGGTGGGCTAGGGCAGTCAACTGGGTAATGATAGCATCCTGGTGGGCTAGGGCAGTCAACTGGGTAATGATAGCATCCTGGTGGGCTAGGGCCGTCAACTGGGAAATGATAGCATCCTGGTGGGCTAGGGCAGTCAACTGGGTAATGATAGCATCCTGGTGGGCTAGGGCCGTCAACTGGGAAATGATAGCATCCTGGTGGGCTAGGGCCGTCAACTGGGAAATGATAGCATCCTGGTGGGCTAGGGCCGTCAACTGGGAAATGATAGCATCCTGGTGGGCTAGGGCAGTCAACTGGGTAATGATAGCATCCTGGTGGGCTAGGGCAGTCAACTGGGTAATGATAGCATCCTGGTGGGCTAGGGAAGTCAGTTGGGAAATGAAAGCATCCTGGTGGGCTAGGGCAGTAAACAGAAAAATTAATACAATACACCCACAATGGGTGAACGTAGTCAAATATCGCAGAGCTAAGAGTAAAGATTGAAAGTTTTTACGCCCCTCCTCATCCAGGGGATAGGAGATGACTTGCAGATCCCAAGAATGAGGACTCTAAGGAGTCCCCCGGCTTAATGGAGCGGAGGCCAAGCATCAGCGGAGCCCATCACTCTGCAGTTTCCAGTGCTCCCATTATGAATGAGTTGGACCGCAGAGCTCATCAGCGACGTCTGCTCCATTCAGCCGGGGTCTTCAGAGTCCTATTATGGGGTCCAGCACCTAAAAGTCGCTAATCTGCAGGACTCTGACTGCGGAAAAGAATGTTCTGATCCAAACAACATTCAGCAATTTACAGAACACAACGTTGTCTCATTTTTTGATTATTTATTGGAATACAGTCATATTTTCTGCTACATTCTATCAGTGTCACTGCACAGGATTTGGAGGATTAGGATTATTTTCACCCCTTTCAGGTACTTTATGACACAGACAACGTAAAATGCAATTTTCTGACATTTCTTTGCTCACAGACGGCTATATGTTGGCACAAAATAATATTCTGCGCTATGTAACAGAACTCCCGTTGTACATCATTGTTTCTTTTGTGAAAGTTGGGATTCATTTCAGCCCAGTCCTGCAGTTTGTGACACAAAATAACTTGTTTTGACTTACAAAATCCAATTTTATTCCACATTTTGTGCACTGACTGCTATTTGGCAGCACATGATCACATTTTGTGCTGCTATATCACTTTTGCTGCAAGAAGTTTAGAAATTTGAGATTATTATCACCTTTTTTCTAAAATTTAATGCAAAAAAAAAAAACACTTTGTGATTCACGACATGAAGTTTTGGCTCATTTGGATTCGCAGACTGATATTTGATGGCACAAAGTAATTTTTAGTGTCATGTTATATCGTTTTCATTGCAAAAACTTTATTTGTGAAAAAGTTGTTACTTTGGTTCATTTTTGCATTTTAGTCCACAGACTATTTGGTGCCACTGAGCAATATTTTGAGTTACATTTTATCACAGAAATCTCTACTTTTACAGTTCGGATTCGTTTTACCCCATTTGAGCATTTTGTGATTCTCATAATTCTGTTCCGTTTTTGTACCCTAAATGCTTTTCGGCGGCAGAAAATAATATTTTAGACTACACTATGTCACTTTTTCAGTGCAGAGTTTCTTTTTGTGAAAGTTGCGATTCTTTTCATCCCCTTTCTGTACTTTCTCAGAGTCACAGAATGCAATTTTGTTACATTTTTTGCTCTTGGATGGACAGAGTGATATTTCATGTTACATTGTGTCGCTTTTGTTGCACATAACTCGTTTTAGTGAAAGTTGGGATTCACTCCTCGGCTTTCCTCCTGTTCTCTCTCCCAGATCCTTGCTCACAAATCCTCCCCAGGAGCGGAGCTCGGTAATGCAGAATTATTGAGCAATCTGTCTTCCCCACCATTAAGCAGATCAGCGCTTCGGAAAACACGAAGAGTCGTCCTACAGGGAAGGAATTACAGAATCCTATCGCTTTTATCTCCCTCCTAACATGGCGCTCGCACGTTTCATAATTAAGCCATTTCTAATTACATTTCACCTCCAAGTTTCGCTCCTTGCTCTGTTTGTGAGTAAACAGCTCGAGGGCTCCTCCGATAGACGCGGACCCTCCCGGGAGAGACCCTCGCCTTTGTTAGCCCTCTGTTTTCTTTTTGGGCTAATTGCGATTATTACTTCATTTAGTGTCACCTCCCGGCCAAGATTATTAAGGAGGAGAACGAAAACAAAATATAGGCTAAGAGGGACGCCCTAATGAAAATCCTGGTGCCAATTGCTAAGATAATCTCTCAGGAGTGATGCCTGGTTTTAATGCATGGCACAGAACATATGCCAATGCTATAGGGGGCTACGCATGATTCCCCCTCCATTATTAACCTTTCATACAGTTACTCTGTTTGCAGCCCTCTTACTTTTAATATGGTCAATAGTCCATGTTCGGTCACTCAAATATATAGTGCTGTTCATCCTGGGCCTCCTGATTCATGAATAGCATACAAGAGATGCATAAAAAGTAGAGACGTGGACAAAAAACTGTATGGAATGCACATTTATGTTGTATCAAATTATTGCCTTGAATGAAGAGATGCTAAATCCTATGGTTTATTGCTCGTTGCCTAGGTTACCGTCCACTGCTGCACTTTATCAGTGGTGGCCGATCTCCCAAGCGAAGCATGCGGAGCTTAGAATCTTTTTGCTAAACAGCTTGTAAGTGCTGATGTGAAGGTGGATCTATCGCTGGCAAAGATGCCTCAGCTTGCAGCACTGCCATAGCACTTGTCAAACTGTCATTCATCAGGGAAACTTACCCAACCCCGACTATGAACTATGAGAAAAACCTTCATAGGCAGACTCATAACTGGGTTTCCCATTGCATTGTCCTAAGTTTGCATCTAAACACCCTGACCCCAATTAGTTGGTGCCCCCTTATCTCTGGCAGCCCCCTGACTCCATACATTGCCCATCACAGCCTTTCCAACTTCACCCCAGGAAAATGGTGGTGGCCTTTTTCCCAAAATCATCTCTGGTGTCAATACAGTCGGTTTTTCGCACTTTTACATGCGGGTTACAGATGAAATCCTCCTGAAAAGACACAAAACCCTTACATTGATTCTTCAATTATGAGTCATTATTACTAAATCACTCTATAACGAGAAGTTCTTCAACTTTCTGATTTACTGTGGCCTCAATTCATTTATCGCCTTTTTTTCTGAGAAAAGTTTGCGCTTTAAGCATTTTGGTTTCAAGTATCCAACATTTTGAAGAATCTATCACAAAAAAATGTTCAGCTTCTCACTTTTTTCAAGAACTCTTTTTGCTGTCAGTAACAGAGTAACGCTTTTGAAGAATGAAAACCATCTAGACCACATGTGTCAAACTCTGGCCCGTGGTCCAAATCTCGCCCCCAGGGTGAGTGTCTTTGGCCCGTGAAGAGGGGCGATTCCCCAGAGTATATTTGGCCCGCGATGCCAGGCAGGTCCGGCGGCCAGCATCACACTTTCACCCGGCATTACAGAAGCCGATACAGTTGAAAGCATCATCCCCCTCTGCATCTAACATCTCAGCACAGCAGGAACGATGATATCATTACAACGTGTCCGCTGTACCAAGGTGTGCAGAGCATCTGAAGGCACCATGAAGAGACCAGACGGAGGAAAAGGGCAGAGGTGAGTATTTATTTTTTTAATGTGGGGCCTATTATACTATATGGAGCAGCATGTGAGGCCATTATACTGTATTGAGGACTATGTGAGGCACGATATAATATATAGAGTGCTATATGGGGCACTTTGTAGGGCCCCTTATACTGTATGGAGCACTATGTAGAGCCATTATACTATATTGAGGACTATGTGGGGTCATTATACTGTTTTGAGGACAATGTGAGGTGCGAAATAATGTATAGAGCACAGCACTATATGGGGCACTATGTGGGGCCCCTTATACTGTATGGAGCACTATGTGGAGCCATACTTTATGGAGGACTATGTTTGGTCATAATACTGTATGGAGCACTATGTGGGGCCCATTATACTGTATGGAGCACTATGTTGGAGCATTATACTGTATGGAGCACTAGGGACCCATTATACTGTATGGAGCACTATGCAGGGCCCATTATGATGTATGGAGCAATATATGGGGCCCATTTTACTGTATGGAGCACTATGTGTGGCCATTATAATGCATGGAGCACTATGTAGGGACTATTATACTGTATGGAGCACTATGTGGGGCTATTATACTGTATTGAGCACTATGTGGGACCATTATACTGTATGGAACACTATGTGGGGACATTGTACTGTATGGAAAGCAATGCAGGGCTCCATTATACGGAATGGAGGACTATGTGGGGCCTTTATACTGTATAGAGCACTATTTGGGGCCATTAAACTGTATGGAGGACTATTTGGGACCATTATACTGTATGGACAACTATGTGGGGCCATTATACTGTATTGAGCACTATGTGGGACCCATTATACTGTATGGAACACTATGTGGGGACATTGTACTGTATGGAAAGCAATGCAGGGCTTCATTATACTGAATGGAAGACTATGTGGGGCCTTTATACTGTATAGAGCACTATTTGGGGCCATTATATGGTATGGAGGACTATGTGAGACCATTATACTGTATGGACAACTATGTGGGGCCATTGTACTGTATGGAGGACTATGTGGGGGCCATTATACTGTATGGAGCACTATTTGGGACTATTATACAGTATGGAGCACTACAGCAACCAAATGCAGTAAATTGATTAAATGTGAGTCTATATATTATAGAAATCCTACAAAGAATTACTCCCATACAAAACAAATAGACAAAATAGATTTGTATTTCAACAAGAATTTATAAGAGCAAAATAAAAAAAGGGGAGATATGCAGAATATAAACATCTGGATATGGCATATAATTTATGCAGTTTGTGAAATGCTTAACAGCTGGATTGATCCATGTGGAGATTAGGCATATGTAGGCATATATTACCACCAGCACCATACATCACACGGTAGTACAGCAGAATAATATCAATATATAGCATATAGTATAACACTAGCACCTAGTGGTTATTGGAGGTATATGTGTCACTGGGAATACTTATATATGAAAATGTGTTAGGAAAACAATTCCATACAAGTCAAACTACAAGGCACATATAGGATTATATATAGCAAGTGCAAATAGGTACAGAAACTTTATATATAAGGTGCAAGTGTATGTACAACATTATTCTCAATTACATAGAAAACCCTTCACATGGTTCAATCCTGAGTATTAGGGGAAACCTTTTTGTAAATTAGTCAATATGTTTGGAAAAGTGCAGTGCTCACATAAATATAAAGTGCAAATGCAAGAAAAGGTGCGAATGACTGTAAGTGAACATACAATACATCTCCAATAAGCCCCCCCCCCCCAACACAAGGAGCGCACAAGTATTTACAAGCATTTCACAGAGCAAATGGAGAAAGAGTTACCATAGTTACCAGCCTGGACCCTCTAACGCACGTTTCACGGCTACCTACTTCAAAAAGGGTGTTTTTTAATATTGTACTTATAAGTTCTTGCGGAAATAAAGTTCTATTGTGTATTGTGTCTTGGGAGTAATTCTTTGTATATTTTTTCTGTATTGAGCACTATATGGGGCTCGTTATAGTTTATGGAGCAATATATGAGGCCATTACTTTGAATGGAGCACTATGTGGGGCATATTATACTCTACAGAGTATGTGAAGCGTATTATACTGTATTGTGCACCATCTGGGGCCTATTATACTGTATGGAACACTACGTGGGAGCCATTATACTGTACGGAGCACTATTTGGGGCCATTATACTGTATGGTGCACTATGTGGGAGCCATTATACTGTATGGTGCACTATGAGTCACAATATACTGTATGGAGCACTATATGGGGCACATTATACTGTATGGAGCACTATGTGGGTCATTATACAGTATGGAGAACTATGAGGAGCCCATTTTACTGTATGGAACAATATATGGGGCACTATGTGGGACATTATACTATATGAAGAACTATGTGGGGACCATTATACTGTATGGAGCACTGTGAGGGGCCATTATACTGTATGAAGCACCATGTGGGGACCATTACACTGTATGGAACACTATGTGGGCCTATTATACTGTATGGAGCACTGTGTGGGGCCCATTATACTGTATGGAGCATTATATGGGGCCATTATACTGTATGGAGCACTATGTGGGAGCCATTATACTGTATGGTGCACTATGTGGGGCCATTATACTGTATGGAGCACTATGTGGTGCCATTATACTGTATATTGCACTATGTGGGGCCAGCATACTGTATGGAGCACTGTGGGGCCATTATACTGTATGAAGCATTATGTGAGGCACAATATACTGTATTGAGCACTATGTGGAGCCCATTTTACTGTAGGAACATAATATGGAGCACTATGTGGGGACCATTATACTGTATGGAGCACTGTGAGGGGCCATTATGCTGTTTGAAGCACCATGTGGGCCCATTATACTGTATTGAGCATTTTGCGGGACCCATTATAGTGACTGCACCAGCAGAATAGTGAGTGCAGCTCTAGGGTATAATACAGGAGGTAACTCAGGATCAGTAATGTAATGTATGTACACGGTGACTGCATCAGCAGAATAGTGAGTGCAGCTCTGGAGTATAATACAGGAGGTAACTCAGGATCAGTAATGTATGTACACAGTGACTGCACCAGCAGAATAGTGAGTGCAGCTCTGGAGTATAATACAGGATGTAACTCAGGACCAGTAATGTATGTACACAGTGACTGCACCAGCAGAATAGTGAGTGCAGCTCTGGAGTATAATACAGGAGGTAACTCAGGATCAGTAATGTAATGTATGTACACAGTGACTGCACCAGCAGAATAGTGAGTGCAGCTCTGGGGTATAATACAGGATGTAACTCAGGATCAGTAATGTAATGTATGTACACAGTGACTGCACCAGCAGAATAGTGAGTGCAGCTCTTAATTGTAATGCAGATTTCAACTATAGAAATCTTAGTCCCCCTCCTATTCAACTATCTGTAACTTGTTAAAACTATTCGTAAAAGACACTGAAATCCATATACACATGAGTCTCCTCTGAAATACAACATTGCAATTGAATGCTATAAAGTGACAGGAACCTGGGGTCCTCTGGTCAGTGGGGCCAACGGTCCTTTTATAATGCTGTTTATATTGTGTATTGATATTTTGAAGTGGTTGTGCATGCTGTGAGGATTGTCTGGTGATCGGAGTGGGTGGTCTTGTGAACACGATTTGCATACTTCCAGCCACATTCTTCCTACACTGTGTCCGGCCTCACTCTGTACACTTGCATTGAGTGAGGCCGTGTCCATGTAGGCAGCTCACGGACAGACCGTGAGGCAGATAACTCCGGAACAAGAGAGCATGTAGAAAACCAAAGGGAAAGACAAAGGCATCAGTCAAGTCACAGTCCGGGGTCAAAATACCAGGAGTCAATGAAAGGACCAGAGGAAGGGATAGTCAGAACAAGGTCCAAAGGGTCAAGCAGTGGAAAAGTCAGAGCTCAGCACAACAAATCAGGCAAACAGCAGGAAGCACAAACTTCATCTGTGAGGATTCACAAGTTTGCAGTCACATAGGCTAAAATCTAAATTCACTCTAAGTCCAGACAACCTCTAATGTATTGGCTGTGCCTGTTACATCAGCCAAAGTCTATTAATTACAGAGTGACTGAAACCTGGGTAATATGGAATCAAATCGACCCATCGTCAGAAACTTTTATATTGTGGCCAATTCCCCACACTCACCCAGAACCCTGTTTTTCTGCATTCTTTGTAAATATTGCATTAAGTTTGGTGTCCCCTAGTGGCAGACTGAGGACTTGCACCACTTGTCACAATGTATCAGATAGCAACAATTGTGCACGGTCAGCAGCGCTGAATATTCATTGCTACATTGAGATGAACCCTGCAATAGACAAATGTCAGGGGAAACGCTCCCGAGAAGCTGACAGCCGAGCTCCGCACTTCTGACTTTGATCTCATCTATGGGGCGCTGACAGTGACGGCTGAATCCTCCTGTGGACAGAATGGAAAGTATAAGTCAGCTGCCATATGACCCCTCTCAAACACAAAACCGGGACAAGATCTGCTGTAACTCGAAGGTCAAAGTGGATTGTGACTGTAAGGGAGGGAACCAATTTACCCCATTGGAGAATTTAATTTATTCCATCATCTCCAGTCACATCCCAACTAGAAGCGTTATCCAATAGTAAAGTGATACTTAAAGAAAGATTATAAATATGGTTCCTTTTTTCCTTCTCATTCTTGCTCATATCTCCAAGGATTGCATCCAATTCATTCCTAGTTCTTTAATGCAGACACAGCTTTAGTAATGTCAGCGCTACCTCCGCATTTATGGCTACAGGAATATGGATGGTAAGCATCCATCACCGCTGCGCTGTCACACACTATCTGTAAGGTTTATTCAGTGTTTTATGGCTTTCTCTCCCAATCCTCTCACTATCCAGATTCACTCTTACATTCCTGCTGCATTCCCTACCTCAGCTTTTATACAGGCTGTGGTTTAATAAGTAATGTGATAGCTGAAAGACATTACAGGGAAGCCCTTTAGCATTGCACAAAGTCATGTCAGCCTTCTTTGGATTACATAATCCTCTGAGTTATGTAAAAGAGTAACAGGCATTTTGGGCAATTGACACAAATCAATTTGTTCATCTCTGGTCCCATCATTCGTGTCATGATCCAGGCCAGAGTTTGTTTCATATTGTTCTCTCCCCGGTCTGGTCACGCGGAGGATTGCCTTCTTTGCCTCGTTTTGGATTTTGTGGGGCTCTTTCAGCCTGCTGTGGCCTGCAGACCCATGTCAGTGACACCGTGTTTTGTCTTTTCCCCATTTACTCTGTTCCCGTGACTTCCCTTTCCTGCCACCCCACTTGTCTTAGTATTCGCTCCCTATACTTGGACCTCTTGGTATGTGACCCGGCTTGCCTTCTGACGTGTTTTACTGTCTCTCATCTTGATTATCTCTGCCCCCCGTCTGGCTCTGACTTCTGGCTTGTATTTGACCATGTGTATTGCTGTGACTTCTGGTATTTCCTGTCTTGACAGTTTCTGACTCGGCTCGTCTGACCACTCTTTCGCTATTTGATGGCGCTTGTGCTGCTGCTCAGTGGTGTTACGCTGGGTGTGCAACCTCTCTTCCCTCACCAGCATCCTCTGGTGGAGATTGTGCTGTACTGCACTGCATCAGCATTACATTTCGGTTTAGTCCATCTATATGACATGGTGGTAACTTGTGGAGCAATACCTGTCAAACAATGTGTAGTTTGGGAAATGGTTGCCCTCTCAACCCTCCTATTAATACTCATTACCATGACAGATGGACAGTAGAAAGGTTTTTTTTGAGGAGGGGACCTGCCAATTGGGACAATGATTAATATGAGTTTCCATTTTTAGTACTACTGGATAATTAATTGGGGCCAGTCATATATATCGCTGGGCACAGACCCAAATATTCAGAAACAATTGCAGCAAATTTGCTCTTGTCCAGATTAAAAGGGCTGAAATTAAGCAAAATGTTACAAATTCAGATGCGTTAACTCATATGTTTATGTAAACATTTCCCATCATGGACACATGTGGATGACTTTGGGGGGCTCTTGTGAATGTTTTCAAGTGGCACTACAAATGTCAGCATGCTTGTTTTGTCGAGGGTTAATATAATGGTCCCATGCGCATGGTTTTGTTGAACTGTTCTGGAGCTATAGGGTGAACCCTATCGTAAAGGATTTAATTATAAGATGCAGAAGTTGCAAATTTTGCATTGAGACCCAGAAGCCTAATACCTTGAGAATGACACCATGTTAAAGGAGGTATCGAGTATTTGAAATATAAGCAAAAACAGAGCCCCCCCGTCTAGAGGTTTTGTATTGCCGTTTTGCACCATCCCCTTCAATGGAGCTGCAATACCACACATAGCCTGGAGACATTGGTGGCGCTGTTTTTTTTTTTTTTTAAAGCAACTATGTTTCTTTGATTCTAGAGTCCCACTTTAATGAGCTTCATGTGCAACTTTTTTGGGGCCTTCTCCAAACTTATAAATCCAAATATTTGCAATAATGGTCATTCTTGTCAACCTGTAAGTGGTGGAGTAAATTTTGTAAAATTCCCCACTTTTCAGAGCATTAATGGTCATGACCTTCCTTGATTATTACCCACATTTAAAATACATAAAAACCATTCTCTCTTGGATGGGGTAACATGCATCGATTGGCAGGAATCCTTCGCCTCTCCGGACCCCGGGGGGGTGCATATGTAATGTACTAACAATGGTAAGGCTCGCACTCTGGCGATTATGTCAAGGACAAGCAGCAGATGCTACATACATAATGAAGGAGGTCTGTAACTCACACACTAAATGACCTGTGCCGCGCGGCATCATTCAGGCGTCTTGGGACGTCGCTCCTAGAAGCGTTTTGCACCTTTTATTGATCACTCTTGCATCGCATTGGAGAGAGTAAGCATATTGAATCACGAACACCTCCATCCATATTGTTTCAGTGAACTTACAAGCACTGAATCACACAGGAGACGACAGGCGGACATGATAAATTCAGGTTTTCAGGTTAATGCATGCGAGTCCACATTACGTGGAGTGACAGCGCCACCCAGCAGCGAGCGGAGATATTGCACCCTATTAGAATCCTGGAACTTGAACACTTGTCATGTACTTTGTATGAGGGGGTCGTGCACAGATTGCAGAGGTGTCAGGAGGTTATTGAGCTGCAAAAGGTATGGAGGCCTAGAGTCATGACAAGGGGGATTGTACAACTTTTGCAATTGCTTGCATCCTGCATTAACCATAAAAAACATTTCCAATGCCCTATAAACAGGATACAATCTTGCAGTGATTTCTATGGGCAAAAGGAAAGAAAGGTCATGTTTTGGGAAATGAGGGTCAAGAGAACTTCTTCCTTCTACCCATAGAAATTAATGGGTATACATAATTAGTCCATAGATATATAGCATAACACATTATCTTATCCACGCAGAATTGCATTTTATATGCAACGTCACTATATTATAGGCTGAATGCTTGCACTTATGCCCATAATTGATTAGTTTTATGTTCACACATTCTGACCCAGCAGTATGATTTGTATCGATGCCTTGCAGCTTCCGCCCCACGTGTGCAGCACTCGTCACAGTATGTTAAATCATGTGGGCTCTTAACAATCTGATTGGCTGGGGTTTACATAAAACACTCCCATTTCCCTCTAACACTACACGCCCCCGGAAGAAGAATACACATCGAAACGCGCGTAGGGGTTCACAGGTCCGGTGTCTTCCATTCTGGTAACTATACTATAGGTTTCAGTCTTCTTGGTGCGCAGCCTTATACCGCATGCAGATGACTTCGGTCTGCTATGCCACAAAAGTACCGCTACACCTCTGACACAGGTTCCCCTGTAGTACCTCCTCATAGTATATTTGCATTTTATTGCAGGGAGGCAGTGTAGGTCAGTTTGACAATATTGATATCGGCATTTGGCTTTTTAGTATTTGAGACACATCAGTGGCTAACTATATGTATGAATACACCATAGATTTTCTCATTCATGTGTGGTATCTCTATAAAGTAAAAAATAAGCCACGGCCATATGTACATGAAAACATAGGCACCATGCACTTTAACCTTTCTGTATAGCTGCTGCTATCATATTGATGCATATATATTAATAGCCACTAGGTGGCATACCGAAGGATATATTTGTACTGTATTGAGACTTAGATACTTCATGGTTTTTTCATCGGACCTATGTTAGATTGGAGGCATCGTTAACATTACATTCATGTGTTTATGTTTATGATTGAGATACTGTTTCTCTTTTGTTTGAAATAAAATTTGTACTTTTTAACTATACATTCCTGTGGCCTGTCTTTATAAGTTTCTTAGAGAGGCCTTGTGTTATTCCATAGAAATTAATGCAAAGTTCTATCATATTTACAGTTTAGGGCATTGGAAATGTTTTATAGGCTTCTGTATGTGCAAAAATTTTCAAATCCCTCGTATCATCATCACATTGGACTGCTTAGTGCATTTCTATGACTGATTCAAAAGTTTGGACACAACACTTAAGTTTCATCGAATCTTACACTCTAGACACATCCAAAGTTGCATTCATAAAGCTGTTTATATATATATATATATATATATATATATAAAATGAAAATATTTAGGCATTTTTTAAAATGGCATGTCGTGGACTTAGTTTACAAAATCATCATTACCTTGTTATATAATATATTCTGAAAATGTGCTGTGCATTGTCAGCTCCTATCACTTGCAGTACCACTTTTCACCACCGCAAATAACTGCCATAGACAACCATACAACAGCGCCACCATCTATGCAGTGGATGCAAAGATATGTATAAATCTAAATGTTAGTGATCACTACAAGATTCTTCCCTCCAGATAAGTGACAAACTATTAAATATATACAAACATGACCCAAACTGGATACATTTGTGGTGCTCTGAGACTATGTGAGAACTTAAACCTGACCTTCTCTATGCTGCTTACAAATTTCAAGGTGATGGGTGCACAAAAAAAATCACATCTCATAGGGGTCGATTGTTCAATATCCAAATTTTATAGATATATTGCAATTATTATAATGCACATAATTTTTCATCTAAAAACCACATTAAGAATGTCATCCAACAATTTGTATAAGAATTCTGCAAATAAACTGAAAACTTACAAAATTTTTGCCATCTTGACTGGAGAATATTTCTTACCATGGTGCAAAGGATTTATTATCACCAAGTTATTAAGTGATGCCAGTAATTCAGTGACTGCAGCGCCTCTAGTGGTCAAAGCAACGCAAAGCGTAAAAAGACAAAATTCATTTCTTGGAATTTCCTTGCAAAAACAATTAGTAATTAATGTTACTATCACAGAGTTATGGCAGGATAAAGAACTCAAGCTGCTAAATGCAGCGACGCACTAGAGTGCTGTATTAAACCCAACAGGTATGGAAATGAAAAAAGACACATTCTTATTTTCTTGCATTAAAAAGAGAGATGTAAAGCGAGCGCTCACTGAGTAAGATTAATAACAGCGCTCTCCTCCTTCCACATCATTTACAATATGTAAAATCACTCAGCGCACATGGCTAATCTATACCATGTACTCCACATGCAGATTATCACAGCGACTGCCTGCTCTAATGAACTACACGGGCGGTTAACATGTAAGTGGAAGTGTACAGTGTATAATAGGGATATTTCTATAGAAAGTGGTGTCCTACAGAAGATGCATTGATACTGATAGCATCTACTTAGTCATGGAAAAGGTGCAAAGGTGATTAAAAAAATGGCACCTATGCTCAGTGTCGCCCCCTGATGGCTAATTA